>NC_049235.1:14969418-16276918 GCF_011100685.1 Canis lupus familiaris | reverse complement strand
ATATTTTTAACCTTAGGTCTTCAAAAAGAGGAAAGTAAATTTACCTATGGAGTTTGTGGACAAATTATAAAAGCTAGAAATGACATTAGTGCCTCCTCCACTGTCTCCCTTACCCTGGCTTCAGAATAGAACCCACTCACAGCTCTGGCACACATTTTCGGATGGACAGGGCTTATAGCTGATGAAATACGAATGCCTTTTCATGGACCATGGCATGTTCCATATGTCCTGCCCTAGAACTGAAGAGTTAGGACTGCATCTTTTTCCTAATGTGATGGAAGAACAGTGCAGCAGCTCTAAGCTAAAGGCTGGGTCCTTTTCTTTTTTTAATTTTTCTTCTCTGTCACATTATTGGAGAACTGTGGAAATACAGCACCTTCTTTCTTATAGACCAGTGGAATGCACCTATGATGATCTACTAGGGCAGCAGTCAACAAAATTGCAGCCCAGCCAAGTCCAGCCCACCACTGTTTTTTCACTTTTTTTTTTTAAAGATTTTATTTATTTATTCATGAGAGACACAGAGAGAGAGAGAGAGAGAGAGAGACAGAGACAGAGACATAGGCAGAGGGAGAAGCAGGCTCCATGCTGGGAGCCCCATGTGGGACTCGATCCTGAGACTCCAGGATCACGCCCTGAGCCGAATGCAGACGCTTATCTGCTGAGCCACCCAGGCGTTCCCCACTTTTTGTTTTTCAAATTTTTTATGATAGTAAAATACACATAATATAAAAGTTACCACTTTAGTCATTTTAAAGTGATTCAGAGGTACTGAAAATGGTTCAGTGGTACTAAATGTACTCCTAAAGTTGTGCAATCATCAGCTAGGGTTGGGTCATTTGTAGTGTCTCCTTCACCCACCCCAACTCCTGCACATCAGAGCAGAGTCAGCTTTTCACTGCCCACATCCCAACACTGTTACGTCACAAGTAATCTCATTCCCATATTTGCCCTAAAATCGTAGAAGTAGGGGTAGATGTTATAACTATTGGCTCAGTTACTTTATCTTACTTAGGAAGGACAGTTTAACCAGAATATACTTATATTGTGTCCCCCTGGATTCATAATGCATTTTGAATGGAAATATACTTATCCAAATCCAAACATTAGCATAGACTTGGCTCTTGTTTTTTTCTGGAAAGACAAGCCATCTACAAGGAAGATTCTGATACATAATATGGCACCCTATGGTTTATGGTAACAGTAAGCCAGAACTTAAAAAAAATCCATTGGACTCTCCACCACTCTTTGAAGGAAGATAGAGGTTATTGGTCTCAACACACAGATGTGGAAACTGAGAAATAAGAACATGGAGTTTCAGATGACTACACAAGGTTGCTCAGCTGGTAAGACAAAGATGTAGAATTGTAGAGATGTCAGTTCTCCTTTTTATAAAAATTTTATTTAAATTCAATTAATTAACATATAATGTATTATCGGTTTCAGAGGTAGAAGTCAGTGACTCATCTGTTTTATAGAATACCTAGTGCTCATTACATCATGTACCCTCCTTAAAGTCCATTACCCAGTTACTCCCACTCCCCACCCCCTTCCCTCCAAGCAACCCTCAGTTTGTTTCCTATGATTAAGCATCTCTTATGGTTTGTCTCCGTCTCTGATTTCCTCGTTTTATTTTTTTCCTCTCTTCTAGGATCCTGTTTTATTTTCTTAAATTTCACATATGAGGGAGATCATATGATCATTGTCTTTCTCTGATTGACTTATTTTGCTTAGTATAATATCCTCTAGTTCCATCTACATCATTGCAAATGGCAAGATTTATTTTTTTGATAGCTGAAGTAGTCCATTGAGTGTGTGTGTATACACACACATACCACATCTTCTTTATCCATTCATCTGTTGATCTGTTTGTCTGCTGATGACAGATGTCAGTTCTCCTGACTCCATGTCCAGGGTACTCTCTGCTGCATCTTACTGGAAAAGGAGATGAGACAGAAGGCTGGATCTCCTATCTGTGTGCATCTCTTAACCAACTTACTGGATTTTTTTTCTCTTCAAGTCCACTAAGGTAGTGAAATCGCCCCCTCTTAATTTCCATATACACATGGATTCCACATAGATTCCATATTGTAAATTTGCCTACTCACTAAAATTTATTTGTAACCCCCAAATCAATACTCATAAGCTTTCATGGTCATTTCCTGACATAGCCAGAGCAGCAAAAAATTCAAATGGCCCAAACTGCATGTTCCTAGCTGAGGTCAAAAAGTACATAGCACTACCTTATTGTTACAGCTCTCATATTATAAGCAAGTGTTTTTGCAATATATTTAGTGCCACATTTTTCACATTTTTTATTTTTATTGATGATTTCACTGCTTAAAAGCACCCTCAATCATAGTGCCGAAGTGCTGTCTAGTCTTCCAAAGTGCAAGAAAGCTGTTATGTGCTTTATAGTGAAAACACACGTGTTAAAAAAGCTTTGCTCAGACATGAGTTATAGTACTATTTGCCATGAGTTCAATGTTAACGAATCAGTGATACAGTGATCAGTGTTTTAAAACATATACACACAAAACAAGGTTATGTAGTAGTCACTGACTGAGGAAAATGTTATGGCCAGAGGTTTCCAAGAACCTGAGTCTGTATTTCTCCCAGGAGCAATGGGTCAGTACTAATTCAGTGTTCACAGTAATCTGATAGACCTGTCTTGGCTCCCTATTCTCTCCCCACAGTAAGGACAACTGAGCTGTTCAAGGCAGTACTTAAGGTTTAACTGGTGCTCCACTAGCACTCTTCTCTCCAAAGTAAAGAATAAGTAGGTACATTTCCCTGATTACAGTTATTTGGGGGCTGGTTTAAAAGATGAATAATTTTTTGGTCACCTTATAATTTTTCAAATTTATATTCCCTTCAAGCAGAGAGGGGGCCTGCTGCTTTGACACTGGAGATAGTAGAAAAATCCCTTGTCTCAGCCTATCAGAAAGGACACCAAATATTTTTTATCGTGTATCTAGTCACCTTCATGTTTTCTTGGAGAATTGGGAAAACTCACTGAGTTCCTTGTTTCTGTAGTGGAAAATCATGAAAAACATAACTATTCTACATGAAGTACCTAATACTTATAAGAAGATTTTTAATTTTCTTAGCCTCTACTAAAGAATCCAAGTAAGGTAATAAGAAGACATGAGGATCCTAGTAAAAGTGGCATCAGTGGCAATGTAAATCCATAGCTACCTGTAAAATGTAAAGCAGAAATAGAATTCAGTTTCTATAAAGATACTTCTTTTTATGGACAGCACTAACATCAATTAGGATCTGATATCTAGACTTGGCTTTCATGAATAATGATCCTAGTAAAGCCAGGCATACTGTACTAGGTGCTTCCTCTGCATTTTTTCACAATGATGTCTAATCTTCACAGTAATAACTCTAGGGGGTAGATGGCACTGTCTTTGTTGCAGATGGAAATCTGAGGTTCAGAGGATAAGTAGTTTTCCCATTGCATAACAAATAAGAGGAAATTTGGACAGAATCCCAAATATCCCTGCCTTCAAACTGGTGTATTGCCTTTCCCACAGTGACCTCATGGAGAACTGCCTACATAATTTGTGGGGTCCAGCACAAAATAAAAACACTGGGCTCCTTGTTCAAAAATTAAGAATCTCAAGATAGTGACCAGAGAATATTAAATCAGGGACAGGGCCCTTCTGAGCATAGGGCCTTATGTGCTGCACAGGTCTCATACTCATTAAGCTTGTCCTGCCCTTATGGCACAATGTCTTGTAAGAGCACTCTCTAGTGGGAATTGGAGAAAGAAGTGTTCTTATTTGTCCTTGTTGGTATGATTCATGCCTATGCCACCATGGAAGCATTGCTAATTTCTCTTGGCAGCCTTAGTGACTGCTTCTAAGAAAAATTTCAGAGACATCTGTAGAAACAAAAGCAAATACATAAACATAGAAAGAAGGGCTGCCAGTTACTTGATATATGACTGACAATAGCAGGGGTTTTTTAAGTACAACATAAGAGTGAGATGATTTTCTTTTCATTTGCCATTTTTCTCTTTGGAGAAATCTTAAAAGTTTGATTCCTCTACTTCCTTAAGACTGATATACTTTTGTTCTCTGAACAAACTGAATTTTTGTTCGTCATTCTTTTATAGATAAAGATACAGGATTTCACTTGGCTTGAGCTGAACTACAGATAATTCTTCTATCACAAGGTATTAGGACTTCCTTAATTCCTGCTCTGTTCTCTGTCAAAGCTCTCTAAATGATACAGGCGCTGTGGTTCTACCTGGGGAAAACTTACCAGTTTCTCCATTCTACTTTAGCATTTGTGGCTTTCTTCACTTTAGTGCCTGACAAGCTGAGTGGGGAGAGAAGTAACCTAAAAAGAGTAGGAAAAATTAGCTTTTGATGCTTTGCATTGCTGAGCCATCTCTCCACTCATATCACATTTTCTCCTATAAATTTCTTTTATTCTCCAACCTTAGGCTAGTTGCCTAAGGTCACAAGCCACAGAATCTGGCCACTTTTCAGGGCAAGTGTTAAGAGAGCAACCAGTTTAAATTCACTGTATGAAATGTCTTTACAATTAATTTTCCCTCTCTTAACCTTTCTCTCAGGACTCCTGCCATAGTCTTTTTGTCGTGCTATTTGTTTTTACTAGAGGGAGGTATTACTTGTCAACTCAACTACCTGATGAGTCTTAGAATCAGCTATTTCCTCTTCTACATGGGAAACTATTTGTTTTATTTTCTTCCTGTAGGGCTGGATGTACTCAGATGGTTAGATAAGAACAAGTTATATATTTTTCATAAGTATGGCTTATTTATTCCTAGTAACCATAAAACAATATAACCACTATGTGCCTCAGATTAATTTGACTATAAATATATCTAACTTCTATCCCAAATTATATGTATGTTTATTCTTCAGTTTATTTCTCTGGTAACAAATGTAGTCACTTACAACCTAACCAAATTAGAAAGAACTCTTCACTCAGTCTAAGCTTGGATCTTTCTCACCTCCCACTTCCAATATACACACTTTAGATTAGACTATTTTACCAACTTGGACAATATTCAGCACTTTTCAAGGGAATCTGGGGTCATGACAGATTTTATTCTGATACATAAAATTCACAATATCTTTCATAGCACAAAAACAAATACTCTTCAAGGTTGGTCCTCTGCATTTGCTCTATGCTTTTTGTAGTAGTCATCTATTGCTGTATAAAAAGCCCAAAACTTAGCACCTTAAAACAACAATAAGAATTATTTCAGTTTGTGTGAGCCAGAAAGTTGGGGGCAGCTTAGCTGGGTGATTCTGACTTGAGGTCTCTCAAACAGGTTGCAATCAAGATGTTGGTCAGGAATGTGGTCATCTGAAGGCTTGACTGGAGTTGAGGGAAATCTGCTTTTAACATGGCTCTTTTATACATGGCTGGCCAGTTGGTAATGGCTATTGGTAGGACCCCTCAATTCCTCCTATATTAATCACAGGGTTGTCCATATCTTTACAACATGGCAGCTGTCTTCCCCCAGAGAAAGTGACCCAAGAGTGACAGCCAGAAGCTACAATGTCTTTTATGACTCTAACCTCAGAAATCCCGTATTATCATTTCTGCAAAATGTTACTGGAAACACAGGTCAGCCCTGCTCAGTGGCACGGGACCACAAAAAGTTATGAATACTGGGGGACAAGGATCATTAGGCTCCATCTTAAAGGCTAGATATCATGCTACCCTTTCTATCATATACAAAATATAAATTCCTTGAATAAGCATGTGACCAATCTAGCCACTGAAAGGGGCTATTTCTTATCATTTATTATTGAATTTGCATTTTTTGTTACACATTAGACTTGGGAGATAGTGTCAATAATTGCTAAAAGTCTGATCAGCTATGGGTGTGAGAATAAAATCCCCTTCTATTTTTTTCTTTAAAGATTTTATTTATGAGAGAGAGAGAGAGAGAGAGAGAGAGAGAGAGAGAGAGGTAGAGACATAGGCAGAGGGAGAAGCAGGCTCCATGCAGGGAGCCCGAAGTGGGACTCAATCCCAGGACTCCAGGATCATGTCCTGAGCCAAAGGCAGGTGCTAAACTGCTGAGCCACCCAGGAGTCCCATAAAATCCCCTTCTAAATAACTCTTGTGTACTGTGCTATGCCAGAGAGTTCACTTTGGCTGACTCTATGTTCTTCAATTTACCTTGTATTACTGTATAAGACCTTCCATTCGGACTTAAGGCAAGGGCTTAGATTCTGTTCTGAAGGGTACCTGCTGAATTATTTTAAGTATAGGAGGGGCTAGGCCATATATGCATTTTATAAGGTTCATTCTGTTACCTGTGTACAGGATGGATTAGTGGTGCAAAGGAAGACAGGGCAATACTGGAGAAAGACCTATTGAGAGTCTACTTCAGAGATTCCTTTTATCACAGGTGAAGTTTTATAGCTCTCAGAAAGAAAGAAAAAAAGAAAACCCCTAACTTGTAGTATTTGCTAATTTCTGTGGCATACATACTTCCAACATGGCCAATTTGAAGCCATCAACACGATGTCAGGGGATACAGAGCTGGGAAGAGATGTGCACAATTGGCTGGTATCACCTGGCTCCAGCCTTCAATGTGACCTTCGAGTTCTTAAAGCAGAAATAGCCAGGAGCAGATTAGCAGCTCTAGAACATGAGGGGCCAGTTAAACCAAAGCCTTTGTCCACATGGCCAGCAAGGGGAAAGGTGGGCTTGCTAGGCACTTGCTTAGGGCTGCCAAGACCTAGGGGTCCCCACTAATTATAGCAGTCTTCTGTTGCTAAAATTTCTACCAGGACCTTCTAGATCACAAGATTAGGTTCTGAGAGTTAGAGCAAGAAAAGGAACATGGGGATAGAGGCAAAACATTTTTTTTATTTTTTTTTAAATTTAAGTGAATTATCTTGATTTACCATAAGTATCTTTTCAAACTGTTAAAGAGTGAATCCTGATGTGAAGCCACTAGGTTTAACACAGTTAAAGTATCAATAATACCTTTTCTCTTAATGAGCAGCAGAAGTTACTTTTTTCTGTAAAACAAAACTTTGGAAACATGAATATATATTCTTTCTACAGAGAATTTTAATGTATAAGGACCACTCAAAATTCCAATTACTAGATTTCTACTAACAGTACCCAGGCACATTGGGTTTTCTTTTTTTTTTTTTTTCACATTGGGTTTTCATAGAAAATAAGGAAATTTTTCTTTTTCTCATCCACCATATCATGTTCTTCCTCAAAGTTTGCTTAAGAATTTGTTTTATAGAACAGTCTGAAAGTTGGCATATTCCCAAACAAAATACAACAAACAAGCCCAAATTCCCCATTAGTAGCAGATTTGTATATGAATACTAGCTAGGCTACAGTTGAACTCTTCCTACCCAAATTCCACAGCCCTTCAGATTTAGAACCTTCCTGAACTAGAGGGTGGGGAGACATCCAGCAGATACAAGGGAAATGACCTTCTAGAAAAGTTCCTCTAGTTGGGGGGCGGGGCAAGGGGAGAGAGCCCTTAGGCTTACAGGTCAGTATGTTTTAGGACAGAAGATATTTTCCTAATAAATGGAAATGGGACAGCTCGTTAAGACCCAAGTCCTGTGGCTCTGTGACTTTGATTTACATCTCTTCTGCAAGGGATATTCCCTTTTTAGTTTTTCAGAAGACCGGACATAAGCTTTTCAAAATCCCTCCTAAAAGAGTTACTTGTATGCAATTTTTTGGAGACAACTTAGATTGTAAGTTTTTATGCCTTTTTTATAAAATTGAAGATCAGGAGAAAGAGAAGAAAGCAAAAAGGAAAAGTGGAACTGAGAAGCTGCCCATCTTTCAGCAAGATTAGTCTGAAGATATGGTTTTTTTTTTTTTTTTTTTTTAAGATTTTGTTTATTTGACACAGAGTGCGAGCATGTGAGCACATGAGCAGGATAGGGGGCCAGAGGGAGAGGGACAAGCAGACTCTCTGCTGAGCAGGGTAGCCCAATGTGAGGCTTAATTCCAGGACCCTGAGATCATGACCTGAACCAAAGTCAGATGCTTAACTGACTGAGCTACCCAAGCTACTTATTTTTCATGGAAATGCCAAAGCAATGATGTGGCCTTACTGCATCATATCAGGAGATGCATAGTGTTGGTCTTATTATCAGTGATAAATTTCATCACTTGGTTAAGGCTGTGTCTGGCAAGCCTACGCACTATGAAGTTACTATTCTTCCCTTTGAAATTAGTAAGTCACTTATGGAGAATTTTGAGAGTAAGTATTTACAAGACATTTATCCTGTTTTTCACCAAACTTTCATTAAAGTTTGATGAAAGTTCTATTGATGTTTTCCTGTCTTTTTTCCTATTTTATTTCTTAGTATTTTACTATAACAAACAGCTTTTCTTTCTTTCCATTTATATTGGTATAGACACACAGAGTTTTGCCTTATTTAACAGCTTATAATCCATTACTTTTTATTTTGATGCTCAGATTGTCCGATTTGGTCAGTAGGAACCTCAAGCTGACTCCTATGTAATTTGACATGTCCCCATCATTCTTTGAGTGTTTCCTTACTTTCTGAAAGAACAAGATGTGCTGGGCTTGTCTTGTACTTTCCCTATCCCAGGACTGGAATAATTTTTTTCTTGAAGATCTGTTTTAGGGTGTATTTTTAAAAACAGGTCTTGGATAGTGGTTTTAAGTAGTCTGTAGTTATCATTTCTGGTTGGTAAGCCAGTCTCTTGTGAATTTGGTTAGCATGAAGGGATTCGCTAGTATTTAGTTACCCTCAAAGAACCTGTCCAACTAAGGGGTGACTCAGAATTGTGGTGTTAGCATATTCAGCTGGGGATGCCCAACCTGAAGCAGCTTCAGATTTCTAGGGCAACATATGGCTCTTCCATCTAAGATACTACCATAGAGCAGGGGTTCAGTGAGGAGTGCATGTGAGAACTATCCCAGAAAGCTGCAATCCAAAAAATTAAAAGTTCATCCCAAGCTTCAGAAATCTTAAGGTGACTTACCCATTAGGACCACTTCTTCTGGAAACCTCATGTTCTGAAGAGTAAGAAAAGGTCCTCCTATTTAATCATTTGAGAGCTCTCAATTTTTAAGAACACAGTCCATTAAAAAACTCCATTGATGAGGAAATCCGGCATACTAACTTCATTGTTTTTTTGTGGAATACTGAAACAGTCCAGTGAATTCCTAGACTACTCTTAAAAATGGATAAGGGGTCTTGATGCTTCTGGAATAACAAATCCATGTTTTCAAATTCCTTTCCAATTGCTATTCTATAGGGCTTTAAATGGGGCTGTATCTTTTTCAATTTACATATATTTGAGAAACATTTCTCAAAATATTTATTGATTTATTTGAGAGAGGAGTATGTGCATGTGGGGGTATGGGACGGGGGAGAGAATCTTAAGCAAGCTCCACACTCAGTGCAGAGCCTGACAAGGGGCTCAATCTTACGACCCTGAGATCATGACCTGAGCCGAAATCAAGAGTCAGATGCTTAACTGACTAAGCCACCAAGGCGCCCCTCAAACTATTTTACTTTAAAGTATTGAGGAAAAGCATAGAAACAAAAACTTGTAAAAATACATCTTTTAATAAACATCAAGAAGTACAGTGCAGTTTTACTGAGGTTTTACATTGCAGTTTACAACAAACATCATCTAGTATAGTGTATAATTACAAGTAAACTCAGAGTTTTTTTTTTTCCTCCCATTGCTGGATAAACCAAATCTGGTGCATCATACCACATTTAAGGTTGTTTCCAAGCTGGCTTCTGTAAAAGGCCCTTAACATTAATAACTTGCAGCAACAACAACAAAAAAATCCCCCATCACAATGATAGCCTGATGAGTGCTCAAAAATTACTAAAAAGAACTGTAAATACTTGCTTTCCTTTGATGGCTTTGAAGAACAGCTATTGAGAGCAAATCTGAAATATTAAAGACAATAAGGGAAACAGCGGTTTCTTTTGCCTACTATATCCATAGTAAATACTAGTTTGAGGCTACGGATTATGAAAAGACTGCAAAAGATGCTTACAGGAAAACCTTCACATTTATATTTATAATCCCATGGACTAAAACCTGTCTAGTGTATTAATGGCTAAGTCTACTTTTCTTTAATATTGTTGATACTAAGAACAGGAAGATGGTAGAATTCTTGACATTTCTGGACAAATTTAGTGAGACTGATATTAATTAGCAAAGGAGGAAATTAATATTAGTCTCAAAATTCTACCTGCCATTGTCTTGGAGTGATCAGGATTTAGCTATATCTGAGAAGAGCAAAAAAGGAATGGAAATGAAGGTAATCAGAAGCTGTAACTAAAAAAAACGTATTTTTGCATGCTTTATACTGATGGCATTTAAAAATTATACAACTGGATTTATTTGCTATATACATAAACCAGTGCTGTAATTAGGGAAAAAAAATAGTACCACTTACAACCACAAAAGTATCAGAATCATATCCAGATTTGCAAAGAGGCATAATAATCTGTTTACCATGCAACTAGCTGTTTGTGAAATTTGTAATGGTTAATAAAACAAAATCCTTATGAACACAGTACTAATATATAGCAAATTATACCAATTAAGTCAGCAGCTCAAATTCATAAGGTAAACACCCAATATCCCTGAATTTCTAAGCATTCATCTCAGTGTTAACGTGGTTGCATCTAAATATTACCCCGTTACAAGAGAGATTTTAATTATTCCTCCCTCTTCAATACATCATCATACTTTCAGAGGTGAAAAGGGAATAATTTAATTTCTTTACCATTTTTGCCCATTTTCATGAATCTGATACAGTGTTATTATAGTGTCTAGGCTAGGGTAGGTGCTCTAAAGGATCCAATGAATTGAATTTCTAAGTTCCAGAATATTGCTGGTATCGTACAATAAGCCTGTCTGCCAAAAAGCCACATCTCTGGTTGAAATATATTCCTGGATCAATGATTGAGAAATTAAGACCAGCTGCCAATTAAGTCAGACTGTTCCCTATTTGTGAGATAACAGTTTGATCTTCTTTATTAAAATATCTTTTTTTAAAAAATATTTTATTTATTTACTCATGAGAGACACACAGAGAGAGAGAGAGAGAGGCAGAAACATAGGCAGAGGGAGAAGCAGGCTCCATGCAGGGAGCCCGACGTGGGACAAGATCCTGGGTCTCCAGGATCACGCCCTGGGCTGAAGGCGGCACTAAACCGCTGAGCCACCCGGGCTGCCCTTTATTAAAATATCTTAATGGATGGGACTAGATCTCATACTTTTCATATATCCTCTACAGCACCCACTAAAGTGTTGAGCAAAGTTATATGCTCAAGGAAATAATCAGTGATGAGGGCAGGAACTGAATCAAGAGTGAATGTGGTCATGGTGAAGCATAACTTACTTCACTCATCATTCAAAAGGCAGTCACCCAAATGAATCTCTGATGTTGTCAATGAAGAATAGATGCTTGTCCCCTACCACTGTCTAAAAACAAACCGCTTGGGCCTCTTTCTTTCTTTCTCTTTGTCATTAAGAGATTATAGAGGGCCATGAGTACTACCTTGGTGGATGCTATCTGAAAAAAAAAAAAAAAAAAAAAAGGATTTTTGCCTCAGAAGGGAAGCACCGATCCATCACATGGCCCATTTTAACTCTAATAATACAATTTATAGAATCATTAACTTTTAAAATTATGTTAAATGTTATCCATACTAGTAGATATTTAAAATGTTAGGCTTATTCTCTCTTACATCACTTAAAATGCATTTTATTTTTAAACACTGCCATGAGGTAGAAGATAAGGAATGCACAAAGGAAAGTATCTTCAAAATATGAAACTCTATTCAATATAATTAGCCCCGAGAGAGAAGTAAGAAAAGTTACAGCCTTAAGCTGGTAGACTGACTACTGTTAAAATATTATCCTTACCTGAAAGAAATTTCTTATATTTGAAATTGCCCTTTTTTTTCCCCAGTTTAAGGTATTATAGAAAAAGGACAATACACATTCTGAAATACTCATAAATATCATGTACAATAGCCTCTCTTAGTCATCATTTTTTACTTTACCATGTTGCTCTAAATCACCTCAACTGAGACACAGGCCCTTTCCACTTGAATAACTGATTAAGTATCAATATAGAGGTTAAAAATCCTTCTAGCATAAGAAGCAAGATAAAAGGAATGATTCACATTAAAATAATGTACTTTTCATAAAACTAGCAGCACTTCATTCTACCTGGACATATGAATTTGGCTTCATTGACTGGTCAGAAACAAAGGAAAATGTATATGGGTTCTTGTATACGGGAGATGTGAGGCTACAAGTTTTCTCTGAGAACTATTTCCCCATTAGGTGGTGTGTGAAACAACTGGAATGTCAATTTCAATGGCAGAAAGGCGGGAACGTGCTGAATAGGGCTGTGAGTAAGTATGCATACTGGGCGGATGGGAGTACAGTGGCTGCCAGAAAGGAGAAGGCAAAGATTTGCATGCACAGTACCAAATAAACAGTAGAAGGGAAGTCATATACAGGCCCCCAGCACTAGCCATAGTGACATACACTGCGTAGTCAAATGTAAAGACTGGCTCAAACTTCTTGTTCAGATGAACGTTATAAAAGATGACCCAGATGGATGGGGAGAGGCTCACAGTACCTGCCAGGAAAAACAGCAGCCCGGCCACCAGATGGCAGCCTGCACTATTGACCAGACACTTGGCCAGTTTGATGTTGGGCACTGAGGACCTGAAGGCCGTGTTGCACATTCCAATGAGGCAGAGCAGCAGGGCACCCATTGCAATCAGGATGCTGAGAGGCAGGGCAAACTGGAGGACCCGCAAGTCCAGTTGGTCAACTGATGAGTACCAAGTAGTATCATACATCAGGCAGTCACTGCTCCCATCATATCGGGCACACTTCACCCACAGGCCAGTATAAACAGTCAGATTCTTCTCGTTTCTGTTGAATGTGATCAGTCGTAATTTCCTCCAGTTGGGAAGCAGAGTTCCTGCAAAGAGGCCTGCTACCGAGGCGATTCCACACAGGAAGGAGAGGACTGTGGCTGCATGGACATCCCGACAGCCCATGGCAGGCAGGCTTGTGCAGTACTGTCAGTCAGACTGGGGGGTGACACACAAGAGGACAAATCATGAGGGGACAATAGAAGAGCAGAGTAGGAAAGGTGGTGCTGATTGGCAGCACAACTAATGATGTCAATGCAAAGACGGAAAAGCCTGTCCCTGTTTCCTATGTAAATCTGAACATACATAAACACATGTGCATGTGACCTCAGAGCACAGGTGCACTGACCCATGCTTGGTTACCAGTAGCTGGGTCATGCAGCAACTGAAGAACTAAAGGCATGAGTATTTTACTTCCCAGCAAATCAGAGCCAGGAACTCAATCAAAATCACTTCAAATCCTCTTAACACCACATATGAAAGTCTCTCAATTGTCAATAATCACTCATTCAACACACATATGGTATATTATGTCAGCCATTCAAATACATATGGTCAGAGCACTCATCATCCATCAACTATAAACAACACAAATTCAGCCTTCAATGCTCATGCAGATGTAAAATGAAACCCGCATGCAGCTGAGGTGAAGGCAGCTCATAAGAGATGAAGACATGGGGAAAGAAGCATTACAGGACAGCAGATTGGCTGAGGGAGGACTCTGAGCCAGACTGCTAGGGTTCTAATCCCCACTTCCTCACTTACTGGCCAAGTGACCGCGGGTCAGCTTATAAAACCTCTGTGATTCATCTTCCTGATCTTTAAAATGGAAAAAATAACAGTACCTACTTCACAAAGTATTTAGTGAGTTAATATAATGTCCAGAGCTTAAAACATGTCTAGCATGTTATAAGAGTAATTCAAGTATTAACTATTTCTTAGGACTCAGTGACCAGCTCAGTGCCTGGCACACTGGAGCAGTTTAAAGAACATCTGCTGAATAAATGTTAAATAAGAAAAAGCATGGGATCCCTGGGTGGCGCAGCGGTTTAGCACCTGCCTTTGGCCCAGGGCGCAATCCTGGAGACCCGGGATCAAATCCCACGTCAGGCTCCCTGCATGGAGCCTGCTTCTCCCTCTGCCTATGTCTCTGCCCCTCTCTCTCTCTCTCTCTCTCTGACTATCATGAATAAATAAATAAAATCTTAAAAAAAGAAAAAGCAACATCTCATTCCTACATACTAGGTGCACTGGATAATTACAAAATGTAAATGACCTCTTCTCCATTGAGTTAGTCAAATGAAAAGAAGAGAACAAAGATCCCTGATATTATTCTGCTTAACTATTTCCTAACTGATTCAGGATGACTTGCAAGCTTTTCAGGTTATTACACTAGTGGTTACTGGTTATTATACCATGACGGCTCATAGATGAATGCAAAAATTCCTAAAGTAATGACAACCTACTCCTTTAACGCTACAGTAAGAAAAAGAAAAAAAAAGTGGCCAGGGCTCTCTCTCATTCCAAATTAAAAGGCTCTGTTCTTTTTCTGTATATGACAAAGTATAAAGACCAATACCTTATTCAGCTTTAAGAATGTGAAACTCATTCTTCAAACACCATTCAAGTGTATTTTCTCTGCCTTCTATCACATCCCCAATGAAGTAACAAAGTAGACTAATAAAGTAGCACTTTTACTTCTTTTAGTTACATCATGATGAAGGAGGGACAGGTTGAGAATTATTGTTTCTGAATACAGTATGTGTTCAGAGTACCCATGATCCTTTACAGTCTAATACCACCTCTTGCAATGATGGAATAGCATTTCCAGGAGTTTAGGGTCCAGAAAGATCAAAATATTAAACTGGGTTAGAACTTGATCAAATGAAAAAAATGAAAAAAAAAAAAAAAAGGAACTTGATCAAATGTGTCTGAATGGGAAGGTACATTGTTTTTTCTTTAGAAAACAACATATTTGCAATATTTAATCTGATCATATAGACTAGGGATATCTTTACTACCATAAAATATATAGGTATGCATACATATATAAATCAGTTAAGCCCAAGTGAACCATTTTTCAAAGTCCTTAAGTTAAGCATAATTAGTTCTAAGTTTCTCCATTAATATTAATTTACTACTTATCATGTTGTCTTCTGTCAATATTCCCAAAAGTGGCAATTATTTATAAATATATTGTTTAGAGATGAAAACAAAACAAAAGAATTACAGTCCTAATTTATATTTTTCATGCAAATCGGGGAGAAAAACTGTCTTGCTTAATTTTAGTAACCAACAACCTTATTCCAGCAATGGAAACTGTGGTGCAGGTCTGAGATATTTATACTGGAAAAGGCTACTAACGATGCCAAGCTCCAAAATTCAGCTTCATTCAGGTTTTTGCTCACGTACCTGTCTGTCTCCCCCATACGCGGTTAGCAACTTGCACAGTGGTTGGCACTTAACTTATTCTAGGAATATTTGAATAAATAAGTACTGGGCACTGTTCCAAGACCAAAGTAACTCACAAAGGTAGGCTACTGATAATGTAGAACTGGACAAGGAAGTAGCTATTACCAAGTAATAATTCATTCAATGAACCAATTCATTCAACTCAAGCATTTACTGAGTATCTAGCACATAAAAATACTATTAGGCCCTGGAGGGACACTGAAACCACGAAGATCTGGACCTTGCTGCAATGTGTCAACAGTCAGACTGAGGGAAAGAATATGCTGTTCTATGAGAAAGCAAAATGATGAGAGTAAATCAGTTGTATGATTATTACATGTCAAATGATAACTGTTAGATATTAAGCAAAGTGAGCCACTAAGGTACCTGTTCATAAAAAATGTATCATCCAGGGTTACAGGAAGATTGAGCAATGAAAGAGAATGAGGATTTGATTAATGTTGTGAAGACCTAAGAAAAAGTTCCCTTTGTTTCTCTTAAAGCTTCAGAACTTCTTCAGGCTATGTACTCAAGAGTCTTAACCCAATCATAAACTCCCTCTTGCTTTCAAAGATAGGGGTCAAAAACTTGGGAGTATCAATATAATTGAGATTTCTCCAATCATGCCACCTGAATACCACTAATTCCTAGAATGCAAGAGAAGTAAGATCAGAATGAATGACTTTATTATGATAAATAAATTCCTGTAGTTCTTAGATTATGGACTATCAAACAACACTAATGAGCAGGTCAAAATTTACTTCAGGATCAAGTGTATTCGAATTTATCCTGCATCAAATCAACAAAGATATATCAGTCCCCTGAACTTGCTTTTACATTCTTAGCTCAGATCCCAGAGAATGACTAAAAGTTCTAATTTACACAGCAAGGATACCATGGCATTTTTTCAGAAGGGAAATACTATTACCTCAAATCTTTAGATAATTTCAACCTCAGTGCTGGAATTAATATCTTTGCTCTTTATAACTTTATTTGGCCACTTTCCTTTTTATGATCTGTTCTTAACTCCACATATATAAGATTTGATAAGTCATATATCTCACTAAAAGTATGAAGTATCCTTTTATAGTGATAGCTGGGAGATGGAATATGTTTAGTGATTTAAAAGTGAAAACAATGACTCTCAGGTTAGGATTTGTTCATATTAAGAGGGTAAAAAAAACCTCTACTCTTGTCCTATGCCAATTAATCTTTAATCCAAAATAACTGTTTCAAATGTAAATCTGATTATTTCACTATATTTCTTTTTTTTTTTTTTAGGATTTTAAGTAATTTCTACACCCAATGTGGGCTCAAACTCATAATCCTGAGATCAAAAGTTGCATGATCCACCAGCTGAGCCAGTCAGGTGGCCCTCACTACATTCCTTAAATTCCATGGCTTCCTATTTCCCTCAGAATAAAGTTTCAAAATTTTCCCATGGTTTCCAAAGTTTCAAATCCCACCACGGGTTCCTGTCAAATTCTCAATCTCCTTATCTGTCACTTTCCCATCTCATATGTTACAGACTATGTAGCCGTATTGCTTTTAGCTCTTCAAATTTTGCACTTTTAAATTTGGCTAAGGGCTTTACTTCATGCTATTTCTTCCTTCTAGAACTTTCTTAATTCCAGTCTAATTTTTGCTTATCTAACAGGTATTCTTCTTTCTAATGATGAATCTGGAAATTAGAGCCAGGGAATCTGGCTCTAAATCTGTCTTCTCTTCCCCTATCTTTAACCAGCCCCCCAGCCCCAGTTATATGCTCTGAAATCACCTTTGTACCTTCTCTTTTGTAGCAGTGATTATGCTCATAATTCCTTGTTCAGTATTTATCTTTCTCATGACACTGAATTCCAGGACAGAGAGCCTTCCCTTTTATTCACTGTGTCCCATATTGGTACACAGAAGGCACTTGATTATTTGTTAAATAAGTGAACAAACAAACAAACAAATACAAGGTCCATATGGGATGGTCAGGATCCAGGGAGAAAGTTACAAATCCGCTCTGTTATCAGTGTCATTCATTCATTCATTCATTCATTCATATTCTGCATTTCGAAACTTCCAATGTGCTTCTAGACCATGCCCTCTCCACTTTCCACTCTCCATTGGCCAGTCTCTCCCATTTTTTAAAACAAAGTTCATTTTCTTCTCCTAAAAAAATGAGGCCATTGCCAAGTATTTACATAAAGACTCTTCTTCTAGAAACACATATCTAAGTTTGGCAACACTGGTTAATTTTCACAGTGGTCAAGGAGTCACTCATTTACAACTGTGTTGATTCTCATGTTTTCAACTTAATAGGTTTGTTACTACTGGATATACCTCCTCTTTATTAACAGTGGTTAATATATCAAATTAATGTCTGTTTATCAACACAAAACTACTTTTTAAAGCAAAACAATTTATTATATATTTGTATTTATATTTTAATATAGCAATGCAGAAAAAAGATAAACCTCTTTATGCCATATGAAAATCCCTTACTGGGGACTGTAGAAAATATGGAAGGTTGAAAACACACTAACAAATCTAAGTACCACTCTTGAACACTAACTAGAACAGCCTAAAGCTGGATTAATATCCATAGATATCTGGGCTTGTTGTTTCTATCTGAGAGAGGCAAGTGGTATTATAGTCCAGGTAACCAAAGACCAAATGCCAGTCACATCCTACCATTTTCAGACTGGGAAAGGTCCTCTGAACTTCAAATATCTTATCTATAGAATGTCCCCCAAGGTAGCTATAAGATCATAAATAGTAAAAAGCCTTTTGTAAAACAGTATGGTAAGAAATTTAAGTTTATAATGATTATTAGTAGGCTTATTTATTTTCTTTAGCTAGAAACATGCTTTTTTTTTTTTTTTTTTTGATCTCAGCAATCAATCACAGATGACTATAGCCATATAACAATAATAACAGAGGATTCTCTTTGGAGTAATTACTGACCAAATCAAATAAGGACTCTGTTTCAAAACAACCACTTCACATTTGTCATCTGACTATGTTCCATGGTGACTTTCAGAAGCAGATGGATAAAATTTGGTACAGAGTTAAAGATTATCAAATATATCATTTTCAAATAAAAATATTTTCAAAAAGGTATCTGTTCTGTGGTTTTGAATAGCATTCAAAGAAGTCCGAGGCAGGAATAATGGCTAAGAGCTTTAGGAATTCACAGACCCATCACTATGTAATTTTTTCAGGGACAATCCCAGGAATAGCTATGAGAAGACACGTATAACAATAGCTACATCACTTCCTGATGGTAAGACTAGCAGTCTTCTACTTGTAATTTGAGTTTTCTTAGAAACTATAGGTCATCAATCATTGCTTTCAAGAGAGGTCTATCTTGTAACTTTATTTTGTTGAACAAGAGAAAAACATGTCATCGGACATATGGTGGAAAAAGGAAAAAGAGTAAAATCAAAGGATGTACTTACTCTTTGAGGTACTTCACAGTTCTAAAACAACTTTAATCAACTTAGAAGAAATAGATGCACATCTGAATAGACAGTAGAGATGATCTGGGCCTAAAGAAATAGGAAAAATGTCCTAAATTAATATAAGACTTCTTTAAATCATACACGTGTACACACGCACACACATATGTATGTAATGGATTTTTTAGTTCCTATTCACAACTAAGAATAAGGAGGCCCAAGGAAACTGCTTCACTGTTTCTTTTGTATCTTTTAAAAGCACACTGATAACAAAACTAGGCTAAGTTGATCTGCACTGTGCATCCTAAAATTTGCAACTAGAATGCTTTTTTGAGTTTAGTTCCACCAGCGGTCTCAACCTGCCACTTAAATGTTTTTATAAATCTATTTTAAGCACCAACAACTTCCTTTTCAAATTCTACTTATCACAATAGGTAGGATGAGGATGCAAACCTGTAGACGCCAGAGAACTTCCTGGATTAAGGCATTTATTACTAGCCCTATAATTATTACGTAGAATGTGGTCCTCAACAGAAGAGATTTCAAATTATAATTTTTCTTTCCTAAATGTAGGTTTCTTGAGTTGGTGTCAAGCATAATCACTCACTCCAAATTAAGGGGAAATTGTTTTACAATTAAAAACACAGACTAGCATCCCTGAGCTTTCATTTTAAGTAGGCTCACCGAGCAAGTCTGGCCTTCCTCCAGCGTAGCATCCGGCCCCTTCCGAGGCCTACTGCACACAACTTGGGCTTCAGAGAAACCCGCACTCCCCCTCCTCTCCTCTCCTCTCCATCCCTTCAAGCCCTGTCCTTCGGAGCACCAGAGCTAGCAGAAAGAAAGAAAAAAAAAGGGTCGGGGGTGGGGGGTTGGGGGAAGGGGGAGCTCTCCTAGTTAGAGCCAATGGAAAGAGACCGCAACAATGACAACGCTCTCAGAGCAAGCCCATCCCTACAGCACTGAGTGGGTTTGAACCGCGAGCAGGTCATCATTACACAAGCAGCTGGTGATTCAAAAATAGCAACTTGCAGCTCCACACCGCACGCCCCGCTGGCCAAGCCCAAGCCCTCCTCGGCCGCTCCGGCAAGACACCCCGACATTTCCATACTCCCGTGTGCAAAAATTTTTAAAGCCTTTTCAAATACCTCACGCCCTTTTCACGTCCGCAGATGCGGTCAACAGTTTTCCGTGTCCCTGATTCCCTCCGATTTAGCTGTTTTACACAAAACCGTCAACTACTTACGCAAAAGACCCAGAAATCGGATTCTTGACCACACCTACCTGTTTCTCACATCCAAGACATTTCACTCGCCCACACTGAGGAGCTTCTTAGAGCGTCTCCCTCGCTGCGTCCCAGGAAGTGCGTTCCCAGCGAGCAGCACCGGAGACTTCTGGGAGCCTAGGCAGGTTCTCCCGAGGCCCTAATCAGGAATGCTCTGGATGACTGGGAGACTACAATTCCCAGAATCCACTGGGCCGCCGGCGCCAGGCAACATCCTGCGATCTCCTCCGGCCTTTCTCCTCGGCCTCCAGCCCCGGTAGTCCCCTGGCACCTTTAGTTCCGTCCAGATTTGGGTTACAGGTGTTACAAAAAAAATAATAAAATAAAATAAAATAAAAAAATAAATGAAACAAAACTGACAATAGCTTTGAAATGGACACCCAACTAAATATTTCCTACTAAATATGACCTCCCCAATAAAGTTTGTTAGCAAAAATCCTTAAATACTTTTTTCCACAAAACATTTACCAAGGCACAAAGTTGAAAAGACCAAACTCCAGAACTGATTTTGAAATTTTTCGTTTGCAGAGAATTTGAATAGTACAATGAACATCCATATGCTTACTCTCTAGAGTCAACAGTTTTCAACATTTGCCACATTTATCTTATCTCCATTTATGTGTGTGTGATCTCTACGGTGATAGGCATCATAACACTTGAGCATCCTTTGTTTTAAATTTTTAAAATATATTTAACTGCCTAGTTTAATATGGGGTTTTGCTACATATTAGTTAGGTGGCCTTGGGCAAGTTACCTCTGCGGTTATCTGTAATGAAGATAGTAAGATTACCTACAGCATAGAATTATCTTGAAAATTAAGGCACTAAATACAGGCAAAGCGCTGAGCTCGTAACTAGCTATTAGATATTTGAACTAACTTTACTCTTCTGCACAATTTCAACCATCCTGTCTCTTTCTTTGTGGCTTCTCATAAATATGAGGTACTGCATTATCTGAATATCTGAGTTAAAATTAAGGTTTCAGAAGTCTTGTATAGGACAGATCTGATTTCTTTTACATATGTGAAGGATTGCTGAAGTGCCATGATGCCTACTAATTTCAAATGATCACACGCACAAAGTAAATGTGGCAAGTGTTGACAATTGTTGGATCTAGAGAGAGGAAGTGTATGGGTGTTCATTTACTATTCCAAATCTCTGAACCTTCAAAAATTTTCAAGATAAGAAGTTTGAGAAAAAGCACCACAGTTTTAAACAGAAGTAAAGAGTTGCATGCATCCCTATCCACCCCCGCCCCCCACTCCCACTCTGCCCTGTACTTAACTTGGGCAAGTTAAGTAACTTCCTTGTGGCTCAGGATCTTAGCTGCAATAATAATGTACCTACATCAAAAAATAATGATAAGGATTTAATGAGTTACTATACATAGAGAAGTTTACAACAGTTTCTGACATTGATTTTTGTTTTAGTTGTGTGTGTGTGTGTGTGTGTGTGTGTGTGTGTGTTTACCAATTTTCATTTTGTGTTGAGGGGCTTTTTGTTAGTGATGGAAAAGGGAGAAAAGTCTTCTATCTGTCCATTATTACCACCTTATTCTTTTTAAAAAATATATGTTATTTATTTATTCGTGAGAGACAGAGAGAGAGACAGAAAGAGGCAGAGACACAAGCAGGCTCCATGCAGGAAGCCAGCCACAGAACTCGATCCTGGGTCTCCAGGATCACGCTCTAGGCTGAAGGCGGCGCTAAACCTCTGAACAACCCAGGCTGCCCTATTAGCATCTTTTCATCTGCCAGACTGTTTCTGAAGATGGATAGAAGGTCTGAAGCAATCCAATCCCAAAGCTAGACCTAGAAATGTAATTAAGAGAAAGAGAACACCGAGAGAGAGAGAGAGAGAGAGAGAGAGAGAGATTGGGGGTAAAAGGATCTTTGAGCTCAGCCCAGCCAGATGGATAACAGCAACATGACCAACATATCTCACTTCTTTACTCTGAATTTCATCCATAAAAATGAATTGAATTCAGTAACTGTGTACAAAATCATTTTATAATTAATTTCCCAGTCACTGATGAATTAACCTGGTTAGCTGACTTTAGCTGCATGTATATGTAGTTGACTATGATTAAATAACAGCACCAGAAGGAAGGGATGGCAACACTATTTCTCAGCTTATTGATAAATTGACACCTAATGTTAGCTTCGTCTTTGGTTTAGCAAAGATGGAACAAAATACTTATGTACCCTAGTGGGACTAGATTATTGGAATATCATTCTCAGAATAACTATAGGTAAGAAGATAGAGGGATGCCTGGATGGCCCAGTGATTGAGCGTCTGCCTTCAGCTCAGGTCCTGATCCCAGAATCTGGAATCGAGTCCCGCATCAGGCTCCTTGCAGGGAGCCTGCTTCTTTCTCTGCCTGTGTCTCAGCCTCTCTCTCTCCCCATGTCTCTCATGAATAAATAAATAAAAATATATTTTTAAAAATACTATAGATCAGCAGTTAACAATCCTGGCTTTTCATTTTTTCTTAACAGCTAATTAAGGAGTAAGTCATATCTTAAAACAAATTCATTGCGGTACACCACCAACAAAATTCTACAAAGTTCTACTTACTGTTATTGCTACTGTACCAAATTACCAGAAAACTCAGTGGCTTAAAATACAAATTTCTTATCTCATAGGTCTGGAGGTCAGAAACCTGACACAGATCTCAATGGGCTAAACTAAAGGTGCTGGCAGGGCTGCATGGTTTTTCTGGAGGCTTCAGGGGAGGCTGTTTCCTTGTCTTTTCCAGCTTCCTGAGGACACCTTCATTCCTTGGCTTATGGCCCCATTCCATTTTCAAACTCAGCCATAGCTGGTTGAATCTTTCAACATTGAAATCACAGCACTCTGACATTCTTCTGCATAGATAATTTCTCTACTTTATGGTTATCTGATTAGCAGCCTTAATACTTCCTTGCCATGTAACAGTATATTCATAGATTCTCAAGATAAGGATGAGGACATCTTTACAGGACCATTATTCTGCCTGCCACAGTCACTAATAACTTCTTTCTAGTTGAATCCAAGGGTCTCTTGTTGATCCTCATTCTCTTCCACCTCCTTCAGGTCCACATTGCACAATTTTGACCACTTCTTTTTTTCTTCAACTCTGCTTTCTTGTTTTTGGAAACACCAACATTTCTACTTCTCTTCTAGTTTATCTGATTTGTTCCCTGTCCACCTGTTGCCTTCACTTCCTCCTCCTCACTCCCCAGTTATCAAAAGGCTCTGTCCTGGGGCCCTTCTTCAGAGGGCAACCAGATTTTTATCTCCTCAAATCCATGTCTGGCCAAGACCTTCCATAACTTCAATACTATTTCTAATTACCAGCTCATATGATTTTTTTTTAAAGGATTCTATTTATTTATTCAAGAGAGACACACAGGAGAGGCAGAGACATGCAGAGGGAGAAGCAGATTTCCTGCATGGAGCCTGATACGGGATTCGATCCCAGCACCCCAGGATCACAACCTAAGCCAAAGGCAGATGCTTAACCACTGCTCAGTGCCATCCAGGCACCCCACCAGCTCATATGATTAACAACTATTACTCTAATTTCAGCATTCTCTGAATACAAATAATTGTACTCCTTATGTCTTCCATCATTCCTTATTTTGTCAGTGGTTTCCCCTTTATCTTTTTCTGCTATCTTCTTCATACCTTTTACTCAAATTAGGAATCATGTCCTAATGATTCTTCCTTTGAAATATCCATTTGCCCCTTATTCACTACAAAGAATTGTCACAATCCTATTTAAACCCCTCACCTTGGGGAGACTGGATGGCTCAGTTAAGAGTTGGACTCTTGGTTTTGGCTCAGATCATGACCTTGGGGTCATAGGATCCAGTTCCATGTGGAGTCCCTTGCTGGACTCTGCACTCAGCTAAGTCTGCTTTCCCTCTTCCTCTCCCTCCCTCTCTGCCTGCTCCACTCACACAGACACGTGTACATGGTCTCTCAAATAAATAAAATCTTTAAAAAAAATTAAGTCCTTAACTCTTCCCATTAAGATATGTACAATTTCCTTTCATATGTTAATTTTAAAATAATAGAGAATATTCAGTATTTATTATATTCCAAGTATGTTTTCCATGAATTATCTAACTTAATCACAATAAATCTGTATTAATGACAAAGAAATTGAGACTCAGTAATGTGCTCAAAATCCAGAAGTAGTAAGTGGAGGATATTCCCAAAAGGTTGCTGTTACCATTCAGAACTCTTGAGATTCAGGGCAGTCTCCTTATTTTGGGTTTCTTCAGCTAAAACTTTACTTACTCAAAATGTTTATTGAAGCTATTCCTAAAGTTGGAATGTCTTCCTACTACCCTCTCTGACCACTAAAATCCTACCTACCTTCCCCTCTGAATAATTTCATCTTCTGTAAATTACACACATCAGCTCCAAATTGGAAACTAACTGGCACATCATTTCCCTTTTTATGTGTCAGTCATATCTCACCATAGTATTTCAAAGGCCACTACTGAAACTCAACCAATATGGATAAATATAAAATTAAAATCTGGGGGTGCCTGGGTGCCTCAGTCAGTTGAACACCCAACTCTTGGATTTTGGCTCAGGTCAAGATAAAGGGCTCTGCACTCAGCAGGGAGTCTGCTTGGGATTCTATCTCTTCCTCTCCCTCTGGCCACTCACCTCCCATGCATGTGCACACTCTCTCTCTGATATACATACATCTTTGAAGAAAAAAACAACAAAGCCTCCCTCCCCATATACTATTTTTTAGAGGAGCCTATCAAATAAAAAAATAATAAATGACTATCTATTAATTGGGATGTTGGGAAGTATAGAGATAAAAATAGGGAAATGTTATTGGTAGAATGTGTTCCTTAAAAATTCCAATGCTGGAGTCCTAACTCTCTCAACATACCTCAGGATGTAACCTTTTTGGAGACAGGGTTTTTACAGAAGTAATCAAGTTAAAAAGAGGTCATTAGGGTGAGCCTTAATCCAACATGACTTGTTTCTTTATAAAAAGGAAAAATTTGGAGACAACCACACAGGGAGAATCCCATGTGAAGATGAAGGCAGAAACTGGGTGTTGCTTCTACAAGCAACTGAAGGTGACCAGCAAACCACTAGAAGCTAGGCTGGCGCCGTGGTAGAGATTCTCCCTCAACAGCCCTCAGAAAGAACCACCTATCAGCACTTTGCTCTCCTACTTCTAGTTTCCAGAATTGTGATACAATATATTCTGTTGTTCAAGTTCCTCAGTTTGTGGTACTTTGTTCCAGTAGCCTTAGCAAACTAAAACAAGAAATAAAGGAAGAACGTTCTGCATAATCAAGCAGTGAGCTGTCACTTTAAAAATGGATAGGACTTTGTTGTCTAAAAGAGGCAGGATGGCTGCACATGTTTCCAATCTTACTTAATAAAGTTATTGGTGACTAGGGTAGGGAGGGAAGGGCATTGTACAAAAGAATTGACATACATTAGGATAATTGGGTTTTGCCTGTAATTGTATTCAAGTGTTGTAAATCTTTGTCATTTACCATGACTATTACCTTCTCCTTCCACCACCACTATTTTTAACTTAGTTTTTACAGATGAACCTGTATGCTAAACTTTTGATAAACGTGGTGCTAATTTGACATTATGACATTAGTAGTTCTTTAAAGCAGGTGAGTTTTTCTGGTTTCTATTTTTATATGAAAGGCCATGTGTGCACATTATATCATTCTTATAATTTCTCTTGACCTCAAAGTAGTACCAGTTCATGGTAAGATCTGTTTTTGAAACTGAGGCTCAATTATTATATAGTATTCTTATTTCTTCCCTTTAGGATTTGGTTGACCAGAAGCTTTTATCTAGTATCACTTAATCATGTTTCAAATCCATTCAAAGCCAGAAGCTTCTACTCCATGCCTGCTCTTGATTTAAAGTATTTTTAACTCCCTCAATTTGTAGCAAACTATATACAAATAAAACTGAAGGCATATTTTAGATTTATAATCATATCCTTTTTTAATATAAGAAATGGTCTTCCTAAAAAGCCTTTTGTCATTTGGAATAATGCCAATAATAATGTTTGATAATAAATAAGAAAATGAAAGCACTGGTCAGAAGATATTGGCAATCTCAGAAAAATATATTGAAATATCTACCATGAACCAAGGAAGCTTCTGTCCTTCGCGTTCAACTTTCAATCACTTAAAGTTTATAAATTAAATTGAAAAAAAAAAAACTTTGCCATATATTGCTCCAAAATTAATTATACTATAAACTGCAGTTTATAATATGAACTGTATATGCTGTTCTTCAAATTACAAGTATTTCAGAGGACAGGATTCAAATAATAGCTGTGCTTCACATGGCTTAGTATCTGGGGCAACCCAACAACTTTAATTTCTATGGGCAGCCCAGGTGGCTCAGCGATTTAGCACTGCCCTCAGCCCAGGACCTGATCCTGGAGACCCTGGATAGAGTCCCACGTCGGGCTCCCTGCATGGAGCCTGCTTGTCCCTCTGCCTGTGTCTCTGCCTCTCTCTCTGTCTCTCATGAATAAATAAATAAAATATTTTAAAAACATTAATTTCTATTATAAACACACTAATGATATATACAAAACTGACTGCTTCCTCTGAAGTCTTCCAAGCACCCAACAACTATTAATTAAGCAACAGTCATATAATGAGATACAGTAAAAGTACAAAAGTTAGAACTGCCTAAAACTAATGATTGGTTATGGTCAGAAACGGTAGTTGAAATTGCACCTGGCTTTTTCATACTTCTGAGAGCCAACTGAGGCAATAACCCACGTTACTCCTGAGTTACCCACAGGGAAATACTACAACTTTCCAACATGCATGCATTTTTTTTTCTTTTCTCTCTCCTTTGCTCATTTCTATTACCTAATTGACTTTGCTTTTCTTTCAGCTGGCTTGTGATACCCACTTAAAGCCAAAGAGATTCCTCTGATACTTTCCCTCTATTTGCCAAGCTCAAATCACAAAACAAACAAAATGCTTCTTTGAGATAGCTACTTAAGAAAAAAAAGTAAATTTTTCATTGTTGTTTAACTTTGTAGTAAATGTTACAGCACATTGTCTGCCAACATTTGTTAGCTGTGTTTATTTAAATGGCTTAATCCTCAAGGTATAAACTTTTATAGGGCAAAGACATTTTTAAATTAAAAAATACACGAGACTTCCGAAAAGGTTAAAAACCCCCAAAACAGGGGTACCTGGGTGGCTCAATTTGTTAACCATCTTCCTTCAGTTCAGGGATCCAGCCTCACATCCAGTGCCCTTCTCAGTGGGGAGCCTGTTTCTCTCTCTGTCCCCGCTTGTGTTCTCTCTCTCAAATAAAAAACCAAAAAACCCCCAAACATTCATGTATCAACCACGCAACTTAATAAATGACCAAAAGGCAATATAGTGTGGTGTTTAAAACTGATCATGTATGTAAACAACCCAGTACAGTGCCCAGCACATGGAAACATTACCTTGTTAGATATTATGATTACCAGCATAGACCATGTACTCAAAGTTCTGGATTTGTTTCACTTGTCTATTCCATAAGGACAGGCAGATTTAAACTAAATTTCAGATACTCAAGCATTTAAAAATATACATTAAATTTAAGTCACAATTTTGTCTTCAAACAAAATGTTACCATGTTTTTGAAATAAGATGTCTTCTGTGTAGGTTTACAATTTAGACTTGCTAATTTTCATTTCATTTTTAAGCTATAGTTTGTGAGCTTATGCTGCTGGTTTGAAACACTTAAAAAAATGCAATTCTGTAAGCTTTTTAAAAATACCTGTCACTTATTATTTACCTATTTATTTAAAGGAAGCTTTGTGTCTAAAATGGGGCTTTAACTCACAACCCTGAGATCAAGAGTCACATGTTCTACTGTCTAAGCAGTCAGGCACCCAAAATATTATTTTTAATGTAATTTAATGATATTACAAATTTCCAGAGGGAACTTTTGTGAAGTGAATTTTTTATCTGAACTTTGCAAACCCTATGAAACTACTTAGAAAATACTCCATGTGTTTATGTACACTTTGGCAAGGAAAAAATCTTTAGCATTCATTCATTCATTCATTCATTCATTTATTTATTTATTTATTTATTTATGAGAGACAGAGAGAGAGAGAGAGAGAGAGAGAGAAAGAGAGGCAGACCCCATGCAGGGAGCCCGACGCGGGACTCTATCCCAGGTCTCAGGATCACGTCCTGGGTTGAAGGCGGCGCTAAACCGCTGAGCCACCCAGGCTGCCCAGTCTTTAGCTTTCATTAACTTTCTTAAAGGAATCTCTGTACTCCATCCTCCCATAGCAAATGAACAATGAACTTAAGTAAGACACATAACTTTACAACAAAACTAGATAAAGCCTGAAAAATAAAATACCCTTGACCTGATTTTTCCCATTATGAAGACTTTATACCTCTGATTAGATAATGCATGTTTACCACTTAAAAGAAAACAGGGGCTCCAGGGTGGCTCAATCGCTAAGTGGAGGACTCTTGATTCTGAATCAAGTGATGATCTTGGAGTTGTGAGATCAAGTCCTGCATAGGGCTCTGCACACTCAGTGCAGAGTCTGCTTATCCTTCTTTCTCCCTCTCCCTCTGTGCCTCCCCCCAGTCGTGCTTGCTTGCTCGTTCTCTCTCAAATAAATAAAATCTAAAAACCCTATTAATTTTGCATAAAGTTCATTTTGCTATGATAAAAATAATACGGTATGTATTACAAAAATAATAATATATTCCTGGAACATTTCTATTCATAGGTGAAATCTTTGAAGCACAGATCCAACTTCACAGTATGATATACTTAATTACTTGATAGTGTCTTGATAGTGTCTGCTGTATGAATCTGACACAGCAGGCTCTTCAAGAACTACTGGGATGTAAATAAAAATTTACATAATACTGACATCCTGGCTATTCAATTAATATAAAAATCAAGTCTTCCAAAAAGTAAATGTATTTTGAAAGGTAAAAAAAAAAAAAAAAAAAAAAAAAAAACTGGCTTAAAGACCCAATAAATGGCATCTGAAATGCTAGTATATTTATTTCAAAATAAATCTTTTAAGTTTTTAAAATGCGTTTTTTATAAAATAAAAAGGGATCCAGTTTTTCTCCTTCTGTTTAGAATAAAAATCAACTATCAACTTTCAGTAACTAGAAAATACAAATCATGGAACATTTTACTGAGTATGTAACACAATGCTTAAGTTAGTAACCAGGGCGTTACTGACAGTGCAAATAAGATATAATTCCTCTTAATTTTCAGCACAGATCTATTCTTTGCCACAGCAGAAAATAAGATTATGGGGTAAAAACTTCAGAAATTCACCTGATGAAATTGTCCTCACATTGCTACTTGCTTATATTTAAGAAATAATGAAGTGAAAGAGAAAAAGGATACCTAAATTATAAATGTAAAACATATCCAATATGAAATACGGTCACAATGATCAGTACAGATGTTCAAATTCTGAATGCTCTCTTCATTCTTATTTCTTTGTTGTAAAGTGGAACCAGGCTACTCCAATCCCCTGCAGTTTCTGCTATTGAATGTGAAATCCGTAAGGGAAGAATGTCCTGCCTGCTCTTCAACACTGTAAATGCTGTGCCTTGCACAGTGCCTGACACATGGGAGACACTCAGTAAATACCTGTGCAATGAAGGAAAAAGAAATACAAAAAAAAAAAAAAAAAAGCCACTCATCTGGGGCCTAGAATGTGAGGTGGGAGTGGGAAACAGAAAACAAAGAAAGAATACTTGTAAAAACTCATTCACATTGTCCCATCAGAAGACATTTAAGTAGAATATTGACACCATTTTTATTTAATATTCATAGCCAAAGGCTTCACTGAGCCTTAAATTCCAAAGTAATTTGTAATAATTTAAAAACAGCTTTGAGGGGATCCCTGGGTGGCTCGGCGGTTTGGCGCCTGCCTTTGGCCCAGAGTGTGGTCCTGGAGTCCTGGGATCGAGTCCTGTGTCGGGCTCCCGGCATGGAGCCTCCTTCTCCCTCTGCCTCTCTGCCTGCTTCTCTCTCTCTATCATGAATAAATAAATAAAATCTTAAAAAAAAACAACCCAGCTTTGAAGAATAAGTTTTATTATTTTTTTTAAAGATTTTATTTATTTATTCATAGACACAGAGAGAGAGGGGCAGAGACACAGACAGAGGGAGAAAGCAGGCTCCATGCAGGGAGCCCGATGTGGGACTCGATCCCGGGTCTCCAGGATCACACCCCAGGCTGCAGGCGGCACCAAACCGCTGCGCCACTGGGGCTGCCCTGAAGAATAAGTTTTAAAAGCTCATTAACTTGCCACTATTTTTTTAAAAAATCCAACTTAGAAAAGGTTTATATAATGAACTCATTTGGGTAAAAAAATAAACTAATAAAAAAATTCTGTAGGTATATAAAAACTTATATTAACAGTGGTCCAGGAAGGACTGGAGGGCCCGGTGTAGGAAGATGGGAACCTTTTTAAAGGTGTTTGCATGGTTTAAATTTTATTTCTTACAATGAACATACATATTTTATAATAAAACTTAGGAAAAGAAAATGTCCAATTTGTCTTTTTGAAACTCAGAAGTTTTAATCTCTTAAGAATATACTGATGATTGGGATCCCTGGGTGGTGCAGCGGTTTAGAGCCTGCCTTTGGCCCAGGGCGCGATCCTGGAGACCCGGGATCGAATCCCACGTCGGGCTCCCGGTGCATGGAGCCTGCCTCTGCCTATGTCTCTGTCTCTCTCTCTGTGTGACTATCATAAATAAATAAAAAATAAAAAAAAAAAGAATATACTGATGATTGATAATATTGTTTCAAGTTTGCACTAACCATGAAAATAGACAACAAAACAGATTTGAACGCAAGGAAATGAGATATATACCAGTCTGCTCCAAAGCATGAAAAACACTTACACTTAAGAATGAAAAATTTCCAAAAGGTGAAATTGCAAACATCTACCTGCTGGTTTCTGCTAAATATTATCTGTGATCTTTATTATCACTAAACATATGTTGAAATTTAGGCTTTTGAGGTTTTCCAAAAAAAGAGTACTACTGTATATTTAGTAGAATCAGGTACATGACAGACTCAAAAACGAACAAAACCTGGTTGCTAGAGAATCCTCTTCTCTCTCTCTCTCTAAATGATCTCACTAGAGACATCGTAAGTATAGGAATACCAGAGGGTTTTATTATAGGTGGATTGTCCATAAAATTATGAGTTGTCATTTTTAGGTCTCAGTTTTTTACCACCCATACACTTAACTATAAAACAAGAAGGAAGGTATGGTTCTTGAATAATGGTATTATACAGAAGGTTAATAATAACTAACCTCCTAAAAAATACAAGTCTGTGGAAAAACTTACAAATGAACATAATTTTAGTATCATTTTTAATAGATTTAAATTACATCTATCCAGGGGATCCCTGGGTGGCTCAGGGGTTTGGCGCCTGCCTTTCGCCCAGGGCGTGATTCTGGAGTCCCGGGATCGAGTCCCGCGTCAGGCTCCTGGCACGGAGCCTGCTGTCTCTCTGCCTCTCTCTCTCTCTCTCTATCATGAATGAATAAATAAAATAAAATAAAATCTTAAAAAAAAAAATTACATCTATCTGGGGCTAGTAACAGGACTCTTTGGTGGTGGCTTACTATAAGATACTGTATTAGAAATCTGTAAATTAAGCAACTGTTTCTTATGATACACATCATCTTCCTGATTAGCATGTTCATCCAGAGATTTTCTTATATAGTTCTTTAATTCATCTATTCCTTCTCCTGTAGTTGCAGAGATGGGGATGATATGTTGGAACTCCATGGTCCTCTTTGGAATCATGTTTTTTTCAAATAAATGCAGAAATTCTGAAACAAAGAACACACAACTAAGCTGATTTTCATTGTCTTTGAAAGTAAATTAAAACTGTCTTAGAGGTTTGACTTATGAATCAAGCTACTAAAAACTTAGCATTTTTAATTTTTTTCCTTCCCTCATTAATAAGCTCTTAGAAACTTTTGTTTTTAAAAATGAGAATTTGGGGCGCCAAGGTGGCTCAGTAGGTAGAGTGTCTGCCTTCGGCTTGGGTCGTGATCCTGGGGTCCTGGGATGGAGTCGTGCATGGGGTTCCCTGCTCAGCAGGGAGTCAGCTTCTCCCTCTCCCTCTACTTATCCCCCAGCTTGTACTCTCAAATAAATAAAATATTTTAAAAAATTAAATCATAAAAAAATAAAAATGAGAATGGTAAGATTCTTGGCACATAAGTGAATATTTGTAGGATGAATATATTTTAAACCAAATTAAGTATAAATAAAAGATAAATCATACATGATTTACTTACAAAAGCAATAAATTTGTTTTTTTTTGGAGGAGTTCAATGAAGTCAGGCAACAGAGTTTCTAAAAGACTTATGTATAAAGTAGCATCATTCATGATTTGGGATATTGTAGCTTGCATCAGTACACAGGTGGCCATCAGCTGCCCTAAACTATAGACTTACTATCACTGGTGCTAAGAGCTGTACTAAAATTGAAAAGGGTATGGGGACTGTTCAAGGGGAGGTCATTTCAGATGAGTCCACACTACCAACCCACAGGGGGAGAAAGCTATTATATTACGGTTTCCTCTTCCCTGCCTCCAAGACAATGGGAGGGTCAATGGCATACTGATGGGATAGGTTAATATGGATATGAACTGGAAAGGCTGGACTGAGAGAAACTGGAAAAGTCAACATGGAGCTTGGTTTCTGAGATTCACACACCGCTAAGGAAGTTGAAAAAAGCTAACTTAGGAATTATCACTGAGGGCACTAGATTTTGTTTCATGACAGTCCAAAATAGGCACAAACTCTTGAGTTATCCTCCCTTCTGATACCTCCTCTGAAAACCCCCCTTTCTGCAAGACCAACTAACAAATAGATGAATAATCTCATAAAGCAAGTAACATTAAGGAATAAAGAGCACTCAGTAGTTCCAGGAGCATTTATATCTTGAAAGTTATTTATGAACTCAAGCACAGCTCCAATATGTAAATTACACAGGGCAAAGATTTTTGAGAGGGAGAAAGGATCTTCTGGTGCTGTCTGCTAGTCCTAGTACACTATAATTTATTTCCCCAATTTTTATCCAAAGGATAAAAACAGAGAAGTTAGTACCATTCAAAAACATATTAGCCACCTTCCACCCACTCAACTTCCTTATTTGTGAAGAGGTCCTCTACTAGACTCAGAAAAATGAAACCATCATTACTGTAGGATAGGAAGTGTTCTGCAAAGTTCAATATTCAAAACTGTGGAGAGTCCCTTTAAGTTCCTTTACACAAAGTGGTCCATTTAAGAGCAAATTTCAAACAAATAGATCCTTTTGCAGTAACAGCATCTGTTATTCTGTCACACACACATAGGTATTCAAATTCTTTTTTTTTTTTTTAATTTTTTATTTATTTATGATAGTCACAGAGAGAGAGAGAGAGAGAGAGAGAGAGAGAGAGGCAGAGACATAGGCAGAGGGAGAAACAGGCTCCATGCACCGGGAGCCCGACGTGGGATTTGATCCAGGGTCTCCAGGATCGCGCCCTGGGCCAAAGGCAGGCGCCAAACCGCTGCGCCACCCAGGGATCCCCGGTATTCAAATTCTTTTTAAAACATTAGCACTTTTGGGATCCCTGGGTGGCACAGCGGTTTGGTGCCTGCCTTTGGCCCAGGGCACAATCCTGGAGACCCGGGATCGAGTCCCACATCGGGCTCCCGGTGCATGGAGCCTGTTTCTCCCTCTGCCTATGTCTCTGCCTCTCTCTCCCTCTCTCTCTGTATGACTATCATAAAAGCTGGTTCGCCATTGTTCCCACAAATCTGTGACTGTTCCATGTCCTTTCACTAAATTCTTTATTGTTCACAAAACAAACAAACAAAAAACATTAGCACTTTTCAGAGTACTTTGCTGACATTGCAAAGATATACACTTCTTTAGAACTATTTGCTCTGGTTTTACATTATGGTATATTAGTTCTAGAGCTTCTGAAGTATGTTAAAGTGAAAGAATTTACTTTAAATTCTTTTCAGATGTTGACTTTTTCCTCTTTTGATCCAAATCCCATTAACTCTTTATTTTTTTCTAAGATTTTATTTATTTATTCATGAGAGACACAGAGAGATATAAGCAGTGGGAGAAGCAGGCTCCATGCAGGGAGCCAAACGTGGGACTCGTGGGACTTGGCTCCTCGGCTGGCGTGACCAGTAGGGTGACACAACACAGGTTGCCCAGTTAAATGTGACTTTCAGATAAAGGACAAATAAAATTTAAATTTTAATATATGCATGTCCCTCCCAGGGCAACATTTGGGACTTACTTACACTAAAATATTATCTGTAATTTATCTTAAAGTCACATTTAACTGGGCTTCCTGCTTTTTGTTTTGTTTTTCCAAATTTTGCAACCCTATTCATGCAAGCAGAGATGGAGTCACCTGCAAACCGGTCCAAGTCTAACACTTTGTCCCTGGGCTGGGTGCACATTGTGGGAGTACTCAGTCCCTGCCTTGAGAAGCCCACACTGAAAGGGAGGCTGACTGATCAACCCACTGTTAGGGTACAGCGCATCAGTGCACAGCGCAAGCGCAGCACCGACACCCAGGGGCACCTACCTTTGTCCAGTGCTATGGGACACTACTCGCAGCCAGTTAGTTCTTGATGGTCTTGATCCTGGGTCTCCAGGATCAGGCTCTGGGCTGAAGGTGGAGCCACCTGGGTGACCCCTCCATTAACTGTTTAAAGGTCCAGTTTAAATTTTACTTCTTCATGAAGCCTGACTTTTTCTTTTGACTCCTCTAACTTACTATCCATATCATGATTCTGAAACTTGGTAAGTACTATGTTACAATGTTATTTAAAATTTCATAATAATGTGTTCTTTCTTCAAACATGATTTTTTTTTTTTTTTAAGAGTAGCAACTGTAAGTTTCTTTTCCATTGATTATACCACTCTCTCCACACAATAGGTAATCATTGAACTGCCATTAAATGAACAAATGGGTTTACCTTTAGGATTCTGGAGTTGATGCATCAGTATATGGAACTTATCTTGAGCACCTGGCAAGTCCATTTTATTAACTGCCAGGAGTGCAGGTTTTCTCTGAAGTTCCTCTTTGTACAACTCCAATTCCTTTAAATCAAAAAAGAAAAACCAAATAATTTTATTAAAATATCTATATAGATTACATATTTGGTAACATCTTTCTTGGTAGGACTGGGTAATCTAAAGCCCACTCCCATTTCTGAAATGCAAGAAATCTCAACAGCCACAAAATTAAGTGACAAAGAAAATTCATAAAATGCTTACTGGTTAGGTTAAGACCTTACTGGTTAGGTCTTAGCTATGACATCAATGCACAAGCAAAATAAACAAACAGAACTTCATTAAAATACAAAATTTTGTGCTTTAAAAAATATCATAGGGCAGCCCCGGTGGCCCAGCGTTTTAGCGCCACCTGCAGCCTGGGGTGTGATCCCGGAGACCAGGGATCAAGTCCCATGTGGGGCTCCTGCATGGAGCCTGCTTCTCCCTCTGCCTGTGTCTCTGCCTCTCTTTCTCTCTGTCTCTCTCATGAATAAATAAAATCTTAAAAAAAAAAAGTCATAAAGTGAAGACAGGGGCACCTGGATGGCTCAGTCAGTTAAGCATCTGCATTTGGCTCAGGTCATGATCTCAGGTTCCTGGGACTGAGTCCCCTCACCATCAGGCTCCCTGATTCTCCCAGGATCTGGGATCAAGCCCTGAGCCAAAGGTAGATACTCAACCACTATGCCACCCAGGCATCCCACAAGTAACCCATTTTTAAAAATGGGCAAAGAATCTGGTCATTTCTCTAAAGGCATTCAAGTGGCAATTAGCATATGAAAGAATGCTCAACATAGTTAGTCACTAGAGAAATGCAGGTCAAAGCCATAATAAAATACCACTTCATGCCTAGTAGGGTAACAAAAATAAAAAACACAGACAAGGGACACCTGGGTGGCTCAGCGGTTGAGCATCTGCCTTTGGCTCAGGACTTGATCCCAGAGCCCTGGGATCGAGTCCCGCATTGGGCTCCCTGCATGGAGCCTACTTCTCCCTCTGCCCTGTGTGTCTCTACTTCTCTTTCCCTGTGTCTCTCACAAGTAAATAATAAAATCTTAAAAAAAAAAAAAAAAAACAAAAAACCCACAAGACAAAATAACAAGTGTTGGCATTCATGTGGAAAAATTGGAACTTTCACATACATTGCTAGTGCAATTATAAAATAGTACAATGATGCTGCCACTCTGTAAAAACCTGGCAGTTCCTCAAAATGTTACATGTTGACTGTATTAGCTAGCAATTCTACTCTTAGGTCTACATGCCCAAGAGAAATGAAAACATGTTCATACAAAAAACTGTATTCAAATGCTCACAGGAGCATTATTCATAATGGACAGAAAGTGACAAGGATTTAAGATATACAAGTCCTGGAGGTAAGTGACATGATGTTGTGTTAGAGAGAAATCATAGGGCTGAGAATAGAAAGTAAGGCAGGAAGGGCAGAAATGGACTGTTAGGTAGGAGCCAACCCTTGCCAGACCTCAAAAACCATGTTCAGGGCAAGACTTTAACCTGACAACAGTGGAGGACCATTGAAGTGTTTTAAGCAGGGAACAAACATCTGCTTGGTTCTTTCATAAAGATCAATCTAGTTGCCACATTAAAAAAAATGGACTCAAGAATTGTATTATAATAGCATCGTGTGGTGACAGATGGTAGCTACACTTGTGGTAAGCATAGCATGATGTATAGTTGTTAAAGCACTGTGTTTACACACACTGTGTTTATATAATGTAACTTTATGTGTCAAGTCAATATCAATTTTAAAAAATGGACTGAAGTGAGACTGGAAGCAAGGAGACCACGTTGGAAGAGTTAAAGCATTCTAGTGAGAAGGGCTGATAATTTTAACGGTGTGGATGAAGACAAGTAGACGAGTTTCAGAAATTTAGGATATAAAACTGACAAGGCTTAATGCAGATGGTGAGAAAGAATAGAGACCAACATCCAGGCTTCTGATTCACATACCCAGTAAAGTTCTGGGGAGGATGAAGAGTTAAAAAGAAAAAATTCAGTTGTATACATATTAAATTGGAGAACCTAATGGGATTTCCAATGAAAGATATCCATTAGGCAGCTAGTCTAAAGCATAACCAAAAGATCTAGGTATCAGAAACAGATTTGGCAGTCATAAGTATATTAACTGTAACTGAATGCTAAATAAAAAGAATGAACAGGAAAGAGCATAAAAAATAGACTGAGAAAGAGTCTAAAAAGTAGGTATTAAAGTTCAAGCACAATAAAGTCTGAGAAGGATATAATAGGGATTTAGAATCAAGGAGCATTTTGGCGTGCCTGGGTGGCTAGGTCATGATCCTGGGGTTCTGAGATGGAGCCCCACGTTGGGCTCTCTGATGAGTGGAGAGTGTTTCTCCCTCTCCCTCTGCCTCTACCCTCTCTGGTGCTCTCACATTCTCGCTCACTCTCATTCTCTCAAATAAATAAATAAATAAAATCTTAAAAAAAAAAAAAGAATCAAGGAAGATTTCATTGGTTGTAATAGTTTGAAGAGTGGGTTAAGAAGACTGGAGGAAACAAGGTTAGATAATTCTTTGACCTCAAAGCTTCAAAAAGTACAGGTGGAATATGTATCTATTCTAATTATCTGTAACTTAATACAGTTCCATATGGTTATATATTAGACCAAATACAGACATAATAAAACAGAAAACCTACTTTTACAAGTAGTATTATGGTTTCAAAGGCAGTTCTATACTGAGTTTGGGAAGAAAGTTGAAATCCAAAAATATCAACCTAAAAAAAGATGAAAAGAGAGTCTGTAACATATAAACAAGAGTTATAGATTTTTATGTTTTGAAATGTTTTATTCTCTCAAGCTAAAAGTAACTTCTCAATTTATATACAATTGGTGTTTAGTAATTCTAAATAAGTAAGAGAAACTGCAGTGTCAAGACAGCCATAATTATTCTGACAAAATCACAATCATTAATGAAATGAGAAACTAGTATAGATAAAACAATTTGTATATACTATATAGAAAATCTCATGTATAACTCTAGTACCATCAATGAAGTAGGAAAGAGATACTATAAAACATAGCAGTATGCTGACAATCTTAAGGAATTAAATCTTGACAAGTATGGCCACTTGTATCTGATACAGTAATGCCATTTCTACCCCCGCATTATAAACAGAGTTTACTTACTATATTTGACCCTCATTTAAACATTTAGGGAGTAACATATGATACTATCTTATCTTTAAACCTTATTATAAACAATTTCTAGGAAAACTAAACACACTGACATTCACACTCATTCAAACATTACATTGGTATGCATATGACTTACAACAAAAAGTAGTTGTCTAGTTCTTTCTATATGCTTGAGGAATTTGTGGCCCATTCCTTTGTTCATATGTGCTCCTTCTATTAAACCAGGAAGATCAGCTACTGATATCTAATACCAAGTTAAATGGTTTGATAAAAAGAAAAAAAAAAATTACATCCCCAAATCTGCATATTTCAAATTCAGTTACTAATTTGTGATTACCACTACATTTTTATAAAGTCAAGATACCTTTATAACAAAAAAGTATTAAGAATCAAAATCCTTTGTTATCAAAAATTAAAGTCTCATTTTTACTTATTAATCTAACAAACTAAGAATTCTAGGGATTAGTTTAACATTTATTAATCATGCAAATTCTCTTCAGAATTCCATAAAATATATTCTTTTTTTTTTAAATATATTATTCAAATATGAACCAGTCATAGAGTTTCAACTCTCAGAATTCTTAAAAGTATAGAAGGATATTAATTCAGCAGACATTGACTTAGTATAGTTCTGTAGTTTCAAATTTTAAATTCCATATATAATTGATTATGTGGCACCACTGTTCCTTTTCTATTCTACCAAGGGGACTATGGACCATTCTTGAAAAGTAAAGGATGTAATGTTCCTGTAACTCCTTTTTGAAGTGGTAAGTTATTAACCATTAGTCTGCATTTGTGGTTTTCAAACCTCATTGCATGTTATAAACACCCAGGTATCTTTTATAAAAATACCAGGCCCTACCCCCAGGGATCTGGTTTCAAATCTCTGGGGCCCAGGCTTCATTTACTTGCTGTTCTGAAGTCACCTGGTTAATTTTGATGTGCAGTAAGGGATGAGAAGCACTGCTTTTCACAGGATTTCAGAATTTTAACGGAAATTGTGGCTATGTGACTAAGCTGTCACACAGACAAAATATAATAGAGGACTCATGTTCTGAAGCATTTTTTTTTTCAGGTCTTGAAATTTTGTTTGCGTTCTCCACTGAGAATTTTGCTATGGAGAATTAAGTTTCCCTTAAAATTTACAATGTTCTCTTTTTCTCTACTGTTCTCTATATTAATATTATCCCATATTTATAATTTTATTTATTATTCTACATATTGGCTGGTTTTAAATATTTACTGTTATATGACTATTATAAAGGAATATAAATCCTTTATGTATTTTAATTATGTCAATGGATTGTATGAAACTACACTGATACATCATTGCCTATTCCATACTTTATATTAGGGTTCACTATTGGTATTGTACATTCTATGGCTTTGACAAATGAATGTCATGTACTCACCATTATAGTATCATACAGAATGGTTTCACCGCCCTAAAAATCCTCTGTACTCTTCTATTTATCCTTTCTTTCCCTTTAATCCTCGACAACCACTGATCTTTTTGCTATGACTATAATTTTGCCTTTTTCCAGAATGTCACATAGTTAGAACCATACTGTATGCAGCCTTTTCAGACTGGCTTCCTTCAGTTAGTGACATGTATTTAAGGTTCTTCCATGTCTTTTCAGATCTTCATAGCTCAATATTCCATAATTACCACAGTTTGTTTGTCCATCTACTGAAGGACATCTTGGTTGCTTCAAGTTTTGGCACTTATGAACAGGCTGCTACAAACATGCATGTGCAGGTTTTTGTCTGTATGTAAGTTTTTAATTCATTTGGGTCAATATCAAGGAGCATAACCACTGATCATACATTGCATATTTTTCAAAGTTTGTTACTTTGTTTTTTATTTTTACTGTAATTATTAAAAGATCTATAGCAATTTCTTATCAAGGAAAAATAAATTTTAATAGCTAGACCAGAATCCCGTTCAATTAAAAAAAATTTTTTTAGAAAGAGAAATTTGGAATAAATTCAATTCCATGAACTTTAGAAAATGTTTTCAGGAAACAAGAATCAATAATGAAATATGGCAGTAAAATATGGACTTGCAATGAGAGCAGAGATCAGAGATTGGATACTATGCTATAATGATAAACCAGACCTAAACTTTGGATGGACAAAGGTTATATTTTTATACAATATTTGACTATGATCATGCTCAGCAAAGTTGACTCGATCACAGTCTCATTTACGAAAAACAAAATCCTGCTACTTTCTTCCCCTAACACCACAAAAACAATCATGTATTACAAAGTCCAAGTACCAAAAGCAAGTACTTTCATTTATAACCAAGTGTCTCACTTAAAAAATACTCACCTGTTTGAAATCATTATACATTATCTTTCCAAGTTCAGGCTTTAATGTTGTAACTAAAAGAAAAAGGCCCAGTAAATTAAGGCTAGAATAAAGGCTGGTATTCTCAAAATTGACTTAGCATTATGTATAAAATGAATAATATTTCTTTTTTGTAAACAATTTAATTCAGATTTTGTTGGAATGGAAAATACAATTATAATCTGCATAGGCCTAGATCTAATCTAATCAGTGGACTTCAAAATTCTTTGGTTGTACTTTAAGGAGCATAATAAAGATGCTGGTGGGAAGAACAGAATTTTGGTTTCTATCACTGGGTCTGTGGGTAAAATCTCTAGTCATTTCTTATTCAGTTATCCTCAAGCCTCATAATTCTGTAGTAGCCTTCTTCATATGACTCTAAACTTTACTTCTTTCCTTCTCAAGAGTCCCTGTATTATAACAATAAATATTGGCAATGTCATTTATAAAAATTAGTCCAAAATTAACTCTCCTTCAACAGAGTTTAATTTTAGGATCCCTGGGTGGCGCAGCGGTTTGGCGCCTGCCTTTGGCCCAGGGCGCGATCCTGGAGACCTGTGATTGAATCCCACGTCGGGCTCCCTGCATGGAGCCTGCTTCTCCCTCTGCCTGTGTCTCTGCCTCTCTGTCTCTCTCTGTGTGACTATCATGAATAAATAAATAAAATCTTAAAAAAACAAAAACAAAAACAGAGTTTAATTATAAAATGGCTTAATTTTATTTTCCGGGTTAATGTATGTTTCTGGATCTTTTTGTTTAATGATGGCAGGGATTCTATCACATTAATTCATTACTTAGTCTAAGCATCCATTACATTTCATCTAGCTACTGCAATAGCCTATTTTTCCCAGGCCCATTCATGTTTCATGCCAATCCATTTTCTATATTATATGCAGAAACATCTTTTTGAAAAGCAAATCTAATCATTTTATCCTTTGATTAAAAGGCTATCAGCGGCTCTTTAGATATAAAGAGCAAATAAAGCCTACCTGGTCTATTCTATATGATACAGTCTCTACTTAACATCTCCAGCCTTATCAATTCGCTCTTTACCTTTTTTTTTTTTAAGATTTTATTTATTCAAAAAAAAAAAGATTTTATTTATTCATGAGAGAAACAGAGAGGCAGAGACACAGGCAGAGGGAGAAGCAGGCTCCATGCAGGGAGCTTAATGTGGGACTCAATCCCGGAACTCCAGGATCACACCTTGAGCTAAAGGCAGATGCTTAACTGCTGAGCCACCCAGACATCCCAATTCCCTATTTACCTCACTACATGTTTTCTTGACACACAAATCTCCCTGCCACCACAGAGCTTTTGTGTACATGCTATTTTGTCTGACTATAGCACCATTCACATCCACTGTTATTAACTCGTATATTCTTCACACCTCAACTCTAGCATAACATTTCCCCAAAAAAACTTTAAAGCAGCCACCTACACTCTTTCATAGAATCATATTACATTCCCTCATAGTCAGGTGTGATATACGTACCTTCCCCTACTAGTCTGTAAGCTCAGTAAGAGTCAGAACAGTATCTATTTACCAGTCTTTATAATTCCAGAACCCATTGTAGTTCACAGAAATAAATACTTGCTAAATGAATGAAAGAACAGTGCTTGATAAAAGGTAGGTGCTCATAAAATCGCATCTAAATCAAATAAATGATTATGCAAAGGAGAAATAAATGCAACAAAGCAAGTATCTAACAAGTACTAGAAACTCTGTTGAGGGCTATAGAGATTTCAAGGATTAATGGGAAATGCATGTATTCTATCAGCCAAGAGTTTTCTTTTTTTTTTTTTTTTTTAAGAGTTTTCAAACTAAGGCTACCTCAGAGTTTTCATTTTATTCATACTCAAAGAAAGATTAGACTTTAAAAATTTACCTCTGCACATTAAAATACACAACAAATTATACTTACATGCATAATCTGCAATTGCAGGTTTTGCATGAGAAATCTGACTTAGCAAAGAGGATTTTCCAGCATTTGGGAATCTGAAATGAAAAAATAAATATATTAAAACAAATATTAGTATTATTAATATTAGTATTGCTTATCTCTGAATTTCTAACATTTCGGGAAGCAGATTTCTTCAATATTTCTGAGAATAAAAGAATATAAATGAAATATCCTGAATGAAGTATACATATGAAAAAAGTAAAGATAAATTCATGCTGGACACTAAAGATGTCTCAGTATTGGAAGTAAATAATCCAATTATCTTTTAAAAACCTGTAACTCATAGAAAAACAAAAAGAAATAAAAATACCAACAATCCACTAATTCTCACAAAAAATGACAAAATATTGCTTACATTGCTTTTAGATTTTTCTTTAATACATTTTATATGGACATTTCCAAATATATACAAAAGTAGAAAGAAGTAATGAATCTCATTTAGCAATCACCTAGCTTCAATAAGTAACACATTCCCAATACTTTTTTTAAAGTTGGTTTGAACAGGGACTCACATAAGATCCGTGTATTACAACTGGTTGATATATGCCTTAAATTTCTTTTGGTAAAGGCCCCCTCCTCCCCCATATTGTATCCTCTTTGCAATTCTAATTTATTTGGTTTGTTTTTTTTTTTTAATATTTATTTATTTGAGAGAGAGAGCATGTGTAAGCAGCGGAAGGGGTACAGGGAGAGAGAGAGAATCCTCAAGCAGACTCCCACTGAGTGTGGAACCCCACAATGGTCTTGATCCCAGGACCCTGAGATCATGACCTGAGCGGAAATTAAGAGTTGGCCTGCTTACCTGACTGGGCCACCCAGGTGCCCCTGCAGTTTTATTTTTAAGGAAACTGGGTCATTTGTCCTAGTGTTTCTTTCCCATAGTCTGAATTTTTTTGAAACACTCCCATGATGTCCTTTAGCATACTCCTTTGCCCTAGTTTTTCTATAAATTGCTAGTTTGATATAATGCCTTGATCAGGTTTAGTTTTGATTTTTTTTTTCCTGAAAGACTACTTCATAGTTGGTTGGCCTGCTTTTTAAACTGAGTATTAAAAGGTGAACACTTTTCAAGGGCACACTGTAATTTACTTAATTTCCTATTGTCAGGCATTTAGGTTATCTCCAATGCTTTACTATTATGAATGACATTGTAAAAAAACAAGTATACAGCAAGAAGGACATATACCAACATTAAAAGTCACCCCTAAGTGGTGGAATTAATAGATAACTTTTTTCTTTCAGCCAATTATCTTTCATTTCATAATATCTATATTATTTCTTTTAAAACCTTAAACACTACAGTTATTATCATTGAACTTTTTTAAGACTTATTTATTTGAGAGAGAAAGAAAGAACACATGAGTGGGGGTGGGGGGCAGAGGAAGAAGCAAACTGAGCAGGGAGTCGGAGGCAGGGCTCAGTCCCAGGACCCTGGGATCATGACCTGAGCTGAAGGCAGACACTTAACCTACTGAGCCACCCAGGCACCCCTATCCTTGAACTTTTACATACATCTTTAATCTCTTTCTTGAGAGACATTTCTTGATGAGAAAATACTGAATTACAATATAATTAAAACATATGCCTGTTATAATAAAGGCTTTGATTTTATTGCTAAATTTGCCTCAGGAAAGGCCTACCATATAAAAGAAAGTACTAGGAATGGGAGGCACTTAAGAGATGATTTCCTCAATTCCATTAAGATATTTTCATTAAATTTATCAAAAAAATATTAAGGATTAACTCACACCAGGCAATATACTATGATCAGAGATATGGCAATCAGTGAAACAACTGTGATCCCTGCTTTTATAGTTTTCATTCAAATTGGAAAAAGCTCTTCTTATAAAACACACCAAAACTTTCACTTGGAATAATGGCGTAATATTTTGGAAATATCCATCTGAAATTCTATAAAAATTTATAACCTTTTAGTAGAGCTTTTTTAACATTAAAAATAAATCTAATTAAAATATCTCATTAAATACATTTTCCTTGGGATGCCTGGGTGGCTCAGCGGTTGACCATCAGCCTTCTGTTCAGGGCATGATCTTGGTCTGGGGATCGAGTCCCGTATCAGGCTTCCTGCAAGGAGCCCGCTTCTCCCTCTGCCTATGTCTCTGCCTCTCTCTCTCTGTCTCTCATGAATAAATAAAATCTTAAATATATATGTATATGTATCTATGTATGTCTTCCTATGATGAATTTAAAATAAAATTAGGTGAGGTTTTTTTAATGACTCATTTTCCTATGGAAATACAGTACTGTCTGATATCTTACTATACCCAGGCCCTTGTAACTTTTTGAAATGCAAATTGCAATAATTTTTATTTATGATTATCCCTAACTAGACTTGCTTATTTCTTTGCATTATCTTCATATTTTCATAATAGTATTAAACACAGAAAAATATCAGCCAGCAACTATTTCCAAAGAGATCAAAATATGAGAAGAAATAGGATGCTAACGGTTGAAGAAATGATAATTGAGATTTTACCTGAAAAGTACTTAATAAAAATTTTAGAGACTGAAATCCAACTGATGTAGGAATGAGTTAGGGGCAGACAGGGCTAGTCAGGGAAAGATAAGAGAAAGGCCCCAGAATCAGGCTCCTACCCATCCCAAGAAAACAGAGGTAAGACAGTAAAAACAGAAAAAAATAAACCTGGCTCCCTAGTTCCAAAATGTTAGGGAGTATTCCCCTTTAATAGCTACTAGGCTCACAGAAACCCCAGATGTAGAGAATTATGGAGGAGACATTAACCAGAGAGAAGGAACACCTTGTTTGTGCTCATGATATTTACAAAGAAACATCTTGTTTGATAAGGGAAGGGAGAAGAAATGTGTGGGAAATATTAGAAAGGGAGACTAGAACATAAAGACTCCTAACTCTGGGAAACGAACTAGGGGTGGTGGAAAGGGAGGAGGGCGGGGGGTGGGGGTAAATGGGTGACGGGCACTGACGGGGGGCACTTGACAGGATGAGCACTGGGTGTTATTCTGTATGTTGGCAAATTGAACATCAATAAAAAATAAATTTATTATTAAAAAAAAAAGAAACATCATGTTACAAGTCCACCATGTTTGTTCTAAATATCCACCCTGATATTGACAGGAAATTTACCAAGTCCCCTCCCCCCCCAGTTCCCTATAAAAGATAGACTATAAAAGCCCTCAGGGGCAACCCTGTCAGAACCCCTCTGGCTTTTGAGAGCTTTCTCTGTATCTCTGCTTAATAAACCTCTATCACTTTGCTATGTTACAGTCTGCGAGATTGATTTTTCGACTCCAGGAGACAAGAACAAAGCTCTCCCATATCACAACCTATGCAAAGATCAGATTTGAGAAGAGCAGTACAAATAAATATGTATATAGGACACCTTTCTTCTAAGATGCAGTTCATTCCTGAAACCAGCAAACAGGTATCTGCTTACGCTGGTACTCACAGTAATAACTTTTTAAGAATAGTTGCCCAATTTAAAAACACTAAAATACATGTTAAGCATTGTACTTAACAAACTCGATGCTTTAAAAAAAAACCCTCGATGCTTCAATTATTGACTGTAATAGCAAAACCACTTCTGAAAAGCTTAGTACTATATGTACTCTCCAATACATTGACAATGTAGTGATGATGATGATGGTAACAGCTACCATTCATTCATTGAACATTCATAAATCCAAGGAATGTATTGTAAATGTGTTTTCTTACATTTTACCATCTCCAGCCACTACTAAAAATGAGAAAACAAAGGCTTAGAGACATTCTACAACTTATTTAAGACATTCCAGGTGGCCTTCAGAGGATATGAAACTCTAACCCAAATAGTCACTCACTTGAGTTCCCCATCCTCATCCCACCTTTATTACTTAGTCTTGTGAGGCTCTTTAGTCTGTAAAAGTGTTTACAGAATCTGAAACACATTTTCGTAACAAATGAGACTGCGAATGGCTAGATTCTCAGTCTTGTTCATAAAAACCTACTAAACCCACATTGTGAAAAATATGTGTTACAGAAACTATGCCTCATAACTATACGGAAAAAACTAAATGCAAATGGCAAACCTGAACACCAGGATCACATCTTTCTGTATTATAACTTTAGCAAGAATGGGACCTTTATGAATTCTAGGGCACTGCTGTTAAGACTTAGTAGCTAGACAGGCATGGCAAGAGGTGACGGATTCAGACTGATGACTCTGGTAAATAAAGCAGTGAGATGCCTAGAGAAGATGAATTAGAAGCTATGTGAGGTGAAGAGTGGAACTGAAAGTTTGAAATAGAACCAGCAAAAAAGCAGTATTCCCTACCTTTTTCTTAGGTGTTCTGACTACTGTGTAATGCTGAAGTGGGGCCAGGCAGACAGGGAGAGAAGAAATGCAAAGCTGAAGCCTTCCCTTCCTTTACCTATTTTCTATTTTGCTCTCTATCTCCCTCAGTCAGGTGCCAGCACTGCAAACTCTACAGCTAAACAACACTGTTCTATGATTTTTTTATTTTATTTTTTTATTTTTTTTTTATGATAGTCACAGAGAGAGAGAGAGAAGCAAAGACACAGGCAGAGGGAAAAGCAGGCTCCATGCACCGGGAGCCCGACGTGGTATTCGATCCCGGGTCTCCAGGATCACGCCCTGGGCCAAAGGCAGGTGCTAAACCGCTGCGCCACCCAGGGATACCAACACTGTTCTATGAAACAATGGAAGCCTGTAAAAGAGGATAACATTGTGGGGTCTGCAGTACTGAGAATGGACCTAAGCAGATCATGAAGGACAAGGAAACAGTCATATCGAGATCCAACTTGGTGCTCCAACAGTGTCTAAGTCTGATGGTTGAGACTATCTGTATTGGCCATTAGCCATCTGATCAACAAGATAGCAATACCTCTATTAATTAAGACTTGTAAGAAGATTTCATTTTTTCTCTTTTTACTTCCTTCCATACACTTCATAAAATGTGGTTTGGATTTTAAATTTTATTTTTAAATATCTGGTAATATTCTTTTTACCTTCTTATACTACTGCATTTGATTGATTTTTCTTTCTTGATTCATTGTCTATCATTCCCACTAGCCTACTCAATTGCCATTATCTTCCTTTTACAAATAAATATTAACTGTGAAACTCTATGTTTGCAATATTAAAATAACTGTATTTAGCAGCATTCTCAATACAAACAATGCACAAATTCCATAAATTTATTCCATAAATAATACTGGTCCCAAATTACCATTTACATTTATCTCCTACTCATGAACTATCTCTCTGAAATTATAAAAATAAAAATACAAATGTTACTTACCCCACTAGGCCTATATCAGCTATAAGTTTTAGATCAAGGCGAATGACTCGTTTCTGGCCTTTCAGTGGTAAGAAATTTGTAAGTAATTTACCACCAAGACCTCCTTCAGCTACCAAAATTCTGTCTTGCTCTTTATTGAGTTCTCCTTAAAAAGACAGAGAAAGATACTTAGAATGAAGATTACTAAGTGTAGCTAATCATTAATGACATTTTTCATTTAGAAATAGATGCCAAAAAAATTCCAATTTATAAATCCAAAGAGCTGTATGTTTATAATAATCTTATATCTAGCAGTTAATTTTGAAAAATTTTTAAAAAAGATTTATTTATTAGTAGAGAGAGAGCACATGTGCATGCACTAGCAGGGGAGGGACAAAGGGAGATGGAGAATCCCAAGCTGACTCCTGCTGAGTGAGGAGCTTGACTCAGGGCTGGATCCCACCACCCTGAGATCATGACCCGAGCTGAAGTCAAGAGTTGGATGCACAACCAACTGAGCCATCCAGATGCCCCCTAAACAACTTTTATATAAAGTTTTAAATATCTCTTATAAATTAGCAGTTAAAATAGTTTTTTAAAAATTCTGACATTGAAGAGGAGCTATTCCCCACAGTTTCCAAACAATTTTAGAAAATATGCACATTTTTCACAACCTTGGAATCTACAATACACTTACCTATAACTTTACCATTTTCATCAGTTACTGAAATACCCACAGGTACAGGAATTTCACAGTCTTTTCCTTTGGATCCTTTCAGTGCACTAACTCTACAAAAAAATAAAGCTAAATTAAAATAGAGAAAACTCACTATATTAAAAGGACTCTACTCAAGCCAAGATAATGGTTTACAAAGACTAGCAACCAACTCTTCTTGTTAATGCAGATGTTAAAAATGGCCAAATATCAGAGGAAAAGAAAATAATTACTATTTATTTCCATTTTAGACTATCCTATAAAAATAAAAATAAATAACAAAAACAAATAATAATAGGTAATGATTTGTTACCAAGCTAACCATCAAGTCATTTTAACTCATAATGAACTAACATATCATATTGCTACAATACAAATAAGTTAGAAAAAAATGGAAAATCCATTGAAAAACAAATCTTTTAACAAATGACCTCAAATAAGAGTACTTTAATTATAAGACACTCATCTAGCTACTCTCACACTGATCATGATAGAATTGATATAAATTTTTAACTATTAATTCTACTTCTGGAAATTTATCCTAAAAAAAAAACTGATCGTGTAAAATACTATATGCACAAGGATATATATTACATTGTGACTATAACAGTTTAAAAAAAAAAGTCTGCAATTACCTAAATAAATGAATGCCAAAAAAAGTTATGTTATTTCCAAAGTAATTAGTATGTAGCCATTCTGAACAGTTCTCTGGTGTGGGAAAAAAAAACATTAAGAGAAAAGAAAAGGTTGGAAAATACTGTGCTCTCATTTTTGTACCCCCAAATTTTATATACACCCACATAATTACAAGCTAATGACCACCAGTCATTTTGCATAAATATATAGAAAAGTCTTAGAAAGTCAAGAACTGGTTAATAATGGTTATCTACAGACGGAAGAATTACACAGGTGGTTGACTTTTTTTTTTTTTTAAATCTTTTTCTTTTTTACTATAAGCTTGAGTTACATTTCTACAGAGATAAATGAATAAAAATATACAAACAAAAAGAGATTATATAATTACATAATGATAACCAGCATACTAAGGCTATTACATAATTATCTACCACTTATTCAGCCAATAATATGTACCAGGCACTATTAAAAGCTTTAATAGCTTAAGATTCATGAAAATTCTATGGAACAGGTACTATTATTTTTTAAAGGTTTTTAATTCCAGTTGATTAATACACAGTATAATATTAGTTTCAGGTGTTCAGATTAAACATTTATCAACAATGCCCAGTGCTCATCACAAGTGTACTTCTTAATCCCCTTCACCTATTTTACCCATTCCCCCCTCTGCTAATTCTCAATTTGTTCTTTATAGTTAAGAGTGTTTCTTGGTTTTATTTTTCCCTATGCTCATTTATTTTCTTAAATTCCAAATACAAGTAAAATCATGTTATCTGTCTTTCTCTGACTTATTTCATTTAACATAATACTCTCTAGCTCCGTCCACATTCTTGGAAAAGGCAAGATCTTTCTTTTTGATGGCTGAGCAATATTCCATCGTAAATATACGCCATATCTTCTTTATCCATTCATCAATTAATGGACATTGGGGCTCTTTCCATAATTTGGCTATTGTTGATAATACCACTATAAACATCAAGGTATATGTATCCCTTCGAATTAGTATTTTTGTATTTTGGGGGTAAATACCCAGTAGCATGATCACTGGATCATAGAGTAGTTCTATTTTTAATTTTTTGAGGAACCTCCATACTGTTTTCCAGAGTGGCTTCACCAGTTTTATTCCCACCAACAGTGTAAAAGGGTTTCCCTTTCTCCGCATCCTTGCCCACACTTGTTGTCTCCTGGTTGTTAATTTTAAGCAATCTGATTGGTGTGAGGTAGTATCTTATTGTAGTTGTTATTTGTTATCTCCCTAATGATGAGTGATATTGAGCATCTTTTCATGCTCATTTGTATGTCTTTTTTTTAAAAGATTTTATTTATTTGAGAGAGACGGTAAGAGAGAATGAGTGGGGAGAAGGGGGTAAGGGAGAGGGAGAAGCAGACTCCCTGCTGAGCAGGGAGCCTGATACAAGGCTCAATCCCAGCACCCGGGATCATGACCCAAGCCGAAGGCAGATGTTTGACTGAGCCACTCAGGAACCTCCATCTGTATGTCTTCTTTGGAAAAATGTCTATTTATGTCTTCTCCCCATTTTTTAACTGGATTATTTGGTTTTTGAGTGTTGAGTTTTAGAAGTTCTTTACATATTTTGGATACTAATCCTTTATCAGATATGTCATTTGCAAATACCTTCTCACTCTGTAAGTTACTTTTTAATTTTGTGGAATGTGTCCTTCATCAAGCTTTTTATTTTTATGAAGTCTCAATAGTTCATTTTTGCTTTTGTTTTCCTTGCCTCAGGAGATAATTTAGTAAGAAGTTGCTATGGCCAATGTCAAAGAGATTACTGCCTCTGTTCTTGGATGTTAATGGTTTCCTGTCTCACATTTAGGTCTTTAATCCATTCTGAATTTATTGTTGTGCATGGTATAAGAAAGTGGTCCTATTTCAATCATTTTGCATGTTGCCATTCAGTTTTCCTTACACCATTTGTTGAAAAGACTTTTTTCCCATTGGACACTCCTTCCTGCTTTTTCCAAGATGAACTGACCTATAGTTATGGGTTCATATCTGGGTTTTCTATTCTGTTCCACTGACCTATGTGTCTGTTTCTATACCAGTACCATACTACTTGATCACTACAGCTTTGTAATATAACTTGAAGTCCAGAATTGTGATGCCTCCAACTTTGCCTTTCTTTTTTCAAGATTGCTTTGGCTATTGGGAGTCCTTTGTGGTTCCAAACAACTTTTAGGATTATTTGGTCTAGCTCTGTGAAAAATAGTGTTAGTATGTTGATAGGGATTACATTAAATGCATATATTGTTTTGGGTAATATAGACATTTTAACATTATTCATTCTTTAATCCATGAGCATGGAATGTTTTTCCATTTCTTTGTGTCATCTTCAATTTCTTTCATCAGTATTTTACAGTTTTCAGAATACAAATATTTTACCTCTTTGGTTAGGTTTATTCCTAGGTATCTTACGGTTTTTGGTGCAATTAAAAATGGGATTATTTGATTTCTCTTTCTGTTGTTTTATTATTGGTATACAGAAATGCAACAGATTTCTGTACCTTGATTTTGTATTCTGTGACTTTACTGAATTCATGTATCAGTTCCAGCAGTTTTTAGGTACAGTCTTACAGGTTTCCTACAGAGGACTGGGTCATCTGCAAATAGTCAAAGTTTGATTTCTTTCTTGCTGATTTGAATGCCTTTTATTTCTTTTTGTTGTCTGACTGCTGTGGCTAGAACTTCTAATACTCTGCTAACTGACAGGAGTGAGACAGGGTATCCCTGTCTTGTTCCTGATGGTAGAAGCTCTCTGGATTTTCCCCATTAAGGACAGTATTGGCTGTGGGGTTTTTGTATATGGCTTTTACGATGTTATGTTATCTCTAACCCTACTTTGTTGAGGCTTTTTTTTTTTTTTTTATCATGAATGGATGTAGTACTCTGTAAAATTGCTTTCTTTTTGCATCTAGTTCTTATCCTTTCCTTTATTAATGTGGTATATCACATTTATTGATTTGCAAATACTGAACACCCTTCAAGCCCAGGAATAAATCCCACTTGATCATGGTGAATGATGAATGATTCTTCTAATGTATTGTGGGATTTGATTTGCTAGTATTTTACTGAAAACTTTTGCATCCATGTTCATCAGGCATATTGGCTTATAGTTTTCTTTTTTGTGCAGTCTTTGGTTTTGGTATCAGGATAATGCTGTCCCCATAGAATGAATTTGAATTTTTCCTTCCATTTCTATATTTTGGAAAAGTTTGAGAAGAATAGGTATTAACTCTTCCTTAAATGTTTGGTAGAATTCACCTGTGAAGCCATCTGTCTATAGACTTTTGTTAGTTTTTTCATTACTGATTCAATTTCTCTACTGGTTAACAGTTTTCTATTTCTTCTTGTTTCAGTGTTGGTAGTTTATATATTTCTAGGAATTTATCCATTTCTTACAGGTTGTCTAATTTGCTGGCATATAGTTTTTCATAATATTCTCTTAGAATTGTTTGTATTTCTGGGATGTTGTTACTTCTCCTTTCTCATTTGTGATTTTATTTATTTGGGTCCTTTCTCTCTTTCATAAGTCTGGCTAGGGTTTATCAATTTTATTAATATTTTCAAAGAGAAACATATACTATTATTATCCCTATTTTATATTTGAGGGAACAGACTATTTTATACAGATCTTGAACACCTTAAAGGTATTCACATGTTGAAAGTATGGCTTCTTCAAAGCACTAGTTCTCAATTTTCAATTGCAACTCAATAAGAAATAATACAGTCATTCATATATATGTATACATATGCACATACACAAGTTCATATATATATATATGACTTTAAAGTTTTGTGAAACCATACTTACTATGTGCTACATGCTAATGTTTCCTATTCTATTTTTTATATGAAATCTAATAAATTGATTTTATAACCCTAAGGCAGTATTTTTCAAAATGCAGTCACAACCAACATTTATAACAAGATAGGTGATTGCTGTACAACATTATGTACAATGTCACAGAATTGTACACATTAAAATGGAAAATTTCACGTTAGGTATATTTTCCCAAAATAAAGGAAAACAAAAATGTATGATATACCACAGGACAGAAAATAGAGATAACATACATATTTGGGTAGAAAAGTAAAATGTTTCTCAGTCAAGACGACACTAAAAATGGTTTGAAAGTACCACATTAAAGAATGGAAAGACAGTCTAAAAACACTAGTTTAGAGCACTTAAAAGGAAGTCTAATAGTTGAGCTCTTGTTCCTATGATTAACTTTTTCATCTCCCAAAAACTAAAGCACATGAACAAATCTTTCAAGAAAAAGAAGGGACTTAAGATTTATATTCAATAGGGAACAAATCTCTTTATATGGAATTAAGTGAGCTTTGTTTGAAAAAACAGAAAATGGGGAGAGGTGGGTATAGGTGTGAGGGGTGAGACTATACTGATAAAGCCTGGTTCTTTGGGTAAGGACACAGACTGGTTGGAAAGCACATTCTTGGGGTAAAATGGGGGATAAATGAGGCAATGTATAGATATCAGTACATAAAAAAAAGTCCCTTGTATTAAATATTAAACTCCAAAAACGTATTTCAAAAAGTTAAAATACCAATCTATTCTCAAATCAATCATTTATGATTTTAAGTAACTTATACAAAGTTTTTGCACTGAAACTTACAAAGCAATATCTTAAAATCACAGCATGATAGGGCAGCCTGAGTGGCTCAACAGCTGAGCGCCTGCCTTTGGCCCACGGCATAATCCTGGAGTCCCAGGATCGAGTCCCACATCAGGCTCCATGCAGGCATGGAGCTTGCTTCTCCCTCTGCCTGTGTCTTTGCCTCTCTCTCTGTGTCTCTCATGAATAAATAAATAAAATCTTAAAAAAAAAAAAAAATCACAGCATGATATACCATGCTCCATTGTAGGAGTTCATCTTTGAGTCTCCTACATGTAAGATCTTGTTTTAATACCTTGTTTATACTTGATCCTCAAAAAGAGTGTGCTGAATTGAATAGACACTATCTCTGTTACTATTACAAAATGAAAATAAAAGCTCAATCTCATCGATCCAAGAGTCTCATTCTTTGTCTAAACTTTCTTAGAACTGCACAGTGGACTAAACCTTTGCCCTTCCCTTTCTCTTTCATAAAGTTTAAACTTGCACAGTGGTCAGACAACTTTCCCAACTTCCTTCAGGTCCCTCTACAATTTGCCTTTACAAGCATTTTCCCAATAAATCTCTTATTCATCAAATCCTACTGTGGTACATACTTCTTGTAGGACCCAAACACAGACATATGAAGGCATAATTCACTAAACTATAAAATAATTCATTCAAACTCTGGCCTTCAGTAAGTTTATTCAACTTCTTGGCTTAATTTACCTGAAATCCACAAGACAAATAAAACTGTTACCTCCTCCTCCTCTAAATTCTTCCCTGGCTCCCATGACACTGTCTCTCCTGGCTATTTTATTTTATTTTATATTTTATTTATTTATGATAGACACACACAGAGAGAGAGAGGCAGAGACACAGGCAGAGGGAGAGGCAGGCTCCATGCCGGGAGCCCGACGTGGGACTCGATCCCGGGGCTCCAGGATCACACCCTGGGCCAAAGGCAGGCACCAAACTGCTGAGCCACCCAGGGATCCCCTCTCCTGGCTACTTTAGAGCACACTTGTTTCTTTTCCTTAAATGTTGGTGAATAACAGAATTTGATTCTCAATTTTTTCTGCAATGCACCTACCCTGGTTCACGCTTATGAACCATGAATCACATTTATGATTAACAAAATTTATTTCTAGACCTGACCGTATTCCTGAATCACAGACCCATACTTCAAGTGCTTGCTGACATCTCCAAGGGCCATTTAAGCTCTCTTCTTCTACATCTCAGCTGCCACTTTCTACATAATCCTTCTCAAAGAATGATACTCTCATCTAGCTACTACTCAAGTCAACACCAGGAAGTCATCCTTTATCATTCTCTTTCAATACTCCATCAATCATGAAGTCTTATTTATTTTACTTAAATATAGTTCTAATCCATCCATTTCTGTCAATCTAATCATTATTCAACTAATGTTGACTGAGTACCTACTATGTACCAATCACTGTACTAGATATCTGGGAAGAAAACTATGATCTAATCTATTAATGCTCCCTGCCCTCATGGACCTCAAGAGAGAAGACATTAACAGATACATGAATAAATGGAAAATTTTAACTGTGATAAGTCTTATGAATTTTTTTTTTAAGATTTTATTTATTTATTCATGAGACACACACAGAGAGGCAGAGACACAGGCAAAGGGAGAAGCAGGCTCCATGCAGGGAACCTGACGTGGAACTTGATCCAGGGTCTCCAGGATCAGGCCCTGGGCTGAAGGCGGCGCTAAACCCTGAGCCACCTGGGTTGCCCAAGTCTTATGAATTAGAATTCACACACTTAAGTTCATTTGGGAATTCTGACCTAATCAGGGAGATCAGGAAAGACTTGAGCTTAAATCTAAAGGATTCACAGCAGGCAGCTGGATGAAGGAGGGGGAAAAGCATTACAGAAAAGGTAACACAAATAAAGGCCAGTGATAGAAGACAAATACCAATATAAGATACTAAAAGAAAGCCAATTTGGCTGGAATGCAGAAAACACAGAATGTAGAAGGATATGAAACTAGGATGGGTATAGGCCAGACACCGTAAACTTCATCACTTCTGAAATACTGCAATATTCTCCAAATTGTTCTCCTGTCTCTGGTCTCAATCAACACCTCCAACCCATTCTTTAACCTAATTATCCCTAGAATGGTTTTTCTGGCACTAATTAATGTCACTTGCCTATTTAAAATCCTCCAATGGCTCCCCATCACTCTCAGATGATCCTCAAACTCTAACACAGCATATTAGGCTCTTCACTATCTGGACTACAATGACTTTATTTTAAAATAAGCCTCCCCATTTGTACCACAATTATGCTAAAAGTATTATTTCACCATTTTGTTCCTCCCTAATGCACTGCCTTTATAAATGTTGTACACTTGCCAATGCACCTTTTCCTGCGTTGATTGTTGGCAAAGTACCATTCCTCTTTCAAGACTTGGTTCAAGCAACACTTCCAAAATATAGATAACCAAGTAAGATTCTTCTTCAATTTTGTTTAATGAAAGAGAAAGTTCTTTTCATATTTTGAGAGCAGCATAACATGTCCCATAAAAAATAACAAAAATTTACAAAAAATAGAGGGAAGGTTTTGACATCACAGAGAGAAGACCAAAACAAGCCAAAGGAAAATACACAAGGAACGTATCCGGGAAACAGGTTCTACATCTTAAGATCCCAGCAGAACTACTGGGGATGGTGGGGTAGGTAGAACAGCTGAAATCTGAAAAAGGCTTCCTATAAAGATTGCCAAAAAATTAATTTTAGAGGAAAATAGTGGAGATTCAGATCATTTTGTTTTCACAGAGAAGTGCAAAAGTATATAAACAGACACTGAGAATAGAAAAGGATAAAAATGGTTAAAAACTCCAAAACAAAACAAAACTCCAAAACAATCCTTAGTATCTACCTTTTATCTTTGCTAGAGTTGAGACTATTATTGTAGATTTTTTGCTCAGTTACAAATACAGAATATATAATTTACTTCCAATTACCAATTAAATTTTGATCTTTTTTCTTCTCTGGGACGGATTTGTTTTCTAAAATCAAAATCATTCAGTAAATACTTACCGACTATTTGCTCCTTCTCCAGCCACAAACCGTTTCTGAGGATATTTGTCTTTAAGTTGTTTTAAAGTCATTCTCTTATGGGCTACAACCCAGACGTCACCACCTTTTCCACCTTCTCCGCCTAAACGAGGGTAACCCATTCCACCAGTTCCTCCCCTGGTGAAGATTCTTAGGTTATCAATGAAGTTTCCATACTTAGAAAAAGAGAGAGAAAGAGATCATTTGTATATCAAACATGCTTACCAACTTAGGACTCCTTTCTAATCGTTTGTCACCCCTAACGCTCCTAAAATAATAGAGTCTTTCTGAATGTCACTTTTTTTTTTTTAAAGAGTTTATTTATTCATGAGACACACAGAGAGAGGCCGACACACAGGCAGAGGGAGAAGCAGGTTCCTCACAGGGAGCCCGACGTGGGACTCGATCCCCGAACTGGGCTCACGGCCTGAGCAAAGGCAGACGCTCAACCGCTGAGCCACCCAGCGGTGGCTGGTGTCAAATCCATATTTTTTTTTTCTTAATTCGCCTCTGTTCTGACCTCCCTTTCCCATTTGATTAACTCTCTTAAGATCTCTTTTTTTTTTTTTTCAGGGCACTCGGGTGGCTCAATGGTTGAGCTTGTCTAAACCACAGTCTAAAGGCAGGCGGGTTTCTCCAGCTCCCCATCCCACGTGCACACAATTCCCCTGAAAAACCTCAAACTCCAGACCCCCAAATAACCGTTCTAAGCCGTGCCAGGTAGATAGACTCTTCTCACCCCTCAGGGGCCAAGCCTGACTGCTGGAACGACAAAGAGGGGACAAATACACTAGAGCCAAGGAGGAAAGAGGCCCTCGGAAAGAAAAAAAAAGAGGAGGAAGGGGGAACCAGAGCGCTCAGGTGGGCCTACAGGCACCAAGCTCTAGGCATTAGGATGAGAAACACCAGTCACGGACCTTTCTGAACCACACGCAACTGCAGTGCACCATCACTGCGACAGGCCAGGACTCACGCCCGCGGAAGGTGAACACATTCAGGTAACGCGCGGAATTTCTACGTCACCACGCGCCGTCGACACTATTTTTCCTCGCCCGCAGCCGCAGGGACGGCGCATGCGCTGTATGGTGACCTCCCGCGGATAGGCGCAGGCGCCGAGCGGCGTCCCTTAGGGGAGGTGAGAAAAGCTAAGTTTCTGTGTAGGCGTGAAGCAGCGGAAATCACCGAAAAGTGCCGAGGCGCCCTGTGGCAACGGACCGTCGAGGGCGGCGTGGATACCTGCGGAATTAACATTTTGTACGGGATGGCACGGGAGACTGCAGGAATTCTGACGCTAACGGAGGAAACCAAAAGTACCACAGCCCTCACTAGGTGAAGCGAGGGGGAGAAAAACCAGAAGAACCGCCGACAGACCAGAAAACAAGACGCGCGAAAGTCACCAATTCACGTGCGAACAAAAGAGCCTGTTCGTCCACGCACGGGCTGAGTAATCTCTAGTAAATGCTCGGAGGCCGTGCACTTAAAACTTGGGACACAGATATCAGGACCTGAGGTCCGTAACAACTTCACGGTGTCTAGTGGGGAAGGACATTTGTCGTCAACCGTTGGCCAGACGGTAGCTTCGTGGAGGCGGGGAGACCAGGATCTTCCTCCACCTCGCTTGTAAAGCGCACCTTTGTGAGAATTAAAAAGCGTACCTTTCCGCGGCGGCCGGGGCAGCACCCGCGGAGAGCGGCCACCTCCGCGTCCTCCCCGCCGGCCGCCCCGCCGGCCGCCCCCCGCCGCCCCCCGCCGCCCCCCGCCGCCCCGCCCCCCGCCTCTCCCTCAGGCCTCGGGCGGTTAAAAAGTCCACAGCCAAGTTGGCAGCCGTGCACCGCGCGGCCAGTTTTACAGGGATCCTTCTTAACCACTCAGACTCTTCATTTCTGGAATCCTTTTCATACTTCTACACACACACACACCTTTTTTGAAAGGGTTTATTTAGAAATACAAAATGTGAAAAATATCCCTGTCCTGTCTTGTTGCTTTGATGCTACGGAACCTCGCTCTTCCCCCGCCGGTCAGTAAAGTTGTGGTTGTCGATGAACCTGTGAGAAGTCATGAGAACGTTAGGCTGTTGGTCTGTAGATGCTTAGTCCTGCCGCTCTATGCTGCCATTTAAATTATTATCTTTACTTGGTCTCTTGCTGTCCGAAGAGTGTTAAGCCCAGTCTACTTGTTTATTTTCTAAGTATTTTTTCTTTAACAGTGGACGCAAGCCAAAATTGTTTTCTTTCCCGTAATCTATACATGTGATGATAACACCAAATGAAAAATAAATGAGAACATGGTATTAAAACATCCTAAAATCCAGAGGAGCATTAGGTACTATAAACCAAGGAGAAAGTATATTTATCTTGGACAAAACAGAGTCAGAGCCTGAGGTATTTATTACAGCTCCGGGTATCAGGCAGTAAAAGAAACGTGAAACTGTGAACTGTCGCCTGTAAAATGTGTGGCAGACATGAACAGGAGATGTAAATGGCCCGAGGTTATCCAGACTTGATGCAGAGGTCATTATTGGGTGAACCTGTCATTGTCTCTGCAGTTGAGAAGACAATGCCTTCTCCGTGGTTGCTCAAAAGATGAGAGTGTAGGCAAACTATATTACACTCAGTGGCACTAGAGAATTTTGTGGAATAAGCATGATAGGCCCAAATGAACCATTGGCATAACTCGCAATTTGGTTTCAAAAAAGTGTTTTAGTATAGACTAGAGCTATTCTAATAAAATCTAATAAGCATTTTTGGGGAATGAATTTAAATTTACAGAGAAGTTACAAAGAGAGCCCAAAGAGTTCCCATGTACCCTTTACTCAGCTTGCCCTAATGTTAACATACAACTGTTTGTCAAAACTAAGGAATTTATGTTGGCACAATGCTATAAACTACAGACTTTATTTGATCTCATTACTTCTTCAACTACAACCTTTTTCTGTTCCAGAATATAATCTTGGAATACCCCATTACATTTAATTTGATAAATATTTTAGCATAGCTATTATTTTAAATATAAAATGAGCAAATGTTTAATTTAAAAATCTAACATTTTATGATTTTGTGCTGTTTACTTTTGTCATCAAACTAAAATGAAAACTGTCTGACCTTTTTAGCTGCTCTGTGGGTCATCTAAATTGATCTTTTGTCTTCTCGCCTTCTATTAGATTCCTACCTTTTGTCTATCATGCTTTTGGTTCTGCTGTCCAAGAGATGTCAACGTAACTAAGTTAAAGGGTCTCTATATGAAACAGTCATCAATTTTCCACCAATTTTCCACCACTCCCTTGGGTATTCACTAACTTCCTTGAAATGCCTGCCCCTTCTCCTCTACACCAAAAACTAATTTCCCAGAACCCATAAATGAATTCCTAATGTGGCTTTTTCTCCTGTGGCAGCCCTCTTTAGGTCCCTCTTTTCCCTCCCTCTCATATCAAGACTTAGCCAGCCTACAGCTTATTTGCCAAGGACATTTCCAAGGACTGTCTAGCCATTCTGACAAATTAAGTGTGTCAACATGTTTCTAGGTGGAATTGGCATAAAGTTACTCCTAGTAAAAGCAGTTGCCTACTAAATGGCTCCTGATTACTTCATTGAGGAGAAATAACTATTGCTGGAATTTTCAGTTACCATAGCAAGGTAGTGGAAAGGATTTTTGATGGATGGGCAGGTCTTTCAGATCTGCTTAAGGCAGATGTTTCTTGTGACATCAACCACAGGCCTAAACCAGGATGAACTTGGAACTGGGTAGGAAAGGAGGGTAAGCATGGAAATAAATGAGCCTCTTTCTTTCTTTCTTTCTTTCTTTCTTTCTTTCTTTCTTTCTTTCTTTCTTTCTTTCTTTTTTTTTTAAGATTTTGTTTATTCATGAGAGACACCACACAGAGAGAGAGGCAGAGACATAGGCAGAGGGAGAAGCAGGCTCCATGCAGGGAGCCAGATGTGGGACTTGATCCAGGGTCTCTGGGATCACGCCCTTAGCCAAAGGCAGATGCTCAACTGCTGAGCCACCCAGGCATCCCAAGCCTGTTTCTTTTTATAAGATAATAACTGTACCCAAATTTGCAGGAAATCTCATTCACAACACAAAAATGAAAATATACTGCTATATTTTACTCTCAAACTATACAAACATTTTTATTGTTTTATATTATTGATATCATTTCTCTCTATTAATATAGTTACTCAGGAGGTAAATATTTTATCCCAAAATTTGCTATGAGATTAACTTTCTGATACTCTTTAGCATCTACAGTTCTCTTATTCTGCATCTATAGTTTTTGTTATGAATATTATGGTTTAGCAAGAAGTAATCATTAAATTGGATTTCCTAGTATTTACTAACAGAATATTTTCTCTCTGCATTTCCTCTTCTAGAACCACCCCAAGGACAAAATGTTGGAATAATAGTTTGTTTGTAATGTTCTTAACCTTTCTTTTTTGCATCCACACCCTCCACTCCCCTGCACACACACACTATAATTTCTTTTTACTACAGGTACTAAGTACCCTTCTGCTTTCCTCTCACAGTGCCCATCAAAACTGGATCTCAGGCATGAATATGATACCTGCATTTTATAACCTGACATGATTTTAACTCAGTGCATTGATTCCTCGGGGCATCTACTTTTAGTCTTTATCTGTATTTGTGAAATGAACAAAAGGCCCTAACTTCTACTAAAAGAATTTCAAGTTTTTAGTGTGGGAGATCCTCCAGTGGGGGAATATGTGGAAAGAGGAAAGCTTCTATACCCTCAGTATAACAGAGGGTGGCAGTTTACATTGCTCCTTTAAGATTCATTCTAACCTTAATTATTTTATTGATTCTATAACAGATTGATATCAGGCTTCACTAGTTTTTATATACAGAGAAAATATAATCCAAAGTTGTTCTTCTCTGTAACCCTTTATCCATATGATCTCCAGGGGTGTTTATTCCTTCCTATACTTAAGCATTTGATCATATCACTGTATTCAAAACCCCCTCATAGTCTCAGAATGACTGCTGTAGTTCCAGCTATCATATCCATATTCCACGTGGGAACATTTATAAAGTTGCTTTCTTGAAAGTTTCATTCTTATGTCTCATTGCCACCTCGATCTTGAAACATTTTATTTTTTTAAAATAATCTGGCTACGTGGTCATCTCCAAGTGTTTAGATGTCTACATCTTATACTCCTTAATACTTCCTAGCAGGGACCATTTGGCTCAGGCCGCAGACTCAATATATACTCCCTGAATATTAGTTAACTTATTCTTACAAAACACAGGGGCTAGATTGCTAACTCCTATGATAGACAAATCACCTAAAGTGGGGCACAGAGTTATTCTTACTTGTCAGCCTTATAATCTCCAAAAATAACACAAATTCTTTTAGTTTCATACCATTAAAAATGTTACCACTTTGAAAGAGATTATTAATTCGGATCTTACACTCAGTGATTAAATCAAGTTCTCCTAGATAATAAAAGGTAAATAGATTGAACAAATGAGAGCCCTGTACCAGCTAAACTTCATCTCTAGATAAAAATACAGCATTGTCAAAGTGTATTTTCAGGCCATATAATTATTACCCTGACACAAAACCTATATGAAGAAAGAGTAGATTTATTGTCTTTCTTCCTAGAGATTTATGGTTTGTTCATATATGTAAGAATTACTTAGTTCCTAATTTATCCCACATACTCAACTATGTGCTGGGACACTATCATCACTATTGGAATAACTAAGCAAGAATAATTAAGCAGAGTAGTTGTGTTAATCAAAGCAAGAAGTAAATTATATTTCTGAAACCTGAATTCATAGTTAGTAGAGGAAATTATTCCTATTGAATATGATTTTGCTTTGTTCTTCATGCACCTTGTTTTTAATTTGAAGAATGTTAACAAAAGGTTATTTTCTGGGATGCCTGGGTGGCTCAGTGATTGGGCGGCTGCCTTAGGCTCAGGTCATGATCCCAGGATCCAGGATCGAGTCCCAGATGTGGATCCCCATGGGGAACCTGCTTCTCCCTCTGCCTATGTCTCTGCCCTCCCCGCCCCCCCCCCCCCGCCGTGTCTCTCATGAATAAATAAATAAAATCTTTTTTAAAAAAAAATTATTTTCTTAGAAATATTTGTAGAAATCCTGAGAATTGGTTGAATCATGTTTTTAAGACCCTCATTGTTAATTAATTTTACTAGAGGAACAAAAGTATTTTAAGGGGCTTCTACTATACCATGAGTCATTGCTCTCTTTTTAATGCTTTCTTGTAATCATCTACAGGTATAAGAATGGCAGTGGAATTATCAGAAGGACCTCTGATAATGCTGCTTCCTGACTGTCCAAAGCAAGAATGTTCATACAGCAGGAAATTCAGTAATGTATTTAGGATTCTCATTTACCTAGCCCATTTTCTTTGTTGCTTGTTACTCTAGTACATAAAGCAATATCCACCCACAGTAAAATAGAATTCTTAGATAATTTGAATAGTAATTCAAAATAAGGAAATGAATGCTTATATTAACATATTCATGCATTATTTTATGTCTTTATTGCTATCTCATTATAAATTAATCATCTAGAATATGCTTTCCTAGAAAAAGGTATTGTAAGAACATGTAAGTCATTGTCCTATTGTTACTGAAACCCAGGTTTGGCTGCCTGTCATTCAAAAGGCCACTATTCAAGAAATTAGGTTTGAAAGGAATAGGAACTTTATTCAGGAGACCAACCATCTGGGGAGAAGATAGATACTTGTCCAAAGGTCAACTCCAAGGTTTCTGCCTGGCCCAGTGATTTTTAAATGGGTTTAATTAATTAAAGGGTCACAGTGGTCTGTGACACTTCTTGATTACATGCAAACTCAATGATGCCAGCTACATAGTTATCTTGGTAATCAGAAATTGTAAAAGAGGTTCTGATTCCTTGGCACCAGGAGGTGGTTGTGCAACAGTACTCTGTTCTTTTTGGAAAGGAGGGTAAACTCTATAGATATGCAGAAGTCAGAAAAGTAATTCGTGTGACCTTAAAAAAAAAACAACATTTTGCTAAAAGATTGCTGGGCTAATCAAAAAGCCACCGCAGCTTCAAACAGACTTACTGGGCTCTGTGGCTTAAGAAGTTTTGGTCCTTTATTTCCCAAGGCCAGTGATCTGTAAATATTAAAGAAGGCAAACTAGTGCTTTTAAAGATCAAGGGCCTTAAGTGGGCAGGCAAGGAGTATGTTAACTTGGAGCAAATTAACCCTTAAGACCGGCTGGAGTGCTGTCACACTATACATGTGTGTTAGACTATCAATCCACACACAATAAGAATGTAATAGCATTTGGAATGGAATAGCATTCCATGTGTGTTAGACTATCACTCCACAAATGGTAAGAGAATGGAATAGCATTTGGAATGGAATAGCATTTGTGTACATTGCACCCATTATCTAGCCTACGTAGGATACATGGCAGAGATTATAATCTGAGAAGGTGAAAAACAAATAATTTACCAGAGTACATGGTTGTATGAACAGAAGTGAAATTTACTAAGAACTTATTTTGTTCAAAAGTTGTATAGAACATAAAAAATATGTAGTTTTAAAAAATCTTTCCTAAGGGCCATACACACTTAAAAGAGATAATTTTTAAAAATTGATTTGTAATAATTCTGATTGGACTTTAAATTAATTTATTCATTCAATCTAACTCTTCCAACAGCACTAAATTTCTCATTTGATTACTGTAGAGCTCCCAGAAATTTTAGTATTCATTTCTGTTATCTATTTCCCCATATCCCTTTGACTCTTCAACCTACTAGAGCTTTATTTCTGTTGTTAGTATTTCTTTTTTTTTTTAAGATTTTATTTATTTATTCATGAGAGACAGAGAGAGAGAGAGAGAGAGAGAGAGAGGCAGAGACACAGGCAGAGGGATAAGCAGGCTCCATGCAAGGAGCCCGATGTGGGACTTGATCCTGGGTCTCCAGGATCACACCCTGGGCTGAAGGCAGGCACTAAACCGCTGAGCCACCCAAGGATCCCCTGTTGTTAGTATTTCATTAAAATTGTACTCCTTAGGTCCTTTTCTCAGTGCATATTTTATTTAATCTGGAAATGTCTGTTAGTGAGGCAAGTACAGTTATGGGGTATTCTCCAATTTTTGTTAACCAAACTGAATGCTAACAGACAAGAGGGGAAAACAAGAAGATACCAAAAGTTAATATAAAGCTTCTCATTTTATGTAATTCTTTTATATAATTATTAGTAAGAAAAATAAGGCTCAAACCCCAGTATTTAACAAAACTGAGAGGAAAAAAACCCATAAAGTTTGGCAATTATACATTGGCTCCCCTGACCTAACAGAATGCTAAGAAATTTTCTAATGAGTAAAAATGAGGTGGCAGTAATTGAACAATAGAAAGGATGAGTCTATATGTAGGGCAAGTAAAGAATAAGTTGTTTACTCTCACAAGCCTTATAGGGTAGAATTAGTATAAGGCTTATGCGTGAGTGATTTTTTAAAAATTACTTTTACATTGAATAAGCCCTAACCATAAGACCTAATAAAACATGTTTTTGTTTGTTTGTTTCCCATTATGTCTTTAGATCTTTCCAAGATCTTTAGATCTTTTCCCCCACCATTAAATTTGAGTTCCAAGGTTTTCTTTTCTTCTTCTTTTTAAAAATATTTATTTATTTATTATTAGAGAGTATGAGTTGGGGGAAAGTCACGGGGAGAGTGAGAGAGGCTCCCCACTGAGCAGGAAGCCCTGCGTGGGGCTTGATATCAAGACCCTAAGATCATGACTTTAGCTGAAACCAGGAGTTGGAGGCTTAATCAAATGAGCCACCCAGGAGCCCCTAGCCCCAAGGTTTTCTACTCTCTCTTAGATAATAACCATTCCTTAAAAGGCCCCCAAACAGTCTGGATTTAGAAATTAGAGTGTTGGTTCTTGTGTAATAATCAAAACTCTTCCCTTAACTGAAAGATACATCCCCCCCCCGCCCCTTTTTTCAGGTAGTCCTGATTTTAGGTGCCATTTTGCTAACCTTGGCTTCAGGCCATTCTAGATTTGGAGCATGAGAAGCAGGAAGAAAAAGATAATAAGAATATTTTTACTTGAACTTGTCTTTGGTGGGCTAGATGTGAGTTCCTGGGATTGGCAGACATTTAGGGCTAATTCTTTCATGGATGCTTTTGTAGGTATTTGGAAGAGTCTCACCACTGGGGTCTCTCACCTCTGCTTCCCTAGTAGATGAATCTGTGTTTGAATGCTGCCTTGATCTTTCTAACCTTGCTACCTCTAGATATATGGGATTCACTTAGATCCTATCCTTGTGGATGGACCCTTGATCGCTTTCAGTAGCTCTATTGAACTGAATCCAAGGTGAGTTCTTCTTAATATATAGGCCCACCTCCAGCTATGGGAAGCCCTCATGTAGACTTGACCTGGGCAAATTTGAGAGTGCAGGCCAATCTCCAAACAATAGGAACTCTTCTCCCTTAGCACCACAGCAATTAGTGAGCCAATCTCTTGACTTCTTGGTTTCCTTGGACAGGAATCAAACTAGTCATTAAACCTCACCACTACAGGAATAAGACAATGTGCTTTCTCAGTAGGCTTCTTGAAGGCCCCTGCCTATGCAATCAAAAGTGAGGAAAGGGAACAGGTATCCCCTATTCCTTACCCTTCGGAGATGAAGGACCTGAACGCCCAAGAATTTTGTGATCATTTCCTTTAAAATCTGAATTTGTTCACTGTATTTTGCTCCTAAAGTTAATATAATACTGTATGTTAATTATACATACTGGAATTAAAAATAATAAGAAGAAAAAAGAAAAAGATCTAAAGTTGAATCTGGTGCCTTACTTTAGTATGAAGCTTCTACTTCAACTTGATGTGCCAGCTATACCTTGTCAATGTTCTGAGATACTCCTTTTTTTGAGAAATATGAAAGCTGGGGCTAGAATTGAATTTGACTAAAACATTAATGTTATTTTCTATTCTCTGCATGAACTTTTATCATTTCTTAGTTCATTAATAATTTAATTATGGGGAACTGAATACTGTGTTAATATGAATTTTTTCTCTTTACAACTCTTCTATTGTAATGACTGATATTTATTTGGGGATGGTATCTTCCACCTCTTTTATCATTCCTTTCCCCTTCTGAAATGAAAAGTAATTAATAATCCTTCAGGTAAACCTCTGCAGGTTGATCTTGAACTGTGATAACTGTTCTTTGTATGCCATTAATTTCAAATTTGGATTTCTCTTTGCCTACTGTGTAAATTATCTCTCCAACAGTTAGGAATGATTGCATATCTTCATTAAGGAAATTATCTCTCATATGAAAAGATACCTTAGAGAAAATGTTAATATTATCATTTGTCTTGCCATGTAAAACTTCTGACAAGAAAATTCTCGCATAGATGAAAGGTACTGTTTTTTTATCAAGGAAAAATGGTGATTTATAGCCGATAAACACATTTTGTTAAAAGAAGATGAGATCTGTCATGTATGAAAATTATAGCTCAAGGAGGAAAGAAAACAGTAAGTACACCAATTTCATATTATTTCCTTCTAAGATATTAAACTGTTGCAGCAAGAAATTAAAGATTACTACTTATAAAACATTACTGTGAGACTAGATATAAAGGACTGTAGCATAATTAGAGAGGACATAAAATTGAATAATCTTGACCCATTTTATTTACATAGGCACATAGGAATTAGGACTGAGTCATAGCTATGATCCACCCAGGCCAACATTTTACTAACAACAGTAGCCCAAATTTATAAAAACTGTTATGGAAATGCTAGTCATGTCTGAGAATTTCAGATGAAATTGTAGGGTGGTTGGAACCAGAAAGTTGAATTCACTGAGTTATTTTGTCCCATCACATTTTATTTTTTATTTAAAAAATTTTTTTAAAGATTTTATTTATTTATTCATGAGCAACACAGAGAGAGGCAGAGACACACAGGCAGAGGGAGAAGCAGGCTCCATGCAGGAAGCCCAATGTGGGACTCAATCCCGGGACTCCAGGATCATACCCTGGGCTGAAGGCGGTGCTCAACTGCTGAGCCACACAGGCATCCCTGTCCCATCATATTTTATAAGTCTCAAATACATCCAGCCTCACTTCATGTCTTTTTAATTAGGGCCATAATTGCGGTTGAGGTGAATCACTGTCTTCTTTCTTTTGGTATTTTGGTGAACAGCATGACTGGTAATTTCATACTGTGTTGATTCAGCTGTAACAATAGTTCTTAGAATTTATTTCTTTGGTAGTTTTAATTTAGAGTTGGCCACTAGAGAAATTTGCATGAGATTTGGAAGGGAGAAACAGCAGCTCAGAAGTTGATGCAGGGCTTTAGGCAACACTGCTCAGTACATGCTTGTGTACTTGCACATGCATGAGCTTGTGTGTGTGTGTGTGTGTGTGTGTGTGTGTAGTTACTGATGTGCTGGCTCACCTTGTTCACATGGATTAGTATCCAGGCCTATAGCTTCTCTAGCTCCCATGAGATCTCCTTTAGCTTTTCCAATTCTGGACCTATTAGCATATATAGCAAGATGGTCAATAGCAGCAACTTTTTCTACAGGTCTAAGGTCTGCTTCCTTGGTGTTTGACATAATGAATGACCAGTATTGGTTCCAGTTTGTACTTGTGGAAGAAAAATGTATTCTTGCTTTATCCTACTGTTTGTCTAGCTTCTCTTCCAGACTCTCTAACCTGCTAATTTACAATGACTTTAGGCCCCAACAGCCTTCCACAACCTTTTCTTTTCTTTTCTTTTCTTTTCTTTTCTTTTCTTTTCTTTTCTTTTCTTTTCTTTTCTTTTCTTTTTTTTTCTTTTTTTTCTTTTCTTTTCTTTTCTTTTCTTTTTTCCACAACCTTTTCATACCTTCTGTTATGGTCCATTTTAAGTAATTTTTCTCTAATCCTCCCAACTATTCACATTCAGATCTTTCTTTCCTCAGCTTCTCTCATATTTGTGTTAATTCCAATACTGATAATAAATCCCTTATTCCATACTATATTCATAGTGGTTTTTTTTTCCTGATTCAATCCTAATACAATGCCTGTTTATGGAAAGGATTACAAGAGATACTCTTAGTTATTCCTCAGTAGAAGAGCTCAAAAAACTCAAGGTAAAAGATGTCTCTTGGACATGGCAAAGAAGATGTCTGTTTAGGGGAGCCCAGGAGGGCAATAACATAGCCTATACCAAGGAATGCCAAAATATCTTGATAACAAGGAAATTAAAAAGGAATTCAGAAGTATTTTTAGTACAAAGTCTACTCTGTATACATTTATATTCTCAGTGAAGTTAAATTAAAAAGACTAACTCTCAAGATATGTCTTTTTCCTTACATATATTTTAAATTCTTTAATAACAACTTAATCTTTCTTCTCTGCTTTCACATAATTGTAAACAGAAAGGAAAGGAAAAAGAAAAAGAAAAGCCAGACAGCAAGATGTTAAGAAGTGCCTAACTTTACTTTCCAAAGTTATCTTTTTAAATTCTCTAAAGGATTTAACAAAATTTTTGCATACTCCCACTTAAAGTCTGTGTGAACACATCCACAAAATTTTCATTCCATTTAAGGGCATTCAAGGATCTTTCTGCAAAGCCCATCCATGTAAGCATAGAGCATTTTTGTACCTCCTTCCCACAACTTCCATAACATAATCTTTTCTCAGTCATCCCTATCTTGGTTATTAGCATTATCATTCACATGACTGATAAAGCCAAAACACTCAGTCAATCTTGCTTCCACTCTTCCTGGCATCTCACATCCAATCCACCAGTGAATCTGTTTGACCAAATCTCCTAAATATTTCCCGATTCCTATAACCTCTCACCACTTTCACTTTTATCCCTATTTACCTTCTTCAGACTGTAGTAAAAGCCATTGATAATGCTACTTCTACCCTTGACCCCTTGATCCATGCTCCACAGAGTGGTCTGTGGGAGACTTTAAAATGTAAATCGGATAATTTTCTTTTCTAGCTTAAAATTCACCAGTATCTGCCCATTGCAATGATAGTAAAATCCAAAGTTTTAAGGTACCATATAACTTGGCCCCTGACAGTTTGTGATACTCTCTTGAATACACCTAACGGAAACCCATAATAATGCCATTTTACTAGCTGTTCCCTCTGTTTGGCATGTTCTAATACAGCCAGCTCTTCTTATCTTTTTTGGCCAACTCTTATCATTTGAGCCCCAGCATAAAATGTCATCTTTTCAGAGGTATCTTCTGGAACTGCCATGTCCAAAATAGCACCCTCCTCTCAGTCGCTTTCTATTCTATTATCTCTGTAACACTTGCCACTATCTGCAACAATCCCTTTTATTTACATATTTGCTTACTTGTTTGTTGCCTGTCTCCCTTCCCTATGGCCTTGTCTACTTGTTTACCACTGCAACTCCAAGACCTAGCTCAGCACCTGATGAGGAAGGCTCGTCAAATACTTGTTGAATGAAGTGTGTGAATCTATATTGTTTAGAATCACAATGATTAGAAATGGCAATAATCTGTAATTCCATTTTCCAATGTTCTCTCAGATGCCTACTAAGCCAGCATTCATTCTTTCTATAATCATTCCCTGTAGGAAAATGGTCCACCTTTATAATAAATATCTAAACCTCTGAACCTAAAACTTCTTGGTTTTTCTACCCTTAAATTCACCATGATGTTGGCTGGTCCATAGTAATCCCCAATTAGCTATCTTTTATTTTTTTACTGGCTGTGTTCTTGCTATACAATCCACTGTAGGTCTTTTAGATGGTAACTCCCCCAAACAACTAGATGTAGGGAGTTGAATGTGCTATGTTACTCAGGGATTCTAGCTAAAAGTTAACATAAGATATGGGTTTTTTTTTTTAATTTTTATTTATTTATGATAGTCACACAGAGAGAGAGAGAGGCAGAGACATAGGCAGAGGGAGAAGCAGGCTCCATGCACCGGGAGCCCGATGTGGGATTCGATCCCGGGTCTCCAGGATCGCGCCCTGGGCCAAAGGCAGGCGCCAAACCGCTGCGCCACCCAGGGATCCCAAGATATGGGTTTTAAAGCATATTTCCTCTAATCTGAAAAAGGACTAAGCATCAAGTTGTTCTTTATCTCCACCCAGCAGAGTTTAGAGGAACCTGATAGTTGTAGTCTATAAGATAGTTCCAGAAAACTTATCTGTATTTATTATTTCAGAATTCACAAATGGATCTAGATCCCAATCACCCCTAACAAAATCCACCACATCTAATAAAGAAACTCCAAAATACAGTGTACTATTCTTACTAGTGCAGTAGAGATAAATTGCATGGGGAAGTCATAATTACTGAATTATGAACATTAGTGGTCTCCTTTTTCACCTTGAACATCCACTTACACATAAGAGAAAGGATTTTTTTTTGGGGGGGGGGGTCCTTCGGGGCTATCATTTGGTCTCCTAAATTCAAGTGTAGGTTTAAATAAATAAATAAGGTAAAACAAATGAAACCAGAAAGCCTATGTGAAGCTACATAATAAAAAGCTACAGAAGAGGGATGCCTGGGTGGATCAGCTCTTTAGCGCCTGCCTTTAGCCCAGGGCGTGTTCCTGGAGTCCCAAGATAGAGTCCCACATCAAGCTCCCTGCATGGAGCCTGCTTTTCCCTCTGCCTATGTCTCTGCCTCTCTCTCTCTCTCTCTCTCTCTCTGTGTGTCTCAATAAATAAAATCTTAAAAAAAAAGTAAGAAAAAAAGCTACAGAAGAAAGAAAGAAGGTGGAAAGAATGGGCATATGAGGAAACTGTAAGAGAAGTTTTGGGAAGCAGGGAACTCGTAGTGGAAAATAATTAGAGTTTCTGGGAATAACTACAGTGTTAGAGAGTATTAAGAGGAATGATGTTCGGGGCTAAGAAGGTTTTCAAGGTGTGTTGTTTCTTTAGAAAGCAGTCCCTCCCCTTGGCATTTCCTGTCAGAAGACTTGCAATACTGCCTACTGAATGTGTATCTAGTCTGGGTCATGTGGAGTACCAGACGACCTAATCTAATTCAAATAAAGGTTGTATTCATGTTATGTTGCATAGCCTTTTGACTTTGCAGAACAGTTCTTTATGCCTGACATCTTTTTCTATTGCTGGGCCTTGTGTTTATTATTTTGCATTCTTCTTCCTTTTCTCTGTGGTTCCTAATGTACAGCCTTCTCTTGCTTCTGCACTGTGGACCTACGCAGAGGATGCACAAAGGTTAGCTGCAACCCTCAGAGTACAGAAGCTTCACTGCCTAGCATATTGGTTGATGCACTCGATTTTCACCTCTTAGAATTCTAAAGAAATTTAGCAGCAAAGTGTGGTTCCTGAAGATTATTTTATTCTTATGCAGTATTTGTACTTTCTTAGATATTTTGCCAGATAATCCCATCTACTTCTCATGTCTCTCATTTTTAGTTAAAATAATTATGTTTCAAACATTTCACAAATGAGGGCAGCCCCGGTGGCGCTGCGGTTTAGTGCCATCTGCAGCCCTGGGTGTGATCCTGGAGATACGGGATCGGATCCCACGTCGGGCTCCCTGCATGGAGCCTGCTTCTCCCTCCCCCTGCTTCTCCCTCCACCTGTGTCTCTGCTTTTCTCTCTCTCTGTGTCTCTCATGAATAAATAAATAAAATCTTAAAAAAAAAATTTAACAAATGAACCCTTTACTGCCCAGAATTCTATACCCTATCATGCTGGTAGATAATCCAGATTTCCAATTTTCCTTAAATATGGGCATAGATTTATTTGTTTCATACTGAACGTAGCACTGAGTTAAATTTTAAAATAGAAAGGAAATTTCATAATTGTGATAAATGTGGAGATGTAGGACCAGGAGCCCTTCAAGGAAGGACACATTGCCTCACCTGCTGAGAGTGATGTCCATAAATAGCCTTTGGTGGTAGGCCCCTTCAAGGATTGTCTCAGCCACAAAGACCATTTTGCCCAAGGTTGTATCCATCCAGGCATGGTCTTCCAATGACTAACAGAGGAAAGGATAAAATGGCTTACCAATTTGACATAACGTGGGTAACTCCAGTGGGCCATTTCAGCTTTAGCACTTCCCGTGGAATTCACTGAGAACTTCATTGGAAATGTATAACAGCACAACTTATGCGTTCACTCAATCCTGCTTCCTTTCCTTCCATCCTACAGGTGTTGATCCCAAAAGCACTCCTTAACAAATATCCTACCCTCAAAATGTTATCACACCACCTGCTTCCTGAAGAAGCCAACCTGTGACAGGAATTCTTTTTTAAAGATTTTTCTTTTTTTTTAATTTTTAAGTCATCTTTATACCCCAATGTGGGGCTCGAACTTACACGTGACAGTATTCATAAAGCTCAAAAAACTTTCTCTTCATGGGAAGAAAGGTAAAGCCTAAATTTTTCTTCAAAATCTAGAAATCATTGCTGACTTTTATGTACAAATAGAAGGTTAAAATTTCACTACTAATGCGGATCTTTGCTTTCAAAACATCTGCTTACTTTTACATTCTGAATATTTTTTTATGTATAACATTTTTTCCTTTAAAAATTAAGCTTTTAAATTCTTTTACTGCTTAAAGACTTTATAGTATTAGGACATAAGTTTATGAGGCACTTTTTTTTAAATTTTTATTTATTTATGATAGTTACAGAGAGAGAGAGAGGCAGAGACACAGGCAGAGGGAGAGCAGGCTCCATGCACCGGGAGCCCGATGTGGGATTCGATTCCGGGTCTCCAGGATCGCGCCCTGGGCCAAAGGCAGGCGCCAAACCGCTGCGCCACCCAGGGATCCCTATGAGGCACTTAATTACAAATATCTCAGATATTTACTTTAATTTTAGTAGTAGTATTTTCAATGGAACCCATAATAACTTAGAATTTCTAGTGATTTGGTTGGAACATTAACCACACAGTCTATGAAGAAAAAAATGGACAGAACTTTACGATGCTTTAGGAGTGTTTGGTTGGCTTAGTCAGTAGAGCATGCAACTCTCAATCCTGAGGTTCTGAATTCAAGCCCCATGTTAGGCAAGGAGCCTACCTAAAAAAAAAATAATAATAATATTTTTTAAATTACAATGTTTTAGTATGAATAAAATACCTTTAGAATGCATTCCATTTGAAAATAACTCTTTTTTCTTATTACAAAGCAATATAGCTCAAAATATTTAAACAAAAGAAAAAAAAAACACCCTAAATTCTATGATCCAGAAAAGTAATAATTGTTTTTGTAGATGTTATTTTATTTTTAAGATTTTTTTTATTAGGGGCAGCCCTGGTGGCTCAAGTGGTTTAGCGCCGCCTTTGGCCCAGGGCCTGATCCTGGAGACCTGGGATCGAGTCCCATGTCAGGTTCCTTGCATGGCACCTGCTTCTCCCTCTGCCTGTGTCTCTGCTTCTCTCTCCCTTCTCTGTGTATTCTCAGAAATAAATAAATAAAATCTTAAAGAAAAAAGATTTTTTTTTATTAGAGAAAGAGAGAACATGGACAGAGGGAGGAGCTGAGGGAGAGGGAGAAGCAGACTGACTGCTGAGGAGGTAGCCCATTGTGGGGGCTCTATCCCAGGGATCATGACCTGAGCTGAAGGCTTAGTGCTTAACCAACTGAGCCATCCAGGCTCCCCTGTATACATTATTTTAACTGTTGAAATAAACATTCATATTAGATATCTGTTTGCATATAAATGTGAATGCTAATTTCAGTTTTATTTTTAGTTTTTATTTTAAAAGATTTTATTTATCCATTCATGAGAGACACAGAGAGAGAATGAGAGGCAGAGACACAGGCAGAAGGAGAAGCAGGCTCCATGCAGGGAGCCCGACGGGGGGATCCCGTCTCCAGGATCAGGCCCTGGGCTGAAGGCGGCGCTAAACCGCTGAGCCACTCAGGCTGCCCTAATTTCAGTTTTAATATACTTAATAAAACACATCTTTTAGGAACGTCCATGTTTAGCATTTTGCTAGCAAACTCCTTAAAATGTAATGAAAAATTTTAACATTTATTTTATAATATTTTATAGTATAGAATTTTGACTAATATTGGGTATCACTCCAATGAATTCAAACTAGTGATATTTACTATGCTTATGGAAATTGCACTATAACCTCTATCTTGCCACAACCCAACTCTCATAGTGGCAAACCTCAATTCCAATAGACAAGTAAACACCTCTGTTTCTGTTTTCTTAACCTACAAAGTAAGGGCCATAGGGAGTGCTGGCATGAGTTGTTCTTGTCAGACTGATGCTCCTACATGTAACAAAGATAATCTCTAACTGAAAGATAAAGAACAACTATCTGAAGACGTTGGAGAATGACCAAAAGTAAGTGGAATATGGAGACAATTGATATTTGTAAGAAAAGAGGTACTCAGAATTCTGTTTTTAGTTTCTGGCATGAGGGCAAGCTTCAGTCTGCTCCCTGCAACTTGGCAAAAGTCTGACACAAAACAGGTTTTTTGGTTTGAAGTTTTCCTGGCTTGAAGAGTAAGAGAACAGAGTTTGGGATAAGTACAGTTGCTAGAAATCAAAGGAAAGAGGGACCCAGAGAAAGGAATCTTTAAATTCTTTTTATAAATCTCTTGTTACTCTTGAATAGTGCCTAAACGGGACGAACTTTAAGAGGCCAAGCCCTATCTAAAATAACTAACCTGATTCTTGAGCCCAGTTAATACAGTTGCAAGCTAACCAAACAAAACCAAAAAATCTAACATTCCTTAGCTATTGAAAGTATAAAAATGTAACACATTTTTGAGAGAAAAAACAATCAATAGAGATGAACTCAGAGATACCCCAGATGTTGAAATTAGCAGACAAATATTGAAAGTGATTATTATAAATGTATTCAAGGACATAAAAGAAAATATATGCATCATGAATGAAATATATGAAATTTAGGAGAGAAATAGAAACTAAAAAAAAGAAACAAATGGAAATTCCAGATCTAAAAAAAAAAAAAATGTATTACCTAAAATAAAAATTCACCAGATAAACTTAATAGCAGAACACAGATGACAAAACAGAGTTAGCAATCTTGAAGGTAAATCAATAGAACTTGAATCTAATCTGAAGAACACAAATAATGTTGAAGTGAACATAAGTGAGGCCTCAAGGACCAAAGTCTTAGATATATGTAATTAGAGTTCCAGAAGAAGAATGGGAGAGAGGAATAATGGGTAGAAACTATCTAAGGAAAACATGGCTGAATATTTTCCAAATTTAGTGAAAGATATAAATTTATACATTCAAGAAGCAGAACAAACCCAAAGAGGATAAATACAAAGAAAACCATACTGTTCTGAAGAATGTCTGGCCTTTGTTTCTGGTTCCTAACCTCTAAATCTTTGGAATTTATTGGAATGACAGGAATACTTTTGTTATTTATGATGGGGGCCTAGGACCACATGTGAGTTTAAACTAATGAGATGACTGAGGATAGGGCTGGCCATACTGAATGACTAACCATGTAATTTATAGGGTTGGGGCTTTGAATTAGGTGATGTGAACCCAACATCTGGTGAGGGCAAGGTAGACTGTAGATTGAACTCAATCATGTGGCCAGTGATTTAATTACTCATGCTTATGTAATGAAACTCCAGTAAAACTCTGAGGACTAAGGTGATATTCCCTGATTGGTAATTAGACCTAGTATACCTGGAAGGTGAGATGTTCAGAGGACACAAAAGCTTTGCTTTGAAAGGGACTGTTTGAGATCTTACTTTTTGAGACTCTTCACTTAGTCCTAATTTATATCCTTTATAATAAAACCACAATTATTGACAGTGCTTTCCTGAGTTCTATGAGTCATTCTGGTGAATTATAGGATTTTAGGGGGTAATGGAAACCCTTAAATTTATAGCTAGTTGTTCAGAAGCATGGGTGGCCTGGAACTCTGTAGCTAATTTCTGAAGTGAGGTGAGGATTGTGCCTTTGACTTGTGAAATCTGACTTAAATCTGGGTAATTAGCATCCGAGCTGCATTATATACACCTAGACACATTATCATCAAATTATTTTTTATTTTTAAAGATTTTATTTATTTATTCATGAGAGAGACACAGAGAGAGGCAGAGACATAGGCAGAGGGAGAGGCAGGCTCCACACAGGAAGCTGGGTGTGGGACTCGATCCCGGGACTCTGGGATCATGCCCTGAGCCAAAGGCAGACACTTAACCGTTGAGCCACCCAGGCATCCCTGTTATATTTTAGAAAAGTAAAAATATTTTGAAATCTGTCAGAAAATAATGATGCATTGCATACAAGGAGACTGTGTTTTGAATGATTGGCAACTTCTCATCATAAAAATAATAGAGACTAAAAGAAAGTGGAATATCATCCTTAAAGTGCTGGAGGGAAGAAGGGAACAAAATCATATCATCTCAGAAACTCTACATCTAGTGAAAATGATCTTATAAGAATAAAGGTGAAATCAAATACATCTTCAGATAAAATTAAAAGAATATGTTGACAGTGGGCATGATCTACAAGAAATACTAAGTTCTTCAGGCTAAAGAGAAATAAAAACAAATGGAAATTCAGATCTTCACAGAAGGAGGAGAAATGAAGAGCACTGGAAATTATAACATTATATCATGAGGTTTATAATGTATGTAGATGTAATACATTTGACAACTTTAGCAAAAAAGATGCAAAGATGAGTAAATGAACTCATACTTTGCAAGATTTCTACATTTAATATGAATTGATTTAACATTAACCTTAACTTTGCTGTGAAAAGTTAAGAATATATATTGTGATCCTTAAAGCAACCACTACAAAATAATGCAAAGAGGTAAAATTAAGATCCTGGAATGCATGATATTTATACACTTTCTATGTTTCAGTTAAAATAAAGATAAAGTAAACCTAAGATACACTTTTATTTCGTATTCTTCTTAAACAATTTCAACAAAATATTTTCTACTAATTTTTTGGTAGGGGTAAGGATTAATGATTTTTTTTTCAACTTCTGTCCTGAACTTTTTCTTTTTCTCTTGCCTCTAGAGACAATATTTTGTTCATCTTTGTCTCTGTGTTCCTGAAAAAATTATGCCTTCTTTCCTTTCAATTAGTCACAGTCAAGTAGCGCTTGTTTTCTCTGCAGGGTACTTATTTGTTTCAACTTCATTTCCTGGTCTTTTTCCCCAAGGTCATTGAATCACATTTTGATAAATACGCTGTTATTAAGGTTTACTAGAGGCAATTGCAATTGTAGATGTTTAAAATTAATGTCTTTCATTATAATGAATCAGAAAATCAATGAATTGAAAAATTATTCTCTTTGTAAGTATTCAGCATTAGTCAACATGTCCCTGCTGTGTGTGGAGTGCTCTTCTAAATTCTGTGGGGTGTGATTATGGCAGTATTTCTTGGAGAAGAATGCTTTACAAAGGAGAAATGGGTTAAACACGTGTGTGACAGAACTGCAACTAAGTGACTGGAAGGTAGGAAGCATGGTGGGGTGGGGGGAATGACTAAACCAGGCAATACTAGAGTTCCAAAAGACTTCGGTGTGCCTTGTGGAAAGCTGACAAATCTTCCTACGTGGAGGGAATTATTATAGATAAGAAGGAGAAATCAGCTAAAAATATTTATTGAGTGCTCATTGTATTATATGCCAGTCACTAGAAAAACATGAAATATAGTACTTTTATAAACTAGTAGAGAAGATTACACATTTTCAGAAAAAAGACAACATAGGTAATATAAGTGTCAAGGACAAATATGAATAGATGCCAAGCAACATAGTGAAAATGATCACCTAATTGCAGAATTGAATTAAATAGAAGGGACTTTGAAGTAGGTGAGGACCTGAAGTGACAGAAAGGGAGACATGCTTTACGATATCACTCAAAGATGCTCTACGATATCACTCAAAGATCGTCTAGGGACAATGGGGATGTGCTGGCAATAGGATCATCATGATAGGATGGTGATGAATAAACTGCAGGTAGTAATGATGATTTTAATTAAAATAATGCATGGCTTGGAAAACATATCTGCCTAGTTAGAGATTTTGTTTGGGTATCATGATAATTAGATAAATTAGATGGATTAGTTAACTTACAGACACTGTTAAAACTAAACTTCTACATGAATTTATCATAGCTATTTTAAAATGTATTGTGTGTTTTTTAGTTTTACCACTGCACCTTTTTTGCCAGATGAAAAATCATATTTCAAGACCCAATTCTCCTAGCCTTCTCTAAAGTGTTTGACCAACTTCAGTCTTCTGGTTCTTGAATTATATTCTCTGTTTTAGTCTGTTTGGGCTGCCATAGCAAAATAGCAAAGACTGGGTAACTTGTAAACAACAGAAACTTATTTCTCACAGTTCTGAAGACTGGAAGTCCAAGATCAGGGTGCCAGCATAATGTGTGTGTGTTTTTTTTTTAATATTTTATTTATTTATTCATGAGAAACACACACACACACACACACACACACACAGAGGCAGACACACAGGCAGAGGGAGAAGCAAGCCCCATGCAGAGAGCCCAACATGGGACTTGATCCCAGGTCTCCAGGATCACGCCCTGGGCTGAAGGCAGGCATCAAACTGCTGAGCCACCCAGGGATCCCCCATAGTGTGGTTCTAATGAAGACTCTCTTCTGGCTTGCGGACTGCCTAATTCTTAACTGTGTCCTCACATGGCCAAAGGCAGTAGGGATCTTTCTAGATCCTGTTTTATAACACTAATCCCTTTCATAAGGATTCCGCCCTCATGACTTAAGCACTTCTTCAAAGCCCAACTACCTAATGCCTTCACCTTTGGGGGTTAGGCCTTCAACATTTGAATTTTGGGAGGGACACAGATTCAGACCATGCATCCTCCTTTTGGTTCTGTGACATTTTACTACTCTAGAGCTTGTGTAGACTGCATGTTCTTTGTCTTCCTTCATTGATTCCATTTGCAGTTCACAGACTCCTCCTATATTTGGGCATAGTTCTCCATCTTCATTTCAACTATATTTTATCAATGTGTATTCTCAAAGCAGTAATTAATTTTCTATCAAAATAGAGACCTCTAAGCTTATATTTCCAGCTAAATTTTAGATACTTCAGAAAATTCAAAACCAATTCTTATGCAGTAAATATAAATCAAATTTATCCTCTCCACTAATTGTCTTCCTTTCCATCTTTCATATTTGTTATGATCACCCCCACAAAGTAGGCAAGCTAAAAACATAGTTCTCTTTTGTTTTCATCTCAAATCATTGTGACCACTCAGCAAGTTTTGTCTTTCTGTATTGAAATATATCACTGTCACTTTTGCAACACTTTTATTATCCATTATTAGATAGTAGAAAAGAATATACCTAACATATATATGTTAGAATCATAAATAACCAGTGAATCATTCACTGAAGCTCTTTATACATTCTTTCTCGATCTCATTCCCTTGTATATCCAAGCCCAACTATTCACCTGAATTTCTTGTTAACCACTTTCTTACTAGTAAAATTACTTTATCATATATATGTATTTGTGAAGAACATATGGTTTCATTTTGCTTGTCTTTAAAATTTATAAAATTGGTGTTCTATGCGCATTTTCTCATCTATAAAGAGAATAGCTGGAGTCTATTCACTTTCACTACTAAATAACATCCCAGTATGAGAACATATCATATGAGTTAGTTTATCCATTCTCCTGTTAATGGTTATTTTGATTGTTTCCATGTTTTCTGCTCTTATGAACAGTGCTACTAAGAAAATTCCATTCTAGTGTATGTCTCTTGGTACCCACATGTAAGACTTTCTTCAAGATATATTCCTAGATTGAAAACACTTATTCTAGCCTATGTGCTTGTTCAAACTTAGAAGATAGTGCCAACGTGTGTTCTGAAATAATTGAACAAATTTATGCTTCTCTTAGCTGTATAAGAGTCTCTGTTACTTCATGTGATGGTTAACTATATGATTAAACTTGACTGGGACATTGGATACCCAGATATTTCGTTAAATGGAATTTCTGGGTGAGTATATTCTAGAGAGTTCTTAGAGAGATTAGCATTTGAATTGGTAAACAGCAAAGAAGGTTGCCTTCTTCAGAGCTGGTGGAGATCTCTTGGGGGCCTAAATAGAACAAAAAAGCCTAGTGAGGGAGAATTTGCTCTCTCTTCCTGACAGATTGAGATGACATATGTTTTTTTTTTTTTTTTTTTTTTTCTTTCCCTTGGATTCGGACTAACCCCAACAATTCTCAGGGCTTTGGACTTGGACTGAAACTACACCACCAGATTTCCTGGGTCACCAGCTTGTAGGAGGCCGATCATAAGACTTACCAGCCTCCATGATCACATGAGGTAATTCCTTATAATAAATCTCTTTCAATATATAAAGTTACATGTATATATGTATTTTTTTCCAATGTGTTTCTGGAAGACTCTAATATACTTTATATGTTTACCAGTACTTGATTGATATTGTTAGACTTCTTTATTTTTACATCCTGGTTAGTATTAGTTCATATCTGATTGTGATCTTAATTTGCTCTTCCCTTATAGTGAGGTTATGAATATCTTATGCATTCATTCAATATGCTTTCTCATTTGTGAAATGCCTCTTTAAGATTTTTGCTCATTTTTCTTTCTTTTTTTTAAAGATTTTGTTTATTTATTCATAGAGACACACACACACAGAGAGAGAGAGAGAGAGAGAGAGGCAGAAACACAGGCAGAGACACAAGCAGAGAGAGAAACAGGCTCCATACAGGATGCCTGACGTGGGACTTGATCCCAGGTCTCCAGGATTGCACCCCAGGCTGCAGGCGGCGCTAAACCGCTGCGCCACCAGGGCTGCCCTTTGCTCATTTTTCTATTGTGGTATTTGTACTTGACACTGATGTGTGTTTTTATAAACCTGCTAAATTTGGTTTGCTAATATTTTGTTTAGGATTTTTTTCTCTTTAAGATTTTAAAGTCTGGCAGCCCGGGTGGCTCAGCGGTTTAGCGCCGCCTTCAGCCCAGGGCATGATCCTGGAAACATGGGATCGAGTCCCATGTTGGGCTCCTTTCATGGAGCCTGCTTCTCCCTCTGCCTGTGTCTCTACCTTGCTCTCTCTCTGTGTGTCTCTTATGAATAAATAAATAAAATCTTAAAAAAAAAAAGATTTTAAAGTCATTTCTATACCCAATGTGGGGTTCAAACTTACAACCCAGGAGATCAAGAGTTCCATGTTCTACCAACTGAGGCAGCCAGGGGCCTCTGGGATGTTTTTTTAAATCTGTACTTATTGGTGAGATGGCTTGTGTCTTTAGTCTTGTTTACATTATCTTTTCACTTTGGTATAATAGAGTGAGTTTAGGGGCTTTATCTTTTTTTCAATTTTCAGGAAATAGTTGATCCTTGAAAGTTGACTGTAAAATCATATGGGCTTGATTTTTTTTCCAATAGGAAGATTCAAGGTCTTTAAATGTCATTGACTATTCAGGTTTTGCATTCTTATACGAATTTTATAAGTATATTTTTCTACAATTTATTAATTTCATTTAAGTTTTCAAATTTATTGTATATCATAGTTCTTCATAGCTTCATATCTTTTTAATCCTTTCTATATCTATAAGTAAAATATATGCCATTTCTCCTAATATTATTTGTACCTTCTTTCATTTTCTTTTCTTGATCATTCTTAACAGATGTCTATTTTATTATTCTTTCTAAAAAGAATCAACTTTTTTCCCCTAGCTCACTAATGTGTACTTTTATAACATTTCTTATCCTTTGGGGGCATTTATTCTGTCATTTCTCTTCAAACTATTAAATTTGGTTGCTTATATCATTAATTCATAGCCTGTTTTCCTTTTTGCCACAAATATTTAAAGATGCTAACTTTCTTCTAATGATGATTTGAATGACTTCTCACAGGTTTTGGTATGCCATGTTTTTAATATCATACAGTTCTAAATATTTCATATTTGCCATTATAATTCATTTATTTTTAAAAAATATTTATTTATTTTAGAGAGAGAGAGAAAGCTTCCTCTTTCTTGTTATCTCTGTCGCTATCTGTGTGTGTGTGTGTGTGTGTCTCAAATAATACGTAGAATATTTAAAAAAAAATAAAATATACAGGCTCTCTCCAGGACAAGGAGCAACCAGATGGAGAGGCCCTTCAAGGGCCTGTTAACAGTTCTGATAACACTGATGCTCTGAGCTGGGCTGCCCAGGAGCTTGATACCTGGCTGGACATGCTTAGGGCAGTGACCCAAGGTTATAGCTGGTGGAAGGAGATCTTATCCACACCCTTCTAGATGGATGATCTGGAACATGCATGGGGGCTCTGTGCTAGGTAGTTGACCTCTGGTGGTCCAGGAGCTCCCAGGCAATGGGCTTTCCACTAAGCACCCCAGAGATTCTATTAGTCCAATAAAGACAGAGAGCAGAGTCAGCACCACACCTAAGAAGAGGTACATGGGCAGCCTGGGTGGCTCAGTGGTTTAGTGCCGCCTTCAGCCCAGGGCATGATCCTGGAGGCTCCAGATAGAGTCCGTGCATCATGTTCCCTGCATGGAGCCTGCTTCTCCCTCTGCCTCTCTCTTTCTGTGTCTCTCATGAATAAATAAAATCTAAAAAAAAAAAAAAAAAATGGTTCAACAATAAGCTTCATGGCTGAAAAGATCCACTCCTTTTTAGAGCAGTAGAGTAGCCTTCTGCTTCTGGAAGTTCTCCGGATCCTCCAGGAGGAAGGGCCTGGAATGGCCTGTTCACTGTAACAGTGGGTCATGTTAGAATCAGGAGAAAAGTCAGCCAACCCCGGATGACTCAGAAGACAAAAATGCAGCTTGCTGCAAAGCACAGAGCAATACCACCTACACTGCTCACATATCAATTTGTTTTTGTTTATTCAGTTTTTATTTTCTACCCGTTCAAAAGTTGTGTTCTTTACTTCTGTCATTTAGAAATTACCCAAGAAATTTTGCCATACATATTTAACAACTTTCCAAAGAGGAAATTCAATATCTGTATCTCACCTTTTACCATATGTATTTATCAATTAACAAATTCGAAATTTACTCTCCATATCTCTTTTTATCCTCCTTCTGTTTTTTCCTCTTCCTCCTTTTCCTTATTTTTTGATTCTTCTCCATTCCCTCTCTTCCCTTCTTCTTTCTTTGGAGGTGTCACTTTCTTGATTACCCAACAATGATATGTTTGTCATCATTTGTCATATGATGTCAAATATGTCACACATATTTATAATGTAGCAATGGACCCTGGAGAGAAATCAGTCACATAGTAGGTATTTTCTGTCATTGACTTGATGGTAGATACCAAGAATTTCTGGATCATTTTAAGATGGAAAAAGTTATGTCAGTTTTCTTCCATGGTGATTATGCTTACTGGCTGACATTCTTCTCAAACTCACATGAAAGTGTTCATTTTCTCAAAAATTTGCATTGCATAATATCAAATTGTATAATTTATATTGTATAATTGCATAACTCACATTGTGGAATATCAAATGCTTCAATTTTTGTTAAACTTTAATTAGAAAAAACAATGTATTATTTGAGGATGAGCTTCTTGTCTTATATATACTAGATTTTAGTTATTACTCTCCTATGAATTGCTGATTTACGTCCTTTGCTTACTTTATAGCAGTGGAATGCCCAAGATCGAGTCAAATTGGACAACAGCTTTGGTAGAGGGAGGGGTTCAAGCTTCAGAAGGGATTCTGGACGTTGGATTAGGTCACCTTCAATGTCTCTGCTAACTCTGCTAAGAATCTGTGATTAATAGTGGACTGAAATGCCCAGAAACCTAGAGCTGAAGAAAACCTGGTGTGAGATGGATTTGTGTACATTCTACTTTAACAGAGCAAAGGAATCACTTCTCAGTTCTGTTTTGTAGAGGAGCTGGTCCTAGAGTTGGAAGGGACATGGAAAGGAATTGTCAGGGCAGGGCTAATGATGATTATGACATATGTGGAGGAGGGCAGAGTGGAGCTTTGAAGAGTGATAGGGCTAGGAGAAGTGGACTTTAGGGAGGACAGCTACTGGGAAATTGGGCTGTTGAGTTTGGCCAGTAGTCTCAACATTCCAGCTCAAAAGACCATGAGGAAAGGGTGATCTGCCTAAGGGTAAGTGGGGATAGGGCAACTAGCTTTGGGTTGATTTTCCCATACAGTTCCATGTGATGATTGCTATTGGGATTTGGGCATAGAAGACAGACTTAAACATAAAGATAGTCCAAATGATGTGTCAAGGCTAAAACTGATGCGTAATATACAGATAGATATTTAAGAGACTTGCCCTGAATCTTCATTCTGCCAAATGCTAAAGAAACCTCTCAGAGTTAAACAGTGTGTATTTAGGTCGAAGGGAAGGTATGTTGCAGGTGTGTATGTGTTGGTATTAATAATTTAAATGGCACTTAGTTAGAGGTTAGAACTCATCAAGGAAGTTCATTTTCATAGGGTCCATAAGTCTTATGGAAGTTTTTCTCTGGATAGTAGAATAGGGTTGGGAGGATGGAGGGAGGAGATACCTTTGGTATATAGTAGACTGTCTGCTTTGATGGATTTTCTGAGAAATAAAGTAAGTAAGGGAGAGAGTGAGGAAGACCTGAGCCGCTGTAATTTCGAGAAATTCAGAGAAGAGCAAGATAGCAGCGAGCCAGTGCAGGGCGTGGCGGGTCCAGTGGGTCTCGGGTCTGGGAAGGTGGGCAATCAGAGGGCTGGGCCTCGGGAGAACGGCCACCCACTTTCTGCCCCCTCACTCTTTCTCTAGAAAAAGAGCGTGGTTCGGATTGCGGGGCTGACCGCGGCGCCACCCGCGAGGCCACCGCAGAGCCCGAAGCGCCGCCCTTGGCGAGCCGGAACCTCCCAGCCCCGGAGCCTCCCTGCCCCGGAGCCTCCCTGCCCCGGAGCGCCGCGCACTCAGCACACTTCAGCACACTTCAGCACAGGACGAGTTCCAAGCGCTCTGGACGCCCGTGGAGGATCGCCGCTCCCCACTTTCGCCTGCCTCCGGAGGTGGGTCCGGCTGGGCAGGGGGTGGGAGCTGGGAAGTCCGGGAGTCGTCGGGAGCCCTCACCGAGACCTCTTGTCCCCCCCCAGGTGGGAGCCGCCTGCGACCCCGAGCCAGCGCAGCGCACGCGGGACACCGCGCTGCACGCGCGCCTTGGCGCGGGAGAGGTACTGGATCCGCGCTCGGGCTCCCTCTTCCCAGCCCAGATGACCGCCCCCGGAGGGCGCGGCTCAGGACCGTAGCCCGAAACTCTTGTGGGAGACAATCTCAGGCCCCGCCCAATCCTTTTCTTTTAGGACTCTATCATAAATTGGCACTCGCAGCTCATTTTGGAGGGATCACAGTTTTCGACGATGCGAAACGACCCGAATAACAAGTTTAAATTGGTTTCTTTTGATTTGTCTCTTCATCCTAACTTATGTTAGGGAAGGTGTCAGACAGCCGTAGATCAGTAAGGAGGTGCTAAGTCTTCTGGATCTGCGCCCTCTCCCCTCCACTCCTCTATCCAGGCTGTCAAGGTTTTGTCAGGGACATTTCCAGGGCCATCCTGGAATAAGGTCTGTGGCAATTCAAAGCCAATTTAGTCCTTGACTTCCACTTATGTAGCCAGTGTGCTGAGTGATCAGTTAGTTGGCAGGGAAACTTGTACAAAGAAGCATTAGAGAATGCCAAGATTTTGCCGAATGCCATTGGCCCTGCACTATATCTTATTAGTTATATTACCTTTATTGTCTTCGTGCTCCTTCAGGTATGTATGTTAATCTTCTCCAAACAGGTCGGAACAACCTGAGAAAAGCCAGGGACCTACTAGGCATCAGTGCATAACAAATATTTTGCAATGAATAAATGTAAGAAGCATCAGTAACTTTGAAACTTAGTGCTTGAGCATTCAACACCATTTGGGCTAATAGATTGGTAACATCTAAATTAAAAAAAAAAAAGAGTGAACACCCTTGTCTCATGGTTACACATAGAATGGGCTCCATTCTGATCCCCTTAGTTGGAATGCATTGTGGTAGGAGTCTTGGATAGGGAGAGAGAGGAGACCTGAGAACTTGCAGAGCCATATCATAAGAACTTTTCTAGTTTGTAAAGGGAGAAGGTTGGAGCACATGCTTTTAAAGATTTCTTTCAGCTCTAAAAGTCTGTTATGAAATGAATCCATCACATTGTTATAAATATGTTTTGGATTTCAATGGCTCCAGAAGACTTCATCAGAAGGTTGGTAAACAAGTTGTAACTATTTTTTCAAAGAAAGGTCTGAGAGTTGGCAACTTAGAGGAAAACCAACCAATACATAGTAGGCAAATTTGGCTTGATCAAAACCAAATATATATGTATTTACAAATTTTTAGGCTTAAGCAGATCATTAAGCGATTGAATAATTTTCTTTTTTACTTAAAAATATATTCTTTTTAAAAGAAACAGATGAACACTGGAAAGGAAAGGAAAACTAAAATAAGATAAAAACAGGGAGGCAAACCATGAGACCCTTAAACATAGAGAACAAACTGAAAGTTGCTGGAAGGAAGGTGAAGTAAATGGGTGATAGATATTAAGGAGGGCACTTGGTGGGATGAGCACTGGTGATAAATCACTGGTTTCTGCCCCTGAAACCATTGCAGCACTGTATATTAACTAACTTGAATTTAAATTAAAATATAAAAACTTAAAAAATATATTCCTTGTTTTTTGTTTTTTCCTCTATAGAATATGGGTTTTGCCACAAGAAGATGGTTCTACCTACCACTGGGCTGCATGATGCTGATCAGTCTGATTAATGCTGATTTTGAATTTCAAAAGGGGGTGCTTGCTAGCATCAGCCCCGGCATCACAAAAGATATTGATTTCCGGTGCTGGAATGCTTGCTCTTTGACACTGATAGATCTCAAGGAACTCAAGATACAGCACAGTGTGGATGCTTTCTGGAATTTCATGTTGTTCTTGCAAAAATCCCAGCGGCCTAGACATTATAATGTCTTCTTAAGCATAGCTCAGGATTTCTGGGACATGTATGTAGACTGCTTGCTTTCACGATCTCATGGAATGGGCAGAAGACAGGTGATGCCTCCCAAGTATAATTTTCCACAGAAGATAACAGAAGGTAATTTAAATGTGTACTTAAGAGAACAGCAGTTTAGTTTTCTTAAAAATTCAATATTTAATCCTTATTTGCCAACAAGTGAGCAAATTTGCCATATTTTTTTCTTATATAATTGATTTTCATTATTATTTACCAACTGGAGGGGCTCTGATATAGAGATCTAAATGATTTTTTTTTTTAAGATTTTATTTATTCATGAGAGACACAGAGAGAGAGACAGGGACAGAGACACAGGGAGAGGGAGAAGCAGGCTCCATGCAGGGAGCCTGACCTGGTACTCCCTCCTGGGTCTGTCTCTAGGACCAGGCCCTAGGCTGAAGGTGGCGCTAAACAGCTGAGCCACCCGGGCTGCCCAAGATCTAAATGATCTTGAGATGTTATTACATATACATTTGGTAGATCATTAAAATTGTTACCGTATTTTCCCCATGAATAGTTCATAAGAAAGCTATTTAACACTATAATTATTCCTATTACATTTATTGAAGAAATTTTAAACATAGGACATATAGTTAGGCTTTAAAAATTTTTTTTCAGTAGGGTTATTTAAAAGGAAGAAATATTAAGAGTCACATTAGAGTAAGTATTAACAATTTCTCCTCTCTAATATTATAGGACTGGATTTTACAAAACATGAATATTACGTATAAGAGAGAGAACATGGGAAAATACCTCAAGCAAGGTGACATCAACCTGAAAGTTTAATTCTATCAGTATTTCTGAGGTCAAATATTTCCTGTAGTATTTATCAAAATTGTTATTTCTAATTCTTCAATATTTATGAAAGCTGTATTTTTTTGATGTGTAAAAGCTTTATGGCTATTGAATTAGCATTTCCATCTTTTCAGATAATTTGTCAATAATTTTTTATTTGGAAGGCATCTTTGTAAACCATCTTTAAAAAAGCATTTAAAATGCAAATGCAATATATTTTTAAATACAGTAGTCAATGGAGTAATGCTGTAACTAATTTTATAAGGTATCTTATACATAATGTTGACTTTAAAACTGTGCCAAAATTAATGCCAGTATTGTCCTAAAAAGTAATATTTAATCTTGATGTAGTGTACTGAGTGGCTTCTGAAATGTACATTTCATCACTGAGCCATCCTATGTATTAAAGTGTTTTTCTATACATTAAGGACTAATTTTTTTATGTTGTCACCTTTATTGTCTTCATATTTTAAAAAGAATAACAAAGGTAATAAACTTTGTTTTACTAAAGTGCAGTCTGGTAGAATTTTTGTCTTTAGTTTTTTAAATTATTATTTCCTATTTACATCTCACATCTTATTCCAAAGAGGATATGAAGCTTTAAAAATATATGCCAAGCAATAGGATAGCATGAAGTAGATGAGGAAACTAATATGATAGAAAATGAAGACAGGAAACTAATAATATACAGTTGTAGTTTAGATTAATACTTTCAAATGCATGTTGTAAAAACTTGTACCTTTGACAAAATAGTAGCTGTAAATTGGTCTAAATGTCCTACTTCTCAAGGTGAAGAAGGACTCATGAGCAGTTTCAAGATTCACATTGTTGATAAGAAAAACCAAACAATATGTTTAGGAGAAGCCCAGCAATTGCTAGGACTAAGAAACAATAAAAATCCTGGGTTTTCGGGGATCCCTGGGTGGCTCAGCGGTTTGGCGCCTGCCTTTGGCCCGGGGCTCGATCCTGGAGTCCCGGGATTGAGTTCCGCATCAGGCTCCCGGTGTGGAGCCTGCTTCTCCCTCTGCCTGTGTCTCTTCTTCTCTCTCTCTCTCTCTATCATAAATAAATAAATAAATCTTTAAAAAAAAATCATGGGTTTTCATAATGGCAACCATGGAATACAGCACTGTGTTTTCAAGTATCCTGGCAATGTCAGATTCCCTTCAATGAAAGCTGATGCCCGCACGCCCAAACTCAATTAAATATAAATAATTTTAAAAGCCCCAAAATAACACTGAACAAGTGTGCCACTGGTAGTTAGACTTGATTCAAGAATAAACTTTTTTTTTAAAGATTTTATTTATTTATTCATAAGAAACACAGAGGCAGAGACACAAGGCAGAGGGAGAAGCAGGCCCCCTGCAGAGAGCCCAATGCGGGACTCGATCCCAGGACCCCAGGATCATGCCCCGAGCCAAAGGCAGATGCTCAACCACTGAGCCACCCTGGCGTCCCAAGAATAAACTTTTAAGGGTGGAGGGGGTGTGACATCCTTTGAGTTATGGACCACTTTGAAATTCTGATGAAGTTATAGACACTTTAGTAGGAGTTACGTGTACACAGTGTAAATCATTTGTGTATGATTTGGGGGTTTGGGGTCGTGAACCCCAGGTTAAGAATATGTTTTTAGTTTTATATTTTTTTGAATTTTTAAAGAATTTCCAATACTGAAGAATGAATGGATTGCATAGCTTTCAAGTATTATTTTACAAGTATTTCATATACTTGAGTTTACATAATAATTGGTTGCAGATAAATATGAATTTGTAAGTCTAATGAATTCCCACATTGAAAATATTTTATCTTGACAATTAAGGACAGATCCCTAACCTCATCAAATCAATTGGCTGAGAATAGGTCCTGTGTTCTCTTATTCAAATGACTAGAAAGATACACAAGAAGTTGCCTAATTCATTTCCTACAGATGGAGGCAAAGGATTGATTTTCCTTAGAGAATCTCTTTTACAACCTGTGGGCAGATGATCAAAGCTCAAAAGTTCAATGGCATAAGGCAAAACCAGATAATTTTTGCCTACATTTTTTTTTTTTTTTTTTGCCTAAAAACAAAACCAGTTGTCATCACCATAGTGGTTACAACTTCTATTGCAGCAATGATGAACTTTTTAGCGTTAATAAACTTGTTAGCCTTCCAAAATGGGTTAATTGCAAAATGGATTTCTAGACCTCTTAGTTGAATTTACAGGCTACACTGGATTATTAAAAATAGTAAAAATAAGGACATTTTGTTGTTCTAAAGCCAGAACAGTTGATTTAAGCCTTTTTGCTGGTACTTAGATATCATATTCTGTTTAAAATCCCCTCCCCAGGATCCCTGGGTGGCTCAGCGGTTTAGCTCCTGCCTTTGGCCCAGGGCATGATCCTGGAGTCCCAGGATCGAGTCCCACGTCAGGCCCCCTGCATGGAGCCAGCTTCTCCCTCTGTCTTGTGTCTCTGCCTCTGTGTGTGTGTGTGTATCTCTCATGAATAAATAAATAAAATCTTAAAAAAATAAATAAATAAAATCCCCTCCCCACCTCACAATTTTTGGCACAAATCATGCCATTTGCATATGGAAAATTTATTCTTTTTTCATTATTCATTCATTCAACAAAAACTCACTGAGCTTGAAAGTACACTGCTAAATAATCCTTGACTCACAGAGCTGCCATTGCAGCGGAACAAAGGTACAGTAGGAAATAATAATTCAAAAGTAGTTTTATGATATCAAAATATAAGTTAAAAAATGGTGGTCATGATGTGGTTGAGTGGGGAACAATATATATTTCTCTTTTGCCCTATTCAAAATCATCTGACTAGCTGAGGCAAAAGATCATTTTTTAACTTTAAAATAAACTTTTTATTTTAGAATAGTTTTAAGTTTGCAGAAAAGTTGCAAGGATAGTGCAGAGCGATCTTGTATATTCTTCACCTATTTTTTCCTATAGTTAACATCTTACATTAGTATGGTATGTTTGTCATAACTAATGATCTAATAATGATAAATTATTAACCAAATTTCATATTTTATTTGGATTTCACTAGTTTTTCCCTGATGTCCTTTTTCTGTTCAGAATCTCATCCAGGACACTTTACATTGAGTTATCTTGTCTCCTTAGGCTCTAAGAAGATGACCTTGACAGTTTTGAGTACTGGTCAGGTATGTTGCAGAATATCCAATTTGGGTTTGCCTGATTATTTTTCTCATGGTTAGACTGAGTTTATAGGCTTTTTGAGATGAAGACCGCAAATGTAAAGTACTTTTCTCAATACTTCAGATCAAGGGATATGTCATCAACATGAGTTGTCACTGATGATGTTTAACCTTGGCTAAGGTAGTGTATACCAGGTTTCTCCACTGTAATGTTATTTTCTCTTCTCTGTGTTCTTTGGAAGCAAATCAATAAGCATAACCCACAGTTAAGGGTATGAGCAGTTATGTCCCACCTACTGAAGAGGGAATATCTACATAAAGTATCTGGAATTCTTCGTATGGGAGATTTGTCTACACTCACTCCCTCCCCGTCGTCCACTTCCTTCATTCCTTTTCTTTCATCATTTATTTATATTAGGGACTTACAGACTTTTTAAATTTATACTTTGGATTATAATCCAGTACACTACATTATTTATTTTGTTTCTGAAATTGTTCCAGCTTTGGTCATCAGGAACTCTATAGGATGTTCTAGATTTATCTTGTGTTTTTCCACCCATCCCTGGAACCAGCCATTTCCTCAGGAGCCCTGGTTTCTTTTATTGGAGAACATTATTAGAAATTAAGATCTGAGCTGTACGTGTTTCTGTAGAATTTTGACCTGATAATACCAGGCCAATTCCTGAATGTCAGGGGCTGCCTTTTTCTTTCTCAAAAAGCATCCTTGACTGTAAATTTAATACAAACAATTATGAAACATAATTGCTAATTAAGCTTAAATCTAAGTAAGCTTAGACTGTGTTGGCAGAAAACGTACAAAAATAAGGAAAACTAGTTTCATTATGTCCTTCATGAGTCCTCCTACACTTGAAATCTTTGTTTAGTTTGTCTGGTCATAGTGTAGAGGAATATTAACAAGTTGTGGCACTTCAGAAGGGGCTGGCCAGATATAATGTCTGTAATAATTAAATAAGAATGGTTACAGAAAATGGATATTTGACCTGAAAAGACTTAGGCTGAACATGATAGTTTCCTGTGATATGAAACGTACTGTGTGCTCCAGAAGACAGACTGAGGAGATGAATGAGTTATTCACTTGATTATTCACTGGTTTTCATCCAATCTAAGCAAAAACTGGCTAACAGTTTAATCATGGAATGAGCTCCCTCATGTGGTAAAAATCTCACTACTGAAGTGTATGGAAAAACATTTCATTCATATTCCTTAAACTCCATTTTTATTCTTTTGAGTTTCTTTTCATTTACTTTATAAGCAGAAGTTTCAGTTTGAGGGCTTGAAATTTTGTCTCAGCTGACTTCTGGAAGGGAAATATATTCTCTGCTTTTCAGTCTGGATAGGCTAAGTGGGCTCAGGAATGGTGTGGGAGCACAGGGTGTGAGGAGAAACCTATTAGTGACATTATCAGGCCTATTCACTTGCTCACTGCAAGGGTGGCTGTATTGTAATATACAAACTCCATGCATTGTCTGTCTACTAAGGGCAAGTATCTGGATTAAGCAACACTACCCTCCATCCACTCACATTTCTTCAACTGTTAAGTGGCTGCTAAGTAACAACCTGCCCTATTTTACCTTTTCTTTTCCTGATGGGTAAGATCTGCACAGCACAGGGGAAAGGTCCACAGATATCACTGATTATTTTAATTGTAGTCAGCCCTAATCAGTTTGGAGATATCAAGTTGTCACTGATTATTTTAATTGTAGTCAGCCCTAATCAGTTTGGAGATATCAAGTTGTACTACATATAAAAATTATATTCAGCCAAGTAATATCAATTCTATTTCTACATGTTGGTTATATAAAAGTATTAGTTGGGATCCCTGGATGGCTCAGTGGTTTAGTGCCTGCCTTTGGCTCAGGGTGCAATCCTGGAGTCCCGGGATCGAGTGCCGTGTTGGGTTCCCAGCATGGAGCCTGCTTCTTTCTCTCTCTATCATGAATAAATAAATAAATAAAATCTTTTAAAAAATAATAAAAGTATTAGTTAATGTAATAGTATTTATGTCTTGCCATTTTAGAGAGGGTCTATCACTGGATGGAATAAATACATTTCAACTACTTTAATATGTCTGTGTTTGGCATTATGTGTTTAATATTTGGATGAATCTTCCTTTTGAGCTCAGGGCTTTGCAGCATTTGCGGAGCTCAAGGGAAAGGCTGTCAGGAGCTGAGGCTGCCATCACACTTATTTAATAATTTATTTACTGATGTATTATTGGTTTCAATAATGAATGAAATGTGGTTTCTACCTTGTCCTTAGGGAGCTTAACAACTGAAAAAGGAGCTTATAGTCTACAAAATGATGCAAAGATTTATTGTTCTTAGCCATGGACACTTCATCTTGATTCTGTATCTGGTATACTTGAGGTATATCTGGTGCTTTTCCATATGGTCATTTCATCATTGCATGTCTCTATCCATGTCTGTTTTTGTCCCAGTAACTATTCTCTCATGGAATCTTTGTGCATAGGGCTTCTTGTGAGGAAGAGGAACAAAATATACCTTCCAGTATCTTGGTGGTGGCAATGATAGAGAAAATGATTCAGGAGATGCAAAGTTCCCTGGTAAGCTGATATACATTTTCTACTCCTGTAGGCTGCAAGGACAATGGGCTGCTGGGCCAGGATGTGAAGCTGCTAGCTAATGGTGTACTGTCAACTCATTCTAATTAGAACATTAACAACAGTTGCAGTTTCTCCCCTCATTGCAGATTATGCTACCTTCACAGATGGGGATAATAGAAAATTCCTTGAGGAATGTGAGTTTGGGGAAAGGAAAGAGGAAGAGGAGGATGAAGAAGGAAGTAGGAAAAGGTGGGCTCAGTGGGGGGGTGATGGAGCCCTCTTTTATTTGATAAAGTGGATTTTATGCATGTTTTCCCAACTTTGCATTCAGTAGCATCATACTGGTTGCTTGTAATTGGTCACAGTGGGAGTATTTATACCATCTAAATTGGCAAACACTACAAATGAGGGCATTTTCCCCTTGAAGAGCTTATTGTTACACATTTACCAGTACACTGTTGAGTGTGCCTATGTGCCTAGAATCTAGACTCAAATTCCAGTATATTTCCCTACTTAAGAAAACAAGATCTTGTCTCTCACAGTCCTGGACATGAACTCAACTTTGTGGCTTCCTGGGGTGGGGGGGGTTGATGGGAATGGAGACAGACTATGAAAATCTCTTAATGGCATATGGAGACACTCTGCTCTACATCCAGCATTAAGGCATCTATCTCCTATTTTTTGGTAAAATACCTCCAACACCAAAGGGGGGAAGATACTTCCTCACTGTCGCCTCCCCTTCCCCATTAAAGAAGAAAAATAGCATTAGAGTTTGTTTGCATATTTATGTATTAAGAGTAAAACCATCTGCATTTTTAAAAATTTTTATTGTTTAGCTCATGAATAACATTTGCTTTTATTTTTTTATTTTTATTTTTTTAAAGATTTATTTATTTATTTATTCATTTATTCATTCATTCATTCATTCAGTCAGTCAGAGAGAGCGAGAGAGAGGCAGAGACACAAGGCAGAGGGAGAAGCAGGCTCAACGCAGAAAGCCGGATGTGGGACTCCAACCCCGGGTCTCCAGGATCACACCCTGGGCTGCAGGTGGCGCTAAACCGCTGCGCCACCAGGGCTGCCCCAACATTTGCTTTTAATAACAGCGATGTTTTACTTTGACCAGCAAATTTGTTGCAAATGTTTTTGCTGCCCAGTATTTATATTCACATATGATAACAATATCTTGATTTCCCACCCCATCCATATATTTTGGTTGGAGTTAGCCTGCTTCTGGCTCTGGGAGTAGGCAGTACTGATCTGACCAAAGTCATGGTGAATGGCTCAGGAGTGGGCATGTGGCCAGTCAAGGGTCCCAAGACGCAGAGGCAGTTGCAGAGACTGTTGAAAGACAGGCACGTATTCTTCTCTGCTGGGTATCAACTCGGGAGAATACAATTCAGGGACTGTTAGGGAAGGAGAAGATACTCCTCACAGAGTTTCAGTCCCTAGATGCAGCAATGCCTGCAGTCTAAATGACCTCTAGTTTTGATAGCTATAGAGCCTGTAAAAGTTTTTATTGGCTTAAAACAGATGGAGTAGTTCACATGCAACCAAAGGAGTTTTAACTGACACAATATGTTTTACAATTTCAATTAAGAGAATTAGTAATCTTTCCAAAGAAATTGATGACAATTCTTCTGATGCTATATGTAGGTATTTTCAATACAAATAAATTATATGTGCTTACTTTTATTTTTTCATAGTATTTTACTAAAATATTTGCTTTCTGTTTATAAAGATATTTTTAACTAAAAAACTATAAGCAAAATTTATTTCAGAATGCCTGTAGATTATTTTATGTAGGAACACTCTTCTTTGACTCATTCACAGTTTTCACTGCTTTCACCTTTTGTAGGGCTCCTCCACGAATAGGGAGTTTTTTAAGAGCAATATCTGTATCAGCCAGAGGTCCTCCCAGTAATCGGGCAGGGGTGCTTTCCACTGTTACTACCCGACCAGAAGGCACCTGAAAAAGCAAAAGGTATATATCTAAGCGTTCACTTACAAAATTTTTCAATGAAAGAAAAACCCATTCATCCTTAAGCTGACTTTGGAAAAGATACAAACTTATAACAGTTTCTTGGGAATCCTGGAGGGCTGATCAGGTCTAAACCAGTACTGGGTGACAGTGAAGGTATTCTTGAGATAAATATGCCTTAACTATGTAAAATTTGACTAAAGAAAAAGAGAAGAAAAAAATATGAGAAAACAACCTCATGGAAATAACATTCTAGGAGTCTAAATTCAGTATTTACTAAAAAAATTATGAAGCAACAAAACAAAACAAAACTTACCGTTGTATTAAGGCCTTTAATATCTGTCCTGTGAAATACTGCATTTGGTGGGTGCTCACTGTATCTAGAGGATTCTATAGCTTTCTCCTGAAGTCTCTTTGCTTTCTGAAGATTTTTAAATTGGAAAGAAGGTAATATTGCTATTAAGACATTAAGTATCATATTTGCAATGAAGTATATGAAGTACATTTAATTGTGCCTGACTTCTACTTGGACTGTTTATTAAGTAGCACTGTAACCTGAACTTACTCACTTAGGCTAAGAAGATAGTTATAGTCAGCTACATCTTTTATACATTGCAGAAGACACCAGTCACCTGAAAACATTACTGAGATTTCCAGAGTTATCAGTCATATATGCCCAAAGAATAAAGCAGGTCCTCTGGAAATCACATTCAATTTTCAGTACATAATTTAATAAACTACTAGCTTTACCTCAGGCGATGCAGGTTTTCTTTTCTTTTTTTTTTTTCTTAAAATTTATTTATGATAGTCACAGAGAGAGAGAGAGAGAGAGAGAGGCAGAGACACAGGCAGAGGGAGAAGCAGGCTCCATGCACTGGGAGCCCGACGTGGGATTCGATCCCGGGTCTCCAGGATCGGGCCCTGGGCCAAAGGCAGGCGCTAAACCGCTGCGCCACCCAGGGATTCCCGATGCAGGTTTTCAAAATATTTTGCATGGATACTAATTCAAGACACTTAACTATTTCACACAGTAATATAAATAGTATAATTTGTTAGACTCAGGTTCAACCTCAGTAGTTGAGGCACTAGAACAGGTGAAATTTGAGGTAACAAATGATCTGCATGGAATGGCTGGTTTTCATTAAGTATTTCTTTAAAGTACAGGCAGTTGTGAGTATATTTTATAAGTAAAGTTGGGAAGAATTTTTAGTGAGAAGGCAGAGACACAGTACCTCGAGTGAAGTTTTATTCTTTGGTTTTGCTACCTTAATGTGGTTTCACTACTTTCATGGACTAGCTTAACATTCAACAATTTCCTATCTAGTCAAAGAATTATAATATTACATGAAAACATATCCAAAGTATTAGTGGGAAAAGTAATGAGGTTTTGGAAATACATGGTGCTTCTCACATATTTCAAGTAAACAATCAACATTATAAACTTTTTAGATTAGTTTCTAGCTCATCCCTGAAGCAGCTTATCACATTTTCCCAAAGGATGTTTATCCTCAATTCTCATTTTAAGTTTTAATTTTCTTTTGGTGGTCATGGAAGAGAAATACCCTTGGGGGAGAGGGTCACACAGACAAGCTTTTTCTGTCCTTCACTCTGCTTCTTACAGAAATGATCAATGAATAGGAAGACTCAAAATGGAAAGTAGAAGCACATTTCTCCTCCTTATTCCTGGCTAACGATCACCTCCTTTATCATCACCCTTGCTTCCCACTGCTAGAGCAAATAAAACTCAAAGTAGCATCTTCTGTAACTATGAAAATGCACAATTATCATCCTACATTGTATGAGGATCTAACAGTGTTGGTATTCTACAGAAAAGTCATCAGAAAAGGTGAATGAATATTTATTCCTGAAAAAGTCTGCCTGTCAAGAATTGGCTCTTTTTTGTGGATATCACAATATTTTAAAAATCCTACCTTTAAAGCTTTAGCATTTGATGTTCTGGCCAAGAAATTTTCCCATGATTTAGTAGCCAATTCTCTTTGCTTATGTGTGGCTTGTATCTGAAATGAGAAAGATAATTAAGAGTTCTAGTTTCTATGAAAGGATACCAAAGGGCTTTTTAAAGCCCTTATTTTCAGGGAAGACCTAGATTTTACCAATGTAAATTTTAGGGCTGACTAGCAAAAGGATTAGAGTATTCATAGAGTTCAACAAGTCTTAAAATGGGGGGAGGGAAATCCTTTCTTCATTATATGGCTAAGATTTGAACTGCTTTCCATGAAATGTAATCTAAAACTGTTGTTATAAAAACAAAACATAAAAATAACAATAATTATTTTCAGCAGGACTGATTGTTTTATGTGACTATCACTTGTGAAGACAAATTATAATCCAGATAAAGGTATATATGACCCAACAGCAAATCCACAGGAGAAAATAAAGAGATTCCTGCTGCCGCTGATAATAGTTTACAGAAGGTTATATTTGTAAAACTACTAATCTATGACTGTAGCAGTTTAAGACAAGCAGTTTTGTGAGAGTGCTGAGTTGGTTGTGGTGATGCAGTCTCCCTAGTTACCTCTAGGGAGGTAACCACCAACAAACTGCAGAGACTATAGTTCTCAACAGGCTATTCACTAAATATATAATCAGAGAATATATGCCCTTGGTTAGTACTAACATGTTATTAAATATGGATTACAAACCTAAGATTATTTAAACAATAGCTTAAAAATAAGTGGAGTCAAACCCATGATAACAAATCAACAATAACTAACAAATCAAGAATAGCAGATGTTCAGCCAGAACTGATGAGGCAGCAGAACTTCTAATAAGGCTCTCCCACTTGAGAGCACATAAATTACTTAAATGGCAACATCTATGCAATGAAAACTTTTTTTTTTTTGCAATAAAAACTCAAGTAAAACTTTCAAGCAAGTTAGTGTCTCAGATGGAGCAGAATTCACAGATGGATGTAGACAGAATTCTTAGTAGGCTGTAGATATAAACATTTAATAGACTATGTGAAAGATCAGGCAAAAGAAAGCACTTTGGAAATCACTTTAAAGAGTTTTAAACATTTAATTGTAATTATAAAGGGTCACCAAGCAGCAGTGGGGAATCTGCAACATCTTTGTTATCTGCAGACAAGCTAGAGCCACTTAAAGACCTTTTTGCTCAAAACATCTGTTGGGTTCAGTTTCTGACCAAACAGAAATCTTTAGGAACATGGCTTATATTTTCCTGGCAGGCTTTTCCTGATTAAAGTCTGAGACCAGTTTACCTCTGGATTTTTAGAGCATTCTCTGTAAGTTTTATGGTTCTGAAGTGAGGATGAAACTTCATCAATATGCCTATGGTTGGCATGGCAGTAAGAGCCTATCACAGAGTGAAGGACGAGGACCAGCTTTCACAGTGAGGTTATACATATAGGCACACAGATACACTGTCAGATCGAATTTGCTAAATGTATACACTCACATAGACCACAATTTTTGGAACTCTTGACATTTCAAAAAATGTGTCACAGGTATCTGTTTACTTTTTAAAATATAAGCCTGTAGAAATCAAATTACAATGCCATAATCCTGTACTGAATATAGTAATTGCATTTTAGCCTCTTAACTCCATGGTTTCTTTAAAAATTGCACAAAAACACTGAAAATAAGAGAAATCTACAAAATAACTCTAAGTGCTGAAACATTCAAAGTAAGGCATAAATATCCTATGGTCAGCTAGTTTACTGAAATTATTTCCTTCCTTAATGGTAATGTGACTTACTTTTGTATATACTTTTTGTTCACTTTGCACATCTTGGTGTGCTTGGCTTTCAATCATCTCGCTTTGAAGAGAAGCAACCATCTTGCCAATATTTTCTGATGCTGTTGTAATAGCTTCCAAAATTTTTTTATCTGTAGTGACTGGTCTTAACTTTTCTAATTTTATTTCTTCATATATTTCATTCCATATTTCTCCAATCTGTTACAACAAAGTTTAAAAAGTCACATTAGCCAAAAAGAAATGATATAATTTTAGATAATCATTTATTTGGGTGTTTGTTCCAAAGTTAACACTTACTGAACTACCTTTCTCCATCTTCCTATTTAGGAATAAGTACATTGGGAATGATTTGAGGCACCAGTTACAGTTGAATATTCAAAAGTAATTTCTCAAATGTTTTACAATGATGAGTATTTGTGGATGAGGCTCAACTACCTAGGTCTAATTCACTACCATCATCTCTGCCCTCTGGTTTATAGTTACACTGTTTTTACAGCTGCAGAAACTGCTGCTTTAGTCTCATCCTCTAGAACTACTCTTTTCCTCCCAAAAGCCCTGTATTAAAAGCTAGGTCAAGGGGCACCTGGCTGGCTTAGTCCATAAAGCATGGGACTCTTTATCTTGGGGTTGTGAATTCTAGCCCCACACTGAGAATGAAGCCTACTTTAAAACATTTTTTTAAAAAATAAAGAAAAGATTATGAACTGCTTTTAAAAAATAAATAAATAAAAGCTAGGTTAAGCTGAACTTGTAGGCCAATTAACATGGGGATAACTGGGAATCTAGAGCCCTGTCCCCTGCCCCTTATCTTCTCACTAAGATAGTAACTGAATCTCAAGCTCTTAATTCCATGGTATCATCATACTGACAGCTCCATCTCATATTCTAGGTTGTCTGGAAATTAATGTACTTGAGTATGTTTATATTTATAGAAAAATTTATATATCTAGGATTGGGATGAAGTTGAGCTTTGTTTTCATTTGACATAAGAGGTGTATTCATTTACAACATTCGAATACATAGTACTAATATTAGTAGAAGAGAATGTACTTAAAAAGACTTTGCTGAAACTTAAAAAGTATTTATTTGTTAATAAAAATATAACCAATGGGGTGAGAAACCCAATATTCTTTAACATATTTGATCATCATATAAATTAGTGATAAAATAATCTTTAATAAATGTTAATAATTTTAAAAAATGTTAATTTATTTTAATAAGCAATAATTCATTTAAATATAGTTCCTAACGCTCTCTAAAGAGAAAAAATTATATTTTAAGAATTTTTTTAAGCTTCTGAATAGCTCTGTCAGTAATATACATCTTCTGTTATAAACTAATAGTTGGGTGAAATCATATCTTATGGAAAATACCAATCAGTTGTAGGTTTCTTGAACAGTAGCAGATGCAAAATGGAAAATAAAAACTATACAGTACATGGATGACTGCTTACAACTATGAATAGATCTTTTGTTTCCCAATTGATTTTGTCATATTAGAGTTTAATAACAAGATTATTAAGAAGGTACTCACTTTAAAATCAAGGTATCTATGTATGATACAAAGAGTGACAAAATCTTCAGCAGATAGGCCAGGTAAATTTTCAAAATCTAAAAGTTTATAAAGAAACAGTTACTGTATCAAAGTAAGTGATTCCAAAATGCATGTATCTATCATAAAAACTAAGGCCAACAGTTAGTTTTTATTCCATCTTCATTATGAAAAACTTAGTTCTGTGAACTTCTGGCTTCCTCCTGTAAGAAACCTTTGCCAGGTCATCCTAATCAAGTCATTAGAAGAGGAATCTTTTCTGTGCTATGGTGAGACAATGATATTGTACTTTCAGAAGCTGAAGAGTGTTTGACTACTTTTTTCTTTAATAGGAAGCAAGGACAAAAAAAGGGGGGGGGGAGGAAGCAAGGTCTTTAAAAACTCAGGTATCAGAATTCTAGTGTCTAAGCCTAATCATCTAAACTAACCACCTTTAACCCTGGCTGCAACTCCCTGGGGGAGCTTTGAAAGATGCTGATGCCTGGACCCCACCCCCAGAAATTCTGATTTTAATTGATCAAGGGCATAGCCTGGGCATTGGTTAACTATGGAATGTGCACTTATTTGTATAAAGGGACTTTTGATTAACATGTTTGAAAATAGACTCCAAAGCAAAATCAACTTGCAAAACTCAGCAAAACAGAGGCTCTTGAGAATTTGACAAATAGCTTCTTACCCAGTTTGCCTAGCACAGCATAAATTTTTGCTCTGATATTCTCAGCAACATCCATAACTGCAAGAGTTGGGCAGTTTGCAGGCAATGGCATGATTTTTTGCTCTTCTTGGAAACTAGTAAATAGAGGTTTCTTTGTATCTAATCATTGCATACCATGAAAACATAGAAAGGACAGATAAAAACATTAATAAATTAATATTTAATTTTGAAATTTTAGTCCATAGAAAATATAAAAATATTATAACAGAATAAAATAGTGCATTGTATATGATTATTCTTTTGAAAGCATTAGTAATCAGTTATTCCTCATTCTGTGGCAAAACTTAAAGCTTTCACTTTTATGATTTACATAAAATATGAAAATTTCACAAAATAACTTTTTAAAAAGTGAAACTCTTATGTAAATAAATTTTCTAATTTTGAGATCCAGTTTAACAATGATGTAATCTCCTTTGCTTTTGGGTTCCATATATTATGCTATAAATACACGATCTTATGATGTTGCAGATCAAAACTCAAAAATTGGCTGAAATAGAAATCATCAGAAGTTAAAGGGGAAGTATTTTCACTTAAAAATGAACAATATTAGCAGTTGAAAAGAAACTTAAGAGGCTTAGAAAATATACTCTAGCATTGTAGATTGCTGGTAATTAAACTTTAGGAACATTTGATTTATTTTTATTTAGAAAACAGCTTCTTTTATATAAAAAGTAAACTGCATAAATTTGAATCAACATAAATATACAAAATACTATAAAAATTGTTTTCAGGCACTTTATTTACATCCCAAACTGTATTGGTAAGTGAAATGTTACTGAATCTATTTATAAAAGCAAGTAGCTCAAGGGAACTTCTTTAGGACATGTTGTTAGGTTTTGTTTTGCTTTTTTTTTTTTTTTTTGAGTTAAACAATAAATTAAACCACTTCCTGAAGATATTCTATAAAAGTATGAACCTGCTACTAATTTATTTTCTTCCATTCACTCAATTTATGATAGCAAGTTCCACAAATTCTTGTGAAAAGAACTTTAAACAAAAGAGTAAAAGTCCTTATATTTCCTTAATATCTTTTTAAACTTCTCTTTTTAAAAATATGGGTAAACGATGAATAAGTCCTGGGGATGTAAAAAAAAAAAAAAAAAAAAAATCCTGGGGATGTTAATGAACAGAGTGGTAACTATAGTTAACAATACTTTATTGCATATTTGAAAGTTACTAAGAGAATAGATCTTAAAAGTTCAATTATGAGAGAAAACTTGTAACTATGTGTGGTAATGGATGCTACTAAACTTATTGTGGTAATCATTTTGTAATATATACATTTATTAAATATTATGTTGTACACTTAAAACTAATGCAATGTAATATATCAATTATATCTCAATTAAAAATATGCAACTAACTGCTACTACTAACAGTTATAAGTACACTTACCAATGATCATCCCATGTTTGTCACGTTTTACTCCCAGTTCTTTTTCTTCCTTTCTCCACAATTTAATTAAAAGACTAGCAGCTGTTTGGTCCTTCTTCCCTCGCCAAGCATTGACATGAGCCGTAGTTTTGGGATTATCACAAAATTCAACCATTATTCCAAGTATTAGATTACAGAATTTTTTTTGGTTCAACTTTTGCAAGGAAATAGGAAAAAAAAAAGAGTTGCAATAAATTTTAAGAATTATTATCTTCAAATAAGACCCCAAGAAACACTTGTATTAATCAGTAATTTTCTTCTAAATGGCTGCCTTATAAAATTAACACTCTACTTAAGTATGATTTGGGACAATCTCCTATTAAAAAGTATGTTTCAGACATTAAGAATTAGAATAAAAAGAAAAAGATTCAATATAATTCTGATATAGTCATAAATGTATGTAATGATCAAAAATGTAATTGATTTGTTTCAGTCCAGAAAAAAGAGAAATTGTAGAAATAAGTGAAGATGTTCATTTTAAGTGGAGTTAGTAATCAGTACTATACATAGTTTGCTGTAATTATAGGATCTTTCTAATTTACATGCTTTATTAAGGTTTGTAAAGACTCATAACTACAACCTTGTTGTGACTAAGAAAATAACTGATGGTAACTGCAAGTGGCAGTCACATATGAAAAAAAATCAAAATGAGATGGAATTTTGTATTTTGAAAAGTAAGCATTTAAGAGAAATTATCTAGCATATTTCCTTTGTTTTGCTACTAGTTTTCAGGAAACCAAAATTTAGGTATGGAAAAGTCCATCCAGAGTAGTAGTCTTCACACAGTAATTTGTGTCTGAAATATTTTTTGCTGATTAACTCCTAGTATACCACTAATAGAATACAGCAAAGGAAAAATGTAACCTGTTGTTTAAACTGCAAATATTATCACTTTCCTCTTTTATAAAATGACGGATAATATTACCTGCTTTAGTGAGTTATTTATAATAAATTATATGAGTTCCTGGCATATAGAAAGCTCTCAATAATATTTAACATTATTAGCAATTATTATCATTGCATACTGAATAAATATTTTAGCAGATTGTATTTTTTCCCCAAAGATTTTATTTATTTATTCATGATAGATATAGAAAGAGAGAGAGAGAGAGGCAGAGACAGAGGCAGAGGGAGAGGCAGGTTCCACACCAGGAGACCGATGCGGGACTCGATCCCGGGACTCCAGGATCACACCCTGGGCCAAAGGCAAGCGCCAAACCGCTGAGCCACCCAGGGATCCCCTTTTAGCAGATTGTATTAAGCAGAATCCTCAACTGAGTTTTTTATTCCCATACTTCACTTTCAGGAAAAAGAGACAAATGTCAAGGGTTGGAGTTGATATAAAAACTTCATTAAAGAATATTTGTAATCTGTAACTGGATTGGTTCAATCTTCATTAGGCACAATCTAAAAATTATATTCATAATAATATAAAACATTTACATGGCAAAAATATGTGTCAAGAACTATTCCAAATACTGTATGTGTGTGTGTGTGTGTATGTATGTGCATATGTGCACACATACACATAGTCACTCATAATTCTCCCAAGAGCGCATGGGATAGATACTGTTATCTCTGTTCTACAGATGAAGAAACATATAACAGAGATGTTAAATACTTGTCCAAGATACACAGCTAACAAGTATTGGAAGCCTCAGTCAGACTATGCTCATAACCACTGTGTTATATGGCTCCTTCTACCAGCTTTATGTCTTTCCATCAGAGATCCTAGTGTTGAAGGAGAATGAACACAAGTGAGAAATGTCTTTATGTCTTTTATATAACCTTAAATATTCACAAAGAATTTAATTATTTAATATATACATGTTTAATATAAGTCCCACTTCCTAGTCTTTAAGTAAAAACAAGATTCTAGGAATTTGTGCCAAATTAATTCTGTAACTTTGGGAATCCCCTGACACATCACCATGCGCATACTCTCATCAGAGAAACATGGTGAGCTATATATCATTTAGTAAAGCCACACATATATCCTTCTGTATTATGTCCATTTTCCTGAACTTTCCAAGGGTTTCTGGTTATGATTAATTCCTGTTTATCAAAGTGGGCTATTATTATTCTATATTATTTTGTTTGTAATGTTTTCTATCTAATGAGTTTGCTCTCCTATCTGCCAACTAATTTTATTTCAGAGAGATAAAGGGACACAAATAACTTTGGCACCTTTGCTAAATCCACGTAGGTTATTCTGTTAATAAATAAAATCATTCTGTTAATAAAATCATGAATGGTGGCAATTATATGCAGTGACATAGGTAGAACTGTATGTGAGAATCTCTCTCAAAGTTTTATTGAAACCAAATTATACTTTTCCTCCCATAGTATCTTGACATGGACCTATGTAGAATTGAGGCCAGTAGGGAATTACTTTGAGGATAACTGAGGGTCTTTGCCATTCTTTGTTGGTGTTAGATGGCGACTGTCTTTTCTGACTGACTTAATGTATTCATTCCTGCTCATTCTGTAGAATGGTCTTTGACGCACTAGATTCTTAACATTGCCTACAAACTACTCCGTTCTTTAAAAATGCTGATTTTTACTCCTTTGTTCAATGTGGGCCTTAACTTTTAATACAAAGAGAAGAAGTTAGAAGTTATTAATAATGATTATGGGTTTTGATATTGTCTAGCATTTCACAAACTATTTCTTTGAAGATTGGTGGGAGAAATCCTATAAAACAAATTATCTGCTGTTATGTGTTTGGGAGTGCTGACCTGCTGTTATGTGTTTGGGAGTGCTGACCTAAGTAAACTGGTTTCTTCACAGGGGGAATTTCCAGAGCCTTTACCATACCAATGCAAAATATGAATCTCCAGGTGAGATTTTGTTTAATACAAACACTTTAATGTGATATGGGGGCATATTTAATTACAGAATAGTGTTCTGTGGCACTTAGTTTTGGAAATAGTTAATAAAAACATATTTGTTTACAATTATTAACAATCATACTTACTGCCAGTAAGTCCAAAAGGAGAAAAATGCCTTCCTTTTCAAGAAAGTAATCCTCTGATGGATAACACCCTAAAATACAGCACCTTAAATAAAAAGGAAGTTATTCATTTAACAAGGATTCTGCTGTTTATATACTATTGTCTACTTCTATATTTTTTGACTGTTTTAGATGCCTCATATAGGAGAAATATGTATAAGCAATAGTCTTCTGTGACTGACATTTCACTTAGTATAGCGTCTTCTAGGTCCATCCATGTTGTTATAAATTGTAGGATTTTCTTCTTTTTTCAAGGATGAGTAATATTCTATTGCATGTATATGCCATATTTTCTTTCCTTATCCATTCATCTATTGATGGACATTTGGGTTGCTTCAATATCCTGGCTATTGTGAATAATGCTGCAATGAACATGGGAGTGCAGCTATTTCTTCAAGATCCTGATTTCAATTCTTTTGGATAAATACCCAGAAGTGGGATTGTTGGATCATACGATGGTTCTATTTAAAATTTTTTTCTTTTTGAGGAACTTCCATACTGTTTTCCATAGTGGCTGCACAATTTGCAGTCCCACCAATGTCAACAGATTCTCTTCTCCACATCCTCACCAACGCATATCTTTTTTTTCCTTTTTTTTTTTTTTGATAACCATCTCATCAGGTATAAGGTGATAACTCATTGTAGTTTTGGTTTGCATTTGATGACTAGTTGTTCTATATGAATCTTAGGGTTGTATTTTCTATTTATGTAAAAGTATATCTTTAGGCTTTAATAGGGATTGCATTAAGGTATATATCACTCTGGCTAGTTTGACATTTAAACAATATTAAATAGGGCAGCCCGGGTGGCTCAGCAGTTTAGCGCCGCCTTCAGTCCAGGGCACGATCCCGGAGACCCGGGATCGAGTCCCACGTCAGGTTCCTTGCATGGAGCCTGCTTCTCCCTCTGCCTGTGTCTCTGCCTCTCTCTGTCTCTGTCTCTGTCTCTATGAATAAATAAATAAAATCTTAAAAAAATATTAAATATTAATTATTCCTGTTTTAATCTTTATTATTTCCTTTATTCTGCTAACTTTGGGCTTAGTTTGTTCTTCATTTACTAGTTACTTTAGATTTAAAGTTAGGTTGTTTATTTGAGTCATCTTTTTCTTTTTAGATTTATTTATTTATTTGCAGGGGAGGGGCAGAGGAAGAGGATCTTCAAGCAGACTCCCCACTAAACAAGAAGCCCTACACAGGGCTTGATCAGAGGACCTATGAGATTATGATCTGAGCTGAAACCAAGAGTCCAATGCTTAAGTGACTGAGCCACCCACGCACCCCCATTCTTCTTTTTTATGTAGATATTTATACCTATAAATTAACTTAATAGTACTGCTGTTGCTGTACCATATAAGTTTTGGTATTGTTGTGCTTTCACTTTATTTTTAATTTTCCTTTTGCTTTTGTCTTTGACCTAATGGTAGTTAAAGAGTATGTTAGTTCCCCTGTATTTCTGAGTTTTCCTAATTTCTATTTGTTATTGATTTCCAGTTTTCTTCCAGTGTGGTCAGAAAAGATATTTGGAATGATTTAAGTCTTAAATTTGTTAAGACTTATTTGTGACCTTGCATGTTGAACCAGCCCCCCATCCTGTGGTTATCTAGGTGCTCAAAAATTACCTCATTAGGGGCATCTGGGTGGCCCTTCTGGTTAAGCACCTGACTTTGGCTCACATCACGATCTCAGAATTTTGGGATGGAGCCCCACAGCAGGTTCCCTGCCCAGCATGGAGTCTGCTTGTCCCTCTCCCCATTCATGCTCTGTCTCTTTAATAAATAAATGAAATCTTTTTAAAAATTACATCATTGACATAAACTCAGATGTGATTGAAAGGGGCTTGTTATGAGTAATAAAAAACACTGCCTTCATAGTTATTACTCTGAAGCTATTACAGGAACTGGGAATTAAAGACCAGATACTATAACAAAAGATGTTCCCATTGCTCTTATTGATTAGGAAATGACAAAAATTTTAGGAATTCTGTACTAGGAATGGACCAAATATATATTTCTTAATATAAATCACAATAACCACAGAGCTTAAAAAGAACATGTATTCTACTGCTACTGAGTGGAAATATTCTGCATATGCTTGTTAGGTCCATATAGGTCTATAGTCATTATTTCCCCCTCCAAATATGTTGCAGTGTGGCTCTCATGAATCCCACCCAAATAGGACAAAAGAAATGTGTTAAGTGTTAATGATACATGAAACTCAAGTAATTTTTTCCAAGACGAAATTTTGTAAATTAATGTTAGGAAAAGCGGTATGTGTGTACGTATATATGTATGATTTATTTTTTGCTCTTTAGGAATGCTAAAAAGTTTGGGAAAAAATATTGCTTAGGAAATACCTAATCAATTGGTTTTCAACTCTTTGAAGAGGAGATGAATGAATTTGACAGTTTTCAAGCATAAGAATACTAAATGAGTAAAAGTAGATGCTTGTGTTCTCCTAGACCAGGCCAAAATGGAATGGATTTAAATCATAAAATCAAAGATTTAAGTTTAGATACAAGAATGGTTTTATAAATGAGCTGTGAACAAGATTACTTTCCAAAGGACACTGGTAGGTGTCATTTCTAGACTATTGAAAAAGGTATTGGGAGAATTATCTTTCAGGTATGGTTTTGAGGGAAGAAATTTTTTTTTAATGAATTAAGCAAACTTTTACTGAAGCTTAAATTATGGTACAGAAATACATTCCAACTAATTTAAATCCAACACCATGAAGAAATTATAGCACTCAAATTTTCTCTTCTCTATCATACAGTCTAGGATTAATTTTTATTACTACTCAATCTACAGTTTTAATATTTCTAGGCTTTATTTCATACAAATTTGTGCAGTTTTAAAAAATTAGAAATCTTAAATCTATTAGAAACAAAAATCAGACTTTAAGCCAATAAAGAGCATAGAAGAAATTTCCTTGTTTTGTGGTTCTAACTTGGGGACAATAATACTCACCAAATGCTGTCCAATGTACTAAAAAGAAGTACATTATAGCCTAATCCACTTTGTAACTTTGTGGGGTCTGTTTTCATTACACGGAGAATTATATCCACTCCTTCAGTTCCGAACATTTCCTAAGGGATTTAAAATTATTTTTGAAATAAATAATCTCACCCTTTCCTGTTTCATCCTGTCCCCTAAAACTTTTTCTACCAGATAAATAGAACAACATTGCTAGTTTCATACAATTTTTTTTTAATTTGCTTTCTTTCAGGAATTTAAGACAAAGTACTATAAAGCTAATCATTTTAAGATACAGCATCAATCAATATGCTAGCTTAATGTCCCTTTATATTTTTTGTTTATTCTCTTAAAAAAAAAAAATCCGTAAGCTTACCCCATGATTTTCTTCTACATTATCAGTAAATGTAGTCCACTATCCTGTCAGGTGAATACTAGCTAGCAAAAGCGAAATGGAGGCTAAAATTCTATTGTGGAAGACTTTTAAAATATTACCAAGAGGAGAAATAAACACATAAATGGTGGTTAAAACCCCTAATAATTACTGGTTAATATTACTGGTTAATATTTGTCACTTACCAATTTCCTTCCTCACTGTTTTGTTCAGCTCTTGTACCCAGTAAAGCAGGACTATGACTATTCTTTCAGAAGAACATAGGCACAGGAGGACAGAATATAAGGAAAAGTTGCATCAAAGTTGAGAGCGAGGTATGCATTTACTGTTCTTGTTGCCTCTCGGTAAAACTCTCTATTGGAAACTTTGATTTAAAATGTTTATCTTTGCAGTTCTGCCTTTTGCTATTTAAATTAACAATCTTGGATGGAGATTCAGAGCTTGTTACAGAGTTTAAAAAGACCAAAGGGAATTAAGCTCTTTTTCTAACTTTTAGTTCTAGGTAGAACTTAGGTTGCCAGTTTCTTAAAAGCATATACCTACTTATTTAACATTAATTGCACTTCCAGGTATTTATCTAGGAGAAATGAAAGCATTATATCCACAGAAACACTACTATAAATATGTTCACTGAAGGTTTATACATAATAGTCCCAAGTGGAAACAATCTGTGTTTATTAATAGGGAAATGGAGAAAAATTGTGGGTATATTAAATCAATGAAATACTACTTGGCAATAAAAAAGGAATGAATTGCTGATTCATTCCTGCAAAAATGTGGATATATTTCAGGAATATGATGATGACAGGACCAGATATAAAAGAATAAATCACATTTAGATATGATTCAAATAAAGTAAAAGAATAGGCAATACTAACTTATGGGGATAGAAATCAGGATAGTGGTTACCTGAAAGTAAGTAGGGGGATGGCTGCTAAGGGGCATGAAAGAATTTCATATGGAATAACAATAGTCTGATTGGTTGGTTGATTGATTGGTTTTTAAAGATTTATTTATTCATGAGAGACACAGAGAGAGAGAGGCAAAGACATAGGCAAAGGCAGAAGCAGTCCCATAGGCAGAGGGAGCCTGATGCAGGACTCAATCCCAGGACCCCGGGATCACGATCTGAGCCAAAGGCAGATGCTTAACCACTGAGCCACCCAGTTGCCCCACAATAGACTTTTAATTGAGATATTGGTTAAATGTGTGTATATATAAAAAAAAATGTGTGTATATATTTGTATATATTCATCTGAACCTATCATAATATATACTTAAGATATATATACTTTATATAATTATATTCTTCTTATAACAGTTCATCATGTTAGGTAATTGGGAGATCTGAAAAAAACTTTGATTCACGGGCATACATACCTTCCTAGGAATATGATGTTCACAAAGACTGGATAAAATAAGTAATATATCAGATTGAATTTCCAAAACAATGACTTCTTCTTTGTCATCAGACTGGCTTATTGTATTTTTAAAAACTCCTGGTGTGAAAAAAATTGAAAGAATGTAAACTTAGTGGACATTGTAATTTTTATTTTGATCAGTTACTGTTTTGAAATCCCTTCTTTACAAAAAAAAAAAAAAAAAGAAAGCCCTCCTTATAAAATTTCAGTTAGAGAAACTATTTTAAAAGGGGCTATTTTAATTGCATAGTTATGTAGAGGATGTAGACAGAAGGTGATAAATGGATTCTTTGAGCTCTGAATACAGTCAGTAGCCCCATATATTTATATAGCATTTCTAGTACAGAACTAATGGAGTGTTATTACAAGATGCCCTATAACCTGATACTCTGCCCAGCAAACAAAACTATTTATAGAAATATGCAGAGTGTCATGAGGCAGAGATGAGTGCCATTGCAAATATATGACTTAAATACCTGATCACAGCTTTCTCATCTCCTCATGGTTAATGGTCAATTTTAGGCAAAGGTGGAAGACCTCTCTAAGTATGTGTTCTCTTCCTGTTACTTCTTTCTGCATCCTCTCCTTATGTCTACCTGGAGGTGTCTTCAATAACTTTAGGTAGCAGTATTCCCGTGTCCTTTGAAATCTCTCCCTAGCTTCTAATAAAAATTAGACTGGAAAAGAGCCAATTACACTGATGGAATGACAGTCACAATAAAATTTTGCTTCAAAAAGGAATTTTTCTTCAAGCTTTAAAACGAGGAACAAAAGTCATCGCTTCTCTGCTAAAGGGGTCATTGGCATTAGCAGGAAGGGGTGGATTTCTGTTCCAAAGTAAGAGAGTCATGGAAATCACAACTTATTTCCATAGCTGGCCCTAAAGGGATGATCCTTGGTCCTGTTAGGATGAATGACAGGGGCAACATCAGTCCCTAGTGGGACTAGTCGAGCACGGTGCAGGCATGTCACTTTCTCTGTTGTCTGTAACACGTTATGTTGATATTGAATTATTTCCTTCATATTTCATTATCCTTTAGCTGCCTTTACTCTACCCTTGTTCTATTCTAAGTCATCTGATAAATTTCTTTTGGATTCCTTTTTCTAAAAAAGCACTATATACATGACTTCTTTGATCAAAACCGCTACTGGCTCTTCATGTCTAAAGAGCATGCTGTTCAAAACTTTCTAGCTTGGCTCCTGACTAGACATATTATATCTCATATTACTTGTTTTCATAAAACATTTTTCCAATTTCTATTTTTAACTATTTTTAAATTGAAGTATAGATGATACATGTCTTCGTAAACAGACTTCATTTAAGCTAGTTCTGAACACATTATTATACATATTTTAACACGATGTGTCTGCTTATGCTGTTCCCTTGCTTTAAAGACCATCTCCTCTTTTCCTCTCAAAACTAGCTTTACCCTCACATCCAAGCTCAATAAAGGTAATTGTCAAAATTACCTAGCCTTAAAAACTGCTGAAAACTCTTAGTTTCTGTAGTATTTACTCTCTGTATTACTCATTAGAGGCCTTACTAATGGTGTAGGGTAACACATGCTATCTTTCTTTGATATACATCTTTTTTTGTCCTCATCAAAGGCAAGGTCCACAGTGTCCTGTTGTATACATGTTTGTGATCCCAGTGCCCCCATGGCATGAAGGGTATTATAAACATTTGCATTTACAGTGCATTTACTATTTGTTGAGCAAACTATTTGTTAAGTCCTCTGTTAGATTGTGTAAGTGACAGGAGGCCACTGCCTCTAAGAACTCACATGATAAAGAGCAGATTCTTTCCAGTTAAAGGGAAAAAATCCCAAGAAGAAGAGAATCCTTCTGTATTTGTTTTCCCTTTTCTCTACCCCACCTCCTACCTGGACTCTTACCTGGACATATGAAATATTGTATTTTCTGGACTCCATCCAGTTAGGTTGGAACCTTAACACTGAATTCTGTACAATGGAGTGTGCATGGAAGTGATAAAATCTACAGGTTTGGTTATCCTGAGTAAACTCATCAAGAAAATGTTTTTGCTCAGTACCCTTTTCAATATCCTTATGTTAAAGGGAACCATTATTTTAATATTTTTAATTAAAAAAATTAAATATACTTTATTTAAATTCAGTGTCCCAACATATAGTATAACACCCAGTGCTCATCCTATTAAAGGGGACCACTCCACTCCATCAATGATGAAAAAGTACTTTAACATGTAGAAGAGCTTTTGAGTAGGTGTTTATAATTAATTGACATCCAGTAAATTATCTGTTACTCATGAGGCAATCACTGAATTTGATTATGACCAAAATAGATCTTTTCAAAGTCAGGAAGGTTAGGGCCAGAAGACTACTTATTTTTTAGTTAACAAAAACTATAAAGCTTTTGTTTAGGGCTTCTGAATTTTATTCCAAGCTCACATGTATATATTTTGGGGATAAGGTTATTCAATATAGTCAATTCTAAGTTGAAAATCAAGGATATCATACTATAATATAACAGAAAAGAATCTTCTGTGTACATTTCTGTATATACCAGCACATACCATGTTCTGGTATGTCAGATGCATCAGAAAATGTGATGTTATCCTCTTTTAAATGACTTCAAAAGCCTGGCCAAAAAAGTGGTGATCTTATTATAAGAAAAATGAAGGTGATAGTAGCCCGTTTTAAAAAAAAGGTAATCCCAAATGAACTTGTATGTCAAGTGAGTAAAGAGATGTTTATAGAATGAGCGATCATGATGTTTTAGTAAAGACAAACTGATTTATAGCAATGATATGAAACAAAAATCAAGAGAATATTCAGGTGTTTCTGAGCTAAAAAGACAATAAATTTGTAAAAAACATTTAAAATAAAACCTCTAATTTATAAATATTCTACTTTCATAAGTACACAAACATGTTTTACCTATCAGTTGCTGAATTGTTCCTTTTTCACAAAGATCATTGTTTATAGTCTCATCCTCAAGGTAGACCATGGCTCTCAAGAGTCTTAAACTATAACGCATCTGGGCAAACTTGTTGCCACGGCCACCTGTACCATGAAAACTATTACCATGACTAAAGAAGGGATCTGTGGAGAAATATTAACAATTTAACAATTTACATTATGAAATTTAAAATATAAGGCATTTCAAATAAATCAGATACCTTATGTATCTACCCTTAAGTTTAAACAGATGCTAAAATTCTGTCATATTTGCTTTTTTTTTTTTTTGAAGAGTAAATATTATCCTTTCCCCTTCTTCTATTCCCAGAATAGGAATATGCTTTAAAATTTTACTCAAATGAAAAATAAAATAAAATAAAATAAAATAAAATAAAATAAAATAAAATAAAATTTTACTCAAATGTATCATGGTGTATCTTTTGTAACTTGCTACTGTTATTCAACACTATGTTTTTTAAAGTATTTACATTGTCACAAGCAGATCTAAATCATTTAATTACTTTCAGCATTCATTTTGTTTGTTTTAGAGGGCAGGGAGCAGAGGGAGAGGGAGAGAGAGAGAGAGAATCTTAAGCAGGCTTCATGCCCAGCACAGAGCCTGATGTGAGGCTCAGTTTTACAACCCTAAGATCATGACCTGAGCTGAAAGCAAGAGTCAGATGCTTAACAGACTGAGCCGCTAAGGTGCCCCTGAGTAATCGTTTTATAAATAAATCACAGTTTATCCATTCACTAGTACAAACTGCTACAGTGAACATTCTGGTACAATGAACATTCTGGTTTATATCTTCTTATTCCCACTGAGAAAGGTTTTGCCCATGTGATACCAGAATCATATAAGGTACACTCACATTGAATTTTTTTTTTTAAAGATTTTATTTATTTAACACCGTGAACGAGCACAAGCAGGGGGAGTGGCAGGAAAAGGGAGAGGGAGAAGCAGGTTCCCCCCTGAGTAGGGAGCCCGGATGCATGTCTTGATCCCAGGACCCCAGGATCATGACCTGAGCTTAAGGCAGACACTCAACTGGCTGAGTCACCCAGGTGCCCCTCTCACACTGAATTTTACTAAAGTTCTTAAATTGCTTCCCAAAATGGTTATATGGCTAGAATGTACAAGACTAATAGATTTTTTTCCCAGTCTGTTAAATGGGAAATTACAATTCATTTCCCATTTAATATAGTCAATTCTAAGTTGAAAGTCAAGGATATCCTATTCAGTCTGTTACATGGGAAATGACAGTTGTTATCTTAATTTGCATTTCTCTGATTACCAATAAGGTTGAACATCTTTTAATTTTTTTTTTTAATTTGAGATTTTGTCTGTAACTTGACAGTCCCTATTCTTTGTCTTCTTATTTGTGGGGTTATTTTCTTTTTGAATTCTTTATGAGCCTGGATCCTAATCCTTTAGTCACAGGGACAGAAATGTATTCTCTTGATTTGTAGATTGCTATTTTATTCAGATTTAGTCATACAGGCATTTCTAAATTTTACATTATTAAATGTATTAATCTTCTGTATACCTTAAGCTCTTCTTGTCTTTATTAAAAGTCTTTTCCTGGGAACCCTAGGTGGCTCAGCGGTTGAGCATCTGCCTTAGGCTCAGGGTGTGCTCCAGGATCCTGGGATTGAGTCCTGCTTTGGGCTCCTCACAGGGAACCTGCTTCTCCCTCTGCCTGTGTCTCTGCCTCTCTTTGTATCTCATGAATAAATAAATAAAATCTTAAAAAAAAGTTTTTTCCCTACCCTGTTATCATAAAGATATTTTCCCATGTTTTCTTCTAAGATTTTTTTTTCTTCTTCTAAGATTTTTACAGCTTAACTTTTCATATTTAGAGATTTAATTCATTTTGCACTTGATTTTTTTTAACAAGGTGAAAGAACCTTATTTTTATTTTCATTGAAAGCAATATAATCAAAATTAGTGAAAGGGAATAAAGGGAAAGGAGAGAGGATGAGTGAAAATATCAGTGAGGGTGACATGAGAGACACCTAACTGGGAAACGAACAAGGGGTAGTGGAAAGGGAGGTGGGTGGAGGGTTGGGGTGACTGGGTGATGGGCACTGAGGGGGGCACTTGGCAGGATGAGCACTGGGTGTTATGCTAAATGTTGGGAAATTGAACTCCAATAAAAAAATAAAAAAAAAAAGAAAGCAATATTATCTCCGTTAATGCCAACCTCCCACATGTTCTATTTCATTGGTCTATTCCTTGTCTTATACCATACAATTTAAATTATTATAGCTTATGGTAGGTCTTGATAAACAGCATAGCGAGTTCTCCTTTCTTTACAATAATATGCCTTTTTTAAAAAGGTTCTTTTAAGAAGCCTTATATTTGGGATCCCTGGGTGGCGCAGCGGTTTGGCGCCTGCCTTTGGCCCAGGGCGCGATCCTGGAGACCCGGGGTCGAATCCCACGTCAGGCTCGCTGCATGGAGCCTGCTTCTCCCTCTGCCTATGTCTCTGCCTCTCTCTCTCTCTCTCTCTCTGGGTGACTATCATAAATAAATAAAAATTAAAAAAAAAAAAAAGAAGCCTTATATTTAAAGCTTAAAAAAAAAAAGTTACAAAAAATACTGTTCTGAGTATTGTGTATGAGTTAAAAATGTAGGTTCTGGGGCTAGGCTGCCTGTACTCAATCCTGGATCTGACACTTCCTGTGTGACCAAGAACATGTTATTTAACTTTTTTGATTGAGTTCTACCCTTCTGAACAACAGAGACAGTAATAGTACCTTCGACCCCTGGATTTGTTATGAGGACTGAATGAGTTAATAATTTAAGATGTTTAAGGCCTATCATAGTAGGTACTCAATAACTGTTAGCTATCAGACTTCCTCATGTTAGGCAGCATTTTCCTCTTTTACTTTATAGTCTTTTGTAAACATAAATGATATTAAGGATAGACGGAATAATTGTTTTATTTAATGCACAGCAGTTTAATAAGAAAAATTTAGTTAACTCCACATATTAGAAACTAAACAATAAAAGAAATCAGCTATAATTTTTTTTCCTTCCCCATGGATATGATTTTCTTGATCTACTGAAAATGTATCGTACAAAATTATTTCCAAAGCAAAATTACTACCAGAAAAGATTGCAGTGTCTCCCTTATAAACATTAAAAAAAAAAACACAACAAAAAACACCATCTTATTTCCTAAGAATGATGAGAATTGAAATAAAATATTTGTACAAATTGGTAGTCTGCTAATTTGGTAGACTACATGTGTAATCATTACTTCTGGCTGGGGATTTTAAGCTCCATGAAGGTAGGGATTTTATTTATTTTGAATATAAATGTATTAACACAATATCTAGTACCTACTACACATCAACAAATATCTGCTGAATGCATAGTTAAAAATATTTCCAGGACTTAGTATAATTGTTGGATAAGCCTAATGATACAAAAATTTAAATCAGGTTTTATGAATGAACTTTTTTTACTGAGAGGTATGCCTCAACTATAGTTATATTTACCAATGTATCTGCCTTTAAAGGAAATCTCAGATTTTTTTCCTGAAAAGCAACATGTAAATACTTGAAAATCATAGGAAACCAGATCTATAGTTTTATTATTTTTTGCTTAATTTTATTATTCTATACATATATTGAGAGTTCAGTGGAAATATATAAATTACAATTTTGATGGGCACCTGAGTGGTTCAGTGGTTGAGCCTCTGCCTTTGGGGGGATAGCTCAGTGGTAGAGCATTTGACTAGAATTTTGACAGGTGTGACTCACCTTCACTCTCACACCATTCTAGAAATGCAAGGACTCGAGCATTTCCCTGACACAGCATATATTCTTCTGTTAATAAAGGAGCCACTGATGACAAAGTGGCAATTGCATGCAGTTGTAATTCTTCATACTGTGCTGCAGACCATTCAATTATTTTGTGTTTCTCAGGCTTTTTAACATAGGTAAACAAAGCCAAAATAACTTTGCCATCAATTAATAGCTATGAGAAAGGGCAAAAAGTACTTTGTTAGAAACCCAATTAAAACAATTTTATTTAATCTAAGAATATTTAATGATTTCCAATGTAATGTTTTATTATGTTCATTTAAAAAATATTCCTTCCTAAAGATCTCTACATTAAGTACCAAAACTAAAACAAAACAAAAACAAAAAACAACCAGTTGGCTATGACCCCCTTTCTAGGATATGCACTTTCCAAATGACAATAATATAAATGAGTGTTAATTTTTTTGTCTATGCTGCTTATATATGTAATCTAGCTCCTGCTTATGATCAAACCACAAAAACAGAAAATTTGGAGCAAATAAACTGCTGGCATTTCTCTCTTCCCTTCATTTTTTGAAAAAAAATTCTTCACAGACTCTTGTATACTACAAAAAAAAAAAATCAATTTTATCCAAAATAATGACTATGGCTAATTTTTAAGCACTTGCAACAGAAATTATACAAATATTCTACAAGTAGTACACATATTATCACTACTATTATTGGGCAACAAACATATGACATAAAAAAAAATCAGTTGATTCTACTGCTTACATAGTGCTTTAAGAAGCTCACCATAGTCTTTATGCCATTTGACTCTGTTGTCAACTAAAATTGGTTTATAGACTGCAGTGTACATTTTGTTTCCATAGCTATCATTTTAATAGTTATATAATGCTCCACTGTTCTAATAAAAACATATTTCAAGGGGTGATATCTGGCATTTCAAGGAGTGATATCTGGCATAAAATACATTTAGGTTCTATAGGTACATATTTTTTAAAAAATATTTATTCATGAGAAACAGAGAGAGAGAGGCAGAGACACAGGCAGAGGGAAAAGCAGGCTCCATGCAGAGAGCCTGACGTGGGACTGGATCCCGGGTCTCCAGGATCACGCCCTGGGCTGAAAGTGGCGCTAAACCGCTGAGCCACCCGGGGCTGCCCAAGGTACATATTTTTGATGTAAATAATGTTATCATTGTAAAGACAATTTTTCTTTCTCTGAGAATGTTTTAACATGTATATATGTATGTGTACTCCTCAAAATGATATTTCCAAAAAATTCTGAGCTATTTTAACCCTCATAATTCCATGAGGTAGCTGTTACTCATTCTGAAACTAAGATATCTGCAATTTACAGAAATGAAACAGCAATTCTATTCAGAATCACAGTGCTGGAAAATGACATTTCATTTGGCCTGACTAAAGCCTTAACCACAACCTGGTCAGAGGTAGACTATTAGGCTGGATGGCCCTATATGGATTTTCTTTCATTTTATATTTTCTTACTCAGGAGATCTAAACACATAAATCTCTAAGGCTCTCCTGCTTTTATTTTGGTTTATTGGTTTAAATTTCGGTAAATTCACTGTTAATTAACCAGATAAGCAAAAAAATTTTAGGGTGACATTCTGGCCAATAAGAGTTATATTCTCTGGTAAACATAGGAGTTGATGAAAGATTTGCAGTCATGACTTTTAAAGTTATATTACAAAGTGAGACACTTGGGCAACCCTGGTGGCTCAGCGGTTTAGCGCCTGCCTTCAGCCAGGGATGTGATCCTGGAGTTCCGGGATCGAGTCCCACATCAGGCTCCCGGCATGGAGCCTGCTTCTCCCTCTGCCTGTGTCTCTGCCTCTCTCTCTCTCTCTCTGTGTATCTCATGAATAAATAAATGAAATCTTAAAAAAAATAAAGTTAAAAACAAAACAAAGTGAGACTTTAGCTTTTATTTTGGTTATTTTTTTACCTGTATAGTAGGTAGATCTTTACATAAGATCACAATTATATTGAAAAGCAATTTCTTCAACTCAAAATCTTCATAGGAATTAGAAAACCTAAGACCTTTTACCAAAGGATTTTGACTTTTAACTGTGAGGGGGGAAAAAAAGAAAATAAATGCTAAAATAATGTATAAAACTCATCAAGATAATCATAGGTTGAAAGTTTTATGGTTTTTACCTTCATTGAAGGTTGCAAATAGAATCAAATCCCTCGTAAAGCCACATTCCTAATATAAATACACAGAAAGATGATTTAATTAGATAGAAATTACAGATGCCTATATATACCTAATATTTACCTATCTTTTTCAGATTCTCCTTGTTATTCATTTGAATTCATAAAGTACTAATAATAGAAAGGGATGAAAGCAAGAAACATATAGCCAGATAAACTTGTTATTTATTTAATATAAACTTCTGTTGGTTCTAAGAAATATTTTTACATTATCTTATGAATATTTTATAAGATGCTGTTTAAAATTTGGTAAGAACCCAAAATGTATTAAGACTACAGATTACTTATGTAATTCATTATCTGTTCCTTTAAGTGGCAAAATAAGGGAGAAAGATACAGTTATTTTTGACAGCTTTTCTTCTTAAACACTCTTGCTTCTCACTTGACCCCAACCACTCTCATTAATGTGAAAGTTTTAGTCAAGAGGTAACAGTTCCTACTTAACATGAAAAGCCCTGAAGAATAACCAGAATTGCAAACATTTCAACATGAGGGAACTCATTCTTGACAGAAATATCCTATTTGAATTTATAGGGGCAAATGCGTAGGCTTTTGAGCTTACAGTGTTACATTCCTATGCTTTAGAATCCATATGGTTTCTTTAAATGTGAAGATGTTATTTGACTACTAAAATTCACCTGAATGTTTGCAAGGATGCTAATGAAAATTTATTAACTAATCAGGGGCTTCCAGAGAAACATACAGGTCTACCCACACATTGCAGCCTTAACTAGAAAGCTAGATAGGATTGTTGCCCTATTTACACATTATAAATTCTATGATTGTTCTTTGTTGGGATGATTTGATGACCACTGATATGGGGTTGAGGCCTTCATTCACAAATTTCCTTTAAATATAACTTAGAAAGTTTTTTGGCTGATATGTGAATATCATAGCCAAAGATCTCTCCTCGGAGATGTCAATCATTCAGTGATTTTTACATTATAAAATATGGGGAGGCTGAGCTTCTGGGATGACTGAGTAGCTCCTATAAGAAACCTGCCTGCAAGTAACAATTATAAACTCTGAGCAAAATATAAAAACAACTGTTTTTATGACTCAAACAAAGCAGATACTAGAAAGGAGTCAGACTTTGAAGGAGATGGCACTGACTGAGTTTCCCTTTTTTAAAAATGGCTTTTAGACTGAGGCCAGGTCCTAGTCCGCACTTTGTGTGAATGCTACAACTCAGGGTAAAGCTGTTATCTTAGTGGTTTGAACACTCAGAGGGCAGAGGTAATCTCTGGGCAACTATTGCTACTGGAAAGTGAAGGGAGAAATCCCAGAAAGGAGAGAGCCACAGAAGGGGAACTTCAACTTCTGTGTATAAACTCCCAAGACTCTGACTAGTGCCTGAATTATGCCAGGGCAGGGGACTCTCCAGCATCCCGGGTAAGGCTAAAAGAAATGAACTGGGATTTGACCTGCCATTCACCACCGGGATGAGTAGCCACACAAAATGCTATTAATACAAAAGAATATGTACTTTTCAGAGTACACCAAAACCCACAGTAAATATGTTCATAATAAACAGAAAGACAGGAACTTTCAGCAGAGAAATAGGAATGTTATAAAAAGGAAACAAAAATTCAAAAACTAAAAATGACAATATCTGAAATAAAAATGCACTGGATGAGATTAAGAACAGAATGAAGATGATGGGGAAAAAAGTCAATGAATTTGGATACATAAACCAATACAAATGATCAACCTGGAGAATAGAGAGAAAAATGATTGAAAAAAGTGAACGGAGCCTCACGACAAGCATACATGTAATCTGAATTACAGAAGAGGAGAGAGAGAAAGAATGGGGCTGAAAAAATACTTGAAGAATAATGACCAAAAAGTCTCTAAATTTATCAATTTACATACTCAGGAAGCTCTATGAATGAACCTCAAGCAGGATAAATACAAAGAAAAATCACATCTTGCCACATCATAGTAAACTGCTGAAAATCAAAAGTAGAGTGAGAATCTTGAAAACCAGTCAGAAAGAAAAGTGATACTTTGTCCATGGGGAAACAACTTGAAATAACAAATACTTCTTATCAGAAACACTGTAGGCAAGAAGACATTGGAACGATGCTAAAAGATCAAAATGCTAAAAGATCAACTTTTAATTCAACTCAGAATTCTGCATTCTGTGAACACAGATGTCAATAATTAATCTGCTTTAAAGATATTTTCAGATGAAAGAAACTAAGATAATTTGCTGCCAGTATATCTGCACCATAAGAAATAGTAAAGGAAATTCTTTAGGTGAAAGAGAAATGCCAGGTATAAACTCGTATCGTCAGTAAGGAAAGAAATGCATCATAAATGGTAAATATGTAGGTAAATCATAAACTATGATTAGAATCTCAAGTTTCCAAAAGGTTGCAAAGAACTGCCAGAACTACTGGTAACATAGAGACATTACACCATAACTTGGTATCACAATGAAGTTCAGAAATATTACAACATAGTTTAGGGCTCCTTCCCCCATACCAACTATTTCCACAATTAAAATTAATTCAATTTGACTCATACTTACAATCATTGGTGCTCCAGGATTTTGAGCTATGATTGTTGTGATTACTAGTATGTCATTTCTAAGCTGACGATCATAATGACTAAAACCTCTCATAAACAGATTTTTAAATACTTCCTTCAAAGCCCTAGAAAGTAAAATCAGATCTTTAAAATCATATTTCCATGCAAATGCTACTTAAATGTCTATCAACAAAATCTCCCTTTTTTATATTATACTATTCATTTCAAGTATTTCTAATCTTTACTGCATTTCCAAATCTGCCTCTACATAGGATTCAAATCTGCATCAGATAAGAATCCATCAATCCAAATCTATACATGGTGGGCATAGTGACTGCTCTAAAATAAAGTTCATTCATGTCATTTTCCATTTTTAATTACTTAAAAGCTTTTTTTTTGTTCTTAGGATTAAAAAGTCCTACTTTCTTACCAAGGCTTATCAAGCTTTTCATGTTACGGTCCCTGCTAACATTGTTAGCTTCATCTCTCACTATTCTATTTTCTGCTGTTAATATATCAAATTTCTAACAGTTTTTTTTCTAAGTTCTGTTTTCACTTCTGTTCCCCTGTCTAGAATGCTCTCTGAATGCAAAACTCTTCTGTGTTGCCAGTTCATATTTATTATTCACATACCAAATTAGGGTTCATTAGGACATACATATTAACTCTCCAAGTCTGGGTCAGATTCCCTGTAAAATGGGCATATGTTGCTTTGCCTCCTAGCACTCACTTGCCCTTCTTCTTTTTAAATATTTTATTTAAGTAATCTCTAAATCCAGTGGGGGGGGGGCTTGAACTCACAACCCCGAGATCAAAAGTCACATACTCTACCAACTGAGCCAGCAAGGTGCCCCTCACTTGCCCTTCTTATGATAACAGTACCCTTATTTTTATTTACGCATTTATTTTTTCCCTGCGTTTGGTGTTGTGGAGACGCTTTTAGCTTCCTTTTAGCCAGAGCATTTCTCCGTCACTGGTAATTCATTCTGGAATGGCATATGGCCAACTCAGACCACTCAGGACCAACACGGACTCAATTCGAAGAATTTTCCTTGACCTTTCAGAAGAGCAAGTCTTCTCTTCAGCTTGATTTGGGATTGTGATGATTTGAACCTAAACTTCTGAGGTATTACCATGTGGAGCTTGAGAATAAAGCCAACATAGTAGAAGACTGACAGGGATAATGAAGACCCACATCCTGTTATTTGCTGTACCTTGAATACAACTGCACATGAAACCAGTTTTATCCTTGACTTTGTAGTTATATAAGCCCATAAGTGTCCTATATGGTTTAAATCACTTGGGTTTTGTGTGCTGAATCACTCTTCTAGAGAACATGTAGCACCTGTGATAGTCTTTCACAGCCTTTTTACTTGTCCATCTCCTAACATAATGCAAATTCCATGAAAGCAGAGACCATGTCTGCATTGTTTCATTTGTATTTCTAAGGCCTAGTTCTAAAGTTGGCATGGAGTAGACAATAATTATTTGATGAAAAATGAATAAGTAACCTAAAGGCTTGCTTATATTTTATTGGAATGCTTATTGCAATATCTGGAAGAGATTAAATACTTAAAAATAGGTTTATTGAATGGAAAAATGAAATAGTTCTTTTAAATGTCTAATTTATTTTATACTTATTCAAATACATAATTTAGTTTTGTTAACAAGCTACTTTAAAAGCTTTCCAAGTAGAAAAAAGATGGCTTGCTATTGCACAGATGCATTTATACTGCAGCATAAAAATTATGTCCTGAAATATAGTCATTACATGATTCAAAAGCCTAATTGAACACAAATTCAAACAAAGATGTTAGTTATGTTACTGGCTATCATTTTAAGGTTAAAAGACATTCCCATCTAACCACTTACTTACAGCAAACATTCCAAATTACTAAGCTGTTGTATGATTTCTTCTTTTGAAGATTTTTCCAATAAATTCCAAAGTATCTCTGATGAACGAAACAGAAGCTGTCCAGAGGGATCTGGGTCATTGAGGTGAGCACAGATTCCACTGGCTGCTTGTGCTTTCATCATTAACGTGCAATTAACTTCTGAAAATAAATTTAAAAGTTATTTATGTTGTATAGTCTTGACTGTTGGATGGAAACAAAAATAGTTGAGAATGAAGTATTTAAATTTAATGATATACAAACCAGAAGTTGAGAGATGTTGCAGAGCTTTAAGTACCCAAAGTTTCTCAACAAGTTGATTTTCAAGTAAGCCCAACGACTGGACCATTGTTTTTGCCAATCCCCCAACCTCAGCCATCTTAATCTTGTATGATGAACTTGCTTGCTGGTAACCTAATAACAATTAGTTAATAAATATGTACAGTTATCTCACATAGTAATCATCTGTGTTCAGACAAAGGAATGAGTAATTTATTATTAAACAGCAATAACAACTTTTAAAAAAGTGTATGGCATTTTAAAATGGTATAGCACAGGGAAAGGCAAAATTTTTCTATAAAAGGACAGGTAATGACTATATCAGGTTTTGCAGGTTATAAGGCTTCTGTGTCGACTACTCAACTCTCTTACCATAGCACAAAAACAAGCATAAGGAATACAAAAATAAATGGGTGTCGCTGTGTTCTGATACACCTTTATTTACAGTGAGCAATTTTACCCTGGGACCATAGTTTGCTGATCCCTGGTGTAAAATCTGAAATAGGACCACAGATCTGGGGTACATATCTTATATTCCAAAAAGGAACAAAATATTTGTCAGTAGAAATGCTTTCTCATAAAGGAAAATGGCATGATTACAAATACTAAATGTTTTCACTATGTCAATACATTACTTCAGTGATTTCCAGGAACAATGATGATGTAATAGAACAATGAAATAAGTGAAAATATAATGCTATTTTGAATAATGCTAGTATATAATGGTATTTTGGGGAAGTATGATTCTTGGTGACACATATATTTTTTTAAAGATTTTACTTATTTATTCATGAAAAACAGAAAGAGAGAGGCAGAGACACAGGCAGAGGGAGAAGCAGGTTCCATGCAGGGAGCCCGACACAGGACTCAGCCCGGGATTCCAGGATCATGCCCTAGGCTGAAGGTGGCCCTAAACTGCTGAGCCACTGGGGCTGCCCTTGGTGACATCTTAAAAGAATTTCCTTCTGTCTTAGCCCCTATGAGAAACACTGCCTCTTTTGGTATAATTACACAGGTGCCTGTCTGATTACATGAAACGAGGAAGATGAAATAAACATCAGAGGGTACTTGTCCACCTGAGATCCAGCTATATTCTCTCTTTGTGATATCAATTATCTAACTTCCAGACTCTTTGACTTTTGAAACCAAATAGATTCTTTAACTTTGCCATGGTTCTGAGAGGTCTGCCTATTTGTGTTCTTTCTGAATCTCATCTCTGGCACTAGACAAGGCCATGTTCGTTCCTGGATGGATGGGTTCTCTATGGTATGCCCTACTTACTCACTTTAGGAATTTAAAGAGTATGGAGAAGAAAACAAAGTATGATGAGGAAATTAAACCATCAATTAAACCATCAAACCTGCAATTAAGCCATCAAGAGATAACAGCATTAACATTTTGGTATATTTCTTGCTAATATTTTTAATGTATGCATATAATTTTAACAATATACTGTATGCAGAATTTTATATTCTATTGCAGTCACTAAACATTTTTTAAGATTTTCCCCATTCTGTATTTTTCCAAATCATGATTTTTATTTCCATACTAGTCTATCATATGGATGCACCAAAATGTACTTTTATAATCCCTACATCTTTTTCTATTAAGTTTATATTTCTATGGAAGCATATAGTAATATTAAGGTTCATGGACTTGATTCCTGTGTTCAGGGCTATGTCTCTTACTGTTGTTCCACAGAGAACTTTTCAGCTGTGGTTCCAGATGTCCAGCCATGCCTATCATTAAAAACCTACTGTGTTACAGAAAGAACATTGCCTATAGTTCCTAATTTTCGGAACCTGGCTAAATGAAGGTCAGCCTCACTTCTCTGCACTTTAACTCCTCTGCCTTATCTCAGACATAATTTGTCTCCCTTTCTATCTTAAAGAAGAGTGCCTGTATCTTGCTAAGGTTGACCTGTTCTCCTAATTCCATTCCGTTCATGCTTTAGGACTTTACCCTCCCATTTTTTAATTACTAGCTTCTTGTTCATCTGTCTATAAACTTCACTTTCCCTTATCCTAAAACAAATTAAAAAGAGCAAAACCCAGATGTCTTTCTTTGATCTTCCTACCAGTTGAGCTCTGACTGTCCTCTGATAATCCTGTATCTGCCCTGATCACTTCATGGCAATACATCTGCCAAAGGCTCACTATAACTTTTCAGATAACATATTAATTTGACATTTTCATTCCTCAATGACAGAAGCCTCTACAGTATTTGACACTTAGACCACTTCTTCCTTCAACAAACATTTCATTCAATGGCACACAAAATATGGCAGTCTTTAGGTTTTCTCTCTCCTCTTTGAAATTCCCTTCACTGCCAATTTCGTGGATCGTTTTTTTCCCCACATGTCAGTATAGGTACTATCCCTGCTGCCATTTTTGGTTCCTTGTTGTTTATATGCTTTATCTTCTGGTAAACCATTCTAATAGCTTCAACTTTAATCTCTAATTGTATGAATTCCAAACCTGTATATGTGGTCTGTTTATAGTATTCAATGTCTACTATCTACAAATACTTCTACCTGTCTATCTCAACAATAATTCAAATCTGACATTTAATAATCCCCTTACTCTGTACTTCAGATGTCTTTCCATTTTCCCTGAGTCATAAGTAATCCTTCCTTTCTACTACAGTCTTATTTACACCTCTCTTAAGAAACATAATAACTTCAATATATATGTCTTCTCGCTCTTCCAAGATTGATATAAATAACAGAAACCATGAAGGTAGGAACTATGTCCTAAATAACATATCATCCACGCGCAAGTGCCCTTTATTATGATACCATCCATTTTAGTGTGACTCATTTTATCATGATATATTAAGATCCCAAGGAGTAACATGCAAAACTTTCTTGCTAAGCTTTGAGAATATTATTAGCATTAGATATTTAACATCTAATTGGGTGGAACACAGTAGCCAAACGGTGGAAGGAGCCATGATGTCCTTCAACAGATGAATGGATAAAGAAGATGTGGTATATACATACAATGGAATATTACTCAGCCATCAGAAGAGCTGAATACCCACCATTTGCTTCGACATGGATGGAACTGGAGGGTATTATGTTGAGTGAAATAATTCAATCAGAGAAAGATAATCATCATATAGTTTCACTCATATGTGGAATATAAGAAATAGTGAAAGGGACTGTCATGGAAAGGAGAGAAACTGGGGAAAAATTAGAAAGACAAACCATGAGAGACTCATAACTCTGGGAAACAAACAAAGAGTTGTAAAAAGGGAGGTGAGTGGGGGGATGGGGTGATTAGGTGACAGGCACTAAGGAGAGCACTTAATGGGATGAGCACTGGGTGTTATACTACATGTTGGCAAACTAAATAAAAAAAAGTAATTGGATGGGGATCCCTGGGTGGCGCAGCAGTTTGGCGCCTGCCTTTGGCCCAGGGCGCGATCCTGGAGACCCGGGATCGAATCCCATGTCGGGCTCCTGGTGCATGGAGCCTGCTTCTCCCTCTGCCTATGTCTCTGCCTCTCTCTCTCTCTCTCTCTGTGTGACTATCATAAATAAATAAAATTAAAAAAAATAATTGGATGGAAAAGATGTTAGGAATAATCATAAAAAGGTTAGAAAAATAATAATATTAATAGTATTGAATAAAATTAATAATAATAAAAATTAAACTAATTTGGGTATGACTTTTAAAATTGTGTCATAGGGCAGCTCCGGTGACTCAGCGGTTTAGCACCGCCTTCAGCCTGGGGTGTGATCCTGGAGACCCGGGATCGAGTCCCACATCTGGCTCCCTGCATGGAGCCTGTTTCTCCCTCTGCCTCTCTCTCTCTCTCTCTCTCTCTGTGTGTGCCTCTCATGAATAAATAAAAAATCTTAAAAAAAAAAAGAATTGAAATGCTTTAAAAAAAATTAAAAAAATAAAATTGTGTCATAAATATTTAGTTTAGAATAAAAAATCATGCAAATAACAATATATGTAATATAATATGTATGTCTTCCTTATAAAGGTCAAGCATTTAATTATTTCTTTGGAGCCTTCCAGCAGAATAGACAATATTTATTTTTATTTTATTTTTTAAAAGATTTTATTTATTTATTCATGAGAGACACGGAGAGAGACAGAGAGAGGCAGAGACACAGGCAGAGGGAGAAGCAGGCTTCATGCAGAGAGCCTGACGTGGGAATTGATCCCAGGTCTCCAGGATCACGCCCTGGGCTGAAGGTGGCACTAAACCGCTGAGCCACTCGGGCTGCCCAGAATAGAAAATATTTAAAGAGTAACTGGGTAGGGTCATCATAATGTTTTCCAAGAACACTGACTCATCAAGACCCCTGGAGATACTTACTGTTTCTGGATGCTTGCGAAGACATGTGCATCTGACCACACTCCTCAATAAAAACCACAGGCCCCAAGCAAAGACAAGACTCACTGTTCCTGGATGCCTGAGAAGACATGTGCATCTGACCACAATCCTCAATAAAAACCACAGGCCTCAAGCAAAGACAAGACTTGCTCTTCTTTTCTGAGTTTTCCAGAGGCTCTGTCCATATCTACACTCTCTTTACATCTTCAATAAACTCTGCTCTCACTTCCACTTGGCTCATGTTTGATTCCTATCCTGTATGGAACCAAGGACCCTTTTGGCTGGTCCTGTGGGAATACCTCTGGGTCTTTGGGCCTAGCCAGCCTGCATCAATCCCACAATGCCTTTCCAAGTTCAAAGAGAATGAGAAAAAAATATTGTTTTACAGACATAAGTTATTACTAAAAGACCATTGAAAACTTCACCTGTGGGACGCCTGGGTGGCTCAGTGGTTGAGCACCTGCCTTCAGCCCAGGGTGTGATCCTGGGGTCCTGGGATCGAATCCCACATGGGGCTCCCTGCATGGAGCCTGCTTCTCCCTCTGCCTGTGTCTCTGCCTCTCTCTGTGTGTCTCTCATGAATAAATAAATAAAATCTTTAAAAAAAAAAAAGAAAAAAAAGAAAACTTCACCTGTAATATGCTTCTTTGGTGGTTCTGCATGATAAAAGTCAACAATACATTTACAAATTTGTATCCTCAATTCAGAATTCGGTATTTTCATTAATTCACCTGCCAAAAGGAGAAATAATACTATTTAATAACACTATCATAAGTTTATTTGCAAATTTAAATGTGTTGGTAATACAATTAAAAATATCCTCACTAGAAATTCAAACTGGACCCTATAATTTTATACATGCATACACATACACACATGCAAATCTGAAATATCTTGGATCTATCCTTATAATATTTGGCCCCTCATTTAACTCTCTTCTTCCCAGGAAGAAAAGAATGGTGAATAACATAAATGCTGGAACCAGACTGCTTAAGATTAAATACTGGTTCTGTCGCTTACTACCTATGTAAACTTGTGTCTTACGTTTGTCATCTATAAAATGTATAACAGTAGTTTCTACTTTAAAGATTGCTGTAGGGATTAAAGGAGTCAATATGAGAAAAAGATGAGAATAGTATCTGGCATATAGTAAGTTACTATTATTATTTTGGCAAGATGTGGGTTAGCATTTTTCTCCTTAACTAGAGAATCAGTAATTTGTTGCCTCTATTAATGCATCCTTTGCTTAGAGAAGTTCCAAGCGAGCTGTTTTTCAATTTGCTGACAGACTGGAAGACCGAGTTTCTAGGCAGTCTTTGCCCTACATATAATAGGTTTATACTCAAGCTATCTTGGTAGAAATGAAGGATAGGGAAGTTCCTTTTCAGGCATATCTAAATTATTTCTGAATTGGCTTCAGCCTATACTTCAAACTGAATTGCTTTTGCTCTGATAAACTATAAGTTATAATCCCTAAGAGAATCTGAAAATGATCTGTGAGATTCTGGGAATGATTCATATCCTCTGCATGCAGCTTCAGGGCTGAACTAGATCTGGGTGGATTCTGTGAGGGAAAGAGAGAACAAGGTGTTCCTGACACACTCGTGTTTTGCATTAGGACTTGCATAATTTTCACCTCTGAGAGTGGTCAGTGAGTGAGTACAAAAATGGAGAGAAGGAGTATGCACATAGGAAAACTACACCCTTGTTTTAGGAGAATCTATGTGCAAAAAGCACCACTAAAAAAGAAGGGGAAAACAAAAAGAGAGTTTCAAGATGATTCCCTTAATTTTTTTGAATACTTCCTTTGATGTTGAAAAATCACTGTTCTGGAAAAGTTTAGTCAACAGGAACAACTAAAATTTTCCAACAAAACTAAGGAAACGTTCAAGTTTACGGGAAATTCTATGATTTCTCATCTGCTTCTCTACCCTTTTAGTTCTTGTAAGTTTAGATCATTTTTCACAGTTTTATGTTTTATAACCTCAGGACAGAATACCAACTTTTTCCCTCATACATTTCCAAAATCCTATTCTTGAATCAGAAATAACTATCACTTAAAAGAAAAAGTAATATGATTTACTACTACATAGTAGAAACTGGAAGTTATTAGTAAAAGTGAACAGCTTTTGTTCAACCCTTTATACTCTATGTAATTATTTTAAACTCATGTTTCCAGTAATTAATAAGGGTCAGAACAGTAGTACATGCAGCCAATAATCAGTGAAAGGAGCTCATTTTAAGCTAAGAGTTCATACTTCCTTCAAGACAAGCAAGCAGTTACTCAGCAAAGAGCAGACTGACAGTAAGAGCCATATATTTATCACACAAATGCCTGCCAACACTCTTAAAGGCAAAATTTTAGAATAGTAAGGGCAACAGAGGCGTTTCTTAGTTATTAACCAAACCTACATCTTTTATCCATTAATATTATCATGTCCTCTCTTGGGTTGGCTTCCCATTGTAAATTTCCACCAATGACATTCACTGAATTAAAGTTTCCGGTTAGTTTCTAGCCTGTTTGCTCCTTGCAGTCATCTCATCAAACACCTCATGTTTATATAATTTTCTTGACATCTTTTCCATCATAGGCCATAATAATTTCTCCCAGAATATCTACCCTCAAAGACTATGAAACTTACTTAGATACAAAAGGATTACTATCTCACCATTTCATGATTTTATTTAAAATTTTAAATTATTTAATGAACAATTTGGATCTTGATGACTAGCAATTAATTAGATTCTAGCAATTATTAGTTTAATGTTGAAAACATTTTTGTGATTTTTGAGAGGTACATATACTTCTGATTTACCAAAAAGTTAAATATTTCAACAAATGAAATAACATCAAGACAAATCAGCATTTGCCAGTCCTTCAACTAAGGAACACAGAATTTTAGTATAATAAAACACGTGAGTGAAAAATGATGCAACAATTATCATAAGCACACTATGATTAATTCCCAACCAGAAACAAGAAAAGAACCTACATTTGGAGTACTCTAAAATTTAGTGACTGAGATATTTCTTTCTTGTCAGTAGGGCCTGTCATATACTATACCCCTCTCCTCTATCTTAAAGAAATCTTAACTCACCCAGAAGCGCAATTGAATTAGCAGCGTCTTCAGCATATGTTATTTCATCTGATACCTTCTTTTTCAAAAATGGCAAGCTTCAATAGGAATGAAGAACACATGAGTTATGTTTAATGAAGTCCTTAAATGAACCATCATTTGCAAACTTGGGGAAAATTTCCTTTCTAAAGAATAAAATGAGGATAATAGCCTATTGTGTAGCTCTGGGAAAATTGGCAACTATCAAAAAATTTTTGTGTTTCTAACTAACTGACCAAAAAGAAGGTAGATTAGGCTTATAAAAATGAAGAGAGATGGACATAAAAGGCAAGGGTTAAGAAAACCATCTTGCAACACCATATAAATAAAAAATGTAATAATAAATATTAATTATATTTGAATTATATTCCACAGCTACTATATTCAAAATTATTTGAAAATAATTTATTTAAAAATCATAAAAGACAGGTTTCAAACCTAGGTTATTAGACTGAATGTCAAAGGGGAGATAAAAGTTATTTCTTAAATACAAAATATGGACTATTTTGGTATTCAATGGGTTCAAAATTTGAACCTCTTGTGCTACATAAAAGTATATCTTCTTTGTAGGACTTTTAATTCATATTTTTCAAGAAAAATGTAAAGATACTTCAAGGGCAAGCTAAGAAAAGGACAATTTTATAAATGCCAGAGAGGTTAAATTTTTTAAAAAGATTTATTTATTCATGAGAATAAATAAAGACACAGACAGAGAGGCAGAGACACAGACAGAGGGAGAAGCAGGATCCCTGCGGGGAGCCCAATGTGGGACTTATCCCCAGACCCCAGGATGACGCCCTCAGCCAAAGGCAGACGCTCAACCACTGAGCCACCCAGGCATCCCCAGAGAGGTTCACTCTTCAGTGTTTGTTAGAATTTTTCATTTGGAACCAATAACTTATTATTTGGTATCCACCTCATTGTTGGATCTCTAAAGTGAAAAACTCCAAAATTATTTCTCATCCTCAAACTTTTTCCTTTTCTATTAAAGGAAACAACCTAAAAGATAAGCACTAGAAGAGATCCCCCCACAAAAGGTCATGAAAATAATATGAATTATACTTCTGATGTAGTGAGAAAACATACTACATAGAAGACAAAACAGAAAGGCTATGTTTTATTATTTATTTTCAATGTTTTTATCTCCCGAAAATGTCTTAAGAAGGGAATCAAATGAGGTGAGGTATAGAGAAATGCAGGATGAAAGAAGAAATTAGGAAAGGAGAAAAAAATGAAATAAAATGAATAATTATGAAATATGAGGGAAAGTGAAGAGTGCAATTCAAAAGTGAAGAGTGCAATTCAAATGAAGTCTGTCATTTGGGCAGCCCAGGTGGCTCAGCGGTTTAGTGCCGCCTTCAGCCTAGGGCCTGATCCTGGATACCCAGGATCGAGTCCCAGGAGCCTGCTTCTCCCTCTGCCTGTGTCTCTGCCTCTCTCTCTCTCTCTTTCATGAATGAATAAATAAATAAAATCTTTAAAAAAGAAAAAAAAGTCTGTCATTTTATGTGAGGAAACATTCAATCACAGCTTTAACAGAGAATCAGTTCTTGGTGGAGCTCATTACTGGCATTACTGAAAGTAATGCTTATAGGCCTGGTATTCTAGGACTTGAGAAATTTGAAATGATAACAATATAATCTCGCATCAATATAATAATAATTTCTAATTACTACATAAAAGTTCCTTGAAAGCACCAGAGCTATAATTTATTTTTCATGGTCTGTATTAAAAAGTAAGGCATAGCAAAGGCATTCAATAAATTATTTTTGACTATTTATTCAGATACCTAAAAAATTAAGTGTATATAATTATAAAATCTTTAAATGTTACTACTACTAACTCTAAAAGAATTAAAACTACCATGTATACATAGTTCTACTAATATTATTTGTATACTAAAAGAAACATGCTATTTAAAAAGCTAAATTAGTAGAAAGATTTAGAAGGTTAAATTAATGGAAAAGTTTATTCCTACTTTAAGAAATCTCCTCTCTATATTACATTGAAAACTAAAGATGGATATTTTAATGTATATCTTGATTAGCTACTACTTGGCAACAAACAAGCTGTGAATATATCCCCAGTCCCCCCAAATGGTTGGAGAAACAATAGTATGGAGTATAGGTATATTTATTTTATAATGCTGACCCCTCATTCACATTTAAAAAATATATACCAAAAAATAATTGGTGACATAGATGACTTAGAACTTAATATATCTTGGAGTCAAATTTTCTACAGAGAGAAAAAAACTAGACAAATTATTTAGCAGTATTCATAATTTTTTTTTTTTAGATTTATTTATTCATTTAGAGAGAGCGAGAGAGAGGCAGAGACACAGGCAGAGGGAGAAGCAGGCTCCATGCAGAAAGCCTGACGTGGGACTCGATCCCGGGTCTCCAGGATCACATCCCGGGCTGCAGGCGGCGCTAAACGCTAAACTGCTGTGCCACCTGTTCATAAATTTAAAAAAAAAATTCTCTCTAAAAAAAATAAAATAAAATTCTCTCTAAAAAAAATCACAATTTCTTGCTTCATCTCACATTTGTTGTTCACTTGATAGCAACTTATTTTGACAAAACATTTTAACATATTTACAGTTTAATATCTTGTGGTTAGCAATCTTGGAGTACAATAAAATTGACTACCTTTGAAATATCAATTAAAATCAAGTGATCAAGTGACGTTTTCTGAGTATCACTTTACCATACCACATAATACAAAATAAAACATAATAAAATACTGCGTGCTAATATAAAATAAAGAAAAGCAACTTACCTACATAATTTTAGGATGTTAAATGCAGATTCTATAAAATGGGGCTGGTTTTCAATTTTTTCTGCACATAGATTCAAAATTTTAAATATTTGGGCTAAATCCCTTAGGGGCTTTAATATTTTTAGTTAAGAAATAAAATTAAAATTACTATTTCATTAGCATATTCTTTATAGCAGTTCTGTCAAGAAAGTCTATAGAATTCCATCTGTTAAATGTGGTTGACACTGCTTTAATTATACTAATTTTGAAGACTAAATAAGAAAACTTAGAATCATATTTTTAGGAACATTATTTAATTTTTGTCTTAGTAAACTTTTATTCAAAATATTGTTTTCTCTTCTCACCCTGTCTTTAGAATTTGATTACCAACCACTATACCATGGGTTCAGGAGTTCAATACCTTACTACTGACAGTAAGGTAATAACACGGTAAGAAAAGTTAATGGTTCACTTTTATCCTTTGTCTTTCCCCCACTCACACACAAAACATACACTGCTCCAGAATAAACAACCCAAACCTACCTTACTTTATTTTATTAACGTTATTCAGATGGATTTTCTTGCTTTTAAGGTATAACCTGAGATTTATTTTCATTTAAAACTAGTATAAAAGCGAAAATTATCTTCTCTAAATCTTGTAGTAACAGCACTTTTTATCTGTTTTAAAAAAACCCAACTGGTACATAGGCAAATTTCACAGATTTTCTTTTATAGCCAAGGAAACATGATAATTGTGACATACTTCTTTGGTTGAATCCTATCCCTTCTAGTCTCTTTCTAGGAGCTTCTTAGGAAAAGATGGGAAAGCTGATTATATTAGAGTACAAATCTCCAAGATACTTCTCTAACTTATTTGCTTTATGTTTTATCATCAGTAAAGCCAGTCTACTAAAGGCCTTCAGAAATAGATCCATTTGGGGGCACCAAGGTGGCACAGTTGGTTAATCAAGTCTGACTCTTGATCTCAGCTCAGGTATCTATCTCAGGGTTGTGAGTTCGAGCTCCAGTATGGAGCCTACTTTGAAAAAAAAAATAGAGCTATTTGCCACCAACTTTCTTTTTTTGTTTTTTAATTTTTATTTATTTACGATAGTCACACAGAGAGAGAGAGAGAGAGAGAGAGAGGCAGAGACATAGGCAGAGGGAGAAGCAGGCTCCATGCACCAGGAGCCCGACGTGGGATTCCCCGGTCTCCAGGATCGCGCCCTGAGCCAAAGGCAGGCGCTAAACCGCTGCACCACCCAGGGATCCCTGCCACCAACTTTCTAACCTGAAGAAGAATAGATGGAAGTGTTGAGGTATCAGGTTAATATAGGGAAAGAAATCACTTGCTAGTAGACTTTTTTGGCTACCAGGAAATAATGCTTGATATCCACACGCTGTTAGGTAACTGATGGACTCAACAAATCCATATAAAAGAAGGCTAAAATAAGGCTAGAAAAGAATTAAAATAAAATTTTTAGGCCCCTTTCCCTAAATGGGAGCCTCAATATGTTTGAAACACTGAAACAAGCTATTATTAGAGACGAATCTTCCTTAGACAAGGCTGGACAACTTTTGGAAACCATAGAGATCAATACTACTGAAAGGGTGCTCTATGAACCATTGCCAGTTCTCGAATCCAGTGTTACCAGTCTGTGGTAATATGACTACAGAAAGTGAGAGTTTCCTGTGACAACTGTATTGGCTTCTGTAATAGCTAATATATCCAAAGATTATTATAACAACAACAACGACACCCCAACAATAAACTGGTTCTTAAGCACAGATGGTTTTGAATTGCACTGGTTTCCATATATTCTGATCAGGGTGGTATATACAGTGGGGATAACATATTTATATAGTATGTTGTAGGTTATCAAGCACTTACATGTATTATCTCATCTAGTCTTCCTAACAACCACATAAGGTACTGTTATTCCCATTTTATAAGGGTGGAGAAGTTAAGAAGTTTATCAATAGTATAAATAAATCAAGTAAAGTGGTAGAAACAAGACTTTGACTTGGCCTCCCTAACTATATCCACTGTCTAAGTCTACAAAAATTTCCATTATCTGCACAGAGTTAATTGCTGTTTCTTCAATTTTATATTCTCTGAAAAATGAAAAATATAATTCTTTGAAAAACACAAAATATTAGATATTTTCTGTGATAGACAGAACAATGGCCTGCCCAAAGATGTCCACATCCTAACTTCCAGAACTTGTGAATATGTTACTTTACATGGCAAAGAGACTTTTCAGATGTGATTAAATTAACAATCTTGAGATGGGAAAGTTATCCCAGATATCCAGATAGGCCCACAGTAATCACAGGGATCCTTCCTACATAGGAAAGAGAAAGGTAGGAGAGGATCAGAGGTATGACCATAGAAGCAGAGGTGAAATAGATGCTACTTTGAGGAAGGGGCCATGAGCCAAGGAATGCTGGCCACCTTAGAAACTGGGAAAAGCGGGGATCCCTGGGTGGCGTAGCGGTTTGGCGCCTGCCTTTGGCCCAGGGCGCGATCCTGGAGACCCGGGATCGAATCCCACATCAGGCTCCCGGTGCATGGAGCCTGCTTCTCCCTCTGCCTGTGTCTCTGCCTCTCTCTCTCTCTCTCTGTGACTATCATAAATAAATTTAAAAAAAAAATTAAAAAAAAAAAAAAAAGAAACTGGGAAAAGCAACAATGGGAATTCACCTCAAGAGCCTTCAGAAGGCACTAGCACAGTCAAAATCTTGACTTTAGCCCATTGAGGCTGATTTTGGACTTTTGACTTCTTGGATTACAAGACAAAAGCTTTAAGCTGTTTTGTGGCACTAAGTTTGTGGTCATTTATTACAGCAGCAAGAGGGAACTAATACATTTTCTAATAAAAATTCTCCCATTTCAGGGTAAATGAAACATACATACATATATATGTAAAGGATACAAATCCATTCTGATAACACTGCACCAGTTTCTTGACAGATTTAAGTTGTTTTTCTTCTAAATCATCCTAAAACGAGTTATCTATTTTAGTTCTTTTGTGCTATTAAATCCATTGAGATTTTAAAAAAAATTTTAATGTAGAAAGTGGACATTAAAATTATCAAGTAATTTTTAAATTACTATATTATTTTGTAAGCATTAGAAAATAAACAGTGAAGGTAAAAATAAATGTACCATTTACATTTGATTGGTAAATTGAGAATCAAAACTAAGTTAATATAAAAGCAGCATTTGTTTCCAGAAATAATATTAAAAATACGTGAATTTGCTGAGCATTTTTCTATGCCCTGTACCATATATGCACTATAGATACATGATATTTAATTAATTTTTAAAACAACCTTACTTGGAAGGTACCTTTACTATCTCTCTTTTCCAAAACAAGAAACTCAAGCTGAAACACTACATTGTCCAAAGATACCCAGCTAATAAGGGGCAATGTTAAGAATCAAATTTGGCAATTTGGTTGCAGAAATTGTATTTTTAACTTTTAAATTACACCCAGTAAATGGCACAAACATCTTCAGCCAATTAAAACAAAACAAAATTCAATACAGTGATGTGTTTGTTTTTATAACTGAATTACTCTGTCCTTTTAAAATTCTTAAATCCTTTGTAAGAAGCTGTGGCAATTTTTTTTATACCTTTTTTTTTTTAAGTCTACCTTTATTTAACAAGTAGTAGGAGTTGAGTTTTCAACTAGTAATTTTCTTTTTCTTTTCTTTTTCTAAAATGCAAATATATTCAAAATTAAACATAATTTGCATGGCAAACACAGCCAGCAAGACATACATTATTTTTATTGTGCTTTTTCTCTATGTTAAAATGTAGAGACTAAAAAATATTAAACCAATGACTAAATGTTTGTGCCTACTAATCACTAGGCATTGTTTTGTTTTGATTGGCTCTAACATGATCAACCCATTTTCCACATACTAATCACTAGGCATTGTTTTGTTTTGATTGGCTCTAACATGATCAACCCATTTTCCACATATTAAAAGTATGCAATCTTCATCCTGTAGTAATTTTATACTTTGTGCTGATTTTTAGGCACTCAAAGTTGATTCTTGAGTAACATCAGGACAGTGTGGTATGCATGAAATACATTTGTTATCCTTTCCCTCAATGCCTAAACTCTCCAGTTTGAATCTTATTGGAAATAATTTCATCTCTATTCCATTCTGTGTAAGATTCCTCTCAAAATAGATCATTTATCAATAATGTATGAGTGTATATATACATATATACACACACACAGATTTCATATCAGAGAAATTTAGTACATAATGATATGCTTTTTCTACCCTTACTCCCCACATCCTACTTGGAAACAAGCAGTTTGTAAAGGCTAGAAGAGTCTTCCTTTATTCTTATGATTCCTTCTGTTTATATCCACCATTGATATGTCCATTATACAAAACCAAATCTAATCTCCTCCTCCAGCCTCCCTACCAGGTTAAATACATTCCTACTAACTTATTTAAACAGCCTTTGAATATAAGGCACTTACTATTTGAAATGATTTCAACAAAAAGAAAGAAACAAGACTTATTTTGGGGGAATACATGTTACCTTTCAGGGAAATCACAGTTTATAAGTGATATAACAAAGAAATTTTCTTTCAAAGCTTACTTTATCAGTCTTTTCAAGGAGGCTGATGACACGATTCAGGTCCATGGTCTTAAAAGCACCCTAAAAAACACATAACTCTTAGAATTCTGTGTCATAAGAATCAAGAAATCACATCAAACATACTATTTTTATATGATATCTCCTGGCAAGTTAAAAATATGACAAAAAGATAGTAAGGGGAAAAGGGTGATGGAGAGATGGCAAAATGGGTGAAGGGGAGTGAGAGATACAGACTTCCAGTTATGGAATGAATAAGAGATGAAAAGTACAGACAGCATAGGAAATATAGTCACTGGTATGTAATAGTGTGTGTTGACAGATGGGACTACACTTGTGGTGAGCACAACATAACCACAGACTTGTGGGATGACTATGTTGTACATCTGAAACTAACATTACATGTCAACTATACTTCAATTATAAAAAAGATAGGGGAGAATGAAAAGCTTATAGGGTAAATAAATTTTGGAGTTAAAAAAATGCCTCTTGAATTCTAGTATTATCTTATAATCCTACTGTCCTTAAATTTTATTAGTCCTGAAAGGCTCAAGAAAGCATCTGGAATAATAGCACTTCCATGCTTTGAAAAGTGAAATGAACTGGTACATACATGTTACACATCCCAAGCATGCACATTACATTGAGTTTGCCTATGCAGATAGATATACATAAGACTTGCTTCTACACTAAGGAGATCACCTTCCTGGCCTAGATATCCCTGCTCTCAGTTGGTACAAGGATTCTTTTTTGTTGTTGTTGTTGTTAAAGATTTTATTTATTTATTTATAAGGGAGAGAGAGAGAGAGAGAGAAAGGCAGAGACACAGGCAGAGGGAGAGGCAGGCTCCATGCAGGGAGCCCGACTTGGGACTCGATCCCAGGTCTCTAGGATCACACCCTGGGCTGAAGGCAGCACTAAACGGCTGAGCCACCCAGGCTGCCCTCAGTTGGTACAAGGATTCTTACAGTCATCCACAGTAGAAAATGGAATGTTGGGGCACCTGGTGGCTCAGTGGTAAAGTGTCTGCTTTCAGCTCAGGTCATGATCCCAAGGTCCTGGGATGGAGCTCTGTGTTGGGCTGTCTGCTCAGCGGGGAATCTGTTTCTTCCTTTCCCTCTGCCCCCCTTGTATTTTCATTCATTCATTCATTCATTCATTCATAAATAAATGAATAAATAAATAAAATCTTAAAAAAAAAGAATATCCAAGGTCTATAGATTGTACATCTTAAATATTTCTCGAGCCCATGCCATCTTACTGATTTAATACAGTTCTCATCTCTCACTCAGTTGGGAAGGTTTCCTACTGTTCTCCCTACCTCTACTCTTGCACCCTTCAACACGGTCCTCTATTCTATGGTCTGAATAATAAAACTCAAATCTGAACATAACCCATCCAACTCATTCAATGACTCTCCACTAATGCCTCTCATCTCTCCTCTATTTTCATTGGTTATGATGATCTCATTCCTCTCCTGGTTAACCCCCACAGGTGCTTCAAAACTCAGCTAAAAAGCGGCCTCCCCAGGGGATGAAAAAGGATAGAACAAAATCCTTCCTTTGTGTTCCCACAGCATATGTGCATATCCATTACAATTCTCATCATAGCTCTAAAGTGGTTTGCATGTTTATCCCACACTATCCGGAAACTCACTTTAAGACAAAGACTTGTTTTCTGGCATCCCCCGCACCAACAACTGGGCCTGGCATATTATTTGTAGATAAGTGGAGAAGGAAACAGAAGGTACCCTCATCCCAATTTAAGTACTTACACAAAAATCTCCACATTTTCAATGCAGTTTTGAGGATGAAGGCTTTGTTGCATGACATTTTCTTTTCTTTTTAAAAATTTTTAATTAAGATTTTATTTATTATTCATGAGAGACACAGAGAGAGAGAGGCAGAGACATAGGCAGAGGGAGAAGCAGGCTCCCTGCAGGGAGCCCGATGCTGGACTCTATCCCGGGACCCTGGGATCACACCCTGAGCTGTAGGCAGTCAATCACCAAGCCACCCAGGTGCCCCTATACTATTTTCTATTTTTATTTACTTGTGTAGATACATAATTTTGCTTAGTGTTAACACTATTGTATTTTCTGACTTTTAAATCTATTAACACATACCTTTCCATATTTCTGCATAGATATTATTCCATTGCCTCTTAAGTCCAGGATTTCCTTTCCTTTCACAATTACAAACTTATATTCTGATTTCAGGCAATGTCTTTCAAAAACAATTTTCAGTGAGGTATTCTAATTTTAAGTCTGTAGATAAGTAACTGGGTGAGTTTATTTACTCAAAATGATTTTTACTTAAAAATTAACAATCTAAAAGGATTTACTGAATACTGATCTATGCCTGGTATTATAGTTATCCTTAAAAACTGTTATATTTTACTATGATCTTATTTAAATTATTAAATTTACTGTTATCAAAAAATTTGATAAATAGAATTTTGCCTTTTAAGATATGAGGATTTAACAGTGCCATCTGCCATTGTCTCAGTGGTCTTCTTTTTTTTCTCTTGTGGTCTCTGAGAAATATATACAGTGAGATTTAATTTTCAGATGTTCTACAATATTGGCCTTGAGGGTTGGAAAGCATATTGAAATGAAAAGTCAACGCAAAAATTTTTTAATACCTGTACATATGATCAGAATTGTTTTCCCCAAATGAGCAGGTATAACTTTTATTAAGAAACAGAGTAATCAGGTTAAAGCACAGATTCCTCTTAGTTTCTGTTGCACTATTACTTCATACTACTCTGTGTTTTGCTTGCTTGGCATATTATATTTTTAATATTTCTCCTTCCCTTCCTCCATTAGCCTTTTCCTCCTTCCACAAATATTTATAAGCAAAAAAATAAAAATAAAAAATAAAAAATAAAATAAAAAAATATTTATAAGCAGCTTCTATGTTTCAGAAATGTGCTAGGTGTGGGAACAACATTGCTCTGACCTCAAGTAGCTATCAGTCTGGCATGGAATACAAGTAATACAGATAACATGCTACAAAATGCTCCGTGGATGCTGAAAAATATGCTCTGGAAGCACACAGACTGGAGGCACAGAAAGGCAGGGGACAGCTTCTGGAAGAAGTAATCTGTGGGCAGAGGTAAGTAGGATTTGTGAGATGAACTGAAGGTTTGAGAGATGGAGATGGGAGAGTAGCATGTGTGAAGGCCTGGAGGCAAGAGATAATAAGACACTGAGAAGATGGGGAGGAGTTCACCAGGTTGGAGAAGACCTTGCAGGGGATAGTGGCTACAGATGATGCTAATTAGATAAAGACAGGTCAAATTGAGGTGGGAAGCAGAGGCAAAAGAAAACTTAAATTTCCTTCCTACTTACAGCTCATTCACAAGTCCTTGAAACAGGCAGAGTGACATTCCTCTAGGGACCCAGCTGCCTTAGTCAACATCAATACTTTCCAAAGGGAAAAGGCAATCTGCCCCAAACTCCCATAGTCCTGTAGTCTACTTTAACATATAAAAAATTTTTTTAGGGATCCCTGGGTGGTGCAGCGGTTTGGCGCCTGCCTTTGGCCCAGGGCGCGATCCTGGAGAACCGGGATCAAATCCCATATCGGGCTCCCGGTGCATGGAGCCTGCTTCTCCCTCTGCCTATGTCTCTGCCTCTCTGCCTCTCTCTCTCTCTCTCTCTCTCTCTCTCTCTGTGGCTATCATAAATAAATAAAAATTTAAAAAATAAATAAATAAACATTAAACAAATTTTTTTTTTAGATACTTCCTTTCTTTCAACACCCACCCCCCACGCCCAAGATACATGCTGGCAATCATCTTCGAAGCATATGACCTACTGAAGTACATCTGAAGAGTCTCATGACTGAGCTTTTACTAAACAATAATAGATGACCTTTTCCTAACAATAACTAGCCCCCTCAGGATCTTTGAAACTTTGTTTCTAAAATACCTGGGAGGGTTACACTATTCCTACCCTCCTCCCAACTTAAAAGTATATAATAGGCCACTCCTCATGACCCCACAGCAGCTTTCTGCCCACAAGTCTTCTCCCCTGCTTTAATAAAACCACCTTTTTGCACCAAGGAAGTCTCAAGAATTCTTTCTTGGTCATCAGCTTTGAACCCTAACATCTTTCCTACATCAAAATTATGAATAACAAGAACAATCATAACATGATGGTGATATCTACTTCCAGGCACAGTTTTAAGCACTTTACATGTATTTATTAATTGTATTCTATGAGGTAGGTACTATCATTAACCCCATTTTACAGAAGGCCTTGTATGCTACGCTAAGGATCTTCAGAAACTATGGAATAGTTTGAGAGACTATATAAACAGGCAATGGCCAGACTATATATGACAACAGAACTCTTGCCTACAATCCTTGCAGCAATCAAACTGGGAAGCAACTGGCTCAGGAAAGTCAGAATTAGCCAATACCTGCCAGATTCCCTATTTCTTGTGCCTCATATGTTACATGGGACCAACAAGAAAAAGCCAAATATGCTTCCCAAATCAATCACATAGAATGCTGTTTGTAGTTAGCCCATCTCCAGCTTCTTCATGGCAAAAACCTCCAACCAGAGCATTCCAAAAGCCTTCACTTTTTTCACTACAAAGGCTTGGAGTCTGCCAAAATTAAGTAACGCTGGCTTACTCTCTTTCTATAGTAAACTCTGGATATTAAATAATCCCTACTTATTTTAATTAGGGTGGTCTTTGTTTATTTCTACTGGCTTTCATCAGAGGAGTATAACAATAAAAAGGCAATTTAGTTTGCTGAGTAGAGACCAAACTGGAAAGGTCTGGGATGAGCTGGAAAAGAGGTAGGAGATATCTATAAAAGGCCTTGACTAAAGTCTTGGCAACTCCATAGACAAAAGGGAATGGCATAAAAATCATCAAGGAGGTAGAATCAGTGGGACCTGAGGAGTGATTTGATTTGGTGGGAGAGAGAAGAAAAGGTGATGATGACTCATGGGCTTGAGGAATTATACAAGTAGTGGCATCTTTTGCTGAGACAGGAAAGGCTGGAGGAAGAGGCTTGTGTTGAGGTTGGAAATAAGTGAAATTCGGGGGCAGAGATTTCCAAATCAGAGGTTTAAAGTAATAGTGAGAAAGGTTTGGGTAAATGAGAGCACACAGAAGGAAGCAAAAGAAGACATACAGATGGAAGTATCAAAATAATTGCTGTTAACATCATAAGATATTTATGGAGAGTTGTAAAAACATTTAACAAAACATTTTAAAATAAAAAGCTTAATAAACTGTTTTGAAGAAAATCAGACCTTCACTTACAGTTATAGAATGAACTTATTTTCCCATTTTTTTAAATTTTTTATTTATTTATGATAGTCACACACATAGAGAGAGAGAGGCAGAGACACAGGCAGAGGGAGAAGCAGGCTCCATGCACCGGGAGCCCGACGTGGGATTCGATCCCGGGTCTCCAGGATCGCGCCCTGGGCCAAAGGCAGGCGCCAAACCGCTGCGCCACCCAGGGATCCCTTATTTTCCCATTTTACCAAGAGACATGCCAAAGGGGAGAAATCCTGCTCATCTATACATAGTTATAGAGAAAGGAACTAACATTTACTGCAGTTCTTTTATATGTCTGGCACCTTATCTTTTTTTTTTCTTTCTCTTTCTCTCTCTCTTTCCTTCCTCCCTTCCCTCCCTTCTTTTATCTTTTCTTTCTTTTCTTTTTCTTTCTTTCTTTCTCTCTCTTTCTCCTCCCCCCTTTTTTAAGTAGGTAGGCTGCATGCTCAATGTGGAGCTTGAACTTATTATTTTTTTTTTTTAATTTTTATTTATTTGTGATAGTCACACAGAGAGCGAGGCAGAGACACAGGCAGAGGGAGAAGCAGGCTCCATGCACCGGGAGCCCGATGTGGGATTCGATCCCGGGTCTCCAGGATCGCGCCCTGGGCCAAAGGCAGGCGCCAAACCGCTGCGCCACCCAGGGATCCCGGAGCTTGAACTTATGATCCTGAGATCAAGAGTTGTATCCTCTATCAATGTTGTCAGCCATGTGTCACCTCCCTTTTAAAAAACAAAAAAAACAAAAAAAAACTTTATATCTTAATTAGTCCTCAACTTTACCATATAAAGTTGGTACTATTATCCTGTTGATGAAACTGGGGCATTGAGACCTAACTTGTTATGGTCACAAAATTAGTAACTGGATTAGAAGGCCTGTCAGATGCAGGAGTGTTGGTTCTTTGCACCTTTGTTCTTTGCCTGACTTCTCAAATGACCACAGAGATTATTTCTAGCAGTTACTCCAAAACCAGGGTAGGCAATTTTAATGACACAGTCCATGGCAGTATTACAGACAGTGGCAGGATGGGGCATCAACTAGAAGACTGTGGAGGCTCTCAGAGGAAGAGCAAATTTGGGCAAGGAAGCTCAGTCATGATACCTACGCAAGTCAAGTAATCACAATTTATTTATTCTACATATTTGTTGAGTGCCTACACTGTGTGAGACACTGTTCTAGATGTTAAAGATATGGTACTGAATAAAACACAAAATCTCCTGCCTTCATATGGAATTAATATGTTATGTTTTGTACAGCAAAGAAAACCATCAAAACAAAAAGACAACCTACTGAATGCAAATTATTTGCAAATGATATATCTGATAAGAGGTTAATATCCAAATATATAAAGAACTTATATAACTCAACACCAAAAAAAAAAAAACCTCCAATTAAAAAATGTGCAGAGGGGACACATTTTTTAATGTGAATCAGTGATTGGATGGATCCAATCCAGTGATTGGATGGATCAAGGTGGATCAGTGATTGTGCCTTTGGCTCAGGTCGTGATCCCGGGGTCCTCGGATGGAGTCCCACATTGTGCTCCCTGCAGATAATCTGCTTTTCCCTCTGCCTATGTCTCTGCCTCTTTCTCTCTCTGTGCCTCTAATAAATAAAATCTGTAAAAAAAAATGTGCAGAGGACCTAAATCAATATTTTTCCAAAGAAGACATATAGATGGCCAACAGATACACGAAAAGATGCTTGACATCACCAATCATCAGGGAAATGCAAATCTAAATCACAGTGAGATATCACCTTATAGGATACCTGGGTGGCTCAGCGGTTGAGCACATCTGCCTTCAGCTGATGGCATGGTCCTGGAGTACCAGGATCGACTCCTACATCGGGTTCCCTGCATGGAGCCTGCTTCTCCCTCTGCCTGTGTCTCTGCCTCTCTCTTTCTGTGTCTCTCATGAATAAATAAATAAAATCTTTAACAAAAAAGAGATATCACCTAATACTTGTCAGAATGGCTAAAATAAAAAAAGACAAGAATAACAAAGTGTTGGTGAGGATGTGAAGGAAAAGCAATCCTTGTACAATGTTGGGGGTGGGGGGGGGAACAAGTGCAGCCACTGTGGAAAATTGTATGGCAGTTCCTCAAAAAGTTAAAAAGTAGAACTATGATATGATCCAATAATTCCACTGCTGGGTATTTACCCAAAGAAAACAGAAACACTAATTCCAAAAGATATATGCACCCCTATGCTTATTGCAGCATTATTTACAATACATAAGGTATGGAAGCAGCCCAAGTGTTCAATGATAGATGAATAGGTAAGGAAAAATGTAATATATACATATAATGGGATATTACACAGCCATGAAAAAAGAGGAGATTGTGCCATTTGTGACAACACTAATGGACCCGGAGGGTACTATGCTAAGCGAAATAAATCAGACAAGACAAATACCAAATGATTTCACTTATCTGTGGAATCTAACAAAAAACAAATGAATAAGCAAAAAAGCAGAATCAGACCTATAAATACAGAGAACCAACTGATGGTTGCTAGAGGAGACAGGGTGGTGGGGATGGGCAAAATGGGTGAAGGGCAGTAGGAGATAAAGGCTTCCCCTAATTATCATTTGTGTTATGTTGGCAACTGTTCCATTTGTCTAAATTTTGTCTCTGTCTCTAGAATATGGGTCCTTTTAAACTCCACGTGGTGTCCCCTGTCTTTTATCACATAGGCTGACCCAGGGTTTAAGTGGGGGGAGGTGATGATGGGGTGATGGAGGAATTTTGTTTTACTGCTGTTCTTATTTTGTTTTATACTTTGAATCCATATGAAACTACCTCCTACAGCTTTCCAGGAGCTAATTGTGAAATTCTGTAGCACTGTTCATAGCCTACTGCAGCTAAATATACTAAATATTACTACTTAGAATGGGAAATGGGATTCTCCAACCAGTAGCAATGGCATCACCTGAAACCTGTTAGAAAGGCAGAATCTGGGGCTCCTCCCCAGCCCCACACAAAATCATAATCTGCATCTTAATGAGATCCCCAGGTAATCCAAATGCACATTAAAATTTGAGAAGCACTGCTCTAAAGGGTTTCCAATTCTTTAGAATGAAAGCAACATTAAAATAAGGAGGAAATAGGGCAGCCCGGATGGCTCAGCGCTTTAGTGCAGGCTTCAGCTCTGGGCTTGATCCTGGAGACCCGGGATCAAGTCCCACATCAGGCTCCCTGCATGGAGCCTGCTTCTTCCTCTGCCTGTATCTCTGCCCCTCTCTCTCTCTGTGTCTCTCATAAATAAATATATAAAACCTTTTAAAAAAATAAGGAGGAAATAAAGGTAAACAATTTGTGATTTCAAGCATAGGATGGAGCTGGCTTACTGAATCGAGGAAGACTCTCCAAAGTCACTGTTAGATACCAGGATGTACTGTCTCTCAAACATTCCAGGAGTTCCAAGAGTCTTTCCTCTACTGGTCTGAGGCAGGGGTCTAAAAGGTTGTCGTGTTATTGTTGGCAAAGACTGCTAGACCCCACTCTAAGCAAAGAAACTGAGTAACTCTTAACTTCTCACAGCCTTAGGGTCCTCATTTGTAAAAATAACCACAAACAAAGCCCCAAAAGGCTGAATGATCATTTCTCCCTTCTCTAAAAGGCTTTTAATTCATTTCACTTCTTTCGAGAGAAACTGCCTTCTTCTCAGTACTTTAAAAAAAATGTTAATGCCTCTCTACAAGTAGTTTTTAACAAGCTAGTAACTCTAATTAATGCAAATTGATTTCTTCCTGGAAAAGAATCGAAGGCTCTGTAAGGAGAGGTGATAATGAAAGGAGAAGAAAAAAGAAAGAGAAGAGAGAAAATACACACACATATACACAGGTTTACTTGTTTTGCTTTACTTGATATGTTGTTGCAGGCTACTTTGGCAATGGCCTGTTAAAAAAGTATCTCCCATTTTTTCATTTTAACCCGTGATAGCCTACCTCATATAACCTTGCCACGGCCCCTGCACCTCCCCCCACCCCCGCCACCTTTTTTACACCGCGTGAAGGAACAGGGAGAGCCATCAGACACCAAATTCACCTACTTTTCAGTTGTGCTATGCCTGGGAGAATGGCGGTAGAGCTGAGACCCGCGGCAGCCTTGGGAGTGGAGAGCTGCTCTGCCTGCAAGTCCTTCTTCTTCCCGCCCGATTGGAATACTTCCGCAAAACTGATTAGGTAAATTCCCCTAGCACCCGCTCCTCCTCATCAAGAGTGCTGTTGCTCTGCAGGTTACTACTGTGTAAATGACAGACTGTCCTCAGAGAGCTCAACTTTATTCCCAAAGAAGAGGTCCCCAGCCAACTGGCCGCTCCCAGGGAACTCTCCAAGGTTCCAGGCTGTGGACGTAGGAGACAGGGTTCCTGACGCAGCCTGAGGCTCGCAAAACCTCAACAGGAATTCCCAGAGTGACCCCAGCCACCAGTGTGAGGAGGCAGGGCAGGATTCCTCCATAGTAAAACCTTCAGGGTTTGATCAGGACCCTCTAGGGACGAGCAATGGACCCCTAGTATGCTAACGACTTGGAGTTTCTCAACACCTTCGCCACCAGTGGAGGTCCAGCCAAGGGTTCCCAAGTGAGATGTCTCAACAGATCAACTTGGAAGAGTTAATTTTGTATTCATGATAAAAGTAAACTCAGAACCAACTACAAGTATAACAAAATATATAAATTGTATTCTCTCTTGATTCACCCCACCTCCATAACCACCTTCCAATTTCATATGAAAACGAGGCTAGGGCGGCCCGGGTGGCTCAGCGGCTTAGCGCCGCCTTCAGCCCAGGGCGCGATCCTGGAGACCCGGGATCGAGTCCCACATCGGGCTCCCTGCGTGGAGCCTGCTCCTCCCTCTGCCTGTGTCTCTACCTCTCTCTCTGTATGTCTCTCATTAATAAATAAATAAAATCTTAAAAAAAAAAGAAAAGAAAACGAGGCTAATTTCTAATTTTCACAGCGTTTTCCTCCTCTCTAGGTGCAGTTTTAAAGTGGCAGCAAATCTAAGCGCGGGAGAGTTTACGCCTATCTCAAGAACATCACTTGAGAACAGGTCACCTACATATAAGCCCGGTGCAAACAAACTGGTCATCCAATAAATCCATGATTTCGCTAAAAATAATTCCCTGCCTCCCCAGGCCCTTCGTGGTCACACTTTTCGAAGAAGAGCGGCAAAACCTCGCTTACTGTTTGGAGGGACGCTTGCGGAGAAGCTCGCGCCCCGAAGCGCCCCAAGTCCCCAGGCAGGCTGGCTGACGACAGCCAACCCCTCCCTCCGGCGGCGCAGTTCTCGGAGGCCTCGGCTCCGCGCAGGGAACCTCAGTCCCGCGGGCCCCGGCGGGTTCCACTTCGGCCCCATTTCCCCTCCTGCGGCCCCCAGTCCCCGTCCCCGCCCCCTGGATCTCAACTTCCCCTCCGCTCTTCCCAAGGCGAAGCCGCCCGCGCATACCTGCGCCTCCTCGTCCTGGGTCACCACCCCGATTACCGGGATCCGGCGAAGGCTGCTGGGCCGGATCTTGCCGCCGGCTTCCTGGGCTTCGGCGGTCGCCGCGGCCTCCGCCACGGACATGCCCGCCGCGTGGAGTGAGGGATGGGTGGGAGGCCCGTCCCCCTGTCCTACCCCGTTCTCCCTAGCCGTAGGACCCAAAGAAGCCCCGCCACCGAGGAGGGAAGGCCTCCTGAGAGCCGCTAGAGTCGCAAAAAGCGCCAGGGGTCCGGCAGTGGCCTCCGCGGCCGCGACGCCCGCCGCATCACGCCCGCCGCAGCCCACCTGCGGACTTCAGCTCCCGCCTGGCGGCCGGTTGCTAACACGCCAGCGCGTTGCTAGGGGGCGGGGCGGGGCGGCAGCGCGCGGCGCTCTTACGGAAGCCGGCGGAGCCAAACTTCCCCAAACCCTAGTGTGCACCTCCGCGCTCGCCGGGGCGGGGTCGGCTCCCGCGCGGGGAGGAGGCGGCAGGAGGAGACCCGGGTGCGTAGCCGTGGCTGTTACCTTGGCGTCGTGTGTCTCCGTCTTGCTAGTTTGCTCTGGGGCTTCTTAAAATAATAATGAGTGGGTAGAGGTGAGAGGATGTCGGACACGAGAGTGATGGATGATGGATACCTAGTGCTGGAAGCGGAGTTTATCTCGCGTCAAAGTGACCAGCGCCACCTACGCTCCTCCCTTTTACCTCGTCTGTACTTTAGTGCCTCTACCAGACGCTTACATCAAGGCATCGTACAGTGCTGCAGGCTGTTGAGCAAATCGGGGAATCGAGAGCAAGTTGACCCCTGGAAGCCTCGCTTTCCCCATCTTTCCTCATCAGGCTTTCACTTTTCTCAGCAATAGGATTTCTAGGAGGATGGAAGGAGATGGTGGTTTTGTAGAGCGGGGCTTGGCACACGAGAAGTACCCAGGCAAATGGTCAAGACTGTCATTGTCTTTATTATTACTGTGTTTTCTGTCCATTGCATCCTGAGTGATGACACAAGAAAGGTCAAGACTTTAATGAAAAGCTGCTCATGGTCATCGTGGATATAACTTAACCACCCCAAGACCGCGGCTGTGAAAACTTAGCTTAAAATCCTTTAAAATGGGTTGCCTGGGTGGCTTAGTGGTTGAGGGTCCGCCGTTGGCTCAGGGTGTGATCCCAGTCCCAGGATCGAGTCCCACGTCGGGCTCCCTGCATGGAGCCTGCTTCTCCCTCTGCCTGTGTCTCTGCCTCTCTGTCTCTCATGAATAAATAAATAAAATCTTAAAAAAAAAAAATCCTTTAAACCGGGACGCCTGGGTGGCTCAGAGGTTTAGCATCTGCCTTCGGCCCAGGGCGCGATCCTGGAGACCCGGGATCGAATCCCACGTCGGGCTCCCGGTGCATGGAGCCTGCTTCTCCCTCTGCCTGTGCCTCTGCCTCTCTCTCTCTCCCTCTCTGTTTCTCATGAACAAATAAATGAAATCTTAAAAAAAAAAAAATCCTTTAAACCTGAAATTTTTTTTTTTATTTTAGTCTCCAAAAACTCTCCCAAGAGTTAAACGTGACTTTTTATATTGTCAATAAAGTTTATGGCCTTAAAAATTACATAGAACAAATTCCGTGAAAATAAATTTCACAGCACCTCTCAGCATTTCTCTCATTTGTACAAGGAGCTGGGTGATCAGTGATTTCTAAGGCTCCTTTAACCAGTTCAAACATTTGACATTTGACTGAATGACCTTTCTGGCGATACAAATAAAAAGAAACGGGAAAACTCGATTGGGCCTGGCAGCACTTGATGTAAATCATAGCCAAAGAAATCAAACTTTTTTGAAAGAATTGAGCATCTAGTCCCTTTTCCTCACTTATGTTCATTCTCCCACTTTCCTCATCCCAGGTTCCCTGAAACTGTCCTGAGGTCACTAACACTTGTGGTGAAAGTCTTGGACACTTTCCTGTCCTCATCTTGCTGTACTTATCTCTAATATTTGACCCTATTGAGCACTTTCTCCTTGAAACCCTCTGATCTTCAGCATTCTTTTTGTTTTTATCTTTACAGTTACTCATTGGTATTTTTAAAGCTCCTCTCAGGCCTTATAACTAGAGGTGGTGGGTTCAGTAGGTCTAACGTTGCTGTTACTCCAGGAGAGTGTAAAAGGGTGTGTTAAGTGTATTAACACCTGCTAAATTGACATTGCACGTTCTGAGTAGACCACATCAAAAGGAGACTGAAATCACTTGAGTAAACACAATGGAATCCTGTGAGAATGGCACCTAAAAACCAAGATAGTCTGGAGAGCTGACAACTGAGTGATTTGTTTATCCTTTGTGTGTTGAGCCTTACATCAAAGATGAGGAAAGATGAAGGAGGGACTGTGAAGAAGAATGTTCCACTTAAAGCAGAGCTTAGGAGTTATCTACTATTGTGTTTCAGCACAATAGGCTGAACCTGATAAGGGTCCATAAACCTCAGTGATTGGAAAGTCACACTCTCTTCATTGGACTTAATTGTAGACACTTTCCTAACATATGAACACAAGGATTTTAATTTTATTTCAATTGTATACAAACCCCCCAAAATTGTATACAAACCTATATATTCATTCTGTCCTATGTCCAGAGCCCCTGTTTCCAATGCTTAATTAGCATAACTCCTGTGAACTTCCTCTTTCTAGCACTTAAAATCCCCCCCCCCCCCCCCCCCCCCCCCGTGAAATTCTTCATTGAAATAGATTCCCTTACCTGGGAAGTTAGTAGATCCAACTTTGTAATTTTAAAAAAAATCTCTAGTGGTATCTTTTACTCTTTGACAGGTGAGAAGCAACCAGGATGGAAGTGCCAACACTCTACATTCAATACTTCTTCCATCCTCTATTAGATGCCACTTTGTTGTTGTTTTTTTTTTAAAGATCTTATTTATTCATGAGAGAGAGAGAGAGGCAGAGACACTGGCAGAGGGAGAAGCAGACTCCCTGTGGGGAGCCCGATACAGGACTCTATTCTAGGACTCTAGGGTCACACCCTGAGCCAAAGACAGACACTTGACCACTGAGCCACCCAGGTGCCCCCGTAATTTGGTTTTGTACTCACCATATACTTTTTGGTATTTATTGTCTCAGATGCCCAACCCCTTACTACTAGAGGCTTTTGAAAGCAAGGAGAACCTCCCACCCAGATTTGCACCCCAAATCCTCAGTACAGTATCTAGAGTAGTGTTTCTCAAAACTTAGCATCCGTCAGAATCATCTGGAAAGCCAATTGAAACTGACTCCTGAGCCCTACCTTCAGAGTCAGCTTCAGTTAAGTTTGGGTGGGGTCCAAGGGTTTGCATGTATAACACATTGCTAGTTGATGTTATGCTCCTAGTCTGGCAAACGGTACTCAATAAATGTTCATTAAAGATTTCAAGGAATTATAAATTAGTTTTTAAATTTGATTTAAATGCCTTTCATAAAAGCATTTCATAAGTTACCCAGAGTAAGGTAAACAGTACGTCCTTGCTACTTAAAATGGGGTCTTTTAACTACCTACATAGGCTTTACCCAGGGGCGTATTAGGAAGGCAGAAGTCTGGCCCCAGAAGGGACTCAGTGAATTAGAATCTCCATTTTAACCTGATTGCCTGGTGATTAGTATGCACATTAAAATTGAGAAGCACTGGTCGTGTGTGTGTGTGTGTGTGTGTGTGTGTGTGTGTGTGTGTGTTTCATTGGTATTATTTTGGAGTAATTTTAACAATCTCCATAAAAACGGCTTTTGGGCAGCCCAGGTGGCTCAGCGGATTAGCCGTCTTCAGCCCAGGGTGTTATCCTGGAGAACTGGGATCGAGTCCCACGTCAGGCTCCCTGCATGGGGCCTGCTTCTCCCTCTGCCTGTGTCTCTGCCTCTCTCGGTTTCTCATGAATAAATAAATAAAATATTTAAAAAAACAAAAGCAAAGAAAACAACTGGCTTTCACGGAGCATTCCATCTGTATATTTTCCATGTCCTTTGTTTTCCTACTGATGATACTATTGAGCGCATTTGTTTTTCTTTTTGTTAAGTGCACCAATTAAGCTTTTAAAAAGCTTTAAGTGGGGGACGCCTGGGTGGCTCAGTCAGTTAAGTGACTTGGTTTTGGCTCAGGTCATGATCTCATGGTTATGGGATGGAGCTCCACATCAGGCTTTGTGGTCACCGTGGAGTCTGCTTCAGATTCTCTCTCTCTCTTCCTCCCTTTCTGTCTCAAATCAAATCTTAAAAAATAAAAAGCCTTAAGCATTTAAATTAGGTAGTGGATTTAAGTTTAATCATTATTCATTGAACTTTTTTTTTTTAAGATTTTATTTATTTCTTCACATGAGACAGAGACAGAGAGAGAGGCAGAGGAGAAGTAGGCTCCTTGCAAGGAGCCCAATGTGGGACTTGATCTCAGACCCTGGGATCATGCCCTGAGCCAAAAGCAGACACTCAACCAGTGAGCAACCCAAGCATCCCTGAATCTTCCTTAATACAGATTTTTGAAGGCTGTAAGTTAAAAGCACAGGACATTTTCCTGACACCAAGACACAAAAGGATGTAAAGGTAAAATAACTATTGAAATGGTAAATTATTTCAGCAAAAAGATAATAGTAAAGAAACATATCAGAAATGAATTAGAGAATAGAAAGGCTTCACTGTAATAACAGTTTTGCAGAATTTAACATCTCTGTTAAGTTACAAGTTGCAATTTCTTAAAAGCAGCTATGGATTGAAGACTAACTAGATGCTTTTAATATGTTGACCTATGTATATTTTTTATTTTTTAAAAAGATTTTATTTATTTATTTATTCATGAGAGACACGGAGAGAGGCAGAGACAGAGGCAGAGGACAAAGCAGACTCCACGAAGGGAGCCTGATGCAGGACTCAATTCCATGACCCCAGGACCACGACATGGACAGAGACAGATGCTCAACCACTGAGCCACTCAGGTGCCCCTTTTTACTTTTTATTTAAGTTGAACGAGCCAACATATAGTACATCATTGTTTCAGATTTTTTACTTTTAATATAAAGTATATTTTTGTGTATTTTTAACATAAATAAATGTAATGTTGAGAAATCACATTGTTCTTCTGATGTTTTTCCTGATACTTGTTTGCACACTGCCTAATTAGCAATGTTTAGTAAAATTGTAATTATTCATTAGTACAACTTAAGAATATTTCTTAATATTAAGTATTTTAGGTTACATATGAATTTGGTAATCTCTAAACTAATGCCACGTTTCAAGCAAATGTTATTCCTTTGTGAGTCAGAGTAATCTATTTTAAACAGAGAATTTTTATAGCACATAAGAAAAAGTAATTAGAGTATAGTCTTAGTAGTTTAGCTTTAGGGGAATTATGTAACAGAAAAAAAACATAAAGCTGGGATTTCATATACTGTAGTGTTTTAAAAAATCTTTCAGTTTGACTGTTACAGAGTCAAAGCCTAAGAGAGAAACAAAAGTAATTACCTCTTTCCAACAGAATCATTAGTTCAAATTTGGGAGTAATAAGTATATGGAACAGAAAAGAAAAGTAAAAGAACAGCCACCTCTGAAGTCAAACATTCTTTTTTTTTTTTTTTTTTGAAGTCAAACATTCTAATAAAAAATGTAGTATAGTAATCCAAATTTCAAAGTGATTTGAAACTAGGAATGTGGAGGAGCTATTCATGCTTAATGAAGAAACTAAATAAATTGGTAATATGTAAATTAAATAGATTTTTGAGCAATTCTTACCTTACCAAAGCTTCAGTTCCATGACATAGGAATAGTCCATGAAATGAAAATGTTCTCAAGCTTTTAAAACTAAAAACTATTGTGTTTACATGGTGGGAGGTTATGGGTAGTACCCTCAGGACAGAACTGTCTTTATTGGGAAGCAGGATTATTCAGACAAGTTTATTCCAATAATGTTAATTATTCAAGGTCTTTAACTGACTTGACTTGCTCTGATTCCATAGACTTTCTATTGATTTGCTAGGGTTAGTACTACAGACTGGGTGGCTTCCAAAAGTCCATGATTAAGGTGTCCAAGATTGGTTTCATTCTTGAGGACTCTCCTTGGCTTGTGGATGGCCATTTTCTCTCTTTGTTGTCACATGGTCTTCCTTTTGTGTCTTTACTGTGTCTTCTTTTAAGGATACCAGTCATCCTTGGATTAGGGCCCACCTGTATGACCTCATTTTACTTTAATTACCTCTTTAAAGGCCCTATGAATTAATATGAATTTTAGGGAGATATAACCCAGTCTATAACATATCCCAACATACTTTGGGTTATAATATGAATTTTTAAAAAGAACAAATTATAGAAAAGAATATACTTAGTTAAGGCAATAGTGGTATTTTTACCTATGGGACACTGATTATTTTTCACAAGAGTGATAAACAGCTATTTTGATTTTAAAAATCACTGTACATTTGATCAATGTGAATCTGTCCTTGGGAGATGTATCCACTCTCAGAGCTCTCAACCAGTCTGGATTTTGAGCCTGTAGTGCCTGATTTTGTCAAAAATCATCATTTATATCATGTTTCATTTTCTATTTGAAGAATTCATTACCAAAGTTAATTTGGCAGCCTGTGTTCCCTAGAACTTACCATAAACAAATGACATTTAACTGCTGCCACTTTACTAGGTGGCACTCTCTCTGGGAAGCAGGTCAGAAAAAGAAAGAAGTTGAGGCAGGCAAATATAGGTGTTACTGAGCTGGCCACAGCTTTGGAACAAATGCAACTCAATTAATTGCTCAGTCTTTCATGATATTATCATGGAGGCCTTAACAATTATAGTACTAAGAAACAGCTTATCTGGGGGAAAGGAAGTGAGAATTTATCTACCAGCTCCTCCTTATGCTACATGTCTCTGGTCAAAGATCACCCCTCCGGTTGGGTTGCTGGATTTATCAAAAACAGACAAACAAAAAAGTCCCATGCAATATTTGTAATAGAATTACATAAAAATTAGGGATGCCCAGGGGTGGCTCAGTGGTTGAGCGTCTGCCTTTGACTCAGGGTGGGATCTCGGAATCTGGGATCGAGTCCTGCGCATCAGGCTCCCTGCGAGGAGCCTGCTTCTCCCCACTGCCTATGTGTCTGCCTCTTTCTCCCTGTCTCTTATGAATAAATAAAACTTAAAAAATAAAGAATGACATAAAAATTATTGTTTGTCTGAATTTCAGGTTAAACTGAGTGTCCTGTATTTTACCTGGCTCCCCTACTCTCGGGGCATTAACATCCATGCATTTCCTGGCAGATGTGGAGGAAGCCAGAGCTTCCACAGATCCCCTGCACAGACACCATTGTCAGTTTCTCCTCAATACAGCCGTGTGCAGATGGCAGTGATGGAGGCCAGGAGGCAAGGCACTAAGTAAAAACAATGACGGGGAGAGGTGTGGGCAGGAAGCTGCAGGCACAGCTTCATGAATGTGGGATTATAACATAATTTTCTCCAAAGATGAGTCAACATTCATTATCTCATTAGTATCTGCAGAACCATACTGCATTAGATACTGGGATATACTAGTGAATAATATACAGTTTCTGCATCAGGGAGCTTACAAAATATAGCTTGACTATTATGTTGAGTCCTAATTTAAAGATAATTGATGAATGCTAGTAAAATGAAATAATTCTTTTAAAGATTTTAAGTTATCTCTGCACCCAACATGGGGCTGAAATTCACAATCCCAAGATCAAGAGTTGCATACTCCACTGACTGAGCCAGCCAGGTGCCCCTGAAATAATTTTTAAAATGCCACCTCATTAGGTAGATATTTTCTAAATAACTACCTTGGCAAAAACCAAAACCTCCCAAATCTTAAAACTATTACATATATATATTGCTTTCTAGATCCTTCTACAAAGAAATAGATGGCCTCCACCAAATAATGGATTATTTAGTAAGAAAAATCCATTTGTATATAACATTTCAAAAAAGAAGTTAAAACACATTAAATAATACTTTTTATTTGGATGTTCATAAGGCATATCTATGAGAATGATATAAAAACATGGCATGTAATTTGATAATGATATTTTAGAGATTACAGAGTTTTAGCAAGTACCTATTACACAGTTATAAAGAAGATGGTATTTTCCAAGCAGATACAAAATATCTAATGAAAGATCAAGGCAAGAACATGAGTATAACTAATTAACAATGGAAAATCAATTCTAATGCGAATTACACATTATCCTTTAAAACTTTTAAAGGTAAGATTTGCTGCAATCTAGTTCTTTCAAACAGTGTTAAACAGCATCATGACAAAAAACTTAAGGCCAGAATAGGTTAGTTTTGAATTCATATAAAGAAACCCAAATATACTGTGGGTCAAATATAGGATAAGGGAATCAAATAATGAAGAAGTCAAGATCTTTTTAGTTTCTAACTGGCATTCCTTTATCCTCCTGGACAGTTGCCAAGCCTCCTGTTGTATCCACAATTCTGGCAGCAAGATAGAGAAATAAGATAAAGAATACTTGCTGCTTTTCTTTTAAGGAACTTCTAGGAAGTCACCCATATGTCACCCTACATCCCACTGGAACACCCAACTGCAAGGGCAGTTGAGTATAAGGTGATGGGCAGCAGCTTTTAGAGAAGTAAACAGGCATTGAGAGACAACTTCCAGTCCCTGGGCCGCCTAGGTATCTGCGAAGCTATGAAAAACCTTCAAGGAAAATCTTAAGAGAATACTTCCTTGAAGTTGGCAATTTGAAAATCATATAACAGCACCTATTTTAATGATTTAGTTTAGCCTGTCCAGCCACTGGGACAATCCTATATGTAGAGTCTGCCCTAATTTTGAATGACAGCATGATGGAAAGCCAATGATTTAGAAAATTAAGAAATCTCTGTATGTATGTGTGTTAGGCTGAACTAAATATTGTTTTGGTATTGACAGAATCTATAAATATTAGCACTTTTTAATTTTCTTGCATTGGAGAGACTGGCAAGATGGCAGAAGACTAGGGGTCCTCAACTCATCTGTCCCACAAACTTACCTAGATAACTTTCATCCTGAACAACTACAAATTTGACCTGAGACATAAAGAGAGAACAGCTGGAATGCTACATAGAGAAAAGTGTTCACTTCTAACAAGGTAGGAAGGTGAAAAAAAAAAAAAAAACAAGTGGGGGAGGGGAACCGCGACTACCTGGTAAAAGTGGAGACACAAAAGCCTCTGGGGCACGGAAACCCAGCCCTGGAGAAGCAAGAACTTTAAAAATCTGTGCTTGAGTTTTCCCTGACAGAAAAGTGCTTAGCAGGAAAATTGGGCAGAATTGCAGAAGGGGCAGTGAAGCCTCAAGATGCCCGGAGTCACTATAGGAGGAGGGATGTCCAGAGGAAAGCTCATTGCAAACTGTGGTCTGATATTGGTAAAGGGCTGGAAGGGAGGCCACAGCCCTCCAGGGCATTTGGGAGAAGACTGCTGGATATGCGGACTGGCTCCAGAACTCCCTTTACCCTAGAGCCTGGCAATGGACGGAGGCGGCTGTCCTCCCTTCCCTTTGGGAGAGGCAGTCCCTGGGAGTACGGGTCCAGTGGCGCAGGGCCTGGGATCCCAGGGTGCCCAAGAGGATAAAATCGGGGATCCTCCGTGCCCCCTGGAACAGGTGGAAGCGGAGAGGGCACAGGAAAGCAAGAATGTGTGCTGCTGGGTGCCCCACAAGCTGTGCAGATCAGTGCAACCCTGCCTGCCCCCAGGAACATCTAGGCCAGTGAGGACTGGGAGACTGGTTAGTTACTCACAGAGAACCTGACTCCAGACCTGGAGATCTGGCTGCTGCCACAGTTGTTTTTCCTCTTTGTTTCACCTTGTGCCTGGGAGAGGCGGGGCCTCTAGGGAACAAAGGCCTCAGAGGATAAACATCTCACACTGAGCCCAGCACCTGGCAAGGGGCAGGGCATCTCTGCTCAGGCACAGACACCTGAGAACCAGTGCAGCAGACCCCTCCCTCAGAAGAACTGCTGAAGAACAAGGGAAGAGCAAGTTTGCTGAAAAACAGCACTGGAAAGCTCCAGGAATGAGGGAAAATAGTATACAGAATTAGAGGGTCTTTTTTTTTTTATTACTTTTTTTTTTTTTAAGATTTTATTTATTTACTCATGAGACAGAGAGAGAGAGAGAGAGAGAGGCAGAGACACAAGCAGAGGGAGAAGTAGGCTCCATGCAGGGAGCCCGACATGGGACTCGATCAGGGGTCTCCAGGATCACACCCCGGGGCTTAAGGTGGCGCTAAACCGCTGAGCCACCTGGGCTGCCCAATTACAACTAGTTTTTATATCAGACTAAAAATTTGCAATATTTTTTCTCTTTCCCCACCTTAACTATAATATTTTACCAACCCTTCATTTTTAAGTTTTTTCCTTTTTGACTTTCATATTTATACAATTACATGTCTTAGATATATTGTTCACTTCAGGATTCCCCTCAATGTATCCTATTTAATTTTGGTAGCTATACGTACAAGATATGGATTTTTCGTTTTTGTTTTCTCTGTCTTATTTTGTTTTACAATGGTGGAAGTTAGTACCTTCTAACACATGATCAAAATACACCCAGAACCAAGAGGAACACTGTTGGTTCATTCATAGACTATATTCTCTCTTCCTTCCCATTCTACCCTCCTCTTTTATTTATGTTTTTGTAGTCAATGTTGGGGCTTTATGTAAATATTCCTGGTTTATATAAATTTGGGGTTGAGTGTCTTCTAACATACAGAACAAAATACACTCAGAACCAAGAGGATCACTCTCTAGGTCCCCTCAGGAAGACTACATTCTCTGCACCACCACTTCCTCATCACCACCAACAGCCCCCCTTTCTTTTTTCTTCTCTGCTTTTTGTTTTTTACTTTTACTATTTTGTTTTAAGATTTGTTTTTCACTTTAGTGGTCCCTTGTTTTATTTTGTTCTGTTCTTTTTCTTTTCTGGTCTCTGACTTTTTCGGGATCACCTAGGTGTATCTTATTTAGGTCGTGGTTGATATTTTTGACTCAGCTTGCTCATAGAGACCCTCTGCACTGGACAAAATGACTAGCAGGAAGAATTTACCGCAAAAGAACCAGAAGCAATACTCTCTGCCAGAGTTACAGAATGTAGATTTAAATATGATGTCATAAATTCAATTCAGAAGTACAATTATAAAGATACACATGACTCTGGAAAAAAACATCAAGGACTCTAGAGACTTTATTACTGCAGAATTGAGATCTAATCAGGTCAAAATTAAAAATACTCTGAGATGCAATCTAAACTGGATGTTCTAACTGCTAGGGTTAATGAGGTAGAAAAGAGAGTGAGTGACATAGAAGACAAGTTGTGGAAAGGAAGCTGAGGAAAAAAAGAAAAATTAGAGCCCATGAGGAAAGGCTTAGGGAAATATATGATAGCTTGAGAAAGAGAATATATGTCTAATTGGGATTCCAGAAGAGGCTGAGAGAGAGAGAAGGCCACAGCGTATATTTGAACATATCATAGCTGAGAACTTCCCTAATCTGAGGAAAGAAACAGGCATTCAGATCCAAGAGATACAGAGGACCCCCCAAAAAAATTAAGAAAAAAAACCCCATTCAACACCTTGACACTTAATAGTGAAACTTGCAAACTTCAAAGATAAAAAGAAAATCTTAAAGCAGCTTGAGACAAGAGATTTTTAATTGATATGGGAAGAAATACCAAATTAACAGCAGACCTCTCCACGACCTGGCAGGCCAGAAAAGGCTGGCATGATGTATACAGGGTACTAAATGAGAAGAACATGCAGCCAAGAATACTTTATCCAGTGAGGCTGTCATAGAAGAGAATAGAAGGAGAGATAAAGAGCTTCCAGGATAGATAGAAACTGATAGACTATGTGGCCACCAAACTGGCTCTGCAAGAAATATTAAGGGGGACCTTGAAAAAGAAAGAGGGAGCCCAAAGAAACAATCCACAAAACAGATACTGTATAGATAATACGATGACACTAAATTCATAACTTTCAATAGTTACTCTGAACGTGAATGGGCTAAATGATCTCATCAAAAGACGCAGGGTTTTGGACTGGATAAAAAAAGCAAGACCCATTTATCTGCTGTCTACAAGAGACTCATTTTAGACCTAAGGACACATCCAGCCTGAAAATGAAGGAGTGGAGAACCATTTACTATTCAAATGGTCCTCAAAAGAAAGCTGGGGTAGCAATCCTCATTATCAGATAAATTAGAGTTTATCCCAAAGACTGTAGTAAGAGATGAAGAGGGACACTATATAATACTTACAGGGTCTATCCAACAAGAAGACATAATGATTATGAATACTTATGCCCCTAATGTGGAAACCACCAAGTATATCAATTAATAACCAAAGAGATACTTAGATAATAATACACTAATAGTAGGAGACTTCACCATGGCACTCTTAGTAAATGACAGGTTTTCTAAGCAGAACATCACCAAGGAAACAAGGGCCTTGAATGACACACTGGACTAAATAGATTTCACAGATATATACAGAACTTTCCATCAGAACACAACTGAATACAGATTCTTCTCAAGTGCACATGGAACTTTCTCCAGAACAGACCACATACCGGGTCACAAATCAGGTCTCAACCAGTACCAAAAAATTAGGATTGTCCCTTGCATATTTTTAGACCAAAATGCTTTGAAACTAGAACTCAATCACAAGAAGAAATCTGGAAGAAACTCAAACATATGGAGGTTAAAGAGCATCCTACTAAAAGATGAATGGGTCAACCAGGAAATTATAGAAGAATTATAAAGATTCATGGAAACTAATGAAAAGGAAGACACAACTGTTCAAAATCTTTGAGATACAGCAAAAGTGATTCTAAGAGGCAAATACATTGCAATACAAGCATCCCTCAAAAAATTGGAAAAAAATTAAATATACAAGCTAACCTGGCACCTAAAGGAATTGGAGAAAGAACAGCAGGTAAAACCTAAGCCAAGCAGAAAAGAGATAATATAGATTCGAGCAGAACTCAATGAAATAGTGCCCAGAAGAACTGTAGAACAGATCAACAAAACCAGGAGCTGGTTCTTTGAAAGAATTAATAAGATAGATAAACCCCTAGCCAGCCTTATTAAAAAGAAAACAGAAAAGACTCATATTAATAAAATCATGAATGAAAGAGGAGAGATCACAACCAATTCCCAGGGAATACAAACGATTTAAAAAATGTATTATGAGCAGCTATATGCCAATAAATTAGGCCATCTATAAGACATGGATGCATTTCTGGAAAACCACAAATTACCAAAACTGGAACAGGAAGAAATAGAAAACTTGAACAGGCCAATAAACAGCAAGAAAATTGAAGCAGTCATTATAAACCTCCCAAGACACAAAAGTCCAGGGCCAGATGGCTTCCCAGGGGAATTCTACAAAATGTTTAAAGGAGAAATAATACTTATTCTACTAAAGCTGTTTTGAAGGATAGGAAGGGATGGAATACTTCCAAACTCGTTTTATGAGGCCAGCATCACCTTGATTCCAAATCAGACAAAGACCCCACCAAAAAGGAGAATTATAGATCAATATCCCTGATGAACATGGATGCAAAAATTCTAAGATACTAGCCAATAGGATCTAACAGTACCTTAAGAGGATTATTCACCATGACCAAGTGGGATTTATCTTTGGGATGCAAGGGTGGTTCAACACTCGTAAAATGATCAACGTGATAGATCACATCAAGAGAAAAAACAAGAACCATTTGATCCTCTCAATAGATGCAGAGAAAGCATCTGACAAAATACAGCATCCATTCCTGATCAAAACTCTTCAAAGTGTAGGAAGAGAGGGAACATTCCTCAATATCTTTAAAAAAGCCATTTATGAAAAGCCCACAGCAAATATCATTCTCAAAGGGGAAATACTGGGAGCCTTTCCCCTAAGATCAGGAACATGACAGGGATGTCCACTCTCACCACTGCTATGCAACATAGTACTAGAAGTCGTAGCCTCAGCAATTAGACAACAAAAAGAAATAAAAGGCATTCAAACTGGCAAAGAAGAAGTCCAACTCTCCCTCTTCACAGATGACATGATACTGTACATAGAAAACCCAAAAGACTCCACCCCAAGATTACTAGAACTCATACAGCAGGATACAATGTGGCAGGATACAAAATCAATGCCCAGAAATCAGTGGCATTTCTATACACTGACAAGACTGAATAAAGAGAAATTAAGGAGTCAACCCCATTTACAATTGCACCCAAAGCCTAAGATACCTAGTAATAAACCTAACCAAAGAGATAAGGATATATACCCTAAAAACCACAGAACACCTCCGAAAGCAATTGAGGAAGACAAAAAGAGATGGAAACATATTCCACGCTCATGGATTAGAAGAATAAATCTTGTGAAAATGTCTGCTACCCAGGGCAATCTACATGTTCAGTGCAATCCCTATCAAAATGCCATGGACTTTCTTCACATAGCTGGAACAAATCATCTTAAGATTTGTATGGAATCAGAAAAGACCCCGAAGAGCCAGGGGAATATTGAAAAAGAAAACCAATGCTGGGGGCATCACAATGTGGGATTTCAAGCTGTATTACAGATCTGTGATCATCAAGACAGTGTGGTACTGGCAGAAAAACAGACATATAGATCAAAGGAACAGAAAAGAGAACCCAGAAGTGGGCACTCAACTCTATGGTCAACTAATATTCGACAAAGCAGGAAAGAATATACACTGGAAAAGGAGAGTTGGGTAAACTGGACAGCCATGTGTAGAAGAATGAAACATTCTCTTATACCATATGCATAGATAAACTCAAAATGGCTGAAAGATCTAAATGTGAGACAAGAATCCATCAAAATCCTAGAGGAGAACATAGGCAACAGCCTTTTCTGAACTTGGCCACAGTAACTTCTTGCAAGATGCATCTATGAAGGCAAAGGAAACAAAAGCAAAAATGAACTACTGAGACTCAATCAGGACAAAAATCTTCTGCACAGTAAAAGAAACTGGTGCATCCACTCTGGAAAACAGGTGGAGGTTCCTCAAGAAGTTAAAAATAGAGCTACCCTATGACCCAGCAATTGCACTATTGGGTATTTACCCCAAAGACACTGATGTAGCGAAATGCTGGGATACCTGCACCCCAATATCCATAGCAGTAATGTCCACAATAGCCAAACTGTGGAATGATCCATGATATCCTTCAACAGATGAATGGATAAAGATGATATGGTCTGTATATACAATGGAATATTACTCAGCCATGTCCCACCGTTTGCTTCATCGTGGATGGAACTGGAGGGTATTATGCTGAGTGAAGTAAATCAATCGGAGAAAGACAAACATCATATGGTTTCACTCATACGGGGAATATAAGAAATAGTGAAAGGAATTATAATGGAAAGGAGGGGAACTGAGTGGGAAAAATTAGAGAGGGGACAAACCATGAGAGACTTCTAACTCTGGGAAACAAAGAAAAGGTTGTGGAATGTGATGTGGGTGGGAGTATGGGGTAACTGGGTGATGCGCACTGAGGAGGGCACTTGATGGGATGAGCACTGGGTGTTATAAATATGTTGGCAAATTGAATTAAATTAAAAAATGTAATTAAATTTTTTTCTTGCATTAAAAAAATTGAAGAACCCATTCATTCCTGTAAAATGCATCATTCAAAGTAAGAACAGTACCGGTTCATTTAGAGCAATTACATATACTGAATATTTACCAGAATTTGTTTTATTGACTTATGAACAACTGAAGGTAGAGCATCTCATTTTCATGACAACACATCACAAGTAGAAATCTGAACACTGGACTGAGGCATGTTATACTATGTGTAGTAATACTTTAAGTCAAGAATTCACAAAATAATTTCAACACCAAATTTTAGGCTGTTTGAATACTAATTTCAAAACAGAGAGTCTGTAGATGGACACAGGTTCAGTGTTTATAGTAATCCTAAAGAAATATTTATGAGTTACATGTATGGGTACTTTAAAATATCACATAAGAAACCTTATATTTCACAAACAAATCTCTATTGGGGGCAAAATTCTTTGTACAGGATTTATTATGAAATAGTTTAATGGCAAAAGGCAATTAAGAAGAATTAAAATTTTTTCATATTATGTAAGAGATAAACAATACAAAATTGGATATGATATATTCTTGAAGCCCTTTTACACAAATAATTTTCATAATTTGTAGGTATGAATATACCTTAAATTACTATTATCAAATTAATTTTGAAGTAAAATTCCTTAATCAAATTAAGATTAGGCTAATTCATAAGAAATTAATCAGGTAGTTTAATACTGGAGCTCACTAGCCATTCTATATGTAGCACAAAATAATTATCTCCAATAAATACCTATAAATATAATTTCTTCATACTTTAAAATATTTTAAAATTTAAATAAAAATCTCTACATGTAGACAATCTGGGCTAAATTTCCATATATGCCTTGAAAAATATATGTTCACATGAATATATTCTTACTTAAACATGATTTTAAATATTCTTAATAGAGGAGACATGAAATCTTCACACAAAAGCTAAATAAATAGCATGATTCAGCCCATGATTATTTTCCTCTTAGGAAAAAATTACTTAGTTTTTTGCATAGGATTAAGACTGGGCATATTTTCTACATTCTTATAATTTTCTCAGGGGCACTTCTCAAAATACAGATTGGTAAAGAATCCCCACTACTTTAAAGTTCCGACCATTTTCTCACATCTAGCAAGAGCAGAATTCAATCCTACTTCTGAGGCCAGAGTAATGATTTTTAAAAAGGTAATTATGAGAAATAATGATTAAGAAAAAAAATCTGGTAGAAAATGGTAAAATAAAGCAATTAAAAGTCAAATAAATAAAAGTCAATATTTTTGTATCTTTAGAAAGGCTTTTAAACATTTAGAATTATAATGAATATATTACATTTATTGTGAAACTTCAAAATTATTTCATCTTTGTAGTACTAAAAGGAAGATATTATCATGAGACAAAAGTTACATCCTATATACATTTTCATAAATTTTGTTTTTTTCACATTTTCAAAGGCCCCTTTTATCTGTAGTAGTGATAACATTATTTATATCATTGGCTATTTAATATACACATGCAGCAATATAATTCAATAGTCATCTAACTTTTAAAAATATTTCATTGTATTTTCACATTAAATGGTAAAAGCGTGGTCTTGACAGAGTGAAACTTGAGGAACAAATATTGAAAATATGCTGTTAATTTCAGTAGTGAGCTACAACAGTTTATGGGTGTCTCCCTTTAAAAGTTATCACCCAACTGAATTCCTACCAAGAACTAGCAAGTAAGTGATTATCAAGAGGGAAAGAACAAAATTAAAATAATATGAGAGAATCGAGTGATTTACCAAATTGACAGGTTGCAGTAGTCGGTAAAGAGCCAATGGTGGGAAAGGTAGCTTCCATAAATAAAACTCCTTCTAGGGGTGCCCAGTGGCTCAGCTGGTTAATGTCTGACCCTTGATCTTGGCTCAGGTCATGATCTCAGGATTGTGAGATCAAGCAAGCCCTGCACTGGGCCCCTGGGCATGTAGCCTGCTTAAGATTCTCTCTCTCTCCTCCCTCTGCCCCCAACAAAACTCCTTTTATTTTGGCTGCTGCATTCAGTAATACCTCAGTGGCTAAGTTTAGAAATGTTATAATTGCAGAATATATAATTACATAATGCATATAATTGTATCTTATCTGCAACTATTTTAATAAGGAAAGAACAAATGGGAAAAAATGTAGGGCATTCTAATCAAAGTTTGAACAAAATGCAATTTTAATGTGGAATGTCAGTACTGAAAAATTTTATGAATAATTTGTATGATTATATGTCTCTAGAGTAGATTTATAATTAACCACTCTTCTTAAAATCCTTCATGCTTGCAAACTGCTCGCTAATGAATGGTTGAATAGGCAGAAGGACCTCTCAGGAAGAGAAAAAGAGGTGACCAACACGACAGGGATTTTTAAAGGTTCTACAGGATCTCAGCCATTCATTAAAACTGCTATGGTCCTATCTCTGCTGGTGTCCCAACACTGTCTAGGGAATCACATGGACTGCCATGGGTCTCCAAGGTCATGTCCCAGGGAAGATCCTCTCGCAAGGTTAGGAACTGTATATCATCCCACAAGCAATTATAAATTTGTGACTGTAATATTTTCATAAATTTTTGATACCCACACACACTGTAAAGAATGTCAATGCCTTTATGACAAAAGAGGAAGCATCTAGATTGGCATCATGTTGGTAACGCATGTGGATGAAGCAGGGGCCATCAGCCTAGCAGTTAAAACTATAGCCTCTGAAATAGGATGGCTAGACTTGAATGCCAGCTCTGCCTCTTATTAACTGCATGATCTTGGGCAGATTATTTTTCTATCCTTCTGTTTTCTCATATGTAAAATAAGGATAATAACTACCTCTGTCACAGGGCTGCTGTAAATATTAACATGGGATAAGACAAATAGCTGAGAGCACTGCCTGGCATATTATAATCTCTCAGTGAATGTCAGTCAAATTTTATGCAAGATAGAGGGATGAATGGCTAAGATGCAACGCTGTAGATCAGCTGACCAATTACTGGTGGGTAAACTTCATAGCTTCCCTCTAACTAGAAACAACTTTAATATTCACAGGCGTGGTACAATGTTAGAAAAATCAATTTTGGAATCCAAATATTACAGTCTTCTCCCTAACCAACATAATAACATGCAAATGAAACTGCTCTGTAACAAGATAAGGAATGAAATCTTTCATGAGGTACGTATTATCAGTATGCATTTCATGTCTCCATTGCATTTCAAATATAATTTCAGATTCAAATTGTTTTTTTAAAATTTGTGTTTCTTCACAAATCACACTGGTTCATACAATTAATTACATTATTCAAACCCTATCTTCTGAGAAAAATATAGGAATGTTACCATTCACCCTTACCTAGATGCTAATGTGAGTGACCTTTCTTAAAGTTACTGTATGATTATGCATGTCTATTTCTTGAGCCGGATAACAATTAAAACCTTAGGTAAGCTTCAGAAACAAAGAACATATATCCATTAAATTATATTAAAACTTAAAACTCTGCTGGTTTGCAAGGTTATTTTTTTTTTTTGGACATTATGCTGTATCTATATTATTAGCCAGAAATATCTTTGCCTGATAATGGAATACAGTTTGTCAAAGTAACAGAAATGTTACGGTTATGCAAAACAAAATGTACAAGTTGACTACAAAAATTCATAGTGCCAAAATAAGACATCTGTGAAAATTAATTTTTAAAAAAACTGACCACTAATTTGGTTGGGATCTTACTGGACAGATTTCAGGCCACATGAATTTGACAGTGCACTTGCAAATGAACATAAAGGAATTCATAACAATAATGGCATGAGTGGAACTCTACATGGCACCGGTGAGCACCATTTATCATCACATGACTGTAACCCTCTCTGGTGAGAGATGAGGAACTGCTCCTCCAACACCTTCTTCTAGAAATTGGCTCTTTTCCCAACCTTTTTTAATTCTCTTGAGCTTTCGGCTTATACATGGAAGGAGTAAAACGATCTTACCCAGAATTACAATTGAGGGCAAAACAAGAGCAAGGACGAAGTTTGGTGGTGTATAAAACCTGTAGTACTCTTCTTCAAAAGCTCGTTTCCATCCATAAATTAAAACATGGAAAGTACTTATGAGCAGAGCAACATATCCAAGTGTAGACTTGGGTAGAGGAGAAAGAAAAAGAAACAAAGAATAAGGAACAAATTATTCAAACTCAAAAATCAATGCATCCAGCTACACCAAGTTTATAGTGTGCTAAAACTATTTTATCTTACATTACTGACCTACTCTTTATTATCTACTAAATTAAAATTTAGTATTTCCACATATTTCATATATATTTAAGTGTTTGTCTTATTTTATACAAAGAAAGCCATATTGTATTTAGTTTCATACTCTGATTATTGTATCTTTTCCTCATGTCATTAAATATGAAACAAACCTTTTCCTCATGTCATTAAATATGAAAACATGACTCTTTATGCTTTATAATATTCTATTGAATGGATGTGTTATTGTTTACTTAATCATTCCTTTTTGTTTTTTTTGAACGTTTACTCTGTTTTCAACTTTCCTCAATTATAAGCCCTTTTTCTATATTTTGGTTTATTTCTTTAGAACTTATTTCTAATAGGGGGGTTACTGGTCAAAACATCTGGGTTTTCCTTAAGGGTACTGATGAAAACTGCAAAACTTCTTTACAAAGGTTAACCACATTTCCAACAGTTATGAGTATTAAAAAATTATATATATCTATATATATAATATACACACACAATAAAATTAAGTGCTGAAGAGCATTCTCATGGGAATACGCCCCCCACACCCTGCCCCACATATATATACTAGTTGAAGGTAAATATGAAAAACCTGATAGTATTAGTATGTGATAGAATAGCATTTCAAACATGTGGCTTTATTGATCATTAAATCAAATTATTCAGAGTACTTCCATTAAGCAGTTCATAGGTGAAAATCTAAAAGGTCAGCATTCTGGGCTCCCTAAATCATTGTTTGATTAATTACTTTGAGAAATGGTCTATGTAACATTACATCAGTGTAATGATGTAATGTCTAACTTCATGGGGAAAGGATCGACTCTTTAGCAGAACTGTTCTGTTTTGCAGTTACTCATTTCAATTTAATGATCACTTGCATCCACCCAACACCTTTTATCAGAGAGCCTTCCATCTCTTTCAGGTATGATTAAACTGACAGTAGGAAAAGTATTCACATTTTCTTTCCTTCAAAAAGGAAAGACAAATTTAGACAGGGAGATGCCCTTAACTTGAATGAGCTCTTTAGATGACTTGGGGGGTAAAAACCTCAAATAGGCAAAAACAAAACAAAACAAAATTTAGTGTACCACCAAGTGACAGTCATCCACATATTGTACTATAAACCATTTGGATACAACCAATACTGACTGTGATAGTACAGGTGGGGTCTAAGCTTGAGTTACATATTTTAAAAATATGCATATTTGTTAAATAATTATTACTGGAGAAGGTAAATGTTTAATTTATTAAAGAATACAGTGCTGTTTTGAAACACCTTTGTATATACTCATAGGCACATATATACAACTAATATACTAAATACATATAATAACAAGATTCATAAGGTTGGTTGCTTATCATAATCCATCAGTCCAGTCACCTAATTTGCCACACATTTCTTTTACAATATTCAGACTGACCTTCTCCTCACTTGAATTCAAATTAATAAGATTTTTCTAGATTGATCAGGTGACTCAAAATATAAAGGAATTCTTTATTCACTGGTTGAGTAACAAAATGACTTTTGGCACTAAACTTGATCTAAGCTTCCCCATTCTCACTTTCCTTTTTTTTTTTTTTTTTTTAAAGAATTTATTTATTTATTCATGAGAGATACAGAGAGAGAGGCAGAGACACAGGCAGAGGTACAAGTAGGCTCCCTTCAGAGAGCCTGTTGCAGAACTCAATCTCAGGACCCCGGGATCATGACCTAAGCCAAAGGCAGACGCTCAATCACTGAGTCACTGAGGCATCCCATCATTTTTTTTTTCTTTTTAAAATGAGCCTTATCTGTAACGTTAGGCAGTGCTATCAAAGTCTTCTAGTAGAATCCTGTACTGGTCTTTTGCTTACTAAACCAGAATGGCCCTAAGCTGGCTTCCAGCAATTTTCATTCCTTGAGCTAACTGCATAAATGCAGCCCCAAAGGCACTCTTTTATAAAAAGCATATTTAAAATTAAACTGTACTTAACACTTAAATTCTATGCCGCCCAATCCCTCACGCAAAAAAGCCCACGTACCTGAATAAAACTGAATTCCCTCCAGTTTAAAGCATTGCTCACGGAAGGGATAGAGGTGACTGCCAGGAGAGACAGTAAGCCAAGGCTCATTATGCCAAAGGAGATATACATTTCAATTCTCCAAACTTCTTCCTCGTTCCAAGAGTTTTCGACATTGGCATGAACCTAACGAGAGCAAATGTGAATTTCCTTCATTTGGCAGAATATTCACTGATTCAGCGCAGTTCACTCTTGGAATAAGAATACATCATATATGGACAGATTTAAATTGTATTTTTTCAATTTAACAGACCGTGATGGAGAACCTATTACTGGATGGTATTGTTCCAGGTGTGGGGAAAAGAGAAGGGAGAGTTAAATAAAGGAAGACTAAGATTCTCTCTTTCCTGGCATAAATGTGAGGGGATGGGTCAGTCTGTCACCTACATTGTAATACATCACAGTCACAGGGAGTCTGGGGTCCTAAGACCAGGAATGTCAAGTGTTGGTTCCAAGGTGACATGAGAAAAATATTGGCAGTTAGACTTAGTTTTGAGGTACTTTACTAAGTTGATTTAAACTTGGTTGAATATTTTGGGTACATCCTGGCTTTAGATCAACTTAGAATCCAGGAAGAGAATTTCTAAATTATGTGTGCATCTTCCTCTCTCACTTGAAGAATATTTGTATGTCATTTGTTTCTCTTTTTTTTCTTTACCTTCTTTTCCTCAGAAAGCTGAGATCTCCTTATGGATAAAGTCATACTGAATGCAAATATTTACTCTCTTGAACTGCCTCACTGATGCACTTCTCCAACTCTTCAGTTGCCTCATTCCTATATAGTACTTCTTCAAATGTCTTTTCCTTACGTTGATAATACATATATGATCAAGTCAGACTTGATTAACTCTGAATATGTGGTATTCTGCATAGGGATTACTTTGAGAAATGTCAATTTACATGTAAACAATATAACTATAGTATAAATCAAAGGTTGGACTCTTCAGCCTAAAGCTTTGATTTAAATAAATATCTATTCATGGATAACAGATTCTAACTTAACACAGTTTAACTCTGTTCAGTTCCAGTTAACAAAAGAAACTTGAAATTAAAAAAAAGGAAAGCTAGTTCTGAGCATTAGGTCCCCGGAACAATCATACGAATATACTGAAAAAAAGCCACAGAGCTCCTCTGTGGAAAAAGGCTCTTATTATCTTCTTTGATGTCTATACAACAATACAGAACAACCACCAACCTCAGTAAACCCAGAGCTTACAACCTGCACCTACTTGGCCTCCCAGGCCATTCATTCATCCCACAAAACACTTTGTGAATGCCTTACTACGTGCCAGGCACAGTTCTAGGTGTTACACATACATCAGTGAACAAAACACACAAGATCCCTCCTCTCATAAACTTACATTCTGATGAGAGGAGGCAGACAACAGTAAATAAACAAGGAAAACATAAAGTGTATTACTGAAAAGAGTAAAAAGTGAAAGTAGAACAGAGTAGGAGGGACTGGGGTGGGGGGGCAGTGGGAACACAGGGTTTGAGTCAGAAGCAGGTAGCAGAATTTAAAATGATGTCCAGGCTCGGCCTCTGTGAGAGGTGCAATCTGAGCAAACAATTAATGACCAGTGAGGGAGCTGGTGGAGCAAATATCAAACCCTTAGTATTTGGTTAAGTTGAAGAGGTATTTTTAGACAGACAATGGCTTAACAAACATCAATTCATTAATTTATTTCACATTATTTTATGTTGAGACAGGCATAAATACCAATGGCTATGCATTTGGATCATGATGCCATGGATCCTTATGAAATGCAAAAGTTGCCATTCGTTTTGCTACAGAGTCCTCGCTGTCATTGGTAAATACTACATCAAATAGCTTTGAGGAGACCCTTTATGCTCCATTTGCTGAATGGATATCATACTTTGCTCCTTCAAGCCCCTTTCACATGAAGCTTTCTGTGAGATTTTCTTAAAGAGCTAAGTGTTATAAAGGTTCACCTGAGGACCTAAAGCTTCACCTGAGTATTTTTCCTCCTTTTATTTTTGATAACAAAATCCTTGAAGATGTGTCTCTTGATTCTGGCTTCCTATTCTGTTTTGTATTTTCACTGGTTCTAACTTTATCACAAATGTTTACTGAGAGTACCTTATCATTTCATGGAACACAGCCAATTATAAAACATTAAAATAACTGTTTAATGCTAAAAGCAATCATTGCAATCATAACATAAAAGAGAAAAAACAGCTAACCCTTTATTTCTGTTCTTATTCTTCAAAGAAAGGTACGGTAGCAGCTTTTATCTTAAATGATTTTGAATCAGCCACATAAACATTGTATAAAGAACAATTCTTTCCCCTCCCTTAATATACCAAAATTTCTATTACAAGGTCTGTAAAATTTGACACTATTTCAAATCTCACGTTTTACAGATTATACTTATAAGGTATTTCACTAGTATCCAATAAATAACAAGCAAGTTCCATACCTGCTGATAAGCCATGTTGAGAAACAAGTATCTCTCTGACCTTCTCATTGGTAAGCAGAGGCTGTAGGCAACATGGACCGAAGCAAAGAAAAAACTTAGTAATCCAAGTTGTTTCCTGCACTGTAACCAGGTCTCCAACCAAGGCGGAAATTTCCTATACTTGGTGCCGTAATAAAGCTGATAAGCAGCTGCCAGGAGACCTGCTAGGTATACCAGAGACAGCAAAGTAATGGCAACTATGGGCAAGGTTTTATTCACAATCTCAATAGGAATCTTGTAAAAATCACTCTGCTGGTTTCTAGCATATGGATGTATCACATCTCTGACAAAGGAATATAGAAAGAAAAACGTGGCTAGGCTTATGGCTACCACCACTGGCCCTCTCCAGAGAGTAAATAGTCGCAGGGGTAAATTTTCAATCTCCCTGGCCGATGACAATGATCCCAAGTCAACAGGAATGAAATTCAGCTGACGGGCAAGTTCAATAACCTGTTGTCGAGCTTGAATATTGTTGCTGCATATATAGACCTGTGGCAAAAACAAAAGATTCATCGTTACTATTGTTTATGAAAATGGTGATGTTTGCACACTGCACCCACAGAGCATCGCTTATGACGACCTTGGGTGATGCAAAAAGTTAAGGAGATAAAGCATTTACTAACATTATTAATCTATTGATTAATAAGTCAAAACAGTGTCATAGAAACAATAAAGTCCTTGCTACCTGTGAGGACATGAAAATAAAATGCAGAAAATTCCTGCTGGAAGCTGGGATTGGGAAGTCCCCAGGGGAAGGAAGGTTTCTAGAACATGTGGTTCAGTAGCAGTGGCAAGGTAAGGTCTAGGGTGAGTTTGGGCTGCTGGCCATCCACTGGCTACTCTGGCTCTCACTCTGGGGTTGGCTCCCCCAGCCTCTGAGGACAATACCTAGTTCTAGGACTGTAGTGATTCTGTCTAGCAGAGGGATTACAAGCACTGTCCTTTAAAGATATTCAGCAATACAAGATGGGCATGGACTCTGGATGGTTGAATTTGCAATTAAAATCTCTAACTTATGTCACACTGCTGTACAATTTATAAAATTTCTTTGAAAGGCCATGAGTAATCTCGGGTTATTATTATATGACTTCATTGATCAGAATATGAAATTCTTTCACCTGTGAATAACGATACTATACCTGCGTAAGGGAAAAATGGTATTATAAGGCTTAGTTAATTTAAATAGTAAAGCCACTGCCATTACCTAATACTAAGGTGTTACATCTATAAAATGAAATGATGGGTGGGGATGAGCGTGGACTTTCAAACTACCCAAACCTCTTATATTTCTGTAGTTAGAATTCAACTAATATTTGTTGAGCACAAATTCATTTCTGAAGTGAGCCACTATTACTTATGGGCAGGTCATCATCTCACTTGGGGCTAGAAAAATATTGCCATAAAGTCTCTGTTAATGTTTGGGGAAAACAAATTCTAAATATATCCCTGAAGTTGTTTACATAAGGTCTCTGGAACAGACCACACTGAAACACTTGCTTGCTAAAATGTGCATTTTGCTGACAATGTAGTGCTCTTTGGATCATTAATTTTACCTAACATGAGCAGATTAATAACAAAGTCAATATTATTTATACAAATGTCCATGAATTTCTAAAATGGAGTGGAGAAGAATACCTATATTCCAAAGAAATAAAGAAAAGCATTCTAAATTAATTTATTATAGCTGTGACAATGCTGACCATTTTTTACTTCTTGTAAAAAAAAACTTGTAATAAAACTTAAATATAAACATAACCTATAAACTATAACATTTATTTAAATTTAAATAAATTTAAAATTCATTTAATTTATAAACCTAAAAGTATAAATCCAACATTTGTAACAAAAGTAGAAGCCCTATGGAATACAAATCAAACTATTTCTGTGCTCACTTTGAATTCAAATCCATATTTTTTATAGTTGTATTTTTTTAAAAGATTTTATTTATTTATTCATGAGAGACACACAGGGAGAGGCAGAGACACAGGCAGAGGGAGAAGCAGGCTCCCTGCAGGGAGTCTGATGCGGGACTTGATCCCAGGACCCCAGGATCATGCCCCAAGCCAAAGGCAGACGCTCAATCACTGAGCCACCCAGGTGCCCCTGTAGTTTGTATTTTTTGTAGTTTCCTATTTTTTGTAGTTGTTAAAGATCAAAATTATCAGAATTATGGGCAAAGGGTTAAATTTAGGTTTATCCCTAGTTTGGTGTATGCATTCCTAAACTTTGGATATATGAAAGAAAAAAGGATTTAGAAATAGCCTCTAGGAAAGCTGGGAAGTATATAATCTTTTACTAGTCTTCCAAAGTAAAGACTTGAAATGAATAGTTATCATGATCTGATATGCCATGTTCAGTGATACAATACCTGACTTCATTTTCTAAGGTATTTAATCTAAGGCATGAACTGTCTTTACGAACAAAAATAATGAAAGTATTTTATCGTCAAGCTTACCTATGATGCATGACTACACCTTTAAAAGACTTGTAAGGTGCACTATTTTATATGTTTACTTATAAAGGCTCTCATTCCATAAAGGCATTGATGGAGCTCCCCATATGCTTTATTCTCAAGTCAAACTGGATAGAACCCATACTCTAAAAAAGAACCCAAGAAATCCAATCTGCTTCCCTACACAGATTAAAATCTAGACTTTAAATAAAACGAACTGCATAAAATAAAAAGGCACTTCTAAAGCATTCTTCTTGAGGCTCATACTAAATAGTGTTGCATACACAGATGGAATACTGTTACCAAATAGCTGCCAGGAAGAAGGGAGGGGAGAGCTAGGGAGGGAGGAAGAGAGTTGGGGAGATAGAAGAAGAAAAAAGGCATGTTTGTTATTGTTTCTATTTCTGAGGAAGCCAGGAGAGACTCAATGTAATGTGTGCCGTTATTCATCGGCCAACTTTGCCTTTTCCCAAATTAGCTGGTAATAACAGAAAGTCCAAGTAATTTTCTCCACTTTCCACACTATTTGATAAGGGTGGAAATGCACCCTTACAAGGTCAGGACATAAGTTTTCAGGTGCTCAGACACAGTTTTCAAAATGATAATCACTGGAGAGTGTCAGAATTTGATTTTTAAATGTAGGACATTTGTTTCACTACTTAAATACAGAATACCAGACAAATACCAATAAAATTGGGGATTAAGAGGTACCAACTTCCAGTTTTAAATACATCATGGAGATGAAAAGTACAGCACAGGGAACATAGTCGATAGTATTGTAATAATGTTGTGCAGTGGGGCACCTGGATGGTTCGCTTGGTTAAGCCTCTGCCTTTAGTTCGGGTCACGGTCCTTGAGTCGTGGGATGGAGCCCCGTGTTGGGCTTCCTGCTCAGTGGGGAGTCTGCTTCTCCCTCTCCCAATTTGTGCTTTCTCTCTCTTGTCCCTCAAAATAAATAAAATTAAAAAAAAATTATAACGTCGTACAGTGACAGATGGTGACTGCACTTGTCTTGGTGAGCACTGAGCGATGTGCAGATTGTCAAACCATGATATTATATACCCGGAAACTAACATTGTATGTCAACTATACTTCAATAACTAAAGAAAAAATGAAAGAAAAAAAAAAAAAAACCATACCTGCCGGCTGGCATCCTTGGGTCCTAACTGAAGGGCCCAAGCTGAGACAACATTAAAGCCTTTGACAATCAGAGAATCCGGGAATAATGAAGCCAAATATTCTGCGTTGGATTCTGGGTATTGGTTTATCCTCATGTTATTGCTCACATCAATCAGGATTTTACCCACAAGCAGATGTCTCAAGTCCCAAAGGGAGGTGTAATGTTCTCTATGCAGAGCAACAAATATTATATTTGTTTTTGTTAGAGCATCTTCATGGTGAGTGACGTCTACCACGTGAGGAAAAAATTCAGAAGCAAACTTAGGATTTCTACTTCCTATCACCACATGATAGCCACATCTAATAAGTCGAATCGTCAGTGATTTGGCAAAATCCCCACTTCCAATCACACCTACAGTGACCCTCCTTGCATCTTTGATACCATTTATGCCATTAGGCAAAAAAGTTTCGCTAAGGTTCTTAGGGCTTCCCATCATAGAGATCGATTCCATGATATGGGCTCTTTCAAGATCACCAGAGATGTCCTAAGGGAGAGAAAATAAAATCTTCATCAATTACCTATTACCCAACAGTCACATACTTCCAGACATTATAATAATACCCCTCATTTACAGAAGTAAAATATTTTAGCAAGCTATAAAACCTGGAACCCAGCAAGACACAATTTGTAGGCTAAAAAAGGATGTCAGAGTAGAAAAATGAACTGTCACAAAGTTGATATGCTAAAGTGGGGCTTCTGAAATTTTAATGGACACATGAATCACCCGAGAATCTTATTAAAATTCAGATTCTGATTCAGTAGGTCTGGAGTGAGGCCCAAGATTCTCCCTTTCGAACAAGGTGATACAAATGATGCTGGTCTACTGACCTCTGAGCAGCGAGTCACTACAGCACAAAAGGCAAGAGACTTTAGTTTCACCTAGAATTTTTTTAAAAGCACAGTTCTACCAAGTCAGATTATCCAGTTTTTGCAGCAGATCAGAGGCAGCCAGTCAGAAATTCCACTAGAGGTGGAGGTGATGTGCTGGCATGTGAAGAGCATATATAACACGAGAAGACAGAAAAGCCACCAAAAAAAACGATTTAAAAATGGCTAGAATCGTTTAAGGTAGAATCTATAAATTATCCTATATACCAATAGCTAAAGAGAGTAAGATAAATCAGTTAATAAAAAATGACCCCCCCGGCATTTAAATAATATTTTAAGAAAAACAGGCTTCAAAATATAATGAAGGATTAATTAAATACCATTTACTTCTATCATTCACTCTTATCCTACAATTTATTAAGACAGCTTCCCGACAAAAAAACAGGATTAGTAATGTGTTTATGGTCTTAAATTACACAATACTTATGAAATCTTTTTCTTCCCCTTTTATTTGTTGGCTTAAATACAGTGAAGTTATTTTGCCTGAAAAAAATCTGTCAAATTCACTTCTACTTAGGGGACTAACATCTGAAATGTTGATATTTGTAATAACATGCTCAAGACGACACATCAAATGGCCATGAATCAGTGTTGCTGTTGGATCTGAACAAAATATACTCTTCCAGATGCCTGGGTGGCTCAGAGGTTGAGCGTCTGCCTTTGGCCTGGGGTGTGATCCTGGGGTTCTGGGATCGATTCCCACATTAGGCTCCTGTGTGGAGCCTTCTTCTCCCTCTGCCTGTGTCTCTGTCTCTCTCCCTCTCTCTGGTCTCTCACGAATTAAAAAAAAAAAAAAAAGGAATCTTTAAAAAAAATCTTAAAAAAATAAAATGAAATTTGAAATTTAGATTAGAGCCAGAAAACCCCCACTTTTTACCCTACAAATGGACCACAATGACTCCCCAAACCCTGTCAGTTAATCTTTAGAAAACCAGTATTACCTAATCCTTGTATAGCACACTTCATGTGCCATCTGTAGGCACTTTTTATGTTAACGGATTGAACCCCATGACTGCTTGATGAGACAGCTGTTAATAATGTCATGCCTGTTTTGAACATGAGGAAACTGAGACATGTAGAAGAGCATTAATTTGTCCAAGGTGGTAAGTGAGAAAGTCAGGGAGCCAGGATTAGAATCCAGGCAGCCCAGCTAAGGCACGTGTCACTTTGGTGCAAGTACAGAATTTAGAGAAAGGGCCTTGTTCTTTGGGGGAGAGGGGCTGAGTGGGACAGTGATGGTTGTGCTCAGGTCAGTGTATTCTCCTTCTTGGGCATGGTTCACTCCTCAGCATTACCTAGTGATCTTAATGTCTAACTCAGATCCTGAGAAAGAAGAAGACTCACTATTTTTGCATCTATTACACGTTTCATTTCACTTTTCAAGATAGAAGGGGTGGGAATTATCTGCTTCCCATGCACTCAGAAGGCCAGGCAGAGGTCAGAGGCACCAGAGTAGTACAAAACATCAATATCCTCTTGAGGTATCATGAGCTATCTTGGGAATCAAGAGCAGTTAAAGGAGACAGAAGTCATACAATCGATGATCATTTCATTCAGGCATCCAAGGTGAACTGGCCAACCTACCCCTAATCATATATGCCACCTAAGGGGGAAGAGTTATTAGACTCACACACAGGAAACCAAGTGTCCTATACCCTAGTCCTGAATTCTGAGTAGAGATTGTGGCATCTCTCAAATCTAAGAATTGCTGCACTGGCTTTCATATACACAATAAAGCATGAAGTTTGCTGACTCTGCCTGGTGCTATGAGAGTCAGAGGATCCCACCACTTGATAAGTGGAGAAGCAGAATTGTAATCTCAGAGCTGCTTCTTCCCACAGGGGAGAATGGCCCCCTGAAGCAGTGGTTCTCAGCTCTATCTGCACACTGAAATGGCCCAAGGAGCTTGCAATCCAGGGACACCTAGTTACCTCCAGCCAGATCTTTGTTTAATTGGTCTGGAGTCCAGCTTGGGCATCAGGCTTTTTTTTTTTTAATTGTTCATTGGGTGTTTTAATTAATATGCAGCTGTATTTGAAAACAACGCTACTAAAAGGTTCAGAATTCAAGCTAATACTTAGCTTGGCATTTGGAAATAACAAATGTGGCTTTTTGATCCTCAAGCTCATTTTTGCACTGTGGTTTGTGATCACGAAAAATAACACTAGCAAGAGAATAACCGTTGCCTGGAATGCAGGAAGCTGAGGAACATGCATGTTGTCCCTCCCCATCTCCTACTCAGGCAGGAGCAGTATCGGAAGGACCACTCACTATTTTGCAATTTCCCTTTTATCCACTTTCTGGAAAGTCAGTACCACTCCTTAAAATGTGTCATCCCATTGCACGGCATATTTTGTTCCTGTTGTTTCACAACATTCAAAGTTCAGGATGTCCAGTGACGCTATCTTCTCCTTCTGGCTGACAAGCGACTCCAGCTCTCCGGGCATCAGAGGCTCTGCTGACTGGAGTAGATGGGAGTTTCTAAGTGACCTGACTCTCTCTAGAATACTATCAAACTTTAATGTGAATATGATCACCTGGGATCTTGTTAAAATGAACATTCTGATTCTCTACGTCTGGCATGAGGCTCAAGAGTCTGTGTTTCTCCAGAGCTCCCAGATGATGCCCCTTGTCCTAGTGGTTTGTGGGCCACACTTTGACTACCAAGGTCTTGGAGTCTCTCTACCTTTTCATTTGATGTGATTCTCAGGTAACACAGACTAAAGAATTGAGAAGGTTATACATTTATGGAAAGTTTTGTTTATGCGGTACTGAGGAGAAAGGACAGGCTGAGGCTTCTGAAATCTTGTTTTCTGAGTCTCTTTCCTCTGTTATATGGAAAACAAAGAGGTTGTACCTAACTCCTGCAGTCCAATACTAAAATCCTTTTGTTTCCAAGTCTTAAAACTATAAAATCATAGTAATATCACTACTTTATATTTAACACTGTGACACTTCAACTTCATGAGCTTGACTTAAAAGTGTGATTTAGGTAGCACATGGAGGGACACCTGGGTGGCTCAGCTGTTGAGCATCTGCCTTCGGCTGAGGGCGTGATCTTAGAGTCTTGGGATGGAGTCCCACATGTGGCTCCCTGTGTGGGGCCTGCTTCTCCCTCTGCATGTGTCTCTGCCTTTCTCTCTGTGTCTCTCATGAATAAATAAATAAAACCTTAAAAAAAAAAGTAGCACATGGATTCCTTGAAATTTCAAGGTCACAGTTTTCCTGAGTGGCCATTCAACTTGCTGTTTGCATTCAATACTTGAAGTATATCATCAGGGTCAAAGAATTGGATTATACTCAGCTACATGGCCTCCTGAGATTCTGTTTAGAAGGGTTTCCTTGACATTCCTCGGCTGAATGGCAGCTGTTATGCTATATAAATAGAACCTAATTTGTTTCACATACAAACATCTAGGGCATTAATTTTTAAATGATAGTACCTCTGAAAGGGGCTGTCCTCAGAGATCTGGGTGACATCCATAACTTGATGATTTAGACATGTTATCAAGTAAATATAATTCCCCCAGGGCCATGAGAGGGTGTGGGTGTATTTTTGACTCTCCAAGTCCACATCTGAACCTTTCTTCTTCTCCTCTCCTGCAAACACTCCGCTCCTCAGAGGCCGGTGGCACCTTATAAAACCTCCCTGTAAGCATTGCTGTCATCTATTGACTTCCAGCTTACTCTTTATCACTAGTGACTTTGACATACATAGTCTTCCTCTCCGTGCCAACAGTTGTCATCCTTTTCTGGGATGTTCTGGGATGTCTTCACTCAAGTGGATAAACCACTCAACCTCACATCCTCTTGTTTCCATCAGTTGTTAAACCAAAAACAATGAATCTCTGCCTCCATCCGACTCAGCCATTCACTTTCTGATATCTCCAAACACTATCTCCGAACCTTCCAATAATCTTAGTCAGATATTTGCAGTGACTAATTCAAGTCAGCAGAAAAAATCTGATGCATTGACCTGCTATTTTCTCACTATCAACCTCCTCCTGGTTTCTCATTACCTACCTAAATTCTACAGCATACAGTTATGGTCACTTGCTTAAAAAGATCAACTCTTGTTAAAGACTAAATATTTGTGTCCACCCCCGCCCCTGCCAAATTCTTATGCTGAAATCCTAAATCCCAATGGGAAGGTATTAAAAGGTATGGACTTTGGAAGGTGATTGGGTCATGAGGGTCGAACCCTATTGAATGGAATTTGTGCTCTTATAAAATAGGTCTTGGAGAGCTCTTTCTCTCTTTTTGACAAGTGAAGACAGCAAGAAGATGATAGTCTATGAACCAGGAAGTGGGTCCCCATCAGACCCTGAATCTGCTTTGTAAGAAAGAATGCAACAAATAGGGTTTGTTGTTGAATGTATCAAAAAGATGTGAGGACCAAAAGAAATGTAATGATAGGTCTATAGGTAAGATCCCTTTCTTTGCTGATCAAGACAGGGCAGCCCAAAGTGAGTGAGATGTCAGTGTCATGGTTTACTGGCTGAGCTCCGAATAAACGTCTCTCCTGATGTCCTGATTGTGTCCTTTGAAACTGCAGTCCTAGTCTTTCCAGCTTTTTTTTTAATGTCTTTTTTTTTTTTAATTTAATTTATTTATGGTAGTCACACAGAGAGAGAGAGGCAGAGACACAGGCAGAGGGAGAAGCAGGCTCCATGCAGGGAGCCCGACGTGGGATTCGATCCCGGGTCTCCAGGATCGCGCCCTGGACCAAAGGCAGGTGCTAAACCGCTGCACCACCCAGGGATCCCGTCTTTCCAGCTTCTGACGTACCCTCTTCCTCACCTTTCTTATTCACTTATGATCCTTTCCTTAAAATGTGTTTGCCTTTATCTGTGCTACCTTTTCAGTACTAAAGTATAATTACGCTCATTCACTACATTTTCCATGTCACCAGTAAAACTTGAATATAGCTTCTCACTTCCTCTTTGTACAATTAGCTCAATTTATCATTGTTTATATTGTCTCAACCACCCCCCCCCCCGTACCCACCGCCCCAACGCACACAAAAAAGAGGGGCTAGCTAGGTGAAAGAAACTGCAAACCATTTCTAAATAGCCTGCAAAATCTCTAGGATGGGTATTGTTCTTCTGTAAATAGCTTTTAAGCTTGGAAACAGCAGAGGGAGAGAGACAAGGTAAAAACGAAAACACAACAGACTCACTTGAAAGAAAAAATAAATAGATCAACACAACCAAGAAATAAAACAGGTGGAATGACTGGGGGGTTGGGGGGGTGGGGGGGAAGGCACGGACGAGGTGGTTTGGAGAGAATTTTAAGCGTTCCTGGTAGTGGGGCCTTTGCTGGGGCTCAATCTCCAATCTTGAGGGTGGGGGAAGGGGCAGGAGTTCAAATTCTACTTCTCCCAATTTCACCCACAGTGATGAGTGAGAATTAAGCACGGCCCGGAGTAAGTTTTTCCACCTAAAAAATGAACTGCCCGAGGAGTAAAACTTGACACCAATCCCCGTCCAAGGGGTGGGGAAGATAATAAACGGAAATCTGCGGACAACATTTTCTTTATGTCTCTGCTCCATTTTAAGAGCAAGATATTTAGGGCATAATTTTCAACAAGTTTTGGCTGAGGCTGAACACAGGGTTCAAAGAAAATCCAGGACATGAGAGAAGAGGCCAATCACCTCCTAACACACAACGGCCCAAGCACGCCAGGGTCGCATCATCGGCCAATAAACAAGATGACCCCGGGAACACTTGCCCGCACCGCGGCGCTGCGCGACGGCCTGGGAGGTGCGGGGCGGGGGCGCGGGCGGGGGCGGGGGTCCCTCCCGCGGGGTGCTCCTACCTGGGGCGGTCTCTCCCGGCCTCCTGGCTCCTGGGCCCAGCCTCGGGACTTTCTGGGGAGCTCGCCGAAGAGCACGAGCAGTAGCAGGCGGCCTCGGGGGCACAGACCGCCTTCCCCAGCCAGCCCTGCGGCTCCCCAGCTCCAGGGGCGCGCGCGGGGCCCGGGGCGGACGCCCGCAGAGGGCGCGGCAGCGGGGAGGACCGAGCAGCGCGCGGCCACCACTGCCCCTGGACCCTCGGCTCCGCCGCCGCCGCCGCCGCCGCCGCCGCCGCCACCTGGTCTCGCGCTCCTACGCGACCCGCTCACCTCTGCGCCCGCCCTGCGCCCCCCCTCCCCGCGCCCGGCCGGGGCGAGCCCGGCAGCTCTGCGGCCGCGGCGCCCACGCCCCAGGGGCCCGGCCCGGCTGCAGGGCCTCGGGGCCGCGCCTCCGACCGGCGGCTGCAGGCGTTTGGCGCGGCGGTGGCGCTCCCGCGGCTTCCCCGCCTCCCCGCGCCGGAGCGCGCACCGCCCGGGAGGAGGCGGGGGAGGGAGGCGCGCGGAGGCCGGCCCCGCAGTGACGCGCAGAGCGCGGCCCTGGGGGGCCCGGGGACGCCGACCCGAGGGCGCTGCGGCGCCGGGAGCTGCCCGGGAGCTCGGCGGGGTCCGGGCGGGCGCGGGCAGAGCGGGGGAGGCCGGAGAGCGCCGGGCGGGAGCCGGGCGGCTGCGCTCCAGCGGGGGCATCCCCCCTGCCCCCGGAGCCGCGGAGCGTCCGCCCTCGCCCGCACCCCCTCCCCCCGCCCGCCGTCCTTTGGAAGCAGCAGCTCCAGGAAAGGCGAGCCCGGCTCGGTGCTGCGCAGTCGCCTTCCCGCTCCGCACTTGGCCTTTCCGCGCCCGTGCACCGCCCCGCGCCCCGTCCCCGTTGCACACTCTCCAGTTCCTGACGCGTCTCCAAGAACCGGCCGCGGCTTTTCCTCTCCGTGTTCCCTTGCCCTCACCTCGACCCGGCCACGCCGTCTGTTGTCTGGATGGCGTCCTTGTACTAGAATGTCCAGAAATGCCCTTTCGTGAGCCGTATTTTAAAGCTCCCTCGCATAGAAGGATCCTCACGGCCCGCCGACTGCAGATTAGTCTGTTGACTTTGACCTTCGCTGTAGCTGGTGCCAAGCCAGCTCTGGAGTTGGGGAACGCAGGGGCGGACCGGGGAGTCGGGACAAGTGTGTTCCTGGGACGAGCCACTGAACGCTCCGGGCCGCAGTGGCCTTGAATGCCCGGGGGGTCTCTGAGCTGCCGGGCTCTGGCTTTGCGGTCCTGTAAATTCTCGCCCTGCAGACTACCGAGTAGTCTGACTCCTCTGTCTTCTGCAAGAGATCTTTACTCTCGCAATGAAAATCAATTTGGGAAAATTCTCAAAGTTGGGTCGATTTGTTCATACGTTAGTAAATTATCATTTCAGCAAGCTAAGTTGAAAAATTCTCTCTTCCTGGTGGCTTATTAACCAGGAAAAAAAGAAAAAAAAAAAAAAACAACGGAGAAGGGGGTCTTGGATCGATCGTTGGGACAACTGCACTTTCCCCTCTGTAGTCCATTCAGATTAACCTTTGCAAATGCAGCTTTGGAAATACATTCTCTGTTTGACTTGACATTTGCGCCCTCCCCCACCGCCAAATATTATTAAGGTTTAAAGTTTAGGCATAGGCTGAGCTTTTAGTGATGTTGAGGTATTGACAACTGGCGAAATTCTTTCCATTTTGGTAACTAGAAAAAAATAGTTAAAATTTATACCAATTTTTATTTTTTTGCTTCAGTACTACTCTCAAATAATGAAATTAGCTTGCTTTCTTTCTTTCTTTCTTTCTTTCTTTTTTCTTTCTTAAGCACTTTTGGAGGACTACTAGAAGAAATTCATGATTCTTAGTAGTTTAATGAAAAGTAGGCAGCTTTATCATTTTTTTAAACAATAGCATTACATAACTTTCACAAAGGGTTATTTAAAAATAGAGCACTTTCTAAGTATCCTAAAACTACAAATTATTGTGTAAAGCATATAGGTAAACCATATATTTTATTTTATATTATTATTATTTATTTTTAAAGATTTTATTATTTTATTTCTACAACCTGGGGCTCCAACTCACAACCCAGACATAAAAAGTTGCACGCTTACCAATTAAGCCAGCCAGGTGTCCCTAAACAGTGTATTTTAAATATTTTTAAGAGCTGTCTTAACAGTGGACTATCCCCCTCACCAAAAAAAAAACAAGTTATATTCGAAATAATTTAAGAGAGAAACAGTCAATAATTTGCAATTTCCAGAAGGAATATCCACCTTGCTTATTTGAACTATTAAACAAGTATCCTTGACAGAAAACCTCATGCTGCCAAATGTGGCCCCCAAAACTGTTGGCACTGATGCAAAGCATGATTTCTTCCAGGGTAATTGAAATTTTTACTACTGTTTTTGAGTTGGAGTTTTAGAGTATAAAAATGATTTTGCAAGATTTTTCCAGGTCATGATGTGCTCTTTGAGAAATCTCTACAATTCCCTGAAGTAGTAATTGATTCTACTGAAGAGCAGCAGTAATTTCATTAAATGGATCTCTAGTGGCCTAGAGGTGTGAACACGATTCTTTTCTTTGACTATTATAACTTTAGAATGGTAGTTCCCAAAGTGTATAACTTCAAGCACTTGTTCCTGAAGATGCTCCTCCAGTAATTCATTCACTACAAAGATATTTATTGAGCTCCTACTATATCCCCCAGCTGAGCCACTAGAAACAATGGTGAAGAACACAGATATATTTACCTGTCCTGTTAGCAGTTATAGTTTGGTGGGAAAGATAAATTAGTAAACAAGTGTAAATAAGATTTATACTAATTTCTTTATGCAAATAAGTATAAATCATGATGAAAACAACAGACTTTGAGATAAATAATAAGAACTTTTTTATTTTAGATTCATGAGGAATATTAATGGATTAGAGGCTCAGAATTTCTACTGTAAAGACATTTACTTAATCGAGTCCCAGTAAATCCCCAAATTTGTTTTGAGCACTGAAACTTTGTGAGGAATGCATATTCATAAAATAAAACCATTTTTTTGTTACTTTTTTGAAGCCAAGAGATCCAATGAACATACATTTGTCAATGGATATTGATATATTTAATAGATTTATAAATATACATATAATATGTTTGAAATAGGTTTTGAAGGCAGATGATATAGAAACATTTATAAGTATGTTCATATATTTTAATAGATTTATAAGAATAAATATTTTTATGGATACTGTCTGAAGAAAACATGGCAGAAACATTTACAAATCTTTTAAAGTATATGAATGTGCATCTGTAGTTAACATTGTTTCATGAACATATTTCCATATATCAACATGGTCTAGATACTTAATTCTTAATCCCTATGTAGCCCATAATATTGGTATGCAATCATTTTCTTAACCCTGAGTTTTAGGAAAATACATTTTCTGATGCTTTTACTATTATAATTAATAGTGCTTTAGCTTCTTTGAACGATTTACTTTGGCAGGTAATAAGTGGAGGGAATATTTCTTTATTAAACATTTAAAAAGTGTATTTTGTATTTTTTATTATTTTTAAAAAGATGTTATTTATTTGAGAGAGAGAAAGAGAGCAAGCATTAGCAGGGGGAGCGGCATAGGGAGAGGAAGAAGCAGGCTCCCTGCTCAGCAGGGAGCCAGATATGTAGCTGGATCCCAAGGACCCTGGGATCACGACATGAGCAGAAAGCAGACACACTTGACTGATCCATCCAGGCCCCAAAATGTGTATTTTTTTTTTAAGATTTTATTTTTAAGTAATCTCTACACCCAAAATGGGGCTCAAACTTACAACCCCAAGATCAAGAATCACATGCTCTACTGACTGAGCCAGCCAGGCACCTCTAAAAAATGAATATTTTTTAAAAATGATAAAAATGTCAGTATAAGAAGATTTGATTCTGAATCTCGTGGATGACGACGTTGTAGCTGAGTATAGCCATGCAATTTCAGAGCCTCTGTTTTTTTGCATGTATTATTGCGTTGGTGCCTAGCAAACCTTGTCAAACCTTACTGAGAGAACTCTTATAGCTGAACAACAACAAAAAGAAAAAAAGAAAAAAAAATTATAAAATAGATGAAAGATTTTAATACATATTTCTTCAAAGAAGATATGCAAATGGGTAATAAGATCATGGAAAGATGCTCAACATCCTCAATTCTCAGAGAAATGCAAATCAAAACCATATGAGATATCATGTCACATCCACTAGGATGGATATAATCAGAAGTCAGTATCGCAATATCAAGTGTTGGTGAGGAAGTGGAGAATTTAGAACCCTTATGTGTTGCTGGTGGAAATGTAAAATGGTGCAGTTACTTTGGAAAACAGTTGGACAATTCCACTCTTTAGTGTTGAAAATATGTCTATAGAAACATTTGCACATAAATGTTTATTGCAGCATTATTCATAATAGCTCAAAAGTAGAAACAACCCAATGTCTATCAACTCTTTAAATTAAGGAATGTATAAAGGAAACGTAGTATATCCATATGAGGGATGTGATTCACATGGTATTATAAAAAGGAATGAAGTACTGATACAGACAGACAATATGGATGAATCTTGAAAAAGTATGCTAAATGAACACTGCCGGACACAAAAGCCAGTATAGTCTATGATTCCATTATATAAGATGTCTAGAATAGGGAAATCCTAAGACAGAAAATGAATTAGTAGTTGCTAATCTACTGCCTGGTGGGGAGGGGAGTGGGGAATTATTGCTTAATGGGTAGGGGGTTTCTTTTTGAAAATGAAAATATTGATGAAAATATTGATGGAATTAGTAATGATGGTTGTACAAGTTTGTGAATATACTAAAAACCATTGCATTGTACACTTGAAAAGTGGACTTTATAGTATGTGAATTACATCTCAATTATTTTTTTTAATTTATTTATTTATGATAGTCACAGAGAGAGAGAGAGAGAGAGAGGCAGAGACACAGGCAGAGGGAGAAGCAGGCTCCATGCACAGGAGCCCGATGTGGGATTCGATCCCGGGTCCCCAGGATCGCGCCCTGGGCCAAAGGCAGGTGCCAAACCGCTACACCACCCAGAGATCCCCGAGAGAGAGAGAGAGAGACTCTTAAGCAGACTATGTGCTCAGCATGGAGCCCAATATGGGCTTTAATCTCAAGACCCTGAGATCATGACCTGAACCAAAATGAAGAGTTGATGGTTAACTGATTGAGCCACACTGGCATCCCACATCTTTTACTTTCTAAGTCTTAATGTAATAAGGATCAACCATACCCAAGCCTGGTTGCCTTGTTCATAACTTAGCACTTTGGTTGAAATACTGCTGGGTAAATGAAAATGGCAGCATGTTGCAGCACAAATTTATGGACCAGAAGTTAGAATGTCTTCAATGACTTATGTGAGCCTTGGTAAGTGGCTTAACAACTCTGGGTCTTAGGTGGTGTCTTGAAAATGAAGACCGATCTTCAGATCCCTTCAATGTCTAAAATTCTATGACATTTTCAGTTATACTAACTATTGTTCTGTGATATGTTGTCATGCACACCAAGTACTTAATACAGAGATGTGTCTTTCAAGGTGTCTGACTTTCTTGTGGTATTACTGGGAGTTGATGGGTGGTTGGCCCTTTTCTCATTCTTTGGGATCAGTTTGAAGACACAGGTAAATTCTCCAAAGAGCAGAAGGGAAAATGGTCAAAAGTAGGTACTATATAGATTATTTAAGATTGAAAAATTAACTGGAAAGTTCACACTTGGCTGCATAGTAGTTAAAGAATCATTCCTGATTTTTTTTCTATCTTTTTTTTAACTCATCATATTCTTTTGATGACATTTTGGGCACCATCTTTACCAGCCACCATGTAAAATGGAGAAAACCCTTGTGGTAGCTGATCTCCAAAGATGGCCTTCCAGTGAGTTATACCTTCCAGTCTTCATGCCTTGTATAGTCTTTCCCAACACTGAATCTGGGCTGGCTCCATATAACAAATAGACTACAGTAGTCACAATGCTTTGTGACTTTTTTATTTTTATTTATTTATGATAGTCACACAGAAAGAGAGAGAGAGAGGCAGAGACATAGGCAGAGGGAGAAGCAGGCTCCATGCACCGGGAGCCAGATGAGGGATTCGATCCCAGGTCTCCAGGACTGCGCCCTGGGCCAAAGGCAGGTGCTAAACCGCTGCGCCACCCAGGGATCCCTGCTTTGTGATTTCTAAGGATAGAACACAAGAAGCCTTGTAGCTTCCTCCTTGGTCTCTTAGAACCCTTGTCCTGGGGGAAGCGAGTAGTCATTTTTGAAATTTACCATGAGACCACCAGGCTGTGAGGATACCCAACCTAGACTCATAGACAATGTGCAGAGACAGATGCCTGACCAGACCACCCAACTGAGATGTAAATCCTATGAGTGAAGAAGCTATCTTGAATGTCCAACATTAAACCTTCAGATGATCTTAGCCACAGCTACCACCTGACGGCATAAACATGAAAGATTCCAAATGACAATCACTAAGATGAGGTCAGTCAACTCACAGAACTGTGAAGAGTAATTAGTTGTTGTTTTAAGCTGTCAATATTGGGGGCAATGTGTTATGCAGTGCTGGATAAACTTGTTTATAGACCAAAAAATATTCACTCTCATTTTCTATCAGTAATACCTATTTCCCATCTCTCTCATAAGAACTTTAAAAATATAGCCATTAACACTTTTTTTTTTCCAGGACATTATTTCTTTCTTTGTTTCATTATTTAAAAAAATCACAAAAACATTATTTCATGATTTCTTGTCATTTCATCATTTTTTAAATGCCTGGTTTAAGATGTAGTTTCCAGGAATAATTGAGTTATCTCCAACATTACAAATCCTGTTGTTAATACCCATGAAAGACATCAGCTTTAAGAAACAAAACCCAAGGGGCGCCTAGGTGGCTCAGTCCATTAAGCAGTTAAGCAGTTAAGCATCTGCCTTCTGCTCAGGTCATGATCTCAGGGTCCTGGGATAGAACTCCCTGCTCAGCGGGAATTCTGCTTCTTCCTCTCCCTCTGCCTCTCCCCTCTGTCTCTCTTGCACTTCCTCTCAAATAAGTAAATAAAATCTTTCAAAAAAAAAAAAAGAAAGAAAGAAAGAAAGAAACAAAACCCAAATGCTAGTTCTATAAACATAAATGTTTGACACAATGACTGTAAAGGGATCAGAGAAGATTAGGAAAGGAAGAGACACTGGGAAAGATACCATCTACAGGATCTACAGGCTTTCTATAATCTCTTTATTCTTTTCCTGTTGGTTAATTTTGAGCAATCAGGTATTTAAACAAATCACCAAAGGTTTTACCACTTTAAAGAGCTCTTTAAAATTTGCAGTGAATCTTTGTGAAGGCAAAAAGTAAGAAGTAGGCCACTGGCTTAAAAATGCCAGGGACAACACTTCTTTTGTTCTTATCTTTATTATGCAACTATACAATAAAGGCATTCCCAGACTTTCCAAAATTCAATGTATATACCAGGCCTTTTTATCTTCCTAAGTTATTTTACTGTGGTGAATATATTATACTAAATTTGCTACAGGAAATATACCCATTTTTGGGTGTCATTACTGTTTTAAGGCTATGTTTTTCAGGATTATGTCATTTAGTTAAGACATAAATTATATAAGTTAATCCTATATTTTCCAGGACTATGTCATTTAGTTAAGAGAGCCCATGTTTTATTTTAAAACAGTAACTAATAACTTTTACTTTATGTGTGTTTTACAAACTTAATTTATTCTACGAATATTTATTGAGTGTTCTGTGTGTGCTACTCTAAGGGGCACAAGCCAAACAGATCACTGCTTTCATGAAGCATGCATTGGTACTCGGGGCTGTTGGTCCTGTGTGTGATAATGTACTGTCTAAAGACACCTGGCTGAGGGGTGCCTGGGTGGCTCAGTTGGTTAAGCATCTGCCTTCAGCTCAGGTCATGATCCTAAAGTCCTGGGATGGAGCCCTGAGCCCTGTGATGGGCTCTCTGCTCAGTGGGGAGTTGGCTTCTCCCTCTGTTCCTCCTCTCCCACTTTGTACTCTATCTCTCTCTAATAAATAAACAAAATCTTAAAAAAAAAAAAAAAGACACCTGGCTGAATGGGATAAGTAAAATTCTCATTTGCACCAGAGTGCTAAAATGAGACCCTAATTCTACTGACTGAAGACAGAAAACAAATAAGCTATATAAAGTATGTCTGATGCTAATAAGTGTTATAGGAAAAACAAAGTAAGAAAGGGAAATATGAATTGTGGTCAAGAAAGCCTCCAGGCAACATTTTAAAAGTGAAAGAGATGAGGAATGAAGCCACGTAGCCTGCAAGAGAAAAGTGTCCTAACAAGGGGGGATCACATGGAAAGACTCTGAAAATTGATGGGAGCCATGTCCAGAGAGTGGGATTGCTTGGCTAGAACAGATTGCAGGAGATCAGTTGTGGGATGTGAGGTCAGAGATCTCCAACAGAGAGTGGGATGTGGGCATGTGGGTGGGTCTAGGTTGTTTAGGTCTTTAAAGGCTAATGTAAGAAATTTAGTTTTTATGAAGAGTGAGATGAGAAACCTTGGAAGATTTTTAACATACTAACTGTGGCTACTGTGTCAAAAATCGACTGAAGGGAGACAGGATGCAAGTTGGGAAACCAGTTAGGGGGCTATTATAATAATCCAGGTGAGTGTTGTTGGTGGTATAGACAAGAGTGGTAGGAGAGGGGCTGGGAGAAATGTAGGATTCTTGATATATCCTAAGGGTAAAGCCAAAGAACTTGATTGCAGATTGGATATGGGGACTGAAAGAAGAAAGATATCTAGGGTAATGCCAAGGATTTAGGCCTAACCAACAGGATCAACAGAGTTGCCATCCGGTGAGAAGGGGGAGGGAGACTATCTTGGATCAGATTAGGAAGGGGGAGAGATCAGGAGTTCCATCTGGGAGTGTTACATTACAGATAACAAGTGTGATATTGCCTATGATCTTCAGGAGGACATCTGGCCTAGAGATATCAACTTGGTAGTTATTGGCATACAAAATATTTAAACTGTGAAGTCACCAATGGAGTAAGAGTCGTTAAAAAAGAAAAGAATCCCAAGGATTGAGCTTTGGAACCTTCCAGGGTTTGGTGGTGAGAAAGATAAGGAGTAAAGGACAAAGGAATTAAGATGCCACTAATGAGGCAAGAGAACAAGGAGGACAGCTGAATGTCTTGGAAGCCAAGTAGAGAGAATAGTTCAAAGAAGAGGGAATAATCAGCAGTGTCAAATGCTTTGGTATGATTGAGCAGGATGAGAAATGAGAACAAGATAGAAAGTGTGAAGGTCATTGGTAACTTAGCTCATGTGAATTGGTTCCAAGAATGGGAGAGCAGATACTGGAGGCAATGACTACACAGCTCTTCTTAAAAGTTTTGATGTAGGGGATCCCTGGGTGGCTCAGCGGTTTAGCATCTGCCTTTGGCAGGGCGAGATCCTGGAGTCCCGGGATCGAGTCCCACGTCGGGCTCCTGGCATGGGGCCTGCTTCTCCCTCCTCCTGTGTAGGAAAAAAAAAAAAAAAAGTTTTGATGTAAAATGAAGAAGGGAAGTGGAGTGGTAGCCAGAGGAGAAATAAAACGTCCATAGACAGGACTATTTTAAGATGGAAAAAGAAATCCTACATGTGATTATGGGAAAGATCCCAGAAAGTGCAGAAGATGGATGATGAAGAATGGTGAGTGTAGAATTGCTAGAGCCAGGTCACTGAGAAGGTAAGAAGGGAAGGGATTTAGTGCATAAATGGGGGGCTGGTCTTTGCTGGGAGAAATAGCCAATGGAAGAAAAGGGACATAGGTGGATTCAGATGCATGGAAGTGACTAGATGCGATGGCTGAACTATTGGAGGTTCTCCTCTGTCTGGCTTGTTTTTCTCAGTGAAATAGGAAGCGAGACTGCCTGCTGAGAATGAGGATAAGGGAGAAAAGAAAATTTGAGGAAAGAGGAAAAGGCATGAAAAATGGACAAATAGAAAGCACATGATAAGAAGGCACAATTAAATCTAAATGTACCAGTAATCACCACTTTGCAGTCAAAAAGCAAAACTGTGACACTGTAATTGAAACAAATTTGTAGGAGTCAGATGTAAAACACAAGGACGTAGAAAAATTAAAAATCGAGGGCTCAGAGGGGCATCAGGCAAATATCAAATAAGGAAGATGTGATCTAAGTATATTACTATCAGACAAAATGATTTTAAAGACGGTTATTACAATAATAAAATATTCAGTTCATCAAGAGCATAATTCTAAATTTGCATGCCTCTAATAAGATAGCTTCAAAGCATAATATCACAGAACTACAAGTATATTTTTAAAAACTTACTGCCATAGTAAGAGATTTTAACACATTTTTTTCTGAGAAATTGAATCTAATTGAAATCTTTCCATGAAGTAAAAACACAAGCAACAAACAAACAAAATCAGGCTTTATTGGTCAGTTAGTCAAACATTTAGAGAACAGACCAAACCAGTATAACACAAATTCTTCCAGAAAACAGAATGAGAAAGAGTGTTCCTCAATTCATTTTATGAGGTTAACATAACCTTAGGAACAAAATTAGACAAAAATAGTACAACTTTGTTTTTGAATGTCAATGCAAAAATAAAAATTTAACAAACTGAATCTAACAAACTAAAAATTGTAATACATCATGGTTAAGTTTATTATAAGAATGTTAAACAATTTAATATTAGCAAATATATTAATGTAATTCTCTATAGTAACAATTCAAGGGATAAATTCATATGATCATCTCAACAGATGAAGAAAAAAACATTCTGAGTGTCTCTATTCATGAAAAAACTCTTAGTAAACTGAGAATACACGGGCACTTTCTTGACCTGTTATCGAGCCTGCACAAAAACCCTACAGCTTCCCAATGTAATGGTGAAAGCATGTCCTTAAATGAGGAACAAGACAGAGATGTTTTCTGTCACCATCACTGTTCAACATTGTTGAACCTGTAGTCTTCGATTCTGTAGTAAGGAAAGAAGAAATAAAAGGTATAATGATTAGAAAGGAGGAAACAAAGTTGTCATTATTCACAGTAGAACTGACTTTATATAGAAAGCCAAGAGTTCACAGATAAATTACAAGATTTGATAAGAGAGTTTAGCAAGATTGTTTGATAAAAACATAACAATACAAAAGTCAATTGTGTATCTATATAGCGGCAAAGAGCAGGTAAATAATGTAGTTAGGGCAGATGCTATCTACCATAGCAATCCTTATCACTGGGTACCTACCTACGGATAGATCTAACAAAAGTTATGCAAACCCTTAATAGAGAAAAGCATAAGCTACATTGAAAAAGTTTTAAAGAATATCCAAGTGAATGAAAAGTTCTTCCATAATCTCAGGTAGAAAGACTCAGTATCATGAAAATGTAATTGTCCCCTAATATACCTATAGATTCAGTGTGATTCTAATGGGTGTCCTGTTGGGGTTTTTCATGGAACTAGACACATTAATTTTAAAATTAACATGGAAGAGCAAGAAGTCAAGAATAGTCATGAAATTCCCAGAGAAGAAGAATATAAAATGATTTGCCCTTCCACATACAAGGCTGATACATAGCTGTGAAATTTGTAGAACACGGGATTACACAAGCAGGCCCAGGCACAGAGGAAAAAAACTGATTTATGACAGAGCAGGCCTTGTATATCAGTGTGAAGGAAGCGCTACTGTTTATATTAACTTATAAAAAAATCAGTTCATGAAAAAAATGAACTTGTACTTTACCCCACAAAAATCAGTTCTGGGAAAACAAAAGACTTACTATGAAAGGAAAACTTGAAAACCCAGGAAAATATTTTTACAGAAGAAAACACAGGAAAATATCTTTGTGACTTTGAGTAGGATGGATCTATTAAAAATAAAATACACATACAAGGATATGAACCACAAGAGGAAAAGATCTATCTATTTGTTGCAAAAATTAGACCTCATTATGATCAAAAGAAACCATAAAGGGATGGAAAAGTACTAGTCACATTGTAAAAAAATATGTGCTATGAGTGTAAGCAAATCATTAGTGTCCAAAAATAAAGACTGTACAAATTTATGAGCAACAGCAATCCAAAAGAAAAATGATCAAAAAACATATGCATAGTATTCACCTTAGCAGTACTATTCCTGTTATCTGTCTCAAATACTTTAGTCTCAGAACCTATTTACATTCTTAAAAGTTATTGAAGAACCCCAGAGTTTTTGTTTCTGTGGGCTATACCTTTCAATGTTTATCAAATTAAATTTGATAAATTAAAAAAATGTTTACTATTTCATTTTTTTCTGCATTTTTATTTAAATTCTAGTTAGTTGGGCAGCCTGGGTGGCTCAGCGGTTTAGCACCACCTTTGGTCCAGGGCGTGATCCTGGAGTCCTTGGGATTGAGTCCCACATTGGGTTCCCAGCATAGAACCTGTTTTTCCCTCTGCCTGAGTCTCTGCCTCTCTCTCTCTCTCTCTCTCTCTCTCTCTGTGTGTCTCTCATAAATAAATAAATAAAATCTTAAAAAGAATAAAAATAAAAGAATAAATTCTAGTTAGTTAACGTATAGTGTAATATTAGTTTCAGGAGAATTTAGTGATTTCATCACTTACATATAACACTCATTACTCATCACAAGTGCCCTCCTGAATCCCTACCAGCCATTTAGCCCATATACCACCCACCTCTCTCCCTCAGTTTGTTCTCTGTAGTTTAAAGTGTTTTCTGGTTTGCCTCTCTTGTTTTCCTTTTCTATGTTCATCTGTTTTGTTTCTTAAGTTCCACATATGAGTGAGATCATATAGTGTTTGTCTTTCTCTGACTGACTTATTTTGCTTAGCATAACACCCTCTAGCTCCATCCATCTTGTTGCAAAATAACAATACTGGACCAATTGCATGTGAACACAAATAATGGTTTTTGAAAAATCACTATATTTTCCAAAACGAAGAGTGAGAAAAGTGACATTGTTTTATATTTTTTTGAGGATTTCTTTAATGCCTAGCTTAATAGACAACCGGACTGTCTTACTTGTTTCTGTATTCAGTCTGTTGCAATATCACAGGTCATGTAGCCTCTAGAAAACTCCACTGTCCAAGTGTGAGAGAATGAAAGTGAAAAAGTCAGATAATATCTTAGTATCATTTTGAAGTAGTTTTGTATAGGAGTATATACGTAGGAGCTAATATTAAAGGAAAGTAAGGGAATGATTAATCGAAAATTCAGGTTGGCGTCTATATTTACCGGTGGGGTTGGGGAGCCAGGTACAATAAGGAAGGGCACTCAGGGGGCTTTTGAGACACTAATATTTTATTTCTTAAGCTGGATGTCTGCCACATAAGTGTTCATTTCATTATTATTTTTTAAAATATATTTTATTTATTTATTTGAAAGAAAAAGGGAGAGTGCGAGCCTGAGGTGGGGGCAGGACAGAGGGAGAGGGAGAAGCAGACTCCTTGCTGAGCAGGGAACCTCATGCAGGGCTTTATCCCAAGACCCCAGGATCATGACCTGAGCTGAAGGTAGACGCTTAATTGACTGAGCCACCCAGGAGTCCCCCTTTTAAATTATTATTTTAACTGTGCATACATATACATATTTCCTACATACATATAAACATATAACTTCAAACATTTTTATAATGTAACAAAAATAAATTCAAAATGACTCAAACAATAAAAAAAAAATACACTGACCTTTATAATTGAAAAATCCAATAGGAGGGATGCCTGGGTGGCTCAGCGGTTCAGCGTCTGTCTGCCTTTGGCTCAGGGCATGATCCTGGAGTCTCAGGATCCAGTCTCACATTGGGATCCCTGGATGGAACCTGCTTCTCCCTCTGCCTATGTCTCTGCCCCTCTCTGTGTGTGTCTCTCATGAGTAAATAAATAAATAAATCTTAAAAAAAAAAAAAGAAAGAAAGAAAAATCCAATAGGAGAGAGTTTCAGATATGATTTGATCCAGAGTCCGCCCCTGTAGCTGGGGAAGCAGTCACTTTCCTTCAGATCACATAGACTCCACTGGGAAAGGCTGGCTGCCAGAATGAAGAATTACTGAAAGAGGAAAAGTTTAGGGAGGAAAAATTAGAAATGTGTAGAGACACAAAACATAAAATAAGTGCGATAAATATTTCAGTTAGCATTTCTCATCTTACACCAACTTTTAAAATCCTTGCTTTTCCTGTTGACTTTTGCTAACCTGAACTTCTAACGTTAATGAACCTATTAAGAGGCATAATGATTTTATTAAAACCCTCAATTATTTTGTATCCATAACATTACAACTCATGCTTTAACTTTTTGCTAGAAAGAGATTCAGATTCCATAAGAAGTACTCCTTTTAAGTGTGGTGGCATTCTGACTGAGAAATAGTATTAAAAACGTCTCAAAATAGTGACTTCTGTACCTGTGTCTTTGTATTCCAGATATTTCTACAGATAATTCTTAGAATCATACTGACTTTTAATATAATTGCAAACTTTTATGATTTTATCATTTATTTTAATATTTTATATTTTTCTAATTATTAAAATGTTGTAATAAACTTTTCCAAGCTATTATCACTGCTTATCATTTTGAATAATTATGAAATTATTTGAATAATTGAAAATTTCTCTTTTAAGTCCAAAAGTTTTTTAAAAAAATTATTCTTGATAGTCATCTCTCAAGCCGTAGTAAACATATTAAATGCTATGTAATTTTATGTTTTCTTCATGATGCAAGGTCGTTAGGAATGTAAATTACTTTGTTATAATTACAGTAATTTTAGACGTGAGTAGATGTTTGTTTTATACTTAAAGGGACTATACTAACTAGTGAGTATAAATTTTTTATGTTTTTTGGTCTCTAGTCTCAACATGAGCTTTAATTTTCTGATGTTATTAATATGCCAGCACCTAGCAATAAAACTCCTCTAAGTTGTTTTATCCAAAGTGCTATAAACAGATAAACTAGATAAAAGTTTGATATAACCATGTCAAAAGTATCTGTAAATAGGTTTTGAATGAAGTCTTCCCTAAAAACAATGTATTTGCATTTTGGAGCAAAGATTTTTGATAGTCCCTTTTATATCACAGAGCTTTAAAATTTTTCCTTTAAAATTTCCTTCTTACCAAGTTTCCAGTTATATTTTACACAGTTAAAATTTCTAAGGAATGGGGATCCCTGGGTGGCTCAGCAGTTTAGCGCCTGCCTTTGGCCCAGGGTGTGGTCCTGGAGTCCCGGGATTGAGTCCCACATCAGGCTCCCTAAATGGTGCCTGCTTCTCCCTCTGACTGTGTCTCTGCGCCTCTCTCTCTCTCTCTCTCTCTCTCTCTCTCCCCCTCTGTGTGTCTCTCGTGAAAAAATAAATAAAATCTTAAAAAAATTTTTTTTAAGGAATTTTTCTAGGCAATGAATATGCATTGTTTAAAATCAGGAAAAAGCACTAAATGCGAATGAAAGTGCTAAATTATTTCAGTTACACGATATTATTACTTTTTTATGTTCCAACTGCTATAATGTTAGATTCTATGCTTCCTACTCATTATGCTGACTCTGACTTTTATTAATTCCTAAGCTATCTTTGATTTTTATGAAAAAAGATTCTGCTTTTAATTGTCTATTTCTTTTTTTTTTTTTAAGATTTTATTTATTTATTCATGAGAGACAGACAGAGAGAGAGAGAGAGAGAGGCAGAGACACAGGCAGAGGGAGAAGCAGGCTCCATGCAGGGAGCCTAAGGTGAGACTGGATCCCGGACTCCAGGATCATGCCCTGGGCTAAAGGTGACGCTAAACCGCTGAGCCACCCGGGCTGCCCGTCTATTTCTTTTTCTTTGAAAATTAGTTTAATGATTTACTTATTTCTCACTTTGATATTAAAACACTACTTTGCAGGTGCTCCAAAACTTTCAATAATCTCCATTGTCTGTAGGATAAAACATTGACTATTAGAATTCTTCTCTAGTGTATTTCTAAATTACCTAGCTTCTTTGACTTACAAACCCTTGTGTAAGCTCTCTTTTTACATCTTATTGGCCTACAGTATGCCATTTGCACTTCTATCCCCTGGTGAGACTACTAAATGGCCCACCTCTACTAATAATCCACTGGTTTGACCCCTTTCCTTTGTGAAACCTCTTTGAGTTTTCCCAACCCACACAAAACTCTCTTCTAATTAAATATGGCACTTATTTATTATCCTATTACTGATATAGAGCATGCTTATTATTTGGTATTGCTTCTCTATCTGGAGTAAACTTTGGATAATTTTGTATGTCTGCAACACCCAGCACAGAGTTTTTCATAATACTTAGAAAAGTGTCTTGTCTTATCAGACACTTGATAAGGATGAAATGAAGGGTGGTTTCACTGCATTTAGAGTACATGCCAATAATCTACTGCGAGAGCCCTTGCCCTTTCATGATAAAGGAGTGTCAGTTTTCTTTTGGCGAGGCATCCTTGCAGCCAGGATGCTGTGAGTACATGTTTCTCCCAGGAAAGCAAAATAGAGACTACAAGCCAAAACTCAAATAATTCTGGCCAAAGACATAAACAGCCAAATTCTTTCAGAAATGATTTCCTGGAAGCAATATGCATTGCCTGTGCTTTGGTCCAAAGAGGATCCTTTAAAAGTGACATAGTAGTATGTAGTAAATCTAATCATCGAAGATAACTAGATTGGCGTAGCAGTATTTAACTGTTGATTAAAATCATCTAGATCACTGCACCAGCAATTCAATTTGTTTTGGAAAGTCAGGATTCATTTTCTGCAGATATGTAGTTGAAAGTGCACATCTTTTTAGAACTGTAGTACCTTCCTAATTATTGGACAGCTTTTCCTTGGGTGTGGACTTTGAAACTAATATGTTGAATGGATTAAAAAATATATGAGTATCATTGTATAGTAACTAAAGAGTCAGTGAAAACTTGGCATTTTTTCCTTAATGTGTACATTGATCAGAGGGTCAAATTCCTAAACTGAGTTAAAGGTCTTCATATCTACAAATATGCGGGGCTGCACAATCAAAATCAAATAAACACATGCTTACTAATTTTAAGTTAAACCTTATATTCACTGAAAAGAAATATGAGTCATAATCCTTGCCTTTATGAAGTTTGCACTCTGGATAGGTAGATAGTATGTGTTATTTTTTGAAATACAAATTTATGATAGAATAAAGCAGTATGCTATTGTTAAACAATAATGCAACAAAAATATTATCATGAGAAAGAGGGAGGGAAGAGTTCCTTCGTGCTAAGATGACTAAAGAAAATTATATGGGAGTAAACTTTGAGTTGTACTTTAGAATGAGTGGACTTTGAGTAATGGAAGAAGGGAGAAAAAGATTTTCTTGGTGAATAAAGGATGTGAACAGTGAGTGAGACCATGGATACAAAGCCATTTTTGGAGAAGAGTGAGTAAATTGGTTTCTCAAAGAGGTAAAAAAAATGTAGATTAGATTAAAAAAGGAATTTACTGGGTCAGGGAGGGTGGCACCTGGGTGGCTCAGTTGGTTAAGTGTCTGCCTTTGGCTCAAGTCATGATCTCAGGGTCCTGGGATCAAGCCCTGTTTTGGGCTCTCCGCTCAGCGGGGACCCTGCTTCTCCCTCTCCTCACCCCATTCATGCTCTCTCTATTTCTCTTTCTCTCTCTCTCTCAAATAAATAAATACAATCTTTCTTTCTTTCTTTCTTTCTTTCTTTCTTTCTTTCTTTCTTTCTTTCTTTTTCTTTCTTCTTCTTTCTTCTTTCTTCTTCTTTCTTCTTTCTTCTTTCTTTCTTTTCTTTCTTTCCATTCCTTTTTTAAAGGAGTTTGGGGTGAGATTGTAGAAGAGTGTGAATGCCAGAATAAAGACTAGGATTGATTTTGTAAGCAGTGAGGAGGTATTCGAGGAGGATTTTTTTTTTTTAAAGATTTTATTTATTTATTCATGATAGTCACAGAGGAGAGAGAGAGAGAGAGAGGCAGAGACACAGGCAGAGGGAGAAGCAGGCTCCATGCACCGGGAGCCCGACGTGGGATTCGATCCCGGGTCTCCAGGATCGCGCCCTGGGCCAAAGGCAGGCGCCAAACCGCTGCGCCACCCAGGGATCCCTCGAGGAGGATTTTGATAAAAGAAAAAGCTTGATCCAAGTTGAGTCTTAGAGTAATTTGTCAGCCTTGTGCCATTTGAAAAGGAGGGCAAAGAGACAAAGTAATATAAGGATGTTTAGAAGACCAGTGAAGCAGTTGAAAGGTGAGGTATAATAGAGGATGTAATGATGTTTTTCTGTTTGGCATCCTTCCTTTTGGATTCAATGGTTCAGGTGGAGAGGTACCATTTTCCCTTAAAAGCCTCGAGTAGGCACATGACCCTGATCTACTCAACTGGGAAAGTCTACTCATAGGTCATAATTATTGGATCATATGACCATCTGTAGTCATATGATCTAAGTTGAGCCAATTAATATTATCTCCAGAATTTTTCTTCTAGACCCATCAGGAAAGATATTCTCTTCCCCAGGGATCCTAACATTGTCAGTGGTCATCTTTCCTGTCATATTGTGTGCTAGTCAGACTCCAAGATATCCTCAATGTTCCCTCTTGATATTCATATTCTTGTACAGTCTCCTTCCATATTGTATTAGGGTTGGTCTTATAATATATACTTTATGATAGCAGGCATGGTGGTATTCTATATGTGAAACTGGAGGCTAGATTCCAAAATGGAATCAACAAGACTTGGTAATTGATTGGACTTTTTAGTTGTAAGACAACACAAAGTTTTAAAGTCTGACAAAATGGTTGTTTAATTAACAGGTATAATAATGTCTGGAAGGAGGATTTTTTATTGCTGTGCAAGATGAATAGGAGGAGATAAGGAATTTATCATCACATTGAGACTCCAAATAGTAGTTTTAGGAACAATGGTTGGTATTCAGAAAAACAAAGTAGACTGTCTCACAAAATAGTGAGTGAGTTCTCTGTCACTGTTGATTCCTTATTGAGGATGTTGGAGACTCGACTTCTAATGATACAGTACTTAAAATAACTTTTTTTCTTTTTTCTTTTTTTTTTTTTTTTTTAGAAAGAGAGCACTCTGGTGCAGGCACTTGAGTTAGTGGGAGGGACAGAGAAGGAGGGATTGAAGGGCAGATGGGGAGGAAGAGAGAGGGACTATCAAACAGTCTCCCTGGACCTGGGGCTTGATCTTAACCCTGAGATTGATATCTGAGCAGAAATCGAGAGTCAGATGCTTAATCGACTGAGCCACACAGGTGTCCCTAAAATCACTTATAGCAGGTGATTTCATTTTTACTAGTTACACACACAAGCTCACATTCAAAAGAAGGAATCCTAAAAGTAAATGGAGGCAATAGCCATAATATCTCCTATCATAGAGCTCCTAACAGTTTTCTCCTTGTTTTTCACTGTTGCTTCAGGTTGGAGCACCTACCCAGGTTAGTAGACAGGCTGGAACCAGGATCAGGGGACTCAGGGTAAAATATTTAGCTCCACTCTTACTTGATTCTATGCTGTATGAAACTGGCCTCTTCACAAAATAGTAAAAAACAAAAACAAAAACAGAGGAAACCAAAAGGTACCCAGCAAACTGACAGACTCATATGTTTTCTTTCCATCAGAAATGATCTTATGCCCCATAAATATCTTTCCCATAGGGCCCAGTACACTTAAATTCCCTTCTCCCTTAATTTTCCTTTCCCTTAAAAATCATCCAGTCCTTGTTTCCAAAATCCTTTCTCCTTTTCTCTAACATAATTCTGAAGCAAACACAATCATGGCTTGGGGAAAATAAAACAGAAATGTAGAACAAGGAAATTAGACTAGACAATTGCTAAGACTCCTCTTAGCTCATAAATTAAAATAGCAAGTCCTAAGTATTTTTTTTTAAGTCCTAAGTATTTTGTATGCAATATCGCTGAGCTCCTTTATTAATAGTTAAAGTATTTTGTAGTGATACAATTTGTGCAAGATGTATTTATTCTTGCTTTTCATGAAATTGCTGTAAAATTCTGTGAACACTTAAAAGACAATTTATGGGCTTGAAAGAGCTAACATGGTTCTTTATTAAGTCTTATTCATGAGAAGCCAAATATTGATATTTAATAGTGTTTGTGCAGCACAGAAAACAAGGAAGTGAAACAATGCAAAGAAAGCAGGTCCCTCAGATTCTTGCCTCATTCTCCTGTCTCCTTTCACTCACACCTTGGAGTCACCGAGTGTTTTTTTCTTTCAATTATGGAAAAATCTCTTCTGCTTGCATGGTTTGGTCGATCCTGGCCCTAGAGATTTATTATGCACTTTCCCTGCATTCAGTTGAATGTTTAATGAAAAATAGAGCCTTTATTTAAAAGTATTTATTTTGGCAAGTGTAAAAGGATTAGCAAAAGCATTGATAATATTAATGATTTTCCAAAACCACGCAGGAGGAGAATTGTTCATCATTGGAAACACACTTAACATTTTAAGGTTTTCTTATGCCATCTAGGAATGTTAAAAAGATGAAGCCGATGTGATATTTACTCATCAAATGTTTAATGAAAGCAGGGGGAATTCTCAGCCAGTAATTTCTAACTACAGTGTAACTGGCTAACAGGGCTATTTGACTTTTTAATTCCAGTTGTATAAATGAGTGCAAGCCAGGAGAATATTGCAACTCAGGTTCATAATTTTCCTTTCCCTCTGTCTCCAGCCTCCCTCCTTTTGTTGACAGTTTGTTTTACCCTCAGCTATTGTAACATAAAGATATTATCTTTCAGGATACAGGCAGGATGCCAGAGTGGGAGGCAGAATTTTGGCAGCATTCCGGATGTTCTTAAAGACAATATGCATTCTTCCTTCTTTATCCTCTTAGAAGTGAGAAATAGATCTCATCAGCTTTTATGGAACAAATTTAGTTCAGCCTTCCACAGACAGAATGTTCTTTTTTTTTCTTTCTACAGTTACCTCAGGGAGAAGATTCCTGAGCATTCATTGTATAAGACTGTTTTAAAAATATTTTGCTGCTTTTGGTATGATTTGTGCAGTATCCTAGTGTTATTTAATAATAAAATTCCGGTGTTCACATTGCAAATCTGGTTGCCCTAGTTTTAAATTATATGTTGAATTATGAAAATCAAGCATTTGGTTGCCAGGGAGAAAAGTGATTTCTATCTTGGAATTGTTTAATTCTACAAGTGTGGTATAGTTTCCACTCATGTTTTCCTTCCAGAAAATTGTCTGGAAAGGCATTCGTCTTTTACTGGTGATATTGCCCAAATGTAGTGAAAACTTGAAACAACTTTGGTTTTCACTGACGTCTCTTTATGAATTAGTCACGGTTTCTGTCTTATTCTCTGAAAAGAACAAAATAATAGATTTTTTTCAAAGGACTATCATGAGGAAGGGAATGTGGTTTGGGATTGACAAACAGAGATACAGGAAAAGTGGTAAAATCCTGATCTACATTAGAACAATTGACCTCAAAGAAAACTCAGAAAGACTGAATTTACATTAGAACAATTGACCTCAAAGAAAACTCAGAAAGACTGAATTTACCTTATTTAAAGATAATATTTCTTTTTATAGCCTGTATAATATAGATTTAGGAAACTCTAGTAGGTATTGAAAAGTTAGACATTAACAGGCTATTTTGTATTAGAATTTCAGGTCTTTAAAACAGTATTTAATAAATTTCACATTAGATTTGCTTTTTGGAAGATTAAAGAAACCAAGTTTTTAAAAGGAAGAGATGGTGTTTCTTAATTTAAAAGCATATCTTGCTATCTTGACTAGTCAATGGAATTTTACTGATTATTCTAGGGTTACTTTTGAGGAGGAACGATTCCAAGAGTTATTGTTTAAATTTTACCTACAAATCCCAGGGATCTGAAAAACCAAGATGAGTCAGGAAGTTATGGTGATGATTAATAAGGGTGTCAAACTGATTCTAGCCTTCTGTCACAATAGAAAGAAGAATGTTGCCAAAAAGTATTTATTAGTAGTCATTGAACAATACCTGAATGTGGGTTTAACGATGGCTATTTTCCTGGCACTATTACCACACCTCACTCATCCGGTAACCTGAAGCAAACCCTGATTTCCTGCCTCTAAGTGGTGAGTTTTGCTGAGGATTTTTGCAAAAGACAGGAACATTTGCTTTGTTTTGAGTCTCTGGGCTCTTCACCAACCCTTCCAATGACACAAATGCCCATCCTTTATCACGAAGGAGATCAAACTCAAGAGTACAGAAAATCAGTGCTAAGCTCTCAGCATGACACAGTGCCTACAACATCAGGAGTGCTAGGTCTCAGGCCTTGTTCTATCACCTGCAAGTGTGCCACTCTTTCCAACATCAGTGTCATCTGTAAAATGGGGAACTTCATGGAGGATTTATGATACGAAATTATTCTACTTAGTAGAATTTACAGAAATTATTTTGGATTGTGGATCTGTAGACATTAGGATGCGATCCTATAAACTCTGCTTCTTATGTGAGATAGATGTTAGACTGATTTTATACAAAAAGTTGGGTGATGGGACAGCCCCGGTGGCTCAGCGGTTTAGCGCCGCCTTCAGCCCAGGGCTGATCCTGGAGTCCTGGGATCAAGTCCAACAACGCGCTCCCTGCATGGAGCCTGCTTCTCCCTCTGCCTGTGTCTCTGTCTCTCTCCTTCTCTGTGTCTCTCATGAATAAATAAGTAAATGAAATCTTAAAAAAAAAAACAGTTGGGTGATGGTACATTGATATTATGGCACCAGTTCATTTATAGCAGGGATCAGAATTATAATTGCCTTGTTCCTGTCAGAACATGGGGTTTTATGAGGAAAGTAATAATTTTAGTATCCTTAGCTCATTATTAATGACACCCTCCAGTAATACCATCTACTACCCAGCTTTTTTCTAGAGCCAAATTTTAGGAATGCACATAACCACCCACTCTCTGCTCAATTGCTTGGAACTTAAAGAAACTTTTTCCTCTAAAGTAAATAGTCTATTTTTTTTGCTATGGCAGTTTTTGGGATTTCTTTTTTCCTTATCCTCGGTGGCCTGAAATTTCACCAAGATTGTAGAGATGTGGATTCCCGCACTCCCCCACCTCCTAACTCAACTTAAGGAGTCCTTTGATCTGAAGTCTAGTGCCTTTCTCTAGATCCAGAAAATGTTCCTTCATTATTTATTTTCTAATTGTTACTGTTCCATCCTTCTGAAACTTACATGAGAGGTATTTGAAATCACCTAGATTATTTTTCCAAGTCTCTTAACTTGTCTTGAACATTTTCCATTTCATGAATTTTTTCTTCTGTACTGCATTCTGGAGGAATTCTTTGGTTTAGTCTTTTAGTCCTTAAACTAATCTTCAATTATACATATTTTGGAATTCCATTCTTCCGTTAATATTTAATTTTTTTCTTTTTTGAATCCCGAGTGTAAAGAGTTGACTTAATTATAACACCTTAGTTCACAGCACAATGTTATCATTTGTCCATGTGAGAGTCTGATTTCATTTTTTATTTTCTCACAGTTTGGAGAGTAAGCATCCTAAATCAAGGTGATGGCAAGGTCATGCTATCTCCAAATCTCCTATAGGAGAACCCATCTTTACCTCTTTTGTCTTCTGGTGGCCCCAGGAGTGCTTCGACTTATAGCAGCATAACTCCAGCCTCTGCCTCTGTCTTCACATGGTGGTCTTCCCTTTGTGTTTGAGTGTCTCTTTGTCTTCACATGGCCTTCTCATCTCTATGTCTCTGTCCTTTTCTTATAAGGACACTAATCATATAGGATTAAGGGCCCCACCATACTCCATTACACTTCATCTTAACTAATTATATCTGCCATGATCTATTTCCAAATAAGGTCACATTCTGAGCTATTACGGCTTAGAACATAAATGTATCTTTTTTGAGGCACACAGTTTAACCTATAACAGTGGGAAAGTAGCTTGTCCATTTAATAAAAGTGGGCTTTCCATCTTTACTTTGTACATAGTCCTGCTTCTCCAATGCCAGAAGCTACTCTGGGAGTCTCTGATCCCATGACTCTCACTTTGGAGACCTGTGCATGACAGTTTATCCTGGTACAAACGTTTGAGTCAGGATGGCCTTTTCTTTCTGTCCTCTGTTGCCATCATGGATGTCTTGCCAGATTCTCCTTGACAGGCCCCAGTACTGAAGCCAGAAGCTTCTCCCAAAGTCTTTTAGCTTTGTTTATAAATGAGGTCTACAGCCAGCTGTTCGGATCTTTGGGTGAAAGGGTCACTGGCCAGATTCTCTGATTGGTCCTTTAATGACTCATCCAATGATTTCTCCAGGACTGATTTGGTTAGCTTAGAGAATAAAACCCACCCAAAGTTCTTTCCTTAAGAACTTTTGCTTCCTTTTGGAATAGCTTTTATTTGAATCTTGTGGTGCAGCTTCTCTTACTTGTTTCTGTTTTAATCTGGTCTCATCTTCTTCCCCTCTTATCTCCCCCAAACACTTTTTGTATATTGGGAATTCCTTAAGTTTTCTAGTTCACTGATACCACATTTTCGTGTTTCCTCCTATGGATCCTTCCTTAATCATAGCTTTTCTTTAATTTCAGTAGCATTTAGGTGGGAAGGAGATAGATACGTGAATTTACATTACCATCATTATACAGCTAAGGTGCTGATCGAAACTGGAGGTCATCAAACTTCTTCTGCAAAGGGCCAGACAGTAAATATTACAGGTGTTTTGGGCTATAAGGTCTCTATAGCAATATTTACTACTGCTGTTTTAGTGCGAAAACAGGCTAGACAATATATAAATGTATGGGAGTGACTATGTTTCAAAAAAGCTTACTGATAAAAACATGCAATGGGCCAAGTTTGACCTATACCCAAAACCAGTGGTTCTCAAACTGATCATGCAACAGAGTCTCTGGAAGGGATTGCTATCTTCATCTCCAGTTTCTGACTCAATGGTCTGGGGTTAGAGGTGGTATCCCAGAACTTGCAGTTTTAATAGCTCCTAAGTGATGCTGATAATATTGGTCTATGGACCATACTTTGAGAACCACTCATCCAAATAATTTTTATTTCCTAAACATTACCATCTCAACCATTTATTGATAATACCACTATGTTCCTAATTCATGCATTCATTTGTTGGTTCATTTAGTAAGTATTTATTGAGCTTCTACTATGTGTCAGGCTCTGTTCTAGGTCATGAGAATCTTGTCATGAACAAGACATAGTCTCTGTTCTTATGAGTGGGAGAACTAGATGACCAAACACAAGTATATCTTTTTTTTTTTTAAGATTTTATTTATTCATGAGAGACACAAAGAGAGGCAGAGACATAGGCAGAGGGAGAAACAGGATCCCCGCAGGGAGCCCAACATGAGTATCAATCCCAGAACTCCAGGATCACACCCTGAACTAAAGACAGATGCTCAACCGCTGAGCCACCCAGGCATCCCAAGACAAATATATCTATAAAAGATATAATGTCGGATGGTAAGGAATAGGAGAGAGTGGTATAAGAAGAGAACTTGTAAGACAGGATAGTGAGAGAAAGTTGCTCTGAAGAGATGCATCTCAACATAGATATAATGGTGTAAATGAACTAATTATAGGAAAGGGAGAGCATTCCAGGAAGACGAAATAGCAAGTATAACTATATTGGCTTGGACTGATATAATTTTAGTAATGAGTCTCACAGCTGGATGCAGAATAAATTGTGATGGTTGAGCAAGTAGAATTTGCTGATAAATTGGATGTGGAGTGTGAGGTAAAAAGCCAATATTAAAGATAACTCCTGAGGTTTGTCTTGAGCAACGGGGTGGAGATGGGAAGAAGCTTAAAATTTTACTTTTAGGATTTTGTGTTTGAGATGCTTTTTAGATGTTCAAATAAAATTGTCAAGAAGGTTGTTAAATGTAAAAGGTCAGGTGAAAGGTCAAGGATGGAAATAAAATATAAATTTGGGACACAACAACTTACTTTTCATGTTTTATTGTAAGGCCAGAAGTCTGAAGGAGATCACCCCCGTTGTGGATGTAGATAGATAGAGAATGGAGCCAAGGAGTTAACCTTGCTAATTGAGATCATGGGAAAAAGAAGAGGAGGCAGTAAAGGTAACAGAGAAACTATGTAGCAGAGAGAGTGTGGTTGTTCAGAAGCCAAGCAAAGAAAATGTTTCAAGAAGGAGAGAGTCATCAAACTAGTCAAATGTTACTGGGTGAGCAAATGAGATGAGGACTGAAACTGGATCACTTGGTGATCTTGACAAGAGAGGATGCAGTGGAACGGTGAGGGATAAAGCTGCTCTGAATAAAGCATAGAAAATAGAAGAAGAGAACATAGAAACAGTAAACAATGAACTCTCTCTGGGGACTTCTGCATTGGTAATGCTTGCCTAAATTATATGTACCAATCCTGAGAACCACTAGAAAAATAAGCCTAATTATAAAAACTCTTTGCCTGAAGGTATTGGATAGCTAGCAAAATGATGTAAAAAGGATAAATTTTGGAAGAAGAAAGAAACCCAAAGAGACAAACTCACCAAAGTCTATTTTTTAAATTAGGAGAATAGATAGCTGAGAGGTTGTGAAACTTAAGAGAATTTTTAATAGCCTTAAGATACAATTTGGACAAAATATGTAATCTAGAGTATGCCATTGGAGAGAGCTAGGCAGTCACCCTCCCACCAGGCTTTGTGTTGGAATCCCAAATAACTAACTCTAAGGAAGAAATGTGAATCAGAAGTAGTTCAAGTCTGGCAAAGACTGAAGCCTAGCTTTGAATAAACTCAATTATTAAAATTGAGTTAAGAAAATCTTACATTGTTAGTACCCAGAACATAAATTTGTTCTGGAGTAAGATAACATCATTTAAGGCCTCACACTATTTCTACAATATCTTAATCATATGGTATCTGGCACTCAGTAAAATAACCAGTCATGATAGGAGATAAAATGACATGAGTGAAAAACAAAGAGGGAAAACCCCTAATAATAGACAAACTCACAGGAGCATCATGAATTTATCTTTAGGATTCTTACTTTACTCAAGGATATTAAAACAAGTTAGGAAATTTGACAAAATTTTAAGCCATGAAAACAAACCAAACTGAAATTCTAAAACTGAATGTACATGGCAACAGAAATTAAAAACTCAATGAATGGGGGGCACCTGGCTGGCTCAGTTGAAAGAGCATGTGACTCTTGATCTTAGGGTTGTGAGTTCAAGCCCCATGTTGGGTGTAGAAATTACTTAAATAAATAAATAAGCTTAAAAAATAGCTCAAAACTCAATGGAGGGCTTTTAAATTATTTTTTATTTTTTCAATGGAGAAATTTAGTAATTGATTAGACAGAACTGAAGAGAGAACTAGTCAACTAGGAGATAGGTAAAAGTGATTACCAGAATATAAAGAAAAAACGGAAAGCAAGAAGGTTATAAAACAGGAGTATAGTGAGAACATTGGCATGAGTCACTGGAGCCCTAGAAGAAGCAGAGGAGAGAGAAAATGGGACAGAAACAATATTTGAAAAGGCAATGACAGAATTTTCCAATCTGCTGATGAATATCAAACCACAGTTTCAAGAAACACTATAAACCTCAACTAGGATAACTAAAAGGAAAACCACACTTAGCCTAATTTTAGCAAAAGTACCGAAAACTAAGACAAAAAGAAAAAAAATCATAAAGTAGCAATAGGAACTTCATGAAGCAACCGTTAGAATGAAGTTCCCCTTCTGTCATGAGAACGGTGGAACTTTCTATAAAGTTCTGAAAGAAAGTAACTCCCAACCTAGATTTCTAAACATCAAAAATACAACCTTCAATAATGAATATGTAATCAAGATATTTTCAGACCAAAAACTTATGAAAAAAATTTTTTTCCAGCAGGCATGCATTATAAACTGGAAGGAACACTAGATTTTTTCAGATAGTGGGAAAATGAAACCAGATGGAGCCTAGGAGATGCAGGAAAAAATAAAGAGCAACCAAAAGGATAAATGTATATAAATCTAAATGATTGTATAAAACAATAGTTATCATTCCTGTTGGGCCTAAATATGTATAGAATTAAAATATACAAAAACAATGTCGAGAAGGTTAAATGAAGATAAAAAGGTTTAGGTTTTTTACATTGTACAAGAAGAGGTAAAAAATGCCAATTAATGTTAGACTTTGTTGAGTCCAGTCATGTTGTACTCCAGAGTAACTTCTAAGAATAGTAAAACAAAACAAAACAAAACAAAACAAAAAGTATAATTTCTATAGAAGGGAAAACTGGCATAATAAATATCTCAATCTGAAGGGAAGTAATAGAATAAATAAAGGAAGTAAGAACATAGAACTGTAAGGAAATAGGGAGCAAACAGTAAAATGGTAGAGGTTCAAATGTTTCAATAATTGCATTACATATATATGGCCTAAATGCTGTCATTAAAAGCAAATTTACCAGACCAGATAAAAAACAGCAACTTGTGTTGCTCTCAAAGACACACCTAAAAATATGGGAAAACAGAAAAATTGTAAGTTGTAGGATGAAAAAATGTACACCATACAAATATACTAATCAAAAGAAAGCTGAATAGATAAATTAATACCAAAGCAGGCAAATCTTTCGAGTAATTTTAAGTCTGCCAAGGAATGGGTCAAGAAAAAGAGGGGGATATTGGTTTAAACCATTTTATTTTATATTTTATTTTATTTTATTTATTTATTTTTTTAAATACTCGTGTCCTGATGGTAATACTACAGCAGAGTCCGGCAAATTTGTGATACAGGAAAGATCTGTACAAGCTCTTTCAGCAGAAAAAGGGATGAGATTCGGTTTTTCAACAGAAGACCTGGCTTTAGGGACAGGAACAATGTTTTAACAAGCAGAGGACAAAGGCACCAGGTATGTGTACATTGGTAGGTAGATTTCCTAGAAGATGAGACTATTCTCTTCTGAGTATGTCTATTTCCTAAAAACAAATGTACCAGTTGAGTGTAGAAGGAGAGGTTATTATTGGTTGGAGCAGGATGGTGTGATACAGTTTTAATGAGAGCAAAAACAGACTTACTATGGAAATGTATATAGGTTATAGGTTTAGAGTTGAGAGCAGGATTGAGAGTTCACAAAACATTTGTTATCATCGGTTTAAAGCAGGACTAGTCAGTGTGGTAGTTGTATGTCTTTTCTAGCCAAGTCCATCTCCAGTGAGGTTGTAGATAAAACAGGTGAAGAGTTTAATCTGTGCTCAGGTGAAGCGAGGTAAGATGTGTGCATAGTTTCTCTTTATAAAGAGACCTTTCTCTTTATAAGGACAAAGGAGACCTTCACTCTTCCTTCTGTCCTCTTATAGGTATTGGCGGTAAGGTGTTGAGGGGTTGTAGTGCTGGTTCTGCTGAAAAGCTTCTCTCTGCCAACCCCACCTGACCCATAACTGCTTGTCCTCAGAAATGACAATGAGGACTCCTTGGCACTTTTGGTTCTCAGCTGTGGGCCTGGTTGCCAAATTTGAGAAAAAAAGGCAAGAACTCACTTTCAACTTCACATCATTGTTACATCTGTCTGCAGAGATGGAACAAGCAGATGTACTTAGATCCCATTTTGTGGGCTCCCTCCCTGGGCCCAGAAGAGTCAGTCATTCCCTTCACCTGTGAGTTATAACAGCATCCCCTTTATGGTATCATATTTCCCTCCTTTACCTGAGTGACTTTCAGTAGGTTTCTGTGCTTTGCAAATAAGTAATCTTTGACAAAAAGATTCCTCATGTGTAAAAACGAGAAGTGGTTTTCAAACTGTGGGTCATGGAGCGTACATTGTCAGAGGCTCCTCTCCTGTTCACTTACTCTCTCTAAAAAAATGTATTAAAAATATGAAAATAAGAACTTAATCTTCTGACTCTTACACTGTATAAATCCATTAATATTTATCTTTTTTGGTAGCAACTTCAAGTTACAAGACAGGGAAAGTCTGAAATCATTTCCCAGGTTAGGGGTCAAGGCATCCATAATCCCTGAGTTTAGCTTCCTGGGTCTCTCTCAGATATTGTCCTACCAGCCACTCCCCAATCTGGCCGAGGTGCCAGGGAGCATTTGTTCTGGGAAGATCAACAGCTTCTTCACATTACAATACCAGCACCTGTGTTTTCTTTCCCTTCTCTCTCTTTGTATTATTCAGAAATACGAACATTTTGCTGAGGGAGCCTCATTTCAGTAGGGTCATGCCTCTGGGCAAAGGATTAGCAGCTCAGGTGATCTCATCGGTCTCTTCCAGGTCAATAATTTTACAGCTACATGAACTGGCAACTTGTTCTTGGCACAGTTAAAATGTCCATTAATGGTTCTGGGAATGTCACATACTCACTAGCAATAAATGTGAGGACCCCCTGACCAGCTGAAGAAGTAGAATTAGCTGGAAAGAAAGAACTGAACTTTAGCCTCGGGTCATGTGTAATGGTCACAAGTCAGTGATTCATTAATTTATTCAAGCATAGGATTATTTTCCACAAATGGATCAAATAATTTATTACCTCTTCAGAGGGCCTCTTGAAAACACCTGGAAAAATTGGCATGAAGAAAGAGGAATTCTAATTAACCGAGTAAGACTTAAAGTTAAAATCCAAACTGGAAAATTTCTAATACTTGTACTTTGAAGACTGGTTTTAGAAAAAGGAGCTACTACAACTTGTTCATTTTCTTGGATGAAAATTCCACAGTTAATTGTTACCAGTGAAAATCACATATTTTTGTTATTAATTTATATGTTTAATGTTACAGATCCCATGCTTAATAATTCTTTACAGGCTTCCTCAGACATGAGGTCTATGGTCTGAAAAATCAGATCAGAATAATAAATTTCTTTTTTATTGTCTTCAGAGATGATTAAATGGGCTCATTTTTAAAATAGTAAAAAGACATCATTTTAAGGTTTTTTTTTTTTTTTTGTGTTTTTTTTAATGAAAGACTGTAAGATTCCTGTAGAGCAAAAGCATAAAGAAAATAAACCCTAGGCAGACCTCATTTTAAGTAGAAAAGGAAGCTCCGGGGAAGGAAGGTTTTGGGCTCCTGGCCAGCAGCTTTTCTACTTGCTATTCTTTGAGCTCCAGTGAGACAATGTGACGGTTTCCACAATCATGTTAATTGTATCAGCAGTTTCACTAAAATAAAATCACCTATCAAAGGAGCTGGGAAATATTTTTCTTTTTTTCTCACTGCCCCAAATTGTATGCCTTTCATAGTTACATTTGTGTATGCTGAAACTAAAAAAACCACACGGCATCCTTGAGCAACCGAGATGACTGTAAACAGCATACAATGTACAGACCACTCTTGTGGTTTTTGTTTTGGTTACAAGATCTGCTTCTTCTGTAGAATTCCCGATTCTGTTTCATACCATCTTCATGCATGCATTTGTTCATTCATTTTTATTTATTTTAAAAATTCCAGTAGAGTTAACAAACAGTGTTATATTAGTTTCAGGTATACAATATAGTGATTCAACAATTCTAGGGGCGTCTGGGTGGCTCAGTCGGTTGAGTGTCTGATTCTTGGTTTTGGCTCAGGTCATGATCTTGGGGTTGTGAGATTGAGCCCTGCTGGGCCTGGAGCCTGTTTGGGATTCTTTTTCCCCCTCTCTCGTTGCCCTCCCGCCCCACTAAAGCAAGCAAGCAAAGCCCCCCCCAAACATCAATTCTATACATTACTCAGCGCTCATCACAATAAGCATATTCTTCATCCCCTTTACCTATTTCATCCCCCCCATCTACCTCTCCCTGGTAATCATCCATTTGTTCCCTGTATTTGAGTCTGTTTTTTGTTTGACTCTCTTTTGCTTGTTTCTTAAATTCCACATGTGAGTGAAATCATATGGTGTCTGTCCTTGATTGACTTATCTCAGTATTATACTGTCTAGATTGCATCCACTGCAAGTTGCTGTAAGTAGCAAAATTTCATTCTTTTTTATGGCTGAATAATATTCCTGTGCGAATATGTTTGTGTGTGTGTGTGTGTTCTTTATCCATTCATCTGTGGATGGACACTTGGGTTGCTCCCATTTCTTGGCCACTGTAAATAATGCCATGGCATCATTTTTTAAGTCATCCAATCTAACTGAATCCTAGAATTCTCATTCTAACTGCCTACTTCCCTCTCACTCCCCATATTTTATTGGTCATGAATTCCTGGAAATTGTGCCTTTCTACCACATTTGATTAGCTCCCTTTTTTATCCATCCCCTCTGTAAGAACCTTCGTTTAAAAAATTAACTATTTCTGTCCTGGGAGATTGCAATTGTTTCCTGAGATAGTCTTCTAGTCTTCCAACTTGCCTTCATCCTTTGACCCCACAATCAAATCTGTCTACTGGATAGTCTACAGATAAATCTTTTTGAAATGCAAAAGTCCAAACTAAGCTTCATGTCATGCAAGGACCTTGTTGATCTATCTGGCCTGTGTCCCTACCCAATCTGGTGTTTCCTTCATATATGCTATTCCAGGACTTTAGTCCTTTAACACATCTTATCCCATCACTTCACACCTCCATGCTGCTCACAGAGCTACCTATCTTCCCATTCTCTTTGAATGACTCTTATACTTTATTTCAGATTTTTCCTTTTTTTTCTTTTCGCTTCAACCTCATACTTTTCTGACTTTGTCTTTCTAGACAGAACTGGTCATTTCCTCCTTAGGGATACCAGTAAGCCTAGAATCCATTGCTGGCCTAACACTTGTCTTCCCTATGAGACTGTGAGTAGGGACTAGGTCATTTCTATCTTGATATATCATCCTCTGATATATCAGAGGGCCTGAAATAGGGGAGGTGCTCTATAAATGTCCATTGAGTAGAAGGAAATCCAAGCTCATTGCCAGAATATTCATTCTTTTAAGACAACTTTTATCATTTTCTTCTAATAACAATACTATCCAACCATTGTAAAAAATTCAAAAAAGATACAAAGAGTAGATGGTCCGGTTCTCAAAAGCCTATGAGTACCAAATTGAATCTACATGTTTTTATGCCTTACTTTTAAGGTCCTTGTAGACTCTTTTCCTTCTATCATTGGGAATTCCCTGATGGGTAAATTCTGTGCTTCAGAATAGGCCTGCTGTTGTGTATTACCATGGCTAACAGAAAAAGACTCCCAATAACCATACTAGAACTCAGCTGTTGTCTCTGATAGCTTTATCAAGATGCTGCTTCAGGTTGAAATCCTATTCCCAAGCTGCAGTGTCCATGATGTCTTGGTGCCAGGAAGGCTGGAATTGATTTCTCCCTCTCAGTACTGGGGATGTTGCCACTATGCTTCATGCAATGCAATTGAGAGGGCAGGTACTTGATTACAGCATCCCAGGGCTGGTTAGTAAGGGTATGCGACATGCATCACACACTTACTGAAGAGGTACCACTGGTATATCCCCTTGAAGAATCTGCTTTGCCATTCTAAAGCCCTAGATTCCTTCTCTAATGGTGAATTTTTATCAACGGCCTTATCGTCTGCTGTTTTCAATTATGCTACTCTGAACTCTTCACTAACTGGAGGGATAGATCTGTCTCCGTAAGTCTGAATCTCAAGAGTGCATAGGACTCATATGTATACTCCAGAAGGCTCCTTAGCAGCCATGTAATAAATGAAGAACTGTCCTTTATTTAAAAATTTATTTATTGGCGCAGCCCAGGTGGCTCAGCAGTTTAGTGCCGCCTTCAGCCCAGGGCCTGATCCTGGAGCCCTAGGATCGAGTCCCACGTCGGGCTCCCTGCATGGAGCCTGCTTATCCCTCTGTTTGTGTCTCTGCCCCTCTCTCTCTCTGTGTCTCTCATGAATAAATAAAATCTTAAAAAATATATTTCTTTATTTTTTTGGTGGGGGGAGGGGAAGGGGAGAGAGAATCTTAAGCAGATTTAACGACGATGTGGGGCTTGATCTCACAACCCTGAACTGAAGAGTTGGATGCTAACCAACTGATCTACCCAGGTGCCCCAAGAATCATCCTTTTTTTTTTTAACAGAATAAAAGTTTTTTAAAAATGAAAACTCAGTGAAGGTGCTATTTTTCCTAATTTGTATCATTAGCACAGCCCTACTGTTCTTAATCATAATAAGTGGTTTATCTATATAAAAGATATGGTTTATAGTTGGTTTTGCTAATTATAAAAATCTCTGAAGTATACTATGTTGGGTTAGTGATTTCTGAAAGCAGATGTATACTTTGCTTTTTGAGGAACTGGTTCAAAGTATGCTTTCAGCAATATATGATGCTGAACTGAGTTGTACATAACTCATATACAAAAGTGGATTTATTTTTTCCTCCTGGGCAGCCTGAGTTTTATTTTGCCTGGATGTACATCTGATGCTATTCTGTTGCTTTACTTATGTAGACACAGTCTGTATGTTTTTTTGTAATTGGTGTTTCATGAATAATACCCGGTTACAGGAAAATGAGACCCATGTTTAACAACAGTCATAAATACTGGCTATACCTGCATGGTAGATTCAGATAATACATTTTTTCATGGCTCATGATACCTTTTAATGAGGACTGGTACTGCGAGGGCTTCCTTTTATTATTTATAATGCTACATAGTCTGACATATCAGATGTGATTGTTTTTTTATGCTTTTTTCTATTGAACATAGAGATTGTACTAAAGATTATTTATTGCTTTCAGTCAAAATTTAAAATCTACAAAAAACTACACCTGCTTCAAACTCATGACACATAAACATTAAGAGATACATTAAGACCCTCAAGTGGTCATTTTATTAAACAAATACAAATCTGAAATGTTTATAGTAATCAATAAGGAACAAAAATGTGTGTAAACAGTAATTCTACAACTGGGAAGACATCTCAGTTTTATTAATTTTGGTGACGTCTTCCCAACCATGCCTAATCTTCAGTATCTTCTTCCTCAAGCACGGCAGGAAGAGTATGGCTTTACATATCAGGACAACGATTGGAAGGAAAACAGCTATCATAAAAGTTGGAGGTGTATACCATACAAATTGTTTTATATCTACCCATTTATTCCAGGCAAAGATCAATGCATGTATTGTGCCCAATAGAAGGGAAACCATTCCTAGCTTGCTCTGCAAAAGAAAAAAAAAAAAAAAGGATCTTGGTGGGATTGGTTCAGTAAGACTTTGTTCCATCCTACCTCATCTAGATCTGTTCTGTTGCTTGCAAATTCCTTCATTCATCTGTGATTATTTCCTTATTATATTTCTCAACAATGTCCACTCACATCTTTACATTCTTTTCACACATCCCCACCTCACCTCCTTAACTTTGCATAATGTCTCTGTCCCCAAGTTAAGTTGAGAAAGTTCACAATCTCCTTTCAACCTCAGCTAACCAATAACATTGTCTTTCTTTTCTCCACACTTTGTCATCTATCTTCTGACATTTATTTTATGGTGCTTTGTCCCTTAAGCATTTGCCTCCATTCTGCCTATCAAGAGACATTTAAAATCAAGGACTTTTACTCACCATGGGTTCCCTACAGAATCAACACAATGATTTGTGTATTTTAGGTGCTCAGTAAATATTAATAGGTTGACTGACAATTGTGTAAAAATCAATTTGATATCAGTGATCTTTATCAAGTATGAAAGCAACTAAAGTAACTGATTTTGGTATGCGAATAAATACTAAAGTGAATGAGCTTGGCCTATGTTAAAAATCAAACATCCTGATAAAATGGAAAAGTGCCAACAATTATTTTCACTGTTTAAACAACACAGAGATATGAAGATGTGAAGAAAAATTTCAACTTGCATTGGGATACTTGGCACTATCCAGAAAAGGTTGCTTAAAAATAGTTGTTTACCTATGTATTTTTATGGCATTCTGACAATAGCTCTTCTAGATAAGTTTTGACTTCTATTCACTTTACTGGAAATGGTCATTAGCCTGCCAGAATGAATCCAACTCACAATTATTCAGCAGTAAGCACTCTTAAGCCCCAATGAATACAATCAAATAGCTAAGTTTATATTTTCAAATATAAATCTCCAAAGTAAATCATAGAATAACTAATTCTTGAATTCTAAATGAAGTTTCTAGGTTATTAATTGAAAAACATATGTGATTGGTTGAAGATTAATTTTACCAAATGTGTACTGAATACATATTATGGGTAGGTAGGTATTGTGTACACAGTAGAATGGTCTGGGTAGTCAAGATGCAGTGGCTGAATTCTTAATTAAACCTAAAACGTGATGCTCAGCATATGTGTGATCAAGTGTAGGAAGAAAGGAATTTATTGAGGAACAGAGAACTCTAGTGGCTATCAAGCTGAGCCTACAAAATCATCAAATACTATGGATGTGGCACCATTTCTAAGCTCCATTATAATAATTCAGACACAGACATATTTCCCTGTCCTGATAAAGTGTCTGTAGGAGTATATGTATAGACATGTAGAAGGGATAGTAGGAAAATGTCTGACTTTGTAGGGATTCCCAAAAATGTCCATCTATATAAGCTAAAGCTACATATTTTTAAAAATCTGGGCAGTGCTACGACTAAATTAAATTGAGTCCTTTGAATCCTGTCAGACATGGATCTCCCTGTGAGTTCTGACACACTGCTCTTTTTAGGGCATAATCTACCACTAGCAGATTAAACTCAGTAAATGAGAGATACTTTTGAATTCCAGAATACTGAGAAACTTCCAGTAATCTACATAAAATGTAAGTTGGAAAAAAGTCCTTAAAATTAGCTATTAGAATATTTTTGATAGATAAAACTGTATTTCAAGAAGATATGTTTTTACAGATAGTACCACTATCTATAGATAGTACACTTTTAAGTGTAACTTAAAAGGCATACATAAAATCAGGGGACAGGCAAAAGAATAATTTTATTTGGGGGGAACTAATAAACCGTGGATATTAAATTCCTAAAATATCACCTGTGTAGTTATTAGATGGATAGAAAATTGTCTAACAAGTTTCAAATGTTAGATATATATATTTTTTACTAATGCCTTTTATTTATGTCTAGAAAATACTTCCATTTAGAAATACTTTCATTTAGAAGGGAAAATGATTGGAAAGCATATTATTGAATTGAAACAAGTGTGGGAACTTTGCTATTGGAAAACCATTTGTTATTTTTTATGGGGTAAAGTCAATATACTTGATGATATTATAATTACAAAAAAGATTCACCTCTCTGAGGGACCAGTTATTTTACATATAGTTTACCTGAATATAGTGAAATTCTCTCCATGTCAAAGAGTCGCTCACAGATGGAATAGATGTCACAGCTAACAGAGCCAGAATTGCAAGAGTCACAATGCCCAGAGACACATAAATTTCCATTCTCCAAACATCATGCTCAATCCAGGCATCTTCTTTATTTTGTTGGACCTACCAGGGGGTGAAAAGAAGAAAGAGATATGCAAACATTTGTTTCCAGCAGATGAATCTCCTCCTACATTCCTTCTGTCTACAATGGAGGGCCTGATAACTAGGAGCCTCCACAAATTTGTGACTTTGTGCATTTTTCTATGAGAAATGACATAGGAGCTATCAGTCTCTTTCCTTGAATGCAACATGTATATAATCTGTTTTAATAGTTACTTGATGGTTAGGATTGTAATGTGCATGTGTGTGTGGTAAATAAGAACAATAAGCATTAAAAAGTCATCTTGGGAGGGTGGCGGGAGGTTGCTATGTGGCCCTGTCCATGAACAAAATAGGTGTTTATGTTGTTAAAGTTGGAGTTTACTATTTTCAGTGTAAACTCAGTGTGAAGCTAAATATAACTAAGCTCCCGTGAAGAGTTAATGCAGATTACATTCCCAACACAGCACTTCAAAAGAGGTTTTTAAAATAAGAAAGTGTTTATTTATTAGATGATTTGGATTCTTTAGTTTAGCGATATTGTCAACATTGTCGCCGTACCTGTTGATATGCCCAGTTTAGCAACTTGTATCTGTAGGATCGCCTCATTGGATAGGATAAACTGTAAATTGCATGCAGGACAGCAAAAAAGAAACTGAGAAGCCCAAATTGTTTTCTTGTTAACATCCATCTATCCAACCAATGTGGAAATTTCTTATATTTGGTTCCATTATGAAGCTGTACAACAGCTGCTATCACGCCTGGCAAATAAACTAGTGCCAAGAGGGTGATGGAAACCATTGGCAAGACTTTGTTGATGACCAGGATTGGAATTTTGTAAAAATACTGTTGGTGGGAAGTTACAAAAGGGTGAATTATTTCCCTCAGAAGAGTGTAAAGAAAAGTCAGAGATGAGATGACAGCAGCAATTTTAACTGGCCAGCGCCACATTGGAAAGAGTTCTTGTTTGTGCTTAAGCTCGGCAGGACAATCAAATTCATCAAAGTGGGTTGTTTGATGCATGTGCAAAAGCACAGGTCTTTTCAGCACTCTGGTGTCTCCTGAGTCCTTATCCTACAAAGGAAAGAAAATCAACATCTTAAACAAACAATGGGATTTCTCTTAAGCACAATAAGCAAAATAAGTAATTAGTTTATCAGTAAGAAAGGACATTCAGAACCTTGCTTTTGGGTACTGGTTAGCTAAAGATGTCATAGTCTACATAGCACTGATCAAAGGTAGCTTTAGCTATGCTGGGATTCTTTGTCAATTTCTGTTATTCATTTTTCTTTAAGACAAAAGAATACATGCTTTTTTTTAAAAGACAGAAGCTATCTCCATCAAAGCTGAGACCACTGTGTTTCTGTCCTGAAGGCATGAAAGAATGGAATAATGTAAGAGGGAATTAAAATTGAAAAACAATCCAGTAATCTTTGATGAAAATAGTAAAACTTGTATTGTAATGGTTGAATTTATTTTATAATATTCTTATTGGTAATCGGATAACTCTCCACTAAGAACTGAAGAGTGAATTCTTCATTAATTTGAGTACAAAGAATTAGGAATAGTACAGTCATTACAACTATAAAAATATATAATTTCTATCATGCTGTACTTTGCTTTTGTATTTCTAAAATATCTCATTGTATAAGTAATTGACAAATACTCTATCAGAAGGTACAAAGGTTAGATACCCAGTTAAATCCCATAGAGATGATCTACTTCCTAAGAAAGTTATACTTGTTTACCCAGTTGCATTTCTAAGCAGTCAAAAATTCAAAAAAGGTTATATTGAATATTTTGTCATTTCCCTAACTGACATATCAGCAAATTAAAAAAAAAAAAACACTTTTAAAGAAGAACTTAGGATGTTTCATAATTTGTTGTTCTGATGAATAAATTTACTTTTTCATCCAATATGTTATTCCTTATTTGTTATAGTTCTCTATGTAGAATCATAACATTTTAATGTTTAACATGATGGGATAATCTTCTTCATTTCCTCATTTAGTCAGATTAACTTTAATTCACACAGTTCTCTATAATTTTTAGTGTTTAAAAGTAGCATTTCACCATTTGACTTTTACTTTCCATGATAAATCACTGTTATTCCAATGCTTTTTCCAGTTGCTGCATTTAGAAGGGAGTTGAGCATGATACAGCTTCTGTCATCTCTGCATGTTAAAACAATCTAAGTACTCAACTGAGATCAATTTTCTGGTTAATGATGAAAAATTATAGAACAGCAAGTAAGATGGTTAATTTGAAAAATGAAAATGATTTTATTTTATTCATACTTATTTTATAGAATATGTACCTGTGATCTTATTATTCCTATTAAAACAACAAAAACAATTTAAAGAATACCATATAAAATTATTATATACATTATCTTTCCTATTAAAATAATTAAGATAAAATAATTTATTTTATTTATTTATTTATTTATTTTTAAAATAATTTCTTTAAAAACTGCGGTTGATATCATTTTGAAAGGCAAAAAGAGTTTGGAACCAAAATTTCCACCACTTTTTCAGTCAAATAATGTAGTAAGAAACCTTTAATTTTCAGGTGATACAAAAGTAGGAAGTGATTCTTATTTCAAAACTGAATTGGGATGCCTTGCGGCATTGGTGCAGTGGTTGAGCGTCTGCCTTTGGCCCAGGGTGTGATCCTGGAGTCTCAGGATGGAGTACCGCATCAGCCTCCCTGCATGGAGCCTGCTTCTCTTTTTGCCTGTGTCTCTGCCTCTCTGTGTGTCTCTCATGAGTAAATAAATTAAAAAAAAACCCTGAATCTATTTGTTTAAACAGTGAATCATCAATTAACTTGATGATCTCTTGGTAAGCTGCATAACAACTATGAAAAAATGCATGCTTACAAAACTATTTTTTTAAAACGATTTTTTATTTATTGAGAGAGAGAGTACAGAGAGAGAAGCAGACTCCCTGCTGAGCAGGAAGCCCCATGCAAGGCTTGATCCCAGAACCTGAGCAGAAGGCAGACAGATGCTTAACCAACTGAGCCACCCAGGTGCCCCTGCTGATGACTCTTTTAAGAGACTTAGATATGCAGAAAGTTAGAAGGAATTGGAAGGGCCTTGAAGCTGATCTGTTCCAACTTTCTTATTTTATAGATAAACCAAGGCCCAGGATTTTCAGTGACTTATTCAGGTTATTCAGCTAAGTCTGTGACAGTCAAGGTACAATTTCTCTTATACACCATGCTGAATGCTTACCCATCACAGTATCAGTGACAGGAATCAGAGTGAAAATACCTGTCAGCTGGGGTGAAAATCACTGTTACAACCCTAGGAAATACAGGAAGCATTAAAATTCTGTTTCTAGATTTCAATTACTTATTATTAATGTATTACCAAATAATCATCCTCTTCTAGGTTTCTCCTAGGCTTCATTGTCCAAAGTTCTTCTTGGCTTGTAATGTCTTGTCTGCTCTCCATTAATTCTGTAAAATAGAACAGCCTTAGCCACCTTTGAAAATAAATATAATTATCTTCTTCAAGTCTATAGTATTTAAGATATTAATGTTTGATAGGGCAACAGAAAAAATTTACTCACATAAGGACCAGTGTGGCCTAGAAAGTACAATTAAAATAGTGACTGATTTACCATTTAACCTCACATAATCTGTCAGAATCTCAAACCAGGGCCCTTGTGTCAATAGTAACAGCTTTGCTTTGTCCAGCTATTGGTGCAATGAATGACAAACATGTCAGATGTTGCCTTTTATTTTAGGAGAAGTTAACTCCAGGTGCTCATTTAGAGGAAAGCCAACTCTGCTCAAAGGTAAATAGAATTAGGAATGCATTTTTTTTTTTTTTTAAGTAACAATGTTATCAGTAGAAGTTGGAATTAGTTTAAGTAAGATTATACTTTAGGATGTTGTGTTTAATAGACTTTTGGGGTTGATACTGGAATCTGAAGTAATAATTACATGATTTTATGGGGAAATGTAGTCTTGAGGTTCGGATGATAAACAGAATAAACACTCTTGGTAAGGTGGACCCTGATAGTGGCATAAAGGACCAAAAGGCTGTATTTTCAGGTGCCATTTTCTCATCAGAGTAACAGGCTGGTTTTTGTTGGTAAGACAGGAATTGTTAGTACATTTTCCCTGGAATTGTTGAGTTGTGTTCAATCACTGACACGCCTGTTCTCCTGGTCAACCCCGTGGAGATTTTGTCAAACTTTCTACCTTACAAAGGAATCTTTGCCTTAACACCCTTCACAGATCCTCCTCTGGCTTGACATAGCATTTTTTTTTTTTTTTTAAAGGAGGGGAACATGATACCACAATTTTATTCACTATTTTTATTAGTTCTAAATTTATTTCTAGAGGACTATCTTGCCAATTTTCACTTTATGAAATTCAATCAGAAAAACAGATTAGATATACAACAACTTGATTATCAGAATGTCCCAAGTGTTTCTAAATTTTAGAGTACCTGTAATACTTTATTAAGTGGAAAGTTGTTTCCAGAGGTAGCTTTAAATACTTAAAACAAATTTAAAGGTTTGATTTTCTCAAAAAATAAAGAGGAGCCATCTTTATATAATGCCAACTATCTGCCTTTGTCGAAGTGCTCTGAGAACATTTTCCATATATTATCTATTTCAAAATTTTGCAATATTCATCCTGGGGATATTTGTTTTGGTCTGTCCAGATTTCCCCCTTACTTTTTAATGATCTAAAACATTTCCTTTTGGCATGTGACTCAGTCTTGGCTAATCACAGTTCTCTATTCCCTTGATGGCACTGACTGGCTTAGGGATGGCATAGAACCCTGGTTGAACTAGCGTCCTTCTCTGACATTTACATATGGGAGATGTCTTTAACATTTGTTAAGTGGGGATGATAGAAGCCATCTGTCCTTTTTCCCACATGCTCTAAGGAGGAAGATGTCTTCAACAGAACAAAGAAAGCCAACACACAAAAGTACAAGCAAGAAATGGGGAAAGATATAGAAGAGTCCTGGTGATATATTTTAAATATTTAGAGTTCTTGAGACCAGATCACGAATTTTTCAGTTACACAAGCCAATACATTGCCTTTTCTGCTTTAGTTTGATTTGGGTGTCTATCACTAGCTTTTGAAAAAGTTCTGAGTAAAAGCATATGTCAATCATCCAATCATCAGTTCCATTTATGGAACTCTATGATAGACATGGAGGAGGAAAAGTAATGAGAATTTGTGTCTGTTCTGGAGGAGCTTACAGTCTATTTCCTTAACAAGTATAATTCCAAATCGTTTAGTGACCTAACCAACATTATAGATAGAGTAATCTGGGAGGTATGTTTGTGTCTAGGAGTAGGAATAGAATAGAATTTTTATCTGCTGTAACCAAATAAGAAATAATTCACTATGTTTAGATATTTTAACTCTAAGTTGTAGGATGGCAAAGATGCTAACATACAAATCCACACTTATTCAGTATTAACTCATTAACTACATTGTGAACAACAATATTGGGCAGTGAGAATACAAAGTTAAACAAGATGGAGCCTCCACTCTCAAAAATTCAAAGCCTAGGGATGTCTGAGTAGCTCAGTGGTTGAGTGTCTGCTTTTGGCTAGGGTCGTGATCCCAGTGTCCTGGGATCAAGTTCTGCATCAGGCTCCCTGTAGGGAGCCACAGGGAGCCTGCTTCCCCCTTTGCCTATGTCTCTGCCTCTCTCTGTGTGTCTCTCATGAATAAATAAATTTATCTTAAAAAAAAAAAAAGAAAAAAACAACCCTCAAAGTCTAAGGGAAAAGGCAGACATTTCAACAGCTAACTGTGTGGTAGGGCAATGGATTCTAAAGAAAGGCAGTTTTAATAGGCAGATTGTGGCATGGAAAGAGTGAGGGCTCTCTTGTAGACCTGGTCCTGGGGCCTCAAGCAAGTTGGCAGTGTTTGCTGATTGAAGGCTACTTTGTACAGAATCTGGGTGAAATGGCAAAGTGGCCTTGGAGAAGTATCCACCCATTCATCCGCATGGTAGGGTGACAGTAAAGGAGAGCAAGGCCAAGGAAAAGCCCAGGCCAATGAGAGAGCCTGTCGAATTTGTGCCAGAAGCCAAGAAAATAAAATAGCCGTCAAATAAAATATGTTGGTTTCCATCAGACATTAACCAAATATATAATTTAAATTCTGCAGTGAAATCTCCATGAAAAAAAAAAAAAGAGGAAATAACACAGTGTTCGGATGTTAGGAAGTCCAGATTTGACCCAAAGTTCTCTAACTTTCATCCCCTTTAAAAAGCAAACCATATTTTTGATGCGACTGTTCCATTTTGCCGTACCAGGAGAGCTGACCTGACGTTCCTGCTAAATATTGACACAGCCCAAACTGACTCATGTATTTTTTTCAAAGAGTTTAGAATATGAAAAAAACCTCAATGACTGGAGCACAATATGGGATTGCGTCGCATTTTTCAAAGCTGCTCTTCTTTCAAGTGTATACTTGCTTACCCGCATTTAACTATGTAAAGGGAAGATGTTTTTCCTCACCGGGCCGTTTTTCTAAAGCATTGCTTCATGCTTAAAATCTGTGTTCAAATAAATCTTAGTAAAAGTCTGGATGTCGTGGGGCCTTTTTTTTTTTTTTTTTTTTTTTAAGAGAAAGGAATTTAGAGGTGTTTGTAAAGTTTCTGTCTACCAATCCCTTCCAGGGGGTTTGACCCACGGTATTATAGGAAGCCTCGATCGATCAAGTATTTGGAGAGCACTTGAGCCCAAGCCAGATCCTCAAAGTGTAGGACTAACGCTCCCAGAACTTAAAATGAGAACGTCCCGTTGCTAGGAAACCTGAAGGCAAGTCGCACGGTTTCCAGTCCTATCTGCCAATCACTCATCAGGGCTGTGCAAGCTCGAGGCCATCTCGCCAAGTCGGAAACCTCGGCATCGGAATGCAACGAAGGGCAAGCGTCTCAAGCCGTCCTGCTGCTGCCCGAGCGCGCCGGCACGTCCTCGCGCGCCCCTGGCCCGCAGCCCCGGCGCCGGCCACAGCGCAGCCCTGTGCTCGCGGAGAGCCGGGCGGAGCGGCGCGCACCACGGCCCCACTGAGCTGCGCTCGCCCCGCGGCGGAGCCCGCGCCCGCCCGCGCCCGCCCTCGCCCGCCCTCGCAGGGGCACGCGCGGCGGCGGGGCGAGCAGCGAGCCGGGGCCGCTCGAGGGACTCACCCGCTCCTCGGCGCGACCGGACGGCAGCTTGCGGCGCAGCTGCTGCGGGCGCCGAGCCCCGGGGGCCGAGCCCGGGAGCGCGGAGCCGCCCCGCGCGCCGCAGACCCCGCCCCGGGTCGGCGGCCGGTCCGGCGCCCCCTGCAGGTGCCCGGCGCCCGCGCGGCTCCCGCGGGCGAGGACAGTCCCCGGACAGTCCCCGCGGCCCAACCCGGGGTTTCCCCACATGCAACCGCGCCGCTCCAGGTTTTCTTTCAAATGGCCCAGTCTTCCGCCCGAGGGAGGCCCGCTCCTCCCACTTGTCGCTAAGGTCCTGAGTAGCGAACGTTCCGTGCAATTCGTTGGGGCCGTGGTTCTCAGGCTTCAACGTGGATCCCCTGCAGGCCTTATTCAAGCACAGATTTGCTCCCCCCGCCCCCCCCCCCCCCCCAACCCGCTCAGGTTTCCCGACGGTTAGTCTGGGATGGGGCCTGAGACGCCGCGTTCCAACAGGGTCCTTGGGGAGGCTGGGGCATTCCCGGGTCACGCTTGGAGAGGGACTGTCTAGACCTACCCAGCCCGTTTTAAACTTGGCAGCCACTCTATGAAGGGCCTGCTGCTGACAGCTGAGGAGTCCGAACGCGATCTCTGCCAGCGACGTGCACCCTAGACTGCACGAATCTCGAATCTCGTACCCTAAACCGCGCAAGCCCTGTGCCCGGGCCCAATAAGCTCTTAAACCCCATGTTACCGCCTCTTCCTTGCCTCTGACAGAGGAAAGCCAACTGTCCATACCCTAAGCCGGTCAGGCAGTCCAAGCCTAAAATAAAGCTACTGTCGCTGTTTCAAAGTTTTGGCGTGTTTTTAAAATATAAGGGGTAGGAGAAGGAGAGAATGTGTAGGCGGGGAGGAGGGAGGATTTACTCGGAGTTGGAACCAGCCTCAGGGAAGAGTGTCCAAGACCTGAACTGCAAGAGGATTTTGCAACATCCTCAGAACTCATCTGATTAGAGAAACAAAGGAAAATAAACACCCAACCGCAATTTTCTGTCATTGTTCTAGAATCAAAGCTAAGGCAACTAAGGACTTTCATGTTTTAGTACATATTTTATTTTGTAGTCGTTGACTCCGCGGGGTAATATTAAACTCCTTTGAAGAGGAAATTACCATGGACTGACTCCTTGTGGTAGAAACAGAACCTTACACTTTTTATTTCCAGTGAGACTAGAAAATCATCACTTTAAAAAGTTTTACAAGAAGGAATCTCTGTGTTTAAAGCACAAATCACAAAGAATGAAGAGAGATTGTTATTTTTTAATGATTTTTAAAAAATACTTTGTTTACTCATGAGAGACACACAGAGAGAGGCAAAGACATATAGGCAGAGGGAGAAGCAGGCTCCTCGCGGGGAGCCCAAGGCGGGGACTGGATCCCAGGACCCCGGGATGAAGCCCTGAGCCAAAGGCAGATGCTCAACCGCCACCGCCCCCGGGCGTCCAGGAAGAGATTGTTAAATAAGTCTAAGCACTGTTGAATTTTTAAAATGATCTGGAGTCATAAATGATCAAACAAAGCAATATGCTTTCATGTTTTAAGTTTTGGTAGAACAAAGGTCATTCTCTTTTTCATCGTCTATTTTGCACATGAAGAGGGCATGGGATTATTATTATATTAATATAAGTTGGCTAATTATAGCAAACTCCAATTAAGATTGCTTTTCTTCTTTTAATTAAAATATTTAAAATGAAGGCTCAATATTTTTGTTGTATAATTAAACTAACAATTATATTTCTGCATTTTTTCTGAAAGTCTTTTTGTTCAGTATTACAGTGTGTTGAATATAGTATGTTTCTAAGCAAAAAGATTGAAAATATGAAGTTGTTTACAAATTAGTTTTTAGATATTATAAAGGCAACACAATATTGGATTAAAAACCATGGTATTAAAGAACTTTCTTGTTGTTAGGAGTTAATATTACAGATAAAATTTCTGCAGTTTTTGCATGTAACTGGCCAAAAGGACCTGTGATTTGAGTATGACCAGATTTTTTCTTTTTTCTTTTCTTTTCTTTCTTTCTCTCTTTTCTCTATTTCTTTTTTCTCTTCTCCTTCTCCTTCTCCTTCTTCTTCTTCCACTTCTTCCACTTCTCCTCCTCCTCCTCCTCCTTCTCCTTCTTCTTCTTCTTCTTCTTTTTAGAAACACAAAGCCAAAGCATCTAAAAATGTTCTGAGTCAGCTTTTATATAGCACATACTTTTCAAAACCAATATGATTTGTGGAAAACAGTGTTAGTCTAGTACAAATTTTGAAAAGCAGATTGCTGGATTTGGCATGATTCATAAGAACTAGAGGATTTTAAAAGAGGAATTCAACTGTGAGCTACAAATGAATTTGGATCGTTTAGAATATTTTGTAATAAACTATAGCGAGAGAGCATATTAACAAAAGAGTTCTTCAGTGTTATTTGGGGTCAAAGGTTGAACTAGTGATTTCATAGGAATGTGTCATGGGGAAAATATAATAATTTAGACTCTGAATACTTCTCTCTGACCAACGAGCAACCTAATCTTAGAACTTGATTGGACTGCCAGTTAAGAAGAATGGAGTATGATGGTGTAAAAGGTAAAAATGATCAGACCATTAAAAATAATAACAATGAACAATACACAGTAAATTTTAGGTTGATGCAATAACTTATTTTATCTCCTCAGGAAATCAAACTAACTCCAAAGGGCATAGTAATTCAAATTATGATCAACATAATTTGAAGTCTACTTCTTACTAGGTAAGGATAGTCAGATTTATTTTAAGATGAGGAAAAAATTACCCAAAATTCACGAAGAAATGTTTTGCAAAGTGATCACTTTGGTGCAGTCATGATAAAGCTGAGCTGGTCTAATTTTTTGATTCTACTAACTTTATCTGATAAATTCTCCTCAAAATTTCCTGGTAATGATCAAAGTACTGTATGTGGTCAATTTGTCCCCAGTTCTGTCAGTGAAAGTAGTTGAGGGTAGAGAAAGAGTCTACCCGTGGGGTTGGAGTTTTAAAAAATTCTTCCATATATTTCCCCCCAATCCAACTTATTGCTCATTCACTAACACTTAATAGTCAACATCTATTCTAGATATGTTTTGAGAATAGGTGAGGTGTTTTTTTTTTTTTTGACACAGATCCATCTCTGCCCAAATACTGCCTACTGATGCTTAAAATTCCATGATACATTATTTTCTATTGTCTTTATATCTGTTGTAATTTGTGGATATGGTACCATATTTTTATATCCTGCTACGAATAAATACTTCAGTACTTCTTTTGGAAAATATGTTCTAGCATCAGGGGCAAAATACCAGGATATTGCAGACTTACACTGGGGAGGTTGTAAAGGGGTTGTATATTAGAAGAAAAAGAAGTACTGAGACCAAGAGGATAGATGTCACCACTTTCATAATATTACTTAAAGTGGGTAGTTCCTCTTTTTAGCACGTGCATATCAAACATTACATGATAGTGAAATAAATCTCTCTTTAGGGACGCCTGGGTGGCTCAGCCGTTGAGTGTCTGCTTTTGGCTCAGGGCGTGACCCTGAATTTCCGGGATCAACTCCCTGCATTGGGCTCTCTGCATGGGGTCTGCTTCTCCCTCTGCCTGTGTCTCTGCCTCTCTCTCTGTGTCTCTCATGAATAAATAAATAAAATCTTAAAAAAAAAAAAGTAAATCTCTGTTTAAACCACTCCATCTTGGGATGCCTAGGTGGCTCAGTGGTAGAGGGTCTGCCTTTGGCTCAGGGAGTGATCCCGTGGTCCCGGGATTGAGTCCCACATGGGCTCCCTGCATGGAGCCTGCTTCTCCCTCTGTCTCTGTCTCTGTCTCTGCCTCTCTCTCTCTCTCTCATGAATAAATAAATAAAATCTTAAAAAAAAACAAAACAAAACAGAACTCCTCCATCTTGGTCTTCTTTGTTATGGTAGCCCATACCCTAGCTTGTTTGATAGATTATAGCACTTTTTAGAGTCTGTCTGTAATGAAGATTTTTATGTGTTTCTGTTATTCTCATTAAATGGAGAGCTTTAAGAGAATAGACACCTTGCCTTTTAAAAAATTAACTAATTAATTAATTTTTTATTTTTTAACTAGGCTCTATGCCCAGCATGGAGCCCAACATGGGGCTTGGACTCACAACCCTGACATCAAGCCCTGAGCTGAGATCAAGAGTCAGATGCCTAACTGACTAAGCCACCCCAGTGCCCCTGAGGCCTTACCATTTTTAATCCTTATATCTCTTGTAACCTAGAGATTGGTGGAATAGACTGATTGTAGATGTTTGTGGAATGTGATTTTAGCCCTTGGTCTCAGAAGAGTTGCATAGGGCACATAAATATGGATGTGCCCATGAATGTCTAGACATCATTTAGATCAAAACTGTGGGTGCATATCCATAGTTATTTATTTCACACAGAACACACTCTTACCCACCTTCCTTAGTCTTCCTTAGTCCAAGTATCCTTTTTGTTTTCTGCTATAAGGAACATGTAGGTCCAGAATTGCCATTGTCTCAGGAACTACAGACTTTACATGTCTTGGTTTGTGGGAAATGGAGATGCTGGAGAGTTGGATAGGGGGAGGTGGTTCAATAGAGAGTTCAAGAAGGCTGATCAGACCTAAAATTTCTAGTAATGGACTCTGCCTTATAAAGTCCTCAGCATAAAGAACCATGCCTACCAATTCCTGGAGTTGAGTTTCCAGAAGAGAGGATACTATCAGTTATGAATTGCCTATTCTTTTCCAGGACTGGGTTTGGTTCTCTCAGTATCCCCACTATATTGTTATTATCCTCTGTTTATAGGTGAACGGAAGCTTAGAAAGTTTAAGTAACTCAATCAAAATTGTACAGTTTTTAGAGGTCAAGCTGGGGCTTCAACCAAAATCTACACTATGCCAGTTCTCCTTCTATTGTACTGCACCTCCTCTATAACCACATATAAGCAGCCAAAATTTCTTCAAGCTGCACCAGACTGGGGGAATTCAAGAGAGTCTTAGTTAACAGAAACCACCCAATAATCCATTCAGTTTTCCCATAGTATCAGTTAGAGCATTGGCTAAGCTACTCTAATAAAGAAGACCAAATATAGTGTTTAAAGAAATAGTTTCACTGTTGGATAATAGTCCTGTAGTGAATATTCCAAGTTGGTAGGTTGTTCTGTATCACAAGGTCATTCAGGCATACCGACTCCTTCCATCTGGTTGCCCTGCTGTCTCCTAGGGTACTGTTTTTGGCATCATGATTGAAGCATGGCATAGGCATATCCATTATGGAGTTGTAGGAAAGAGAAAGGGTAGAAGTCCAAGGCAATTATTTGCTAATAGGAACGATGACAGAAGTTGCCCAATCACTTAACTCTCACATTCTTTTGATGATAATTTACTCATATGTCAAGGTAGGCAGGGAGATGCAATCTCTGGCTGGGTGGCCAGATGGTAAGATGTATTAACATGGAAAAGGGTATCAAATATTGGTGAACAATCAGAAATTTTCATCACATTCTCACCTCCAACTCTGATCTTTATGTTCATACCTAGCTTGGAAACTTTGATTTCTTCCTTCATTGGCTTATTGTCTTCCTCATTCTGAAGCCTGTCTGAAGGTTCAGGGTAAACTTGTTACTCACAGCTCAGTCTTGCACTGGAAGCTGTTAGTAGCAAAGTGAGCTCTTATATATCTTGACCATGAGCATCCTTGTGTAGAGGTTCTTTCACATGATCTTCCTGCTGGCTCTCCAGGTATGGCTGGACATGGCAAATTCTCAGAGGGAAGACCTCTTGGTTCCACCATGGGACTCCCTATTACCTACCTTAGAATCAATTTTTCCTTTTAATTAAAAAAAAAAACAGCCAGGTGCCATAACAGAAAACCAATACTAGGGGTACCAAGAAGGCAAACCTATATGACACATGTTATTTATATTTTCGAGAGTGGAGCGTTTATGCACAGTGATCCAGAACCACTTTTTAGCAGCTTTTTCAGTTTCTCACAGCACTTTGGGTTTCTAAAGTCTTCCTAAGGACCTGAAACATTTTTTCTCAGCACAGAAAATACCTAAGCCCTAATGCATATTAATTTATTAACAAATATTCATTAAATGCAATGTATATGTATATATATGGGCAGTGTGTGTGTGTGTGTGTGTGTGTGTGTGTGTGTAGAATTGTGCTGAATCCTATAAAATAAAGTCCAACTTAGTCACTTAAAAGATTTTTGTAAAGGGAGTAGCTGGCTGGCTCAGTCAGTAGAGCATCCAACTCTTGATTTCAGGGTTGTGAGTTCAAGCCCCATACCGGGTGTAGAGATTACTTTAAAAAGTTTCTTGGGAAGAAATTGCAGTTTGAAGATAAATCTCCATAATGAAAGCATAAGCCAACAAAAAGAAGGTGAAAGAGTGGGCATGTTTTGTTACTGTCTTTTATTTTTATTTTTTTCCAGCTTCATTGAGATATCACTGACATATAACATATGCAATTATATGCAATGTACAACATAGTGATTTGATATGTATATATTGCAAAATGATTACCTCAATAAGGTTAGTTAACAGATTTATGATCTCACATTGTTAATTTTTTGTGTGTGTGTGTGGTGAGAACTTTTAAGATCTACTGTCTTAGCAACTTTCAAATATACAATATAGTACTGTTAAATATAGTCATCATGCTGTACATTCATATTATAACTGGACTTTATTCATATTATAACTGGACATTTGTATATTTTATGCCTTCCATCCATTCCATACCTCCCTGCCCTGGCTCCTAGCAACCACCAGTCTATTCTGTTCTATGATTTCAGATTTTTCAGATCCCACATGTGAGAGCTTTCTCTGTGTTTGCCTTTAGGTCTCTTACTTATTTCACTTAGCATAATGCCTCCAGTTTCTATATGTTGTCATAAATGGTAGAATTTTCTTCTTTTTCATGGCTGAATGATATTCCAGAACATGTGTGTAAACACCCTGGGGGAGTCCCATGGTGGAACCAAGAGGTCTTCCCTCTGAGAATTTGCCATGTCCAGCCATACCTGGAGAGCCAGCAGGAAGATCATGCGAAAGAACCTCTACACAAGGATGCTCATGGTCAAGATATATAAGAGTTCACTTTGATACTAACAGCTTCAGTGCAAGACTGAGCTGTGAGCTGTGGTTTGTATCTGAAACCAAATACATAATGTATAATATAATTATGCAATTAATACTATATATTGTGTATATATATCATACACCTGTATGATATACATATATCACATTTTATCTCTTCATCCTTCAATAGACACTTAGGTTGTTTCTCTGTCTTGACTATCATAAATAATACTGCAATGAACATGAGGGTGCAGATATCTCTTCAAGATGGTGAATTTATTTCCCTCAGACTTATACCCAGAAGTGGGATTGCTGGATCATATGGTAGCTCTATTTTTAATTTGTTTAGGAATTCACCATACCATTTTTTATAGTGGCTGCACGAGTGAGCATTCCCATGAACAGGGTATAAGGGTTCCCTTTTCTCCACTTTCTTGAGCTGGCACCTTTTCATACTCCAAGTCAAATCTCTTTGTCAGTTTTATTACAAAGTAATTTTTGAGAAGCCATCTGGAAGACTGAAATGTGGATTTATGTGCAGTATAGATAGTGGCAAATCTCACCTTATTATCTTGAGATATTAGCCTATGATTGTGTATACGTGCTTATATTTATATTAGGGTTGTATATTATATATTGCCAGGGTGTGTGATCAAAAATTGGAGAGGCCCTTGTTGTAGGGAGAGAGGAACGTGGTTCAGTAGGAGAACAAGTAGATTCAGAGACTTCTGTACTTTCCTTACCTTGTGCACAGCTTCTCTACTAGACTGTAAGCTCTTAGGAGGCAGGGACCATTTCTTTTCATTTGATTTCTCAGGCTTAGTAAAGAGCATAGTACATAGTGAAGAGCTGATAAACTGCTTCTCCTTGGGGAGTGTTTAAGGAGCAAGTGGTCAACAGTGTCAAATGCAAAAAAAAAATCAAATAAAGTAAGAAATAAAAATTTTGTTGGATTCAACATTTGGGATGACTTCATTAACTACATGAGAGCAATCGAGGAAGGAAGCCAGACTGAATGTATCACGGCAGAAATGGGGAACAGACTCCAATAGGTTGGAAAAGAAAGGAAGGAGAGTTGGGACAGCAGCCAAAGAACATTCTTTTAAGGGTGAGAGAGATTAGATTCTTCTTATAGGCTGAGAAGAAGAGAGCTGTGCAGAGACACATTGAAGATATATGAAAAAAAGAGACTAATTGATGGAGTTAGGTGCTGGAGAAAAGTGAACAGAGAAGAAAGCAAACGATTATCTTTGAGCAGAAGCCCCTTTTTCTCAGGGATTTGGAGAAAGAAGAGAAATGTGAGATGCACACAGTTTTGTGGGTGGGGAGGGGTGAAGGACAGTGAGCTTAGGCCTGATCTGAGTCAGGATCAGCTGAAGGGAATGCAAGGTAAGGGCTCTGAAACTGCAGAAATCCATGAATTGTTCTCTGTTTTCAGAGTGTCTTAACATTTGTTTGGGTAAAATGGGATGGTAAGATATGAATAACAGTCCACTGGGGAAAAAAAAATACAAAATCACTTAGAACCAAGTACTGGGTGACTAAGACAGGGGTGCCTAAAATGCATAGAAGTGATGGAGCAATGATTTGGCATTTAGTTGGTTAAGGAAGATACAGTGAAGTGGATCTTTTGAACTTGGCCTCTGAAGACTGAGAGATTTTTTTGCTGGGGAAAAGAAAAGGAAATGTTTTATTTTCTCTCTAAACCAGAAATGGCTTATATGAAGTTCTCTTTGGTCTAGCAGCAAGTTTATGTCTAGGAATTAGCTTTATAAACTTAGTAGATTTCTTCCCCTAGAGCACTGCTCATTCGGGTTAACCAGAGAATTTCTAACACAGAGTATTGATTATGATTCCCTACTACTTCCTAATGATTTCTCCTTCCTCACTGAGCTTGTTAAGGTGTTAGCTTTCTTCACATCTGTAGCGCTTAGCAGAGACCATGACTCATAGTAGCGGCAGCTCAAAAACAAAAGACAAAAAACAAAAAACAAAAAGAAAACCCAACAAAAAATTGAGTTGAATTCTCCCACTCAGTGCTTGCTGTCAGCCTGTCCTTGGTCCTGCTTTTGTATTCCAGTTAGCTTCTCCCAAAGCCCTTATTTCTGTCTACACAGCCCTATTACAGCTCTTTTCTGGTCATGTTCTAGTCCATCAGATAACATGTTTATCTCTCCTACTGATTGGCAGCTAAAGGATCTCTAGGGACTCATCACAAGCTTCACGGGGTGAGTGGTCAGTTGGGATCACTCAATACAAAACACAAAATGGGTTTAAACAATAGTGCAAGCTTTATGCATTGTTTCTATCTGAGATGAGATAGGGTTCTTCTTCCAATCAAGGAAATTATTCATGTCAGTGTGGAAGGGGACTTTGGACTGCTCAAACTTCAGTTTCTGCGGAGTTGATTTAATGGTGGGCTGCTGTGCTATGTGGCCACACGGTGGCTCCAGAGCCCTTTGTAGTAAAAATGCACACATCTACTCCAGGGCATCTGCAGCTGCTGCTTTCTGATTACATTGTTTCATCAGACTTTTAAAAACTCACTGTAAAGAGAGAAGGATGACATTTTTTGGTGATTGTGTTGGTATTATGACAGGTGAGCACATTCCGAGGTCTAAAGAATTTCCATGAGGCTTAGAATAAGCATCAGATTCTGTATGTTCAGACTCCTGGCTGTGTGTTGGTCTATCATCTATGTTTGCTTATGAGCATATATGTGTGTATTGTTATGTTGTTATGATTTCTTTTATTACCTTTATTTTATTTTATAATAAATAAATATATAAATATTTATATTTTTATAAATAAAAATATTTTATTTATTATTCTTTTATTACCTGTATCTACATCTGTATCTTATATTTAACCTGAATTAAATGGTACTAAATGCTTACCATTTCAAGCATTTCCACAAATTATTATTTTTTATGGAGGTATAATTGATGTATAAAATTACACCACTTTCAGGTATACAACATAATGTTTCAATAGTTTTTATATTGCAAAATGATCACCACAGTAAGTCTGGTTAACTCTGTCACTGTACATAGTGACAAAAAATGTTTTCTCCTGTGATGAGAAATTTTAAGATCTAATCTCTTAGCAACTTTCAAATATGCAATGTAGTATAACTAACTATATTACCACAATACATTACATGTCCATGATTTATGTATTTTATAACTGGAAATTTGGACCTTTTGACTCATCCATTTTCCACTCCTTCCTGCCCTCAACTCTGGCAACCACCAATCTCTTCTCCATATTTATGAGTTCAGTTTTTTGTTTTTTGTTTTTTTTAAGATTCCGGAAGGACAACTTACACGGAGACTTAGTTCTCCTTGGCATCATCTCCCACGTTCATGGTGCTTTCAATACATCTCTTCCTACAAAGGCAACATGTCATGTGATTTTCCCCTGTTTTAAGGGAATTAGGACTTCTTTTGTGTATGACCTTTCCAAGATGCTTTCTATTATCTTTACTTCTGATATAACCATATGGAGACTTATGTCTTAGTAAGATCCCACATATGAATAGCAGTAACTTGATTTTATGGGCTAATATATTTTCAATAGAGTTATGCTCTGAGTCATCCTTAGAGAAAAAAATCTTGGGATGCCTGGGTGGCTCAGCGGTTAAGCAGCTGCCTTCAGCCCAGGGCGTGATCCTGGAGTCCCAGGATTGGGTCCCACATTGGGCTTCCTGCATGGAGTCTGCTTCTCTCTCTGCCTGTGTCTTTGCATCTCTCTGTGTGTGTCTCTTATGAATAAATAAAATCTTTAAAAAAATAAAAAAGAAAAAATCTTACTTATATAGGTATATTAGTATCTGTCTTTTGTATACACAGCTACTGGACAAAAGGAAGTGGGGAATAATTCTTTGAATGGTTTCTCAGGCTTTAGAAGCTATTAAAATAGAAGGAAGTTTTCCTTCAAAATTACATTACAAATTGTATTTGTGGGACCGGACCATACCATTTTATTGGTTCGTTTTTATTTTTTTAAATTTTGTTTATTTATTCATGAGAGACACAGAGCAAGAGGCAGAGACAGAGGCAGAGGGAGAAGCAGGGTCCCCATGGTGAATCTGATGCGGGACTTGATCATGGGATCCCAGAATCACACTGAGCCGAAAGCAGATGCTCAACCACTGAGCCACCCAGGTGTCCCAATATTAGTTCATTTTTATATGTTGACTAGTGAGATTTTTCTAGTCCATCTAGATACTTATTCAAATAAGTATCTTTCAGAAAAGATCATTCATTCCCTCCCACTCTTAGATAAAAAGATCATTCATTCCCTCCCACTCTTAGATACACGCATCAATATGGGTGAAGAAAAAAAAATTGGAACTGTGATAATGCTAAGTTAAAACATTACTTTTATCGTGGCTTCTGATGTCAGAACTGTTTATTGAATGAAATGTGGAAATTATGGAAAAGAGAGAAGAAAGTAAGAATGAATGGTAATTTTGTCAAGCAAGGGGACTTATTCTTGAGAGTTTGGTGTATGCCTTTCTAGAGAAAGATATTGTTACATGGGAGTAGGATTATACTAGATACTGCTGCTTTTTAGCAGTATAATCATTTCTCAGTTTCCTGTAATCTCAAAATAATCTCTTATTAAAAGGAGATGTGGTCTAACGGGAAACAGTGGTGAGTATAGGAAACGGAAATAGATTTCCTTCTGATGAAAAGCTTTGGACCTGTGACTGTTTCTGTGGGTTTCAGGGATTTTGCTGACATGGGGTTCAGAGATTTCAAAGTGTTTAAATGATTGAAACCAGGAGACAGGGTGTAAAAAAGGAAGAGGAAGGAAATTACTAGTTTTCTTGATAATTCAAAGATGGTATTTAAATGGAAAAAAGTGTGTTGATTCAGTTTTTGTGATTTAACCTATTGAAATAGCTGTTTTCATCCATGGTGCCATTAAAAAACCCTCTAGGTGGACAGTTTTTGCTGTTTTTAACAAGCTACAATAAATATCCTCAAATTGATATTGTTACTCACTGGCACTTTATTTCCATGACTGATATCCATGCAGGAGATTTCTGGGTCCAAGGGTGTATGAATTTTAAGTTTAATTGATAATGGCAGATTGTTTCTTAAAAACACTCTTAATGATTCACATTTCTGCTAGTAGGGGACTACTGCTGGCAGCACAATCAAAGTAGGATTCCCTAATGAAAACTGCTAATCTGATATATACAAATTGATGATATGGCTACTTTCATTTCTTTTTCTCTAATTACCTGCAAGTTCAAGCATGTCTTCTTAGATGACTTCTTATTTCTTCCCTGATTTTGTTAGAGCATCTTTTGCCTGTATAGCAGTTTGCTTTTATAAAGTCAAATAAATCTATCATCTTAGAACAACTTTATTTAGTTATTTTTCCTAAATTTTTAAATCTCTTATTGTATGTTTTTTTCTTATTGTATGTTTAAGTCTTTTATGTATCTTAAATTTATTTTAATATATTAAATTTATTTAAAAATTTAAATATAATATTAAATATGTTACTATAATAGATTTAATAATAATTTAAATGTAAATAATTTAATATATTAAATTTATTTAATAAGTCTTTATTTTAATATATTGTTTAGATAGGGGTATGATTTTATTTTCTTTCAGATGAGTGGTCATTTGTGGCAAGATATTCTTTCCCTACAGAATTTAGATGTCACCTTTTTCATAATTAAGTTACTTACCATATAGAGTGGGATCAACTTGGGTTTAACTTTTTTGTGTTTTACTAACTATTCATCCTTTACCACACCAATGACAAATTGATTTGAATACAATTGCTTAATAGCATGCCTTAATATCTGGTAAGGAAAATCCCCTCTCACTCTTTTATTCTATTTTATTTATTCTATCTTAGTTTTGGATCTATACACGCACAATTTAAAGGTGTGATGATTTTATAAGGCTTTCTTCTCCCTTCAAAAACCAGCTAAGCTTGACAGCTGGCTCTGCTGACCCTTTTCCTCTGTTAGAGGCAGTAATTAAATAATTTAGAGATTCGTATTTTACATTGAATTTTATGGTGGCATCCCATTATGTTAGGTGAGGATTTAGCTCTCTTTGTTCTGCATCCCCACCATACAGGGACCCTGCCTAGCCTCTCATCCACTTAATGTGTTAGATACATTAACATTTGGTTAGATAAATATTCACTGATTGTATTCTTATAATTCTATAAGTTTATTCACAACTGAAGTATTTAGTGTACTCTGATTACTTTTCCTTTCTTATATAGCCTTTTTAGTTTCTCAAGGGTTAATAGTGATCTGATTTTTGTTACCTGCTCAGTTTTTAATAGACTCACTACTAATTTACTTCCAAAGTTGGCACCAATTATCTAAATCTCCTCCCAAGATGTTCTGATGTATTGGCTATTATATTAATATTGGAGGAAGCTCAGTGCTTTCTGATTGCTTCACTCTGGAATGGTCACTCCCTATGCCTGATGTACAATTATTTTCTGGAGATCTCCTTTCACCATCGACTGGAGATTCTTTGTTTCTTTCTCTTCTGTATTCAATCTTCTTGTTTCTCCTCTTTTCCTTCTTTTTTGGTTAATTACTTCACTGAGTCTCAACAGTGTCAGGTTTAATCAAAAGTACCCTCAGGGGGCCATTGAGCCTGGTGGTGAGAAGAGAGAGGCTCCCCACCACCTCGATCTCTTCCTGGGTTTTGGCACCAAATGTCAGGTTTAATCCAATCTGTAGTGAAATGAAATAGGCCAGGCAAAGTTGGTCAAAACAGGCTTTCAATGGGATGCCCTCTTGGGTGAGGTTCCCCAGCCCGCAGGGGAGGGAGAGAGCAGGAGTCATGGGCTGGGGAAGTTGTGCCCAGGGGAGGGCAAACGGGCTTTTCAAGGGGCAGGGTTAAGGGGTTGTGTGTCTGTATGGGGTGATAGGTATTAGGCATATTACTGGTGAAATGGGCCTGGGGCAATAATTGCCTAAGCCCTTATATGGGGTCTGGGTAAAGTATGGTTCAGGTTTCCTACATAGGTTTAGTCTCCCCCTGATGACATGTCCCTGGACGGTCTGCTGTTGCTGGTAAAGTTCTGAGGTGGGGGCAACAAGGTGGAGGGTCCACCTCCATTTTGTTGGTGCCTCCCAATCCCCCTTGATCCCGCTGGCCCAACATTCCGATCCTTTTGTTGTTATAGGGTGTCAGTTCAGATCTGGCTACTTCCTGCTGAGTAGGGGGCATCGTGGGGTCCCTTGGAAGTGGGCAAGTGGGAGTAGAGGTGTAGGAGGAGTTGGTTGACAGATCAACCAACATTTTGCAAATTTGTTCCTGGATGAGTCAGAGAACTCAAGGGGCCACCATTAATGATATGCCGATGATTAGGAGTGGGCTTAGAAGGGGGAGGAGTTATGTGGTTAGTGGGGTCTGCCACCATTGGAGTGTAGTTGGGCCACCGGGGTCTACCGGTTTTGGAGAGACTCACGAACTTTGGCGAGGATGTGGAGATTGGTCTCAACTACACCTGTTTCATTGAAGTAGTAACAGCATTCTTCATTGAGAAACATGCAGGCTCTGTCCTTGTCTGCGGTGAGGAGGTCCAAGGCGCATCAGTTCTGGAGAGCTACCTGGGCCACCGAGGTTATCTGGCATTGGAGGGAAGCCAGGGACTCTGCCGAGACCTCAATGGCCATCTGAAGCCTTTCAGATAGGTCCCTGGTGGAATCTACAGAGTGGATTAAGGCCCCCACCCCCAATCCCATGGCCACCAGGGTTGAGGCCAGGGAGACCCCGATAACTAGTGGGAGAAAGAACGCTCTTCCTGCTTTTCCGGGGGGCTGCCAAGGAGGGCTACTTCTGCCTGACTATAGTTAATCGCTGAACCAAGGAGACAGAGAGACAGAAGAGAGAGGCAGAGGTATTGAGAGATTTAGAAAGGGTGCCCTTGCACCAAAAGAAACCTCTGATAGGGGCATGATGAAAGGTAACACTTGACAGGGTGAGGTTGCAGGGGGAAGAGTTAGGGGTGGAATAACAGAAAGGGAATTGGTGGTTGAGAGGGTCGGTGAATAAGGGAATGTCATGGAGAGAGGGAAAAAGTCCTGGAGGTGTGGGGGTGGGGTTGGTGCAGTTAAATTCATTAGGGAGGGGAACGGCCACCAGGGTTTTTTGCCCAAGGCGGCACACATAAAACAGTGGGACAGATTGCCCAAGCTGGAAAGGCTGGTGAGGGAAGTGCCTTGTTGGATAAGTTTTATCCAGGAGAAGGGGCCCTGTTCCTGAGCTGGGTTAGCCTGTAGGTGGATTTGGAGAAGTGGTTCCTGTGTATGGTGTGAGTTTGTGCTTAGAGCGGATTGGATTTGTGGAAGTGAGATCTGCACGCATGTTCTATAGATTTGGAGAGAGGCGGTAGGGTAGGAGGAAAAAGACCAGTGGTATAATTTTGTGGTTACCCCCGTTGCCCAGCAGGAATCCCAAGGGTCCTGAAAAGTTAGGATACACTTATTGTATTGTCTGTAGAAGTGGCATCATGGGTGATTGGTTGCAAAGGTGCCAGTGAAAGGGTCCCTACAGAAGTGGCCAAGGCAAAGAATACTCAGTAGCAATAAGGACAACCTCCGTAGGTTTCAACCCAGTAATTTTGGCAGGGAGGATGGGTCTGATCATAGGTGAAATAGATTATAGATCAGAGCTGGATACAGGAATTGACTGGAAATTTGGGATGGAGAAATCGATGAGAGCCTGGCAACCCAGTGGTTGACAATCAGTGGTAGAAATAAAGCGAGACCTGATTCCCTAGTCCCAGGTTTCCGTCACGTAAAACCTCCACCTAAACCCAGGTCAGTGGTGAAGTGACTAGGACGTAGGACCAGGAGGAGGAGGTTGGCATGAAAGCTGTATTTGAGTGGGTCCCAAATGTTGTGCTGTCCATACATGTTATGAGGGGGCTCGCTTTAATTTAGAGACATGTACCCCATGGGTGGTGTCCTATGAGTTTGGTGGCTGTGGGGGTCATAAGGACCACCGTATAGGGACCAGTCCACTTAGGCTGTAAAGTTTTTGGGTGTAGTTCTTTTAGCAGGACACTATCCCCTGGAGCCAGGGCTTGGGGAGTATCTGGTGTGGATTCTCCTGGAGTAGGGGTGACTGAATCCACATGGGCCCACAGGAGGGCTCTTAGAAGAGTTAGGTGGGATCCCTGGGTGGCACAGCGGTTTGGCACCTGCCTTTGGCCCAGGGCGCGATCCTGGAGACCCGGGATCGAATCCCACATCAGGCTCCCGGTGCATGGAGCCTGCTTCTCCCTCTGCCTGTGTCTCTGCCTCTCTCTCTCTCTGTGTGACTATCATAAGTCAATAAAAATTAAAAAAAAAAAAAAGAAGAGTTAGGTAAGGTAAGTAAGATAGGAGAGGAGGAGGTGATGGAAGATTTTGAGTTAGCAGGAAGGGCCGCCAGTAGAGAAGCTCAAAGGGACTTAGACCGATGGCCCTCTAGGGGTAGCTCTGAGCCTTGTTAAAGCCAGTGGGAGAAGGGTTGGCCAGGACAGGTGGGTTTCAAGGGTAAGTTTGGTGAGATGTTCCTTCAGAAGGCCGTTGGCCTGAAGACTGGGGGTGATATGGGATATGGAGTTTCCGGGTAATATTTAGGCTCTCGGAGACTTGCTGGGTGATGCTGGAGATGAAAGCCAGGCTGTTGTCAGATTGTGGGTCTGCAAGAGGCCAAATCTCAGGATGGTGTGTTCGATGAGTATGGTGACCACCACATCTGCCATCTCCTGAGCTGTGGGGGAAAGCCTCTATCCACCCTGTAAAGGTGTCCACTAAGATTAAGAGGTAGCAAAAGGATTTATGGCGTGATGTGTGGGTAAAATCAAGCTGCCAGTCCTTGTTAAGTTGGTGGCCATGGAGCTGGTGACTGGTTCCGGCCTGCGAATTCCGCCTTGAGCATTTACAGTGGAGCAGGTTTTGCAAGACTGATGCACCTCTCTGATAACCTTTTGGAGATGTGGATAGTGGAAAAGGGGTTCTAGGAACTGGTGTAAGGCCTTGGGACCAATGTGTAGGGATTGATGTTTGTCTGAAATGATCATGGGAGCTAAATGGTTTGGAAGAGTGAGTTTCTTTTGAATGAAGATCCAGCCTTTTCCTCCTGCTATTCCTCCCATCATTTTTAGTGTCTGAGTTTCCTCATCTGTGTAAGAGAGGGAATATGGTGTGTTGTGAAAGAGGAGGGGAGCTGGTGAGGAGCCTAAGGCAGTGGCTTAGGCAGTGGAGTCTGTTTTATTGTTGTCCGGGTCACTGGGTCCTTGGAGGATTGGTGTCCATGATAGTGGACAATGGCTACTTCAGTGGGAAAGCTGAGGGCCTCTAGTTGTTTTGAAATGAGGGGCTCATTGATTATGGGGGTTCCCTTGGTTGTAAGAAACCCTCGCTCTTGCCAGAGGACAGAATGTGTATGTGTGATGAGGGAGGCATATTTGGAGTTAGTGTTATGGTAACTCATTGCCCTTTGGACAGGTGAAGAGCCCTGGTGAGAGCTATAAGTTCTGCCTTCTGGGAGCTTGTCCTGAGGGGAAGGGAACTGCCTCTAGGATGGCATCTAGAGTAACAAAAGCGTATGCCACATGTCTTTGGCCATCTGGGGTGATGAGAGAACTACCATTCATAAAGAGTATTCGGTTAGGGTTAGAGAGGGGTTGATCAGTAAGTTCTGGATGTGGAGGAGTCAGCTCTTCCAGGAGTTGAGGGCAGGAATGGAAGGGTTCTGGATTAGTAGAGGGGGTAGATAGGAGGGCAGCAGGATTTAGATGAGGAGAAGTTGATAGATAGATGTCAGGATTTTCGACGAAGAGGAGGTGAGTAGAAACAGTGGGTGAGGGAGAAAGACGAATGGTGGCTTTCAGTTCATGTAGGATATCCCGGCTGAGGAGGGGAGCTGGGCAGGAAGGAATTATAAGGAAGGAATGTGAGAAGAACCCATCCGGGCTGCAAGAGAGGAGTGGAGTAGTCCATGGAATAGAGGAGGTGCCATCAATTCCACTGGAGAGGGGAAACTGACCCCTGAGTAGGAAGGCAAAACAGAGTAGGTCGCTCCTGTGTCCAACAGGAAAGAGATGGACTTACCCGCTACCTGGAGTGGGACCCTGGGCTCAACCTGGGTTAGGGGGGTGTCCAAATTTGGGACCCATCAGTCATTATCCGAGTAGTTGGAAGGCTGGATTTACCAGCTCAGGGTTTCCTCCATTCCTCCATGTGGAGGTGCCGAGGATCCTCCAAGGCCAGGGCAGTCGGATTTCCAGTGGCCCATCATTTGACATTGAGGGCATGGCCACGTTGGCTCCTTGGGATTGGGACATTGGCGGGCCCAGTGTCCTTGGTTCCACATTTGAAGGAAGCCCAAGGCGAGGTGCGGTTGATTCCTCTTTCTGTGGGCTCCCGAAGCCTGACGGCTGCAGGGCTGCCACCAAGGCTGGGGCTTGGAGTTGGACCTTCTGCTGGAGTCTAGCCTGCCTCTTAAGTTCAGCGGCTTCCTCTCGCGTGTTAAAGACTTTAAATGCCATTTTCACCAGGTTGGGAATGGGAGTTTGAGGACCCTCCTCAGACTTCTTTCCTTTTTTATGGATATTGGGGGAGGACCGAGAGATAAAATGGGTAGCTAAGACAGTAGCCCCAGCTGGGGAGACAGGGTCCAGGCGAGTGTACTGGGTTAAAGCCTCAGTGAGCCTATTAAGGAAAACTGCAGGGTTTTCATCTGGGTTCTGAATGATTTCTTGGAGTTTATCATAGTTGATGGCCTTGTTAGAGGCCGCCAGTGTGCCAGTGATGAGACAATGGCCATGTGGTTGCGGCGCCCTGGCCATCTTGACCATCCTGATAATCCCATCCCTGATCCATGGCAGGAACTGCCTGAGCACCGACTGGGACAGTGGCATCAGTTAAATGGACCTGGTTGGCATGCTCTCGGGCGGCAGCCTGAATACTTTCCCTCTCCTCTGGTGTAAGGGTTGTGGTCTGGACAACATGCAAATCATGCCAAGTCAAGTCATATGCCTGAGCCAAATATTGGGATTCCTTGGCATAGTTTCCTGGGTGAGCAGAGTAAGAGCCCATCCGTTTTTCAATTTGGGAAAGGTCCAGGAGCGAGAAAGGAGCATGGACCCAAACAACCCCTTCAGCTCCCGCCACCTCTTGTAGGGGGCAGGCCAGGTCAGGGGAGGAGGAGACCTTGTGGGATCTTGTGCGGTGGAGATCAGAGGGGAGGTAGGAGGTGAAGGTCGGGGATCAGAAACGGGTAAAGAGGTGTGTGGTTGGGAGGCAGGAGGAGAAGGAGAGGGGGCAGGGGCTTCTGGATAAGGAGGGGGGAGGGCTGGTGTCCCCTTAGTAGGTGGACGGGCCAAGGGCTCAGGAGACTCTGAGGGAGGGGAAGGGGGAAAGGATTCAGGGGCTTTTGGAACTGAGGGAATAGGTGGAAGGGAGGGAGGGAGTGGTGCCCAGGCCAAAAGACCTGAGTGGTAGAGCATTGGGAGCAGGGGGAGGGGAGAGAGCGGAGGTCCCAGAAAGCCTGCACGTTCGGGACCTCGGTCCACTTGCCCTGGTGTCTAGAGAGATTGTCCAGGTCTGTGAGGATTTGGTAAGATGGAGTTTTCTGAGATCCTGTGAGAACCTCCGAGTTTCGAAATTGGCCACTAGATAACCCAATGGAGTTTTAGGGTCAAATTTGGATTGGGCAGTTCCCATGATTCCTGCCGGGTAAGGAGACTGAAAACAGGTGTCCCCGTTTGCAGCTCAGGGTCACGGACAGGAACAGAGATCACCGTGAGGATGAGGTGGTCTCCTGATCCCCAGGGACCGGCAGAGAGCCACCCGGTGGCTCAGTGGAGTTGCCCTGGCGTGACTGTGGCTTCAGGCAGGACCACTCAGATGGAGGCACTGAATTGGGGAACTTACCCGGCATTTCCAGGCGCTGGGTTCAGTTAAGGTCCTGGTGGTGAGAGGAGAGAGAGGCTCCCCACCAGTGCGGGGGTGGGGGGGGCTTGATCTCCCCCTGGGTTTTGGAACCAAATGTCAGGTTTAATCAAAAGTATCCCCAGGGGGCCATTTAGCCTAGTGGTGAGAAGAGAGAGGCTCCTCACCAGCGTGGGGCCTGATCTCCTCCGGGGTTTCAGCACCAAATATCAGGTTTAATCCGATTGGTAGTGAAATGAAATAGAGAGGCCAGGCAAGGGTTGGTCAAAACAGGCTTTTAATGGGATGCACTCTTGGGCAAGGTTCCATGGCCCGTAGGGGAGGGAGAGAGCAGGGGAGTCTCCAGCCGGGGAAGTTGTGCGCAGGGGAGGGCAAGTGGGCTTTTTAAGGGAGGAGGGGTAAGGGGTTGTGTGTCTGTATGGGGTGATAGGTATTAGGCATATTACTGGTGAAATGGGCCTGGGGCAATAACTGCCTAAGCCCTTATATGGGGTCTGGGTAAAGTACGGTTCAGGCTTCCTGCATAGGTCCAGTGTCCCCCTGATGAGGTGTCCCTGGATGGTCTGCTGTTGCTGGGAAAGCTCTGAGGTGGGGGCAACACGGTGGAGGGGCCACGGCCAATTTGTTAGTGCCTCCTGATCCCGCCAGCCCAACAAACAGTAGATTCAGTAGATTAATGAGAAAAAAGGCATGAGAACCAAATAGACACTGTACAAAAATCTTAATTTTGCCATTACATTAGATTGGTGGTTTGGCTGTGTATAGGATTTGAGGTGGATATTATTTTCTTTCAGAAATTTGAAAGCACTGCTCCATTGTTTTCTAGCTTCCAGTGTTACCTGGAGAAGTTAAAAGTCATCTGTATCTTTGTTTCGTATGTGAACTGATTTTTCTCTGATCTTATTACTCTCATGATTCTGAAGCTTCATAATCATATGCCTTCTTGTGGGCCCGTTTTCATTCCACTGTCCTAAGACTTTGTTGGATGTTTGCAATCAGGGAGTTGACCAGAAGGATTTCATGCTCTACTCAGCTTGACTAAGCTTTAGTTAGACTTCTTTCTCCAGGCTTCTCACTTCCCTTTTCTTAGATAATTTAGTTTAAAAAGCTTGCAATTATAAATTCTTTTGAAGTTCCTTTGAGATGTAAATTTTTTAAAAGCCTCTTGCCAGTTTTATGTCCCATGATTATCTTTCTCAAGGACCTTGGGAACCATCCCTTTGAGATGTAATCACCAGGGAGGATAGGGATCCCAACTTTCCCTTCTCTGTGGGATGGTAGAAGCCTCACTTTGGTAGGCAGCTTGCTCCAGATTATAAAACTACCTTCTGTCGTAAAGATACAAGAACATTTGGAGTACCTGGGTGGCTCTGTTGATTAAGCATCTGACTTTTGATTTTTAGCTCAGGTCATGATCTTGGGGTCATGTGACTAAGCCCCACATCAGGTTCCGTGCTCAGTAGGGAGTCTGTTTAAAATTCTCTCTCACCTTCTCCCTCTCCCTATGCCCCTCGCTCTGCTCTCACTCTCTCTCAAATGAATCAATAAATCTTAAAAAAAAAAATACAAGAAAATTTACTTTTCCTTTGAGTAAGGCCAATTAGCAAACACAGGTACCCTACAGTCCTCTCATCTCGGGTCTTAAAGCCTCTCTCATAGTTTGTTTCAGTGGAGTTGGAGCTAGATTTAGTTCTGATTTCTCTTACCTGTTGCAATAGCCTGGAATAAAGTTTTCTTTGCCTGTTCAACTTTGCGTGGTACAATTTTTGCTTTGATAGACCTTACATCTTTTTGTTCTGGAAGTTTTTCTCAAGTTTTTGTTGATGGTCCCCTCCTCACTGTCCTTATTCTTTCATGCTTCTATAGGACCCAGGTTCTTTGTTGTTTGTTTGGTCTTGTGGCTCTGCCATTCCTGAGGGCCTTGGAATCCTCTGAATCTCTGAATCTAGCCAGCAGATAAGAAAAGAGAGAGAGAGAGGATCATCTTGGGAGGCTTTAATGGGTCAGGTCTAGAACCAGTATACATCATTACATTTATATCCTATTAGCCAGACTCAGTCACACCTAAATGTAAGCGAGTTAGGAAAATGTAGTTTAGCATGTGTCCGTGAGGAGAAGGGCTTTGTGGCTATAAAGAGACTTCTATGATCATTTGCTCTGCTGGTCACTAGGATCTGTCTCATATTCCTCCTACACATAGAACATATCACCCCCAAGGCAGACAGTCCATCTGGTCACTGGATCCAGGTCCAAGTTTGGGATTTCTGATCGATATGCCATCCCCCTATGAGGGCTGGATGTGGCTACTTGTGAGGCACTGACCAATACGCAAAATAGAAAAGTTAACTGCTCTTCCTACCACTGTAGTGATGATGGAGCAGGGATGGGATAAACACAAAGAAAACTCTACTCAGAAAAGAAGAGAGGGATCCCTGGGTGGCGCAGCGGTTTGGCGCCTGCCTTTGGCCCAGGGCGCGATCCTGGAGACCTGGGATCGAATCCCACATTGGGCTCCCGGTGCATGGAGCCTGCTTCTCCCTCTGCCTGTGTCTCTGTGCCTCTCTCTCTCTCTGTGACTATCATAAATAAATAAAAATTTAAAAAAAAATTTAAAAAAAAAGAAAAGAAGAGAAAGAAAGGAAAAGCAAAGCAAAGCAAAGAAACGAAAAAGATGGGAGACATACAATAATCTCTGGTCCATAGATTCTGAAATTCTGTTAGCAAGCATTATAAAGGTATCCTAGCCTGAGGATGAAGAAATTACCTGTGTGTCTCTGATCCTGCTTTGGGAGATATATTTCCTAGATACCATTCCTCGTGGCCCCTGGCTCTCCTTCTGGGAGGTTCTTTCTCAACTCCATTACCTTTTATGCTCACAGCAGACAGAGACTTTGATGAGTGTGTCTTCTCTGGGAGTGTGTGTAGCTCTCATTGTCCCTTCCTTCTGGAAGTTTGTATTAAGACTTTTCCAAATCAGATTTCTTTAAACCAGCCTCATGATTTCTTTGACAATTCTACCAAAAATTTGATAGTTTTTAATCTATTACTTTCAGTAAGTTCCAAATACTGATTACTGCTCACATAGAGTTTCCCTAGACATGACTCTCGAGGTTTCCCTGCTTATTTCTTCTCTCTCATATGACTCAACTTAGAGTGACTACTTTGAGTTGTGGCTTCATTGGCAGGTGTCCCTTATTTTGGTATCTGCTGCAAAGCTGAATTCCCTTTCTTAGCTGAAAAGTCTCTTTGGATTTTGTTGCTTAAGGTGTTTTAAAACTTATCTCTTAATATTTGGTGAAAGAAGAGACAATTTTTCTAACCCTGTAAGGCATTCTGAATTTGGACTCTTTCTATTCTTTTTTGTTATTGTTTGAAAACCAGACACATTCTTACCTGAGCTCATCTTTTACATGTAATACCTTGCTGACAGCAGGCAATAGTAGCCAATATATATCATCACCCTAAAAGTTTCCAACCACTTCCCCTGGAGCCCCATACTCATAGGCAGTGGCCTGTCTTTAAAGTTATCATGAACAGTGAGTTTATCAAATGTTTTGCCTGGCATTACAAGAGTCTTTGGCCTTCCAGACCCTCATGTTTATTTGAACTTCATGTCAACCCCACATATTTTAGTTTTTTTGTTGTTTTCTTATAAAAGCTCCCCTCTTCAGGGTGATAGGTTCTGTGGAAGTAGGGATAAAGAATATTGGCTGTTAGACAAATTCCCAAATCATAGTGGCCTAATACAGTAAAAGTTCATACTTGCCTTACCCAAAATCTAATATAATGTTCAGTAGGTAGCTTTCTATATGGTTATTTAGGGAGCCAGATGATTCATTTATTTAGGCCAAAATTTAGCCACCTGACACACTATATGGATACATCTTTGAGCTTGTAGATAATAGTCACTTGAGAAAAACCTGACCTTTCCCTGCATCACTCTTTCATTCAGCAAGTGTCTTCATGCTTAAAAGCAAAAGGACATCCTTCTCCCTGTCTTCTCTCCCCTACCCTTGAGGAGATGAGTGAGGAAAACTGGCCCATCAACAGAGAAATTGCAATACCATGTGGTGAGGACAATAAAAGTGATGGGAATAAAGCACTGGGAAGCAGAGGTTTTGAGCACTAATTCACCCAAATGGCACTGTTCTCTGAGAACTCTTTTATTTATTTTAAATGCAGGAAGTCTGAAGCAGCTTATTGCCTTTCAAAACAGATATAGTTTAATTCAGGCTTCCGTTTGCGTAAATCCAAGGGACATCATTCATAATTATCCAGGTGAATAGCGTCCCCTGGTGTTGTGTGACAGAATGATGCTGTTAGGAGGATATAGTACAGTTCACAGTGAGCTGTTTTTGTAACTTCAAAACCAGTTCCACCTACTTTGTTAGAAAGTTATACCCATTTTGGGAAGTTAATGAAGATCCTCTTGAACTTAAACTTTTATGGATTTCTTTTCACCCTCCAGGTTTATTGATATATAATTGACACATAACATTGTGTAAATTTAAGGTGTACAACACGTTGATTTGATTGACTGATATATAACACAATGATTACCACTGGGGTTCTAGGTAACACCTTCAATCATGTTATATAATTACCATTTCTTTTTTTGTGGTGAGAATATTTCAGATCTACTCTTTCAGCAACTTTCCAGAGTATAATACAGTATTATTAATTATAATCCCCATGCTATATATCAGATCCCTTGAACTTAAGAGAAGCAGCCTCCATGCCGGGAGCCAATGTGGGACGCGATCCTGGGACTCCAGGATCGCGCCCCAGGCCAAAGGCAGGCAACAAACTGCTGAGCCACCCAGGGATCCCCGAACTTATTAATCTTTAAACTGGAAGTTTGTACTCTTTGATCAATGTCTCCTCATTTCCCAATTTTCCAGCATGGCAACCACCCCCTAGTCTCTGTAGTTATGAATCTGGCTTTTTTAGATTAAACTTGTAAGTGACATCATACCATATTTGTCTTTTGCTGGTCTTATTTATTTTACTTCAGGGAGCCAAGTTATTTCAATTTTATGGCCTTGAAATTTATGCTGGATCCATTACATCTTGTTGGCCAAAAGGGAAAAAATTGTAAGGTAAGCTTTTGATGAGAGGCACTCATCACTCCCACTCACATTCTTTTTTTTTTTTTTAAGATTTTATTTATTTCTTCATGAGAGATACACAGAGAGAGGCAGAGACATAGAGGGAGAAGCAGGCTCCATGCAGGAAGCCCAATGTGGGACTCGATCCTGGGACTCCAGGATCAGGCCCTGAGCCTCCAGATACTCAACCACTGAGCCACCCAGGCATCCCTCCCACTCACATTCTAATGAAATTCAGTCACATGGTTGCATCTCATTGGAAGTGAGACTGGCAAATGTTGTTATGCTGTGTTCCTGGAAGAAAAGGAAAACTGATTTTGGTGAACATGCAGCAGCAACTGCCACATCTTTTGTTTTCCCTTTTTAGAGAATAAATCTCCAGGCCTCTGCTAGGGGTGGGGAGTGGAGGGCAGAGGGCAGAGGGAAGGCAATCTTCTGCCTTTTGTGATTGGAGGTGAGATCTGCTTCTTCCCCACCCCTCTAGCTCTGTGGCGATATAATAGATATCTAACATCATGTAAGTTTGAGGTATACAAGGTGATGGTTGGATATACACATATATTGTTAAATGGTAAGCACAGTAAAGTTAGTTAACATATACAACACTTTACCTAGATACCTATTTTTTTGTGATGAGAACTTTTAAGATGTAATTTCTTAGCAGCTCACAAAAAATACAATATTGTTAGGTGTAGTCATCATGCTGTATATTATATCCCAGAACATATTATTGGGGAAGGTCATTGAGAAGAACTGACCACCAGTTGACCCATGAGCAAATGGAGGCTCTTTACCCCTCCCCTATCTTTGGAATGTGGGTTCCACTTGCTTTCCCTGCTCCTAGAGGCTGCTCCAAGGGCATAGCCTTGAGATAGTGATGTGGTGTTGACACCATCTGGCTGGTGCTGGCCGTTATATGTGACTGAACCCAGTTAAGGTCTTTATATAAATGTTTAAGATTTGGTGAACAGGTGTGGATATCTACTTGTCTTGCTGCTCCCAAGATAAGCCTTGCATGTAAGTTCCCTTTGCTTACTGAAACTGCCATCTATCAACCTGGAGGGGCCTGCCTCTTTCTTTGGTGTCTCCCTATTCTCTACATAGAAGGGCTAGTTTCAGATTACACCTGAGAAGCTCCTGAGGAGCTTATGATCCAAAATGTATTCATCTTATAAGTGAAAGTTTCTACCCTGTAAACACCTTCATCCATTTTCCCCACCTCTCCCTGTCCGTGAGAATCTATTCTTTCTGTGAATTCAGTTTTCTTAGATTCCACATATAAATGAGATCATGCAGCATTTGTTTTTCTCTGTCTTATTTCACTTTGCATAATCTCCTCAAGGTCCATACATGTTGTTATAAGTGGCAAGATTTTTTTTTTATGACTTGTGTGTATTTGTGTGTGTGTATTATCACATTTTCTTTATCCATTCATCCATCGATGGGCACTTAGGTTGCTTCCATGTCTTGGCTACTGTCAATAATGGTGCAGTACATATGGGAGTGCAGATGTTTCCTTGAGATAGTGATTTCATTTCCTTCAGATATATACCCAGAAGTAGAATTGTTGGATCATAGGGCAGGCTAGGCTTTGTGATCAGTTAGAATTGGAGGTTATGTTCTGCAGCTGGATAGAGCTGAAAATTTGCTTCCTTGACTGCCTGAGGCCAGAGAACAGATTCCATGGCAGGTATAGCCCATTGGCTGGGGATCCAAATTGGACAAAATTGCCAACCAAACTCTCAGGCCAGACTGGGCCACTGGCTTGGCTTCACAGATGGGCAGAGCTGCTATCTGAAACCTCTGTTCAGGCATAGCTTTGAGAAAGAATGTGGTCCTCCAGGATCTGAGCACTAGTTTCTATGAATTCCACCTGCCTTCTCTATCTGATCCCTAGTGGTCTAGCCCTGCAGATTCTCTCAGTGATCCTCCTGATGAAAGACCAGATTGGGCCTCCTGAGAAGTGTCCTGCAATACTAGGGCAGCTGGATGTCCACTTTGGACTCTGTTTTCCTCTATGGAGAAACCATAGGCCCAAGTGGGCCCTCTCCTCATGGTGCTGTGCTGGTCTGGGAGAGGGGCAACGAGGTCAAAGTGAAACTGCTCCTTTTTTTTATTCTAATATGGTCCTTCTTGATCCTGTCACTCAGGGGGGTGCCTCAGCTTCACCCTCAGGTTCTGGGATTTTCATAATGATGTCTTGCCTGTGGACAGTTGTTAGGTGGTCTTGTGAGGGGGACTGAAGTCAGAAATGACGCCTCAGTGATGTCACCCCTCTTGTTTCTTAAATAGACTTGTACTCAATCCACTTTAGTCTTCCATTCAACCCTTCTTTCAGAGATACGTGTTGTCATCAATTCTGATCCTTTGGGGATTTTACAGTATAAGTTGGTTGTTCTTGGCTTTCCTCACTACTGACAGGAATTCATTTCTCAGGTCTAAAACCTGATTGACAAACCATTAGTTGCTTTCTAGCTTCCAAAATTTTGTTGCTGTTATGCACTCTTTTATTCTCCCTGTCATTGTAGGTTTGAGTTTTACAATAAATTTCCTGTGAATGCATTTTAGTAACACTTTTGGAAGGGTCAGGAGTAGACCCATTTGTTTAATCCACCATCTTTTCCCCCATCAGCACTTTCTTTTTATAATTTTCTTGTATATCACTTTCTATCTTTAAAGAGAATGGTTTGAATGCATTTTGATATATTAATAGCATAGCTATATATCCAATAAAAAGAATGTTAGTTCCTTTCCATGTAGCTTGGAGTGATTTCCAATGTATTATGTTAAAGAAAAACCTGAACTGGATAGCAGTTAAAATAGTAAAACCAGATTTTATTCAGGAACTATTGTAATATGGGAAAAAGGCCTCCATATGGAACTGTAGTCAATTCTTTTTTAAAAAAATTTTTAAAATTAATTTATTTGACAGAGAGAAAGAGAGAACAAGCAGTGGGAATGGCAGGCAGAGGCAGAGGGAGAAGCAGTCCTGGGATCGATGTGGGGCTAGATCAGGAACCTGGGATCATGAGAGCCAAAGGCAGATGCTTAACCGACTAAGCCACCCAGGTGACCCTGAACTCAATTCCTAATACAGCATGAACAAGTGGGAATTTATAGCCATGGAGCAGGGTGGGGGCCAAGTGGACGAAAATTTCTAAGAGGAAACATTGGGAGTAAGGGGAGATTCTGACTATATCAACTTGATAGGATTCTGGCTGAAGGCAGGCGAAGGTGATCAGATATCCTGGTGTGGGTTTGCCATAAACTAACTTAGGATTCTTGCTAAAACTGGGCTATGTAATAGGACAGACTCTGAAGCTTAAGGGTAAAGGGTAAAAGAGGGCTTAGGGGATCCTAACTAAAGTTTGGTCAAGGAAAGAATCTTCGTCAACTGTTGAATGCCTACATAAAGACGTGTGTATGTGTGTGTGTAAAACATACGATTATGTAGCTACAGGAAAGTATTTTAACATTGGCTACCAGGCTAGAGGAAGAAGACATGTGTTTGGGAGGAGAAATAGTCAACTACTTAAAGAGAGGAGTCCAAAAAACAGCATCATAATTCCATTTCTTTAAAATTTACGGTGTATGTGGCTATGTGTCTAATGATGAAAGACTGCTAATGATGAAAGACTGCTTAATGATGTTAATTGTGATGTGGAGGATAAAAGATGGCCAAGAATTTGTTGATGCCTCTCCTGTCAAGATGTGGACATCCATGAACTCTCCCCTAGATCTGGACAGACTCAATGACTGCTTTGACTGGCAGAACAGAGCAGAAGTGAAGCTCCACCACTTTCCAGGATTAGGTTCAAAGAAAGTGGCAGGTTCTACTTTCTTCTCTTGGTACGCTTTCCCTTGGAACCTTGAGCCACCATGAGAGAAGTGTGACAACCCTGAGGCCCTGGAAGATGAGGTGTCCTATGGAGAGAGAGGTCAAGGTGCCAGACATGTGAGTGAAGAAGCCACCTTGGAAGTGAAAATATATCTAAAGACATGATTGAAAGAAGATGTAAAATATTAATTGTATTATCTCTCAATATGGGGATTTCAGATGATTGACTTTCTCATGATTTCAAGAGAGGTAGTATAGTGTAATAATTGAAAATATTTATCCTGGAGCCATATTACTTGAGTTCAAATATGATGTCTGTCACTAACTTTAATCTGGGACAAGTTAACTAACCTTGTGTGCCTCAATTTTCTCATCTGTCAAATGCGAATAATAATAGTCCCTGCCTTATGAGATTGCTATGAGGATTGAATCCATGCAAAGAACTTAGAATAGTGCCTAATAAATGTGAATTGCTATTACCATTAGCAATAAGTGTGTTGTTCAAATTATTTCCCTGAGCCTTTGGAGAAATGACACCAAGGATGGTAATATGGATATACACTTCCCTTCATTCTTAATAAATTCATGGCTAATGAACCTAATATATAGGCTTCAGGAAGTAGGGATAAAATCTCGTGTGTAAGGAATTTTGAGGCTTTATTTTATTACTTAAGTATAAAGTGCAAAATTGGCATCTAAAAGAGAGTAAAATAGGGATCCCTCGGTGGCGCAGCGGTTTAGCGCCTGCCTTTGGCCCAGAGCGCGATCCTGGAGACCCGGGATCGAATCCCACGTCAGGCTCCCAGTGCATGGAGCCTGCTTCTCCCTCTGCCTGTGTCTCTGCCTCTCCTGCCTGTGTCTCTGCCTCTCTCTCTCTGTGTGACTATCATAAATAAATAAAAATAAAAAAAAATAAAAGAGAGTAAAATACAGCTAAATCTTAGTGTATTTGTTAAGTACTCAGACTAAAGCAAGAGGCCACAATCTTAGGAGCTGCAAGAGGGAAATTAGAGCTGGACTGGAGAATTTGTTGAGGACTAGGAGTGTGACCAACAATGAAAAGGAATTAAAAAAAAAGTCTTCAGGAAGTTAGGGGAGCTCTCCAGTTCTCAGAATTTATGACTTATGGAAAGCTATTGAGTTTAAGAAGCTCTTTGGTTAGATTCCATCTCACCAAAGTTTTAATTCTAGTTTATTGGGGAATATTTTTCTTATGAAATGGAAGTTAAGACAATACAGGAAATAAATGAGAATTATAGGATTCCCTCCATGACTCGATTTAAAGTAAAGCATTATCTGTAGATTCATTTCCCTAAAGCTGTGCCAATGTAAGTAAACTAAGTGGAGAAGAAATTCTCCTGATGATACAGGCCAATAAAACCCACTCTTAATGTATTTTGGATTTGAATAATGCACGCTGACTTTTTACATTTATTTGAATGCATTTGTTAGCTGCACTATAATCTTCACTCTGGCTGGATGGAAATGCCCAAATTATGTGGTAATAAGATGCATATGACCTAGTTCTCAGAAATCATTAAACTGCAGATGGATCTTTTTCTATGACATTTTAATGTCAGAGGGTAAAATATGTTGTTTTATCTTCTTGTCTTAAGGAGTGTAGTCTAGTAAATGTGGGTCTAGATGGAGGATGAATGGAATGTTGGAAGCAAACTCAATTTTCTCTTTACTCAACTAGCTTCAAATAATCCGTTGCAATTCTGGGTCATCAAATGGGACATATATTTGAATGTCTACTCTATGTTAAGCAGTCTGGATAATTTAATGGAATATTTAAGGATTTGGGAGGAATTTAAACCTAGTTTTGGTAATATATGCAATTATGATACAAGGCAATATGATATAAGAGCTATGTTATTTAATGCATATATGTATGATTTAATTCTGAAAAGAGAATTTCAGGAGTCAAATCAAGTCTGTAACTAAGTTAAAACTTCACAGGGTTGAGAGATTCTAGATAATGAGATTAATTTTATCCAGAAGGATTAGATAAAGTGTTAGCATGACTGGGATTTTGGTGAGTAGAATGGGAACCCACATAAACAAAAATGCCCAATTATCTAACATGATCAGTCAATGGCACAGAATCTGGGCTACAATATGTGAAGATGGATAATGGGGGTCTGAGTGTGATAACTCTCTGGGAACTCAGATATTTAAAGTGTTGGCCCTAGGTTTTCAGATATATGCAATAGCTAGCTTAGATCAATCTTCAGATGGTCTTATTTTGGAAGCTAGTTCAACATAGTGTTTAGAGATTTTCCAGGAATAAAAGATTCCTGTAATTAAAGAAGCTTGGGAAATCCTAGGCTGAAACAATCTAGACAATTTCTTTATTGCAGCACTTTTTGGACACTTTGCTATGCTAGTATAAAGAGTTAATCTCCCAGTGTGAGAGGAGTTTTCCAATTTAAAAATGAAGTTTTTTGTGTACATTTTTAAAGAAATTGATTCTAAAAATATTGATGAAAATAAGTATTCTCTACTGTCAGAATTATGTTATCTTAGTTCTCACATTACCATCCTTCTGACAATGGATCACATTTATTCTTATATTCTTGATATTTAAAAATTGTTCTTTCTAAATGGGGAAGGATATCTTTATGTTTTTTCTTTTTTAATTTTATTCTAGAATGCAGCTTCTGAATGGTGAGGAGAAAATGGGATACTTGTCTGCTAGCCAGATCAACTAGATCACTCTACAGGTCAAAGGGTGATATGTTTCAACCAAATACTCTAAAACTATTTTTTAGTTGCTGTTAGGCTTGCTATATGCCATGCACTGGAAATTTAGCATTGTTCTCATTGTTATTCAACTTGTGTAAGAGGTAGAATTAGAATTAGAACCCAGGAATCTCTGATTTCAAAAATGATTACATTGTATTGTCTGTTGCTATGTAAATTAGAACTGCTTGGTAAAATCACAAAAGGAAGGCTACCATTCTTTTTTTAATTAAAATTTTTTTCATTGAAGTGTACTTGATATATAATATATTAATTTCAGGTGTATAACATAGTGAATCAACATTTATGTACATTATGAAGTGATCACCACAATAAATCTAGCTACTATCACCATATAAAATAGTTACAATAGTATTAATTATATTCCTTATGCTATACATTGCACCCTATGTCTTATTTACTTTATAACTGGAAGTTTGTACCTTTTAATCCTCTTCCCCTATCTTATCATTCCTCTCCCTGCCTCCTCACCACATTGTTCCCTGTATTTAGAGGTCTGCTTCTGCTTTGTTCATTTATTTTGTTTCTTAGATTCCATATATAAATGAAATCTTATAGTATTTGTCTTTTTTATCTGACATTTCATTTAGCATAAAGCCCTTTAGGTCCATCCACGTTGTTGCAACTAGCAAGGTCTCATTCTCCTTTCAGCTGAGTAGTATTCCATTATTTATATATATATATACCATATATTCTTCATCGATTCATTTATTGATAGACATTTGGGTTGCTTTCATGGTTTGGCTATTGTAAATGATGCTGCAGTCAACATGGGGGTTGCACATATATTTCTGAATTAATGTTTTTGCTTTCTTTAGATAAATATCCAGAAGTAGAATTGATGGATCACATGGTTTTATTTGGATCATATGGATCATAATTTTTTGAGAAACTTCCATAGTGGTTTCCAAAGAGGATGCACCACTTTGCATCCCTACCAATGGTATATGAAATTTCTCTTTTCTCCACATCCTTGCCAACACTTATTTCTTGTCTTTTTGAAAGTAGTCATTCTGACAGGTGTGAGGTAATATCTCATTGTGATTTTGATTTGCATTTCCCTGAAGATTAGTGATCTTGAGTGTCTTTTCATGAGTCTGTTGGTCATCTCTATGTCTTCTTTGGAGATATGTCTATTCAGGTCTTCTGCACATTTTTTTTTTAAAGATTTTATTTACTTATTCATGAGAGACACAGAGAGAGAGAGGCAGAGACACAGACAGAGGGAGAAGCAGGCTCCACGCAGGGAGCCCGACGTGGGACTCGATCCGGGGTCTCCAGGATCACGCCCTGAGCTGAAGACAGGCGCTAAACCACTGAGCCACCCAGGGATCCCCTCTCTGCACATTTTTTAATTGGATGGAAGACTACCATTCCTTAGGTTTATACATAAAGCATTGGATGCTGGAATGGAAAGAGACCCATTCAGTACTTTAAAATCATTTGTTTAGTAGAGGCAGAAATTAACCTACAGACAACAAACAAACAAATGGCAAATACAGAGACAAGACAAAGTAGTGGAAAACATAGCTTTTAAATATGTAGATTATATCTTCTGAGATTCAATAATAATGGCATTATTTTGCATATGAATGACAGAGATATAAACACATAGAATTTCAATTATTTGGATTAAACAAAGTCATTTTTAGATTAATATACCAGCAAAAAAAATAGTGTGGGAGAGTAAATCGTTTATTGACTGTGGCTAATTTAGAGACTATTTGGTAGAGAACATTATGAAATTTAGAAGGCATTTTTCAGAAGTGAATATTGTAGAATTTAATTAAGTATAAAATAGCAAAATTAAAAATAGAAATGAGTAACATTCATTTGTGAAAGGAAGAGAACACACGAAATATGAACTAATGGAACAACAAAGAGAAATCTTTAACCATAGAGCTGGGAGACATTAAGTCCTCTTTGACGCAAGTTCTGTGGAGACCAGTGACTACTAAGTGCACACTCCTCAGGTTGGACCAGGATGGAAGGGAGGTGTGAATAAGGAGGCAGCTTATGTGCAGAATTGGTTTTTAAAAATGTAAAAATGCTTGGGGTGGACATTTGTTAAAACCTATTCCACTAAAACAGTATACTTTTTAATAAGTACACAAGGAACCGAAATGTCAAAAGATGAATCAATCTTTTAAGATCTTTTGGAGCTGTACTTAGTTTCACCCCTACTGTGGCTCTTTCACTTGGAAACTACTCACAACAAAAGACCAAGTCTCTCATTTTTGTGGTCATAGGGGATAAGAGAGATGCTATTTGAATTATAAAAGTCCTTTTTTAAAATGCTTACTTTATAATAAAATGGCACTTTAATCTGGAGAACAATTCTTTTTCACATTTGCTACCTAATACACTGCATGCTTTCAATTGATCATCATGATGACTTTAATTATTAAACATGAAATAAATTCCCCTCTTCTCCATTAGGCTATTTAACTTTAATTTTCATGATGTAATGGAGTAGGAAAGGTCAAGGGCTCCCCTCTTGTAGGAAATTTCATTCATCTTCTAGGCAAGAATGGCTTTAACAAAAGATCAAGTTACATAGGTGCTCAAGGAAATAGGTTCTAGAGGGCTGCAAAGGACTGAAGGCCCTTTGAAAAGGCTTTTTAAGAACTATTTTCCAGTTGGACTCTATTTTATTTCCCTTATCCCTCTCCCTACAAATACTAAGTATCTGGCCCATGAGGGGACACATTTTGCTTTTTTGCTGCTGGCTCTAGAGGGGACAGAACTCTACATTCTTTTTTTTTTTTAGAACTCTACCATTCAATCTTGAAGATGCTTGTTTTAATAAACCTGATTCCTGCAGAATCAGAAATTCTGAAGATGCTATGCATATGTGGAGAAAGGTAATCCAAGAGTGGGTCCTACCTCAGGGTCACATGTATCACTAAAATGGTAAGATTTTTAAAAAATGAGAACATTCAATAAAATGGAAAGAGTTGTTGTTTAAGAACTTCAGAGAGTCACACGGAGCATACATAATTCTCAGACCTCAGTGTGCAGGGTTTATTAAAACAGATTATTGATCTCTGATCCCAGAATTTCTGATTCTGTAGAAGTCAGGTGGTGAAGAGACTGCATTTCTAACAGGTTTCTGTTGGTCTGGAAACTACACAGCCATTTTAGAGTTCTAATAGGTGATCCATGCCTCATTTTTGTGTCTCAAATGACTTTTAGATGAGCTTAAATATGGACGATTGCATCTGTGGGGTAGCAAATAGGTCGCAGAAGTGCCAGAGTCATAGGCCTGTTGCCTCTGACTGCCATCAGTCTCAACTGTTTGATCCCTGTGTACTATATGAATAGTAGTACTTTCTAAATGTGCCAAGACACAGAAAATTTGGAGGTGTACTGGATTCTATAGAACTTTAAGATTTCCAGGGATTTAATTCTATTGGGAAAAAAACTCAGCAGGCATAACTTGTCTCTAGAGTAGAACATTTTAAATGAGGGAAGGGATCCCTGAATCATTCCCCAAACAGACAATCTTTGCAAGAAGAACAGAAAGAAAGGAGAACATTTGTTGAGTGAATTTCTTGTGCTAGACTCATGCCAGGTGCTCCGTATGTTATTGTGTTTAATTCTCACTACAACTTAATAAGTTAGCTATTCTTTTGTTCTTTTGCTTCATCTAACTGGGATTTAGAGGACATAAATAATTTGCTCATAGGCACAAAGTTGGTGAGTGAACCAGGTAAGCCCAGGTGTCTCTGACTTGAAGTTCCAAGCTCTATCACATGGCCTTAGGGGGGGAAGCAAATTGAGGGACCCTTTCTTTCCTTCTTTTTTTTTTTTTTTTAAATATTTTATTTATTTATTCATGAGAAACACACAGAGAGAGGCAGAGACATAGACAAAGGGAGAAGAAGCAGGCTCCCTGTGGGGAGCCAACTCGGGACTCAATCCCAGGACCCTGGGGTCATAACCTGAGTGGAAGTCAGATGCTCAACCACTGAACCAGCCAGGTGCCCTGGGGGACCTTTTCTTTACACCATCTGAAATTGGATCAGCTTCAGAAAACATTAAGGTTGAGGTTATATCTAAATTCCCAATGAAAAGGCTTACCCAATTTAAATACTTTAGGTTCGCACAGGATTATCTAGTTAGAAGTTTTAAGCATGTGATTACCATGACTCTTCTTGTATGTTTGTATGTGTGTTTCCCTTCTGATGTTTATTTGCAGCTGACACCTGTAGTGTGTTATAATTTCTGGCTGTGTTATGTAGGCACAGGAAGATGATGAGTTCAACAGTTAGAGGATAGCAAGTTGGAGGACCCATGGTTATTGGGTAGTTTTCTTGGGTCCTTCTCCATCACACTTTGTGAAGACTCAGTCTAGAGGTCCTGTGAGTCCAGAAGCCATCTCCCACTGCCACTGCAGACAGCTTCCTCTGGGTTTCCAATTCTCCCACTTTTTCATTTTTGCCTACCTTGTTTGTGCACCTCCTAATTTTGAACTTACAGTACTCTTTACACTTAATTTGCATTGCTATTTTGAGCTCCAACTTATCACTTGTAATATTAAAAGAGGTCATTTACTTCTTTTATTGTGTTCCCCTCACATTTTTTCTTGTTTGAAATGTGCCCATTCACAATGGGGTGCCTAAAGGTTTTAACTGGATGCTTTATTAATTACTTTAGTTGATTTTCTTCAATTATTTTAATTAGTGCTCTGTTGTATTATTTTTTGTCTCTTGAGTCCTCAAATTAAAAGTTCACCTTTTGATATATTGGACACACTTTAAATTGCTTGAGTGAATGAAGGCTTCTATCTGGTAAAGGTACAGCAATTAAAAACTTGTGAGACCTTGAAAGGTTGCGATTAGGTAGCAAGGGAAAGACTAACATCCAGAGAAATTAAGAGATTGGCTGGCAGCACTGCTAGAGGCAATAGGTTTTGAATCAGCCAGATCTGCATTTGATTCCTGCATTTTAATTTACCAGTTCCATGATCCTGGGCAACTTAACATTTTGAACATGTTTCTTCATCTAAAAAATGGGTATGGTAATAATGTACAGTCACTGGAAAGGTAACTAAAGAATTGGCATCAGTATAGTATTGGTACTATTTATTAAAAGCCTAATAAATAGTAGCTATTATTATGATTGCTAATACATAATCCTATTCAGTTAAAAAATATTTCTCTCCTACTGTCCCTAATTTCATAAATACTAGGTACATGGTAATAAAGTATAATTTTCAAAAAAAGTCAGGATTCTCATACAAATATAAGATGAATATCTATCAAAGATTTAAATTAACTCTTTAGTTAATGAGGGAACCAGTAAAGTGTTAAAACTAATTCAAAGAGAATTTGATTGACAGAGATTTATATCCTCTATCAGATGAAATTTATTTGCATCTCTATGAAAAGGAATAATCTAAAATTGCTACTGGGGAGGGGATGGGGAAGGGGCAAGATGGTGGAGGAGTAGGGTCCTCGACTCACCTGGTCCCACCAGTGTACCTAGATAACTCTCAAAACATTCTGAACAGGTACAAATTTGACTTGAGATGTAAAGAGAGAGCAGCTGGAATGCTACAGAGAGAAAAGTTTTCACTTATAACAAGGTAAAAAAAAATAAAAAAGAATAAAGTGGGGGAGGGGAACCACGAGGAGCTGGGCTAAGGCCTGGGGTGAAAGCCTCGGGAGCAGGAAAGCCCAGCCCTGGAGAAGTGGAAACTTTAAAAATCTGCACCAGAGTTTTCCCTGACAGAAAAGTGCTTAGCAGGGAAATCGGGCAGAATCACAGGAGCGGCAGTGAAGCCTCAGAATTCCCGGAGTCACTATAAGAGGAGGGGCACCCGTTGGAAAGCTCACGGCAAACCGCAGTCTGATATCAGTAAAGGGCTGGAGGCCGGAGCCCTCCGGGGCATTTGGGAGAAGCTAGTCAGGTGGGCCAGCTTTGGCCAGAGGTGGCTGTACCCGGTTCCCTTCAGGAGAGGCAGTTCCCTAGAGTGTGGGTCCCGCGGCTCTGGGTCCCGGATCCCAGGGCACGCAAGCAGACAAAGTTGGGGATCCTGCACTCCCCCTGGGACAGGTGGAAGCAGGGAGGGCACAGGACAGCAAGAGCTCTCCTGCCACTGGGCGCCCTCCAAGCTGTGCAGATCAGTGCACCCGGGCCTGCCCCCAGGAGCATCTAGGCCAGTGAGGACTGGGAGACTGCGGTTACTCACGGGGAGCTCGACTCCAGAACAGGAAATCTGGCCGCTGCCAGTGTTGTTTTTCCTCTTTGTTTCACCTTGTGCCTGGGAGGGGAGGGGCCACCAGGGAACAGAGGCCTCACAGGATAAAAGGCTCACACTGAGCCCAGCACCGGGGCATCTCCCCTCAGGCACAGACACCTGAGAATGAGCACAGCAGATCCCTCCCCCAGAAGAATTGTTAGAAGAACAGGGGAAGAGCAAGTTTACTGACCAAGCAGCACTGGAAATCTCCAGGACTCAGGGAAAATAGTATATAGAGGGTCTTTCCTCCTCCCTTTTCCATCATGACTCATTTTTATATCAGACTAAAAATTTGCAATATTTTTTCTCTTTTCCCACCTTAACTACAATATTTTACCAGTTCTTCATTTTTAAGTGTTTTTCTTTTTGATTTTCATATTTCTACAATTCCATGTCTTAGATATATTTTTCACTTCTGGATTCCCTTCAATGTATTCAATTTAATTGAATTTTAAAATTGAATTCAACTTTATCTTGTAAATATACGAGATATGTTTTTTTGTTTTTTGTTTCTTCTGCCTCGTTTTGGTTTATAATGGTGGAAGTTAGTACCTTCTAAAACATGACCAACATACACCCAGAACCGAGTGAAACACCATGTTGGTCTATTCTGTGAGATTATATTCTCTCTTCCTTCCCATTCTGTCCCCTTCTTTTATCTTGTTTATGTTTTATGGTCAGTGTTGGGGCTTTATATAAGTATTGCTGGCTTATATAAATTTGGGATTGAGAATATTCTCACATACAGAACAAAATACACTCAGAACCAAGAGGATAACCCTCTAGGCTCCCTCAGGTAGACTGCATTCTCTCTCCACTACCACTTCTTTGCCACCACCATCCTCCCTTTTTTTTCCTCTTTTGTTTACTTTTTTTCTCTTTTTTTTTCCTTCCTCTTGGTTTTTGGCTTTTTATTTTTACTATTTGTTTTTAACTTTAGTGGTTCTTTTGTTTTATTCTGTTCTGTTCTTTTTTTTTATTTTCTGATCTCTGACCTCTTTGAAGTTATCTAGGGTGTATTTTACTTAGGTTGTGGTTAATATTTTTGACTCAGCTCACTCAAACAGCCACTCTGCACTGGGAAAAATGACTTGAATGAAGAATTTACCACAAAACAAAGAACTAGAAACAGTACTCTCTGCCACAGTTACAGAATTTGGATTTCAATACAGCATCAGAAATTCATTTCAGAAGTACAATTATAAAGCTACTGGTGGCTCTGGAAAAAAAGCATAAAGGACTCTAGAACCTTTGTTACTGCAGAATTGAGATCTAATCAGGCCTAAAATAAAAATAGATTAAATAAGATGTAGTCCAAACTGGATGTTCTAACTTCTAGGGTTAATGAGGTGGAGGAGAGAGTGAGTGACACAGAGGACAAGTTGTGGAAAGGAAGGAAGCTGAGGAAAAAAGAGAAAAACCAATTAAGAGACCACAAGGAAAGGCTTAGGAAAATAAATGATAGCTTGAGAAGGAAGAATATATGTCTAATTGGGATTCCAGAAGAGCCTGAGAGAGAGGAAGGACCACAAAGTATATTTAACTGAGAACTTCCCAAATCTGGGGAAGGAAACAGGTATTCAGATCCAAGAGATAGAGAGGACCCCCCTGAAAATCAGTAAAAACTATTCAATCCGTTAACATTTAATAGTGACACTTGCAAATTTCAAAGTAAAGAGAAAATTCTTAAAGCGGCTCAAGACAAGAGATTCTTAATGTATATGGAGAGAAATATCAAATTGACAACCGACCTCTCCACAGAGACCTGGCAGGCCAGAAAAGGCTGGTGTGATGTATACAGGGTACTAAATGAGAAGAACATGGAGCCAAGAATATTTTATCCAGCAAGGCTCTCATTCAGAACAGAAGGAGAGATAAAGAGCTTCCAGGACTTACAGAAAGTGAAAGAATATGTGGCCACCAAACTGGCTCTGCAAGAAATATTAAGGGCGATCCTGTAAAAGAAAGAGGGAGCCCAAAGAAACAATCCACAAAAACAGGAACTGAGTAGGTGTTACAATGACACTACATTCATATCTTTTAATAGTTACTCTGAACTTGAATGGGCGAAATGATCCTATCAAAAGACCCAGGGAATTGGACTGGATAACAAAGTGAGACCCATCTATATGCTATCTACAAGAGACTCATTTTAGACCTAAGCACACCTCCAGCCTGAAAATGAAGGGATGGAGAACCATTTACCATTCAAATGGTCCTCAAAAGAAAGCTGGGGTACCAATCCTTAAAGGGTCTATCCAACAAGACAACCTAACAGTCATGAATATTTATGCCTTTAACGTGGGGGTGGCCAAGTATATAAATCAATTAATAACCAAAACAAAGAGATGCTTAAATAATAATACACTAGTAGTAGAAGACTTCAACACTGCACTTTAGGCAAATGATAGATATTCTAAGCAGAACATCACCAAGGAAACAAGGGCCTTAAATGATACACTGGACCAAATAGATTTCACAGATATATACAGAAATTTCCATCAGAACACAACTGAATACAGATTCTTCTCAAGTGCACATGGAACTCTCTCCAGAATAGACCACATACTGGGTCACAAATCAGGCTTAACTGGTACCAAAAGATCGGGATTGTCCCCTGCATATTTCCAGACCACAATGCTTTGAAACTAGAACTCAATCACAAGAAGAAATTTGGAAGAAACTCAAACACGTAGAGGTTAAAGAGCATCCTGCTAAAAGATGAATGGGTCAACCAGGAAATTAGAGAATTAAAAAGATTCATGGAAACTAATGAAAATGAAGATACAACTGTTTAAAATCTTGGGATATAGCATAAGTGGTCTTAAGAGGGAAGTACATTGCCATACAAGCCTACCTCAAAAAAATTGGAAGAACCTCAAATATACAAGCTAACCTGGAACCTAAAGGAATTGGAGAAAGAACAGCAAGTAAAACCTACACCTAGCAGAAGAAGAGAGATAATAAAGATTCGAGCAGAACTCAGTGAAATAGAGCCCAGAAGAACTGTAGAACAGATCAACAAAACCAGGAGTTGGTTCTTTGAAAGAATTAATAAGATAGATAAACCCCTAGTCAGCCTTATTAAAGAGAAAAGAGAAAAGACTCATATTAATAAAATCACGAATGAAAAAGGAGAGATCACAATCAATACCAAGGAAATACAAACGATTTAAAAAATGTATTATGAGCAGCTATATGCCAACAAATTAGGCCATCTATAAGAAATGGATGCATTTCTGGCAAATTACCAAAACTGGAACAGGAAGAAATAGAAAACTTGAACAGGCCAATAACCAGCAAGAAAATTGAAGCAGTCATCATAAACCTCCCAAGACACAGAAGTTCAGGGCTAGATGGCTTCCCAGGGGAATTCTATCAAACGTTTAAAGGAGAAATAATACCTATTCTATTAAGCTGTTTTGAAGGATAGGAAGGGATGGAATACTTCCAAACTTGTTTTATGAAGCCAGCATTACCTTGACTCCAAAACCAGACAAAGAACCCACCAAAAAGAAGAATTCTAGATCAATATGACTAATGAACATGGATGCAAAAATTCTCAACAGGATACTAGCCAACAGGATCCAACAGTACATAAAGAAGATTATTCACCATGACAAAGTGGGATTTATCCTGGGATGCAAGGGTGTTTCAACACTCATAAAACAATCAACGTGACAGATCACATCAACAAGAGAAAAAACAACCATCTGATCCTCTCAATAGATGCAGAGAAAACATTTGACAAAATACAGTATCCATTGATCAAACTCTTCAAAGTGTAGGGATAGAGGGAACATTCTTCAATATCTTAAAAAGCCATTTATGAAAAGCCCATAGAAAATATCATTTTCAGTGGGGAAACACTGAGGGCCTTTCCCCTAAGATCAGGAACAAGACAGGGATGTCCACTCTCACCACTGATATTCAACATAGTACTGGAAGTCCTAGCCTCAGCAATCAGACAACAAAAAGAAATAAAAGGCATTCAAATTGGCAAAGAAGAAGTCAAACTCTCCCTCTTCACAGATGACATGGTACTGTATACAGAAAACCCAAAAGACTCCACCCCAAGATTGGTAGAACTCATACAGCAATTCAGCAGTGTGACAGGATACAAAATCAATGCCCAGAAATCAGTGGCATTTCTATACACTGACAAGACTGAATAAAGAGAAATTAAGGAGTCAATCCCATTTACAATTGCACCCAAAGCCTAAGATACCTAGGAATAAACCTAACCAAAGAGGTAAAGGATATATACCCTAAAAACTATTCTGAAAGAAATTGAGAAAGACACAAAGAGTTGGAAAAACATTCTATGCTCATGGATTGGTAGAATTAATATTGTGAAAATGTCAATGCTACCCAGGGCAATTTACACGTTTAATGCAATCCCTATCAAAATACCATGGAGTTTCTTCACAGAGTTGGAATAAATAATCTCAAGATTTGTATGGAATCAGAAAAGATCCCAAATAGCCAGAGGAATATTGAAAAAGAAAACCAACGCTGGGGGCATCACAATGCTGGATTTCAAGTTGTATTACAAAGCTGTGATCATCAAGACAGTGTGGTACTGGCACAAAAACAGGCACATAGATCAGTGGAACAGAATAGAGAACCCAGAAATGGGCCCTAAACTCTATGGTCAAATAATATTCAACAAAGCAGGAAAGACTATCCACTGGGCAAAGGACAGTCTTTTCAATAAATGGTGCTGGGAAAATTGGACAGCTGTGTGCAGAAGAATGAAACTAGACCATTCTCTTACACCATACACAAAAATAAACTCAAAATGGTTGAAAGCTCTAAACACGAGACAAGAACCCATCCAAATCCTAGAGGAGAACACAGGCAACACCCTTTTTTGAACTTGGCCACAGCAACTTCTTACAAGATACATCTATGAAGGCAAGGGAAACAAAAGCAAAAATGAACTATTGGTACTTAATCAAGATAAAAAGCTTCCACACAGCAAAAGAAGCAGTCAATAAAACTAAAAGACAACCACAGAATGGGAGAAGATATTTGCAAATGACATATCAGGTAAAGGGCTGGTATTCACCATCTATAAGGAACTTATTAAACTCAACTTATTAAACCCAAGAAATAAAAAAATCCAATCATGAAAATCCAATCCAATCAGAAATTTCACCAAAGAAGACATACACATGGCCAACAAGTGCATGAGAAAATGCTCCGCATCACTTGCCATCAGGGAAATACAAATCAAGACCACAATGAGATACCACCTCGCACCAGTGAGAATGGTGGAAATTAAGAAGACAGGAAACTACAAATATTGGAGAGGATGTGGAGAAAGGGGAACTCTCTTGCACTGTTGGTGGGAATGTGAACTGGTGCAGCCACTCTGGAAAACTGTGTGGAGGTTCCTCAAAGAGTTAAAAATAGAGCTATCCTATGACCCAGCAATTGCACTACTGGGGATTTACCCCAAAGATACTGATGTAATGAAATTCCAGGACACCTGCACACCAATGTTCATTGCAGCAATTTCCACAATACCAAACTATGGAAGGAGACATGATGTCCTTCGACAGATGAATGGATAAAGAAGTTGTGGTATATACATACAATGGACTATTACTCAGCCATTAGAAAAGACGAATACCCACCATTTGCTTCCAGGTGAATGGACCTGGAGGGTATTATGCTGAGTGAAATAAGTCAACCAGAGGACAATCATCATATGGTTTCTCTCATATGTGGAATATAAGAGATAGTGACAGCGATTTTAAGGAAAGGACGGGAACTGAGTGGGAAAAATTAGAGAGGGTGACAAACCATGAGAGACTCCTAACTCTGGGAAACAAAGGGTTGCAAAAGGTGAGGTGGGTGGGGTATGGGGTAACCGGGTGATGGGCACTGAGGAGGGCACTTGATGGAATGAGCACTGGGTGTTATGCTATATGTTGGCAAATAAAACTTCAACAAAAACAAATGAAAAAAAATTGCAACTGTCTGGAAATATTTATATTACTGTTTAGTTTTCTACAAGTTAACTTCTATCTCTAAAGAGTTTGTTAAATAGTTTAGGGAATCACAGACTATCAAATTTACACCGTTCCATGGAATCAGACATTCCTGGAGAATTTGTTAGACAAATGACCTACATTCCACTGGAAGGGCATTACATTCTTTTACAGACTTGCTTTTTTTTTTTTTAATAAATGGTGTGTAAGTAGTTTTCCTTCCTTCTATAATGCATATGGTGTCTTTTTTTCCTTTTTTGGTCCAGTATATTTTTTTGTTTCTGATTATAACTGTTTTTTGAACATATATTTCTCCACAGTAGTATTTTTAAAATAAATGTTTACAACATTTAGAGAACATTAGAACTCAGGGGGTGAAGTGAAGGACACTCCATAATCTCTTTTGCTATTTTTCCAAGTCTTTGGCAACTTTTCTGACAATTTCACCTTCCCCCATTTGTGATAATAAAATAATATCCAAAAGGCTGGTTTCATTAGATTTTTGCCTGAGTGTTAACATAGTTTTCTGGAAGACTAATACTTATCCATTTAGACCTCTTTGAATTTGCTTTTCAAATCTATATCCAGCCAGTAATATGAAACTACAAAGGCTACAGAATTAACTTTGATTTTGAGGTTGTTGTAAGGAATTTTGGGTTGAACTTTAAAAGGCTTGGTTATTTGTTCTTGTATTCCAAAATTAGGAAACCAAGTCCATTAGACTTCTCTTATAGTAGCTATAAATTTAGGCGAATTTCTTCTTGAGGTCTTTAAAATTTGCTAAGATTCCTGACCTGTCAGCAAGTGACCTTCCTTTCCACCTCTGAGTCCAGTTTTCCTGGAAGGACATTGGAGACATTGGATCTATATATTAAATCAAATTGTTTATTAACAGTGACTTGTCATGCCTGATTAAATGAGATTCATTCTTGGATATGATGCTCCAGATACAACATTGATTTGTCCAATTATGTTCTGGTAAAAAGGAGGAGAGATTTTTTTTATTAAATCTATGCAAATAGCCATGTTGTCATAAAAAGTAAGAAGGCCCAGTTAAATAAATTGCAAATCTGGAGGAGTCCAGTAAGAATTAGATTCTATTTTAAAATATTTCATATCAGTTTTCAAAAGAAGCAGATTTTACTAAATTGAGGGTTAGAGATAGCTTGAGAAAAAGAAGTACTACCTCATACACATACATAAAATTAAAATAATCTTACAAATAAGTAGCCATAATTAAATTTCCATCATCTTTTCATTTATTCTTATGTAATTAATTCTTGTTCTTTTGGAGCTGAAGTCAGCAAATGTTTTCATAAAACCTTATGTTTCTGGACTAAAAAGAGTTCTGGAAATCTTGACTCAGTACCTTGGTATTTTCTGAAAGTTGTCTAAGTGCTATCATTTTGGAACTCTGTGCCTAAGAACCTAAGAACCTATTTTCTGAAGTATCAATAGTTTAAAGAAACTTGTCCTTCGTGTGAAGCTCTGTCTTCACTTGAGTCTGTCCTGTGTTGAAGACACCTGTAGCAGAGCTTTTAGGCAAGCACCAAAATAAATTTTAATAAAAATTTAAATAAATTTAAATAAAATTTTAAATAAATTAAATATTTTTAATATTTTTAATTAAATAAATTTTAATTTCAGTGTGGTTAATGTACAATGTTATATTAGTTTCTGGTATACAATATAGTGATTCAACAATTCTATACATTACTCATCATGATAAGTATACTCTTAATTCCCCTCACCTATTTTACCCACCTCTCCCTCCCACATCCCCTCTGGTAACCATCAGTTTATTCCCTATAGTTAAGAGTCCAGTTTTAGGTTTATTTTTTTTTCTTTTTTTGTTTGTTTCTTAAATTCCACATATGAGTGAAGTCATATGATATTTGTTTTTTTCTGGTTGACTTATTTCACTTAGCATGATACTCTCTAGCTCCATCCATGCCATTGCAAATGACAAGAGTTAATAATTTTTAATGGCTGAGTAGTATTCCACCGTATGTGTATACCACATTTTCTTTATCCATTCATCAATTGATAAACACTTGAGTTGCTTCCATATCTTTACTAAATAATGTTGCTATAAACATCAGGGTGCATGTATCCCTTTGAATTATTGTTTTTGTATTGTTTGGGTATATACCCAGTAGTGCAATTGCTGGACTGTAGGGTATTACTATTTAAAAATTTTGAGGAACCTCCCTACTGTTTTCCTCAGTGGCTGCACCAGTTTGCATTCCCACTGACAGTGCACAAAGGGTCGTTTCTCTCCACATCCTTGCCAACACCTGTTGTTTCTTATGTTGTTGATTTTAACCATTTTGACAGGTGTGAGGGAATATCTCATTGTAGTTTTGTTTGTTTTTGTAAGTATTTAACATGTAAATATTAAACAACATATTACTGCACAAGCAGTGGGCCAAATAAGAAATCAAATGGCAAATCAAAATATGTCTCAAAACAGAAGAGAACACAATATTCTAAAACCTATAGGATGCAGCAAAAGCAGATGTTAGAGTGAAATTTATGTCATAAATATTTATATTAAGAAAAAAGTTCAAGAAAACAACTTATCAGTACACCATAAGGAACTAGAAAAAGAAGAATCTTAGCTGAAATTTAGTAGAGAATGGAAAAAACAAGAAAAATCAGAAATAAATAAAATAGAGACCAGAATAAACAATAACATAACATTGAAAGTAATGACCAGTTTTTCAAAAATAAATAATAAATAAATAAAGTTGACAAAGCTTTACACTAAAAAGAGAGAGAAGGCTCAAAAACCAAAATGAAAAATGGAAAACAGTACAACGGACATCACAGAAATACACACTATGATAACAGATTACTATAAACAATTATATACTAACAGATTAGATAACTTAAGAAAAAACCCAGACAATTCCTGAAATGGACAAATTACCAAGATATTGAATCATGAATCTTGAATTCACAAAGTAGAAAATCTTAGACCAATAACAAGAATGAAAGTTGAATTAGGAATCAAAAATCTCCCAGCACAGAAAAGCTTGAGACTACATGGTTTCATTGGTGAATTCTATCAAATATTTAAAAGAATAATGACAATCTTCATAAAAATCTTATAAATAATGGAATAGAGGGAACACATACAAAATCATACCATGAGGCCAGCACAACCTGATACCAAGATAGGTTAAAAACAATATGAGAACAAGAATGTCTAGTTTGTTCAATATAAGTATTGCCACTCTGGCTTTCTTTTGACTCCCATTTGTGTGATAAATGTTTCTCCATCTCCTCACTTTCAATCTACAGGTAGCTTGAGGTATAAAAGGATTCTCTTATAGGCAGTATAAGATATTTAGTCCATTTACATTCAAAGTATTTATAGTTATATATTTGTTGCCATTTTTTATTTGTTTTATCATTGTTTCTGGAGATTTTCTCTGATCCTTTCTTGTCTTTGTCATTTTTGGTCTCTCCTTTGCACTCAGAGTCCCCTTTAATATTTCTTGCAGAGCTTGTTTAGTGGTCACAAATGTCCTTAATTTTTGTTTGTGTGGGAAACTCTCTTTCTACTCTGAATGATAACCTGTTGGATACAATATTTTTGGCTACAGATTTTTCCCACTCAGCACTTTGAGTATATCATGCCACTTTCTTCTGGTTTGCCAAGTTTTGGTTGATAAATCTCTAGCTAGCCTTATGGCTTTTCCCTTGTAAGTTAAGGACTTCTTTTGTCTTGCTCCTTTTAGGATTTTTTGTTATCACTATATTTTGTAAATGTAATTACAATATGTCTTAGTGTTGGTCTGTTCTTGTTGATTTTTATAGGAATTCTCTGTCCCTCCTGTATTTTCTTCCTCAGATCAGGAAGTTTTCTGCTATTATTATTTTGAAATAAATTTTCTGTCCCCTTTTCTCTCTCTTCTTCAGAGATTCCTATAATATGAATATTATTACATTTGATAGAGTCAGTGAGTTCCCTAAGTCTATTCTACTGTTTCATAATTCTTCTTTCTCTCTTTTGTTTAGCTTCATTTTTTCCATTATTTTGTTTTCAAAGTCACTAATTAATTCCTCTGCTTCTTCTAGTCTGCTGTACATTGCACCAAGCTTGTTACCAATCTCATTTAGTGTGGTCTTCATCCCTGATTGATTCTTTTTTAAACTTGCTTATCTCTGTGATAAGGGTCTCCCTGATGTCTTCTATTCTTCTCTCAAACCTCCTGTGTATCCTTATGATTGTCACTTTAAATTCTCCATCAGGCATTTCACTTGGACCTGTTTTGCTTAGATCTCTGGCTGTGGCCTTATGTTTTTCTTTCATTTGGGATAAATACCTCTGTCTTGGCATTTTGTTTAGGTTTTTGCCTTCTTTTCTGTGTTAGAAAAGCCAGTTATGTCTCTTACTCCTGAAAGTAATGGCCTTATGAAGAAGAGGTCATATAGTGTCTATGGCCTGGTACTTCAGTGAGCATCTTTGATGTGTGCTGCGTGCACTCTGTTGTTGTGTTTTGGCTGCTCTGTCCTTCAGGCCAGTTATCTACAGAGGCTCTCTTTGCCTGCTGTTGCAGTGTTTGGTCCCTGGCCTGAGTGTGATGAGTTTTAACTAGGTGTGCTTTGATCTACTTGTGAAATGAGACCTGATAGCACTTTCATGACAACTGAGGCCCTGTAGAATTCTCTGATTGGGAGACGTGGTGTGGGCAGGGGTTTGAAGATCATTTTTCAAATTGGTGTTTCCATGCTGTCTGATCCCTGGGTCGTTTGCCTGCCTTTAACAGGAGCGGTGCAGTGCCCTCTTGGCTTTGTCCTAGCCAAATCTGTGGCTCTCTAATACTCCAGGGTTTAGGGGCTCCTGAATGACTCAGTCAGTTAAGTGTCTGACTCTTGGTTCTAGCTCAAGTCATGATCTCATGGGTTGTGACATTGAGCCCCAAGTCAGGCTCTAGGCACAGAGGGGAGTCTGCTTAAAGGGTCTCTCCCTCTGCCTTTCCCCCAACTCATGTGCCCTCTCTCTTTTAAATAAATACATCTTAAAAGCAAGCAAACAAACAAACATGCAAACCCCCAGGCTTTAGAGACATGGTGTGGGCAAGGGCCGGTGCTGCTCTTTCTGGGGAGGGGCCTGCCATGCTGGGACCAAGGGAAGCTTGACTGAGAAGTGTAGTTGGGCTACAGCACAGGGAGGTGGGACTTGGTGCAAGCAGCTTAGGCAGCCCATGTTGTGTTGTGCTGCTTCCCTTAGGTGGCTCTGTGTTTATCCTGAGAGGTAGGGGAAAGAAATGGCACCTGTCACCTCCTTTGTTCCTGGAAAAATGTCTCAGTGAATGCTGCCTCTCAGTGATGCCCTTCCAGCAAAATAAATAATCTCTCCACTGTGTGCCCTAGGTATTCTCCAAATCACTGTTTCTGCACTGTCTGGCTCTGAGTTACTTGCCTGACATCTCTCTAGGAGCAGGGCAGTGCCAAGCCTGGTGACTTTTATTATTTATTTATTCATGAGAGACAAAGAGAGAAAGTCAGAGGCATAGGCAGAGGGAGAAGCAGGCTCCCTGTTGGGATTCTGATGTGGGACTCGATCCCAGGACTCCAGGATCATGACCTAAGCTGCAGGCAGACACTCAACCACTGAGCCACCTAGGTGCCCCAAAGCCTGGTGACTTTTGAAAATCTAAGCTTTAAGCCCCTGCTGGTTGCCAGAACTCAAGAAATTTAACCCCTCTCATTTTCCAAGCCACGGGGTTTGGTGAAACATTCTCCTTGTGCATTTCCATGTGCTCCACTCTCTCTTGCCCTTCTCCATGGCCACAGCTCCTCCCCTCCACAGCACTTACAATCCATTTCTCCCCTGAACCACACTTTGTACTTCCTACCATCTTTGATGTGGCCTCTTCTATCTCTTTATTTGTGGAGATTGTTCTGTCACTCTTCAGGTTGTTTTCTGGGGTATTTAGGATCATTTGATAGTTATCTAGTTGTGTTTGTGGGACAAGATGAGCCTAGGGTCTTCCTACTCCACCACCATTTTCCTCTGTATCATAATATTATAACTTTTTTTTAAAAGATTTTTAAAAAATTTATTTATTCATGAAAGAGAGAGAGAGAGAGAGAGACAGAGAGAGTGAGAGAGGGAGGCAGAGACACAGGTAGAGGGAGAAGCAAGCTCCATGCAGGGAGCCTGACACAGGATTCAATCCTGGGTCTCCGGGATCAGGCCCTGGGCTGAAGGCTGCACTAAACCGCTGAGCCACCCGGGCTGCCCAATATTATAACTTTTAATCAAAATATTTGACTTCTATTGCACAGATAAAACCAAGGGGCAGGTAACTGAAGAGTCAATACAAGCATTTTAGCAGACTATGATCATGCATATACATAACCCAATTTTCTTTGGCCACACAGAATACCTTCACATATTCTAGTACCAAAAATGAACATGTTCATTTATATGACACAAGGATACATTCACTTTATAGCATGTAAAAATAAAAACTAATAGTATATAAAGTTAAAATTATGATTAGTAAATTCAAAATTTTATCTTATTTAGAAACTATGTAGATATCTAAGAATTATCTGTTAGTGAATCAATTTAATATTGTCTCAAGGTTTTAAGTTACCCAGAAATGTTAGAAATTATATGTAAACTAGCACATTATAAATCATAATTTCGATTGATATAAAAATTTGTCATAATGTTTCAAATTAGTTTAACATGATATATTTTTCATAATCTTAAATATAATGTAAGACTTATGTTAGGAAGTTCATATTAGCTAGTTCATGAGAAAACAACCTAAGTCTTATAAAAAATAAAATGATGAATGAATGAATGGATGAAGAAACTATGGTATGTATACACACACACACACACACAAATAGTATTCAGCCACTGAAAAGAATGAAATCTTGCCATTTGCAATAACTTGGATGGATGTTGAAGGCATTTTATGGTATGTGAAAAAAGTCAGACACAGAAAGACAAATAACATATGATCTTTCTTATATGTAGAGTTTAAAAAGACAAAGCAAAAGAAACAAACAAAAACCATGTACAGCAACAACAAAAAAAACCAAGGTCATAGATACAGAGTACAGATTGTTGGTTGCCTGAGGCAGGTGGTAGTAGGTAGGAGAAATGGGTTAAGGGAGTCAAAAGGTAAAAAGAAGTGAAGTTGACATAAAAATAAAAGAAATAAAATGTATATTTGCATATCTGTAATTCTGGTGAATTAAAGACATAGCTTGTTTAAAAAAATTACTAAACCCATATAACTAAGTCTTAATTATTTGATCTTGGATTCCTAAAATAATTCTGAGCTAACAGTATCCATAACAGGATTTTTTCCCGTAAGTGTCCAGTACATTAGGAGTTTATTATCCTTAGAAGTTCAATTTCCCTATTGTTTTGTGAATTATGGGACTATTAGAGATGATAGTTGCTTAGATATCTTGATAGCAATCTCTATAAACTAATTAGACTGGAACTCCTTCAATTTAGGGGATATAATCTAAATTATTAATGTCATTTGGAGATAGGATAACATTTTCATTCACATAATAAGAGGTCAAGACCTTTGTCAACTATAAACATGTAGACACCCAGACACGTGGATAGCTTATGGCCTTGAGTTGTATAACTTTAGCTACTGGTCAAAAATAAAAAGAGGGGTACCTGGGTGGCTCAGTCTGTTAAGTGTCCCACTCTTGATTTCAGCTCAGGTCATGAACTCAGGATTGTAAGATTGAACCCCATATTGGGCTCACTGCTGGGCATGGAGTCTGCTTAAGATTCTTGCTCTCTCTGTCTCCCTCTTTAAAAAAATAAAAATAAATAAATAGAGAAAAACAACAATTCTCTAGTTCAGATCTCAAAGACCTTTCTTCTTCTCAATGGGTATGAAATCCTAATTGATTTATGTTCACAAATAGACAAGCAAAAAAAAAAAAAAAAGACTAACAAATCAGATCTCTTTTATCGCTCACTTAATAGAATGTGTGTCTCTCTCATCCACCAAGAAACTCATCAGATAGTTAGATTATAAACCAAATTCCCAATCATTGCTGCCACCAATGGGGAATTACTTTACTATGTACAAACCAGAAGCAAAAACAAAACACAAATTCAGTAGAGAGGAAACAAAGATCCTAGAGAAACCATTAGCAAAGTTAAGTTTCTATTGCCCCTTGGGATTCCCTGTGAAAACCAAGAAAAATATGCTGGGTTTAAATTGCTAATGACATATGCTTCTTTGTTAACCCTGTTAACCCAGTTTTACCTGGCTACATCAATTCCATCCATCTGGGCACCTCAATGAGTGATTTGCAAAAGTACTAAAGGATAATTTTCAAAAAGATAAAAATACAACATTGATAGAATAAAATATGAACACATTCAAATATTTTTCTTTACTCATTAATTAATGATTAAACCAATATGAAATGGTGAACAAAATAAATTGGCATTGCTGTGAACAGAAATCATTTGCGTTACTATGGAAAGAGACACTTATGTTACTATTGGTTTTTCGGTAAGTTAATTTCTATCCATGCAGAATCTATCAAAGACAAACCAAAGATATACACCTTTTATGGAATCTGGAAATCCACAGAAGACTTCCTAGAAATGTCCAGTATTCCACTGAAAAGACACCCAGTAATCTCTTCTTGCTCTTTTCCAATACTTTGACAATTTTTCTTGACACTGGGAAACATTGGTAATCAAAACTGACAGAGATATATGTCTTTGTGGAACTTGCATTTTAGTTGGTTAAATAGACAATGCCCAATGAAACTACCAAATCAATAAACATTTTGGAGCCTTTGGAAAAAGAATGGGCTATGGAAAAAGAAAAAGGAAAGCAAGGAAAGTAGGAATAAGAGTTCTGGGTAGGGGAGAACAGGTTGAAATACTAAGTAGAGTGGTCCAGATAATGGCCTTGATTTGAACAAAAACTTTCAGGAAAGGAACAGATGTTGAGCAAGATTGTTCTGGGTGAAGATTAGTTAAAACAGTCCCTAATATGTGTCTTGTTCAAAGGACAATGAGAAAGTTAATGTGGCTGGAATGGAGTGAGTAAGGGGGAGAGGAAGTGCTATAGATTCAATGTTTTATCTTCCTCAGATTCATATGTTAAATCCTAATGTTCAATGTGATAGTATCAGAGGTGGGGCCTTTAGGAGAGGGCTCTGCTCTCCTAAATGCAATCAATGCCCTTATAAGAGAGACTGCTCCACCATATGAGGACACGGTGAGAAGACAGCCATCTAAGAACCAGGGAAAAGGGTCTTTTTTTTTTTTTTTATTGGAGTTCAATTTGCCAACATATAGTATATCACCCAGTGCTCATCCCATCAAGTGCCCCCCTCAGTGCCCATCACCCAGTCACCCCACCCCCCCGCCCACCTCCTTTTCCACTACCCCTTGTTAGTTTCCCAGAGTTAGGAGTCTCTCATGTTCTGTCTCCCTCACTGATATTTCCCACTCATTTTCTCTCCTTTCCCCTTTAATCAGGGAAAGAGGTCTTACCAAACACTGAATCTGCCAATTCCTTGATTTTGGAACTATAGATCTGTTCCCAGTCTCCAGAGATGTAAGAAACAAGTTCTTTTTTCTTTCTTTTTTTTCTTTTCTTCTTTTCTTTTTTTTCTTTTCTTTTCTTTTCTTTTCTTTTCTTTTCTTTTCTTTTCTTTTTCTTTTTTCTTCTTTCTTTCTTTCTTTCTTTCTTTCTTTCTTTCTTTCTTTCTTTCTTTCTTTCTTTCTTTCTTTCCTTTTTTTTAAGAAATAAATTCTTATTGTTTTATAAGCTACCCAGTCTATAATACTTTTATTATGGCGATCTGAACAGACTTGGACAAGAAATTGGTACCTAGATGTGGGTGCTGCTATAACAAATATCTAACAAATATCTTTGGGACTGGGTAATGAGTGGAGGCTGGAAGAGTTTTGAAATGGATGGAATGGAAAGTTTACATTGCTATGAATGGACAGTTAAGAAGGATTCTGGTGCAAGATCAGAAAGAAAAGAGCACTGAAAGCCTCAATCTTTTTAGAGAATACCCAAGTAATCCTCAACAGAATTTTGGTAGAGACATGGATGGTGAAGGCCATTTTGATGTCTCAGATGGAAATGAGGAGAGGCCATCCTTTCTATAAGGTAGCAAAGAACTTGCCTGAATTGTGCTTGTGTTCTAGTGTTTTGTGGAAGATAGAACTTGGCAGTGATAAAATGGGTTTTTTAACTGAAGCTATTTCTAATAGCTTCAGGATTGACAGCATTGAAAGCACAGCTTGGCTCTTCTTGACTGCTTATAGTAAAATATGAGAAGAGAGAAATGATTTAAAGACGGTTACTAATCAAAAGGGAAGCTGAATTTAAAGATTTGGAAAGTTCTTAACCTATTTATATTGCAAGAAGTGAGAAAGTGTGGTTGGAAGAGAGCACTAAGTGTGGACAAATGACAATTGGGTAAGATTAGTATCCATCAGTCATCTCAACAGAAGCTAGGAACTGTTGTCCAAGAAAATGGAAGAATGACCCCTAAGATAATTTGGGAATCATCAGAGCTGTCATTCTCATTGATTCCATTCAGGGTGGGTCTGTGGGGCAGGGCTTGCAAGGGCTTGGGAGGCAGAGTGGTTTCAAAGGAGGGTCTGGCCTCTTTGGGACCTTGGTGTATGTGGCCTGGCACCACCTTGCATCTTGGGACTTCACCTTCCATGCTTTAGTGCTGTAATTCCTCAGCTGTCCAATTGCTGTGGTGAGTTCCAGAGCAGCATGGGCTATGCCCAGGAAAGCCAGGGTGGCTTCCAGAATACCATACTCTCCATGACTTCCATATTTATGCCTTCTCACACTTCTTTACTAATTTTCTTAGTTCTGGCTGCTACAGCAAAGTACCATAAACTGAGTGGCTTAAACAACAAACATTTATTTCTTACATTTCTAATTATCCAAAATCAAGTGGGCTACAGATCCATTATCTAGTGAGAGATACTGGTTTAGCTTGTAGACAACAGCCTCCTTGCTGTGTGTTCTCACATAACAGAGGGAGTGAGGGAGGGGGGGCGAGAGAGAGAGAGAGAGAGAGAGAGAGAGAGAGAGAGAGAGAGATTGAGCAAGAACAAACATTGGTGTGAGTGTGTGAGCTCTGGTCTCTTCCTCTTCTTATAAGGGCACTAATCCCATAGAGGTTCTACTCTCATAACCTTAGGTAAACACAATTACCTCTCAAAGGCCCCACCTCTTAATATCATCACACTGGGGATTGGGACTTTAACATAAGAATTTTGGGGGAACACAAACATTCATTCCATAGCACCGGTTTTACAGAGGTCAAGAACTCTCCTGTACTGGATCTGTACTTAGTAAAATACTTCCTGAGTTTTAAAGCCATTCCCTGGCTGTATCAGAAAACATAATCTGCATATAATATTTGACTCCCTCACGCCTGACTCTTTTTTTTCAGTGTTTTTTGTTCAAGTACCAGATGAGAGGATCATTATCTTTTTGTGGCACTACTATGTAATGAAGAGGATAGTAGTATTTAATTTAAAGTCTACTTTTGAGGATTCAATGTTATATAATATTTAAAGTGCTTGGGATTGTGTGTGGATTAGTGTGTGCTCAGTAAATGTCAGCAATTATTTTTTATCTTCAGGCAGGTGGGCTTACTAATACAGAACCTGAGAATTAGGCAAATACATCATTCCTAGTCATAAGCAGTCTGAAGAGTCACATGACTCTTCTGTGGAAGAGCCTTTTCTTCAAGCCAACAACTAGAGGTAGGTAGAGTGGGGTGGTGGTGTTCTTCTCTATAGATTGATTTTGAATAGGAAGTTTTGGTTCTCCCAATGACTAGAAAGTACTTCTGACATTTAGTAGGTGGGGAGCAGGGTTTAAAGTCCTGTAATGCATGAAGAATTATCCCTTTCCAGATGTCAAAATTGCCTACATTCAGGAATGCTGTAGAAGGCTTGATATATGGTTAAGAATAGCTGAGATGTTATATTCTCTATACTCAGGCAACTCTCAAGAGCAATGATAGAGAGGAAGGGCCTGGGGCATGATGTTGAGATCCTAATTCCATCATATGAATGATAAGCTAAGGCACTTCACAGGAGAGAATGAGGAGGTAGAGAGATTGAGGAGGAATGTTTTGTTAGTGGAACTCCGTTCACGTAGAAGGAGTTTGGGAATGGAGAATGAGAATTCTCTCCATGTTAAAAATTGGTTGAATGTTGCCTTTGGGATGCCTGGGTGGCTTAGCGGTTGGGCGGGTGTCTGCCTTTGGCTCAGGGCGTGAACCTGGAATCATAGGATTAAGTCCCACATCAGGCTCCCTGCATGGAGCCTGCTTCTCCCTCTGCCTGTGTCTCTGCCTCTCTCTCTCTCTCTCTCTCTCATGAATAAATAATAAAATCTTTAAAGAAAAAGAATGTTGCCTTTATATTCAAACAACATTTAGGTATGTTTAATGTCTTGGGTTACAAATTTTTATAATTGCTTCCTTGCTTGCTAAATGTTGAGTGTTACTAAGAGATGCTTGAAACAATCTCAAGAAAATGTGAGACTGATTTTCTTTTCCCAGGTAAATGACTTGATCTTGTTTCCCCCTGTATTCCCAATTTATTCCTTCTTTACTTTTGGATTTTAACAGCTTTACAAAGTTATTAATTGATGTTGACTGTCCTTGATCTATTTTTCCCCTGGAGAATGACCAGCCATTTGATGTATGGATTCAGAACTATTGTATTTTTTTCTTGCATTGTATCTTTTAATAATGGCAATGTTTCATTATTCTCGTCTGCTTTAAAGGAATTTTATTTATGTTTATGTGGGTTCTTTTAAGCCACATTTTAGATGTAATAGAGAAAGAATTTCCATTTCTATTCTTGTTTTCCTTTTTGAGATTTCCAAGAAGGGGAAAGGGAAATTCTGACAATATGCTATATTCAAAGTGCATGACCTTTTATGTTATTTCAAAGCCATATTTCAAATTCAAAATGTACAAAAAAGTTATACAAACATTCCATTTTTAAGTCAGTTTTCTTTTATATTTTTGACTCCAAAGTATTCCTTACTCAAGGAATTAGAATAAAGCTAAACATTTTGATTTTAACCTTTACCGTTCAATCTCTGTCAAGGAGATAGGAATGTTTTTACACAAATTAAAATATACAGTAGCCATGAATTGAAAAAAAACCAAAAACTATAAATAAATATCAGCTGATGCCTTCATGGATTTCTTGAGAGTTGGATTGTGTTGGGGTGATCTTGTGTACCAATGATTCCCAGACTTGGCTGCACATCAGAACATCTTGAAAAAGCTAGAGAGAAACCCAGGTTGTGGATAGAAACAGACATATGAACAACTGCATTTTTTTGAAAGTATTTAACAACTTGAAATGTATTTTCTTCCCAAAGCAATGAAAAGTAGTTCTTTAAAACATATGAAGTAGAAAGAATGATTTTTCTCTATAGTGTCATATTTCTATATAATTTTACAATTGGATTTGATGTATCAAATTAGCTTTTTGGTTTATATAATCTTCCATTATAATAAATCAGGTGAAATATTTTAATATGAATAATATTTAATGTTTTCTTTAATGTAATATTTTAATGTTTTTTTAATCTTTAGATCATAGAAAAGCTTCACTTTATTACAGAATGAACCTAAAAGATAATTATATCATTTTTATACTTTGGATAAATTGTTCATAAAATGACTTAAAACTGCTCTTAGTGATAAGTGCTCATGTCTGGTAATGTAAGGAACTGGGACCTTGTAAATGGAAAATAAATGGTTTTATATGAAGTCTTAAGTATTTTTTTATTACATCTGTCCTATTATAAAGTAGTTTACTTCTTTAAATGTTGCTTGTAAAATATATATAGTGATTTTACTATAATCCTTTTAAGAAAGTAATTAGATTTTTCCAAACTTACTTTACCTCTGATAGAATAACTTAGAAAATGTAATTATGCCTCATATGTTAAGCATTTCCTTTATTTACTTGAGCAGTAAGGAAATGTAACTTAAAAATGCCTGTGATAGTAGAACATTATGATAAATATAATCATGGAAGAAACTTCTCTAGAGACAGAGGGATTATTTGACATTTTCTTGACAATTGTTTTGTAACCAGAGTCTCTGAATCTTTGAGCATGGATTGTCACCGGACATTTGGTTGTAGTATTTTTGAGTATCAACTGAATTAAAGAATGATTGTGCTCTTTCTGGTTAAAATGGATAACTAAAATCATAAAAATTATAACTGTATAGGTGAAGTTTTAAATTTTTATTTATCTCAGGATAAAGAAAGAAAAAGCAGTACCAGCTCACTTTTTCTGGTAGGAATATCCCACATTTTGTTATTGTGTTCTCTTTGAGAGAGTTAAAAATCATATTGCCTATGTGTTAAATGTTTGACATTAATACATTTTAGTTTGGAATGTGTTCTGGATCAGAGATAGTGTCATCCTGATCAATGAGACCTAGTGAGAAAAATGCTTTGATTTCTTAAATGTGTATGCTGATGTAAGAAGGACTGTGTATTTTCCCTCTAGTGACCATCCTTGCCAATTTCAATGTGTATTTTTTGAAATATTTCATTATTTATTTATTTGGGGGTTACAGGGAGGAGCAGAGAGAGAGGGACAAGCATGGAGCACAACACAGGGCTCAATATCATGACTTGAGCTGAAATCAAGAGTCCAGCCCTTAACTGATTGAACCACCCAGGCACCCCAAGAAAGTATAATAGTATTTAAACATTTTCCTCTGATTCCTGTGGTTAATCATTTTTAGAGGCATGCTTTCCTTATTACTCTGTTGTCTCTTACTTGATCCTCAAGATTTTTGCTTAAGCTCATCATAATTCTCCTCTCTTTTTTTCTTATAAATAATAGCTGTCACTTACTGAGTGCTGACTCCACTTTGACACTGTGCTGGACATTTCCAGACATTAATGATTATTATTTTTGTTTAATAAATGAAGAAGCTAAGACTTAGAATGCACAAGTCAGGATTAAAATTCTTGTCCATGTACATCAAAAGACCAGGCTTTGTCTATGATCTTTGGAATGAAGAGAGCTCTTTCTACAGTTTTAGTAATAGTAATAGTCATAGTCCAAGTTTCTGGACCACAATTAGCCAACTTGATGCTGTTGAATTCCACATAAAGTCTCCATAGATACCAGGTAGCTGTGTAGTTATGAGTCTAATTCTTAATATCTAGCAGTTGTCTGTCTTTGCTGGACTGGGTGTGCATTGTTCTCTTACCACTTCTGCTTAAAAAATCTATTACTAAGAAGCGAGGCAGGACTTATACAGCTCTCTGAGCTCTTTCTATTTGTTTCTACTTTACCAGCGGGATCTATACTACCCCAGAAGCATATGACAACATAGGGTTTCCTTCTCTGTTTTTGAGTTGTTGTTTATTGTAGATCTGTCTACAGAAATAGAAACTGAAGAGGAAGCTAAGGTACACAACTCTCAAAATAAAATGTCCTCTCAGTATGGAGTGACTGCTTAGTTTTACTCAGCTTGTACAGCTCCTGAATTTTTGAGTGAGTGATTGTAAATGTACCTTCCCTACACTTTTTTTAGGATGGGCAACCTATTTTTCCAGTTGGCAAACTATTCATGAATCATAAATTGTGTTTCTCAGTAACTTTGATCAGTGATATTGGTAAGGTATAGTTATGGAAAAATTCTCCTGGTTTCTAGCTGTAGGTTGACTATTAGTCTTATTTTTTGTTGGTTTTTATCTTTTTATTTATTTATTTTTATTTCTAGGAGATAGAAAGGGGGACAGATTGCATTATGGAAATAAAGCCAGGTGTCATTTTTTTCAAATTTAAAAAAAAGATTTTATTTATTTATTTATGAGAGACAAAGAGAGAGAAAGAGAGGAAGAGATACAGGCAGAGGGAGAAGCAGGCTCCATGCAGGGAGCCCGATGTGGGACTCCATCCCAGGTCTCCAGGAGCACACCCTCCTGGGCCAAAGGTGGTGCTAAACCGCTGAGCCACCCGGGCTGCCCTCTACTTTTTTTTTTTTTTTTTTTTTTTAAGTAGGCTCCATGTCCAGTGTGGAGCCCAGTGTGGGGCTTGAACTCACCAACCCTGAGATCAAGACCTGAGCTGAGATCAAGAGTCAGACACTTAATTGACTGAGCCATCCAGGCACCCCTCAAGGTGTCATTTTTAATTAACCCCTCCAGTAGTTATTTTGCAAAATATGCTTTAATTATTTTCCAAGTGTGGTATTCTGGCTAATATATAATGTCCTGGGAATCTCACACTTAAATGATTTCATACATGAGGACAGAGGGATCTTTGGACTGTGAAAGATTCTGAATTATTTTCTCTTTTGGTACTCCTTCAAATTCTATTTGGGAAAAATGACAATGACCTTTATTTTTCCATTATCCCTGGCAAATATGTATTCCATTGAGACACCCTGCCTTCTTTTACATTCTCTCCTTGTCCAGAACTTTGCCTTCTGAGTTTTGCTCAGATTTTTGGGGTTGAGTAATTCAAGAAAACCCTTAAGAATACCTGTGATTTCAGTTGTTTTCTTACACAATGGTGCACTCATTTAACTTAGTTTTCTAACTGTACATTTCTCAAAAGCCTTTCTCTACAAATTGCTTTGAAAGGAATTGAGAAAATACACATAGGATTTAGGAGGGAGGAATTTCTGATTGGTACAAATGACATATTTCTGTAATAGATTTCAAAAGAATATATATTTTTCAGTATAAACAGCCAATGATGATGGGCAGTTAAATATTTTAACTTCATATTCAAAGTAAAAGAGCTCATTCCTAGGGATAATAATAAGGCCTTTCACCTTACTGCAACAATTCTGTGAATTTCTCAGCTAAATTATGTAAGATTCAGATTCTCATAGTCTATAAAGTACTTGTATAGCTAGTTTTCAAAGTGTGGCTTGAGATCCCTGGGTTCTTTGGATTCTTTCAGGCAGTTCATGAGATCAAAATTATTTTCATTGTAATGCTTAAAACTTATTTACCTTTTTCACTCCCATTCTCTCACAAATGTACAGTGGAGTTTTCTGGAGGCTGCTTACTGTATGCCTTTACAGCACATGGAGTGCAGAAACAGAGAATGCGGTTGTGTTCAGTTAAGCCGGATATAAAGGGAATAAAAAATGTAAGACATTTGTCATAGGACAAAAGTGGTCTCTCAAAGGTCCCCATTCTAATCCTTGGAACTGTGGATATTTTTTTTTATGGGCAAAGGGGACTTTGCAGAGGCAATTAAAATAAGGATTTTGATATGAGGAGATTATTTTGGATTATCTGAGGAAGGCCCAAGGTACTCACAAGGGTCCTTGAATGTGGAAGAGCACAATACAAGTCTCAGAGTGATGAGATATGAGAAATATTCGACAGGACTTTGGTGGCTTTGAAGATGGAAGGGGACCACAGCCAAGTGATGTGGAAGACCCTGAGAAATGGGAAAAGGCAAGAAAAACATCTGCTCCCTTGAAGCCTTCAGAAAGGAACCCTGTCTGCTGGCACCTTGATTTCAGCCTAGTGAGACTTATTTTGAATTTCTGACCTCCAGAATTCTAAGATAATAGATTTATGTTATTTTAAACCGCTAAGTAATTTGAGGCAATTGGTGATAGCAGCGATAGGAAATGAATACAATATTCAGCAAAAGCCTCTTTTTAAAAAGATTTTATTTATTTGACAGTGAGAGACACAACGAGTGCACAAGCAGGGGGAGATATAGAAGGAGAAGCGGGCTGTCCGCTGATTGAGGAGCCTGATGGGGCTCAATTCCAGGACCCTGGGATCATGAGCTGAGCCAAAGGCACTTGCTCAACTGATTGAGCCACCCAGGCGCCCAATAAAAGCCTCTTTTAAAGGCCATATTATTATTTTTTGTATTGTATCCTCCAGTGAATCTTGGTTGCTTTCAGAAAAAAAAATGAAGCTCTAGAGTTTGGTATATGGCCTTTGTCATTTGACTTTAACTGTTAATTCAGGTTTCTTCTTTTTGACTCCCTAGTTTCCATCATCTATGCCATGCGTCTAAAACTATTATTGTTTTTCAAAACTGTCACCTTTCCCATGCCCTACTTTTGCTCACACTATGTTCCCTGCCTATATAGTCCATTTTACTGTCTTTCCAACCCCTACCTATCCTTATAAACTCACCTATAATGCTATCTGCTATTCATCACCTTGCCTCAGCCCTCTTGCCTCTTTCATAGGTAGCACTTATCACATTTTATCTAGTTTGTATGTGTTGCCTGCTTCCCACCCTGCAGTGAGCTACTTGGGGAGGTAATAATGCCATATTTGTATACTTCCAGCATCTAGTACCTTGCTTGATTCACAGTATTCCTCAATTATATATTTTTACCGGTTGCTAGTTGATTAATGATTGGCCAATCCCTCACTAACAGTTTGTGTGTTTATTTAACTATTCACTCATTCATTCATTTGTTGGAATCAGCCTTCAAACATGATTCTATCACATACTCGACTGAACTTTGCCTTATCCTGCTGCCTCTTCTAGTTACCATCCTATTTTTCTCCCCTTTTTCCTGCCAAATAACTTGGTGAGTGAGTGATCAACACATGTGTGATTTCAAGTTTCTTCTTAACTTCTTGACATGTTACTTCCATTCTAGTGCTGGCTTTTCTTCTTCAAAGAAAAGTAGAGAAAAGTATCTACTGATTTCCTTCTACCTATTTTTTTTCCCTAGTAACTAGGGACTAGTAACTTTGACACTACTACTCTGATCTTTACCTCTTTTAGTTTCCATGTATATTACTGCTCTTTTCCTACTTCTGTGGGGTTTGTTTTGTTTTGTTTTGTTTTGCTAGTTCTTCCTCTTTCCACACCTTAATTTTGGGTATTTCCCCAGTATTAAATGCTTAAGCCTTGGTTCTTCTCTCTATGCAGTTAATATCTTGAAGATTCCATCCACTCTCATGGTTTTGCCACCATGTGCAAAGATAGCTTTGTCTGTAGCCAAGACCTGCCACAGTCTTGTCCATATAAAAACTGTCAAAGCCTCCGCCATTATCTTAGACAAAGACAGATACTGAAATCCATGGATTCTTCATAAGCAACTCTCCTTTTTTGACTTGTCTTTCTCTGATGGTGACCTTTCCACTATGCTCAGTTCTCAGGTTAGAAATGTTGGAATTCTTTTTCACATTTTCTGTTTTTATCTTTTTATTTTATCTGTTACCAACTTATTTCTTCTGCAAGCTATCTCTGAAGATTTGTGTTTTTTGTTCTGTTTTCTTTTCCTGTGCTCACCACCCTAACCTAGTCCCTCATAATTTTAAGAGCGACCTGACTTTATTCCATACCTCCAGTATTTCTTCATTTTAATCAGTCATATATCCCACACTCTTCTCTCTAACCTACCATGAATCCTAACACCACTTTGGCTTCCAATACCCAACTCTTCCTGAAGTGCTTTTATGTGATCTTCCCACACAAGAAACTACAGTTAATTTGTATTGGTTATCATAACATGCCCTATGTGGTCTTCTTAAACCCTACTAAACATTGAGACTCACTCTAACTATCAAAGCTGGATTAATACCAGCCTATTAAAAAGAACCAACACACAGATTGCCACAGGGCAACAGGTCTTCCTCTTCGGAGGCCATTGTAGCAGTTCAAAAACTCAGAGGCTAGGGAACTATCTGCTTTAGAAGTCTGATGTCATTCAGGGGCAAATTGCTTTTGTAACAACAACCCCTCAGGCATAGTTTCTAGGGTCCTTGCAAGGACCCTAGAATACCAGGGACATACCAGTTATAAGAGTCACTATATTCAGGTGAGTTGCATTAGTCTTTTTTATAGTTCATTTATATTTCTTCCTGGTCCATGGGTCATCTTACTATAAGTAATGTTATGCAGCAATACAGTGAACATTCTACCCTTATGTTATCAGAGTAATAGTGATAGCAAATTAACTGAGGGTTAGCATCTTGTACAGAAGGGGAAGGGATTTTGTTAACTTTTTGTCCAAAGTTATGAATCAGGTTGGAACTCCTTTATTAAGGTTGTTCATAATCTGTCCCCATCCCCCAACCCATTTATTTAAACCTCTTTCCCAGTACTCCCCACCTAATATAGTATAAATCTCCAATATTTTCTTCCTTCGTTGTATTCCAAAATTCAGTGCCTGCTATAATTCCAGGCAGGAAGTATCTATTTAAGAGTCACAGAATAATAGAATCTCAGTGTTATGAGAGACAATCCAAATTGATGGCTGGATTCTAAACTGTTTTGCATTGACATAAACTAGACACAGAAAAAAATAAAAAAAAAAAACACCTTATAATTCACTGATGGACTGAGAGAGCACTATTGTAAAACTTTTTTAGAGGTGAAAAGCTCAGAGCTCAAAGTTAAAAAAAAAACCACCTCCAACCCAAGCACCTAGAAATACAAATCTGAAAAGATAAAATACAATAATTGGATGAAAACTAAGTTGAACCATAAAATTGCTTAAGTTTCGAGAGAGGCTCACTCTCCCAGGTGGAGGCAGGGAGGAGTGAGGCAAGCAGAGGAGGTGGAACTTGAGGCCTTAGGAGACAGAAGACAATGAATGTGGTTCAGGTTGACTGGTGTATAACTTCCAGCAAGTTAATTAATTTTTCTGTGCTTTAACACATGTCCATGAATACACATCGTGATATTTTCCCATTATTTACCTAAAGCAATATGGTCAGAATTAATGAGGTGATACTGTGAAGGGTCTCAAGTTACATAGAAGAGAAATTCAATAGAATTATAAGGTATTTTTATTTCTCCCATTGGAGATCAAAGAGTAGAGTAAGGAGAGAGATTTACATGAATCTTTTAATTGTGTCTATATAGACCAATTAGAACAGAAATCAACAACTTTTCTGTGCATTTGATCAATATGGGCAAGAGATTAAACTCACTCAGGCTGACCTGTATTATTTGATTCTTTATTAGAAGAATTTTTGGGTCTAAATTATTCTTATAATTGCTTGTTGTTGCTATTCTAATTTAACTTTTTTTTTTATTGTAGTGGAAGAATCAAAAACAAATCCTTGATTCCTTTTTAGGTGTAAGATTGAACATATTAAAGTTGTATTTTGGACAGGAAATGGGAAAAAGTATTTTGTAATAAGAACAAAAAGATATTAAGACTCATAAAAAAAGAATAAAATAGAAAATTTTGTGAGCTATGCATTTGATTCTGGTATTTCAAAGCTAAAAGTCAAAGCAGATGGACACATTGAAAGATATGTGTATCCTAAACTAGTGCCCAATCTAAACTATATTCCAAGTTAAAAATGCATTAAAAAATGCACTCGGGCAGCCCGAGTGGCTCAGTGGTTTAGTGCTGCCTTCAGTCCAGGGCCTGATCCTGGAGACCCGGGATCGAGTCCCACGTCGGGCACTCTGCATGGAGCCTGCTTCTCCCTCTGCCTGTGTCTCTACCTCTCTCTTTCTCTCTCTCTGTGTCTCTCATGAGTAAATAAATAAAATCTTAAAAAAAAAATGCACTCGATATGTTGCAGTTTGCGTTTTTGAAAGGAAGTAATTAACATACAGTAGGAACTGGTAACTTTCCTTCTTTCTCTCTTTGTTACCTTTCTTTTTAACCTTCCTTTTTTAAATAATGGATTTTTTCAATAAAAACATAGAAAAGAATGATACTTTGTATGGTCCTCAACAGTTATCAGCTATAGTGACTGGGAAGTAGTTAATTCAATTTTCTCTTCTAGAAAAATTGATCTCCTATTGTCCTCTTCCTTGCTCACATTAGCCTTAGTAAGTAAAGGTAATAAACAGAAGTACCTCCCCAATTGCATTTATTCAGCCTGTGGAATTTATTACCACAGGAGGTCATCAAGTCAGTTAAACATCTGGGCTCAAAATGAGGTTGGGAGAATTTTATAACCAATAACACTTAGATAGTAAGCAAATGACTTATGATTTTTATGCTTGAGGATATAGGATCATACTTAAGTTCATAAAATATTAAACCACCAAATCAGAAAAGAAATTTTCCTTGTAAAATATCATTGAAGATCTTTGATAGAGATCATTTCTGGTACCTCATGATAGACAAAAATGACCTAACAACAACATAACAGGAGTGGCCTTTGGTAGCAAGTCCAACATTTATTTAATACTGCAATTAAATACAACAAGCAAACTGTCAAGCAAAAATTGAAGTTCTGCCTGACGTCTACTTAGTGACAAAACAACTGGTTAAAAAGTGTAAAAATTCAGTTGAATAAATTACTGAAATTAAGGGGACATGAAAAATTCTTGCTATTTGTGGAGCTCAGCTTAAAAATATGAATTAAGGTAAACTTCCTTGTATGCATAAATATAGCCTACATGCATCTAAATAGTAGCAACTAAATAGTAGCAACTTGATTCAATTTAAAAATTTTTTTATTTAAATTCAATTAATTAACTTTTGCTGTATTATTAGCTTCAGAGGCAGAGTTCAGTGAAATGGATTCTATTTTTAATATAAAAATTTATCATTTTTATTGGTGGAGTTCAGGTATTGAAATATACCTTTGTAGTTAGAATTTTTTCATGGTCCTTCTGCTAGTTAGACCTATAATGCAGCTCCAGCTTCGCCAAGTAGCTTGAACAGGAATTTGATCATTTTAAATCCAATGCAGTGCCAAGTAGTTCTCAGAACTCCTGACTTTTAAGGAAGGATAAGATACTATCTAGGTTCAGAGATTATGGAAGTTGAGGTGTTGCTTTTAGAAGAGCTTTTATATTAACATTGACATTCAAAGTTTTGCTTTTTTAGTTGCATTTTGGATATATAGAACCATTGTGAATCAAAATTTGTAATGTGTGATACTATATAATGCATGTTAGTTTGATCTTATAATATGTCAAGTAATCTTTGATAGGTAATTATGAAGTGTCGGCAGACTTAGGATAACTTCTTGGTTTCTTTCATGTCTGGATCATGCTCTCCATTTGGAGTGCGGAGACTGGTAGGCAGAGACATCTTTGGTGGGTAGTTCTTCATAATATTTCTTTTCTCTGTGTTTGCTTTTTATGTTGCCTATATTACTTATGTTTTGAGTTGATTCTCAAGTATAGAGATGTATACTCTGTTGATTTGAACATTGGGCAAGAACAGAACTAATGGCCATAGATAAATAGAACTTTACAATTCGTTTTTATGGCTATCAAATAGCATCTATCCCCCACCCCCTAGTTTTACAAAGATTAGTAGTCCCAGAGAGACATAAAGTGGCCTGCTCAGAAGCAGCTAGTGTGATTGTTAATTTTATGTGTCACCTGACTGGGTCAAGGGGTGCACAGATATTAGGTTAAACATTATTTCTGGGCATGTCCATGAGGGTGTTTCCAGATGAGATTGGCATTTGAACAAGTAGGCTGAGTGCAGGAGACTGCCCTCCCAAATGTAGGTGAATATTGTCTGCTGCATTGAAGGCCTGAATAGAATGAAAGCCAGCGGAAGGGATAATTGGCTCTCTTTGCCTGGCTATTGAGCTGGGACATTGGTCTTGTCTTGCCCTTAAACTGGGACTTACGTTATCAGTACCTGTGGTTCTCAGGCTTTCAGACTTGGACTGGAACCATCAGCCTCCTTGGGTCTCCATCTTGCAAATAGCAGATCATAGAACTTCTTAGTCTCTGTAATTGTGTAAGCTGATACCTAATAATAAAAATCTACTTATGTGTATCCTACTGGTTGTGTTTGTCTGAAGGATGCTGATTAATACAACTAGTTAGGGTAGAAATAGGACTAGAACACAGATGTGAGTCAACTGCCATTTATGACAGCATGCCTCTCAAAATGCCTAGCATGGTGCCTAATATGAAATAAATGTTTTTGGATGATGAATAAATAATAGTTTCAGAAAACATTATAACTTTATTTTGCACAAAATAGACAGGACCTAATTGTAGATGCAAATTTTTATTGTCCCATTACTCTGTAAAGAAAGAAAGCTCTTTCCTCCCATTAAAAAAAAAAAAAAAAAAAAAAAAAAACACCAAAAAACCAAAAAACCAAAGGATAACTGAAAGCCAGCATTATCATACGCCTTTCTTTTGCCTTAGGTGTTAATTACTTATCATCACAGAGATTGTAGGCTCTGATGAGTTTTTTATAGGAACCCGCTGTAGTTATGCTCCTATACAGCCAGTTCTTTGCATAAGTGGTTAGAAAATTTGACAAAGTGGTTAGAAAATTTGACAAACTGACCAAGTTAGTTTTAATGACCACATCCCGACGCAGCCTTTAGGCACAGAGAGTTTATTGACCACATCTGCTAGATCTTTAGGAGTAATAGTTTCAATCAATCTAAGCAACATCTTGTCATGAGTACAAGGAATAGAGCAATGCTTCTAAACTATACTGTGCATACGAATCACCTGGGAATCATGTTAAAATGCAGATATTATGAGTCATAGGTCTGGAGTGGGCTCTGGGACTCTGAATTTCTAACAAGCTCACAGCTGCTGCTGAAGCTTCTGGTTTGGGAAGGAGGAAGAAGCTAGCAACTGGAGAGTCTGATGATGTGACTCTTGTGTCTGCTTCTCTACTTTTATCTCTGGCCTTCCTGGTATTTTGTGGACAATTTTATATGCTAATGATGGAGCTTCACAACTGCAGCATTTAAATAAGGCTAAAGACTTTTTACTACTCTTGAATTACCATTTTCTCCTCTAAGTTATGTAAATATCAGCCTCAGTCTTATTTTGTCTTTGCATATAGAGATCCAGAGTCATGTTCCATCTCATGCTATGAGTAATATTATATTTTAAGGAAACCTTTAAAAATATAGATAAGCAAGTCTGTTAGGAAGTATCTTTCACTTAAAGATTCATGGTTTAATTTAGAAATAAAAAAGTGTTATTTGATTTAAAATGTTAATTATTGGGAGTATGGGCGGTATCATTGAAAGTTTCTCTGGAGCAGAAGTTTACATTTCTATTGAAATGACATTCACATATACACACACACCTTTGTAGAGACAAAAAGGAAAAACATTTTAGCCACAAGGTGGCAGTAAGATATATGTGAAAAAGAAAGGGATTTCAAATAAATAATGATTTCAGACTATTTCTGAGGAAATGATTGTCAAAATAAACAGCATTTGCTAATGCAGTGGTATGCAGAAATGCCTTATCGAAGCTTCTTATTTATGGAATTCTTGGATAATCATACTCTAAATTGTGAGCTGTGCTAACTGGGCATCCTCTTGGGTCCTCTGTGAACATTGCAGAGGACAATTTCCAGTTAAAAAAACAATTGCATTGTAATATTTTTTTATTTATTTCAGTTTCGTTTCACTTAACCAATAGTTAGTGTCATAAATTACATATAAATATCCCCAGGATGTGAATTCTAGAAGCTCTGACAAGCTATCAATTTCACATGACATACTTAACTTAAACTGCTTCTTTGGTACAAGGAATACATTTATTAAAAGTTTTGAAAATGTTTTACTGTTCCACTCTTTGTGAAATTATATCACTTTTTAAAAATCTTAAATATATGACTCATTTTTTTAAAAAAGACTTTTTGTCTTGTATTATAACTGTATTGTATACTAGGAATTAAACTGATTGTATTTTGAGTATCCCATCAACAGTTCATTCGAAAGCCAAGATTAAGTTTACATAAGCAGTTCTAATAGAAAGGTGAGATAAATATTACAAAAGCTTCAAAGGTATCCAGATGAATGGGGTACTCTTTTCCCTTTGGAAAAGGATTGCAAGGGTCATGGTAGAGGATGTTAAGAAGGGCTTTGCGAAGGACAAAGAGACAGATTGAATTATTCAATACCTGTTCCAGTTCTTTAAATAACTTTTCATAAGGTGAAGCTTTGCTCACCATATATTTAGAACTTGAAAATCTCCTCAAATACCAGCTACAGGCCAAAACTTGTAGCTGTTTTGGCAGTCAACTGGGAAAAGGAAGAATGTTCTGGCTGGAGTAATGGGTGGAATTTCTTCTACTTCCCTGCCTTTGGCAGGATGCCCGAATGTCAGTTGTGTTGAAGCTGGAAAACATCCAGAGTGAAGCCGGGGCCAAAAAGCCAGGGAGTGACACCTGTGCTGGTGTGTCTCTGGCTCTTACTCAGATATCTCTTTTTTTAAAAAATATTTTTTCTTCATTTATTTATGATAATCACACACAGAGAGAGAGAGGCAGAGACACAGGCAGAGGGAGAAGCAGGCTCCATGCACCGGGAGCCCGATGTGGGATTCGATCCCAGGTCTCCAGGATCACACCCTGGGCCAAAGGCAGGCGCCAAACCACTGGGCCACCCAGGGATCCCTTACTCAGATATCTCTTATGCAAGGCAATAGGGACTGTACTTTTGTTTGCTTTAGACTCTGCTGAAGGGTTGAGCAGCATTATACAAATCATATATCTAAATATGAGTGAGATTCTATTAAAATCAGTGCTCAGAAATGAAGGAATTGTCTTTTTGGAATTTATGAACACTAAAGACTTCAGGTTTATGAAGTCTGCCATACTAGAGTGCTCTTTCAATTACTCTATTTTGAATAAAAAACCCACTGTTGTTTGCAATAACTCCACAATATCTATCAGTGCTATATTATGGTATTTACAGCCTTTAACTGACAATTAAAAAATAATGAGAGAAAAACAATTTAACAATGACTTTATAAACATTCCAGGGGTTGTAGTATCATACTCAGAAATGATGGTGGAACTTTCTGTTGATGTGAGCTTGAAACCACAGGCAAGGAGGGAGAAGAGCTAAAACCATGGAGTGTTATTGTACAGTGATGCAGTGGTTGATGAGGCAATGAAACCATCATAAGTGAAGCAGCATTTACATACAAATCATAAAGATGTAAGTACAAAACTGAATTTAATATATGAAGGATCATACTTCTGAGTAAAACTATCATTATCATTTCATTTACTATTATTGCTGCAATCAAAAAGGTGAATCTTCTCTGGAAAACAAAAATCTAGCAACAAAATTTGTTTTGTTATCTTTATGTTAGGTTCTAAAATAGTACAAATTTTACTATTCTGTTTTCTTAATTTAGCTGATGAACTTAAACTATTAATTTAAAAAATATGCTTGATTAAGAATCGAAATCATTGTGGCAACAGCCTATATGCCTACTAGGCCATCATCTTTTATGATACCAATGGGGAACACATGCAGCACACAATTGACAAGTGGACTATGTTGGATCTTTACCTCGTAGCCTGAGTAAATCATATATCCTGATCACAATGAACGCTAACTTATGATTTGGAGTGATAGCAGATACCACTATTGTTCCTAACCAATCACAAATGCATACTCCACCATCATAACCAGTGACAAAGGGGACTCATGTCATGGCCAAAGACATCCAGGACTGGGCAACAAGACATAGTATCTCCTAGATTTTCCATCCATCTTATAATATTCAGAAAATAGATATCATTTAAATGGTAAATGAAGTGTTGAAAGTTCAACTAAAAATTCATATGCCATCGTTATAAACGCAGGACTATATTTCCAGCTGAAGCCATCATAGAAGTCAACAAATTCAGAGATTTCCAGCAGGGGGATACAGTGGACATAGCAACATGAAACTCCAAGAGAGTGTTTTCTTAATAGTGACTGACACAGTGGGGACATCAATTAGATGTAGCTGTCCTAGATGTGGGCCCAATTCATTCCAATGCTAATTCAGATATAATTTGGTTACCTCCAAAGTTTAAAATGTATTTTTCTCCAGAATTGCTAAGATAGGCTTTGGATTGGCTAAACAGAGCTTGATGATGGTGAGAGTGGTTATTAACCTTGCTTACATGAGGAAGCTACTTCATTACTGCATATATAAGGGGTGAATATCATTAGATTGGAAGTAGATAATTGTTTTGTCTAGCCAATGCTGTCACCCAGATTGTGAATTAGGCAAGGCATGGGAAATTCCGTGCTGTGGGTTTAGGGTGAGGGGATCCAGGTCATACTGGTGCCAACATGCAATTGTCTCCCTGATGGGAGCTTGAGAAAGAGGAAGGTTACAGCTATAAGCCCTGGCAGCAAAGAGTGAATGAAAAAATAGAAGGGAGGCACTTATTGACAATTTGTTGTCAAGAGACAGTGGGAGAATAAGTTTGTTTCCTAGGTCAGGTGGAAAGGAAGAGCCTGCCAGGATTGTCAGTTTCCTTCTAGTAAGCCTCATGCTTCTCTGCCTTTTTTGGGGGCATCATATACATGCTTTATTCCTCAACTTGACAATACTTCCACATTTGGTGCAGAAATGAGGGGCATTCTCATCCTCCCCTATATTCTACACTAATTATGAGCACTCTTATCATCATAATTGTTTTAGTCAGGTAAGCCTCAATTGTATCAAATATGATACCCAATCCTAAAATCTGAGTTTCCCCCAAGCACATATAGCTTATTGCCACAAAAGGAACTTTGTAATGGAGCTAATTTTCAGTACTTAAGGTGCCCGTATATCCAGAGAATTGGTTCCGTCAGATGGGTGTTCTATCTTAGGGCACCATGCATAGTCTCCTGTCAGATTTTCTTTGGGGCTGGACTACTGTAGATCATGCACCCCCAAACCCTGATAGATAGTCTCTGGAATGGTGCCCATTGGCCTCATCTCTGACTCTTGCCTATACTTATTTAGGAAAGTAGGAAAGCAAATTGTCTCAATTCTGCCTATTATTTGGCCAGAGAGGCACATTTTGAGCAGTTCTGTTATAAGAAGTTATCCTCTGGTCAACAGAGATCCTGGATACTTTGCCATTGTCCATTTGTTTTTAAGATTATAGGCTTACTCCTATTGAGTGCTTGATACAATCTTGAACAAAAAGTGTGTATTGGTTTAGAGAATATTTACTTCCAAATTGGGAAGAAGAAGCATTAGCTGAGATGACTCCCTCTGATGGTAACCCAGTTGACTCTCCAGATAAACTATTCTAGGATGGAAATCCTATAGTTAACATCTACCAAGAATTGTATCCTCATGGTCTTTGAGCTCACACAAGCTGCTGCTAACTGAGGTGGGAACACTTTTATCAGTTTGGCTCAAAAGGTTATCATTTGTTCATCTTATGGTGACTCTTGACCCAGGGGCTGGTTGGGATGAGCCTCTTGAACTTCCCACTTCCTGTTTTGCCTCATCTCTCAGCCTCTAATACAACAAAACAGTTCTGTTTGGCTCAATCGTCAAAATATATTCAGATTCTGACTACTTTTCACCAGTTCTGCAGACACCATTTTTTCCCCCTAATCCACCACCATCTCTCCTGATTTTTTGCCAAAACCTCTGCATAAGTTTCCCGGCCTCCTCCCTGGTCTATTTTTCACACAGCTGCAAAAGTCACATCATGCTTTAGATCCTCCAGTGGCTTTTCATCTCATTCACAGTAAACACAGGGCTTCAAGGCCATAGCGGAGAGCATCCATCCTACAATGACAGCCCCGTGTCCTACCAGTGTTTTCCTCCTCATTACGCTTCAGCTACTCTGATTTCCTTGTAGTTTCTTCAGTTTCTTCTGTGTGCTCATTATGCTTCCACTCTGGGCTCTCTTGTTTCCTACTTGGAATGGTCTCCCTACTTGGAATGGTCTCCCTCCCTCCCCACCCTTATATCCATCCGCACAGCTTGCTCTTTTTTCCCTTCTCGGGTGTCTGTTCAAATATTAGTTTATTGGAGCTAACTTCCCTGATGACCTTATTTAGAATAGAAAACTTCAGCTTCGTTCATCTCTAGTCTCTTCACCAATAGTGTTGCCACATTCCATGTTTTTGTTTAGTTGTCCACTTAGTTGTTAGTTTTCTCTCAAACAAGAATGTGAACTACTATATTTAAATAGGTCCTTGTCCGTTCTGTTCATGTTTCTGTTTCAGTGCCTGGAGTACTGCCTGGCAAATAGTGGGTCCTCGTTAAGTATTTGTTGAATGAATGAATGAAATGTGGCATGTGCAGTCCAGTTGACCACCAGTTTATATTCCATATAAACTTATGTTAAGCCTATTTTATTATCTGCTTATTACCCTTTTTAGGTATTTGAATTTGTGACTCTCAGCTTATAGCTTAGAAACAAAAGTTAATTTAAGATCAAATGAGCAAATATTCAGATAATATGCCTTTGAGAAACATAAAAAAATCTATGTTAACACCATCTCCCTGCCACTTTCCATCCCTCCCCCAGGACAGAAAGTCCAGATCTCAAGAATAGAGGCTTTACTTTCTTGGGAAAAGAGAAAAACAGTTCATTTCTTCCCAGAGTCTACAGCAATGACACAGCCTTAAATTAATTCCTCTGAGGGAGAAAATGTGGTAAATAATAAGCTTATTTTTACAATGTAGAATAAATGTTTTTTGAATTAAATGGAATTGTACATAATTCAGATCAGAATGATTTTTATTTGACCATGGCTATTAATACTTTGTGTCTTTGCCTCACCCCTGACTGAGTTGTTAAAGATATATAAAGACTGAGGGAAAGGAAATTGCTATTTTAAAGGATTCTTCTGAGCCCGGAAAGAAACCCATGATTATATGGGCAATTAATCTATGACAAAGGAGGCAAGAATATACAGTGGGAAAAAGATAGTTTCTTCAACAAGTGGTGTTGGGGAAACTGGACAGGTACATGCAAAAGAATGAAACTGGGCCACTTTCACCATATACAAAAATAAGCTCAAAATGGATTAAAGATCTAAATGTGAGACCTAAGATCTAAATGTGAGACCTGAAACCATAAAATTCCTAGAGGAAAACACAGGCAGTAATCTCTTTGACATTAGCTGTAGAAACATTTTTCTAGATATGTCTCCTTTGGCAAGGGAAACAAGAACAAAATGAAGCTATTGGGACTACACCAAAATAGAAAACTTTTGCATAGTGAAGGAAGCCATCAACAAAACAAAAATATAATCCACTGAATGGGAGAAGATATTTACAAATAATATATATGATAAGAGGTTAATATAAAAAAAAAAACATGAGAAACTTCTAAAACTCAACACCAAATAATCCAATTAAAAAATGAACAGAAGACCTGAATAGCCTTTTTTTTTTTTTTTTTTTTTCCTAAAGAAGATATACTGGGCACCTGAATGACTCAATCAGTTAAGTGTTTGCTTTGGGCTAAGGTCGTGATCCCAGGGTTCTGGAATCGAGCTTTGCATTGGGCTCCCTGCTCAGTAGGGAGCCTACCTCTTCCTCTCCTGCTCCTCCTGCTACTGCTCTATGTCAAATAAATAAATAAAATCTTAAAAAAAGTAAAGATATACAAATGGCCAACAGACACATGGAAATGTACCCAAAATCATTCATCATCAAGGACATGCAAATCAAAACCACAATATCACTTCACAACTGTCAGAATGGCTAAAATCAAAAACATTCAAAACAGCACACATTGGCAAGGATGTGGAGAAAAAGGAACATTGTTGGTGGGGTTGTAAGCTAGGGCAGCCACTGTGGAAGACAGTATAGACATTCCTCAAGAAATTAAAAATAGAATTACCATATGATCCAATAATTCTACTCCTGAGTATTGATCCAGAAAAAATGAAAACACGAATTCAAAAAGATATATGCACTCCTATGTTCATTGCAGCATTATTTATGATAGCCAAAATATGGAGGCAACCCAAGTGTCTATCCACAGATGAATGGATAAAGAAGATGTGGTGTATATATACAATGGAATATTTCTCAGCCATGATAGAAAATGAAATCTTGCCATTTACAACATGGATGGACCTAGAGGGTATAATGCTAAGTGAAATAAGTAAGTCAGAGAAAGACAAATGCCATATGATATCAGTCACATGTAGAATTTAAGAAACAAAAAGAATGAACAAAGAAAAAAAGATAAAAGATCAAACTCTTATCTGATGACTCTTATCATATGAGCACTGTGTAATGTATAGGACTATTGAATCACTATATTGTACACCTGAAACTAGTATAACACTGTAAGTTAATTATACTTGAATTAAAAAAATAAACTCTTTTGACAATTTCTTTTTTATTTAATCAAATTATTGAGGTTTAATTTACATATAATAAATGGCACCCGTTTTCATTTTCCAGCATAAATTTTAATAACTGTACACACCTATGTAATCATTTGCATGGCATCAAGATACAGAATGTATCAGAACTCTGAAGAGTTTCCTTGTGTCCCTTGGTAATTTCTTTCCTTCTTACTTCCTTTTCTAAGCAACCACTGATCTGCTTTCTGTTACTCTAGATTAGTTTTACCTATCTTAGAATTTCAGGTAAAATGGATCATACAATATATAGTCTTTTATATTTGACTGCTTTTGTTCAGTATAATGATTTTTGAGAATTATCCATGGTTTACATGTATCAGTAGTTTGTTCAGTAGTGAGAATTATCCATGGTTTACATGTGTCAGTAGTTGTAAAGATATTTATTTATTTATTATTTATTTATTTATTATTTATTTATTTATTTATTAGAGACAGAGAGAGGCAGAAACACAGGCAGAGGGAGAAGCAGTTTCCCCACGGGGAGCCCAATGCGGGACTAGATCCCAGGACCCCAGGATCACGACCTGAGCCAAAGGCAGACACTCAACCGCTGAGCCACCCAGTCGTCCCATGTGTCAGTAATTTTATTGTTGAGTGATACTGTTTTAACTTACCAGTTTGCTTGTTCATTCACCTTAGAGTTGTCAGAGTCGGTGGCGGAATTTCTAGTTTTTGGCTATAATTAAAACTGCTGTGAACATTTGCTCAGGTGCTCATGTGGGAGTGTTTTAACTCTTGGATAAATACTTAATAGTAGAATTCCTGGGTCATCTGGTGAATATATATGTAATTTTATAACAAAATTCTGGCAATCTTTGTCTTCTTGTAAAGGGAAGCTTTCTTGGTAATTTACCTGCTTTTCATTATGCTCATATTTTTTTAATTAAGTCACTTTTGTGTGTATGGGGGTGGTGAAGACTCAAATATGGCATTTATTGCCAATCATGCCTGTAGAGAAGTTCAGAAATGGCATTCAAATGGAGGAAAAGTTTCCTCTCCCTAAAACTCTGTGGCTGGATGATGTGTCTGTCCCTCATGGGGCTGCTGGGGTGGGGGTGGGGGGAGGTTTCAATGAACTGAGACATAAAATGTCCTTGATATAATGCCCTGCATATAGTTCATGCTCAAGGACATCATGTGCTTATTATCTGTGTTTATTAATAAATTCAGATAGAAGATGTGACTCAAGTGGCATAGAGTGAAACTATTGACTTTGTACTCTATGGTGATTATCTCTCCTGAAAAGCTTACCTCACAAAATCCATGGTAGCTTACTCACTTGCATTAGTGCCTTATAATGTATGTTCATCTCCATTAAATACACGAAAGTAAGTTCAGAGGATCAAAATGTCGAGAAAGGCAGAATCCAATAATGTCTCAAATGGCAAAATGAGAAAAATAAGAGCAGAATCACAGGTGGAAAATTATAATAATTTAAAACTGAATACGTACTTTAGTAGAGACTTTCCACTTTCCTAAAATGAGATAATTTCATTAAAGCCTGTAACTACTTTTGACTTTTGCTGTGTCAGCTCTGGTGCTTAACCCTTTTCTCTGATGAGAGGATCATGCTGATAGTCTGCGTGTATTTTTAAAAATGTACTAATCTTGAAGACTCTTTAATCTGTGGGTGGCCTTGTTAAATCCAGAGGTTGGAGAGAAGAAAGAATATTCAAGTTTATGTAGAAGCTGCATTTTTAAAACAAAGAGAAACCTTTATGTAATGTATATTTTAATCAGAAGTACAAACCACTTGGTTTTGTTCCTTAGCAAGTAGTAGAGCCTATTACTGACCTCCAGCCTCAAGATGGCCAAGTTACTGTGGGCAAGCTCTGTTCCTAGTCAAAAAGAGTTCTTGGATGCCTCTATATGAGCACAACAGAAAACCTCCTGTGTAATAGTTTTCATTTTTGATGAGAAATTAGTAGGAATTAAACTGCCTTGGTAGAGATAGGTGAATCTCTAGTCTTTCCAAAATAAGATTGAATGAAGATCAAAAGGATTGCAGTGGTTAGCAGTCTCATTAATCAAGTGCTATTTGAAAAAGACTGTGTTCTGTACTGAATGCTACTGAAGATTATCAGCTGGTAAAATGCCTACATTCTCTCTCAGTATTCTCTTGCCATGTAATCTAAGAGTTGAGATAGAGAAGAGAATCACCACTGCTTTGCCCTGTTGGTGGGAGAAGGATTTCTGCTCTAGGATTATAGGGATGGCTGCACACATGACACCCCACGCTGGGCAGATGATATTGACAGCTCTTGGAGTTCATGCTGTGTTAGGAGGGAGCCTGGAGCAGCCTCCATGAAGATGAAAGAACAGAGAGTGAAGTCCAGATGAAAGCCAATGCTAACTTTCAGATAGGTATGTGTACGTATCCTCACAGCCTGGTGGAAAAGGACATCACAAGTCCTACAGAGCCTCATGGGGGTTGCACTCCAGAACGGACTGAATAAGCAAGGGTTGTGGGAGGCAGGCTTTGTGGTATCAATAGGGATAGGAGCCTTCTGGTTGCAGGGTGGGGAGTGTTATTGGCTTGATTGAATAATTCCACAGATTAGCAGAGAACTTAGACTCGATGCTCAAGGATAAATAGGAGCTACACATGGTCCTTTTGATAAGGAGAGTTGTGTAACTGGGGATCTTATGCCCAGGAGCAGGGTGGGGAGAGCTGGTGGTTAGGCCTTTGAGTACCTCCTGATTTTGCCAGATATCAACGCAACATATAATATTGGATCTTGATTTAAGCCTTATACCATACTATCCAACAAATATTTAATAACAGCTACTAAATGCCAGGCACTGTGCTAGAAGCTGAGAATGTTTCACAAATAATTTATTTCCTATGCACTTGAGGTGTTTAAAGTTTTATAGAAAGAGCAAAACATGCAAATAGGTAAGTGTTAAATGAGCTATAGTAGATATATAAATATAGGACCTGAGGGCATAGAAGAAAAGTAATCAGTCTTACCTAGATGAATAAGAATAAGAATAAGAATAAGAATAAGAATAAGAATAGTTTCCCCAGCAAAGTATTTGTTTTCTGTCTCCTTTGTGAATAAGGGAAATTGTAGCAGAAGCTCCTCCAGAGGATATTTCCTTTATATATCTATATCTATTTATAGCTATATCTATGTATATCTATCTATCTATATATCTATCTATCATCTATATATGTATCTACCACTCTATCACCTATTTTTTTTTTTTGGTCAAGGTTATATTGTATGGACATATCTCAGTTAGTTCCTGGTTAGAGAAATTTGGTAGCTGATTGATTTAGACAAATTGTTCAGCTGCTGGGGTTGGGAGGTGGGTGATGAAGCACATGGCTGCTCAAAAAAATCAACACAGTTATTCTAATTCTTCCTCTTCGACACCTCTTCTTCTCTTCTTTTTTTCTCCTTCTCCTTATTATTTACCCCCCTCCCAACCTCTCTGCACCCCCCCTCCTTCTTCTTCTTTCAAGATGTGGGCAGATTCATAGTGGGGTAGGCAATATCAGCTCTTACCTCATCCTCTCATGTCCAACCTATCAATTTGGTTCTGTCAAATCTAGCTCCAACACATTGTTAGAGTCTTTCCACTTCTTTTCATGTCCACTGCCAGCACCTTAGTTGAGGCAAAATGGGGCTCTTTCTCTGGGCCCTGAACTTTGGAGGGCTCTGTGTATCACAATCAACTTATTAAAGTGCACATGGGTTCCTTTTTAATTGGCTCTGGAACTCCACAGAGGCACAGCATGATCCTTCACCCTGACCAGCTAACCACATGATCAGCATTGTCCCTTTTCAGGGAAATTCTTCTCCACAACTCTCACCCTGTATTCTGTAAGCCAGCAATGACACATTAGAAAAAGCCATGAAGGCCTGTGATGTGTGCTTTCACCAATGTCACAAATTTAATATATTCCAAGACTTGTACAACCATCATCTCAATTTAAGTTTAGAACATTTTCATCACAACAAAATCCTGCAACCGTTAGTAGTCATTTCCTATTCTCTACCCCTTTCCCCATCCTTTTTAAAAAATTTTTTTTATTGGAGTTCAATTTGCCAATATATAGCATAACACCCAGTGCTCATCCCATCAAGTGCCCCCTCAGTGCCCGTCACCCAGTCACCTAATCCCCTGCCCACCTCCCTTTCCACTACCCCTTCTTCATTTCCCAGAGTTAGGTGTCTCTCATGTTCTGTCACCCTCTCTGATATTTCCTACTCATTTTCTCTCCTTTCCCCTTTATTCCCTTTCACTATTTTTTATATTCCCCAAATGAATGAGACCACATAATGTTTGTCCTTCTCCAATTGACTTACTTCACTCAGCATAATACCCTCCCGGTCCATCCACGTCGAAGCAAAAGGTGGGTATTTGTCGTTTCTAATGGCTGAGTAATATTCCATTGTATACATAGACCACATCTTCATCCATTCATCTTCTGATGGACACCGAGGCTGCTTCCACAGTTTGGCTACTGTGGACATTGCTGCTATAAACATCGGGGTGCAGGTGTCCCGGTGTTTCACTGCATCTGTATCTTTGGGGTAAATCCCCAGCAGTGCAATTGCTGGGTCTAGGGCAGATCTATTTTTAACTCTTTGAGGAACCTCCACACAGTTTTCCAGAGTGGCTGTACCAGTTCACATTCCCACCAACAGTGCAAGAGGGTTCCTCTTTCTTCACATCCCCTCCAACATTTGTGGTTTCCTGTCTTGTTAATTTTCACCATTGTCACTGGTGTGAGGTGGTATCACACTGTGGTTTTGATTTGTATTTCCCTGATGGCCAGTGATGCGGAGCATTTTCTCATGTGCTTGTTGGCCATGTCTATGTCTTCCTCTGTGAAATTTCTGTTCATGTCTTTGCCCATTTCCTGATTGGATTGTTTGTTTCTTTGCTGTTAAGTTTCATAAGTTCTTTATAGATCTTGGAAACTAGCCCTTTATCTGATACGTCATTTGCAAATATCTTCTCCCATTCTGTAGGTTGTCTTTTAGTTTTGTTGACTGTTTCTTTTGCTGTGCAGAAGCTTCTTATCCCCATCCTTTCCTAGTGTACTAGGCAATCATGAATTTACTTTATTTCTTTGTATATTTAGTTTTTATGGACCTTTCATGTAAATAGAATCATACAATATGTGGTCTTTTGTAACCAGCTTCTTTCACTGAGTTGTGATGAATTCTGATGCAATGCTATCTATATATTATTCCTCAGTAGGTTTGATTATTCTTTTCTTTACTTAATGAAATAGGAAATTACCCAAACATGGGAAGGATGTTCAAAAGCTATTATGTAGCCCCAGATATGACAAATGTCCATGACACATGGCTAGCTTATTCTTTATGTCTCAGCTTATATGTCACCTTTTAGATACCTGCCCTAGGTAAAGATAGACCATCCTTGGTATTCTATTTCCCAGACCCTTGTTTGTTTTTTTAAAGCACTTAGGATAACGTGAAGTGATTTTAATTGCCACGCTGTGTGTGTGTGTGTGTGTGTGATCTCTTTCCCTCATCAGAATATAGATTTCATGAGTGAAGGAACCATGTCTATCTTGCTCCCATTGTACCTCTAGCATTATGGTTCAAAATTTAGCACAGTGGTTCCAAGTAGGCACTCAGCTTTAGAATAAATGAATAATTGAATGTTATTGAATGATAAAAGGAATGTAGTGGGAGGCAAATGGTTATGGGAACCATATGGAGATTTCAAGCATGAGGAAGCTGTGGGCATCTGGGTGACCATGTCTTCTAGGTGGCTGATAGAGTTTATACTCACAATTGTCAAACTAAACAATACAGAACAGCTTTTAAGAAAAGGCAATATTCTCTTGATTTCCTCTACTCTCAGTCTTTCTCTCCAAATATCAACATTTCTAACTGTGCTTAGCTGCTTTAGTGGTTACTCCATTGTCTGCATCTTTAAATCTGACACCTTATTGCTCTTTCCTAATTTATCCACTTCTGAATTATCTATTGCTATGCTTCATGAGTCTATTTAGGTCAAATTTCTTTTTTTTTAATTTTTATTTATTTATGATAGTCATACAGAGAGAGAAAGAGAGAGGCAGAGACATAGGCAGAGACATCGGCAGAGGGAGAAGCAGGCTCCATGCACTGGGAGGCCGACGTGGGATTCGATCCCGGGTCTCCAGGATCGCGCCCTGGGCCAAAGGCAGGCGCCAAACCGCTGCGCCACCCAGGGATCCCTTAGGTCAAATTTCCATCTTTCTTCCCATCTCCTCCCAAGAGTTATATCTTTAAAACATTTCTGTTGAGTACACTTGTAAACTTAAAGTAGTTGCTTAATCTTCTGCTTTCCCCACTATAAATGGTTCTTCCTGCCCTCCAAAGTTGTAAGATAAAGATGTTTGTGTGTCTGGCCTTCCTTCCATCTCCATTTCCTAGTCTCTAGAAATTGTACTTTTAGTTTTGCATAGTTAAGATAATGACGTTTATATGTTCCTGACATAGGTTCTCTGGCTGCTCAAAGTCATGTCACATTTGAATGAATTGGTTTTGTGTTTGAACCATGTTGACTGTTTCATTTTTATTATCATTCCTGGAGAAACTGATTCCATTTTTTCCTGATGGATGAAAAAACATGTGTTTCTTTACCATATTGCTTATATCTAGCCTCTTACTTATTCTCTATACTTTTTAGAGCCAATTATTTTTTTCCATGAAGGCACTGATTTCCTGTTTTAAGTTGGAGTGGTTGCATAAACTGTGGTTTTATCATGCAATGTTCTGTTTTTCTGGAGGTTTACATTTCCTTCATTTCTTTTTTCTTATGAAGGTAAAAAGTATATATTGATACAAAATTCCCTCAAGGAAATAAAATTTCAGTTAAAAATGGAATAAATTCTATAGGCATGTTGATTATATTATTTTTGGGTAGATTATATTATTGAGCTAAATATTAGACCTCAGAATTTGACTGTAGTGTGTAGTTAACATTTAATTATATAATAAGTTCCATAAATATGGATAACTCTTTACAGCTTACATGCTTCCAGACTAATCAAGAATTGTGTCCTTAATCATAGTGCTTATTATATTATAATCAAAAGAAAAACATGAGCAGAAAATTTTTCTGACAAAATTCCTGCTAGAGTCAAAGCCATAGCTGAGAGAGGGAGGAATGTAGAACTTAATTTGAGTGCTGTTTTCTGCTGAGATATGAGTAGATAAGGTAGGTGATGACCTGATCTTTATCATTTATTAAATATGTGAAAATATTTCGAGATGGAAAAACAGGTAGTTTACATACTTTTAGAAGCAAAGTCTGAATAATTAGATATCCCAGGAGTAAACAAATTTCTCAGAGTCTGTTTCATTTTGGCAGATAGTATTTAATGGTATAAAACCTAAATTTATGGAACACCTACCCCTACACACCTACACTTACACATACACACACACACACACACACACACACACAGAGGCATGCATATAAAAGACCCGATTGGCACTTGGACCAAACTGACATAAGGCACAGTAATTGTGCCAGCATAACCATCCTTATCACATTAATGTGCCCCATTATGTGATGATTAAAACTTTCCATTTATCTAGCTTGCTATAATGTTTGCATTCCAAGCAGAAATGAGGGATACAAATTATGCTTAGGCAAGGGGAAAAGCTTGAAATAATTATGACAACTTACAGTATACAGTATATAGAAAGTTTGCAAAGTGCTTTTCAGATAGATTTGCTCATCTGCTTTCCATTACAACCCTGAGAAATGCATGTTGCTGTATATTAGCTCCACTTTATTGCTGACAAAACTAAGGGATCAAAAAAGTTATGTTTTTCAGGAAATTGTTGATAAGAAGCAGAGAAGGAGGATTCAAACCTGGGAAATATGGCTCTTAGTCTTTTTACTGCAACACAGAATTATCTGTTTATCACCTGATATGGTCTGTGTAATAAAGGGAAGACACTGGATAATTGTAGGTCTCCAGATTACTCATGCAAGGTATTGTTTACACCTCACCACCTCTTCTAAAGGTCAAAATAGTAAGGACAGATCTGACCTTCAATCCTGGCTATTCTCAGGAAAATATATGATTAAGGAGAACAACACTGTGTATCTAGAATTCTCTATCCCACCCCCATCTCAGATAACTTCTACTGAAAATGAATCCAGAAAACTTTGGGTTGGGAAAACGTCATAAAATTATTAGAGCATATTCCTGCTGCTTTGCCTCAGTGGTGTTCGTGGTTTGATTAGGTGCATTCTTTTATTTCAGCATATACTTTTTGAGCATCTACTATGGGTCAGCACAATTCAGAATGTAAAAAAAAAATGCAACACAACAAAATGATTACAGACTGTGGTCAATCATATAAGGGAAGTAAACAGAGAAAGGCAAAGTGCTTTTATTGTTAATTTATTTGTTGTGTTTAATATACTATTTTTTTGTTTTATTTTTATTTATTTATTTTAAAGATTTAATTTATTTGAGAGAAAGAGAGAGAGAGAGAATGCACTCACACTAGCGGGGTGACGGTGTGGGTAGGGGCAGAGGGAGAGGATGAGAGAAAATCTTAAGCAGCCTGACTTGGGGCTCTATTTCATGATTCTGAGATCATGACCTGAGCTGAAATTAAGAGTTAAGAGTTAAGAGTCCCACACTTAACTGACTTAGCCACCTTGGTGCCCCTGTTTTATTTTTAAAAATTTTTTATTTATTTTTAAAATTCCACTATAATTAACATACTGTGTTATATTAGTTTCAGGTGCACGATATAGTGATTTAACAGTTCTATACATTACTCAGTGCTCATCATGATAACTATACTTTTAATTCCCTTTCCCTCTACCCACTGCCTTTCTGGCAACTACCAATTATTCTCTATATTTAAGAATTGTTTTTTCATTTGTTTCTTTTAATCTTCCTCAATTTATATTGTTTTTTAAATTCCATGTATGAAAGAAATAATATGATATTTGTCTATGTTGTTGCAAATGGCAAAATTTCATTCTTTTTTTATGTCTGAGTCATATTGCATTGTATGTATATACCCCAACTTCTTTATCCATTCACTTATCAGTGGACAAAACATAAAGTGCTTTTAAGTGAAGGGGTCAGAAAGGCCTCTGTGGAGAAATGACATTTAAACAAACCCAAAAGATGGGCTGAAGCCAGAAATACGAGAACCTAGGGAAGAACATTCTGTAGAAGACACAAGAAAGAACAAAGACCCTGATATGGGAAGTGATCAAAGAGCCATGACCAGTCTCTGTGGGCAAGGAGAGAGTGAACAAGATATTAAAGTGGAGAGATAGCAGGACCTGATTGAAAATGTAAGGAGATTTCTGGGTTTCCCCTGAATGCAACAGAAAGCCATTGGTGTGGTTGAAGCAGAGATGACGTGATGTAATTTACATGGAAAAAAGTCACTATGCGGATCAGCTGAGATTGGACGGAGGGGTTAAAGCTGAAGCAGAGAGACAGCTGGGATGTTTTCAGCTTGAAGAGACAGTGATGTGGACTGTGGTGGAGAGAACTGGAGAGAGAACTGGAGAAAAATGGAAGATAGAATAAGTGAATGGATCCTTTTTTTTCCCTTTGGATGTAAAATAATGAACCTAACTTCTACCCTAGAGGCCAACCCTGTAATAGCTACTGTCAGCACAGAGGCTTCCTCTATTTTTTAATGTCATAGTCCTTAGCCAGTTACCTGGGATCCTTATTCCAAGGACAGCTTTCTTTCAAATTATGCAGCGATAGTTTATTTTTTTGGAAATGAATACACAAAATTTACATAAATTCTTTACTGATGAACAACATACCAATAACATGCACAAATCTCAAAGTGTACACATTGATTTTCTCAAAGACAAGGTATCTGTGTAAAAAGCTCTCAGATCAAGAGATGAAAGACATTCTCAGCATCTCAGTAGCTTCCCTCTGTGCCCTCCAAGTCACTCCTAATGAGTTCCCCAACAAACCACTCACTATCATGATTTCCTTCAGTACAGGTTAGCTTTGCCTATTTTTACACTTTTTACAAATTATATGGTATGTGCTGTGTTGTGACTGACTTCTTTCAGTTAGTATGTATGACTCATTCATATTATTGGCAGTTGTAGTTTGTTTATTCTCATTGCTTTATAGTATTCCATTTCCCAACTATACCCGTGGAATAGTCCCATAATTTTCCCATTCTGCTTTGATGGACATTTGTTTGTTTTTCCATGATAATAGGATTGAATCATGCTCTGCTGCACAGCAGAGTCTTTATGATAAATGTCCTTGTTAATATTTAAGGGAGTTTCCTCAGTTAAAATGAAAAGAAAAAGCTAATTATTTGATATGGACCCTATTTACAAATATTAGCACAATTACCAATGTCAGTACAAATTTACAAATATTGGTACACATCTAATGGCAACATTGATGAAAATTTGTAATTTGTCAGGCACTGTGTTGTTTGAACATATCTCACCCAATCCTTATGGGCACTTTATGAGCCTTATTCTATCTCCATTTCCCATATGAAGAAGTTGAGACTCAGATAGTTTGTCTCAGATCAGAGTATCACCACAGAAATAGACCTAATAGGATTTATATGTGTTTATATATATTCATATAGATATAGATGGATGGATGGATGGATAGGTAGATTTGCTGAAAGGAATTGGTTTACATGATTGGGAGGGTTGTCAAGCCAAGTCTGAAATCTCTGTAGGGCCAGCCACAAAGAAGGGCAGGTTGGAACTTTTGGACATGGGATGAACTGTGATCTACAGGCAGAATTTCTTCTTCCTTGGAGAAATCTCAGTTCTGCTGTTAAGGCCTTTCAACTGATTAAATCTGGCTCACCTAGATGATCTAAGATAATCTTCTTTACTAAAGTAAACTGATTATGGACTTTAATCACATCTATAATATACCTTTTTAGTAACCTTGAGATCAGTGTTTGACTTAATGATCTGACTGTTGACACGTAAAATGATCCTCATACTCATATAACTAGTAAATTGTAGGACTGAGATATAAATCCAAGTTTGTGTGATTTTAAAGTCCAGCTCTAAATTTCTATGATCTATTAAAAATTGGCTTAGACTATGAGCAGAGAATGTTCTAAGATTCAGTGGTGACAATCTACTAGGGATAATCCAGGAATGAAAAGATGACCTCTGTGCCTGAAGCACACAGATCTGGGGAAGGCAAGAGAAAGATCAGAGTCTGGAAGGCTTCTGATAGGGTCTCTGCTAAATGTTACCTGCACGATCTAGGGCAAAGTTACATAAACTCTGTTACTCTCCTTTGTAAAATGGGTAATGGAACCTATTTCCTAAGGTTATTGACTAAATTGATACATGTAAGATGCTTGGAATAGTGCCTGGCACAGGTAAGTATGGCATAAATGTTAGCCATTAATATTAGTGGACTTTTGGAAGGGGCAGGTTGGACATGGTAAACTTGCTCTTAAGCACCCATCCTTGCCCAGTCCTTTATAGGATTTAATATATAAGAAAGGAAGAATCAAGTCAATAAAGGAGGGCTGCATAACTCAGTAAGTAGTGCTGTAACACTGCCCAGATCTTTCAAAAAATTAAATAGACGCATGTTAGGCAGTGTACCATAATAAAACCTGGGGTGGGGGTATTAAAAGTAAAGATAAGACCATGAAAAAAGAAAAACATATAGGCAAATATTAGACAAGGTATGAAATTACAGAAGAAATGAGAATACATCTGACTACATAACAATGAAAACATTTAAAAATATCTCTGAACCATCTAATCAAAATTCAACAGCAAATGTCAATCCTGCTTGCTATCAAGATGACCAAGTGTGATAGCTTAAAATCCATAGAATAAATCAACACCCCAATATGTAAATGAGTGAGTTATATGAACATTCAAAATGTGAAAAAAATTGGCCGCAATAGGTTTAATTATAGAACTAAAGGAAATTAAAATAAAATTTGAGTGCATTCTTTTTTGCCTATCAAATTAGTAAAAAAAAAAATCATGCAGATGAAAATATAGGAAGATACACATATATATGTTTGCAGTGTAAACTGGTACAGTTCTTCTGGTAAGCATTGTAGCAATAATATATATTAGAAAATTTAAAATATTGCTTACCTAGTAATTTTACTTGGTCTCCAGGGAAGAAATAACCTGTAATTCTGACAAAGTGAGATGTATAAAGTTATTCATCACAGCACTATTTATAGTAAAGAAGCATTGTAAAGATTCTAAACGAATGGTAATAGTGAAATGTTTGTATCTATCTGATTACTACACAGCCATTTACAATTATGTGTATGGAGAGAGTCAGAGAAATGAGATATTAGTCAAAGAGTACAAAATTTCAATTATGCAAATGAGCAAGTTATGGAGATCTAACATACAGTAGGGTGACTATACTTAATAATGCTGTATTGTATACTTGAAAATATTTCTTTTTTTAAAAGATTTTATTTATTTATTCATGGGAGATCCAGAGAGAGAGAGAGGCAGAGACATAGGCAGAGGGAGAAGCAGGCTCCTCACATGGAGCCGGTTGTTGGACTCGATCCCAGGACCCTGAAATCACGCTCTGAGCCAAAGGCAGATGCTCAACCCCTGAGCAACCCAGGCGTCCCAACTTGAAAATATTTCAAGTAGATTAAAAAAAACAAACAAACTATGTGAAGTGATGGATATGTTAAATAACTTGATTGTGATAACCATTTTGCAATTTGATGGTATTTTGGTATATGCATACCATAACATTACTTTGTACACCTTAAATATATATAGTTTTTATCAGTTATATATCAATAAAACTAGAAAAATAAAATTATGTCTGTGAATAAAAGGGAAATGCTTTTGTTAAATGAAATGTAAAAAGTAGAATACGTCACTATTTTATATATGTGTATATAGCTCCATTTATATCCGTAGAAAGTAATTATTTTTGGGTGGTAGAATTATGATTAATGTTTTTCTTTATTTCATTATTTTCTCAATTTCCTATACCTTTAAGTTTAATTGGAACAAAAATTGCACGGAAAAAGGAACTGCTATTTGCCTAAGATGGGACAGGAAGTTTTAGTGCACTCACTCTGTTTGGCTGTACAGAATAACTTCTAGCCAATTCCTGGGTGCTTGGTGCATTCTCTTATCTCAGTTGTTATATTATTCTTTCAACCAGGAAATATTCTCTCGATTGTCTGCTTCCCAAATTCCTCCATCATCCTTCAAGCATTATTTCCTTTTAAAGTATTCTCTGACACTTCTCCTTTTCTCCTCTTCAAGAGCTGGGTGGTACATCCTTTCTAGTGTCCCATAGCACTTGGTACATAGATAAGCATGGCCTTAAAGTCTGGAGACACAGGCAATATACACAAATATTTATCAGTAGTACATTCAAATACATATAAAGTAATATCTGTTTCTAGACTGGATGCCCGTGCTTTATATTAAAATTTTACTTCATTCTATTATAATCGTTATCTTGTTCTTTCCATACTTGCAACCCTTTTGAAGGCAGTTCATTTGCCTTTCTTTCCAATTTTAGTATATGTGCTGCCGAAGCGAGCACTCATTTGCCTTTCTTACTCTGTACTGGATCCTTCCTTTTACTGAAGTGGCCCTTGGTAAATATCCATTGAGCAAATGTATTATTTAATTGGCCTAAAATGTATGTATGTATTTACTTATTTATCTAAAATGTATTTTTTTCTAAAATGTATTTTTTAAACGAAATGCTGTTTATTAGTAGTTTAAAAATAGACTTTGAAACATTCTAATCATTTCTTATCTTTTTAGCTGGAAGATAAATCTCTTTGGTGTTTCCCTTCAGTTTTGACTATGCTGGTTGAACTTCTCATCTCTCTTTGACCTTTTACATCTGTCTGGGCATGAGAACATAAAACAGAATTGAGTGCATTATTCTAGGTTTGGATATGTTGCTCTTCTGTACAAACATTTTGCTTCTGAACCTTTGTAATGATGATCAGCATATGTAAATTAAAGCAGCATTATGCCCTGCTCCATGCATTCCAAGAACATTCCAAATCATATTTACTTACAGTGGTATTTGTGAGGCTAGGTTATGCCTCCTGAATGACACTTTTAAGTTTTATCTTAAGTTCTCTTTCAAGCTTTGTAGTAGTTGCCATCCATTGCCATGTAGTTTGCAGTTCTGTCTAGACCCTTGTGTAGAATCCTCTAAATAGTTCTGAGGATTGTTTAAAATAGCATCTTATGGATGCCTCGGTGGCTCAGTGGTTGAACACCTGCTTTTGGCTCAGGTCATGATCCCGAGGTCCTGGGATTGAGTCCTGCATCTGGCTCCCTGCAGGGATCCTGCTTCTCCTTCTGCCTGTGTTTCTGCCTCTCTGTGTCTCTCATGAATAAATAGATAAAATCTTAAAAAAAAAATATAAAGTAGTATCTTAAAAAAGTAGGGAACACATGGGTGGCTCAGTCAGTTAAGTGTCCCACTCCTGATTTCAGCTCAGGTCATGATCAGGGTTGTGAGATTGAACCCCTCCCACCCCATCAGGCTCTGCACTAGGTGTGGAGTCTGCTTAAGATTCTCTATCACCCTCTTCATTCCACTCACGCTCTCTCTCTCACTCTCAAAAGAAAAGTGGGATATTTTCAAGATTTTTTAAATTTAAAATATTCTGAATCTTTAGTAAGTACTTAGTAGGGTGTGCTGTGCTTGAGAGAATGATTATTTATTTGTCTTTGACTTTTTCAGCAAGCAGCTAACAACAGAGTGGTTCAACACAGCTTAATTTGGACACTACATTTTCACCAGAAAAACACTGGATATATATTTAGATTTCATAGAACTTACAGTGAAAAAAATAGGTTCACACTCAAGTTCCAAATATATTTAAAAGTTTTTCTGATAACTGTACTAAGGATAAGTTTTTAAGTTTAAATTAACTACAATTAATTAAACTAAATGTAATTAAAAATTAACTAGAATTAAATGTAACTTCAAGTTAATTAAAATGAAATAAAATTAAATATTCAGTTTCTCAGTTGTGCCTAATCATATTTTAATACCCACGCATGGCTAGTAATTACACTATTGGACAGGACAGTTTTGGATGGATTGCTATAATTTTGAAAAATTCTACCTGTTGTTTTGCTATCAAGCTTTAACTTTTATAGTACATTTTTCAAAACTTATTTGGTATGTAATATTACTTTTTCCTTTCCAGTAATTTCAAGTCAGAATGATCACACTCTGGTTTAAGAGGCATTATGTTCTTTGCCTTTATACTTTCAGGGTCCTTCAAGTTACTGTCTGAAAATGAATTCACTGAACTGGCATATATTATCAATTGCCCATAAAAGTGTACTTCTACTAGGGAATGACATTTTCATCTACAGACTAGATGACCAGTTATGCTCCCAATTTGGGTGCATACATGCTTGCATTGTTTGCTTGTATATTCTGGTGTCAATTGCATACTCAGAATTTGCCAGAAGAATTTAAAAAGCCAATGTTAGATAATTTTTATAGATGGCATTTCTCAAGCCTTCAGGCTCCTTGATATATTTACTTATAATGAATGCACATGTACTGGTGGAGATTAGTGTGGAATTTACTTTATATGTTTATACTGTTATTCTGTGAAATGAGTCCAATCTACCTGTCATGTTGGTTGTTAGCAGAGGGTTTTTGTGTGTATGTGTGTGTGTGTCCAGGGGATTCTAGGTGTCTCTATGATTGAAATCTGTGTGTGGCTTTATTCCAGCAGAATAATTTTAAAGCCTTGTAGGTTGTAAAAATACCAAGTTCAGATTGATTAGCCATTTATTTATTCTTTCATTTATCATATATTTATGGGGTACCAACTATGTTCAGAATAATACAGTATCTAAGGATTCATGACCTCTTTATGCAAGTGACTGATATTTCCACTCACATATTCTGTTTTACTATAGTTTATATGTTAAAATATTAGCCATGGGAGCCATAACACTATGATTGTTGGCCATCTTGGCTGGACGAATCTGCTCTTGTCAGAATATAAAGGATGTGAAAATGAAAGAAAACCAAACAGAATCATTGAGCTTTGTTCACCATTCAATCACTAAATTATTGAATACCTATGGAAAAATCACTTCACCTTTTTGTTTCTCAGTTTACCTATGTACAAGGATCATGGCAAATATCCTATTCACCACCCTAGCCAATTTTAAGAGTCAATTGAAAGGATCAAATGAGCCTTGTCTATGACTGAATGGTTTGTGTCAGGATAAAGGAAACATGGTGCCAGGACTTTTGGGAGATGGAAGATCTACTATAGATGGAGTGATTAAATTTGCAGCAGCTGCAATGGGTTGGCTGAGGGGTAGAAATAGAGGAAAGCACAAGTGATGTGCAGCATTAATTGGAGAGTAATTGAATTTTTGGATCTCCTATACCCCTGTGTTGTCCCCTGGCTTCAATGAGGTACAAAGAGCATGCTGGCTTCCATTTCCTGGACTCCCCAGAAAGTATAACTTGAGACATAAGTTTGGGTGCCTTATTGGGGAGCAACTTCCTAGGGAGTAGAAGAAGTACAAGGTTAGCAGAAGCAGGAAGGGGGATGAATTATAAAATTGCCTATGGGTGGCTTTTGCCTCTTCCCATAGGATCATTGGAGAATTTGTATGACCTGTCATAGGACCTTATCTGTCAGCTCTCATCCCCTATTGGTTGAAGGTCCCCCCATTAGGTGTCCAACACCTCTTGCATTTCTGGCTTATTACGGATGGGTGCTGAGCAAGTCCTGGGCTGTCCCTATGTCTCAGTGCAACACAACTCAAAGTGTGGTAAGTACAAAAATTGAAAGGAAGTGCTTAGAAACTTTTATAGCATTTTGACTGAATAATTTTATGTCTGTTGAATCTAATAGTAAAACAATTGGGTTTGTCTTTTTGTATACTTTTGGGTTTTTTTTTTCAGTTCACTCTTTTAGTGAACTGAAATCTAGTAATTCTTTTGTATTGTATTTTACAAAGTGTCAATCAGCCATGAATTGGGGAAAAAATGATTCTTCACCAAAGATAGCTTGAAAATGACTACCTTAGTTTAAATAGGGAATCCCTGACTAGGAGGCGAGAGGCGCCCTGTGAAGGCAAGGGCACCAGGGGTGACAGCAGGTCTCACCTGGTGAGATAAGTCAGACCCCACACAGAGGTGGTCATTGTAGAGGTGGCTGGAACCAGTGGTTAAAGTCCCCAGAGAAAAGTGAGGCAGGGAGGATTTGAATAGATGCTAAGAAGTATTGATACATTTGTGTGGGTGATTAGAACAGTAGTTCTTACTTTTTTTAGTCTCAAGATGCCTTCATAGTCTTAAAAATTATTGAGGAACTCCATAGACTTTTATTTGTGTGAGTTATTATCTACTAATAGCTACCATATTAGAAATAAAACTGAGACGAGAAGTGCCTGGGTGGCTCAGTCAGTTAAGTGTCTTTGGCTCAGGTCAAGATCCCAGGGTCCTGAGATTGAGTCCCACATAGAAGCAGGGAGCCTGTTTCTCCTTCTTCCTTTGACCCTTCCACTCGCTCATGATCTCTCTCTCAAATAAATAAATGAAATCTTTAAAAAAACCAAAAACACCCCCAAAAACTAAGAAATCTGAAATATATATTTATATATTTACTTAATATAACAAAAATCTATTGTGCTGACATACATAAAACAATTTTTAATGATAGTACTATAATAAAAAATATAATATTTAATTATGTTTTCTAAAACAACAATTATTTAATGAGAAGGGTGGAATTGTTTTATATTTTATCAAATCTCTTTCAGTGTGGCTTAATAGTAGATAGCTGGGTTCTCATATCTGCTTCTGAATTCATGTATTGTTATGATGTATATTTATCTAGATAATTAATTAAACAGTTGCCGTGTGCTAGTAGCTATGTTAAATAACTGATGATACAGGCATGAAAGCCCATTGTCTTCCATTTGGATTTTAAAGTTTAGAGGAGGAAAAAGTAAACTCAAAAAACAAGAAATGACAATAAGGTGTGGAAAGGGTCCTAATCTACACAGTGTTCTGAGGGACTAGGTGAAAATGACTCTTTAGACATAGCAGGAACTGGATATAGGGAGTGACAGATTTTGTCATAGTTTATTATAATTGTATTTAAATTTTGAGTAAGATAGAAGCATCACAATTTTGATAGAGAATGAGAAGCGTTCATATTTCAGTAGCCTTAGGCTGGTGGAGTGAGTCACAAAGAATTTTGGAAGCAGAAAAGGGCTTAAAAAAAACCCAAACACACTCCCTCCCCTCTTCCCCCCCAGAAAAAAAAACTACTGGAAAAAAATGCTGAGGAAGATCATGGAGTAGAGCATTAAGGTAAAGATTAAAGAAAAGACAACCAGAAAATTATTACATAAAGGAAGTACCAGAAGTGCCCTAGACTTGGGTATGAGGACATTAAAAAGACTTTTAAGAGGCTACAGGGATTTTAAAAACTAGGACAAGACAGATGTCATGTATAATTTATTACCTAGAAAACTGTTAGTTAGAGTGGATATAAAATTGCAGGGTAGGAGAATCAGGTGTGGAAAAAAGGTGCCCCGGCAAAAGTTAATGTGCTAAAGCAATACGCTTTCAAAGTCAGTTCGTCAAGATTATTGAGAATAATGGGAGGTACAGTGGACAACTGTAGTTAGAATTTATGGGGTTGTAATAAAAAAGAAGAGAAAAAGGAAAGCTAGAATTTTTTGTTATAGCAATAATGTTGAAACTTATAAATGTTTGAAGGAACAGAGAGGTGTTCTAGCCTGCAGGATAAAACACATTTTTAGGAAAGAAGAAAGGAAATAAGGTAAAAAGAAACAATGACCATTGAGACTCTTCACCTTGAAATTTATTTTTAATTAAAAAATTAGATTGCTATAAGAAACTCCCAAAAAGATTAATCTTAAATGTTTTCATTATGAAGTAATACATTCTCATTATTATACATTTAGAGCATGTAGGAAAATCAGCCTTAGTTTCGCCATTTAATTTTAACATTTAATATTTTTTTTCTTGTGGGGTTTTTTTTTTTTTTTTCAGTTTATGCTTGTCTTTGTTTTGACTTTGGTAAGATGTTGATAAAACCATCTAATTGGGTTTAATTTGATCCCAGAACAAAATCATATACACAAATACTTTGAAAATCTTTTTATAAACAAAAGTTATGAGAGTCAAATGGAATTATGTAGGAGTTGCTTTGCATACATCACCATATTTGTGCAAAGCTTTATAGAATCTATTTCAGGTGCTCAATCTTGAACAAGTTTAGCTTATGCTAGCATGCAAGGAGGAATTTTCTAGTGAGCTGTGGTGGTGTTGTAGTCTTTTTTGGGATGCTATAACAAAATACTAAAGACTGGGTAGTTTAAAAAAAAAAAAAGACTGGGTAGTTTAGAAACAATGTACATTTCTCGCATTTCTGAAGACTAGAAAGTCCAAGATCAGGGTGCCAGCATGGTCAATTGAGGGCCCTCTTACTGGTTAATAGCCTTATTGTGTGTCTTCATGATGTGGTGGAAGGGGGCTATCTGAGGCTGCCTTGGTAAAGATACTGATCTCAGTCAGGAGGGTGTCACCCTCAGGACCTAATCACCCCCCAAAGGCCCCACCTCCTAATACCATCACATTGGACATTAGGATTTAAACATGTGGATTTTTTTCATTAATTAACTTATTTTAGACAGAGGGAGAGAGAATGAGAGAGCAAGTGTGTGTGTGAGGAAGGAGGGCCAGCAGACGAGGCAGAGGGAGAGAGTTTCAAGCAGATGCTGTGCTAAGCATGGAGCCCAATGCAGGGCTCGATCTCACGACTCTGAGATATGACCTGAGCTAAAATCAAGAGTTGGACACTTAAACAACTGAGTTACCCACGTACTCCTCAACATATGAATTTTGAGAGACATAAACACTCAAACCATAGCAGGTGGTACGTATAGAGTAGGTTTACTATCTGGAATTTCTTAAAGCAGAGTTCATGGGTATTTATGGAAAATCAACAGTGTTTTATATACTATCCTTTTATCTTGTCTGTTTGATAACAGCTTTTAGATCTCTGCTTCCAGAGAAAGAAAGGACAGATCAAAAGTTCATCAATTCTCTGATTGTAGTAGAAAGAAGCGATTCTGGTTGGGACAGGAATCAAATCTAAGCTCTGATCTCTTATTTCAAGAGATCTTTTTATTTTATAATCATCACCTCTACTTCGTCTACCCTCCACACCCCTCTTTTCCCTGGAGAGAACTAGATTCACTTAATCATATCCTATATACACTTTTTAGTGTTTTTCTTACCTTAGGGTAGTAATTCCACTTCAGGAGAAGTGTACTTTTTTTTTTAATTTTCATTTTAATTTTCAGTGATATGCATACCCTAAGATCTGAATTCAGTGTGAAAGGAATTATAATGTGTGATGATACTAGACTTACTTTTACAATTTTCTATGCATTTTATTTTGAATCCACTATATTTAGCACAGTGTGTGGATGGGCAGGAACACAATAAAATATTTATTGAATGGGTAAGAGTTGTAGTTTCCCTTGTGAAAAATACTGTTCCCAATAAATTTTGTAGAACTTTTTCCATTGAGCTTGGTTTCTGGACTTTGGGTCTGACCTTGCTCCAGTCTAAATTTCTTTCTTTTTTTAAATTTTTATTTATTTATGATAGTCACACACACACACACACAGAGGCAGAGGGAGAAGCAGGCTCCATACACCGGGAGCCTGACGTGGGATTCGATCCTGGGTCTCCAGGATCACGCCCTGGGCCAAAGGCAGGTGCTAAACCACTGCACCACCCAGGGATCCCTCAGTCTAAATTTCTAACAGGGTTTCTCAAACCCTAGTGTGCATTAAAATCACCTGGAGAACTTGTTGAATATGCAGACTCTTGCATAGATATTCACTGGGTGGGTCTAGCCATCTGCCTTTTTAACAAGTACTTAGAATGTTTATATAGAAGGTTGTCATAGGACTATACTTTGGAAAACATTGTTAGATAGGAGACTCAGGCAGATCCAACTTAGATCTGTGTTTTCCTTAATTTGGGTACATTCTATTTCAGGTAGATATTCTAGATGGCTACTTTTACGAAATGCTCTTATGGTAGTCTTTAGATCTTTAGAAGAGTTCTAAAAGACTGTCTTGTCTTAGTTGCACATGCAGAAATTAACAGCTTGTCATATATTTTCTTTCCACTAGTAAATCTTCATGACATCAGATCTTACCTGATTAAGCAGCTGACCATTGATTTACCAATGAAATATCGTAGCAACATTTCATTATCATGCCCTCATAGAGGAAGGACTAGTCAATTCCTTAAAAGAAACTGCCTTTGGCTGGCTGAGAAAAGATTGATAAACCTTTGACAATTCAACGTTCCTTCTTTAAGAATTTGTGATCTGCACCTGTGGTTAGTCCTAGAGTTACCCTTGACACTTCAAGTGGGAGTGTCATGGTTGCATTTGCTTCCTGTGCTCTCTGAGTCTTACTGGAACTCTGATCTGAGTTCCTAGATGCTCCCTGTCCTCAGCAGCTGTCAAACCAGCTTCTTTTCTATGGCACCATGCTATTAGTGTCAAAGAGTGTGTGGCTGAAAGGGGAATGAGGGAAATAGTTTGGCCTCTGAGTTGCCGCTTGTAGCATATATCAAACACTTCACCACCGAGTGATTAAAATCCCCTCTGTGACTTCTGCATTAAGCCAGAAAAGAGTACAGAGCATCTGAAAGAACATTAATGTTATTTGGGATCTGGTAAGTAAATCTATTTTTTTAAAAGATTCTATTTATTTATTCATGAAAGACACACAGAGAGAGGCAGAGACATAGGCAGAGGGAGAAGCAAGCTTCCTGAGGGGAGCCCGATGTGGGACTCAATTCCAGGACCCCAGGATCATGCCCTGAGCCAAAGGCAGAAGCTCAACCACTGAGTCACCCATGCTCCCTTAAATCTATTCTTTTACATACCACTACAATAAGAATAAAATTTTGAACTTCAACTCCCAGACAACCAACCAAGCCAACTACCCAATCTCCAAACTTTCAAGTTGAATGATATTTATAAGCCTGCAGAAAAATTATTACTGTATACATGAGTTTTAACTTATTATTTGACTTATTATTGTTATCTAGAGACCTACATATGTTAATAAGCCTCACTGTACTGTCTTTAACTGACTGTCAAATTCTATGACTCCATTGGTGGAGTAGAGGGGGGCCATTAGCATCTCCTCTAGCCTGTCTCCATATCTCCATTCTCACACTCCTTCTTGTGGAGTGACATCTTTTTTGGAGAATGCTGAAGCAGGAATTGAACATAGATGTCTCAGACTCTTCCTTTTTTTCTTCTTTCACCAGAGCCAGCTGCTGGTGAAAACTAAATATTCTGGTCAGTATCTCTAGGTTTTAAGTTTTCAGTGGTGGCATCTCTATAAATGAGGTCTGTGATTGCTTAACACTGCCCATGGTGGGATGTGACAGTGGTGGGTGTCATACTGAAAGACCTACTGTTGCTGAATGTTAGCCATATTCTCCAACTTGATCTGTGGTGGACCTGAATATGTGCTCCGCAGGGGCCCTTTAAGGAAGCACTTGCTGTCCAGCTAGAAGAAGGTGGTGGGCACAATACCTCCAACTGCCTGTTCTCTTCAGGTCTGTCTTGGCAGCAAAGAGCTGTCTGGCTTGCTCAGTCATTCCTTTCCCAGGGCAGCCCACACCAAATGAGCTAGGAGAGCGATCAGAGGCTCAGACATTTCAGCTCACTATGAGATGACTCTCATGGGCAATACCTACTCCAGAACTTCCTGCCGGGGTGGACCAGGTCTGCTTCACCTGTGACTTTTTCCTCTGCTCAGTCTTGCTTCTTCCTCTTCCTTTGATTCTTTATGTACGTCTTGAACTCAAACTCTGTTTCAGTGTCTCTGCTTGGAGAACCCAACCTGTGATGTGGCTTCTTTCGATTGTATAGATTTTAATATATTTCTTTCTTAATTTTTGGTTTTCTTGGCTGGTTCAGAACTCAAGTAGGCAAACTGTGGTGCCATTTCTGGGCTCCCTTAGCATCCAACAGTGGAAATAACTCAGTTGAGATGAGGAAAACTTTTATTCTAATCTCTATGTAGCTTAGAGAAGCAGAAAATATGGATGACATCAGGTGGCTGAGTGGAGTTCCATATGAGTAACTGGCATTGTGAATATACCATCAGAGCTTAATATATTTTCTTACTTACCCTTATTTTTTTTCTCGATCTTATAAATAAAAACATGACTTCCTGTCTTGACATATGTAAAACAGTGAAAGAGCCTTATTTCCAGGGAGAAGTAAAATATGGTTTATGATTACATGGGCTTCTTAAGAGAGCAAACAGATATTCCAGATTACCAAAGAAGAGTTAAATAACTCCAGTTTCTATTGAATACACATATACATTCTTGGCTTAGAGCATAAATGATTGCCAATATTCTGATTTCCTATAGAATATAGCATTAGGTAAATACCAAAATAGTGTCAAAAGCCTTTCTGTAAAGAATACCCACCTTCATGTGCAGTGCCATACCAAGGCAGCTCTGAGCTAGTAATTGTGAAAAATTAACAGTGGCTTCTGTTGAGAACAGAATGAATAGAAATATGACTTGCTGCTGCTGAACTACTGTTTTAATGGTAATGATATTCAAAAGGAGCTATTTCACATAAGATTTTTCTTTAGAATGTAGCATGTATTCTCTGGCAAATTAAACTTGGGATCATAATGGGATATTCTATCGCAGGAATGGGAACAAAGAGTTTTATCTGGGAAAGTCCATCTTTGGGAAGGTTTCCCTTGAAAAAATTGAGGAGAAATCAAATACATACTCAATAAACCAGATCAGCTCATTTTAACCCTGGAACTCAAAATGACAGATGTCACAGTCAGTATTCACAGTTTTTTTGGGTTTGTTTAAATCCGTGGCTCTCAACCTTATGAGAAGATGAAAATAGATCCTATTAAATAAACAGAGAAAAAGAAAACTGGCCTTATTTAAAAACCGGCCTACATGGGATGCCTGGGTGGCTCAGCAGTTAAGCGTCTGCCTTTGGCTCAGGGCGTGATCCTGGATTCCTGGGTTTAAGTCCCACATCAGGCTCTTTGTGTGGAAACTGCTTCTCCCTCTGCCCTTGTCTCTGCCTCTCTTTCTGTGTCTCTCATGGATAAATAAAAATAAAATCTTTTAAAAAAATAAAAACCAGCCTACAATGTTTCCCAAGAAACATAGATACGCAACGTTTAGAACAGGTCAAAGACTAGGCCACACTTTAACCACAAAAATGGTTAACACTCAGTTCTCATTTTTAACAACCTTGCCTTCTGAGTGATTTTGGTTTCCCAATCTTCCTGCCTCTTGGATGAAGATAATTGAGGTATTCACTCACTGACTCTTCCCATTTCTTGACATCATCTAATCCAGAACTGTCCCCGGCTTTCCAAGCTTTTCAAAAAATCACCCAATATGAAGCTCTCCTAACCTCCCATGTATTGAAAAGCCCCCAGGATTCTCCTAGGGTCTCCCATGCTACAGCAAACGAAGTAAACCTAACTTTTCTTGGCAACAAGTTTTGTCTTGGTCCTCTTTAATGGGCTTTGACGCTTGGCTGCACATTAAAATCACCTGGAGAGCTTTTAAAACTCTTGATCCTCAGGCTGTACTCTAGACCAATTAAATTAGAATTCTTGGGGTTTAGGGCTGGGCAGAAGAATTTTGAAAAGCTTCTCAAATGATTTCAATGTGCAGCCAAAGTTGAGAATCACGGGTTTAAGTGATTCTATAGGAGGTGGAAAATGTGCAACGTAGTAGCTGAAAGTTACTTGCAGCCGTGGGATTTCAACCCTGATACAGTTTTACATTGGCTCTGGTTGTTGATGCTTGTGAATTTGTCTTAATCTATTGAAGACAGCTTGATGAGCTGGAAGAAATGCCTTCTTGATGATATTCGTGATTAGCCTGGAAGAAGGTAAAGAAAGATATTGACAAAATTCATATTGGGTCCTTGGAGTGAAAACAAATGAGGTTATTTAAAAGGCTCTTTCAGCACAACTGAAATAGCAAGAGGTATACATTCTCTTCTCACATTACCTTGTGGATCATCTAGATAATGTTTTTGACTTAACTATTGTTTCCTTTAACCTGTTCTTTTAGAACTGATGGTTAAACATTTAAATATGTTTGTTTCTAAGTATTTCTGTTAACAATGTAAATTAATTTCTCCTGCAGGGCAATAGTAATTATGCCATAGAGGTTTAAGGAGGAGCATCTGAAACGTTTACATTAATACTCTGTAAGGTAATGCTTAATTAACTCATGTTTGCCATGTGTGGGATTTAATGTAGTGGAGAAGAATTGGTGACGGAAGCAGAAAAACAAAACAATCAGTTCTATAGAATATGCCTCAAGCTAGAACACTAAGATAAAACCAGACACATTTCCTTTTTAGTCCTATTTAAGGCTTATGGAACATGCTTGTTTCTGGTGTATTGGACCATTCTCCACACAGAGCTGAGTTGAGTAACTTCATAGATGTGGCCTTTCTTGATTAGGTAGTTCAGATTTTGAATTTATAATGCCAAATATTTGATATTTGCCCAAAGACAATTCTGCCTGTGTAAGGAGGCTGACTGAAATGTGGGACTACAGCTCTCCGAGCTATGTTTATGCTTCCCTTGGAACTGGGAATGACCTGCAGGCTCAAGGTCAAAACAGAATCATCAGTTTTCCTAACATGGTTGCAATAGTCAAGCAAGAGGTGCAAGGGGGTGAGGAGATCATCATTGTTTATGATTTTTTTCAACAAAATTTATCCTTCCTCCTCTGAGCTTCAAAATAACCTGGCTTTAGCTTTGCTCCTTGAGGACTGGGTTGGAACTGAGGATGAGCCGATGCATGTAGGTGTACCTTTGGATTGCTAACAGTTGTTGTTGTGATATGGTAAAACTGGACTCTCAACGATGTAAACCTTTGTTTCATATAACATTTTCTATCTAGGGGTACCTGGGTGGCTCATTGGTTGAGTGTCTGCCTTTGGCTCAGGTCATGATTCTGGGAATTGAGTCCAGTATCAGACTTCCTGTGGGGAGCCTGCTTCTCCCTCTGCCTATGTCTCTGCCTCTCTCTCTGTGTCTCTCATGATTAAATGAATAAAAGCTTTAAAAAATGTTTCTATGTTTCTCTCTACTGTCATCATGTCTGAGAATCTAAACCATATTATCTCTTATTTTATGAGCCCATGAACAGATGACCATGGCTTTATAGAAGTGGTTGGGTGATGTCATGAAACCAACCCATAAACAAATTGACACATACTATTGCAAACTTGGTTAGCTGTGTAAGCAAATGCCGAAAAGTAATACTACTTTTATGTAGCCAGATGGAGTGTTCTTTTTCTTTTTTTTCCTTTTGTTCTTATGGATCTACAGAAAGCATCATTGATAATGCATATACCTGAGACCATATGCTTTAATGTTCACTGTCTTTCCTCTCTTATTTATTCATTTCCACGAGTCTAGGCTCTCAGAATTAGGTTCTTGATGTGTAGGGTATCAAAGGGCCAAGGAGAGCCTCTGGGAAGTGAGTCTGGGACTGCTAACATGGTAGCCTAAGCCCCTTTAAGGGAGTGAGGATGAAAAACCATTTCAGTGGTTCTCAGCCCTGGCCATATATTAGAATCTCTTGGGCACTTTTAAACATTACTAGTACACTGGATGTCCACAGAGAGTCCGAATAAATAAGTCAGGGATAGGGCTGTGGCTGAAGGGTTACAGAGGTTCTGTGCTCAGGTTTGGCAGCTCCTGGATTTAGAATGAGGAGAAGCTGGTACCTCTCGTCTACAGTAGACACAAACTCCTGAGTGAGTTTGCATGCTAAAGTGGGAAGGTTGTTGGTCAGGAATCTTGGAAACCTGATTCTTACACCAGCATCACCAGTACTAAGCACTGCTACTCCAGGCTATTCCAAATCTCTGACTTTTAGTTTCTTTGTATATAAAGTTAAGAAGTTTGACTATGACCTCTTTTAGAGTTGAGTCTCATTAAAAAAAAAAACAAAAACAAAACTTCACATATTTTTAGCATGTATACTAGCTCCCCCCGACCCCTCAAATAAATTAGTATACTTGAACAGAAGTGTTATCAGTGCTAAATTAATCTAGAAGTTTTAAAATAATTTAATTTTAATTTATAATCAATATTTAAATAAGTTCTAACTTTGGTAGAATTAGCTATCTAGAAGTGAGGTTCTGAATGTATGAATTCTTGAATTTTGTCTATTCCAAAAATAGTGGGAGTTAAAATAAATGATCACATAATCCAAATGACTGTTGCATGGGGTAGAGGATATTACAGTGACAGTTTCTGCAATTATAGATATTCAATTATAGATGATTTTTAAAGTTGGTTTCTTCAGCATCTGAATGTACTTTATTTTAAGAGATTTTAGATCTTTTGGTCTTCATTGTAGAGAAGAAGAGGGAGGATGGTGTTATTTAGGCCATTATATTAGCACTTATTACACGTTTGTATCAGATTTAATTTTTTTTTTTTTTTTTTTTTTTAGCAATGTCTTCAAGAACAGAGAAGAAGCAATTTGACCTTTATTTTGGAGAAGGACAGTGGTGGGGGTGGTGAGTATAGTTCTGCTTTTCCTTGTCAAACAGAAGAAAAAAAAACTTTAAAAATAACCCACCAATTTTCAACCATTATATTTTAAGCCACAGGAGCTTGTGAGTTTTCTTTCATCCTGGTTCTGTCACATAACCAGAGAAATTACACAGCATCTCCCCAAAAAGAGGTCTAGCTGGGAAGCAATTCAAACAAAAAATATATTATAGAAATGAGATTGTTCAGTGTATCATTATAACAGTTACTCATCTTTGCCCCTCAATCTATAGTTTTCTCAGTCCTCTCTTTTCTTTATCTTTTATGTGTCTTTGCTTTTTCCATAAATATGTGTGGCAGAAAGAGTGGTCATAAGACAATGACCCCTGGGGAAGAATGTTCAAGGAATTTATTGGACTTAAATGTCACTGAGTAGTGTCCATGACACCTCTGCAGAGAGAAGGTACTTCTTTTATTCTTCTCCCTCCCCTTTTGATTTGCATCCCTGGGAGGAGAGCTAACTGTGTTCAGGATTAAAAGGACTTTATTTTAATACTGGACCAATAATAACAATTTATCATTAGAAGGTGAGCAGTGTTCATTCAGGTCATTCATCATTAGAGCACACATTTTAGTCCTTGCTTTCCTATAGGTCCCTATTTCCAATGAAAAATATGACCTTTATTTGGCATATCATATAATAATATGACAGAGTATTTAAAATCTGGATTTTTTTAAAATCTGGATTTTATTGGGAGATTAGGAAATATGGTGCTTTAATGTAGCAGTTATTATTACTGTGTAAGAAGCCACCCAAAACAATAATCATTTTTTCCCCCCTTGTGGGTAAATAATTTGGGCTGGACTCAGCTGTATGCTCCTTTTGCTGACCTCTCTGGGTTTCACTCATGTGGCTACAGTCTGCCTTTCTACAGGACTGGATAGCATAAGAGGGCCTCACTGACATGTCTGATAGTTGACATTGACATTGGTTATTGGTGATTGTCCAGGGGTCTTAGTTGGGACAACTCCTCTCTGCCTCATGTTGTCTCTTAACTTCTAATTGATGATACTGGGCTTCTTTATGGTGATCTTAGGGTAGCATTTCAAGAGGGCAAGAAGTAAAGCTGCAAAATTTCTTGTTGTGTAGGATGATGATGTGCATATAAGGATTAGGAGTATTATCATGGCTTTCTTTGTAAACAATCTACCATAAACACTTAAAGAGGCATTTAGATTCTTAACTAAAATTCTACAGAATATCCCACCCTTTTTGATAACTGTGGAGAGAAGATGTTGTAAACATGAAAAAGGGAATATTCTATTTCTGTGGAAGATGAAATATGGAGATATGTGATTCTAGATAGAATAAAGACTGGGCTAGAAATAAATATGTATCTTACTGTCCATTTTTCAACATAGAATATTCATGAAAAATGTCTTTTTCCAGAAAGCTAAGATTTTCCATTTCTTCTCTGAGTACATACCTGTAAAATAGAGCTCCTGATTTTCCTCTTTATCTTCTTTCTTCTTAATAGCTTAACAAAATACTGTTCTTCCTTTTCTCTTCATCTCTTGGTCTAGTTTTTCATGAAGCTAAACAAGCTTCTTTTACAGTTTCAGGATAAGCTTAAGATTTACTTTGTTCTTTTTTAAGTTAAAATTTTAATTTTAATTCCAGTGTAGCTAACATTTGGTGTTATATTAGTTTCAGGCATACAGTATAGCAATTCAGTAATTCTATACATTGCTTGGTGCTCATCATGATAAATCTACTCTTTAATCTCTATTTCTCTTTAATTACCTATTGACCCATTCTCCCTCCATCTCCTGTTACTATTTACTGTGAATAATTAAACATCAAAAACACTTCCATGAGACTTTGAAATAAAGAGGTGGCTTTTTGCCACTAATTATGTGATTTATTTTTTTAGTCACTCTTGGAAAATACCAATTGACATTTATTTATTGAGGTTCCATGGGGTAATTAATTTACTGTTTAATGATAACACCATGTTTTCATACTGAGAGGAAAAAATAAAACACCATTGAGAAAATCTTTTTGTTTTGGGTATGCTACACACTGACATGCCCTGTTCAGTGTGAACAAAAGGCTGTTTTTAAAACAGTGGTTTCAAGGAGACTTGATTGGAGATAAGGAGAGCTTGCAAACAAAGTAGAGTTTTATGCGGCTGAATTGAGGAATAAAGAAAGGAGGGAGAAGTAATGTTGAAAACTGTGGTAACAGGAAGTGGGAAGGATTCTGAATATGCTTTGATTGTAATTTCATTGAAATGGTGAGAGGCAGAGGTTGGGGGTGGGGATAAGTACATTTTATGTATCCTCTGCAACAAAATACATGCTTTAAAAATGCTTTTAGTTTTGAAGATGATTAAAGTAATTACTGTCCAAGTAAATACCTAATGTTGGTTTACAGATCTTGTCTCTTAGTCTCCGTACTGAAAAGCAATAGAAAAGTTGGCATCAGAAAGCTAGCATTCTGTGTTTGAGATGAGAAACTGAGAAGCCAGCTAGCTCCTTTCTTTACTTGGAATATATGAAACACTGAATCCTTCATTTTATTACCTTGTAGTTTTTAAGAAAAGTATTTAAGAAAGATTAGAAACTGGAAAACTTGATAAAATTTAACTTTCTGGCACAAGCAGCATTAAGTCATTGTTGCAGTCTTAGAAATGGCTTATTTGGAATCATTTATTATGTTTGATGAACTCAATGAAAATCATGACAGGAGCACCCTTTTTATTTCCTTGCTGTTCCTTAATGATATTTACTGTTTGCACAGTGATCATTCAATTTCCAGAGATGCTCACCACCTTCTCCTGCTGATTAAATTCCTGTTTGGTTTCACTGCCAAGTCTGTTGGATTAAATTAACAAGTTCTGTTTGCTTTAGTGGGAATGACCTGCACCAACCTTCAGCTTGTACAAAATAATAATCTCTTCAATGATATATTGATTCAGTGCTCTTTATCTTCTTTTAAAGAAATGTGCAGTGAAAATGTTATCTTCAGCTTGCTGGAATTTGCAGGCCTGCGTTGCTTATTATAGTATATTGGAGACCTTGATCTTCCACATCTAATAACTCCTTTCTTTGGCTGTTTTTAATGATTCTTGTTCTTCTAAAGGATCACCAAATCTTGATTACTCTGAGGAAGAACTTTAACATGATCTTTTAGTCTATAAAATGTCCCACTCTTGAAAATTATCTATATCAAAGGGCCAATTAAGGAAGATTAAAACCTTTCCTTTTTAAAAGTAAATCCAATTTTTATTGAATTGCTTTCTTCCATCCCTCTTTTATTTGCTTTATAGCTAGCAGCTAAGAAGTATTGAGAAGTTTTTGAAGAAAATGAATTAAAATTTTTGATATAAAAAGATTTGAAAGTATAACAAGATTTTATAAATTTTACATGGAGCCTAAGCCATTGCAAGCATTACAGCAAGCAGTAGAAAATTAAAATGACGTTCTCTGAATTTCAATTAAAAAAGAATGGCAAGGGAAGAATAAGGAATAGGGGCAAAGGAAAGAAGAGAGTAGTGTGGGGAAAACAACCCACAGTTACCATTTATTTTAGGAATTAGGCTCTGGCACACTGTTTGTGTATATATGTATTTTAAAGATTTTATTTATTTATTCATGAGAGACACAAAGAGAGAGAGAGGCAGAGACATAGACAGAGGGAGAAGCAGGCCCCATGCAGGAAGCCCGATGTGGGACTCTATCCTGGGACTGCAGGATCATGTCCAGACGCTCAACTGCTGAGCCACCCAGACATCCCAGTTTGTGTATATTTTTGAATTTATTAACGATCTGCCCCCTCCCTCACATTATTTCCTTTTCACAGATAAGGTAAGTGAGGAGCAAAGAGATTCAGTAATTTGCACATAGTGCACAAACTGGGATCTACCATTTTACCTAACATTAATTTCACTCAAAAGCTTATTCCCTTCTTAACAAAACATACTCTACCTTTCAGAAGTAATCACTTCCAAATTCTCAGCTCTGTTTTCTACTTTCTACCCAAAAACTTACCCCATGATTCTGCCTACCAACATGATAAACAAGTAAAAACATGGGTTATCAAATGAAACCTTGTTCCCACAGAGGTTCTTGCTTACCATATTCATTTTTTAATCTGTTTTATTCTTTTCATGTAGTTCAGTGAGATTCAACTCTCTGTTGTTGGTGAAAAGTGGAAAAAACCACTCAGGGAGCCTCCCTTAGCACTAAGGACCTCAAGGAAGCCAGCCTGGGAGGGAACCTGGCGTGGGAGCCATGCCCCTACTGCTCTGTCATCCAGTTTCAGCTCCCAAGTGTGAGCATCTAGTTGAGGCGAGTGTGCTTCTGAGGGGTGCTTTTTTGTACAGCATCACTCCTTACCACAAGCCAGGGGTCTTAGTGGGAGAATCTGTGCCAATGTAGGAAGAAACCTGGCTGATTTGGATTTACTGAGAGATTACATTTGTAGGCTGTACCTAATGGGCAACTAAAGGCATTGTAAAGGATAGCTGTGACCACATTAGCTTCTCACCTTGTGTGTGATGGAGGACCTGTTATCCTCATCTACCCTGGCCTTTCCACCCACTTCTCCACTGCTTCAGTGTCACCCTCGGAGCACATTTTTGGATAAGGCAACTTCCCTCACAGCCTTTAACAATTGGCCTGTCTTTCTGAGGTTCTGCTACATGTTTAGTGACCAGTGAACAAGTTTTCCATCTCTGTTGGCATCCATAGACTTCTTTTTCTCCCCCTGTTTGGAGGACTGTTTTTGTTAGTTCCAGAGAAAGTTCTTTTTTTTTTTTTTTTGAGATTTTATTCATCTATTCATGAGAGACACAGAGAGAGAGAGAGAGGCAGAGACATAGGCAGAGGGAGAAAGAGACTCCCTGTGGAGAGCCCGATGTAGGACTCGATTCCAGGACCCCGAGATCACAATCTGAGCCAAAGGCAGATGCTCAACCACTAAGCCATCCAGGCATCTCCAGTTTCAGAGACACTTCTACCCCTTCCTTCAAATTTCTCTTGGCTTTGTTGGTCCTACTTTCTTTAAAGAATCCATGGTACATATCTTCCCTAAGGCAAGGAAGCACAGTCTCTTTGAGATGGGGAAGAGAAAGGAGAAAAAAAAAATGAAGGAACAAACTTCAGATTTCAAAAAGTTGCCTGCTATAGTATTAGGGTCAATTGCAATGTTTCCTCATCCTCACTGGAGTGTCCTGGGCTCAATATTGCTGTTTCTTGTTTGGCATCACACAGAATGAATAAAAACCCAAGAGAGATGGTGTTCTTCCCTGGTATCAGTTTTCAGGAGGCTTCTGTATAAAATTTAGTTGAGTCAAAATCAGTTCCCAGGGGATAAAACTGATGGCAAGTTGTGGCATAGGTTTTAGTAGGAGGCAAGCAAGGGATTTTGAGAAAGTGGTAATTAGGCCATGGGATATCCTTTTTTTCTGTCCCTCTGACATGGCTCTAGAACTTTTGTGATATCTTCTTAATCAATTTGTGGTGATTGTCTGGAATGGATTTGAAGACCTGGATTTACCTTTGATTTGTTAAATTTCTATTATTGCCTATTCCTGGCTATATTATTAATAACCTCTCAGTCCTTTCATTTTCCTTTTTAAAAATAAGAGCTTCATACTCATGCATAGTGAGAGAGTGCTGTGGTTATTAGGCTAACATTTTTCTAAGGCCCGTTTTATTAGTATTCTTCTACTATCCCTCAGGTTATCTACAAAAGAATTTTCAGTCATTCAGCCTTTCTATTGTACTTGAACATAGGTCTTGAGAGTATTTCTTTTTTTTTTCCCACAAGTAAGTAGTATTTTTCACTGCCATTTTCAGTGACACCGCGTCAATATCAAAGAAATGATTTCCAAGTAGTTGTGCATAAGTTGAAGTTTCCAATTGATCTTTGCAGTTCTTTTCTTGCAAGTTGAGGCTGAGAAGCAAACGAACAGAAGAGTTGTAATTGAAACGGAAGCCAAGTGAAGTGGAAGGCAAAAGGGGGCTTGTAACTGGGGCTGTATTCTAACCGATTGATCTGGGACTGACACTGACGAAGGACAACATTCTGCAGGAAAGAGTGATGAGGTAACTAGCTATTACTCAGATAGCAGTGTTTTTGTACTTTATCGCTGTCTGTGAGCAGTGATAAGAGTTGGGGCGACCTTCCAAACGATGCCATAGCATTTGTAGTGATTGCTAGGCCTTGAACAAGCTTTATTATGGGGTGGCTATTCATCTCTTCAGAGAGAACTAAAATATAGCTGGACGATGTCCTATGATTAACTTTTGGTGAGGGGCTTCCACATTAAAGCAAAGCAAAAAAGGAAAGAAAAGAAAAAAAATGGCCCAATGTATGCAATTATCGAAAGGAGCTATAATGTGTTTTGTTTTTCTTTCTTAAGAGGAGAGATTGAGTATCAGAATTTGGAGATGATGTAATAGACTGTAATGGTTTAGATTTCTATACAAATGATTATTTCTTACCTGTTTTGGGACACGAGCTTTCCACTGGTACTTTGGTATAAGGTCAATGGCAAATGCCAAAAAAGCTATTAAAACTTCTATTCTGGCGATGCTAGCCGGGATGGGCAGATGGATTCATTAACATTAGACCCTTTTTCTCTTTATTATTCCTAGCTGCCTTTGCTAGAACATTTTAGTCTCAGCTATTTCTCTCCTTTTCTTGCTGTAATAATTTTTCTCCCTTTTTCCCTGGTTGTTTGACATGTTCATTTGTCTTGGGAATTATGTTGCTTATTTCTGCTCAACTATGAATTTTACTATTTCTACCATACAGTAAGTTTCATATACTTTACCTTATATTTTAAGCAAGAAACTAGTGACTACTTAATAGTAGTATGAGCACTATGTTCCTCATATTGAATATATTTTAGATACTTCAGATATGTGATTTAGTGAAAGGTAGACAGGGAATATTTTTTAGTGAAACTGAGCACAAATATATTTCCGATGTATTTCATGAATTTGTCGATAGATATGAATTATAATTCTGTCTCCTCATTTTTAAGTCTGTATGTATTTGGGTTTATGTGACACTTCACAGGAAGCAGAGTGTGAAGTGAATAAACAATAATATCTTTAGGGACTCCATGCCTGGAAAGGTGGCAGAAGATGGTATGGTGCTACATGGAGGTATCCACACAGTGGAAGCTACTACTCTAACCAGATGTAACTTTCTTCACAAAAATAAGTTTACAATCTCCATTCTATCTTGTTAGTGCTAGAAAAACGTTGTAGAAAGGATATCATGATTATAAAGCATAGATACCTTTGGAGCCTTCAATCTACAGAGGCAGAGAGTTTTAGCGGCATGCAGTCTACAGAGTGTTAATGAGCATGGAAGGATGTAAGTTATGGATAAGTTCCTTGAATTTCTCCTTCATGCTTACAAAGCCTGTGGCTTGACCTGCTCTATCTCCTCCCCTTTTAGGCTTTTCACAGTGGGTTATGTTGACAGGTCAGTATTTGATATTTTGTGATAGAGAATTGGGGGGAAAAAGGGAAAGGGAAAAAAGCTTTGTTTTAGGGCAAGAGTAGGTTGGGAGCATAATTATTACATGAGAGCAGAAGTGGAAGAGGAAAATGGTGATAAAACAAGGTGTTGCTAAGACTATCTTTTTTTTTCCACCACATTTGAGAAATACAAATAAAATATCTGCGATGCCTGGGTAGCTCAGCGGTTAAGCGGTTGGGCTCAGGGCGTGATCCCGGAGTCCTGGGATCAAGCCCCACATTGGGCTCCCTGCATGGAGCCTGCTTCTCTCTCTGCCTGTTTCTCTGCCTCTCTCTCTCTCTCTCTCTCTGTCTCTGTGAATAAATAAAAAAATCTTTCAAAAATCTGTTATTTTCATTTGAAATCACTTGTGTTTACATGAGTTGTATTCTGTAAAGATGAGCCCTGTGTTCTGCACTATGTGGGTCAAAGCATAAGCATGTGTGTGTTACAGTTATGATGGTATGAACATTCAAGACGAAGAAGACCTGGACCAGACAGCTGCATGGCTTAAACCATAATAGTTCATTATTTTCACCATTTAGAGGGCGGAAGCTTGAGGCCAGTATTGGTAAGTTAATATCTGTCTACCTTGTGCCACAGGCAATTGACATGACAGTGCTGGCAATCCTAAATAATCCTGCAAGAAAACAGAAAACTGATTCAACAGTGCAAAGTTTAAAAAATTAATTGCAAAAGTAAAATGCTCAGTATAAAAACCTAGCCAATGTCAAACACAGAGTAAAGATTTCCTTTACTTTACTCTAACTTTTCAGAATCATTGCTGCAGTTACCTGCTTCATGTGCAGAACAAAGTATACGGTATAATTCCATTTTCATGTAGCCAAACCCTAAAACTATGCTTACTTGTACCGTATAGGCAAAAGTGATCTAAAGGAAAGTAGTCTTTTATGTATGTAATTTGTGCTTGAGATAGCTTTTGATTGTGAATAATCTAGTTGGAATGTGAAATAGGTTTTACTTGAGTGCTTCTTCCTAAAATTTAAAAATCATGAGTCAAGAAACCAGAAACCACACTGGGTATTTCAACAAAGGGAATTCAATCTAGGGAACTGGTTAAATAAAACTGAAAGAGTAAAATGGGGAAGCTCAGTAATAATACAATGTAGAAAGTAGCTACATTCCTAAGGCTAGGGGGACAAAAAAAGAAGATAGGATTTTCAGAAGCTATGAGTACATACTCTGTAAACTGGGCCTCAGATTACTGAAGAGAAGTCATCACCTGGCTACTGCAGGTTTTCTGTGAAGTGTACAATGAAGCCAGTTCTAGGAATGCCAATGGCAGCTGAAGGGCCAGTGCTAGACAACAAAAATAGGAACAGAAAGGAATAATTTCCTCTCCTCTTCTCCTGCACCCCAGTCTCCTCCCAAAGTGTACTACTGGATGCACCTGACAGGGAGCAAGCTGACAAAGGACAAAGTTAGTTTTCAGCATCTTGGCCTTATAATCACCAGAGTATAGAATGATAGATTTGGAGCTGGGCCATAAGAGCTTCATAACCAGAACAATACTTATGATTATTTAAAGGTATTTCTGAATTTTGAGTTTTTGACCTTGGGTCATAGCTGAGATCTGAGACTAGTCCTTATTGGTAGTCAAAACAGAATACCACAGACTGGGAGGATGAGACAACAGAAATGTATTTCATCACAGTTCTGGAGGTGAGAAGTCTAAGATCATGGTGCCAGCATAAGTTATTTCTGATGCAGGCTCTCTTCCTGGCTTATAGATGGCTGCCTTCTCACTGATCCTCATATGGCCTCCCCTTTGTGATATGAGAAGAAACAGAGTTCCTGGTGTCTCTCCTCATAAGGACACAGATCCTATCTGATCAGCTTTTCCCTATCCCCACCTCACCACTCCATGACCTCATTTAACCTTAATTACTTCCTTAATGTTGCCATCTCCAAATACAGCTATGCTGGGGGTTAGGGTTTCAACATATGAGGCTTAGGAAGACATAAACATTTAGTCCACAACATGGATGAATTTTGCTTCTTTGATATTCTCAGCGTATGTTCTAGTTACCTCAGTTCCTTCATTTGTAAAGGTCAAGAGAAACACTAAAGAGTACCTGAGAGCTAATGATAAAGGTTATATCCCCTGCAATTAATTTCTTTACTGATAACTGCAGTGCTTGATCTTAATTTTTCTCGAGAGTAGTCTAATCTTACTTTGATTTTTATAACTGAATTTAAGTAAAACTTAAAGGTAAATTCATCTTTAGCTATATACCATTCTCTTAGCATGTGGTGTAATTTTACAGAAAACATTTTAGCTTAGTATTTTAAAAATCATTGCAAGTTTTGTTGTATCTTACTTTTCCCTCTCACTGAGTCTCCAGGGGACAAATAGGTATTTGCATGGAGTACAAAGGAATATTATATTTCTCCAGGCATTTTTTTTCTTTTAAGTATTTGACTTGATGGTTTAGAATCATAGGACTAACACCTGCACTACATTGTAAAAGTAGATCAGCCCCATTCCAGAGATGTGAAGAGGTAGTTGACGTTCTTCTTTAGCCATCACACTCTAATAAGAAATTATTGTGAGTGGAGCAAAAACTATATTCTGAATTTTATTTGAACATTGCTTTGATACTTAGTCTATATTAGAGTATAAATTCAAATTGCTTGCTGTGTTTTAACTTGTGAGGCTTATAAGTATGCCCAGGGGTTATTTAACACAATGCATAAATGAACTATGATTTAAATAAGTGCGCTAAAATGCTTGGTTTTCTATTCTCTACTGGGGAGAGTAAATTGATCACTGGAGAGTACAGTGAGTAGAATATCTACTAGAACCAAGGAATTCTCAAATTCACATTTTAATTGAATAATATCCGAAGATAGTATTCTTCTAAGAAAAGGAGAATTGACTGAAATCTCAATAGTCATGCTGTGAGCATGACTATTTTCCAACTTGATATTCTCTGAACCTACTGAAAGAGGAGATTGAAACTGAAATTTTTTCTTATCAAAGTTACTATTTTTGTACACGAAAGTGCTACTTAATAATAATAATTGGCAAAATAAAGTGTGCCTGGCATAGTACATGTCAGAGACTATGCTGAGAAGTGGGATTTTAAGAAGAAGAATGAAATAATAATCAGGGGTTTGTAATATATGAACTATATACATATATCCTCAGATATGCTTAGAGTAGGATGGTGGGACTACTGAGATAATAGGAGGATGTGCTTGTTCAAGAACAGAGGTGATACAGTGGAGGGAATGATTAACTAAGACTCTTTGGGGGTAGAAAGTCCAGAAAAGGGCTTAACAGAAGATATGATGCCCAAGATCATCTGTCGACACTCAGTACCTATTTTCTCCTCTTCAAAGACCCTATATCTTTACAGGAGTTTGAAGGCTAAAAACTATCATGAGGTACTCTAGAGCAAAATTTGCAAAGCAGGGCGGAATAGTCATTTTTCCTTCAGCAGTGATGGCAGCTGAGGTAGAAGGATCCTGCAAACATTCTTTTTTCTTACAGTGACAGACTCCTTATTTCACTGTCAAGTCATCAACCTTGGCTGTGGGGGCAGCTGTGTCATTGGCAGTACTTGTAGCTTTCTGACCTCTGACTGTCAGCAGCAGCTTCCAAGTTCTGGATTATGCCTGCCATGTTGTGACCTGAAAGCTTATTGGTGGCCCCTGACTTGTGTTCCTCTAGTCCTTTCAACAGTCAGTTGTTGGTATTTCATTCCCTGCATTAAGTGCCTTCCTGTCTGACATATCCAGAGTGGCTTCTACTTCCCACAGTGAACCCTGCCTGATACAAAGGATTTGGAAGGTGAATGGGAGCTCACCAAGTGAACAAAGGAAGAAAGGCCCATCCTACTCTAAGCAAACAGGATGCTGAAAATAATGGAGGAGGGAAGCATGAACAGTATGGTATGTGAATATGAATCAAAGTAAGTCATTACTGCTGGAGTGTGAGGAGGTAGGAGAGATAGAGTTGAGGTTGGTGCATTGAAAAGGAAATAAAAAAAAGTAAGAAGGAAAGAGGTTATGTAATGAGTTGTATGGTTTTCTAAAGCTGGCATTGGGGAGCTGTTGAACTAATTTAACTAGGGAGTGGTTCTGTGAAGGTTATATTTTTAGGTAGCCCATTCTTATGACTCTATGGAGGATGACCGGGAGGAAAGTGGTTCAAAAAGTAGAGAAGACCCAGGGAAGCGTACAGAGTAAGAGATTATCAAAGAGAAAATTCTATTCGGGTTTAGATCTTTGAGTTAAATTGCTATTGTTTTTTAATGGAAAATATTCTTAAGAAAATGCATTGTGCTAGTTTTCCATTTTAGAAAGAATTAAATTTCAAAAAAAGAGAAAGAATTAAGGCTTCAGAGAATCATTTTTCTTTTTCATGCTCAGGGTATGTATCCTTCCTTTCTTTGTATCCACAAGAATCTTCAGCCTTATATATTTTAGATTTTTTGGGAGAATATGTCAAGAGGAGAAAGAACTACTGATCTGTGTAGGAAGGGGATATTTTTGTCTTCCCTTGACGTTTGCATCAATTTAAATGGAAATTTCTTTTTAAAGCATAAATACATTTATCCCCAACTTCCTTCTTGTGAGTTATTGTAGCACAGGGTGGGAAGAAGCAAGACAATAACAAAAGAAGTGGGGACGCTGGGAAAGGAGGCATTTGGCAGGAAGAATCCAGGTTGGCACAGTTAGTCCCAGGCACACAAAGCTACTGCTAAGCTGTTGGGGGAAACTGTGAAGGCTGCTTCCTTTGCTCACTCCACATCTTCTCTTCAGTTTTTCCACACAGTAGTCTTGGAAGTGAGCCTCTGATTTCTTCAACCTAGCCCAAGAGAAGCTGAACGAACAACACAGAACACCAGGACACCTAATGTTTGCAAAAAAAGATGTGAAAACTATGGATGTCTTTAAGCAGGCAAACAAAGCGAGGAAACATTTTTCTTTTTATAGAATTAGACTCTGATGTGATTCAAACTTCCAAAAAGGAGGCAGTAGAAACTAGTTTATTTTTGTACGTGCCTTAGTCCACAGTAGCTGCTATAACAAAATTCCAAAGACTAGGTGGCTTGTAAACAACAGAAATGTATTTCTCACAATTGTTGAGAATGGAAGTCTGAGATCAGGGTGACAGCATGGTCGAGTTCTGGTGAGAGCTCTCTTCCAGGCTGCAGACTGCCAACTTTACATTGTATCCTCACATGTACAGAGCAGAGATTAGAAGCTAATTCTCTTCTGACTCTGCTGAGGGTTTCCCATTCACCGGGGCTTCTTCTTCATCACCTCATCTAATCATAATTACCTCCCCAAAGCCCTACCTCCTAATAACATCACATGGTAGGCAGGGTTTCAACATAAGAATTTTGGAGGGGACACAAATATTCCATCTATAGTAATAGGTCTCTGATGTACCTTTGCCAGAGATGGGGCTTGAAGAAAGGAGAATATTTTTTCTTCTTTATGGGCATGACCTATCCGGCCTTTTGCTCTCTAACAGAATTATTTGCCAATGGACATTTGCCTATAAATGGGCAACTCTACATATAAACTAAAATATCATACTGATGTATTTTCTAGATAAACTTCATTTATGAATAATCCATGGTTTGTCAATTAAAGACCTCCCCAAAGAATCATTTAAAAAATAAGTGTATTTATGCTATGGAATAAAAATCATTCATAGTTTTCTCCACTACCAACTTAAGCATAAAGGAATATTTAAGAATAATTATTGGATTGTGGGGTTCTGGTCTTAATTTTTTAGTCCCTTCTAACTAAGGCTGGGGAACTCCTTGGCTATATTGGCCCCTTCTGTTATTATTATTTAGCTTTCCTGGCCACCCTTTGTGAGCCCTGTTGGTCTTTGAAAGAATGCTTATTTATGAGATCTTTGGAAATTAGGATCAGAGTTTTTGTTCTCATTCATAAAGTTGAAGGAGGCTCTGTATTTACTTGATGTAGCCTTATTTGACCTGTTTTTGCTGACAACTTCACAATCAATGCATTTTTGGGACTGGAAGTTCTCTGTCTCTTTAATCATGCTTTTTGAGAAATGTCAACTCCTGGAGGAATTATTTCCTTTTTCACACTGGAGCTTGTTGGAAATGTGCTTTTTCCCTCTCTGTTCTGTGACCTCTCAGATCTTCAATGTCCCTGTATTGCTCTTTCATTATCGACAATGGCAAGAGAGATGTAGCTCTTGGGTTTTTAGCTTTATAATTCATATGTCAGATTATCAATAAGTGCTGAGCTATACCAACCTAGGAGGTTCTGTTTAACCACTTTATGGTTACTTTTGTGCAAGCCATAATCCTTTATGCAGACAACTCACTATTTCTAAATCATTGCACTTTACTTCCTCCCTGCTTGATCATACAGTTCCTTCTGCCTAAAATGCCTTTGAACTTTCTTACTTGTCACACTGCTACCCATCCTTTGAAATCAAGTTAAAAGGGCTCTTTCTCTGTGAGGCCTTTTCCAGTAACTCCAGATTTAAGTGATCCCATCCTCCTTTGAAAACCAGATCTCTTAATTTTCATGTGTTGATGATATTCTAAACTATAATTTTCAATTGCTTGCCTTACGCTGTTATCTCATATAAATATATCTGATTTTGTCTCTAAAAAGATTTGAAGTAGTTACATCTCTTATCCTGTAGACAAGATTCTTATATAAAATTGTGTCAATTATCATAACAGATGAATCCCGACATCAAAACAGTTGAATATAACTGATTTTTTTTCTCACTCTTGATAACACTTCAGTGTGGTCCCTGACAGGTATCCTTCTATATGGTGATGGAGCAGCCAGACTCTTTCCATCTTGGGGTACTGCCGTCTTCAGCATGTGGCTTCCGAGGATGCCATCTAAGGTAAGAGAGCATAGAGAGGCCATATATGCTTCTTAACTAGGTTGGCACAGAAGAGTTCACTTCTCTTCTGTTTACATTCTATAGTCACCTGACCATAGTTAGATGCTAAGAAATACCAGGAAATAAAACATCTAGCTAGAAGACATTTCCCTAGACCCTATGGGGTAGGAACACAGATCCTTGGTGAACAAGTAGCTCTGCCACAACGTCTTAGGTCTCTACAGCTCCCTTACCCATGGGAGGTGCTTGATATATGTTTGCAAGAAAGAAAGAAATAAAGAAAGAGAGAGAGAGAGAGAGAGAAAAGAAAGAAAGAAGGAAGAAGAAAGAAGAAAGAAAGAAAGAAAGAAAGAAAGAAAGAAACTCAAAAAGGAAGGAAGGGAGGGAATATTGTGTCCCAAGACAAGGGTAAAGACAATTAGAAAATGTGAGCCAGAAGTTACCATGTGTTTTATGGCTACTGGTTGTAATAGTTCACAAACTTAAGGTGGGTAGGAGAGTAGCTGTTTGCCCTAAGGGAAGAATCATCAGTTTGGGATTTATCTATGTTCTTTAATCAGGTCTTGTTCCAAAGGTCACAGATTATTCTACAGAAATAGTGATGAATATTTATGAAAATATATGTTCTTCTTTTTTTTCCTAAGTATATTTTATCATTTCAGTGCTTTAAAAATTATTTATTTGCCCCAAGAACATTCTCGAAGGTGTATTTCTATTTTAGAAAATAATTGTTCTTACTGTTGGACAAACATCCATTTGTTCTAATGATTAAAGAAGTGTTCTATTACCTTGGGAATGACTCCGATTTTTAAGACCCAGGGATAGAATCACATGATTTCTAAGACAATGAAGTGTGTTGGTTTTTTTCCCCCATAGGAAAGATTCATTGGTACTGCTTTTGCTATTTTTTTCCTATCAAGAGACAATAGATAGGGTATCTATTCAAAAGCATATAATGTTATAAAGTGACAAGATGTCAAATGCACAGGCCAAGGGAGACTATCTCTTAATGCAACACATTTTTTGGGAAAATGCTAGCATCTATTAAATTGTACAAGTGAACAAAATTGATAGCTGTTAAAAAAATTAAAGCACCAGCCATGGTCTGTTTAGAGTCAATGGGGAAGACAAAACACTTTAGATCTGAACTTCCACTTCATTTTATATGTGTGTTTACTCAGGAATTGTTATGCCTTATCACTTTTATTGTTCTTTTATCACAGCTGTGTGAAAAATTACAGTTGGAGCAGTGTTCATGTTTTTACGAAAATACATTTTATTTCATGCTACAAAGCAGATCACTACCGTTTGGACTTTTATTATTAGGACTGCACAACTCCCTCCACTTTTGCTGTATTGGTATTTCTGTGAAAAAAAATCTCGTTTTATTTATGTGTTTGTTTTTATTCTGTGATTGCTTTAGCTAAGCAGAGGTGCATCTCAGAAGAACTTGCGCTAAGTTAAAAAATTGGACAAATAAAACCTTAGTACCCAACACTGACTATAAATTCCATGCCACAAACATTGCACCGAAAATGAAGGTAAAGTTCAAAGAGGATTATTTCCACAGAGGTTGATAAGAAGGGACCTTTACATGGTGACTTAACCACTCACATTCTTGAAACTGAGAGTGATATTATGATATTATTTCATTTTTCTGGAGATCAGGTGAACTGTTAGAAAGCATGATCTCAGTGAAAACCTGGCGGAACAGAGCTTCTCCTGGAACCTTGTATAAACTTGAAGGGATGGGGCTTCTAGCTGTGTCAAAAATACAGCTATAGGTCTATATTATTAATATATATCTCTCTCTTGGAGAGAGAACAGAGTTGGCTTCCTCACCCCTGTAGTTGCAGAGGTGTTTGCTCATGCAGGTTAGTTAGCTGGACTGAGGACCACCATCAGTGTGTGGGAATATCACTGTAGCTCGTTTACCCCATTCGGCATGGAGAGGGCTGCTGCTGTTTTCCTTTACCAAGTCCTCCTGCTTGCCACCGTGCTGGGAAAACAACTGTAATACAACATGTAAACACTTTACAGTTTCATATTTGAAGTTAATTTCTCTTTGCCTTGTGGTAATCCACCAATCTGCAAACATGAACAGGCATGTGCCAGGGGAAAGTGAAAAACCGTGTGTGAGGTACTGAACTGGAAGCTTGCAAGTGTGAACATCACCAGGGAACATGCCCGGGCTGCTTTGCAAAAATGTTAGTTCCTGCCTTACTCTTCAACCAAGTTCCCTAGTGTTTGGAGGCACAGGAACATGGATAAACATATGGAATGGGCAAGGCTTTTTCTGCCACCCCAGTTGTTTAACTTTCTTTGGACTGTCTGAGCGTCAAGTCAGGAATGAGAATGGGAAAAAGGCAGAGCACCGGACCTGGGATTGGGGCTTTCTTGGAATCTGTGATCCCAAGTCACAAAGACTCTAGGTACTGTCGCCCTCACCTAGCACTCCAGATGCCCACCATCAAATCATCAATTTTTTGATACCTCTTTCCTGTCTTAGCTAGTCTACGAGCACCACATCTGATAAATTTCTTGACAGTAGGGGATACTGTCCTGCTACCCTGACTCAGTTAGAAAATGGAGTCAAATTCTAAACCAGAGCTCCTTGGGATTTCCTAGAAGCACTAACTCCAAAGCCAAGGCAGGCACTTAACTCTAAACCATTAGAGATTTTTAAGTTCTCTGCCATATTTATAGGGCATCTATTTCATTATCAAGCATTTCTTGGGCACCAAAACAAATAAGACTGGTCAGTAAGAATATATACCACATATAAGGAATTTTGAGACTCTGTGGTTATTTATAACTATTGTAGTTCCAAGTCCAAAACCATAAACATTTCAGAGCATTCAGGCATAGTCTAATGACTGTGATCAAACAGAACAGTCAGGCTGGGACACTTGCAACACAAATTTGATTGTTCTCTAAGGCCAGAGGAAGTAATACAGCCTAAGGCCATTTAGGAAATCATAGTAGCAGATATAGATAGATAACTGAGGAAATCATCCTAAAGCATGAAATGCCTTGATTTACATAGGAAGAAGGGGAAAAACAAATTCTGCTTGCATTTCCAGCCCAGCTCTCTGGGACTTCCTTGCATCTAGAGAAAACACATTGCATCTGAGATCTGCTCTGCAGATTAGGGAGGGAAATTATGTACTCTGCCTCGAGGCTGCAAGCTGAACATTACAAATGGATGCATCTGGGCTGTGTTGGAAGAAGATACACTCAAAACTGTCCAAGGAGACAGAGAGAAGCCCATCTGTGTATAAAAGCCAGAATTGGGCGGCTTTTGCTTTTGTTGTAAAAATCCATTCTGTTCAAATCCCAGCTAATGAAAATGTGCATCTGTAAATAAAAAATAAATCAGGGGACTGTATTAATCCTGCAGCTGCTGTCCACTTAACTTTACTTAGAAAAAACAACTCAATTTTCTTGTCTGACTGTTCTTACTATTTAGTAGTGTGATGACAATTTGAGGGGGACAAAATAAGTATTGAAATCTCTTTATGCCTAACAACCTTGGAAATGAAAGAGCTAGGCAGTAGTTGTATGGTCATTCAATTTTGTAACTGCGTGGGTACTTGAGGTCTAGAGTCTGACACTACAAATCCCTTACCTGGCTGGTTAAACTTCTGTTTTATTTGCCCATGTTATTAATTAAATTGTTTCTCTAACCTAGGCCTGGCACTGTGCGTGGGTCAGCTGGGCAAAATTCCATGTTTTTTAACTGGAGAAGAATTTAGAAAGAATAAAAATTAACCCAAATTTTTCTCATACTTGCATTCCATGGTGACGAGAATGTTTGACTTTTAAATTGTTAGACTCTTCTTTTCTCTAGGAAGGATCATATACATTAGCTGGAATTATATAAACGTTAATTTACCTCATTGATCACAATCCACTGACTGGAAATGAGGCAAGACCACAATGAAAAAGATAAAATATTTCAGTTCTGATGAAGCAAGAGAAATGGTGCTTTCTTTAAAAGATCATCTCTCCTAGAAGTTTAGAAATTTTAAAGATCCTGGCATATAGGCCATTACAAGTATCACCATGGGATGAGGGCAGAGATAGATACAGCTTAGGATGTACAGATAGGATGTGTGGCTAGAGCACAGTAAAAGTGACGTTGAAGGTTTGTTCTTTGTATTTATAGGTCTCATTCTGCTTTTTGTTTGTTTGTTTATGCATTTGTTTTGTTTTTTAGATTCCATACGATGGAAATCATATGATATTTATATTTCTCAGTCTGACTTATTTCACTTAGCATAATACCTTCTAGGTCCATCGATGTTGTCACAACTAGAAAAAAAAATCATCCTTTTTATGGCTGCATAATATTCCATTGGATGCATGTATGCATGTGTGTGACACACATGTATATACATGTATATATAAATATGAATATATATATCTCACATCTTCTTTATCCATTTATCTATTGATGGATACTTGGATTACTTCCATATCTTGGTCATTATAAAGACTGCTACAGTAAACTTAGGGTATATATATATATATATTTTTTTTTTTTTTTTTTTTAAGATTTTATTTATTTACTCCTGAGAGACACAGAGAGAGAGAGAGAGGCAGAGGGAGAAGCAGGCTCCATGCAGGGAGCCCGACGTGGGACTCAATCCCAGGATTCCAGGATCACGCCCTGGACTGAAGGCGGCGCTAAACTGCTGAGCCACCTGGGCTGCCCAGGGTATACGTTTTTTTCAAATTATTGTTTTCATCTTCTTGGGTAAATACCCAGTAGTGGAATTATCAAATCATATGATATTTATATTTTTAACTTTTTGAGGAAACTTATTTCTACCTTGGCTTCCCCAGTTTACATTCCCACCAACAGTGGATAAGGAAGGGTTCCTTCTTAACCACATCTTTGTCAACACTTGCTTTTTCTTATCTTTTTGATTAGGTGACAGATGATGGCTACCCTTGTGGTGAGCATAGCATAATATACAGAGAAGAAAAATTGAATCACTTTGTTGTATACCTGAAACTAATGTAACATTATATGTCAACTACACTTAAATTTAAAAAAGTGACATTGAGATGCCTAGGTGGCTCAACGGTTGAGCATCTGCTTTCAGCTTGGGGTGTGATCCCGGTCTAGGGATCGAGTCCCACATTGAGCTCCCTGCAGGGCACCTGCTTCTCCCTCTGCCCATGTGTCTGCCTCTCTCTGTGTATCTCTCATGAATAAATAAATGAAATCTTAAAAATGTAACATTGTAGGAACAGTTTTATAGATAATTTCTCAAATCAAGAACAGAGTGTCTAATATAGAGCTAAAGAGATTATATCTTTGAAATACAGCAAAAATAAATGAAATTGTAGAGTTACTGAGCAACTTTTTGTTTGTTTGGATTTTGGCAATTTACTTATATATTAGTCTTACCATGTATTAATAATACTGTCTCTCTTAATAGGGAGGATTCTACTTGTTAACTTTTATTTTTTTTTATTTTTATTTTTTTTTTTACTTGTTAACTTTTAGAGGCAGATCCCAGTGGTAAATATTGACTATATCTTCTAATTTTTCAAGAGATAGACTTATTTATCCACATTTGGTTTTGATTGATACTTGCCAAATGCATCAAAGTGGAAGACTTTAAGCTCAATAAACAGTTCATGGCACTGAGGCAATATTTTCATTTACTTGTCTTTTAACATTTTCAAAATAGTCTCTTGTTGTAATGGCTCTTAAGGCACCTGGGTGGCTCTGTTGATTGAGCATCTGACTCTTTGATTTCAGCTCAGGTCATAATCTCATCATGAGATGAAGCCCAACTTGGGCTCTGTGCTCAGCAGGGAGTCTGCTTGAAATTTTCTCCCTCTCTCCCTCTGCCCCTTCCCTCTCTCTTCTTTCTGTGTTCTCTCTCTCTCTCTTTCAAATAAATAAACAAATCTTTAAAAAATGGCTCTTACAAGTGGCAATCCTCCCGGTTTGTAATCACTATGACTTGATGAGTTTGTTCTGGTGAAATTTTATGGTGGCTGGAGAAAAATCAGGTTTCTTTTAGTATCTCTTCTCTTAATTTCTTTACTTACAATTTTCAATTTCCCTAGAGATTTTTTAGAAAGAAAGTACATTCCCTTCCCTGTGCAAAATTGCTGTCTTGTTCCTTGATATCTCATTTTTCATGGTGACCACAGCTGAAATATTTTTTCTTCTTTGTTAAACCTGGTTGTCTCCACTGTGCCCATTGCTTTGTGAAACAATGAGATTGATGGCAGTATTTTGCATTCACCTGACTGTTCCTACCAATCTCTACCAATCCATTTTCATTTTAATGCTTTTCATGAAAGGCAAGCAGAGGAAATCAAATAAACTTGCATAATTCTGTTTTGAAATTCAGCTTATTATTCTCAGTTTGAAGGGTGGCAGCTAGACAACAGAGAGGCAGCTGGATGAGGTCCAGGGTTTGCTGGGTGCTGGTGAATTTTAAGGTATGGTTAATACTTTTCGATGGTCTCTTCCTAGATTTTATTTAATAATGATAATTAAATTTTAGCTAAGTACCTTGGATGATTGGCTTTGTTATTTTTCCTCATAAGAAAAAAAAACAAATGGTGTAGAATGGACTTGTGATTAATTGTATTATTTTCTCTTCAAAGATGGGAAAATAGTCTCATGTAAACATTCTTTTCCTCGCCATGCTACATTACTAAAATGCTGATGTTGGGCATTTGTAGTTGACTTAGGTATTGAGCACAAAAATTGTGCTGGGTTCTTTATGAATAAGCAGCATGATCCCTGTTGATCATCTAAGTGTTTATCTTTCCTACTATTAGAAGGCTCATTTTATACCCACTTTTATACACTAAATTGGGAGCTCTCAACACAGGACTGTTTTCAGAATCCTTGGAAAATAGCGCCTGCAGTGAAGCTTAGGTGCTAATGCTTTATTGGTCCAATCCAGGGCAATGGAGTGACAGAAAAGAGAAGTTAGGTGAAGAAGGAGGAAAACAAATAAAGGTGATGCATTAGTGAGCTATCCTTTGTTTTACAGAAAGCCACAGGTAGTCTTAGAGCCACACAAGAGGCCTCCTGTCAGGATGTTCAGAAGTACTTTACCCTCAAAAGGTCCACTATAGTAAAGCTAATTGTAGCAAAGCAAATTTATCTACTGGCTTTCACCCATCTCTTTTCTTTCCCTGGTTAAAGTAAACTCTATGGGGTGTTGACAGAGCTATATTTTTGGGTTTGTCACTAGATTGTGCAGCTAAGGAATCCAAATTCTATGTCCTGTAACTGGATACTTCATCTGAGTCAAAAGTGATTTGAAGGGACAGAGATTACAGGCTTTGCCAGCTGCTGACAGCTGAATCACACAGCTCTGGGTCTTTGAATTGGTGTACAAGGTGATGATGGTACAACAGGCTGAAGACCCAGGAGGTGGGTGACATGGAGAGAACCTGAGGATATGTATGTGATATATTTAATATGAGTATATTACATCATGAACTAGAGGGTATTATGCTAAGTGAAATAAGTCAGTCAGAGAAAGACAATTATCATATGATCTCACTCATATGTGGAATTTAAGATAAAAGAGAGGATCATAGAGGAGGAGAGGAAAAAATAAAACAAGAAGAAATCAGAGAGGGAGACAAATCATAAGGGGCTCTTAATCATTGGAAATAAACTGAGGGTCTCTGGAGGGGAGGAGTAGGAGGGTGAAGTGACTGGGTGATGGACATTAAGGAGGGCTCGTGATGTAATGAGCACTGGCTGTTATATAAGACTGATGAATCGGGATCCCTGGGTGGCGCAGCGGTTTGGCACCTGCCTTTGGCCCAGGGCGCGATCCTGGAGACCCGGGATCGAATCCCACGTCGGGCTCCCGGTGCATGGAGCCTGCTTCTCCCTCTGCCTATGTCTCTGCCTCTCTCTCTCTCTCTCTCTCTCTCTCTGTGTGACTATCATGAATAAATAAAAATTAAAAAAAAAGGAATGAACATTAAAAAAAAAAAAAGACTGATGAATCACTGACCTCTACCTCTGAATCCAATAGTACATTATATATTAATTGAATTTAAATAAAAAATTAAAAAAATATTGTGGGAAATAAACTAGATAGAGAAACATATAATGTAAAACATGTATTTACATTCAACAAATTCCTAAAAGATAAAAACTGCTATTTTGGAGGAAAAAAAAGAAAAAAAATAAGTGTGTTCCATCCTTATGTGTGATTCTTTGCTATATGCCCTGAAGAGAAGTTATTACTGCCTTCTACTACTGCTTACTTTGTATATTCATGTCTCCCTCAGCTTTCTTATTTACTTATTTATTTTTAATTTTTTTGTGTATTTTAGTTTTTCTAGGGTGGGCTAATACATCCTTTTCTTCTTCTGTTTTTTTTCTTTTTCTTTTCAGAAACAGAGAGTGCACTATGCCATAGCATAAAGAAAGTAATTGCTTGATTGAAAAAGTACCAAGTTGAGAGATACTATTCAATAATGTACAATGTCATTTTCAACAATTCAGTGAAGATATAGATGATTGTGTTACATTGATTTGCAATCTGGCATTGAGTATAAATGTTAATAATTTGATCATTCACAATTAATAAATGTGCTTTGAGATGGTTTAAACAAAAGAGTTAGAAAAATGATGAGCAATAATATGGGAATTTAGTCATTAGTGATATACCAAGACCCAAATTCTTGTAAAGGAAAAGATAAGATGATTTAGATGACTTGCTCCTGATACCATGACTGTATTGAATACTGAGGTCTGAACTGACCATGGAGTAAGATTTTGACTAATCTTACTAAATTACATATTCTGGGTACAAAGCCCAGTTCTACTTTCTAGTTTTGTGACTTTGAGGAGTTATTCATCCTCTTCAAAACTTTAGTTTCCTCATATGTAAAATGGCAATAATATTAGCATTTCACTGTGCTCCATAAAACCAATAGGTTTTTTTTTCTTTTTTTCCTATTGTTATTATATAAAGGAAATAAATGTAGTGACTTGGGCACATAATATCTTAGTATAGACTTTTCAATATTTGAAATGTAAGTGGCTCTCAGACTCTTTCCCTATGAAACCCTGAAGGTACCACAATGCCTTTTTCCTATTCCATCTTTTCCACTCTACTAAGAATTGCAATTTGCAAATAATAGTGTTCAAATCACTCTTTGAACTGTATCTCACTTCATTTTTCATGTAGTTTGCTGCCCACTATCTGCAAACAATTCAGATTTTCATTGTTTCTTCAGATGGGATTCTCTTATAATGCTACTATCAGTCTCCTTTGGGTCCATGATTTCCATGTTAAGAAGCATTCTACTAAATATTTTAGTCAAGCAGTTGACAGAGATTTATCGAGCAACTTTATAGCACATGTTAGGTGTGATATAAAGCATTAGACATTCAGCAATGAAAAAGACTGAGTTCTTAATTTGCAGATGCTTATTCTATAGACTGTTGGATACTTAGGAAAGGATAATTTTCAGTGCTGATAGAGGTGATAATAGTAAGGAAACTGGATGAGATTGAAAACCTTGGTAAGGAGGATCACATCTTCTGATGGGAGGGCTGACTTCCCAGTGTGCTCTGCTGTTGAAAGAAGAGCTTGGGTGGTCTTTGTTTGCTTGTTTGATCTTTATAGCTGAGGATTCCTCCGTCTTTGTTTTTGGTAACACTTACCTCCAACATCTTTAATTTGACATCAGGCCTGCTGAAGTCATATTTGAAAATAAGGCTATTCTATTTCTCCTAGTCCTAAGCTTTAACACATGCACAAAATTCAACTACCGAGTCAGATGACTCCAGTGCTGATGTATGTCTTTACTGTGGCAGACAGGTTTCAGGAAGTCAACTTCTGGTATGCAGAGGTATCTAGTTCATGATTTCTCTAATGACTTTCCCAAAGGCCTCGAAGTCTTAATATTACATGAGATAGCACATATTTTAAATTCTTATCTAGCTTAAAAAAAAAGGTTTTAACTAACATGTTAATAATCATTTGAGTTGCCTATTGATGTATCTTTTTGGTGTATCTTGGAAATATATCCTTGCATATTGTAGCATGTAACTGGATAATATTTTTAGCTATCAAGATTTTTTTTCTTTTTATATTTTCTACTTTTCCACCCTCCTATTTAAAGAATTAGTTGGCTCTGGACTTTTTGCCAAGCACAGGTATGGAGCAAGTCAGAAAATGCAGTACCTCACAAACCTTTGTAGCCAGTCACTTATTCAAGGAATGTTTATGGACCCTTCTAAGTGCCAGGCACTATTCTGGGTGTTGGGTGTTGGGGAAATAAGCACTGGAAAGAAAAACAAAAGACAAAAACCAAACAGATTAAAAAACAAACAAATCCTTCTGATAGACTTTGATAGACTATAGACTTTGTGGGGGTTACTATTTTTCAGAAGGTCTTAAAGCATTAGAAAAATGTGGGGACTATTGCAGAGGAAGCAGAAGGAAGGAAATTCATGGCACAAAATAATTTGATAAGAAAAATGAAAAGAGATGGGATTTTTGAGACTGAAAGTCTAAACTGTTCCTGAGTTGGATAATGATATGGGTTGCAGTATGTCCTCCAGAAGTGATATGTTAAAGTCCTAACCTTCGGTACCTGGGAATGTTAACTTATTTGGAAACAGGATCCTTGTAAATGTAATCAAGTCAAGATGAGGTCGTTAGAGTGGGTCCTAAATCCAGTATGACTCGTATGCTAATCAGAAGGGCAGAAGGGGAAAAGCACCATGAGAAGACAGAGAAACACAGGGGAAACTCCATGTGATGACCAGGCAGAGATTGGCATGATGCAACTACAAGCCAGGGAATGCCAATGGTTTTGGCCACCCCCAAAAGGTAGGTTGAGGCAAGGAAGTATTCCACTTGGATTCTCAAAGGAAGCATCACCCTGATGACCCCTGGACATGGGACTTCTAATTTCCAGAACTGTGAGAGAATAAATCTTCCTGGTTTTAAGCCACAAAGTTTGTGTTATTTTGTTATCGTGACTCTGAGAAGTGGATAACAAGTAGTGAGGAAAGAGTGTAGTAGGACAAAGGAGGATTATGAGATGTGAGTGGGGGTAGGAGTGAGGAGCTGGTTTTGGAGAAGCTGCTCAAGATGGTAACTACTGCCCATGACAGTCAAAAGCACCTACCTGGCAGCATATTCATTTGGTAGGCCTGCCATGACAAAATATCACAGACTGTGTGCTTTAATCTCAGAAATTTATTTTTTTTCACAGTTCTGGAGGCTAGACATCCAAGATCAAGTTTGTTGGCAGGGTTCATTTCTTCTGAGGTCTCTGTTCTCGGCTTAGAGATGGCTGCCTTCTCACTGTGTCCTCATGGGGGGCTTCTGTGGGTACATGTCTGTATCTATGATTTCTCATCTTATAAGGACACCAGGCAGGTTGGGTTAGGGCTAACTACATGCACATTTGAGCTTATTTCAACCCAATCACCTCTTTAGGCCTTATCTCTAAGTCACATTGTGAAGTTGTGGGGGTACCTCAGAACTTTAATATATGAATCTGGGGGGACACAATTCAGTCCAAAACAGGCAAGGAGTGGCATATATGCACATCCAGGATCTCTGTGGGAACTGGACAACAGATTTCCCCATATTTCCTCAGAGGCAACCTGCCTTTGCCCACACATGTGGACTGCAGTAGTTGTTTTAGATGGCGCATGTGAAGCTTTCATTTTGTTGGTACTTTCCTTGGTGCTCACCCAACAGAAGCAACCTCTGTCATTGCCTAAGACTTGGTTTTTATATAGTTTATCCCACGTATACATCTCCTCTTAGTCAACTTTAGGACCCGGGTAAGCCTATGAAAAGGAGACCTAATGGGAAGGGTAGAAGTCCTTTACACTTGTATTGAGGGGGGCTAATAAAACAGCTTGGTACCTGTGATATGGGACAATCATTAATGATACTCCAACTACAAGTATTCAGTATATTCCACTGATGAATATTTATACCAATAAGTATATAAATACTCTTGAAAAAAAAATACTCTTGGGCCTGCCTGTCCATGAAAATGTAAATATGTAGATTATGCCTAATTAAAGGAAGAAGAGAGTTAACTGTAGTCAACAAGGCACATAAGAGATTAGAAACACAATTAAGGATGTAGAAAGCAGGGAGTACTAACTCTTCCATTTATCAAAAGTGCAGTGTACAGGATATTGTCTATTCCCTGAAAAGATTACTTTGGTGTGTTTTTATAAGAGATGACTAGCAAAGCTTGCTTCTTAGGAGTTTTGGGGGTATAGAAATGGTTGCCTCATCCAGGCTTGAATGCAAAGCTAGGAACTATGGCCAAGGACAGTGCTGGGACTGCTTGGATGATGTCACTGTCAGACGGAAGTCAATAGTCAGGCTGTGTATATTGTGTTTGGCCAAGGCCTTCAAGTCTACATGTGGTAGGGATACGAGTATACATGGTCTGGACAGTGCTGCTGCTGTGAACTGTGGAGAAATCTCAGTAGTCACCAAAAGGGTGCTAAGTTGTCCCATTGGAGGAGTGGGGAGGGAAATACAATTGCAGGAACAGAAAGTATTCCTCATTCTGTATTCAATAAGTTGGCCACCTTTTCATATTGCTCCTGTGTTTCCTTGTTAGCCTAAAATAATTCCTAAAATTCTCATTGTTGGCTAGGAGATGGAAGCTTTTCAATTTATATTCAACTACTGACATTCACCGGTATGTTGTAGGGCCATTTGAAAAAGTTCAGATTCTCAACTAATAATATAGCCATGAAATTTGTTGACAAGGAAAAGACCGCATAGCTGTGTTGAGAGGCATCCACTTCTGGACTTACTCTTTATCACAGTATTTCTTAAAATATACAGAGTCACCTGGAGGCTTGTTAAGGATATAGCTTCCCTGACCCCACATCAGATTTACAGAATCAGAATCTTTGGATTTTGCATTTTTTTCAAACACTTGGAGTCATTCTTGGTACCCTACAATTTGAGAAGTGCTCTACACGTTATTCAAATTTACAACTGAGCAAAATTATGAGTTATGACAACTCATGAACCTTCTTGAGTTTGTTCTCAAGTAGATGCAGTTATGAATGTAGTATATGAAAATGCTGAGGTTCTAGTGATTATTATTTCTGAGAGCAAGAAAAGCAGCAGAGGAGACTTGGAGATGTCTTTTTTTGTTTGCCCATTTGCTCTCCATTCTCTTTCTCCTTCCTCTTATCAGTAAATAACAAACACGAACCATAGAAAGAATAGGAAAAAAGCAAAAGAATCTTAAAAACATTCATTTTTTAAAATAGAATGCCCTGAATATTGTGGGAACTTTATAGGACTTAAAAACATCTCAGGTGAACAGAGTTTTATTAATCATTACAATTTTTGGTTGGTGACACAGGATTATCACTAGTCTATGCCTACCCCACCTCTTGAAATTCACTACTAATGGAAGAACTAGAAACTTATCAATAGCTTACATTTACTTCTGTATTTCTCTCCTATTCCATGCCTGTAGATATGTATACCACCCTAAGTTTTATCTCCCTGGTTTTTTATTGAGAAGTATTTACCCCATATATTAGATGCCAAATAATATATCGTTAACCTTAAAACTCAGTGTTGTTTTCTGGGACATGTCATTTTCAACCTCCCTGTTATTCATTCATGTTGTTGCATGTAGACATAGTTTATTCTAATTCTTACTTTTTCAAAATAACACCTTATTATGATAAACATCTCTGTTTATTTATTTATTGATGGGTATTTTACAAATTTTACAGTATTTTCATGGTATGAGCACTGTGTCCATGCATATTAGTTCACATTTCTTTCCTAAAATTTGGTATAGCCTCAGAGAACCATTACTGAACTATAGCGTAGTATGGTTATACATACCTTTAAAAGGGAATGCCAAATTGTCCCTCAAAGTTGATATACCACTGGAAATGTAAAGAAATCACACTGACTTCCATCACCTCCAACATTTCATATTGCCAGATTTCTTTATTTTTTCAATCAAGTGGGTTAAAATGATATTTTATTATGTGTCTGATTTGCATTTTCTGAGTGACCAGTGTTGTTGAGGATTTCTTCTTATGCTTATTCTCAATAGGTGTTTCATTTTCTTTTTTTTTTTTTTAAGATTTTATTTATTTATTCATGAGAGACGCACAGAGAGAGAGAGAGACAGAGACAGAGACAGAGACAGAGACACAGGCAGAGACACAGGCAGAGGGAGAAGCAGGCTCCATGCAGGGAGCCTGACGTGGGACTGGATCCCAGGTCTCCAGGATCATGCCCTGGGCCAAAGGCAGGCACCAAACCACTGCGCCACCCAGGCTGCCCAGGTGTTTCATTTTCTGTAAAACACCTGCTGGTATCTTGCCTGTTACATATTTCATATTCATTTTTCTTTATTGGTTTCTAGGGATTCTTTATATGTTTTAATACTAATCTTTTGTTACTTTTTACATGCTATTAATATTTTCTACATGTTTTAGATTGACTTTTCACTTATATTAAGGTATCTTTTTTCCCCTCTACGATTTGGGAATTTTCTCTCTTGTTGAAGCTCTTCTTCCATATCTCAAGGGCAGAAAGATGTAACTTATATATTTTTAAGTTTGAAAGTTTTGCTTTAAACACTGCTAGGAGCTGACTTTGATGTCTGGGGTGAGGTGAAGAGTTCTTTTTAGTTTTTTCATGTGGAGAACTAATTTTTTTTAGCTCCATTTCTTGCATTGTCCTTCCTTTCTCCTCTGGGTGACCATGTCACTTCTACCACCTGTCAAAGTTCCATATGTGGTATGGGCTTATTTCTGGATTCTGTTTTTTTCTCCTGGTCAGGTTTTCCTTCCTCATGTTAATATCATTTTGCCTCTCTAGTATAGCATTGTAATAAGTCTATATATCTGGTAGGACAAATCTCCTTTCTTCTCTTCTGAGGTGTAATTTTTGGCTCTTTGCTCTTCCATAGGCATTTTAGAACTATTTTGTTTTTCTAATTCTATAAAAGACTTCATTGGCATTTTGATTGGAGATGCATTACATTTATAAGTCAATTTGGGGAGAACTGATATTTTTGTGATATGAAGACTTCCTATCCATGAGCATAGAAGAGTTCTCCATTTATTTATGTCTACTTCAATGTTTTCCTTAATGTTTTATAACACATCATTTTAATTTATTTTATAGTTTTTTTTTGTTCTACCCTTTTAAAAAAGATTTTATTTGTTCATGAGAGACACAGAGAGAGATTGAGGCAGAGACATAGGCAGAGGGAGAAGCAGGCTTCCTGCAGGGAGCCCGATGTGGGACTTGATCTCAGGACTCCAGGATCACACCCTGAACTGAAGGCAGATGCTCAACTGCTGAGCCACCCAGGCATCCCATTGGTTCTACTTTAAATATTGTCTTAAACATTTTCTAATTCTTTGCTACATGAATCTGTTTCTCATAGGTGGTGATAATTTTGATTACTTGATTTATCCAGGCTGTAATTGTAATTTTCTATAGTTGCAAATAATAAACAATCTGTGAAGAGACATTAAGACCATGCACATATCCTACTCGTCATCAAGAGTTTGATATCAGACTCAAATTCAGCTTACTTTGTTCAAGGCTTGATGTGGAACTATATTATTGGGCCTGTGAAAACTTTGGGTAACTTTGCCCTTTCCAAATGTGCTGGCTCAATCTGGCTAGGTGCTACCCTGGCTCCCATCTACTCAGAATTCCAGCAGCTCTGGTATCAACTCTCCACCTTTACCAACTGCCCATAAGTATTTCATTCCATAGCCATGAGAAGTTCTTGTTAGGCTCTAGGCTTCTATATTTCACCATTCCTACTATTTGCTTTTTAAAGCTCAGGTCTGGATAGTCTGTCTATGTTTTGGTGGGGGAGAGTACCCATGCCTGAGGACCAGAGTGCCGTATAACTGAGGCTTGGTGGTAGCAGAACAGGAGGTTCAGTCTCTCAGAGCTTCTAGACTTTGGAAGCCAATGACTTCTGGTCTTATTAGAGTATAATTTCTCATATGATAGAAATATTTTTTCCCAGTATTAAGATAACTCAAACCTATGTGCTATCATATTTGAAGCACTCAGCATTTAAAAAAATAAAAAGCAAAATTTTAAGCTACTTACTTCTTCAGTTGACAGATCTAGTGTATTAGGGAAATCAAGATATTTCTAAAATATTAGAATGTTTTAAAACTGAGGTTAGCAATTACATTCCTTGAAAAGCCATGCAAGGCAGAAAATTGGGTTGTTAGATGATTTCTAGATTTAACCCAGGATGATAATACCAGATCCTTTTAAAAAGTTTTGAAATACCTGATATCATAACTTAAAATATGTTCTGAAGTGAATTGTTATTTTTTTCACAATTTTTCTTTACTTTTAGGAAAATTACTTTTTATGAGCACAATGAATAAAAGAAATAGAAAACAGTTTTAGAGGATTTTAAATTGTTGAACACATTAAGATAAATGCTAGAAATTTTCCCCTTTTCTTTTATTAAGGAGACAGCCATATTCCAATTTCTTTCACTTATTTTGTAATAGCACTCTCTGATTTGAAAGATTTCAAGTTGAAAATCTATAGGTAGTGAACAGAAAATACCATGGGGATGATTTGAATTGCTAGAGGTTGGCATTCTATCATGTGCAGAAACATATCATGGCAGTGAATGTCAATGCAGCTGCATGTTGTTTTCTTGGAGGGGGGATATTATTAAAAGGATTTGATTGGCTACATAAATTTAATGATGCACTAATTTTTAAAGTGCTTTTGATTCTTGAAACTCTTACATAACTTCAAGAGTTAAAAAACTCAACTTAATAGCAATAACTTTTGTACTTAAAAAAATTTTATTATTATTATTTTTTAAAGATTTTATTTATTTACATTTTTGAGAGAGAGAGAGTGAGCAGAGAGGCAGAGGAGGAGGGAGAAAATCCTAAGCAGACCCCCTGGTGAGCATGGAGCCAGACCTGGTCTTGGTCTCAGGACCCTGAGATCATGATCTGAGCCGAAGCCAAGTGACACATAATTGAATGAGCCACCCAGGCACCCCTAACTTTTGTACTTTAAAAACTATTTTGAGGGATCCCTGGGTGGCGCAGCGGTTTGGCGCCTGCCTTTGGCCCAGGGCGCGATCCTGGAGACCCGGGATCGAATCCCACGTCGGGCTCCCGGAGCATGGAGCCTGCTTCTCCCTCTGCCTATGTCCCTGCCTCTCTCTCTCTCTCTCTCTCTCTGTGACTATCATGAATAAATAAAAAAATTTAAAAAAAAATAAAAAATAAAAAAAAAATAAAAACTATTTTGAAATAGGACAAATGAGTCTGTACTCCACTTCCCCTCCTCCACATGGAGACAGAAGTAAAAATCCTATGGCTGCTAATCTTTTTTTCAAATCTGGATTTATTTTAACAATGTTGCCAGAACACATTTTGCAATTGTATTATTCGATTATCTTTTGGGAACTGTATTCTTTCCTAGGGACGCTGTGGCTAATTACTACAAACTTATGTCTTGAAATAACTTCTGTCTTTCTCAGTTTTGGAGACCAGAAGTCTAAAACCAAGTTGTCCACAGGGCTGTTCTCCCTCTGAACACTCTAGAGGAGAATCTATTCCTTGATTCTTCCCACTTTTTGGTGATTCTTGCCTTGTGCTGGTATCACTTCAATCTCTGCCTCCATGATCGTGTTGGCTTTCTTTGTGGGGCTTCTTCTCTGTGTTTCTGAGTCAAAACTTCTGCCTTTCTCTTATAAGGATACATATCATTGCTTTTCAGAGACACCTGGAAATTCTGGAATAAGCTCCTTTTCTCCATATCATTAATTACAGCTTCTGCCATACAAGGAACTATTCACAGATTTTGGGGGCTAAGATGTAGACTTATCTTTTGGGGACCACAATTTTGCTGACTACATTTCATCCTCCTCAAATCATATTCATCCCATATGTAAAATACATTTTCTCTGTCCCAACATCTCCAAAAGTCTTAATGCATTTCAGCATTAACTCTAAGTCCAAAAATCTCATCTAAACATGATTGCTTGGGCACCTGAGTGGCTCAGTCGGTTAAGCGTCTGACTCTTGATTTTTGGCTCAGGTCATGTTCTCAGGGTCGTGAGAAGACTCCTTGCATCAGACTCTGTGCTCAGTGGGGAGGGAGTCTGATAGTCTCTCTCACCCTCTGCCTCTCCCTCCACTCTCTCTCAAATAAATAAATCTTAAATAAACACAATTGCTAAAAATGTCCCAAATCTCATAATCTAAATCATCTGCTTAAGACATAGAGGAGACTCTAAGTATAAGCCACCTTGGAACAACATTTCCTTTCCAAATGTAGACCTGTGAAACAAGGTCTAGAAAACAAGTTATCTGCTTCCCAAATACAGTGGCGGGACAGACATAGCATATCAGCCACAGACATTCCCATTCCAAAAGAAAGACAATAAAAGAAATAAGAGTCACTGAGAGTTGACTAGGGTAGGCTAAATGTTGGCCCCCCGAAGGTATGTTAATGCCCTAGTTTCCAGATCCTGTGATTATTGCCTTATTTAGTAATAGAACTGGTTTGACTAAGGACCTTGAAGAAAGGAACTGTCTGGATTACCTCAGTAGATTCTATCACATGTATTCCTATAAGAGAAAGGCGGAGCGACTTTCAGACAGGCAGGCACACAGAGGAGAAGACAAAGAGGAGAAGGCACTATGACCCCAGCAGTAGGGACTGAAGTGATGCAGATGCAAGACAAGAAATACCAAGGAATGTCTATAGCCTCCAGAAGCTTGGAGAGGCAAAGAACAATTCTCTCAGAAGAGGCATAATCCTGCTGGCATCTTGATTTGAGACCTCTGCACCATCCAGATCTGTGAGAGAATACATTTCTATTGTTTTAAGCTATCAAGTTGTAATTTATTACAGCAGCCCCAGGAAATGAATATAGGAGCATTTGAAGTTTTCTTGCTCAAGATTGAATTACTTCTCCTTTATGTAGTATAAATATTTTTGACCAATGAAATCTTCAGCATTAACATTCATTTCCAAATCATGCATCACTGACAGGCAATAATAAGTAAAATCACGATTGAAAAGGAAGCCATGACATCCGTGTGTTTTCTGCCCTTGTCAATGTGGGGGGAGAGGATGTTTGTTAGTTTGTTGAAAAAATTAAATAGTCACATACTATGGAAGTTCCACTAGGTGTCAAATTTTGCTTCCTTTGTTGTGTGTAGACAAATTTCAGGACAGAAAAAAAAATTAGCTCATATATTGTATCAGATAGGGCCTATAAGGAAAGCAGACAACAGCTATTTTCACAGAGGTAATTAATGTGAGGATGTAAACAAGTGGGCACTGGACAACCGAGGAGGGAAGGGGGAACAATGAGGCTGTGCAGAGGCAGTAAGTGAGGGGAGCAGCTGCCAGCCCTTGGGAACAGGGGGCAAAGGGGAGAGGCTATGGTGATTAGATCCGATAGGCTCAGAGGAGGGACTCTGTGGGTCCTGTCCTGGCATCTTTAAGGTGACACAGGTGGCTGGTCTTGGAGTGTGGAAAACGTAGAGACTGGAGTTGGCTGTTACTGCAGCCAGCTGCTGTAGCTGGGCTGACGTGGTAGCGTCTGTGACCCCGGCCCAAGAGGGAGGCGACACAGAGGGGCAGGCATCCTCCGCCTCCTCCAGCCCCGCATCCCTCGGCTCTGCTCCCGGGGCCTGGCAGGGGCTGAGAGGCGCAGCCGCGTGGGCAGCCGTGGGCAGCCGTGGGCAGACGTGTGCGGCCAGTGCCAGCCCCGGCCCGCGAGCTCGGGGGGGGGGTAGGTTTGCAGGGAGCTGGGGAGCTTAAGAGCCGTCTCAGACGTGGGCACGTCATATAGAAATGGAGACTAATGAGGCGGCCTGTCATTTTAACTAAAAAAAATTAGTCTTGTTTTCTTTCCTAAGTTCTTAAGCATCATTTACTTCATTTGGAGCGAGTGAAAGGCAGGCTGCTGGCGCACGGGCGCTGCTTGTTAGTCCAGGGGAGGGTGGACGGTCTGGGACTGCTCCTGGGACTGGGTTGCGGGCCCCCCCGCGGAGGGAGAGCGGGAGCATTTCCAGAACTGAAGTGTCAGCTCTTCTGGGTCTCTCAGGGCCGATTGGTGGGGGCGGGGGTGTGTGAGGTGGATGGAGGGATGCTCTCGAGTTAGGGATGCGGTAGTGGCTGCATTAAAGGAAGATGCGTTTGCACAAAAGAAATAGCAGCTACGTTTAGTCTTGGGAACCATTTAGAACCGCTGCCAAGTGTTCCACTTAGTCTTAAAAATGGATGCAATTTGAGAAAATTATACTCCTGGCAAGCTATTTTACTGGAATCAGAGGGCAGTGTGATATTTTCCAGTTATGTTTCTCTTGAAAGGGGACTTCTTTTAGTAAGAAAAGGTTTGCCGTTGACATGTCTGAGGACCAATGCTGTCTTGCTGTCCCCCACCAGCCCTTACTGGTGCACAGAGGTCCAACATGCTATAGCTCCTCAGCATATGGTCTCAGAACATTCTTTTTGTGTGAATTGTGTTTCTTGACCTGGACGTTTGCCTCTTGCCCCAAGTACATTCAGTTAGGAAGGTGCAGGGCTGTGGCACCAACTCTTGAAAGGGGTGGAGGACTTACATGGAACCTCTGGCTCTTTTGTGACCTTTCAAGATACCTGGAGTGGCTTCCCAGTATCCACTGGGGTGCCCCAGAAGGAATGGATCTATGGCTATGTGTTAGCTACTCTTAGCATCATTTTCTCCAAAGGCTCTCTCTGCTGTTGTCTATTCGGCACTCTCCTGAGCATTGGTGCTTTCTGCCATAATTTTACCTTCTTCTCTCATATTTATGTTCTCACTATCTGAGAGAGTGAATTTTTTTTTTAAACATAAGTGTTCCAGAAGATGTATACTCATGATGCCCACATGAATACCCTGCTCCCCCTGCTTAGACTTTGCCACTCTTCTGTGGACCACCATGGCTATCCCTCCTGCAGACCTCTGGGGCAGGTGCCTACCTTGAAGTCTCAGAAAAGGAAGGGAGTGGCATGGAAGGGAAAGGAAGAATAGAAGGAGTAAGAAAAGTTGAATCAGGAAAATTTTAATACATATTCCCTGAAGCTTTTCTTTTAAAAAATGTAAAAGGCTGGGGCTAGAGTTGGGAGTAGGGAGACAGAGGAGAGCTCAGATGGAAAGAAAAAAAGTAGAGGAACAGGAGATAACAAAGGCCTCCAGTATATCGAGCAGAGAAAAGAAAGAATGAAAAGGATTCACTGCCAAGCCCCCCAGCCCCCCCCCCCCCCCCCACGTCAACTGCACAACTGCAGACCATCCAGTGTGACATGTTCATCTATGGGCAAGTCCCTCTGAACAGACGGTTGAGGATTCAAATTTCAAATGGTTGCTCATGGTGCCAGGTGTTTCTCCCATGCTCCCCTGGTATGTTTGCTTTCTCTGTCTTCCTCCCTCATGCTCTGCTGATGCAATTGCCTCTGATACTCCCATAAGAAAACCGGAGTAATCACACTGGAACTTTTTAACAATCACATCACCAACTTGTCCACTCACCTGCATTATTTGTACCATGCTTTTGCTTTGCTGTTACACAGAGTGTCCACACTCCAACCAAAATCAAGCATACCAGCCCCTTTGTGCCCTGGATGACCCCATTTCTTTTTACCCTCTTAAATCCTTTGCTTCTATAGTTCTTCCACCTTCCTTTGATATTATCTATTCATTTTACTCAACTGGTTTATCCGCATCAGGATTCTAGCTTAAGAACAACACAAAACACTCCCTCCAAATGCCTCATAGAGGCAGTCTTATATTTCCACTTCTATCTAAGACATGCTCAGCTCAGGGATAAATAACACCGTGTCTTCTGCGACACAATGTGTTTGACGACATGCACGGTGTATTGCAAATAATGGTACTATTTATTGTGGAGATGTTGAAATTTGTGATTGATTTACTTCGACATTTGGAATGATTATTGGCCCTAGTAATGTTACTCATTCACTAGCATTCTGATACACTTTCTTTAGTGGGAAATAGATGAAATGAAAGCTTTTATGCTAAGAATAGGGAGTGTGCCCTGCGCAGGAGTAACTGTTATGATTGAAGAAAAATTCTCTCATGGCTTCCCTAAGCCAATTAATGGTATCTCCAGCTTTTCATTTGGCATAGAAAATTCTGTCTTGCACCCAGCAGATAGTTTCAGAATTTTCTTTTCTTTTAAGGTATTGATAAGCATTCCAAGAAGACTAATTCACTTTTTTAAAAAAGTGAGGTGACTGGGTGAATATTGCAAAAAGTTTGTTGGTTTTTTTTTTTTTAATGAATCTTGCAACTTGCTTATTTAAAACAATATAGTGATCAAGAAAGACTTCGAGTCAGACTATGAACTGGAAAACAATAGTTGGAACTTAAACCAATTAAACTGTGATTTTCTTAGTTATAAATCATAGTAATTAAAAAGTAAGCAAACTAAGAGACAAAAATAAATCGGAAACCAGCTCTAAGTTTTCTTTTTTTTTTTTAAATTTTTATTTATTTATGATAGTCACAGAGAGAGAGAGAGAGAGAGAGAGAGAGAGAGAGAGAGAGGCAGAGGGAGAAGCAGGCTCCATGCACCGGGAGCCCGACGTGGGATTCGATCCCGGGTCTCCAGGATCGCGCCCTGGGCCAAAGGCAGGCGCCAAACCGCTGCGCCACCCAGGGATCCCAGCTCTAAGTTTTCTAAAGCAACTAGTGTAGACTATTGAAATATTCTATCCCGAACTAGGATTTCATTCAGTATGAGACCTAGGTTGGAGCCAGTGTCTTAATAGTGACACAAACTCATGGTGTTTAAAGTGCAAGATAAGCACAGGACAAGTTGAAGTTCCTGGATACATCACTTGTCTGTGAACTCCTTGAGAGCCAGGGATAAGACAGTGCTGGACAATTATTATATGCTCAATAAATACCTGTTAATTGACTCAAGAATCCAGTCTGTTATAGCTGGCTGAATTCACGATCACCTTTCAGCTATAAATAGTATGTGGAATTCATCAGGTAAGAATTAGGGTAACCTTCATGTACCTTTTAAATTTTTATTTCTTACTTAGCTTTAACCTCTCTTTATTCTGAACTCCACCCTTATTTATCCTTGAGGTAAAAACTTGGACATGTAATTCTCCTCACTGTATAGCATTATTATTTTATTTTATTTTATGTTTTTGAAATTTTTTTCTCATTTTATTTTATTTTTTTAAAAGATTTTATTTATTTATTAATGAGAGACACAGAGGAAGAGAGAGAGAGGCAGAGACAGGCAGAGGGAGAAGCAGGCTCCATGCAGGGAGCTCGATGTGGGACTCGATCCCGGGTCTCCAGGATCAGGCCCTGGGCCGAAGGCAGGGGCTAAACCACTGAGCCACCCGGGCTGCCCTGTGTAGCATTATTATTAACAGGATTTACAACTTTAAATTTGAGCACCAATTTATAGATGAAGAAAGAATTGAGAGATGGCAATGCCAGAGTTATGAATGAGCCTCAATTGTCCTTATGTTCAGCAGCTTAGTTTGTTTGTTCAGCTTTTTAGAGAATCTTTATCTCATTCTGGGTTAAATGATCTGCTCTAAAGTGCTTCCATGGTCATTGACTTGCTGGGAACGATTTTTCAAGAAGAGAAGACTGAAGGTAAATGTTGATCACATGGAATTTGGTTCTCTCTTCTTGTTTTTAATTATCCTTGAGGTCACTGAGTACAGAGGAGCCTTGCCTTCTACTGATAAGACTTCTTATAACAGTTATGGATAAATTTTCTTCACAACAATTAATTCTCAGCTTCAGTACGAGTGCACATGCCAACAATATCTGTAAAGGAAGAGACTTCCCTACAGTGCTCAAGCTCTAAGCATTAACAAAGTATAAAAAGAAAAATTAAGTCACTTCACTGGCTAATACCCTTGATTTCTTCTTCCCCAAACTACTTGTATTTCTTCCCCAAACTACTTGTACTTGTACTATGAAGGCTATATCAGTAGGTTTGGAAATAGGCTGAGGTATTCTACTGAAGTGAGAAATGTACCTGTACCACACTGGCTTCTGGTCAAGGAATGAAATACACTGATGAAGAGTGTCACTCTGTAAACATGGACCATGGAGTTCTGGGGGTGGTTTATATCAGCTTGTCAGCATTGTTTATTAATAACAGTGAGTCTTGATGATTCCTGCCTGGTCTCAGTGAGACCCAGAAAGGTCTTCACTCTTGAGGCTAATTATGTCGTAGAATTATGCCTGTGTGAACAGCAAGGTTATACGGTATGTTGGCAAACTGAATTTAAATAAAGTATAAAAAATATAAAATAAAACCAAAAACAATCCAGCTGAAACTCTCTTTTAGGCTTTTTGATTCCAAAGTGTTTGTGCACATATTGGTGGTTCCTGATCTGAGGGAGAAAGTGCACCCTTACGAAGGAGCCCACCTCTCCTTTGGCTGAGATGCATATCCTTACTTAATACTATTGCTACATTGTGTCTTAAAAAAATCCCTGGCATTGTACATTTATTAAAAGAATATCACAATTTTGTAGACAATTAGACTGGCTCTACTTTATTTTTTAAATGTTTGACTCCTAATATCTCTTTTTAAGATAAATATTTTATGTTTTTAGAGCACTTTTAGATTCCCAGCAAAATTAAGAGGTAAGTACAGATATGTCTCATATACTGCAGTCCCCACCCACGCATAGCCTTTCCACTATCAACGATGATCACCAGAGTGGTACATTTGTTACAACTGGTGAACCTACAATTGACACATCAGGATCACCCAAAGTCCATGGTTTACCTTAGGGTTCGTTTTGGTGGTGTATATTCTGTGGGTTTGACAAATGCATAATGACATGTATCTACCATTATGGTATTATACAGGGTATTTTCACTGCCCTAACAGATCCTCTATGCTCTGCCTATTCATCTCTTCCTGGCAATATTTGATCTTTTTACTGTCTCCGCAGTTTTGCTTTTTCCAGAATGCCACCTAGTTGTAATTATACAGTATATAGCTTTTCCAGATTGGCTTTGTTCATGTAATAATAGGCATTTAAGTTTCCTCTGTGTCTTTTTATGGGCTGATAGTTCATTTCTTTTTGGTGCTGGGTAATACTCCATTTTCTTTGTGTACTGCAGTTTATCCATTCACCTACTGAAAGACATCTTGGTTGCTTCCAAGTTTTGGCAATTATGAACAAAGCTGCCATAAACATCTGTGTGCAAATTTTTATGTGGACATAAGTTAACTAATTTGGGTAACTACCATGAGCATGATAACTAGATTATATGGTAAAAATATGGTTAGTTTTGTAAGAAACTGCCAACCTGTCTTCCAAAGTTGCTATGCCATTTTGCATTCCCACCAGCAATGAATGAGAATTCTTATTGTTCTACATCCTTGTCAGCATTTGGTGTTGTCAGTGTTCCAGATTTTGGCCATTCTAATAGATGTATAATGGTATCTCATTGTTTTAATTTGCATTTCCCTGAAAACATGTGATGTGGAGCATCTATTAAATCCTTTTGCAAAAAAACCCCGAAACAACATTACATTTTTAAGCATTGTCTTTTTTTTTTTTTTTTTTTTTAGCGTTGTCATTTTGAATCCTGTGAGTCTTCTTTAGCCACGAAATCCTGTTTAATGGTCACTATGAAAGCAATACTGCTGGCAGGTTTGTTTTTTTTTTTTTTTGTATCCTGGCAGAACATATTTGTATATCATTAAAAATTTTTGACAAATTACAATTATACCGTCAATAATGTTTGATACTTTACTGTTTAAAAAATCATGTGAATATGCATATTATTTTTCATTTTAAACTAAACTAGAAGATGCAACAAAAATGCAGATATCTTTGGGTTAAATTTGTAAAAATCTTACAACTGTATGTAAAAAATATTTTTTTTTTACATGAGCTTTAAAGTTTGCAATGAAGCAAATTTTTTTTTTTCAAAAGTACATGTTCCTTTGAAATCCATTCTCCAACGTTATATTTACCTTGATTTATTACCCAAGGCTTTGTTTAGGTCCTGAGCAATTGTTCAGATGAGGTCTTGAGCAATTGCTCGTTTGTTCTGTTTTTAACAGACCACATATATAGTTACATGGTTGGCTGCATTTCATGACTCCCTGTTAGACTAAACATTTTTTTTTTTAGATTTATTTATTTGAGAGAGAAAGAGAGAGAGCAGGGGGAAGGAGCAGAGGGAGAGGGAGAGAGAAACTTAAGCAGATTCCACACTCAGCGCAGAGCCCCACACTGGGCTTGGTGGGGGCCTCCACATGGGGCTCCATCTCCAGACCCCAAGACCATGATCTGGAGATCATGACCTGAGCCAAAAGCAAGAGTCAGATGCCTAACCAATGGCATCACCCAGCACCCCTAGACTAAACACCTTTAAATAGCTATTTTACTTTGTCAGGAACCAAGGTTATTTGCTCTGGGCAGTGAGGTCTGAGATTGGGATAGTACATCCTAGACCTGAAAGAATGTACAGTATTTGAATGATATGATGGATAAGTGGTGGGTCAGGAAACTGAAAATCAACTTCCATAGGGCCTCCATTTTATATAGTGTGGTGGCGGGCAATAGAAGTTCATATGGTTAAGGTCTTTCACTATTCGAGTGCAATCATATTTCACAATAAAGTATCAGATCTGCTTGCTCATATTTCCAAAAGACTCTTGCATAGTGTTGTTACTTTGGATTTAACAAACCTAGGATTTATTAATGAATAGCTTTTTAGAATCAAATCTGTAGAAAGTAGAGGAGCATGAGGGCAGTGTGTATGAGCACATGTGTGTTTATCCCCTAGAAGGTGTGATCTCACTCACACACCTGCTATTGTCTATGAAAGCAGGCTTACTCAATTTTTCTCATCAAATTTTCTCATTTTTTTTTTTATTTTTATTTTTTTAATTTTTATTTATTTATGATAGTCACACAGAGAGAGAGAGAGAGAGAGAGAGAGGCAGAGACATAGGCAGAAGGAGAAGCAGGCTCCATGCACCGGGAGCCCGACGTGGGATTCGATCCCGGGTCTCCAGGATCGCGCCCTGGGCCAAAGGCAGGCGCCAAACCGCTGCGCCACCCAGGGATCCCAAATTTTCTCATTTTTAATGTTTTGTGTCAGATTAGTTTTTGAGCTTTGAATATTAGAATGTATTCATGGTTTAGTTGGCTTCCTACAGCACTTCCATCCTGTGGATCAATGAAATTCTTTCTTCTTATGTGTATAATAAGATCTCTTACCTTTAACAATCCTTTTAAAATGTCTCTCTGATATGTCATCTGGGCTATTTAATAGTGTCTATTGTACTGTCATATGCATGAACATGGATTCAGGAAGAGTGTCAGCCTCACAGAAGCATGAAGTCAAGACCCCCTGAAGAGCTTCACAATATCATTAGAAGCTGGAGGGGCAATGAGGGCCTTAGGGCAAATTTGGGAGTTGTCTAGCATTCATCAATAGTGTATAGGGGGGAATATCAAAGCCTGATAGAGGGAATGACGATTTTGTTCTGTTCAGTCTTTCTTCACTACGACTGCACTGAACTTCCACTTGAACATCTGCCATCATGGTTACTTCTCACTCTGCTGAGAAGACAGTTTGTGAAACACAAGTGAGGGTGTTTTCCTTCCTTCCTTCCTTCCTTCCTTCCTTCCTTCCTTCCTTCCTTCCTTCCTTCCTTCCCTCCCTCCCTCCTTCCTTCCTTTTTTAAAAAAAGATTTTATTTTTTAAAATATTTCTTTATTTCAGAGCGAGAGTGAGAGGAGAGTGAGAGAGAGAGAGTGAGAGAGAGAGAAGAGGAGAGGAGAGGAGGGGAGGGAGGGAGGGAGGGAGAGAACTGAGTGGGAAGCACAATGTGAGGACTCAATCTCCCGACTGGGAGATCATGACCTGAGCTGAAACTGAGTCAGGTGCTCCACCAACTGAGCCACCCAGGCACCCTTCCCTTCTGTCCTTTAGCTACTGTCAGCCGCAATTCTTTGAGGAAGCTGACACAGATAGGAAATGGAAGAATGCATTGAAAACAGAGTAGTAGAAATCATGCTTATTTAGGTAACCAGAAAATGTCCAGACCGTTCAGGAAAATCGTGCTTTTCCTTTAGGTCAACAGAACCCAGTTGGAAAGAAATTTAAGCAATTCTCTTACCATAATCATTAATATCTGGCTTTGAGTTAGCTGAAATTCTTCCAAAAGTTTAAGTGAGAATATCTAAAATCAAGAGAACTTTTAAGAGAAAGGATATGAAAAACTGATATGAAATATAACAGTCTGTCTGTGTTATAGCACATTGCATGGGGTAAGACAAATAGGAAAATAATCATTTGGAAATTTATTAAGAAGTCTATGGAGTGCATTTTTGTTTAGTGTTTGACTTTTTCTCTATCACAATACAGCACAGAATAGAGCTCATATAGCCTAGATCCCTGATATGAAGTACATGACATAAAATTTAAATTATCTCCATTTCTCACACACACACAGTCACTGTCACCAATGTTAAGGATACCAAAACAAAAACAAAATGAAATTAAGCAAAACCTCCAGAAATATGCAAAACATTTTATGTGTGAATGACTGATATTGAAGGCACTCTGTCTTCAATGTGTTTCAGGGTAATAAAAAGTAACTTCTTTGGTACCTATCATATGTTAGGGACTAGGCTATGTGTTTTACTTACATTTCTTATTATTTAATTCTTATAATTGACCATATCAATCGGTTATTTTATCCCTTGTTTTACTCTTGTGAAAAACCTGACATATTTAGAAATTTAGAGATAGGATCAGAAGCAACTACATTCTGTCATCCTACCTCATTTCCATCCTTCTCTCTCTTCTTAAAAAAAAAAAAAAAGGTTTATTTTTATCACATAACAAAAAGTCCTGAGGCAGGCAGTGGCAGATGTTGGTTCAGCTGCTCAGTGAGTGAGGGTAATGTCTTTGCAAACCTCTTGGCCTTTCCTTCATGGTCCTCAATCTGGTTACAGCAGTTTGAGTTCTCACTTCCTGTATTCAAGGGAGAATGGGAAGGAATGGGCCACAGAATGCAATGTACCTTCTTGTAAGGACGCATAAAGTTTTAACATAGCTACTACTATTGAATTCGTGCTTACTCAAAAAAAAAACTTAAAAAATTCATAAAGCATAGCATCATGCAAGAAGGTACATACCATGGTTGTACAACTCATAATTAGGACAAAATGAACACCTCAAACAAGAAAGAGAATACCATTAGCGTTCCAGAGCTCTCCACCCTGCATTCTCCTTGATCACTACCATTTCCACTTCCCCAGAAGGGACCATCCTGACTTTTATATAATCCATTTTAGTGCTTTTCTTTATTATTGTATCCCCTAAATATGCAGTAAATACTGTGGTTTTAATTTTGTGAACTTTTAAAATTTAAAATTTTAAAATTTTGTGAATTTTAAATTTTGTGAATTTTTAAAACCAAATGAAACAATTCTATATTTATTATTTTCAGTCTTTTTTCTTTCAATATTTTATTTTTTGTGTGCATTGATTTAGTCCCTGTAAATATTGTTTATTTTCATTCCTGTATAATAGTCTACTATATTAATATGCTTCAATTTATCTCCTATGTTGTTGATGAATATTTAAATTGCTTTATGTTTTTGACTAATGTTAACAATACTCTAGTGAACATTCTTATTGTTTCTTTTTGGACGTGACTACATTTCCAGTGGATATTTACAATCATATTGAAACTGACTCATTTCCATTGGCTCACAGGAGCTGACTGTGCTTACTTTTCCCAAAATTTCAGTTCAGGAGCATTTTGTTGGTAGCTTGGAATCAGCCATGGGAGGAGTGTTTCCTCCATAGAAATCGGCAAATACACAAATAAGAAAAATCCTACCTCCCCCCTCCCCCACCCACCAGAGAGCTAGATAGTAAACATTTCCTAGCACAGCCTCACTGGGTATTTATTTAGGAGTGGATTTTCCTTGTCAAAGGTTGTGCATATCCTTCACTTTCAGTTTATGAAGACAAACTATTTTCAAAGAAGTTGTACCAGTTTATATTCCCATCAGCAATACATATAAGAATGCATATTTTTCTATAACCTTGCAACCTTTTAATTTTACACATTCTAATGAGTGTATAGTTGCATTTCTCTGTGTTTTTAACTTGCATCTTTCTGGTGACTAGTAAGTTTAGAGGTCAGTTGATACATTCCTGTGAAGTGTTTGTTCAAATCTCTTTAGCCACTTTCATTTGGTTATCTGGCTTGAGAAATTGATGTATAGGAATTTTTTATATATTCTGGATATGAGTCCTCTCTTGGATTTACATGTTGCATATATTTTCTGCTCTGAGTTTGCCTTTTTACTCCAATAATGGTATCGTTTCACGGATGGAAGTTTTAAATTTTAAATTAGTCCAATTTATCATCCCTTTCCCTTACGGTTAATGCTCTTTTCTATTTTTTTAAAGAAGTCCTTCCCTACTTTGAGGTCACAATGATATTCTCTTATATTATTATTTAGGAGCTATATTGTTGCCTTTTACACTAGATATACAGTTTACTTGAAATTCCTTTTGTTTGTTTGCTTTGTATTTAAAGTGTCAAATTTTTCCATATGTATTTACAATTATATCAGCATCATTAATTGAAAAATTCTTCTTTTCTCACTTTTAAAAAAAAGATCAACCTTTGTTGTAAGTCAGTTATTTATATATGTATGTATGAGTTTTTGGACTATCCGTTTAATTGATGTTTTAATGATCTTTTTTTAAAAAAATATTTTATTTATTTAGTCATGAGAGACATAGAGAGAGAGAGAGAGGCAGAGACACAAACAGAGGGAGTAGGAGGCTCTCCTCACAGGGAGCCCAATGTGGGACTCGATCCTGGGACCAGGATCATGCCCTGAGCCAAAGGCAGACACTCAACTGCTGAGCCTCCCAGGCGTCCTTGATCTGTCTTTCCTTGAGGCAGTGCTAGAATGTCTTAATTAGTGTTACTAAATAATAAGTCTTAAAATCCAGTAAGCAAATCTTGTCATTATGTTCTTCCTCAAGAATGTTTTGGCTGCTCTTGGCCCTTTACATTGTGAAAAATTAATAAACGAAAACTTCATTAAAATGGAATTGGAAGGTCAGGAGGGGGAGTTTATAGAGGGAGCCATATCACTCAATGTCAATTACAGGAAGAATTATAAATTATGGATCTCAATGAAGAATAGTCAAAAGGAAAGAATCACCAATTACAGACCCCAACAGGAAAAGATGTCATTGCATCTCCTACAGAAAATAGACTATACTGGCAACTCAAGCAATCGGAAGCCATCATTACTCTGAACAGTTGTTTTTTTCCAATGACTTTTATTCAAAACAAACTTTCCAAACTTCTTTCTTCTTTTCCATAAGGTAATGTTCTTCTCCTTTGTTTTTTGGACTTGTCCACGGTTTTGTCATAGCTTGCATGTCCAGAATTGCAATTTCTCTGCTATTTCTGAATACACCCATTTTAACTGGAAAAATAACTTTTATTTTTCAGGTTAACAACATTTATACAGAAAAGTTTGGAATCCACTTGGACATTGTCAAATGTCAAGTTTTAACCTCTCTCTTCTTTCTCTCTGTATCTCACACACACTCACTCTTTCTCTCTCTCTCTCTCTCACACACACACACACACACACATCCTTCCTTACACACCTCACACTTTTTAGTTTGGGATTGAGATTTTAGAAGATCTGTAGATTAGTTTTGGGAGGTCTGATATTTTCATATTTAGTCTTTCTGTCTATAAATCTAGCATATCTTCAATTTATGAGTATTTAATTTCTTTTCAATATGTGATATACATATCTATGTAGAGACATTTGTTTTACTTCCAGGAAATATGTACTTTTTTGATGCTATTGGAAATAGCATCTTTTAAAAATATATTATTTTCTAACAGTTGGTGAAATATTAAGATGCAAATTATTTTTTTCTTGCCTCATCACAATGTGCAATAACTCTTACTTACAGAACTTTTTAGCTTTTTCTATTTTCTCCTTGAGTTTATTATTTTAAGATAGTTGCATAATTTATTGATTTTTCTTCTTTTCTAATGTATGCATTTGCCAACATGGATTCTTTGTGAGCATTGATTTAGCTACATCCTACAGGTTTTATTTACAATGGCTTTATTATGATTTGGTAAAATATATTTTTGCTTTTCACTGTAATTTTTTCCTTGACCCAATAGTTATTTGGATATACATTTCTTAATTTTCAAACATGTTGGTATTTTTCAGTTACCTTTTTGTTCTTGCTTTCTAGCTCAATGACATGTGGTCAGAGAACATATTTGTCATTTAAATACTTCTAAATTTGTTCAATTTTTGTAAATATTGCTGTGTGCTTGAAAAGAATATATATTCTTATTTGATGCAGTGTTTAATTTCTTGTAAGCTTATTCAACAAAGTTTTGGAAGAAGCTTATTAAAATCTACTGTAGTTTTAAAGTATCTTTTCTTTAAAAGTTTAAATTTACATCTTTAAAGGCTCTGTTGAATTTTGTATCTTTCTGGTAAGTGAAACCTTTTATGGTTTGGGAACTGTTCTTCTTTATCTCTATGTTTTCCATTTCCTTTGGGGATTTCTTTTTGCCATAAAGTTTACTCTAATATAAATTTATCTCTAAAAGTTTTCTCTTGTCTAGTGATTGAAGGCATATAGTTTTAATTTTTTGACTATTAATGTTTTTGTATCCTTATATTTTAGATGTGTCTCTGTTACACTGCACAACTTTGAGTTTTGTTTCTATCTCATCTGCTCTGACAATTTATTATTTTTTAAATAGGAATAGTCATCCCATTGACAATGTAATTACTGACTTGATTTTTTTTTAAATCTATTGACCTCACTAAAAGTTTGATATTATCCATACTGTTCAAAATTCTTTTCCCTGTTCTTTCACTGTTTTGATTGGTTAAATATTTTTATTGCTTCATTTATTTCCCTCTATTGTTTTGGAAATTCAATTCTCTTTTGCTATTCTTTTAGTGGTTTTCTGAGAAATTACACTGGCACTGCTTCATTATTAACAATTGATATTAACTGGGATTTTTTTTCTCTTCCTAGAAAATTCATTCAGCCTATAGAATATCTTTTAGGATTTCCTATGTCTGGCCAAAAAAGTCCTTAGTGGTTTTTTTCTCCCATCTGAAAATATCTGTTTTGTTTTCATTCTTATGAGATAGTTTTACTAGATACAGAACTCTGAGTTGGCAGGTTTTTAAAAAGCACTTTAAACATATTGTTCTGTTTCTGTGGCCATTATTTCTGATGATAATTTAGTAGGCATATGAATGATTGTTCCCATGTATACTATGTATCATTTTATCTGACTCTTTTAAAGATTTTTCTCTGCATTTTTGATTTAAAAAAATGTGACTATGTTTTGCCTAGGTGTGATTTTCTTTGCATTTTTCTTCTTCTTCTTTGCCACTGACTTTGGGAAATTTTTAGTCATTATATCTTTAAATGTTTTTTCTGCTTTATTCTCTTATACCTTTGTTTTTTCTTTTGGGTTTTCCGCTTCCTTTTTTTTTTTTTTTTTAAATTTTTTTTTATTTATTTATGATAGTCACAGAGAGAGAGAGAGAGGCAGAGACATAGGCAGAGGGAGAAGCAGGCTCCATGCACCAGGAGCCCGATGTGGGATTTGATCCCGGGTCTCCAGGATCGTGCCCTGGGCCAAAGGCAGGCGCCAAACCACTGCGCCACCCAGGGATCCCGGTTTTCCGCTTCCTATGTTAGGATTTTTGTTAGTTTCCCACAGATTCCCCAAAGGGTTCTGTTTATTGTTAAAAAGACTTTTTTGTTTGTTTTGTTTTTGTTCTTCAGATTATAGAATCTCCATTGATCTATCTTTAAGTTAATTGACTCTTCCTTAGGTTATCTCCCACAGAATGTGTATTAAACCTATCAGTAAACTTTCAATTTAATATATCATATTTGGTGGGTCTATATTGTCTATTTGATTTCTTTTTCATACCTTTTGTTTTTCTGCTGAGATTTTTCAAAAAGATTCATTTATTTATTTTAGAGGAGAGAGAGAGCATGAGAGGGAGGGACAGGAGAGAGAGAGAAATCCAAGCAAACTGCACTGAGTGTGGAGCCCAATGTGGGGCTTGATCTCAGGACTGTGAGACCATGACCTGAGCTGAGACCAAGAGTCAGATGCTTAAGTGACTGAGGCACCCAGGCATCCCTCTGCTGAGATTTTAATGTCTTTTTATTCATTATGAGCATATTTTTCTTTACATTATTGGGCATAATATAATCTCTGATTTAAAATCATTTAAAAATAATTCCAACATTTCATCATCTCATGGCTTTTTTTTCTTGCCTTTTCCATTGCGAATAAGTCCCATATTTTCCCCATTTCCTTTTATTCTGGATGTTGTAATTGATTGTATTATATTGTATTATATTGATTGTATAGTAGTTTCTCTTTATTTTGTTGTTTCCCTAAAGATTATTGACTTTATTTAACAAGGCAGTTAAGTTGGAAAACTGGCTCCTTAGCTGTGGGCAGCAGTTTATAGAACAACTCATTTTCTTTATTCTTAGATGAACTTTTTGAAGTCTGCTCTGCATTGGTGTGGTGCAGGGGTCAACTAGAGACTTGATCAGTGTTTTTATATAAAAATTATGTCTAATTTTTTTCTTGCTTTCTTCTTTCTGGGATTTCTCTCCTCCCTTTAGAGTGGCTATAGTTACCCTAAATTCTTTCATTCAGTAATCCAGGAGGCTACAGGTTACACATAGACTGTTAGCTGTCCTCCAAGTCATAGTTAGAGCTCTGCCTTAGGACTAAAAGCTATAAAATAAGAAAACTCACCCATTGTTATTCCCTATTTCAGATGTCTTTCCTTACAGCTTCTGCCTATTTTTTCCCTTTGTTGCTTTTAGATATCTCCTTTTTTGTTTTGTTCAGTGTTCATAATTGCTTTTTGGCTGGCGGGTTGATCCAGTTCGAGCTAATCATCCAATACTAGAATTAGAACACAGCAGAGAGATATTTAAACTCTGTTTCTAATAATTCCAGTACCTTGATTACCTTGCCTATTTTTATTGTATTTTTAAGTAATTAAAAAAATCTCTGTGTCTTTTTGATCATTCTAATTTTTGATTATGTGCAAGATATTCTATTTGCAGCATTATTTATAAAAATGACTTAAGACCCAGAATAATCTGACTTCAGAATTTCTGTTAGGTATCACCTAAAATAGATTTTAAGAGATAACTTGAAGCTGAGTTTAATACCTTATGAATGCCTGTGTGCTTATGTGACATGTCTTTTTAAAAACTTACATAGCATATGGAGTGAATGACTGAATTTAAAAAGTGAGAAGATTATGTTACTTCTATATACCAATGAAAGGTAATGTATTGAACTTGCTTTAAGACCTTGATTTATCAAATGTTTGCCTATTTTTTATTAAGTGGAATGAAATATTTTTAAAAATAAGAACATAACAAATGGTACACCAACATACTTTATTTTACAGTTCTGTAACACTTGTGTCAGAACATTTGTCTTGGGCAGCCTGGGCAGCTCAGCAGTTTAGCGCTGCCTTCAGCCCAGGGCCTGATCCTGGAGACCCAAAATCGAGTCCTGCATTGGGCTCCCTGCATGGAGCCTGCTTCTCCCTCTACCTGTGTCTCTGCCCCTCCCTGTTTCTCTCTCTCTGTGTCTCTCATGAATAAATAAATAAAATCTTAAAAAAAAAAAAGAACATTTGTCTTTTACAGGCAAGTATAGACACCCGTGAACTTCCTTTGGTATTGCTTCCTCATTCCATGGATTTTTCCTACCATATATAACTACATTTGCTACTTTGTTGTCCCAATTGTTCTCTCTGTGTTAAAATGTACATAAATACTACAATGTTTTATATATATATATATATATATATATATATATATATATATATATATATATAACTATGTTATATTTAAGAGTTGTAGCTTCCTCTGGCAATCACCATTATATATTTAAGATTATCAAAGATACATGTAGATCTAGTTTCTTCATTTTCCTGATGTATAACATTATACTGCATGGGTGAAGAAGTAGTCATGTGTTGATTTAATCCCTATTTACAACTTACAGTTTTTTATTCTTTAAAAATGATTTGCTTATTTTTATATTCTCTTCAAATACACTCATGTTAGGTTTTTTTAGGGACAACACTTTGAAGAGAAATAACTGAGTTAAAGGTCATGGATATTTTCAACTTTTGATAGACATTGCTAGATAATTGTCTAATTCCTCATAACATAATGGTTTGAATTTATCTCTCTACAGAACTTCTTTTAGCATATCCAGGCCAAGACATATATTGTCAAAATTTTGGCTTTCCCAATTTGATGAATATGAAATGTTATATAGGTATAATCTCACAGATTAGTAGGGCTGATGAGCATTTTTTCATGTGCTTACTGCTATTGTGGATTCTCCTTCTGTAAATTATCCCTTCATAACCTTAGCTTTTTTTCTACTTAAAAGAATATTGCTTTATAGTTGTTCATTTTATATCATGGATACTGAGCTTTTACATATTGCATAAATCTTCTCCCGTATCAGTCCATAGCTTATTACAGAAGTTTATTTATGGTATTATTTTGTTACTTTACTTATTTATTTATTGTAGCCTAAGAAGAGTATTTAACTTTGATATAGCAGAATTTTGTTTTAAACATTTATTTGTTTCTTTTAGAGCGAGAGAGCGAGCAAGCTGGGGGCAAGGGACAGAAGGAAAGGGAGAGAATCTCAAGCAGATTCCCTTCCAAGTGGGGAGCCTAGAGCAGGGCTCAATCTCACAAGCAAACTTGAGGTTCTTTTTTTTTTTTTTTTTAAAGATTTTATTTATTTATTCATGAAAGACACAGAGAGAGGGAGGTAAGGGGAGAAGCAGGCTCCCTAGGGGAGCCTGGATGTAGGACTCAATCTCAGGACCTCGGGATCACCACCTGAGCCAAGGGCAGACTCTCAACCACTGAGCCAGCAGGTGCCCCAACCCTGTGATTCTGACCTGAGGTGAAATCAACCAACAGAGCCACCCAGGTGCCCCACATATAGCCAAATTTTATGACTTTTATTTCTTGGGTAGTATGTTTAACAAAATGTTATTCTTCCTATCGTACAAAAATCTTTTCCTAACACTCAAAGGAATGATATTTTTTTCTAGCATGCTAAAAAAGCATGCTAAACTTATTTTTAAAAAAATGCATTGAGATATTTATCCATTTGGAACTTATTGTATTTATGGTTCTTTGAATTTTTGAGTACTATTTGGAGTTTAATTTTTCATATGGAAAGCCAATTATTCCAGCACCATATATTAAATAGTTCATCTTTTCTTCTCTGATTCTGAATGCAAATTCTTCATCAGTAGTTTTCATATGTGCATGTGTACTTGTGTGCATGTGTTTATATATCTCTTGGCTCTCTGCTCTATTGTTTGTTCTATTTCTTTATAGTACATATAATCACAATATTATATAATGACTGTTAGTAACTGATAGGTTTGATCCATCTTCTTTCTCCTTCTAAAGGAAATTTTCTTTGCTATTCTTTTTTATTTACTTTTTAATCTGAGCATTTGAAAGATTTTCATTGTACAGGTAAAATAGAAATTCAGGAAACTACACAAAACAATTGTATATTTGATTGAGTCATTTAAAGGCCTGGTAATTACTATTAAGGTCAGGAAATAGGTTTTTCTAAAATCCAAGACACCTCAGTGTGTCCTTTCCTAATTATAGTCCTCCCTCTCTTCCCCAAAATATGAACTACTCTGATTTTCATAGTAGTCATGTTGGAGTATGTGTGTTCTTTTTGGTTTTATCACTCAATTGTGTCACTCAATTCCTAGATGCTATAATTTACTCTTGCTTAAATTTGAGATGTCTTTAAGTTTCCTATTTAATTACAGGTTTTCCCTGCATCCTTTCTTTAACTTATAATTTATCTGTTTAAGAAGCTAAATGTTGCACTTATAGAATTTTCCATGAATTAGCAGATGGATCCAGGGGCTGGATAAGACTTAAGTTTAATTCATTTGACACAACTCTTATCATTATATCCTTTTATCAGAAAGCATGTAATGTCTCACCGTATCTCTTTTTGAGATATAAGCAGCTGTTGATGCTCAAAGCCTAGACATATTAATTTATTGGGCTGTGCTAAATGATATTATTCTATGTCTATTCCTTCTTTTTAATGATTGTTGGAATACTCTTTATATTTATCCTCATCTACTATTTAGTTACCCAGATATATAGTTAGATAAGAAAGGCAGTATGTGTTTGATTCTTTCCCTTTATTTACTAGTTTTCAAGACAGTGAATTGCTTTCATATCATTCTCCAGAAGGATCAATTACTTTTATTTTTTAATATCATAATGAATCCATAGACTTAAACATATTTGATAGATTTTGATTTATCACAATTATTAGTTTTTTAAACATTCAAATTGTGCCAGTTTGGCCCATATGAATCTCCTAAAAGTGAACTTTTGATTGCTTTAATATGACCTTTATTAATTTCTGATAGCATTTTTACTATTTAATATGATAAAATTTTTACATATTCCTCTTTTACATTTTCTTATCTAAGAATTTCTGGTTTCCTTTAGTGGGAAATGGTATTTTAAGATCACAATCTGGATTCAAGGAATGTCGTTGCTCCTAGGCTGGTCATTCTTTCTAGGCCTCTTTAGTGCACAGAACTAGAAATATATTAATACATAATATTTTAGAGATAAAATATTTATGAGTTCTTCCTGATACTTGCAAGTCAGAATCAGAATTACAGAGCTATTTATTGACATTCTTCTGTATTAACATCTGTATCTACTTTCTTCTGCAGTGAGAATCCTGATTCCCAAGGACCAAGAAAAATAATATAATTAGAATATCCTATAATTACTCACTTTAATCCACAACATATATACAGCAGTCTCAAAATAGCAATGCTAATACTACAAATGAAATTACTGATTCATTTTTAATATGCTGTTCTCATTCTTTACCCACATTTGTACAAATTATACTCTACCTTCTCTGAGCATATAGCCTTTTCTTACTGTTCTCTCTCTTGTTTCGTACTTACTTAGGCTTACTTGTACGAGTCATTATGTATTTAATGCTCACTATCAGGTCTTATGTTGGTGCTTTTCTGGACCTTTTGGGTTTCTAAGGCTTTTCCCCTACTGGATTCCTCAGGGAATTTTCATAAGACTAATATATAGCTCTTACATCCTGATAAGAGGTATCTATAACCTTTATACTCCAAAGTCAATTTTGCAAGATGTAGACTATTTGGGCTTACTTTTCCTTTCCTTGAGTATCTTAAATATTATGCATTTTCTCCCAGTGTAAGATATCATCGTGTTAAAATCTAATCTAATTTTATTTCCCTTATAAGCCATGTGCCAAATGATTTTTTTCTATTGCTTTAAAATCCAGTGATGTTACTAGATTATATCTTTGTGTTAGTCATTGTAGGTCAATATTTTCATATTTGCTGTATACTATGTCATATGTAATACATTTCAAATTTTTATTTATTTCAGCTAAGTTTTCTGGGGAACAGTTTTTAGTATTTGCTTTGCTTCTTTAATTTGGTTTTCTTCTTCAGAGACTCTTATTATCTATGTATAGGATTGTCTTTGTTGTCAATGTCACTTTTTCTTGAGTTGATTCTTTCCTTATTTCTTTTCATTATTCATTTCTGTAATTTAATTTTTAATTTTTTGGGGTTCTGTGACCCCATTTTTGAATTCTTCTAGTTCTAATTTATGTATTTGTGTGTTTTACCTAATTTATTAACTTTTTGATTCTGAAATATATTATAGTTTTTATCTGTTCTTTGGGCATCTTTTTCTGACCTCTTTTCATTTTTTATTGAGGTGTTATTCTGCTTTTTATTCCCTTTTGTCTTATATTGACTTTCTATAGAATTTAATCTTAATACTTATCTGTTGTTAATTGTTATATGAAATTCTTTTTCATATACTTTTAATAGGAGGCATGGTTCAGGATAGCTGTTCCTAACACAGATTCTTTGAGCTCTGGTTCTCTTTTGATAATGTTCATGTTTTTAACAACATGTTTATAGTCATATTTCTTGATGTTTTTTAACTTTTGGCATTATCTATACCACCACTTTCAGTACCCTAACCCCTACCACATACATACTTATTTTTTGTCATCCACCTCTCTGTGTAGTTATAATTTTGATTAGTATAGTATTCAATATTTACATTATGATTGCTACAAAAACTCTATTCAAAGCTGAGTCATAAGGTGGAATATGATTTCTTTCCCTATGATGCATACTCTTTGTTTTCACTGAATTGGTATTTGTCTTTTTTTCCTCCACTTGCTTTGCTCTTCTACCCCAAGTCCTCCCTAGTTGTCTACTTTTCTTCTCAAAACATTAAAAACATGTCAGATATTCTGTCAATTTTGTCTCCTTCTGCCTTTCCCCCAGAGCTCTCTTATCTGTCTCCATCTGCACTGTTTTCTAAACAGACTGCACACCTGTCTTCCTCAGATATCTCCCTACCACTTGCATTAGTTTCTTAGAGATGCTGTAATAAAGTACCACAAATTTGGTGCTTTAAAAAACAGAAATTTATCCTTCCACAGTTCTGCAGCCTAGAAGTACAAAATCAATATGTTAACAGTGTTGTTTTTTTTTTCTGGGGTCTCTGAGGGAGATTTGTTCCATGCCTCTCTCCTTATTTCTGGTGGAAGTGAGCAATCCTTAGCATATCCTTATACATATTCTGTGTATCTGCATGTGTTCAACTTTCCCTGTATTTATTATAAGGGCATTTGTCATATCAGGAAAGGTGCACACTTCCTAAAGCATGCTCTTTCAGAAGCTTATTGGGGCCCATCCTAATCTAATATAACTTCATGTTTACTTGATTACATCTGCAAAAGACTCTATTTCCAAATAAGGTCATATTTGCAGGTTTTGGTGGTTAGAACTGTTTTTAGGAGGCACAGTTTAACCCATAACATCATCTTAGGATGCCCTTTTTACTCTTTCTTGAAGTGAAGTCCCTGTTACAATGATTTCATTTCCTCTTAGCCGACCCTTAACATTTGTGGATTACATCCTTCACTAGCTGCCTGAGAAAGGAAGCAACAGAAGTTTTAATTTTTCAGTTTTTAAAAGATCTTCTATATCATAAAAAGTCTTTATTCTTCTGTTTGAATAGCTATTTATTTGTTATGGTATTCTAGGTTGAAAATAATTTTTCCTTAGAATTTTGGAAGCATGTCTTTATTGCCTTCCAGCTTTTAATATTGCCTTGAAAAATTCAAGGCCATTCTGACTCTTGATCTTTTGTATGGGAACTGTTCTATTTTTCCTCTGGATACATTTAGTATCTTCTCTTTATACATAGTGTTCAGAAAATTACATGGTGATATGTCCTAATTTGTGCATCTATTTTCATCTATTGTACTGGGAGGTTGATGGCCCTTTCAAAATAGAAAATTACTCATTTATTTTTCAATTCTCAGAAATTTTCCTGGATTATATCTTTAATTCTCCCCTTTTGTTTTTTTTCTATTTTTTTCTCTCTGGAACCCCTATTATTTTGATGTTAACCTTCTGGGCCAAATCTTTAATATCCTTTCTGTGTTTTTCTGCTACTTTTTATCTCAGGAAACTGAATTAGAAAATAGAGCAAGGACTCTGAATCTCCTTGATTTTATATGGTGATCTTACCCTCAACCATTTTTGGTACTTCCAAATCCATGATATTCTTTTTGGCTCTCTCCAGAGACTAGAGATCCACTCTTCTGCTAGAGGATGGGAGTGCTGGTTACCCAGAGAAGGGCATCCTGGGACCTAATTACATCTTAAACTTTAAACTATTCCTTTGTTTTTATTGCCCCAATTTTACTTCTACTTCCACTCAGTGTTGAACTTTTTGAGGGTTGTGCCATACAAAATGGGATACATATCAACTTTCCATAATGTTCACTGAGGATTTTGTTTTCTCACTTGTACTAACTCACTTACCACTTATCCTCCTACTTACATTTTGTTGGTATAGTATCTTTCCCCATTCCCATTGTTTTAATGGTATAATTTCTTTAAATATATTTCTTATGTCATTATTTTCACTTAAGAGAGAATGGAGTTAAATGTGTATATTCAATCTGCCATATTTGCCCTGGTGTTTCTCCTTTACTTTTTTCAAGGTGTGTTGGCATATCCAATAATTCTGTGAGAGATCCTTATCATTTTTAGGCAGGTATCCTTATCATTCAACAGGGAAACAGAGGCAGAAATAATGTGACAATTCTGTTGGAGTTCTGGACTTTAAGAGATTGATTTTCCACTTCTCCACACTGGTTGCAAACCAGGTAGGAACTGGGCAAAGAAAGAACAAAGAACATATTTAGATTATCATTCTTTTGTTATATCATGCTGATATTAACTATATCACTTCCCAAACATCTGTCCATGTATCCACTGCATCAAAACAGCATGAGGTGTTTACTAAATCTATATGATCTCAGATACCACAATAGACTTAATGAGTCAGAATCTTAGGGGAGGGCCTAGAATATTGTTTTTATTTTATGGTTCCTAGGTGCTGACATGCAGGAAGATTTGGAACCCACAGAATTGGAAGTACAGAATTGTACTTCCCTAAAAAATGACTCTTAGGACTTTTTGTGAACTTGGATTTTTTTCTCTGTGATTCATTTCTCCTTTAATTCTATTGTCAAATGGAAAGCAGAAAATGTTTCTAGTGTGTGACTTTAGCTTATCTTCTATATCTACTTATTAAGTCCCACAATAGCAATGGGTATTCAGGTATAATATATATTTTTAAAATTTTAATTATTTTTTTAAGAGAAAGAGAGAAAGGGTTTGTGTATGTGAGCTGAGGAAAGAGATAGAAGGAGAAGAAGAAAGGGAATCCTAAGCCGGCTCCACACAGGGTGGAGCCCAATGTGGGGCTTGATCCTGACCTGAGCCAAAATCAAGAGTCAGATGCTTAACTGACTGAACCACCCAGGTGCCTCAGGTATAATACTCTTCTAATTAAAGTTTGGAAGATAAGAGCCAAAGATTTTCAGTCTCATATGTAGAGTTGCTGCTCAGCACATATAGGATTTCTCAAGTAGGTTCTACCAATTAGGATATAGTTCATGAAGACCATTTATGACTGATTATCCATAGAGGCTGATAGTATTATAAGGTAATGGCTTTTGATCATAAGTGATTTTAGAAAAATTTTAATCTCAATGTGTTAGATGTCAAGTAAGTTGTGATATTTATTTAACTAAGAAATATATATTTGGTCTTCATTCCCATTTCTGGCACATGGCTTCTAAAACTCTTGGCAGTGAGGAAAGTGATGAAAGTGTCTTTTGTTATATTAATGATATGACTTTCGGACTGCATCTAAGGATTGGGATGATTTTCCGATAGAACCGACCAAGTGATTGAGGGGTTGGAATTCTCAGTCCCACACCCTGACCTTCGGGGAGAGTGGGGTTGAAATTGCCAACATCTGGTGATGTAATCAACCATACCTATGCCATGAAACCTCCATCAAAGCACAGAAACTTAAAGATTTAGATTTAGAGAGCTTCTGGGTTGGTGAACACACAAAGATGTGGTGAGAATGACATGCCTGAAGAGGGCCATGGAAAATCCTTGCCCTTTCACTATACCTTGTCCTATGCATCTCTTCTACCTGGCTGTTCCTGAGTTACAAGTTTTTATCATAAACTGGCAATCTAAGAAGTAAAATATTTCTCTGGGGTCTGTGAGCTGCTTTAGCAAATTAATTAAATACAAGAAGGGGTTGTGGAAGCCTCTGATTTATAGCTAGTCAGTCAGAAGCACAGGTAGCAATCTGGGCTTGTGACTGATGTCTGAAGTGGGTGAGGGGCAGTGTTGTGAAAGTGAGCCCTCATCATGAGGGATATGTCATTGTCTCCAGGTAGAGATTATCAGAACTAAGTCAATTTGTAGTATACCCAGCTGACGTGGGGGATCCCCTGTTCACACATTAGAATTGGGCTCAGAACTCTTTTAATGTCCCAGACTTTGAAGGGATCAAGATTCATTAACTTTCCCCTTATTTGGTACTGATTACTATAAATTTTAGGAAATGCAGAATAATGTGAGTGAAAACAAGGGTAGATATGAGATACTGTCAGTGGAAAGGGTGCATATTTTAATAAAAATGGTAATAGTTGTGTGTATCATACCCGAGGGCTAAGAAGAGAGCACACAACCTACATCTAGGTTGAGTAAAGAAAAAAGTAAAACTCTTGAGTGTTGAGGTGGTTTAAAATTTTTTCCCCTTAATTTTAGTGCAGTTGATTCACTCTGGAGATCATCTTTAGTTCTGTTAAAAAACTTTTTTGTCTTTCTGGAAGAATACAACACAAAAACCATGATGCATTGGAGATGAGAGGTGATCTGAAACGTTTCATTTAGACCAGGAGTTTGACAAATTTTTCTTAAGGGCCAGATAGTAAATATTTTAAGTTTGAAGGCTATGAGTTCTCTGTGGCAGCTACTCAACTTTGCAATTACGTGAAATTTACTATGGACAAAAGAGTAAACAAATCGGCATGGCTATGTTCTGATAACACTCTATTTATAAAAACAGGCAGTTGTCCAGAGTCCTAGTTTGCCAACTTTGCTTAGAGTCTTCTGAATACAAGGATCCTTTTTTCATGTACATGTATTTTCTTTTAGTCAGATGTAATTAACTTAAATCTAAGAATAATGCATTTGACTGAAAGAAATGGCTGAAAGAAAGCACCAGTCTTTTATATCAGATAAGAGAGAAGGTAAAAAAATTTGTTTCTAACCAAGTTTGCCTTAAGTTGCTAACAGGTTCTGAGACTACTACAAAAGTCATAAATTTTGTGATGGAGTATAATGCAGGGAATTACAACTAGCTTTGCCTATCTCCTTGGCTTTGAGATGATGTCTTGAATTTTTATCTAAAAAAAACAAAAACAAAAACAAAAACAAAAAACAAAACAAAACAAAAAAACCAAAACAAAACCTGGGACGCTTGGATGGCTCAGCGGATGGGCGCCTGCCTTCGGCACAGGTCCTGATCCTGGTATCCGGATCGAGTCCTGTGTCGGGCTCCCTGCGGGGAGCCTGCTTCTCTCTCTGCCTGTGTCTCTGCCTCTCTTTCTCAGTCTGTCTCTCTCATGAATAGATAAATAAATCTTAAAAAAAAAAACACCCCCCCAGAAAACCAAAACCCAAACCTCAAAAACATTAATGATGAATTAATGTTCTTTAGTAATAGTAGTTTTATCTAATATGTTATTCAAATGATTTAAAGGGAAGATAGCTTTAAAATTTAGTAATGAAGTTGTATTTTCCATTCTTGAGTCTTAAGACTATTTCAGTCAGTTTTAAAATTTTGTGGCAAGAAAATATTTTCAGGAGGAATCTAATCATCAATTTGCTACAGCTGAAACCAGCACAGCTGGTGGATGAGTGTTTTAATGTATTTCTAGATTAAGCAAGGCAGTTTAAAGAAAACATCATGCAAAAATTCAATCTGCTATGGGTTTAAAATAAAGTCTTCATCTGTGTTGCTGCAGAAAGAATAGCTACCTTATGTTTTGTCATATTGTAGTGGATTATCTTTAATGAAGCGTATATCCCCCAAAGCATTATAGTGATATTTTGTGTTTGTCTTGGTCTACACTGATGCAATGGTTTAGGTTTAGTGAACAGAAGAATGGATTTTACTCTTAGTAATGCCCTGGCAGGTTTTCTTTCCTGAAGTTGTAAATGAAAGCAATTCACACAACATTTAGAAGGAGACCTTTGCTATTGATTTCAATGGGCTCTCACAGCAATGGTAAGGCTAATGTCTTGGTTTCTGAAAAATTACAAGTTCTCACAAGGAAAATCCTTCATAATATATTTCTGAAAACCAGAGTGCACTATGATTCAAGTTTGAAAAGGAGAGAGAATATCTATTTATCTATCATGTACCTACCTATATATCTATTTAGTGTCTGCCTGTCTCCACTTATTTCCATCAGTTCTTTCTTATAAGAGCAGTAGCATATTGTCCCATAGTTCTGTATCTCACTTTGTCATTTAGCAATTTGTATACTATGAAAAATCAGCTGTGATTCTTTTGTCTCTCTTTGATAAGTAATGAATATGTTTCTCCCGTCTGCTTTTTCTTCCCATTACTTTGGTTTTCATAATTTTTACTAATAATTTCCTATTCATATTTTCATCAAATTTGTAAATATTTGGCTATTGTCTCTTAAAATGTTTCTTTTCTTTTTTTTTTTAAAGATTTTATTTATTTATTCATGAGAGACACAGAAAATGAGAGAGGCAGAGAGAGAGAAGCAGGCTTCATGCAAGGAGCCTGACATGGGACTCATCCTGGGAGTCCAGAATCATGCCCCGGACTGAAGGTAGGCCCTAAACCACTGAGCCACCCAGGGATCCCTCTTAAAATGTTTCTTCAGCCACATTCTCGCTTTCCTTCCGGGATTTCAAGTATATGCAAATTACGTGCTTAGTATTGTCTCAGATCTCAGACACTTGTCATTTTTTTCACTTTTTTCTGTTCTGATTTGGATACTAATTATTCAACTTGATTATTTTTCTTCTGCCACGTCTAGTGCACTATTAAGTTTACTGAATGCATTTATTATTTTATATTTTTGGTGCTAATATCTAAATTTATTATTTTTTGTTGATAATTTCTTTTTCCCCATCTATTGATGCATGTTTTCATCTTTTCCAGTCTGTTTTGGGAAACATTTATTATGGTTATTTTACTGTCCATATCAGATAATTCTAATATTCGGATTATCTCCAGGTCTGCTTCTATTGACTATTATCCTTCATTTTCTTCTTTCTTCACATATCTTGTAATATTTTATTGTATGTTAAATAGTATACGTAAAACAATATTAGAAATAAACATAAATATTTGCTCCCAAAAGAGGTAACTCCCTTCTCCTATAATGAAGTGTTCCTGCAGGGCTAAAATCAATCTAATTTGTAGTTGAGATAAGTCAGGTTTTGTTGTAGCTTTATTTTGGTTCAGTTCCTTTGAAAATATTTTGAGGGTGAGTTTACGATTTAATTTGGCTGTTTTTTTTGTTTTGTTTTGTTGCTCTATACAGAATGATTTCTCTTTATCCCAGAGCTCTATTAGGAAGAAACAAAGCTGTGAATATCTCCTCTCCTAAGAGTTGCTCATCACTTTCTGGAATTTATTGTTTTAGATTTCTTTGTATCTCCAGTTCTCTGGTAGTTTTTTTTTTTTTTTTTTAATTATAGTTTAAATGGCTTGTTCTCCTTGTGAGGGTCAGGAGCAATGGTCTGTGTATTAGTCGGTTAGGTCCACCATAACAAGACCCACTGACTGCCAAACAACAGAAATTTATTTTCTCACTATTCTGGGACACAGAAGTCTAAGATCAAAGTGTTGGCAGGATCGGTTTCTTCTGAGTCCTTTCCCCTTGGCTTGCATATGTGTCTTTTACATTTTCTTCCCTCTCCGTGTGTCTGTGCCCTAAATTCCTCTTCTTTCTAATTCTTTAAATTAATAATTTTGTTATTTTATTTTTACTTTTTTGACTTTAAGTTCAAGTTAGTTAACATATAGTGTATTATTAGTTTCAAAGACAGAATTTAGTGATTCATCGTTGCATATAACATTCAGTGTTCATTACATCACGTGCTCTTCTTAATGCCCGTCACCCAATTTTCCCATCCTGCCACCCCCTCCCCTTCCAGCGACCCTCAGTTTGTTCCCTGTAGTTAACAATCTCATATGACTTGCCTCCCTCTCTGTTTTTATCTTATTTTATTTTCCCTTCCCTTCCTCTTTGTTTTGTTTCTTAAATTCCACATAAGGGAAATCATATGGTATTTGTCTTTCTCTGACTATTTTACCTAACTTGATACCCTCTAGTTCCATCCACATCATTGCAAATAGCAAAATTTCATTCCTTTTGATGGCTGAACTATATATATGTATATATATATATATATATATATATATATATATATGGACAATGGACATCTGGGCTCTTTCCATAGTTTGGCTATTGTGGACATTGCTGTTATTGACATTGGGGTGCATCTTCTTTGAATCACAATTTTGTATCCTTTGAATAAATACCTAGTAGTGCAATTCCTGGGTCATAGGGTAGTTCTATTTTTAACATTTTGAGGAATTAGGTTCCTTTCTAACAAGAATACCAGTCATTTTAGATTACGGTGCCACCCTGACTTCATTTTAACTCCTTTGCTCATTTAAAGACACTGTTTCTACATATGATCATGTTCTAAGATACTAGGAATTAAGATTTCAATAAATAAACTTTGGGACAAACACAGTTTGGTCCTTACCAGTCTCTTTGCAATCATTTATCAATCTTTTAATTTTAATCTTTCTGAATCACTTTTTTCTAGGTGATTCTTTTATGCACATCATAATATTAAATTTTACCTTGAGTACAAAAAGACAATATTTTTCTTTATTAAATAAGTTTACCAAATCCATATTTGTTGATATGACTGATAAATTTGACCCTAGGTTTATGATATTATAAACATATCACACATATGTTTGTTAGTAAATATGTATATATATGTGAGAAGAGAGCTTTTAACAATCACAATGATACCTGCTTTTTTCTTTTCTTTGTTTTCTTTTCTTTCTTTCTATTATGGATTTTTGGAATGTTTTAGAAGGTTTGTATTTTTGTTATAGTGCTAACTTTTACATTAATTCTCTTAAATAATATGAATAGTGCCCTTTATTTACCCTGTGACTATGATAAACAATAAGTTTAGACTAGAAGTTTTTCTTTTGTCTTCTCTTTTTTTCTTTTCAAACATCAAATTTTAGTCAATGGTATTAGCTTATTTGATGTTGATATTTGTACTTTCAAATATACCAAAGCTTTGTCAGTTAAATAGTGTTTTATTCTAAGCCATAGCTTTATGACAAAGTGAAGAAATTTGTTTCCTTCCTCTTTTCACTAAAGTTTTATTTTGTCCTATATTCACAGACTTTTAAATTTTTACTTATTTTTTTACTTATATATTATACAGCCGTAAAAAGTATGTGACCTTGCTATTTGCAGCAACAGGGGTGGACCTAGAGAGTATTATGCTAAATGAAGTAAGTCACACTGAGAAAGATAAATACCATGTGATTCCATTAATATGTGGAATCTAAGAAACAAAACGGATGAATAAACAAACAAAAAGCAGAATTAAACCTATAAATACAGAGGACAAGCTGACAGTTGCTGGAGGGAAGGGGGTGGAGGTATGGCAAAATAGGTAAAGGGGAGTGGGAGATACAGGCTTTCAATTATGGAATGAATAAGTCATAGGAAAGAGAATATAGTCAATTATATTATAATGGCATTGCATGGTTACAGATGGTAGCTACACTCATGATAAGAATAGCAGAAGGAGTAGAGATGTTGAATTACTATGTCATACACCTGAAACTAGTGTTACACTGTGTGTCAACTACACTCAAGTAAAAAAATAAAAAAGATATTTTACAGTATTTGTCCATTGTGTCTGGCTTATTTAATTTAGCATAATGTCCACCAGGTTCATCCGTATTGCTACAAATGACAGGATTTCCTTCCATTTTAAGATGTCTGGTATTCCATTGTATATGCATACAACTTTTTAAAAATTCATCTCTCAATGGACATGTAGGTGCTTCTGTGTCTTGGCTATCGTTAGTAATGCTTCAGTGAAAATGAAAGGCCAAACATCTCTCTGAGATACTGATTTCAACTCCTTTGGATGTGTATATTCAGAAGTGGGAATACTGGATCATGTCATTGATATATTTTTAATTTTTTGAGGAAACTCCATATTGTTTTACATAGTGGCTGCATCAATTTACACTACCACTAACAATGTACAAGGGATCCCTTTCTTCACATTCTTGCCAATATTTGATACTTGGAATTATTTCAGGCTTCTTAAATTTGTTAAGACTTGTTTTGTAACCTAGCATGTGATCTATCCTGGAATAAGTTACATGTGTGCTTGAGAAGAATATATATCCTACTGCCATTAGGTGGAATGTTGTATATTTGTTGATCATTTTGATCTATAGTGTTCAAATGTGCTGTTTCTTTACTGATTTTCTTCCTTGATGATCTGTGCATTCCTCTGAATGGGGCATTGAAGTCTCCTACTGTTATTGCACTGCAATTTCTCCCTTTGTATCAATGTTTTCTTTATATACTTAGATGCTCTGATGTTGGGTTCATATATATTTATAATTATTCTGCCTTTCTGGTGGATTGCCCCTTTTATCATTATGTAATTACCTTCTTTACATAGAATCTATTTTATCTGTTATAAGTATAACCATCCTTGCTTTCTTTCAGTTACTGTTTGCATGGAGTATCTTTTTTCATCTTTTTGGTGTCAGCATAGTTGTGTCCTTAAATCTAAAGTGGGTCTCTTGGGGTGCCTGGTTGGCTCAGTTGGTTAAGTGTCTGACTCTTGATTTCAGCTCAGGTCATGATCTCAGTGTCATGAGATTGAGCCCTGTGTTGGGCTCTGCACTCAGTGTGGAGTTTGCTTGAGATTCCCTTTACCTCTCCCTCCCTTTCTGCCATTCTCCACCTCCGCCACTTCACTGTCTCTCTCTTGTTCTTTCTCTATGAATGAATGAATGAATGAATGAATAAATAAATAATAAATAAATAAATAAATAAATAAATAAATAAATAAATAAAGTAGGTCTCTTATAGACAGCATGTCTTTGGATCTTGTTTTATCAAATCCATTCAGCTACTCAATGTCTTTTAATTGATAAGTTTAATTCATTTATATTTAAAGTAATTATTGTAAGGACTTATTCTTGCCCTTTTGTTATTGTTTTGTCTATTTTGCAGTTCTTTTGTTCCCCACTTCCTTTTTTGATATCCTTCCTTGTGATTCAATGATTTCAATTTTTTCTCTAACTTGTTTGTATTATTATAGGTTTTCACTTTGTATTTACAATACGTTTTTTCGTCAATAGTATGAGACTTGCATTAAAATTCTTATCGTAAGTCTCACTTAAACTGATGAAAATTTAACTTCAATTGCTTACAAAATTCTACAAGTTCTCTCAGAGTGAAAATTCATTCCTGTGCAATGAGTAGCCTCTAGTCAGCTGATAATTTATATTCTAAAACAAATTTTTAAAATCCTATACCTTACTCTTGTACATAAAATAGAATTAAAGGTTAAAACTATAAAATCAAGCATGTGAAAGACATATGTCAATTTATATGTCATCTGATATATAAAATAAATATGAACTTTTATTTTTGTTTTATTCAAAGATACCCTATACACATTTACTCCTCCCTCCACTTTATGATTTTGATGTCAGAATTTGCTCTTTTTCCTACTGTGTATTCCTTAGGTTTTTTAGGTTTCATGAATTTAGTTGTCCATTTCTCTTTTTAGATTTGGGAAGTTTTTAGCTTTTATTTATTTAAGTAAGATTGTGCCCCTTTCTTGTTGTGTTGTCTATGCCATCAAGGACTTTGATAATATGCATGTTAATTATTTTGATGGTATCCTTCTTGCACTCTATTTCATAATTTTTCTTTTTGTTCCTCTGAATGTAATTTCAAATTATTTGTCTTTAACCTCACTCATTCATTCTTTTGCTTGCTCAAGTGTGTGGTTGAAGCTCTATATTGAATTTTTCAGTTTAGTCATTGTATTCTGTAGCTCCATAATTTCTGTTTGGTTTTTCTTTAAGGTTTCTATCTCTTTGTTGAATTTCTCATTTTACTTATATATTGTTTCCTTGATTTTATTTCACTAAATATCTGTGTTTATATGTAGCTCCCTGATCTTTAAGGAAATTATCTTTAATTCTTTTCAGGTATTTCACAGATCTCCATTTCTTTAGATTTTATTATTAGAGCTTTATTTTGTTCCTGTAATAGTTTCAGGGCTCTCTGATTTTTCATGATCTTTGTAGCCTTATTTTGATAACTATACACTTAAAAAAATAATTTTTTTTTCAACAATCTGTACCTACTGGCTTTGGCAGGGCAAAACCTTCACCAGTTCACCCAGTCAGAAATTCTTCCTAGGCCAGCTGGTAGAGTACATGTGTGGGCCTGCTGCTAGTGTCTGCAGGGTAAGCAGGTCTTGTGTTGGTGTCTGCCAATGGATGGCATGGTGCCGGGGTTCCCAAGAATGTCTGATGTTAGGGTCTGTGGGGGGACCAGGTGCTAATGTCTATTAATGGGTCTGTGGGGGTTGGCCTGGAGCTTAGGGCTTTGGTCAAACTGGATGCTCATTTTGCACACTTTTCCCAATCAGAGAACTCTCAGGCCAAGAGGATCTCTTTTGGCCCTGCACTATGCACTTTTGAAGAAATAATACAGATAAAATGAAACTAACTTTCTCAGTATCTTTTCAGTGCATCTCTTCTCATTTCTGTACTCTTGTTTGCTGGAATCTCTCACTTAATTCCAATGCTCTTATGAAAATATTTTTGTTTATGTCTGGTTGTCAAAAAGGTATTTCTCTGGAAGCATGAAGGATGGAACCTTCTATCCTTCCATCTTGCTGACATCACTCTATTTTTGCTATTTTTATATTGCCAGATCATATTTAACACTTGCATGTTATTCCTTCATGCTAACCCCAAATTTTAGTCTCAATTTTATTGTTGAATATAATTATTGTGCATCATAATTCCTTTTAGCAAAGTTTCTCCAATAATTTCATCATTGTATATAGATTATTCTATAATATTGTACTAATATTGTCCCAAGGAAGGACAATTGGTGAAATAGTCTCTTGGTTCCTTAATGTTCAGAAGACCATTGCCTGTATACTTTAAGGAAAGTTTAGGTGAAAATAAAACGTTCATCTCATATTTTCTTTTTTTTTGAGTAACTTGTAGGTGTTTCTCACTGTTTCTTGATACTGATGTTGCAGTGAGAAATTTGATGCCACTTTGATTTTCTATCATTTATCCATGTCTTGATTTGTTTGCTAAATTTCCAAGTAATATTTCTGCTTGATTTCTAATAATTTTACTGGGAAATAGCTTGGTGTTAGTTTGGATGTTTTCCCAAGTACATAGTGTACCATTTCAGATATATGTTCTTCATTCAATTCCTTATTATTATTGTTGTTATTATTATTAATGCACAGATAATTTTCTTAAAGTTTCAAATATTTCTTTATTCCATGATTTTTATTGATTTTTATTTTTAATTTTAGGGATTTAAATGCATGTTGGATCTCCTTTGCTTCTCTTTTATGTTTATCTACTACCCTTGAAAACTTTCTTCTCTTTTTCAATATATGTTTTATTTTATTCACATTTCTCTTTTTTATATTCTGTCAATTAGTGATTTTTTTCTGTGGTGTCTATTTTCTGTTGTGGTCTTTATAATTTTGTCTTTATTTCTAACTTTTTTCAGTTTCTTTTTTGAGTTCTGCATATCCTTCTCTTTTATGGTTCTTTCTTCTCTGAGTCCTTTATTTCTGTTTTGTATTCTTCTGTAACTGCTATTGCTTCCTGACTGGGTTATTTTTAAGTTTATTTGGGAATATTATATTAAAATTTTCATCTGCTTCAAAACAAAAATTTTTGAAGAGTTTTCATCAGTTGTAAAATTTAGTTGCTTATTTTCATCATCTGCTTATATGGAACCAGACCAAATTTATTTCATGTTATGCATTTTGAATTGGATAGATTTTCCTGAACTGGTGATGAGAGGTTATTTTAGGATAAATTTGAATTGGAAAGGGGCTTTATTTAAGGCTTCTCTCCTCTGTAGCTAGAGTTAGGTATTGAAAATATGACTCTCCTTCTGGGTCACTGGCCCTCAGAGCCTGATATGATTTAGCAAGGATCCTGCCTTTATTTTTGTTTTTCCCACATCTCCCCAAGCCTTTAACTGACAAGGTGAGGGACTTCCTATGTGAGTTATTTGGCAACATTAATCAAGATTTTCTATCTCTTTACTGTTCTTATGACCTTAGCAATTATATCCTGTTTATTTGGGGAGCTGCTATAGAAGTTTCTGTTTACTGTAAGGCCTTCTCCTTCTGAAAGTAGTTATTTGTGGGAAATTTCTGAGACCTTTCTGGCCCAAGACTGTTGGCCCACTTCCTATTTTGCCCCAAAGCCCCTTTCCTCTTCCTCTACTTCTGTCCTGGTTGGTTTTGTCTTAAGTAGTACTTATGCAGAATCTGGAGTTTATTGATATTTTGTTTCCTAGTTTGAAGCAGATGGCCATCTGCCCACCAGGAAGTGAACTCTCACTAGACATCAGATCTGTCAACATTTTGGTCTTGAACTTTCCAGGCTTCAGAACTTGAGAAATAAATATTTGCTATTTAAACCATCCAATCCAGTATTCTCCCCCTTTCTTTTTAAAAAGATTTTATTTATTTATTCATGAGAGACACAGAGACAGAGAAAGAGATATAGGAAGAGGGAGAAGCAGGCTCCCTGTGGGAAACCCAATGTGAGACTCAATCCTAGGACCCCGTGATTAGGACCTGAGCCGAAGGCAGATGCTCAACCACTGAGCCACCCAGGTACCTCCCACTTTTTTCCCAATCCAGTATTCTCTTATATCAGCCCAAATTAATTAAGATAGGGTTTAATAGCAAATGGTGAGTCAAACAATCTATTTGCAGTCTTCCTATACTTGCTGCTTGATTTGATATGGTGTTTGACCTTTAGCCCTTAAAAAAAATTTTTTTTTTCAAAGATTTTATTTATTTGTTCATGAGACAGAGAGATGGAGGCAGAGGAGAGCCAGGCTCCCTGTGGAGCAGGTAGCCTGATGCAGGACTTGATCCCAGGGACCTGGGATCATGATCTGAGCCAAAGGCAGAAACTTAACTGACTGAGCCACCCAGATGCCCCAGTTCTCTGAAAATTTTATTAAAAATTAAAACGTTGAGATACATTGCTTTATTGTGTCAAATGACTGACACTGATAAAACTATTCTGAAAATAAAAATGTATAATATTGTAATTTTAGAGACATGTATAGACATTAAAGTCAGATAGAACACCTGGGCTTCAATTCCAGCTCCATCATTTACTGCATGACCTTGGGCAAATTAATTAACCTCTCTGAGTTCAATTTCCTCATTTGTAAAATGAGGATAATAATGCCTATATCCTGTATTATTAAGATTAATGAGATCGCTGATATCACAGTGCATAGTAGCTCTTTTGGGCTTTGTGATTTAATCAGTGACAGAGATCTTGCTGAATTTTCTTTGCAGATTTTAACCATGGTGACATAGACACCATAAACACTGGGTGTATTATTTCAAATGTTTATTGAATGACTTTGCAATGCTAGGGTACCATTGTAGGTGATGATGATACAGCAGTGAATCAAAATATATAAAAATCTCTGCACTCATAGAGCTTACACCTCTAGGATTGTATTTATCAAAACTTTTCTTGTAAATATATATAGTTATTGGCCTACATAACTAAAAATATGCAATATGCAGACACAACTGGATCTATGCCCTCAAATTATATTATGTTTCTTCCATATTTTAGTTTTTCTCTCTACTAAATTGAGTTTATTTATAGGCTAACTCTCCTCACATCATTGAAAAGATTACTGTCAGCAGCTTTAAGTTTTAGGGTTCATATACTTAGTAGCCTCAGAGGAACCTCATATATGGCCTCTGATGGGCTCTCCTTGGGACATGTACCTTCTTTGAACCATTTTATGAGGCATGGAATACTTTGATTTGTTCTGGCTGTGGTTCCCTTCCTGCACCTGGAGCGCAAAAAGAAATAGAAGAGTTGAGGGTGTGTTTTCACTTCAACCTCATGAAATTAATTTCCAATAAGAAATCAGGTTTCATTTTGGAGAAACCTTGAGCAAGACTGTCAAATGGTTATAGTTTAGTTTAAGTACTAAACCATGTGTATCAAAGTTAGAGTGGATTAATAGAGTAATTTATTTACTTATTATTTTTTTAGGTTTTATTTTTCAACAGAGAAAGAACACAAGCAGGGGGGAGCAGCAGGCAGAGGGAGAGGGAGGAGCAGTTTCCTTGCCAAGCAAGTAGGGGGTCCTATGCAGGGCTTGAACCCGGGACCCTGGGATCATGACCTAAGCTGAAGGCAGACACTTAACCAACTGAGCCACCCAGGCACCTGACAGAGTAATTTGTATCAGGACTCTGAAACTCTTGATGCTAATTCTTTGGCAGATGTCAGTGGAGTTCTAATTATAACTTTCTTCTTAAAAACTTTAAGACTATTTTTTTAAAATGAAAGATTGAATAAGGTAAACTAACATTATTTTTATGAAGGAATAAAGATAGTGAGTGAATGATACTTTTAGATTAATTCATGAGTGTAATTGCTCTTTCTTGGGACAATTACTTTCATAAATCGACATAGTTTTCACACGTTTATTTGTATGTGTGGTTTATTGGAAGATATTTGAACATGGGTATCCACGATCTATTTCTGGTTAAATAAAATTGTATGACTTTAAGTAAGTCAGCTTTTCTGGGTCTTTTATTATATGCAAGATGGAAAGACTCTACTGGACTACAAATTAATTTATTTAGCACATCATGTGTTGGCTACCTATTATCAATCTGGACCTGTATGGTTGGGCATACAGAAAAAAAAAAAAAAAAAAACCAAAACACCAAAAATGGTCCCAGCTTATGGGAAACAATATGATTGTTAGGGTATATTAACACATAAACTAGTAGATGTAAATTATAATACTGAGTTGTTATAAGTACTCTAAATAAGAGGAATGTAAAGTCCAAGGTGGCAAGTGTTGGAGATGGTCATCAAGACGTGTTGGCCAGTTGACCTGCACTGGGCCAGGTAATTTGAGGCTCTTTCCTTGCTCTCCTATCCTTGGACTGTATGTTCTGCCCACTGTTCTATACTGGTTGCTACTGCAAGGACGCAGCCTTGCGAGGTAGTGTGTTACTGAGACTATCTGAACAGTCTACGTGACTAAGCCCTTTTAAAGTCTCTATATAAACTCTTAAGATTCTGTCAGGTGGGTGCGGAGATTTATTCATTTTGTGTCCACTCAAGACAAGCTTTGTATGTAAGTTCCTTGCTTATTAGAACTGCAACCTTCCAATCTGGATTGGTCTGCCTTTTTCTTTGGTTTTTCCTTGCTGTCTATGTATGGGGACCAGTTCTGAATTTCACCCAGGGAACTCCTAATGTTGCAAACCCTCAAGGGCCTTGTCTGTCTTCTCCATTTCTGTATCTGTAGTTCCTAGAACAGTGCCAGGGCATATGAATGCTTAATAAATATTTGTTGACTAAATTAATAAATACACAAGTGAAATTATTTGCAAATCATCTATTGCTATTATCAAGGATGTCTATTGAAGAGATTCAGAGACTTTAGAACAACAAAATCAGTAAAAATTCTCACTAGGTTTAAAAACAACAACCAATTGTGATGGTTAAATTTTATGCGTCAGCTTAGGTAAGCTATATGCTCAGTTGTTTGGACAAACAGTAGTTATGATGTGAAGGATTTTGTCACTGTAATTAGCACCTAAAATCCGTTGACTTTAAGTAAAGAAGATTATTTTGGTAATATGAGGGTGGGGGGTGGGCCTCATCCAATCAGTTGAAGTCCTTAAGAATGAACACTGAGATTTTCTAACAAAGAAGGAATTATGCCTCAAGGCACTAACACAGAAATACTGTCTGAATTTCCAGCCAGCCAGCTCATCTGTTACAAGATTTGTCCACCCACAAAACCTTGTGGGCCAATCTCTTTCTTAAAATCTGTCTCTGTCTCTGTCTCTGTTTCTGTGTACGTTATATTGGTTCTGCTTTTCTGGAGAACTCTGATAAAATTGTTTTAACAACTCTTTAACTTCCTGTAATTAAATGCATTGCTAGTATATAGAGGTTTTGTTTTGTTTTTTGTTTTTGTTTTATTTTGTTTTGTTTTCTTTGAATTCTGAGACTTGCAGCACATTTGGTTAGTTTCCTCTGCTAATTTGAAGATAGTTGAAACAAATTGAAATTTTAATCTAAGATGTAACATGTTTAACCTTGAGGCTAGGTGTACTTGGCTATCTTCACACTATTTTCCTCTCTCCCTTTATTAATTTCTTTGATCTATATCAATATTACCAGCTTGTTACAAAAGAGGCAGACGGGTTTCTTTGATCCAAATATAAATGAGCTTTGGAGCCTGGAAGAAAGTAGAGCTATGGAGGTGGAGGAGTCACGCTTTGCTAGAACCTTCTTGGGTTCTTCCTGTGTTTAACACTCAGATAGATGCCAGAAAGGAATCATCAAAATGACAAAACTTTTAGAGGGATGTGGGAGAAAATTGGAATATAACAAAGTCCTAAAGTTCTTCTTTCAACACAGCTTTCTTAGGTGAAACAGGGAATCCAAAAAACAGTAAGATTTTCTGAAAGAGAAATAAATTTAAAACTGCTGAGTCTAGAGATTGCAGGGGACTTTGAAAATTTAGTGTCTTATTTACCTCTAACCAGGTTGTGTGTTTTAAGCCACATTTTTGAGCTAGTTTACAGGAAATAAGAGTTCACAATTCTCTTTACCTACCCATTTTAGTATTAAGTAATTACTACTATCAAAATTTTTTCTTTTTATGTAACATAATTTTTCTCTTGTTCTGGTCCAAATGGAAGTTAGAGAGAAGCTGGTGATTATTCCCTGTGTGAGAGCCCTTCATGTATTTATAGATTGTTATTAAATTGTCTCAAATCAACCTTTAATCTTTCTGCTGGATAATATCCCTTTTCTTGACCTCCTTTAATAGATCTTTTTTCAAACTCTTCAATCACCATTTGTAGCTTCTGTTAGACTAGCTTTCTCTTCCTCCCCCCTCCTCACTTCAACTCTTTTTGCTTATAGATCACAGAGGCAGGGAAGATATTTTTGGAAGAGTAGGAGTTTGATGAAAGGATTTATGTATATGTGCAGCTTTCTTTATACAATAGATATTTAAAAACATATTTTTGCAAATTAAATGATATTTTAAGACTCCTAGCAAATTTACCTTTTTAAGGTTACAGTGATTCTTTGAAAATGAATACTTTTGTCAGGTAAATGTATAAAGAGGGATGATTTTTAAAATTCAGATTTTTATGTTTACATAGAGCTTTCTTAGAGGCCATGTCTATTATTATTACATCCTTGTCTTTTTGTTCCATAGCAATTCTGTAACCAATTTCTGCTTATGAATTATGTTTCAAATCTGCTTTTGAGTGCTACATTTGCATAATAAGTTCAACATTTATTTGGTACCTATGTTGAAGATATTAGTAAAAATGTAAAAAATAAATCATACTCTGTTCTTAAAGAGATTGCAGTGTAGAGGGAGAGACAGAATGCATGCAAATAATTAAAATATAAATTTGGAAGAACATAAGTATTATAACTTGGAACCCTCCCCAAAAGGGAAAAATTGTCTGGAAACAAGGAAAATTTTTAAAACTGCATTTGAGGAGGAGTTTTGAAGATGGTATAGCTTTGGTATGGGTGGAAATAAAGAAGGTTGATTACCAGCAGAAAGAATACCTTAGAAGTGCAGTGGAATGGGTAATAGTGAAGAATGAATTTAAAAAAAGAGAGAAAGAAGGCTAGAAATCAAATTTAGGGGTAGAGTGATTATTGCCTTGATGCTGTATTTAGGAATGTGGATTCAAAGGTAAAGGTTTCCTGTTTAAAAAAAATTTTTAAATATAGTTGACATGTAATTAAAAAAAATTGAAATATAGTTGACATATATTGGTTGTTGTGGTCTCTTCAGTTCAGGATTTATTTATTTTGGTCCTTTCTCTTTTCTTTTTGATAAGTCTTGCTAGGAGTTTATCACTTTTATTAATTTTTTCAAAGACGCAGCTCCTGGTTTTGTTGATCTGTTCTACTGCTTTTTTTTTTCTATATCATTGATTTCTGCTTTAATCTTTATTAATTCTTTTTTTTTTTTTTAATTTTTATTTATTTATGATAGTCACAGAGAGACAGAGAGAGAGAGAGGCAGAGACACAGGCAGAGGGAGAAGCAGGCTCCATGCACCGGGAGCCTGATGTGGGACTCGATCCCGGGTCTCCAGGATCGCGCTCTCTTGCTGGGTTTAGGCTTTATTTGCTATTCTTTCTCTAGCTCCTTTAGATATAAAGTTAGGTTGTGTATTTAAGACCTTTCTTGTTTCTTGAGAAAGACCTGTATTGTGATATATTTCCCTCTTAGGACCACCTTTGCTGCATCCTAAAGGTTCCAAACAGTTATGTTTTCTTTTCATTTGTTTTCATGTATTTCTAAAATTCGTCTTTAATTTCCTGGTTGACCCGTTCATTCTTTAGTAGGATGATCTTTATCCTCTATGTATTTGTGTTCCTTCCAAATTTTCTCTTGTGATCATCTTCAAGTTTTAAAGCACTGTGGTCTGAAAATATGCATTGAATAATCTCAGTCTTTCTTTACCAGTTGAGATCTGATTTGTGACCCAGTATGTGATCTGTTCTGAAGAATACTCCATATGCACTTGAGAAGAATGTATATTCTATTGCTTAGGATGGAATGCACTGAATATATCTGTGAAGTCCATCTGGTCCAGTGTGCCATTCAAAGCCCTTGTGTTCTTCTTGATCTGCTTATATGATCTGTCCATTACTGTGAGTGGGTGTTAAAGTCCCCTACTATTAATGTTTTACTATCAATGTGTTTCTTTAAATTTGTTATTAATTGGTTTATATATTTGGCTGCTCCCAAGTTAGGGGCATAAAAATTTACCATTGTTAGATCTTCTTGTTGGATAGACTCTTTTATTATGATCTGATACTCTATGTCTTTTTTTTTTTATTTTTTATTTTTTTATTTTTATTTATTTTTTTTACTCTATGTCTTTTGATTGGAACATCTAGTTCATTTACATTCAGAATAATTACTGAAAGATAAGAATTTAGTGCCATTGTATTACTTGTAAAGTTGCTGTTTCTGTAGACTGTCTCTACCATTCTGGTCTTTGTTATTTTTGGGCTCTCTCTTTGCTCAAAGGATCCCCTTTAATATTTCTTCCAGGGCTGGTTTAGGGTTCAGAAATTCTTAGTTTTTGTTTGTTCTGGAAAATATATCTCTCCTTCTAATCTAAATGACAGTCTTGCTGGATAAAGTATTCTTGGCTGCATATTCTTCTCATTTAGCACATTGAATATACCCTGCCAGTCCTTTCTGCTGCCAGCCTTATGTTTCTATCCTTGTAGGTTAAAGACTCTTGTCCTGAGCTGCTTTCAGCATTTTCTCTTGATCTCTGAAGTTTGTAAGTTTCACTATTATATGTCAAGGTGTTGACCTATTTTTATTGATTTTGAGGGGGTTCTCTATGCCTCCTGGATTTGAATGCTTGTTTCCTTCCCCAGATTAGGGAAGTTCTCAGCTATAATTTGTTCAAATAAACCTTCTGTCTCTCTGTCTCTCTTCATCTCCTGGGACCCCTATTATGTGGATATTATTTCACTTTATGAGATTGCTGATTTCTCGAAGTCTCCCTTCATGACCTAGTAGTTGTCTTTCTCTCCTTTTTTCTGTTGCATCATTTTGTCTTCTATATCACTGACTCCCTCTCCTGCCTCATTTATCTTTGCTGTTAAGGCCTCCATTTTTGACTGCATCTCATTAATAGCATTTTTAATTTTGGCCTGATTAGATTTTTCTCTAGTGTCTTCTAAGGTTTTTTTCAAGCCCAGCTAATATCTTTATAATCATTGTTTTAATTTCTAATTCAGACATCTTACTTATTTTCATATTAATTAAATCCCTGGCAGTGAGTACTACCTCTTGTTCTTTCTTTTGTGGAGAATTTCTCTATCTCATCATTATGTCCAAAAGAGAATAGAATAAATAGAGAGAAAATACTATACTACCGACAGCAACAAAAGAAAAAAAATAACAAAACAAACCAGAAGAAAACAACAGCAAAACAGAGTAAGAAAAAATCAAACTAGAAATGAAACAAAACAAAATACTAGATCCTGGTGTATTTTGGTCTGCTTGTTAAAAGAAACTAGATCCCAAAGTAGAAAAGAAAGAAAAACTTATATTTATACAAAAATAAAGTAAATTAGGGCAGCCCTGGTGGCTCAGCGGTTTAGCACCACCTGCAGCCCAGGGTGTGATCCTGGAGACCCGGGATCGAGTCCCACGTCAGGCTCCCTGCATGGAGCCTGCTTCTACCTCTGCCTGTGTCTCTGCCTCTCTCTCTCCTCTCTGTATATTCTCAAAAAATTAAAAAAAAATAAAATAAATTAAAATAAAATACAATGAATGGAAACCACTATATATATATTTTTGTTGTTGTTGTGTTGTGTTATTGTTTCCTTGTTTCTGTTTTTTTCCCGAAGAGCTGAAGTTTTGCAGTTCTCTGTGATGGGTAAACCTGGTGCTAGCTAGTTGTCCCTGCTGGTCTTCTAGGGGAGGTTCCTGTTGCATTGATTCTCAGGTGCCCTTGCACTTGTGGAAATGTACCTCCCTTGCCAGGGGTCTGGCTCAGTGTAAGTGGCTCCAGATTGCCCTATGTAGTGCTGTTTTGCTCCCTAAAGGCTTCTAACACTGATGGGCGGGGGGAGGAGGATGAAAATGGTGGCCCTCTCTCTAGCCCTATTGCTGAAACTTTGTGCTCCCCACTCTTCGGTGAGCTCTCACAGAAGTAAATTCCTTTTGTCTCTATGATTTCCATTTGAACTCTATATTCACCCAGTCTGTGACTCAGTGTTTTTATCTCTGGCACACAATTGAGTTTCATGTAGCCAAAATTTTTGGACTCCTGCAGCTGAGACCCAAAGTGTTCCTCTCTGAGGAGTAAGGGGGCTTTTTCTGACTTCTGCCTTTTGCTGGGCCCCTTCCAGTAGAGTGGCCACGCGACCTTGCAGCAGTTTGCAGTTTATAGTAACACCTAGCAGGTAGTACTCACTGCCAGGGATTTAATCAATAGGGATATAAGATGTCCGAATTAGAATTTAAAACATGGATTATAGACTCGTTTTCAGCCAGCAGCTTCCCTGTTCCAATGCCTGGGAACTCAGCTGCACTCAGGCACCCCAGTCTTCTTGTCACTCTGGGGATCCTGAGACCATGCTGTCCTACCTGGGATTCTTCCCTACTTCGCCACCTGAGCACATCCCCCATTGTAGCAGACATCTAAAAGTTCTGAGTTTGTGCTTCGCTGCTTATAATACCTTGTGGTAGCCTCCTTAAGCAGCCTCCCTCCCCTCTGCCTTATCCTCCAATATATTTCAAGTTTCTGCATCTTCTATCTTCCAAAAAGTGGTCACTTTTCTATTTGTAGAATTGCGGCATTTCTTTTCTCAGATCTTTGATTTTGCAGGTGTAAAGAATGATTTGATAACTATCTAGCTGAATTCCAGAGACCAGATGAACTTAGGGTCCCCTACTCCTCTGCCATCTTAATCCCCTCCAACATAGAATGTTATTTAAAGTGTATAGCATAGTGATTTCACAAGTCTTTATGTTATGCTATGCTCACCACAAATGTTAGCCACTCTCTGTCTCCATACAAGGCTATTATAATACCCTTGACCATACTCTCTATGCTGTACCTCTCAGTTCCCTGACTTATTCATTGTATAACTGGAAGCCTCTATCTCCCACTACCCTTCACCCATTTTGGTGACTTACAATCTAAAACTGTGACTAAAACAAATACTTGTCAAGAATCTTTGCAGAGAATTGGAGGGGAGTGGTAGAGACAAGATGCCAGAATAGGTAATAGGTAAGAAGTGATGTCACTTGAATGAAGACAGTGATGGTCAGAATGGAGATGAATGGATGCATAAAGCACATATGATACTGGATTTGGATGTGAGGTTGAACATCCTGCATTATCTGTCACTATTTCAATACCTGATCTGGCTGGTTAAGTGAGATCTCATGGTTTTCTTTTTCTGCAGAACATGTACTTTCTTTCTGAAGCTTTGGGGTAAAAAGGATGCCTTTTTCAGATGAAAGGAAAATTTTCTTTTCTTTTAAAAAATATTTATTTATTTATTGTGGGGGGGAGAGAATGAACTGGAGGGGCAGAGAGAAAGAGAATCTCAAGTAGACTCCACATTGGATGTGGAGCCCTTTGTGGGGCTCAATCCTATACCCTGAGACCATAACTTGAGCCAAAATCAAGAATTTGATGCTTAACTGACTGTGCCTCCCAGATGCCCCAAGGATTTTTATTTTCAATCAAGGTTGGTATGTCAGGGCATTGCAGCTAATTAACATAGAGGAGAATGTAAAGTTGGGGAATGAAAAATAAAGATAAACTTAAGGTAAAGTGTTGGTTAAACAGTAATATTAACTGAAATGGATACATCAAAGTTGGAACTAATGGAGGGAAGATGAATGATTATTGGACATTATTCATCTAGTTTTGTTCTTGGTTCTAGTTCATTACAGGGTGTCAGCTGTCTATGTCTTTTATTTATTCATCCCTCCTTCCTCTCTCCCTTCTCTTTATAGAGTATTAATAAATTTCCATAGTAAAAAAAAATAAAATCCAGAGGATGTATCAATCAGATGTTGGGTGGATCTCTTGGGCCATCAAGAGCTCAACAAAATGATTTAAAACTCCAACCCATTCAAAAGTTTCACAGCTTTCAGTTAAGATTTCTCTGGATACCCAAGGTCTTATTATTGTATTATTGTTAATATTGTCACCTTTGTGTCTAGATCCTTCTTTACATATGACTGTTCAATGTTATATTCCCTAGAGGTTACATCAGTCCCTTCACTGTGTTTTTTTTCTTTCTTTTAAATTTTTAATACAATAACTTCATCCACATAGTGTATGCTTTTCAGATTTTGGATGAGTTCTATGTCACCAGGAAGAATCCCTTTGAGTAATGCTATAAACTCAATATCTCATTTTAGAAATTCTTCTCTAAAATACTTCATCTTGCCACTTTACCACTTATGTTTGTCACCCTCCCCTGTCTTCCTGGGGTTCTTTTTTCTCATCCTTCATTCTCTCTTATCTGTTTTTCCACCTCCTCCTCCTCTGGAATATTACTCTCCTGGATCAGGCACAGTGCTATTTCCTCATTTTTTGAAACTTTGCTGTAAAACAACATCTATCCTCTGGGTTTATTATTTATTTCAAGTGCTTATCAGATTTTTTTTAAAAAAAAAACAATTGTTTTCCCTCTAAAACAAATCCTGTTGCTAGCTATTATTTTTTCTCTGTGTGTCACATATACTGTAGAGAGATACTATCTATTCAAATTAACATGACAAAAACCAAGTCCACATATATAATATAATGCATATATTACATATGCTTTTAAATGTAAATTAGATCATAGCACATATATATATTGTAGTGTAAATATCTCCTAAAATCAATATTTTTTCTCACATTATAAATATACCACAAAATTTTAACTACTTACACATCAATAGACAAGGAGATTATTTAAGTTTTCACTATAATAAGCAATGCCTTAATGTTTTTGGACATATATCATTTTGCCTGTGTATATTTCTAAGGGCTTAGATGGCTAGATGAAACTACTGCTTCATAAAGTTCAACATTCTGATTGATTAGCATACTGCCCTTTAAAAGAGATGTACCAGTTTACACTCTCACTAACTTTTTCTTTTTTTTTTTTAATACAGATTTTATTTATTTATTTGTGAGAGACAGAGAATATGAGCAGGGGTGGGGAGGGTCAGAGGAAGAGTGAGAAGCAGCTTCCTCGCTGAGCAGAGAGCCTAACAGGCTTGATCCCAGGATCCCAAGATCAGAGTCAAAGGCAGACACTTAAGTGACTGAGCCACCCAGGCACCCCTCACCTTTAAAAAATTATTTTTAAAGAATTTCCATTTCCTCTATCCTGGCAAACAGAATCATTTTAACTTTCATCAATATGTTTGTCAAAATGGCATATTGCTTTTATTTATTTATTTTTATTATTAAAAAACATTTATTTATATATTTGAGAGAGAGAGAAAAAGAAAGCTTGATCAGTGGGGAAAGGCAGAAGGAGACCCTGATATCATGCCCTGAGCTGAAATTAAGAGTCCGATGCTCAGATGACTGAAAAATCCAGGTGCCCCTTTTGCTTCTTTTTAACTTTATTTTCTTAAATATTAGTGAGGCCAAATATCTTTTAAGATATTTGTATTTTTCTTTTGTAAATTGGGTGTTCATATTTATTATTATTATTTAATATTTTATTATTATTGTTTTTTAAAGAGAAAGAGAAAAAGCATGAGCAAAGAGGGAAGGGATGAGGGAGGAAGAGTCTTGAGCAGGCTCTGTGCTCAGTACAGAGCTGATGTGCGGCTCAATCCCACAGCCCTGGGATCACTACCTGACCTAAAATCAAGAGTTGGAGGCTTAAACAACTGAGTCACCCCTCACATCTTTCTTTTTTAAATTGAAGCTTTGTTTTTTAAAAATTATTTATAGGAGTCTTATTTTATAACGGTATAATGTGTTTGAAAATATTTTCACATAGTGTCCTATATCCTATACCTTTGTTTTAAGTAGTTTTTAGTCTTTTCCTTTTTGAATCAGGGGTTTTCACCTTGTTTAGGAGGACATTCCTTTCTTTAAGATTACAAAATTTAAAAATATATTTATTACAACACTTTAGCTCTTTGCACTTAGCTTTTGAACCCAGGTAAAATTTACTTTCACATGTATTATATCAGAGGAATATAATATATTTTTTTCCAAGTGTATGACTGGATATATACACACCATTTATTGAACATTGATATATCCACCACTTGCTACAGGGTGAATGTTTGTGTTCTTCCAAATTCATAGGTTGAGTTCCTAACCCCCAGTATGATGGTATTAGGGAGTGGGACCTTTGGGAAGTGATTATGGGCTCTGCCCTCATAAATGGGATTAGTGCCCTTATAAGAGAGACCTTAGAGAGCTCTCTGGCTTGCTTCCTATATGAGGTTACAGTGAGCTGCTAGCACCTCAGTTTTGGACTTCTAACCTCCAGAACTATGAGAAATAAATTTCTGTCATATTTAAGCAATCCCATTTATTGGGTGGTATTACAGCATCCCAAACAGATTAAGACACTACTGATTTGAAATGCCTTTTAAAAGTTTTCCTGAAATTCTTATTTTCTTTTATTGGTCTATATTTAATAATTTTGTGTGGATACCATTTAATTTTAATTGTGGTACATTAAAGTAATATATTCTAAGGATTAAAAACTATAATGTTTTTCATGCAATATACTAATTTTAACTAGTTTTAATTTTAAGAGTAATATTATTTAATTTTTTAGAAAAGATTTTGTTTATTTATTCATGAGAGACACAGAGAGAGAGGCAGAGATGCAGCCAGAGGGAAAAGCAGGCTCCATGCAGGGAGCCCGATGTGGGACTCGATCCAGGATCATGCCCTGGGCCGAAGGAGGTGCTAAACTGCTGAGGCACCCAGGCTGCCCATATTATTTAATTTTTTATGTAGGCTAAAAGAGATCAGTATAAAATAAAACAATCTAAATGAAAATCCTGTAATGTACAATGTATTTTGGAAATAGCCATATGAACTCATTTTTTTTCTAATAAAAAATTATATTTCCTAGTTCTTTTCATGAAAGGGAGAAAATGCTACCTCTAACAATGAGCCTATTTAGTACTCTGATTTTAGTCTCCAAATACAGTTAATCACAAATAACAAGTTTCCTTAGGACTATAGCAATTTCCAGGTGTGAAACAGAGAATGTAAAGGTTGAGCCAAAGAGACCATGTTGTGCCAGAAAACAAGGAAGCTTTCAAGGACTGATTGAATCTTGTCAAAATTGCAGAGGAACCAAGGACTCCTTGACCAAAGGTGAGATAATCTTACCATTTAAAGAAAAATGGCTATAATAGATTGAAACATATGGTTATACTCCATAATGATTTCAGAAAAGAGAAAATAAAATAAAAGCCTTATTTGTTATTGGGGGAGATGACTAATACACTAACTCCTTAACATATGCATTGTTAATTGAGGAGAAAGAATTAAGCATTTATTCTTCCATTCTAATTAGAAATGAATTTCAGGACAGCCAAATTGTCTCTGTTAAAAAGAGGTTCTTTTTTTGAATGGAAACTAATCAATATGGATTAAGTAATACAATTAAAAAATAATTTCTTTTTGCAATTCATACTGAAATAATTTATTCAGGCAAAGCTTACCAGTGCATGCTAAGCCATTAGGGAGAGGTGCTAGGGAGCTCAATATTTGCATGATGACAAAGTACTACCCTATGGATTACTTTATGATTGCAAGCAGTAAAAATCTAGCTTGACAATGGAGCAATCAAGCTCTAACTGCTCAAGCCCAAAGATCAACCATAGCAACACTAGCAGCAGACAACCAAATGTTTTATATCTTTGAATGTGATAAAAGTAGAACCAACATCACCTATTGAACATATCTGCCCACAAAATTAAATCTATGCTAAAAAAGCATTCACAACTAAATTTTAATTTTTAAAGAAATGCAGGGCATGAAAAAGAAAAATCCTAAGCAAGACCATGAAAAACGGTAAAAATCCTTAGCATTATTCATAACGTAGGACAAGTTAGATAACTGTCGTGATCTTTTCAACATGTCAGTGGACAAGAAAAGAAAAGTGTGTGTGTGTGTGTGGGGGGGGGAGCAGGAATGTAAGAATAAGTTCTACCCTATATTAAAAGAGACAAAAGATACAACAACCATAGGACACCTGGGTGGCTCTGCAGTTGGGCATCTGCCTTTGGCTCAGGGCATGAACCCAGAGTCATAGGATCGAGTCCGACATCAGGCTCCCTTCATGGAGCCTGCTTCTCCCTCTGCCTATTTCTCTGCCTCTTTCTCTCTCTGAGTCTCTTATGAATAAATAAATAAAATCTTAAAAAAAAAAAGATACAACAACCAAATGGTACATGTAGATCCTGGTATCATTCTTATTTGAACAAATGATCAATAAAGGCCATTTTTGGGAAAATTGAGGAAATTTGAACATGCAGTAGGTAATAGTATTATTATTTTTAGTTTTGTTAACGATTATACCCTTATTGTGTCTGTGTAAAAAATTATTCTTATTTTTAGAAATTTATCCTAAAATACTTTGGACAGGAATGCCTTTAGTCCTTATTTTAATGTATTACAGCAAGTAAATAAATGAATATGGTCAATATTCATTGTTAAGTTTTTGTTAAGCTGGGACACCTGGGTGTCTCAGCGATTGAGCCTCTGCCTTTGGCTCAGGACATGATCCCAGATTCCCAGGATCGAGTCCCACATCGGGCTCCTTGCATGGTGCCTACTTCTCCTCCCTCTGCCTGTGTCTCTGCCTCTCTTTCTGTGTCTCTCATGAATGAATAAATAAAATGTTTTTTAAAAAGTTTATGTTAAGCTAATGACTGCTTATTTAAGAATATGTATATATATTTACTCTTCTATGTGAAATATTTTATAATAAAAAGTTGAATAAGTAAAAACCAACATATATAACATATATAAATAAATATATATTTATCTTTGGGTTCAAATAGGTCCTAGGGTACTTACTTAAGTTTTATTTTATATATGTTTACTATATTATATTATTCTATCTAATAATACACTTTTCCATTGATTAGAATTTTAAGAAAATGTTCTTTAATACTTTTATGGTTTTCTTCCTCTAAGACTTGAATATTTTCTATTAGATGCTTCCCTAAGAGTCTTAAGTATTTAGTTACTCTTCTCTAGTACTAATTGCTATTGACTAGAAGAGCAATGGCCCATAATTCCTTATGGGCCTTGATCTTCTTTCTGGTTATCTTGCAGAATTCTTTTTAGTGTTAATAAATAGCTTTGCAATTTTATATTTTTCGTTTTAATCATCCATTTTTTTTAAAGATTTTATTTATTTATTCATGAGACAGAGAGAGAGAGAGAGAGAGAGGCAGAGACACAGGCAGAGGGAGAAGCAGGCTCCATGCAGGGAGCCCGACGTGGGACTCGATCCCAGGTCCTCAGGATCAGGCCCTGGGCTGAAGGCGGTGCTAAACCACTGAGCCACCCGGGCTGCTCTAATCATCCATTTTAATTGTGCAATGTAATGTGTGTATGAAGACATGTATAAAATATAAATATACAGGGCAACAAAATATTAATTAATTATGAATATAGCCACTTTTCAAATAAAAAAAAGGGAAATTTCCAGCCCTCAGTAGTTTCTCTCCCCTGGTGTTTGTTCGATGTCACATGTTTTGACTGATGTATTAGCCATCTCAAAGTATAATTTTCTAGACCGTAATTGTTTTATTATATATTCTGGATTTTGAGTTTTATTCATTAAATTGTAAATTACAAGAATAGCAAATGTTAAGTTGTTGTCGGCATGAAAGAGACTATAATATCTATAATATGTTTTATGTGAGTCTCATGGTAACCAAAAAACAAAAAGCTGCACTTATTCAAAAAAATAAAGAGAAGGGAATCAATGCATACCACTATGGAAAATCATCAATTCACAAAGGAAGACACAAAGAAAGGAAAAAGGAACAAGGGAACTACAAAACAGCCAGAAAACAAGATGATGGTATTAGTAAGTCCTTTCCTATGAAGTACTCTAAATATAAGTGGACTGAATTCTCTGATCAAAAAACAAAAATAGGTAGAGTGGCTGGAAGGAAAAAAAAAAGTAAGGTCCAACTATATACTGCCTTTAAGAGACTTACTTCACTGTTAAGGACACTTTTAGGCTCATTGTGAAGAAATTTCCTTGCAAATGGAAACCAAAGGAGGAGGCCAGGGGCAGCTATCCTTATATCAGACACAATAGACTTTAAGCCAAAAATGTTAACAAAAGACAGAAGGTCATTATATAATAATGGTCAGTTCATCAAAAAGATATCACAATTTTAAATATATATGCATTCAACATTGGAGCACCTAAATATACTAAGCAAATACCATCAGATCTGAAGGGAGAAATAGACAACAATACAATAATAGTAGGTGGTTTTAATACACCACATTTAGCAATGGATAGATCATTCAGGAAGAAAATCAACAAGGAAATATTAGACTCGAACCATAGTTTAGACCAAATGGACATAACAAGCATATGTAGAAAATTCCATTCCTACAGCAGCAGAATACACATTCTTATCAAGTGCACACGGAACATTCTCCAGGATAGATCATATGATAGGTCATAAAAAGGTCTTAGTAAATTTAAGAAGATTGAAATCATATCAAGTATCTTCTCTGACAAAAAAAAAAAAAAAGTATCTTCTCTGACAAACATGGTGTGAAATTAGAAATAAATAATAAAAGGAAAGCTGGAAACCCAACAAGTATGTAAAAATTAAACAATGTGCTCCTAAACAACCAGGGTCAAACAGAAATCAAAAAGAAAATGAAAAAAAAATATCTGTAGACAAAGAAAATACAACATTCCAAAATTTATGGGATGCAGCAAAAGCAGTTTTCTAAGAAGGGAGTTCATATCAATAAACAACTATGTTAATAAAAAAGTCTTAAATAAACAACCTAACTTTACACCTTAAGGAACTAGAAAAACAATAAACTAAACCCAAAGATAATATGAAGAAGGAAATAACAAAAAATCAGAGCAGAAATAAATGAAATAATACCAGAAAAACAATAGAAAATATGAGCAAAACTGAGAGCTAATTTTTCTGAAAAGAGAAACAAAATTGACAAATCTTTAGCTAAACTAAGAAAAAGAGAGAATCAAATAAATAAAATCAGAAATGAAAGAGTAGTCATTACAACTGAACTGATACCACAGATATAATTAAGATCATAAGAGATTACTATGAATGATTATACACCAACAAATTGGAGAACCTGGAAGAAATAAAGTCCTAGAAACACACACTCTACCAAGACTTAATCATCAATAAATACAAAATATGAATAGACCAGTAATGAGCAAGAAGATTAAATTGGTAATCAATAAATTCCCAACAAAATGAAGCCCAGGACCAGTCGGTTTCCCTAGTGAATTCTACCAAACTTTTAAAGTAGATTGAATCCCAATCTTTTTGAAACTCCTAAAAAAAAATTAAAGAGGAGGAAATACTCCAAATATTTTATGTGGTCAGCGTTACCCTGATACTGAAGTGAGACAAGGATATTACAAGGAAGGAAAACTACAGATGATTTATTTATGATAAATATAGACACAAAAGTTCTCAACAGAAATATTAGCAAACTGACATTAATTTAACAACAAATTAAAAGGATCATACAATATGATAAAGTATCGCTGGGATGCAAAGACAGTTCAGCATATGCAAGTCAATAAATGTGACACACCACCTTGATAGGATAAAAATAAAAATCATACAATTGTTTTAATAGATGTATAAAAAGCATCTGATAAATTACAGCATCCTCTCATAAAAATGCTCAAAAAGCCGAGGATAGAAAGAACATAACACAGGAAAAGCTCATAGCTAACATCATACTCAATGATGAAAAGTTGATATGTTTTTCTCTAAGATCATATACAAGACAAGGGTGCTCACTCTCAGCAGTCCTGTTCAACATAGGACTGGAAGTCCTAGCCAGAGCTAAGCAAGAAAAAGAAATAAAAGGCATCCAAGTAGGAAAGGAAGAAATAAAATTAGTTTTGTTTGCAAATGACGTGATCTTACATACAGAAAATCCTAAAGACCACACACTCTCTCACACACACACACACTGTTAAAATTAATCAATGGATTCAGAAAAATTGAAAGATACAAAATGAACATACAGAAAATCGGTTGCATTTCTTTATACTAACAATGAAACAACTGAAGCAGAAATAAAGAAAACAATGCAATTCACAATTGCATCAAAAGCAGTCAAATACATAGGGATAAGTTTAACTGAGGAGGTAAAAGATCTGTACACTGAAAACTGCAAGAAGTTAATGAAAAAAATTGAAGAAGACACAAACAAATAGAAAGATATCTTATCTTCATGAATTTGAAGAATGAATATTGTTAAGAAGCCAGGTTACCGAAGAATTATCTACAGATTTAATGCAATCCCTATCAAAATATCAATGGTATTTTTCACAGAAACAGAAAACAAAAATCTTAAAATTTAGATGGAACTACAAAAGACCCTAAGTGGCTGGAGCAATACTAAGAAATAATAACAAAGATGGAGGCAGCACGCTTCCTGATTTCAAAGTATGCTACAAAGCAATTATAAACAAAACTGTATGGTATTGACAAAAAAATAGACACATAGACAAGTAGAAGAGAATTGAGAGCCCAGAAATAACTTGCATACATGGCCAACTATTTGACAAAGAGCTAATACTCAAAGGGGAAAGGACAATCTTTTCAATAAATGGATATTGGAAAACTGAATAACCACATGCAGAAGAATGAAAGATCTCTATCTTATAAAACTCACAAAATTTCACTCAAAATTGATTAATGACTAACATAAGACCTGAATCTATAAAACTCCCAGATGAAAACATAGGGGAAAAAACAACTTGATATTAATCTTAGCAAAGATTTTTTGGATATGACCTCAAAAGCACAGGCAACAAAGCAAAAATTTATAAGTGGGTTTACATCAAACTAAAAAGCTACACACTTAAAAAAAAATCAACAAAGTGAAAAAGCAACCTATGGAATGGGTAAGATATTTGCAAATTATCCATCTGATAAGGGTAGTATCCAAAATGTATAAAGAATTCATAGAACTCCATAGCAAAGAAACCCCAAACAATTAAAGAATGGACAGAGGAACTGAATAGACCTTTCTTAAAAGAAGTTATTTAAATAGCCAACAGATATACAAAAAAGGTGCTTGACATTATTAATTATCAGGAAAATGCTAATTAAAATCTCAATGAGCTATCACTTTGCTTCTGTTAGAAGCAAAATTTGATGTTTGTCCTTCCAGTCCTATGTTGAATAGGAGTGCTGAGAGGAGTGTTTGATGATCTCTATCATCAAAAAGATAAGCAATAACAAATATTGGTGAGGGAAAAGGGAACACTTTCACACTGTTAGTGGGAGTGTAAATTGGTGCAGCCAGTATGGAAAACAGTATGGAAATTTTTCAAAACATTAAAAATAGAACTATCATTTGATACAACAATTCCACTTTGGAAATAAAAACAGGAAAAGCTATCTGCACCTCCATGTTCATTGCAGTATTATTCACAATAGCTAAGGTATGGAAATAGCTTGTGTCCATCATCAGATAAGGTGATAAAGAAGATGTGAGATATAAATGAGTATTATTCGGCTGTGAGAAAGAAGGAAATCCTACCATTTGCAACAACATGGATGGAACTTGGAACATCATGCTAAGTAAAAAAAGTCAGAAAAACAAATACTGTATGATATTGCTTATATGTGGAATCTAAAAAAGCCAAACTTCTAGAAACAGTGGAGTGGTAGTTACCAGGGATTAAAGGATACTTGCAATGTGTAGATGTTAGCCAAGTGGTATAAAGTCCAGTTATGACATCAATAAGTTCTGTGGATCTAATGTACATCATGGTGATTATAGTTACGGAATTATATATTTGAAAGTTGATAAGAGAGTAGATTAAAATGTTCTCAGCACAAAAAATAATTATGTGACATGATGAAGGTGTTAGCTAACACTACGGTAGTAATAATTTTGTAATATTTAAGTGGAATAAATCAACAAATTGTGCCCCTTAAACTTACACATTATGTGTCAATTACATCAAGAAAGCTGGAAAAAAGATCAATTTGAGTCAAGGATAAAGGTGGAAAATTGGAAAAGGCAATTATCCTCTGAATCTGAAAAATGTCAATAGTTACTAGGAAAGAACTGTGTTGCCTTTTTTTTTTTTTTTTTTTTTTTTTTAGAATTATTGGTAGAAGAGAGGATGTTAAAGGACAACGAAGTGAAAATAAAATCATACCTTATCAGCATATTTCCACACCAGAAAACATGTTAAGTGAAATAACACAAAAGTGTGTGCAGTCACAACTGGAATTATTGACAAGTATTAAAAGTACCCAGAACAGGTATGAAAACCCAAAACTCTAGCAGGGTTTCTATAAAATTAAAGAACGGAAAATCCTGTCTCCTTTCATAGTAGGTTGGCCTGCATGAAATAAAAAGCATATTTAAAGTAAATTTGACATTCGATCCTGAAACTGCCCAACTCAATGCCATCACATCTAAAGACAGAAAAATCGTGATTTATGGAAAAATCCAACTTCTCACAGTGCTAAGGGATTTACTTTTCACCCAGCTGTCTTGAGTTCTCAGGGTTTGAAGTTGGCAGGCCTTAATGGCAGGTAGAAGTGAGAGGCGCAGGTAACTGGCTGTTGGTGTGTGCAAGAAATCTTTCCCCAGTCGTTCCCGGTTCCCCCACATCATTATCCTCCCAGGAAGGCTGCTGGCATTCAGCACTGAACTAATAATCTATGTACTGGAGATGATTCAGGAAGATTCACATGGGATTGGCATTTTTCTGGATTATGAGTTGGGAGAAGTCTCATTCTATAATATGAAGAATAGATTGACATTCACTGGTACTTTTACAGAAAAACTTAGGCCTTATTTCTCTGCTGGATTTAAGTCACTTCCAACTCTCTTATAATCTGTAAAGTCATAAATGAATGGTGAAGGACCTGGAAGACTATTAACAACCTTTTTTTCTTTGCTTTCTTTCTTTTTCTTCTTTTTTTTATTTCTGTGTTCTTGAAAATATTTGAGGAGATCATTTAATGCTAAGCTAATTTTTGCAATAGTCTGCTTCTCACAGAGTGATTTTAGCCAAAGAAAGTAATATTTTTGGTATTTCTATTTCAATAATTATGGCGTAATGTTTGTAAGGATTATTTCACAGGGATGATGTAGGACTCAATTATAAAATGCTTTAGCAACCCCAAAAGGGAGTTATCATTTTTTATCAAATTATCATTTTTCCTTACCAATCTTGTTTTCTCACTGTCAATAAATGTATTTTATCATATTAAAAAAAAGAATAGCAAATACAGGGCATTTTCTCTCTTGCTTCAGCTTATTTATTAGTTTCTTCTGGTGGAAATATGCTAAATTATATTTTTTGGTAAAGTTTCACAACTTTTCATTATGCATATTTATATACATAGATATGTATGCATATATACATGTATACACATATATGTATATATAGAGAAAAATTACAAATATAAATAATTAAGTACATATTTAAAGTGTTTATAAGTTAATTTGAAAAATTATGTTTCTGTAATATACATTTTCAGGTTTTGGTCTTAATTAGATGTACTTATTTTTAAAGTCATTCAATTAGAGGTAGATATTCAGTAATTTTTCAATTCTGTGTAGAAAGCCATAAATACCACCATTGAGTATAATTCTCAAATATTTGGTCTTCATAAAAGTTACACTCTATTCTCCTACGATACAGATATTTTAAAGTTAAATTTTTCTTTTTCATTAGCAATTTCCAAAAATAAATCACAGTAAACCACCCACTGTTAGAACAAGGTCATCTGGATTAATCAGATTTAAATGGGAGGCAGAGCTGAGGAACATTTTGTGAATTGTGAAGAGGTTTTGTAATCAAGACATAAACACTAAATTCTATAGAACTTCTTAAGAACATGAGAAATCATTATTTTGATTTCCTCCTTTCCAATAGTCTCATCAAGATGCAAATATATGGTACTTAGTATTTCCTAATTATAACTTATTAATCAAATATTAAAAAATAGCTGCATTTTAGGAATTTGCAGGTAGGTATTTGTCTTGGTTTTGCAATGCTGAAAATAAAAGGGGAGCACTTCTAGACCGAAGGAGTAGCTCAGGTTTGTTTCCAGATGTCCAGGGTAGAAAGCCTTCCTGGTGAGGAGGCAGCAAGAAATAATGTTGGCCAATGAAAAGTTAGAGAAGAAAAAAAAAAGTTAGATAAAGTAAGGTGTTAAGAATTTACTCTTCATCTACCTGGAAAGTGAGAGCAGACATGTGTTGTTTGTTTATCTACAGGAACGAAGAAGTTGTTTCATAAAGCAGTGCTTGTCAAATATTTTTATTCCACCAAAATAACCTTCAGATGAAGAGATTTAACTGAGTCTGTGACTGTAGCTCAAAGCTCTCCAGGAATGGGAAAATTAAAAAAAAAAAAAACAGCTTAGTATTTAAAATATTCATTTGAATGTTGTATTCAAATGTATAGTGTATCAAAGTTCATATTTTACTTTAAAAATTTTGTTATTTGTTTTATGTGCTTCCGGGTAAAACTGATATTCTGAAAAAGATATTGATTTATCTCTTGAGCCTTGAGAACCTATCCTGGACTATCAATCCATGTGTGGGGCATATTTTTCAATTTATGATGCTACTGCTTTCTCATTGCCCAGAACAGCAATAGCCAAAATTTATTAAATATTTAATATGCTCCAGATACTGTTTTAAGTGCATTGCATATATTAATTTATTCCATCCTAGCAGTGATGGATAGGATTCTTAACTTTTAATTTAGGTCGTCAGTATTGAGAATTGCTGTTATAAAATGGAAATGTGTGCAAATAAACAGTAATGATGAGATGTCTTGATGACATTGGTAACTTTTCACAGTTTGTCAATTCTGGCCTTAGTGTACCCTATAAAAGAAGGTTTGTATTGCTTGTTTAAAGCAATTCAAATTGCTCAATACCAGGAACAATTCTGGAATAGATAGATGTACAAATTAAATCTTATGTGTCAACTTTTGAGTTAAGATTTCTTAACTTAATCAATTATTAATTCTGATCTTTACTAAACATTTAGTTTCTATTACTTACATATCAAATATTTGATTAGGCATCAATTTAGTAACTAAATGCTGACATTTGGTGAATTTCTGCTTTTGAATTGCTTTGTTTTGATGCTCTTTTATCTTTATTGTTTAGTTTGGGTCAAGTGGATTGGTTGGGGCAAAGTCGGAGAAAAGTTAAATTTAATGTGATGTTCCATGACTAAGGTCTTTCTGTAGCAAAAAGTGTAGATCTGGGATCCCTGGGTGGCGCAGCGGTTTAGCGCCTGCCTTTGGCCCAGGGCGCGATCCTGGAGACCTGGGATCAAGTCCCACGTCGGGCTCCCGGTGCATGGAGCCTGCTTCTCCCTCTGCCTATGTCTCTGCCTCTCTCTCTCTCTGTGTGACTATCATAAATAAATAAGAAATAAATAAAATCTTTTTAAAAAAAAAGTGTAGATCTAATGGATCCAAATGATTTAACCAAATGAATTGTACAATATATGGCAACAACTTTGCTACATAAAAGCACTAACTTGCTTATGTACTACAGGCTTAGTTCAGCTTGTACATAGTTCATTATTTTGGGTCAATGGCTCTGTATGCCCTGACAGTAGAAAAATGGCTTTCTTGCTAATTGAACTTTTTAAAAAGCATCCTCAAGAGATAGTAAATGAGTGAGTAGTTTGATTAAGGAGTTTTATATATGGGTAACTCTTTTGTAAGACTGGTTGAATATAGCAAAAATCTTAGCTGAGATTTTAGATTCCAGCAGAGAGAGTTTGCTAAAGAAAGAAATTGTAACCTAAACGAATACTTTGACCCCCTTAAAGTCATTAAAATACATTGTATAACTCCATTTTGATTTAAATACTTAAAAGCAACTATTTTTTTTTTCTGCCTCTATTTAAAAATCTCCTTGGAAGTCCCTAAAGATGTTGCGCTGGTATTCATGGCAAATTTTGTACTAGAGCAGAGTCCATAAATAGTTGTTGATTCAGTCATGCCACATTTGGTTATGTTTTCCCTTGATTGTAATGGATGACTTATAATGATACATTTTGAAGGGCCATTCAAAACATGGAGATGTTAAATTGGCATTGAGGATTCAGTAGTAGAATCTGGCACAACGTAAGTGGTCAAAACAAATTTACCAATTTCTACGTACTGTTTGAGGCATTGGAGGGTCTGTGGTGAACAAATGGGCACAATTTCCTGTCTCTTGAAGCTTATATTCTGGTGGAGAGAGACAGGTGATAAGCCACAAAATAAAACATATTCTATGTCAAATAGTTTAAGTATGGTGGAGCAAATGAACCAGGAAGGAGGATATAAAAGTTCTGAGGAGTATGAAATTTTATTTTATTTTATTATTTATTTATTTACTTAAAAAAAACTTTTATTTATTAATTTATGAGAGACACAGAGAGAGAGACAGAGCACTCGAGTGCACAGGAGCATGGAGAAGGGACTGAGGGAGAGGAAGAAGCAGACTCCCACATGAACAGGGAGCCCCATGCAAGGCTGGATCCCAGGACCCAGAGATCATGATCTGAGCCAAAGGCAGATGCTTAACCAACTGAGCCACTCAGGCACCTCCAGTGGGTGAAATTTTAAACAGAGAGTTTAGAAATGGCCTCTGAGAAGTTGCCATTTTAGCCAAGACTGGAAGAAGGAGAGTGATCTTTGTGAATAGCTGTAGGAAGGCATTTCAGGCCTGAGGAAAGGCAAGTAAAAATGTCCTGAGGTGGGAACTTGTGCAGCATTTTCCAAGAATAGCCAACCAACCCTGTGGCAGGTGTGAGTGAGTGGAAGGAATAAACAATAGCAGGAGACGAGATCAGAGATATAGTAAGTGCGGATTTTTATGCTGTGTAGGAATTTTAGGCTGTGAGAATTTTGTTTTTGAGTAAAATAGAGGATATTAGAGGGTTCGGAGCGGAAGAGTAAATGATTTTACTTATATTTTTATAGAATCACTCCAACTTCTGTGTCAGAAAACACTGGTTTGTGTTTTCCTCTCCCTTCAATAGGAGAGAGATTCAGGTAGGGCAGATGAGAGATAATGGTGTTGCAGACCATTATAGAGAGAAATGTAGGATTTGGGACATGGTTTTCTTACTAGAAAGATTTGCTCATGGATTGTATGTGAAATGTGAGAGAAGGAATTAAACATGGATTATTTGGATTAAGTTGTTGAATGGTTGAGGCAGCCACTTATCAAGATGAGAAGATTATAGGAGAAGATTTGGGGACGAATACAATATGTGAGCAAGGACTCATGGTCCTGTAGGAATTCCCTAGGAGAGAACAAGGGTGTCAAATAAAGATGTTCTGGGCAAAGGGATCATTACATGCAACAGCAATGTACCTTGAAATAGTTTATCTGGGAAGTGGTGAGATATTCAGTGTGGTATAAACAGTGTACAGGAGGGCTGGCAGACTGGCTCACTGGCCAAATCTAGCCCACACTGCCCATTTTTGTCTGGATTGCTAGCTGTACAAAGTGGATGGAAAAATCAAAAGAATAATATTCTGTGACATGTGAAAATTAGATGAAATTCACATTTCAGTGTCCATAAGTAAAATTTGCTCAGCATGCCACTATATTCATTATTGCTTATGGCTGTTTTTTTTTTTTTTTTCCACCGAAGTGTCAGACTTACATAGTTAGGGACAAAGATCATATGGCCTGCAAAGGTGAAAATATTTACTCTCTGGCCCATAGAAAAAGCTTACCAGAGTCAAAAGGGAGCATTATTTGGAGGTAGATTGTGAAGTATCTTGTGTACTTTGCTAAGGAGTTGGGACTTGGTTCTGTAGGTAACAGAAAACCATCAAGAGTAAATATTTTCCAAACTATAGCATATAATGCAGGAAAAAGAATCCTAGTCCAACATAATTTCTAGGTGGAAAACAAACACGGAGACAGCAAGCGATTTCCTAGGGCTTCCGAGGACTTCAGGGCAAAGATGAGGACGGCAGGGTCTCGACTCCCAGAATCACAGTGTTATTCCTGTTACTCATCATCTACTGTGGAACCTCTTTATAAAAGGAAGTTCTTTCAAACATCTCATGAAATACATATGTCTGCTACAATGTCAAGAGAGATAATTAGAGTTTAATGTTTCATCCTGACTACCTGCATATTTATTTCATAATTAATAAAATTTATTTGAGAAAAGAAACTTTATAAACTTTCAATGAATTTAAAATGAAAATTGAGCCATAATTTTAATAAAGTGTGATCCTGGGCAAGGCTGAAATAGTTTGCAATTTGGCACTTGCGCTGCTGCTTGTTCTTATTGGAATTGTCTCATTTGACTCATTATTCCTTCTTCCCATCCTATTTGCCTTAAGCTATGAAAAGGAGACTGTTAACCTGTAATAGAGTCTCTAATTATAGTCATGGATGCTTAAAATTAATAGTCGGGGGCAAATCACTAAATCTAGATACTGCTGAATGGAGGAGATTTCATGGATTGACAAAGTATTTCAGGGATTTAGCCAAGGAGAAGCAATAAGAATAATTCTGTTATTGCCAGTGCTATGGTTACACAATATGTCCAAACTGGAAAACCCATCATGGGAAATAGGTTGGGGTCGCCAACAGGTAATAAATGGAAACAAGGGGAATGTTGCAGCAGATTGAGGTGGGGCACAATTCCAGGAAGGAACTCAGTAAAATCAAGAGAGTAATACACTTGGTAATCATTATCAGGTCTGGTGCTGACTAATAGTGGATACTGGGGGAAACTTCTTGATATGTTTTTTTCTAAAGAAAAGAAATTGGACTTCTTCATAATTTGAGAAAAGAAGTGATGGAACATCTTACTGTGAATCAACTTATTCCAGTTAATTTACAGCTCTCATTCAGTTCATTGTTTACTGGCTGTGTTTATCATTCTGGTTATTTCTCAGTTGACCTGAAAAAAAAAAAATACTACCAATGAATCTTATTGGGTAGAGATGCTAAACTTTAGCATTCTGCTTCGGCATAACTTATGGTGAAGCATTGCTGCAGCAGCTGCCTGGATATGATGGAAAGCAGACTGCTGACTTCTGCCAAGTATATTAGAGCTTGATTTGTCCCTTTGAGTATATTACATGTAATGTACACAGAATGCATTTAAAGAAAGCTGAAATGGAACCCAGTGAACCAATATTACCAGCGGGTCTCTTCTGGAAGTGCACAGAAGATGTTTATGGGAACCATTGTGGTGCACTCAGATGAAGCTGTATTTGAGGGTAGAATATATACAATTGACAGTCTCATGTGCCACACAATATTTTTCATTGTAGACTGTATTACCAAATTGAACACATCTCATACATGTTAAATGGCTGCAACATATGTATCAGATTAATATGGAATGGCTTTGCCACTCCAGATGTTCTGTAGAGTTTTTTGGAGATGGTTTTGGGTGTTGATTCAGTTTGAAATAATATTCCTTGATGATAATCTCAATGATGAAAAAGATTTAACCCAAACAGTGACACTAGAGGGAGCCCTCTTCCAGAAATCCCTGGGGAGAGGCTAATAAAGCTCTAAGTAAATAAGCTAATTAAATAATTATTCAATCAGAGCACCATAATCATTGACAGTACTAGGAGAGCTTTTGTGTCCCTACCAACGAGGGGCTGTCAGATATACTAGTCTCTACTGAATCTGATCTCTTTAAAGTCCAGTGGCCACCAGTACTCTTAGGGGTAGTTTGGGAGGATACATGTATGGGGAACAAAATGATAATTCCAAATTATGGCAGGTTATCTCTAGATAACCTCTAGAGAGGCTTTTATTATTGTTTTCTAATAGTCCGGATATCATAGATACAAAATGAATTTGTCTCCCCTTTGTAATTGGTTTGGTAGGACAAAGGATAAACACACTGTGTTTACCTATCAGAGATGGGAAGTGACATTAGAGAATGACACATGAAAATCTGTGTCTGTAAATACCTGTATGCTGGTATCTAGGAAATGGCTACTAAAGACCAAATGGAACCTAGAATGCCCCAAATAATACCTTCTTAGTACCATCCCAGTCATTGGGAATGTGTGGTACATGGGAAAATGTTGTTCCTGTTGTAAAGAGATGGAGAATGACACTATAATTTTAACTCATTTCATGGTGCATTAACTGTAACTTTAATCTTTCTACCAAAGCTGTATAGTGTAACAAATGACTAGTTAATTGACAGAATTATACTGCGGTTAGAAAATATTTTGGGAGGCCCACAGAAAATATGTATGGAAACTTTAGAAATAATCACACAATTAAATACCTTCATTAAAATATATAAATGATTCAAATAACCATAGGTGATAGAGGAAAAAGAATCATCAGAGTTGTAAGAGAATATGAAAAGACCTATAAAGAAATATGGCCACAATCACATGTTGGGGGAGGAAATTCCTATTTCTATTGGATGAGCTGGAATTATGGTAGTTGTCAGGATACTAGTAGGCTTATTCTTCTGTATAAAATACTGTAAGACAAATAATAAAAAGAGATACCTGAAAAATATATGTTAAAGGGGTTTTGACTGATGTCAGAGTGTGGACCAGAAAGGAAAATGTTAATCTCAGACCTGCAAGTCATTTTCTCCCTTTGCTGTGAGATGTCTCTGGAAGGAAAGATATATCAAAAGCCTTGTGAACATTATAAAGATAGAACGCCTGACAAACACAGTAATGTTATTTACCAACAGGAGAATTCCGATACATGAGTACTTTTGTACATGTCTGTAGTCTAGGATTGCTTATATCAAACCTGGAAATGTGTGAATTTATGGGGCATGGCTACCTGGAAAATATCACATAAGCTATGTGACCATCTGGATATAAAAGTGGAGATGTCTCATGACAAAAATACCTTTTCTTTTTAAATGTAAGCAATGCTTCTGCATGCAACATTTATAGCTCATGTATTAAGTCTAAACCAGAGTCAATACTCCTGCAACCACAAAGGGACCTGGGGAGTGGTTTTGGCTATTCCAGACTTCCCCATCCTTCGCTATTTTTGTGATGTCCTGTCTCCTTGAAATTATTTGTGTGGTTTAATTCTGGATAATACCTTTGATCCATGTGAATCTTATTTGACAATTCAACCTTTTGATATCATTTCAAACTACATCCTTCAGTGCTATATAATCCTTGCAATTGGCCAAACCTTTCCTCTTTACTTTAGAGCTTTAACAAAACTTGCTTGCCCCTTGGTCTGAGTACCCTAGACCTTGTTATCAACTGGTAAATTGATCATTGATATTCACTTTTTTTTTGATATTAATTTATTTATTTGAGAGAGAGAGAGAAAGTGCGAATGCGGGTGGGGCAGATGGAGAGAATCTAAGCAGACTCCCCACTGAGCACATAGCCTGGTGAAAGACTCAGTCACACAACCCATAACCCATGAGATCCTGACCTGAGCTGGAATTACAAGTTGGATGCTAACTGACTGCACCACCCAGGTGCCCCTGTAGTATTATATTTTTTTAAAAAAGATTTTATTTATTCATTCATGAGAGATACAGAGAGAGAGGCAGAGATATAGGCAGAGGAAGAGGCAGACTCCCTGCGGGGAGCCTAATGAGGAACTTGATCCTATTACCTTGGATCACACACTGAACCAAGGGCAGATGCTCAACCACTGAGCCATCAGGTGTCTCTATTTTTATTATTTTATTTTTTATTGTGAGTGTTCTATGGTTAAAGAAACTGATCTGGAATCCCTTGTGTTATCACAGAACCATAGTGACAGGGTGTGTTATTTTCTGCTTCTCTTCAAATGAAGGTGATTCCTTTTACCTTTTGAACCATTAATGTGGCTTTCCTAATGCCTCCCCTTGACACAATCAGCCTTGAAATAATTTTTTTTTTTGTTAACATGTCTTATTTCTACAATTAGGACAGGGGGTATGTCACTATTTTCCAAACCTCTCATACAGTGTCTAACAGAATATATTTCCTGTAGAGGCACTTGATGAATATTTGACAAATTAAATTGAATGGACAGATGAGCCTTTTGGTTTTTCTCAAATTAGGAGAAATTGTCATGATAACGTTATTAGCATAATAGGCGACCTCTACTCTGGTTTATCTTCTAAGATCCCACCCTTAGAAGACAAGATGAAATGTCTTTCCTCTTTTACATTTTCTTTATTGTGAAGGAAGAGACAAGCATTTATTTTCTTTTCAGCGGGGGTGGGGAACAGTTTCAAGGATTTAACTGAGTCTATCCAGCAGGTTCAGATAATTCCTGAATTTGCCAGTAATCAAAATTATGGGAGAAAGGAGAAATTAGTGAATTAGAGAAATTAAGAAGCCTATTATATATTACTGATTTGGTGAATCTGTTGCTGAGGTTTAATGAAAAGTCACTGAAACGGCAACAATGGGGAAAATTGGCATTTACAGAAACTTGTAATTTGTTACTTCTTAAGAAAGATTCACGTTGAGGTCCAATTAAGATCAAAATAGTTTTTATTGGCAGTTCATTAAACCCAACAGATGGTCAGTGATTTCTGTTGAGAGAGTTACAGTTTACAAATGAGGATTTTAATGAGTATTTAGATACTTGAGTACCTCCTCTTAACAACACCTCCTATTTTTCTCCATCCATTGATGTACAAAAAGTCCACTCTAGCAACTTGGCACTGTTTGAGGAGCAATGGATGTGAGATGTTCAGAGGTTGGAAACTTTGTAGGTTGGGATCGTTATATAAAATGCTTGGAGAAAACAATCAATTGTTAGTAATTTCTTGCTGTAGTCACTTTTTCTCTGGCAATTAGGCCTAGGTTGGGATCTTTTGGTGTTTGATCTGTTCATGAAAATAAATAGCCATGTGGGGAGAAAAAGGAAACATGTTAAGAGGGTTTTCTTTACTCTCTCTTTTGAAACTGTTAACAAAACTCAAGTATAAAACCCACTTTGTTAGGAAAATAATTTATCATAGGCAGCCTTAGGCTTTTGGAATTGAAAAAACTTCTTGTGGCACTTGGGTGGCTAAGTCAGTTAAGTGTCTGATTCTTGATTTCTGCTCAGGTCATGATCTCAGGGTCATGAGACAGGGCCCCATGTTGGGCTCTGTGCTTGGGACATGGAGCCTGTTTAAAATTCTCTCTCTCCCTCTCCATTTCCCCCCACTCCCCAATTCACATGCTCAGTCTCTCAAAATAAATACATAAATTAAAATAAAATGCTTCCTTTTTTTTCTAAGAATTTACAGTATCTTTGTGAAATAGATGTATATCACATACTGTACATCATTAAACAGGGATGTTGGTGTGGGCTGTTTTTTTTTTTTTTAATGGGCTGTTTTTTTTTTTTAATTTATTTTTTATTGGTGTTCAATTTACTAACATACAGAATAACACCCAGTGCCCGTCACCCATTCACTCCCACCCCCCGCCCTCCTCCCCTTCTACCACCCCTAGTTCGTTTCCCAGAGTTAGCAGTCTTTACGTTCTGTCTCCCTTTCTGATATTTCCCACACATTTCTTCTCCCTTCCCTTATATTCCCTTTCACTATTATTTATATTCCCCAAATGAATGAGAACATATAATGTTTGTCCTTCTCCGACTGACTTACTTCACTCAGCATAATATAATGGGCTGTTTTTTAAATGAGTCACTCTCACCAGCTATTTTGCTGGCCACAGACAAAGGGAGTTGTCAGTATGTTTATTTTTTCTCTATATGGTTACAACATCAATACTAATTATTAAATTTTCTTTTCTTGATTTTCAGAAAAAAATTAATATAAAGACTTCTCTGTCAATATATCTCAGAGAAAGATATTTCCCTTTCTTTAGAAAATGATTTTATGTCAGGATCATTTCTGGGAGGCTCATCAAAGTTTCATGTGATATGTTCATTTTTATTCTAGAAGTTGGTATTTCAGTACTATTGTGTAATACTCAAAAGGCCCTAAAATTTAGTCTCAGAGTAGTATTATGATAAAGAAAAAACTACAACCAAAAACTAACTTCATGAAAACTCAAGTTTTTTTCCTTGAATACCCTGAAAAACAATGATTCTACTCATGCTAGTAATCATTCAAACTCTATTTTCTTTCTTAATAATTAACTTCTAGTTCTTCATTTAAGTTTCAGTGCTGTTTAGATAATAAAACTCTTTTCACAGGATCACTTCATGTATTGATACACATTTAAAGGAAAGAAGGAAAGATTATTTTCCAGTCATGTCCCAAGAACTTAATGGTTGGGTGACACCAAGAAACTTACGACTAGTTTCCTTGTTTCCAGTGTTATTAATTCAGTATCTTAGAAAAAAACAAATGATGACAAACAAACAAAAACAGGCTTGCTTAAATACTACTTTTATCAGATACACTTAGTGAATGACTCTATTTCATGTTCTGTTGGAACCAAATTTCTCTATGTGGCTTTTAAGTCTCTTTTTACTTTCTGACTACATTGGTAGCTCTCAAATTTATTTTCTCCAGACTGGTCTCTGTATGGTTTCATCAGCATGCCCTATTTATTAATTCTTTCACATCTTTAGTAGTGATGTTCCTTTGTTCTGGAAGGCTGTCTTCTCTCCTGCTTGTTTCCAACTAATAACTACCAACTTCTTGAAATCTTCCCTGACAACTCCAGCACTTTTTGAACTCTTTATTTAAATTCCTAGTACTTTCACATTGAATTACACAAAATGTTTTATTTAATTAATGCAACATTTCATTTAGCTATTATAGTTGCAAATGATGATTTTCACAAGACTGAGTTTTCCAGATGATGAAAGCACTGAAATGTCTTCATTTCTGTATAGTTTTCTATGAAATATTTCTGTGAAGTATTACAAACATCTCTGCCTAATTACATAAAGAAATATAGAGTATACTTAAAGTTATTGGTGATTCACGATCATTATTATTAATGTCAGTTATTACACTATGCTATAATATAGTATACACCAAGGTATATAGGGCTATTTACTCTAGGTAAACCTTCTTCTACATTCACATTTTCTTCAGTTTCTTTTCTTGATAATAGACTTTCAGGTGTCATCTTCTTTTCCCTGACCCATATTTTTGCCTTTATAATAAAACTATATTTTCCCATATATCTATTCTAATCCTTTTGGATGGAACAGATTCTTCTTATTGGTGGCAAAGGTACTGCAGAGTGGTCAAGACAGCACATCATCTTAATTTCTAGGGGCTTGAGCCAATTCATCTGAGCCCTCATCCACATAAGGAGAAAAATTTTTTACCTTTTCCAACCCTGGGGTGTCCCTTTATGTCATTCTGACAACCAAATAGAATGGGCATGTGGTTGTAGAAGCATTTATTTATTTCCATTAACAAACTTGTGTATCTTTGAGGTCTGTCTTGCTTGCCTGGTCTCCAGTTGCAACTGAGATGATTATAAATTTGCTATTTTTAAAAATAATATTTCATGTCTTTCTATCTTCAGTGTGATAAAAACATAAAAATATCTTTTGAACATTCACCATAAAATTGGTTCATTCTGAAAAATGATGATGAAAAATGATAATGGTTTCTGTTTGTATCTGCTTTATATTTGTAGATTCCTCATACATTACCAATTTAAATCTTATAGTCATAAGACATAGTTTTGATACGTTCATTCTATAGATGAATAAAGTGAAGGTTGAAGAGAGAAAGAAGCTAAACTGCTGGTAAGTGGGCTTCACACTGAAGTCTTTTGAGCCCTATTCCGGTGTATCCTCATCTACTACTTCACCCCCTGAGCAATGCATTGTGCTAGACTTCAAGAAGCCCTTTGCTTATTCAAAATGGATAGAATGAACATAGAGTAACTACATAACTAGAATGTGATGATAAGTGCTCTGTAGAGGTGTGGCAGTGCAGTGGAAATTCAAAGGGCATGGCGTGTTGTATATGTGTGTGTATGCACATGGGTTTGTGTGTCTAAGTGCTTGCCAAAGCAAAACATATAAGAAGGTCATAGACATTTATAAGGAAGATGTATCCTAATAAATAGGCATTGGTATGTGTATGAGATGGGATAAGATGACAGATAAAGCCTTGGTTGGAGAAACAAAGAATTATGCAGTTAAGACTCATTCAAAGTACACCTAGGGGAGTTATGGTGGATAAGTGGAGATTTGAGGTATTATATCATGGAAGGTTGTGATTTCCATGCTGAGGACGGTCCTTAAAACTGTTTCCATGAATGGGGTACTTGGTTTAGTTGTGAGGGATGGAATTAGATATAACATTATAATGAACTAATTTTCTTCTTTGGTTGAAGAAAAGGTAGGACTAGCATTTAAGTATTTTGAATAAGAGGCTAATATTGGTGAAATTGCTCTTGATTACAATGTTCCAGACAGTCTTTTGTTTATATGCTTGTGCAGGGGGAATTTGGAGATTTCTCGATATTTGTTTATTCAATGCTCTTGTTTCCACTCCAGATACAAATTCTTTAAAATAGTCACCGGAGAAGAGATCAGGAGTGCTATAAAGACCCCTCACTGGGATTTTAATTAAAGATAATGTATTTATGCTCAAGAAGAAGGTTATTAGAAATCATTAATAACACAATTTAACTTCATAAGAATTTTATATTTCTCAATAACTCATCCTCAATATGGTGATGTTTACACCATTTCCAGTTTCTTTTTTTATCTCAAGCTTTGGTAAGGCTCTTTTCTTTTTCCAAATAGTGGTTAATGACCAGCTACTTTTTTTTTTTTTTTTTTTTTTTGGTTTAAAAAGTGACTCATTTTATTGCCAAATCAATTTCAATAGTAACAAATTTTCTTAAACATATCAGGTAGCTTCTGGAAGATGTGTTAAATGATGAAAAAATGGGCGACCATGAACACACTCTAATTTCACTTCCAAATTGGTCCTTCATTCTATAGATAATGAATGACCAGCTACTTACTTTAAAAAATTTAGCTCTTTAAGACAAATCATTAAAACTAGCTACTTGACTGACTGCTTGGCTGAGCAGTTAGCACACTTAAAATAAGTCTGTTAGTACATTATAGAAAACAATCTACAATATATAGAATATAATTAAGCCCTCTTTTTCTTTTCTTCATTTTAGTGGACACACTTTGTTTTGCCTTTGCCTTATCTTCCAGTAAGACTTTCAGTATTAATCAATTCCTAGCAAAGAAACAGAAGGGAAATCTACCCATTTCTCAAAGAATTCACCTGAAAACTAGTAATAAGGTAACGTATAAGCCAGGGATCCTGGGAAAGAACTAAACTGGGATTGCAAAAACCAGACCACATGATGGTAAATATTTTTGTGCTGTGTTGAGTTCAAGTTAGAAAGACACTTTGAAAATATTTCAATGCAGTTTTTTAAAGAAAAAGTCAGATACTGAGGCTTTTTAACTTTTATTCATTTATTGAATAAAAAAATTAAAAATACACATGTAGGCCATTTTGAACTAAAAATAAAATCTGAAACATTTTATTTTGTGGCACACTTTTATAATCAAGTTTCCAAGTTGGAATAAACTCTTTGAAGATCAAATAATCTTTTTGACTGTAATTGGGTTTAGTTCTATCTGTATTTAATCTTTTTATTTATTTAAAAAAATTTCTTTTAAAAGATTACTTATTTATTTGAGACAGAGAGAAGTAGAGAGAGAGCATGAGTGGGAGGGACAGAGGGAGAAGGAGAGAGAATCTTGAGTAGTCTCTGCCCTGAGATAGGAGCCTAATGTGGGGCTGCAACCCAAGATCCTTAGATCATGACCTGAGCCCAAACTGAGTCTAATGTTCAATCAACTGTGCCACCTAGGTGGCTTCAGTGCATAATATTTTTAGATTTCTGTGGACAATATGAAGAGACTTGATTTTCTATATGTTACTTAAAATTTTGAGCCATGGTTTTAGTTTTGCTAAGAGCTAAAATCAGAAAATACATCATATATTTATATGCTGACATCTATCCATTTTAAAGAAGAGTTATAGAAGCTGTTATGTCTTATTATTGCATTATTTGCAAACAAGAAATTATATCCCTATCCTAATGTCAATTCATAATATGACTCTATTAATTTGCCACTTTCCAAAACATGGTTTTCTTTAAAAATAAAGAGTTTGTATCTAATTTTTTGTGTCTTTTGTAAATATTCACTACATGATATGTGTGTAGGGGCACCTGGTTGGCTTAGTCAGGTAAGCATCTGACTCATGATTTTGGATTGGATCATGATCTCAGGGTCATGAGCTAGAATCCCATCTTAGGCTCTGTGCTCAGCACAAGGTGTGCTTTAGATTCTCTCTCCTCCCTTTAACCAACTCCCACTCTAGCTCTCAAATAAATAAAAAAAAATCTTTTTGAAAAAGCCATATGTGTTTAAATATTATGTTTCTAGTTCCTTGCCAAGCATCAGAAAAATGACATTTCTGAATTTTGTATTCCATTTATTCACTGATGATCTCAAATTTCTATCACCAAACTGAGTTACTTTCCCAAGCTCCACATTCACATATCCAGCTTCTTATTTGATATCTTCATTTGGAGATCTAATAGGTATTTCAAACTTAATGTTTCCGAGTAGAGATACAGATTCTCTAGTTTCTCTACCTCAATTCCAAATCTAATTTTCTCCAAGCCATTATACCTCAATTATACCAATTGTTCAATCAAAAGAAGAAAAAGAAATCAAGAAGTCATTCTTGACTTTTTCTTTTATTCTTGCATGCAGCATGTCAATGAGCTCCACCCCCTCTTCTAAAATAACTGTATTTCAAATCTGACTACTTCTCTTTATTTACCTTGCCAAAACTATTCCAAACAACCCTAATGTCTTTTCCTGATTTCTATAATAGCTTCCTGTTGCTGTCTGGTTTAAGAACTTCCGAAGGTTTCACATTGTACATGAAAATTCATTTTTAAAACTATGTATACAAGTAGGTACACAGTGTACACAGTGCCAAAGACTGCTGGCATCCTGGTTTCTTCTTTTCTTCTTGGGCATAGAGCTAAACTACACTTCCATCTCCCTTGTGGAGGCAAGCTGTGTTTGGGTAGTGGAATGTAGGCAGAAGTGATTGTCACTCTGAGACTTGCCCCCCTGCCCAAATATCTCATGTGGGTTCCTCAAGTTTCTTTTCCTATTGTGTGGCCAAGTTGGAGGCCCCGTGTTAAAGATGGTATTCCCACAATATAAAAGAAAGATGGCTTTTTCCACCTCCATTTACCCTGGGCAACTCTTATTAGAATGTGACATGTGTAAGAAATAAAGCTTTACTTTATGAAGCCACAGTGTCAGACCCTACCTAATTTGGCATCTGTTTATCTCTTCAAACTCATTTTTTTTTTTTTTTTGTCTCAACTCTCTCTCCTTTCTCATGAGGCACCAGTTTCTCTGGATTTCTTTCTTACCCATGGATGCAGACAAGTCAGAGTCTTTGCATTTGCTATCTTTTTTGGTTGGATTTATCTCCCCTTCAGATCAAAATATGACTATTTCCCTCTCTTCAATGAAACTATTAACTCAAATGTCATTTTTTTCAGAGGTCTTCCCTGACCACCATCTGAAACAGGCTTCCATATCAGTCCACTTTCTATTATATTACACTAACACATCTTTGTCTTAGCAATGATCAGTACCTGAAATTATTGTATTGTGTTTGTTTTATGCTCCTTTTTTCCTAGAATGTCAGCCAAGAGGAGGGATTCTTCATATTCACTGTTATGGCACTAAAAAAGTGATTGGCATGCAGTAGGCACTCAGTAAATATTTGTTAGCTCATTGACTACAATACATAGGTATGTCATTTGAAGATAGGAGTTGTATCCTATATCTGAAATGTATATAAAGCATAAATCTTACATAATATTTCTAATATAATATCTCATTTAATTACATGTAAATAAGGTAACAATAGAAAGGTATAGGATTTGGAGGCAAAAATATCCAATTCAAGTTTTGAACCTATTCTGTGATCCCAAGAACTCATTCTTTCTCAGGCTCTATTTCTACTATTTACACAATGGAAATACTATGATATATACTTTATTCTGAGAGCAATCACATGAGATAAAGTGTTTATGAATAAGCAGTACAAACTGTATAGAGTTCATATAATATATATATATAGTAAGGCCACGAAAGTGTTTTTAAACACATATAAAATACTTTGTGTGTAGATACTTCATGTGTCTAAATACTTTGTAAGTAGGCAATGCTGACAAGTGATACATATGTTAATTAGAAATATTATTACATATTATTAAAATACGAAGTTCTCTTGGTGTATAACATTTTTAGTCATCAGCTCCTTGAGACTTCAAAATAAAAAGGTGTTTGGTTTTTTCTTTTTCCTATGTAGTTCTATAGCTCAAATTTTTCTTTAGCATGCTGTTATTTCAGTGTGGTGAGGGTGAATTGAGTGTCAATATATGGGTGGAAACCCTAATTTTTGTTCTCAAAGAAATGTAAAATTTCTCTTCAGTGATTCTATATAGCATTATTTGGAGAGGCATATGCTCAGATTGCCCTTTGTTGGCCTAAAATCTTCCCAAACTCTCCAAACTGGAAATAAACAGTATCTTGGCAATAAATATTTATTATTTATAAGCAAGTCTTACAATCAGGCTATTATCTGTGCCTACTTTTCCCAGAAAACAATATATATTACCACAATTAGAACATGTAATGCTTGTACAATTCATCTGAGAAACGTTCTTTGAGAAATTAGGGCTGGATGCTGTTTGATATTGTCATTAGAAAAAAAGGAACACATGTTCCCTGAAGTTGCCCCAGTGAGGAAGCAAATTAAAATTGGTTATCACTCCTGTTCCTAATTCTGCTCCAGTGTATATAGTAAAATGATCAGAATATTTCTTGCCTTTGAAGTCCCTGTTACCTCCAAGTGAAGTTGTAGGTCACAGGCAGTCTCCTCTGTGTCTGCCTCCAAGACCAAGGGGCTATGCTAGCTCAGAATTGAGACTGGAGAAGACCCTTGATTGCTCAGGCTTTTCCTTTTTCGGCAAAAAGCTGACATGCGATGTGAAATATATCATAATTGATTTTTTTAAAGCATTGCTTCAGGAGATGAAGTAAAGGGAAAAATAGAGTGTTCCTTTGACTGGTTTTTGTCTCCTGGTGTGCTGAAACATCCATCTTATTGCTTATTAAAAATAATCAAAATAGGCTTAGTCCTGAGAAGAAAGCATTTCTGATTTTGACAAAGCTCCTAAATAAAGTTGTTTTTAAATGCCATTATGCAAGTTTTCACAAAGCCAGTGTTAGCAGCTTTGTCCTATTCTGTAATCCTGGCAAAAGAAAATTTTCTTGATTTTGTTAATGAAATCTACAAATCAAGAACATTTGAATAGAGACCTAGGAGAGCACTCTATTAATGTTTTATGGTACTTATTTAAAAGAACATAAAGGAACCTGAGAGATTTTGTATCAGGATGGAATTGAAATGCATTATTGCTTACCAATGAGAATATACGCGAGTTTTTTCATAAATTGGATTCCAGCTAACCTAATACTCTGCTATAAAAGGGCTTTTACCTTATGGATGTGTATTATTAGCAAACTTTATAGTGCTAAGTATATTGCCTTTATATGTCTAGTGGGGCCTGATCCAGCTTTTGAAAATTGTGCTTAATTAAACACTTGTGCCTCACTGAACATGCTTACTCTGGAGTGAGGAAGAGAGTGTGATCATACGAGCCAGTACAGTGGGTGTGATATGGGTTTAGGTATGAGTATTTGTTTATGCTTCATTTGCACAAAGAAAGTCTACCATGACTAACTTTTTCCTTTTCTTCCATACTTGACAGTTCTTGTTGCATTAAAAAAAAACCCCTAAGTTTTGTCAGGATAGCAAAACGAAATTCAAAGTGGTCCCAAACCACAGCTCTTAGGATAAATTCCACAGACATTTTACAAAATATCATAAATGCACATAGGCAGCAAATTTAGATGGTATAGTAAGTGTAAAAAGAAACAGAAAACTTACCCTCCCATTCGCATTCCCATCCAGAACTTAAAGTTTGTCACTCTTGAAACGGTGTTGGTGTATGCTTCCACAAAAACATTGTGTGCCTGAATACATGTATATATGAATACATTCTTATATATCAATAGGAAAATGTGCTTTAGAAATTATTTGTGGGGGCACGTGAGTGGGTCAGTCGGTTAAGTGTCTGTCTTCGCCTCAGGTCATGATCCCAGGGTCCTCTGCTGGGAGCCTGCTTCTCCCTCTCCCTTTCCCTCTCCTTCTGCCTGCCATTCCCTTTGCTTGTGCTCTCTCTCTCTGTCAAATAAATAAATAAATAAATAAATACATAAATACATAAATACAATCTTTTAAAAAATGTTCTTGAAAGGAAGGATGCTATCACAGTGTGATAAACCTGACTTTTTAAATTTAGTTCATCATGGAGAGCTTTTCTTAGCAATGAATATAGCTCTACTTCAGTCTTTTCAGTGAATGTATTAATCCCATGGTGTGGATGGACAATAATATATTCAACCACTCACTTATTAATGAATACTCAGATTTTTTTTTTTTTTTTTTGCCAGGGCAAATAATGCTGCTTGATACTCATGCATAGATCTTTCAGTGCGTATTACACAGAATAAATTCTCAGAAGTTGAATTGCTGGGTTAAAGGGCAGCTGTATTTTATTTTATTGTTTAAAGATTTTATTTATTTATTCATGAGAGATACAGAGAGAGAGGCAGAGACATAGGCAGAGGGAGAAGCAGGGTGTCCGTGGGGAGAGCCCAAGACCCCGGGATCACAACCTGAGCTAAAGGCAGATGCTCAGCCTCTGAGCCACCCAGGTGCCCCAGGGCAGCTGCATTTTAAATTTTAGTGATTTTGCCCAATTCCATTCTAAAAGGTTATAGGTAGTTTACAGTTTTAGCAGTCATATGCCAAAGGGACTCTTCCCATACTTCTCTCAGAACTGGCTTTTACTAGACTTTTAGTTTCTGGCATAGTATGGTAAACTAAGATGTTTGGACAAGTGTATACTTCTTGGTGAAATATTTGCAAAGTAAATTAATAGAAAGTTAAGCAATAGTCTTCCCTTCATATAACTGTAGAGGATTTGAAAGCTGAACTAAAGAGTGTCTCTTGGTTATTCAAAACCAGTAGATGCATACCAACCTGAAGCAGGCAGTCTGACGCTGTAGGCTGCTTATTTTCTTGGGAACATCGAGAGAGACTAGCCAATTCGTTTTTGATCATCAATGAATTTCTAGCCAATTCATATTTGTTTATCTATTATTACTCTTAAACTTTTGCTGCAAATGAAGTTGGTTATGGTAGGTATTAATGCTTGATATATTTTCCAGTCTTTTTTTTTTAAGATTTTATTTTATTTATTTATTCATGAGAGACAGAGAGAGAGAGAGGCAGAGACACAGGCAAAGGGAGAAGCAGGCTCCCTGCAGGGAGCCCGACATGGGACTAGATCCCAGGACTCCAGGATCACCACCTGAGCTAAAGGCGGAGTTAACCACTGAGCCACCCAGGCTGCCCCTCCGGTCTTTTCTTAATAAAAGTTTTAGCAAAATTACAATGATCTTTACACCAACAGCTACAAAATAAAGAGATTTGCGAAAATTTATTTTACTTCACAGCTCTATTTTATTATTTCAAACTAGGCATAAAATTTTTCCTTCAAAATTGTATGGTCTTTGAAATGCTCTGTTATCCACACCTGCTTCCATGGAGGAATCTGGTTCTGGATGATTTTTTGGTCATAATATGGTTCCTCATCTCAGGTAGGTTTTTCTTGTTTATTATTATTATTATTATTTGTTTCTATTTGTTTATTGTTGTTTAATTTTTGGAAAAAGATCAGCAACTACAATTGGGACTTTTTTCTTTTCAAGGATTTTCACTAAATCCAGGGAACCAGCAAAGTATTAAGCAATTTCTCTTTAAGCCAAAATGAGTTTCAGGATTCCTTTTATCTCTAAAAATGGTGATATTATGAAAAGTTTCATTTTGGATTTTATGTCTACTTGGGGAGGACTTCTTTCATGTAAAGCATTTGCATTTCAATCATTTGGAGGGTTGGTCTGTGAGGACAACCTTTTGTCCATATTTAATTTTAGTGAGTTCTTTCATTTTCTGTTATCTACACAGGCATTTCCACTTGGCTAGTTTCTATCTCTTCTCTCATCTGGTTTTTCATTAGGCCTGGTTGACCTGAATTGGCTGTATTCCCTGTCTTTTATTTTATAGGTGCTCCTGTGACTCTCTCAGTCAGGTGGTCCTGGCGGTGGGCATTCATTTCATTCTTGGCAGTTTCCCATGTGGAGTTGTGGTACGTGCTCCTGTCTTGCGATGACAATGCCAGATCTCCTCCTGTATCTCATCAGCTACCCTTCATCCAACCTTCATTGCAATCCAATCTTTTATTTAGTAGTAACTGGGTCACTTTATAGCAGGAACTGCCTTTTCAAAATGTAATTTTGAAAGTCAGCTCTAGCATTGAAATAGATAAAAGAAAGCCTCCACTGGCTAAATTTCCATATTTTCTGATGTCTTTTGCGTACATCGAATTTACTGTTAGACTTAGTCTTTGACAAAATAAAATGAAGCTAGAAAATAACTTTATTCTATCCAACGGATAATATTTCTTCTAAATACCAGATATCTGTTTTTTCCCCTCCACTTTTAGTGATGTATAATTAACAAATAAGAATTGTATATACTTAAAGTGTACAACTTGATGTTTTGATATATGTATACATTGTGAGAGGGTCACTAGAATCAAGCTAATTAACATGTCCTTCATCTCCCAAAGAATTAACATTTCTTCTTTCTCTCTTTTTCTCTTTCTTTCTTCTTTCTTTCTCTCTTTCTTTCTTTCTTTCCTTAGCAAATTTCAGGTATACAATACAGTGTCGTTAACTGTAGCCCTTATCTCCAGGACTTTTTCACCCTGGATAACTACAATTTTTTACCCTTGACCAACATCTATTTCTCCTTCTTTCTGTCCCTGGCAATTTATTCTACTCTCTGCTTTTATGAGTTAGACCATTTTAGATTCTACATATAAGTGAGATCATGCAGTGTCTGTCTTTTTGTGTCTGGCTTATTTCACTTGATTTACTCCAGGTTCACCCATGTTGTTCCAAATGTCAGAATTTCCCTCTTTTTGTGACTGAATGATATTCCACTGTGTGCATGTAGGTGTATATCACATTTTTAAATGCATTTATACACTAATGAATATTCAGTTTGTTTCTATATCTTGGCTATTGTGAATAATGCTGCAAATGGGAGTGCAGATATTTCTTAGAGATCTTGGTTTCATTTTTTTTTTAAAGATATGTACTCAGAAGTGAAATTGCTGGATTCTATAGCAGTTCTATTTTTAATTTTTCAGAATCCTCCATGCTATTTTCCATAATTGTTATGCCTATTTACATTCCCACCAATAATACACAGGGTTTTCCTTTTTTCCATATCCTGATCAACTCTTGTTAACTTTTGTCTTTTTAATAATAGCCATTCTAACATGTGTGAAGTGTTATTGTGGTTTTGACTTTCTGATGATTAAATATTAAGTACCTTTTCATATACCTGTTGGCTATTAGTATGTCTTCTTGGGAGAGATGTCAATTCAGGTCTTTTGTCCATTTTAATATGTATTGCTATTGAGTTGTATTATTTCCTTGTATATTTTGGATATTACCCCTTATTAGCTATATGGTTTGCCAATATTTCCTCCCATTCCATAGATTGGCTTTTGACTGTATTGATTGTTTTCTTTACTGTGCAGAAGTTATTTAGTTAAATTAAGTACAATTCCACTTTATTATTATTATTATTTTAAGATTTATTTTTATTTTTTTATTTATTTATGATAGACATAGAGAGAGAGAGAGAGGCAGAGACACAGGCAAAGGGAGAAGCAGGCTCCATGCCGGGAGCCCGACGCGGGACTCGATTCCGGGACTCCAGGATCACGCCCTGGGCCAAAGGCAGGCGCCAAACCGCTGAGCCACCCAGGGATCCCCTACTTTATTATTTTTGTTGTTGCTTGTGCTTTTGGTGTTATATCCAAGAAATTATTGACAAGACAAATGTTAAGAAGTTTTTTCTCTATATTTTCTTCTAGAAGTTTTATAGTTTCAGGCCTTATGTTTAAGTACATAATCCATTTTAAGTTGATTTTTAAAATATGGTGTGATGCAAGAGTCTCATTTCGTTTTGTTTTGCATGTAGATATTCGGTTATTCCAAAATAATTTACTGAGGAGACTAAACTTTCCCTATTGTGTTTTCTTGGCACCCTAGTCAAAACTAAGTTGATCTTTTTTGTTTTTTTAAAGATTTTATTTATTCATGAGAGACACAGAGACAGAGGCAGAGACATAGGCAGAGGGAGAAGCAGGCTTCATGCAAGAGCCAGATGTGGGACTCCTTCCGGGGACTCCGGGATCATGCCCTGAGCCAAAGGCAGATGTTCAATCACTGAGCCACCCCAGAGTCCCAAAGATAAGTTGACCTTAATTGTGTAGATTGATTTCTGAGCTCTCTACTTTGTTCTGTTGGTCTATAAGTCTTTCTTTATGCCAGTATCCTACTGTTTGATTTCTATAGCTTTGTGATGTATTTTGAAACTAGGAAATGTGATACCTTCAGCTTTTTTCTTGCTCAAGATTGCTTTAGCTATAAGGAGTCTTTTGTGTTTTCATATGAATTTTAGTGTTGTTTTTCTTTTTCTGTAAAGGATGCTATTGGGATTTTGATCGAGATTGCTCTATATCTGTAGATCATTTTGGACAGTACACACAATTTAGCAATATTAATTTTTCTGTTCACAAATATAGGATGTTTATCCCTTTATCTGTGTCTTCCTTAATTTCTTTCATCAGTGTTTTATAATTTTCGTTATGAACATCTTTTACCTCTTTGGTTTTTTTTCTAAATACTTTGTTCTTTTTGTTGTTATTATAAATGGGATTTTTAAAAATTCTATTTTGGATAGTTTATTGAAAGACCACTGATTTTTGTTTGTTGATTTTATATCTGTAACTTTACTGAATGAGTTTATTAGTTCAAACAGTTTCTTTTTTTTTTAATTGTTATTGTGTAATCCTTTGGGTTTTCTACATAGATAATCATGTCATCTGTGAACAGAAATAATTTTACTTTTCTTTTCTGACTTGAATGGCTTTTTTTTTTTTTTGAATGGCTTTTATTTCTTTTTCTTCTCTAAATGCTCTGAGGAGGATTTCCAATACTTAGTTGAATAGAAATGGTGAGAGTGGGTACTTGTACCAGAGACTTGTACCAGATCATAGAGGAAAAGCTTTCAGTTTTCCATATTGATTATGATGTTAGCTGTAGATTTTTCATATATGGCTTTTATTGTGTTGAGATAAGCTTCTTCTATACCTTTTTTGTTGAAAGGTTTTTTTTTTTTTTTTTTTTTTTTTCATGAATGGGTGTTAGATGCTCCTTTCTTAGGAGTCCCCAGAAAAAGAAAGAAGTCCCTTTAGGCCGCTAGCTGTTTCCTGTTTTCTGTGATCTGTGCATTACCGTCTCTACTTCCTAACTGTACTTCTTGTGGAACTTCCTAGGAGGTGTCAGAATTACAAAGAAATACAAAAACTTCAATAGTTAAGGATTTTAAGGGAACAAAGGGAATGCAAAAGCTAACAGTCTCTAAGACCAGGGAGTAGCCTAGCAATACATCAGTGGTAAAATTTCCAATGCTATTTCGAAAGTAAGCAACATTTGCCTGAGATAAGGAGCCCAAGACCGCATCCAGTTTACACTAGCTGGCTCTCAGTGCCTGTCTTTAGCCCCTTACTCTTGTCTAACAGTTACCTCTGACTCATTATAACTTAAAATCTCTGCCCAAGGAGGAGCACAAACTTCATTAACATAACATAGGATGCCTGTATGGGCATATTTTCTATGTATTTTGTGTAACCTTATATCTGCCCTTACATTGGATGACAAAACTCCCCTTTCTGAATATTCATCCTAACCCTAATAAAAGGAACCACCCCCCCCCCCCCCCCCCCCCCCCCCGCTGGACTCCAGGAGTCAAGGGTTTGGAAATTATTCCCCATGATTTGCTGCAAATAAAATTTCCTTTGTGTGATGACTCCACCTGGTGTAGCCTCTGTAACTCATTCTGTTAATGTGTGTGACATTGATTTGCATGTATGTCTTGAATCATCCTTTCATCCCAGAGGTAAATCCCACTTGGCAAGGGTTTACAATTCTTTCAAAGTACTATTGATCCGATTTCTGTTTTTAAACATTTATTTTAATTCTACACTGATATCTCTTCATAAACTTTATCTATCATATCTATCATCTATCTATCTATCTATCTATCTATCTATCTATCTATCTATCATTTATTTATCCTCTATCTCGGTTTAACCTAAGATAATTCTGGTTTCAATCTTATTCTAAACACTTTGTTTACTGAAACACCAAAAGGATGCATTAAATCAGTCTCTTTTATAAGTAATTTAGTTTGAGTTTTAGTCTCAAGAGTGTCACTTATAGATAATTGACCTTGAGTAAGCCACTTAACTTAGGATTCTCCATTTCCTTATTCATAAAATGGAGACAAAAATCCTTACCTCAAACACTTTTGAAAATAACAAATGAAATAATATATATGGAAGTGCTTTATAAATAGGAGTGTGATATAATGTTAAGCATTATTATTATTGGGACATGTTATAGGATTTGGAGTTTTATATCTTTAAATATCTCCTAAAAATCACTTGGAAGTTTGCAATAGGGAAAGCATTCATCTGTGTAAATTCTTCAGTTCTTCTAAGCTTTTCTTTCTTTCTTTTTTTTTTTAGTCTAAGCTTTTCTACTGCATTAGACTTTTATCCGGGGAAAGATAATTAGCTGTTGAGAGATTTTAAACAAGAGAGTGAGGTAATTAGACCTGTGCTTTTGAAAGGTCAGGCTGCAGCCTGAGAAAGATATGGGTGGTAGTCGAAGTGGTGGCAGACAGAGTGAAGAGATCATGTAGGAGGCTGTTTGACGGGTCACACAAGTAGATCATAACATTCTGGATTTGCTAGCAAAGACCAATGGAAGTGCCAGCTTTGCAAAGTTTTAAGGAAATGGAATCAAGCGGATAGGAAGAAGAAGAGTTATAAAAAACATACGGTTTTTGGCTTGATTAAGCTAGTGGGAATTTTATAGCTTTTCCTGTCTATAGCAGTTTTCATTAGCAGGATTTTTCTGCTTTGCATGAGGCTAGGAAACACAGAATGAGGAACACATTTGTGGGGAAGTTATTGGTTTATTTTTTGAAAAAGAAGAGATTGGGACATTGAAGTGGATACATGTGATTGCAATTGCATAGCTTTTCTGAAACTTAGGAGGGACACTGAACTACTGGTGACAGTTGTGGCCGTAAGACTAAATGAGATTGTTTAGAAAGAGGGCTTGTAGACCAAAAGAGGATAAGGTCCAAGACTATCAACATTTAATTGATGAACAGAAAAGGTCCATCCGTTGTGCATCCCATCTGAGAAAAAGTACCTAAGATCATCTGGCAAACGTAGCACTGCTTCCATCAAGAAATGATGGAGTTTCATGTAAGATAGCAGAAATACTAGCATGTTTAAATTTTCTTTGATTGAATGACAGGACAAGAGAAAAAATATAATAGGAAAAAGAGAGAGGATAAACATAAAGAAGCCCCCAAAGCGATAGCTGTGGCTGGATCCAGATCTCTGTGGGAGGGAGGCATTAGTCCTAGGAAGTTGATACCTCTTTATGAGAAGGAACTGGGGGTGGGGTGGGGGTGAGTGGGTGATGGGCACTGAGGGGGACCCTTGATGGGATGAGCACTGGGTGTTATTTTGTATGTTGGTAGATTGAACACCAATAAAAAATTAATAAAAAAAAGAAGCAAAAAAAATAAATTAAAAGCAAAAAAAAAAAAGAATAGTATATATATATATATATATATATAAAAAGGAATTGGAAGAAGAGCAGGCACAGTTGCAGAGAATTGAAGTAGTTTCCCTCAGCTTGCTTCTGTCGTTCTCTATAGAGGAGGAAAGAAGGCCATTTACTGAATGATGAGGGATTTGGCAGAGTTCATGGGTAACAGAAATATTTGAAATATGTACTTTGCAGAGTGAATGAAAAAGCTAAAGAAGAAAGCATGAAGACTCTTGGCAGCAAGTAGCACTTTGTCCACTTGGAGACCTCCAGTGTGTCATGAGACCAGTGTGTCTGTTTGTGTAATTTGGTTGAAAATCCTACCAGTGTGTGTATAGGCACAGAGAAGATGAGAATTTGGCTTGATCATGTATTGGCATTTAGTTCAGAAAGACTGCTGGAAGGAAAACAGAAAACAAGCAGGACAGATGATGGCAAGAGAGTTATTCACATGATAGAATGTGACATCCAAGGCTAATAGAGAAGGAAGTAAAGGCTGAAGATATGAGGCCTCCATTGAAAGGATCAAAGACCAGTGGTCTCAATAAGTCAAAAGAACAGATGCTGTGGAAGTAAACGATGTGAGAGATCTTGGAGGAAAGAAGGTTGTGGTCAAGTTAATATTTGAGCTTTGGAGGTTTGGGGTGGATCAGTGCCTCATAAGTAAACCTGGACCAAGAAGGAGGTCCAGTATGTGGCTGTTGGAGTGAGGATGAAGTGGATGTCACTGGAACTGAGGATGGTAAAAACAGATGGGATTAATGTGATGCATCAGAATTCTTTTCTTGTGGAAGCCACCGAGACTGATGGCAATGATTGGGATATATAGAAAGACTGTGATCTGAACCCTAAAGTTTTATTATAGACGAGTTACCAGGCAGTTAAAAGATGCACAGAATTGGAGAGAGAAATGATAATCCAAAGTGGGGAAAGTGGCAGTCTGGGGTCAAATTTGGACCATAAATTTGTTTTATTTGGCTCACATTTTAAAAATTTGATTAATTTGCTGTCATTTATATTTGTGAATTTTTGTATACATGTACATAAAATGAATTTCCAGCTCTGCTTATAAATTAGAACAATCTGGAAACAATAGTACAAATTTTCCTAAGCAAGAACTGTATGAGATAGGTGCTTAGTAAAAATTTGAATAAAGAGCAATTTGGCGTTTTAAGACTATATTCCCCTTGCTCTTCCTTTGTCAATAGGATATATAGTAAACTTAAGATATACAGAAATTACATTGATTTGCAACAAGATATGAGGGGAGGGGGACGCCTGGGTGGCTCAGTCGTTTAGTGCCTGCCTTCAGCCCAGGGCGTGATCCTGGAGTCCCGGGATCGAGTCCCACATCAGGGTCCCTGCATGGAGCCTGTTTCTCCTTCTGCCTATGTCTCTGCCTCCCTCTTTCTGTGTCTCTCATGAATAAATAAATAAAATCTTTAAAAAAAAAAAAAAAAGATATGAGGGGAGGTCTGCTAAAATATAGCGAAAAATTTTAAGGTATGACATTTTGCTTAAATATTATTATAGTCTATATATTATAATTTCATGACTTTTAAACAGATCATATGGGGCTTATATCAAAGGACTTGCTCCTTCTATTAGCTTTTGAAATATTGTTCCAAAAGTGATTTTGTGCTTTTAGCTAGGGTATTTACTGTTCTATTTTTTTAAGTTTTTATTTTAATTCCTGTTAGTTAACTTCAGTGTCATATTAGTTTCAGGTGTATGATATAGTGATTCAGCACTTCCATACATCACCCAGTGCTCATTACTATTCTATGTTTGAAAGGTCAGAGACTGCTTAGCTCCTCCTGGCCTTGTTTCCTCCTGGACAAAGAACTGCAAGAGAGTTGTTTGTTTTGTTCCTTCAAGATATCTCTTCCACCAAGAACTTTACTATAAAAAGAAATTTAATAAGATTTAAAGATTCTACTTCTGTTCTTCTGACTTGTTTTCTTAGAAACATATGTTTCTCTTCTCTCTGAATTCCAAATTTAACCATTTTCTCTGCCTTTCCAACACCTGAAAAATCTTGTTCATAACTTTCCACAAGGGAAACATTAATTTATACATAAAATTTAAAAGTCACATATATTTATTTGAAAAGATGTTATGATGGTTAATTTTATGGGTTGACTTGACTAGGCCACAGGGTGCCCAGACATTTGGTCAAAATCTATTCTGGGTATGTCTGTGAGGGTGTTTCATGAGGAGACTAACCCTTGAATTGGTAGGCAGAGTAATGCAGGTTGCCCACCCTATTGTGGGAGAATCTCATCCTACCATTTGAAGGCCTGCATTGAACAAAAGGGCTGACCCCTCTTTGAATAAGGGGGTGCTCCTCCTGCCTGATTATGGAGCAGAGATATTTTTTTTTTTTTTTCCTGCTTGCACGGTTGAACTGAAAAATTGACTTGGATCTGCAACCTGCTGACGTTAAGACTAGAACTCACACCATTGGCTGTCTGGATTCCCAGGTCTCTGGACTTGAACTAAAACTACACCATTGGTTCTCCTGGCTCTCCAGCTTGCTGACTACAGATGTTGGGACTTCTCAGCCTCACTATTATGGAAGCCAATTCCTTATAATAAATCCCTCCCTGTGTAAACATATTTATTTCATTTCTCTGGACAATCCTGACTAAGATAGATATCAAATGGAGATAAGACACTCTTCTAAAATTTGATGTTTTCATTTTTTGGAATGGAGATCAGGGGAAGTCAAGTATCTATGGAAAGAGAGCCTGAACATAGATGCTATTTTATGTTTTACAGAATCAGTTCTCAGCAGATGCCTTGAGCAGTCAATATTAAATGGGACTATATAATAAATACATTTTAAATTTGAACTTTGACTTGTTCATTTGAGGATGTAAAGATAACTATCTTTTATGTTCTAAAGATTTACCATCCTACTGATCTATTCAGTGTGCTTCCTTACAAATGACTGCTTCAGGTAAATGGTAAGAAAATTATTCTGATAAAAAGCACATTTTATTTTTTTCTAATCTATCAAATACTTATGTTTCTTTATAGGATCATGACAAACATGAAATTCAATATTCAGATTAAAGTTCTTCATTTCTTTTTGGATCAAATGTCCATGAGGCTATAATGTCTTCCTTAAAAGTTTTATTTTTTTTTTATCTTTTATGATCTGATATTATTCTCAATACTTTCAATAAAGGCCTTGCAATATAACTTTTTTATTGGGAAGTAAAGATATTTATTTAGTAAATAAATAGTCTGACATATGGGAGACCTGATAATAAGATCAGAGATCTAAGGGTCTATCCTAAATATATGCCTTTTTAGACTATAGTGGCATCAATTTTTCAACTAGTTAAAATCTTCTTGTTCTTGAACTACTTTGCAAGTTTCAAGTTGTATGAATTCTATCAGAATTTACTAGTATACTAAAGAGGTAAATTAGCTAATGATATCCCTACCACAAATTTAAAGGGAATCTGGTACTTTTGAGAACTTTAATTTTATTTTCTTTTTATTTTTGGCCCTGCAGAAAGATATATTCATTTGTTATTTGTTTTAAAAAAAATGGTATAGGGATGCAGAAAATATATGTTCAAAGAATTTTAAACAAATTCACAAAGATTTCACATTTGTTCTGTTGCTTTTTTCTGTAACTGTACTTTTTTTTTTAAATTTCAGCTCCAACCATGAGCACTGAGTTTTACATTCGATCCTAAAGTTTTACTTTAGCATGTATATGTTTGAGTGGGCTCAAATTTTGTGATGCTAGTTGCTGAATTGCTGGTGGAGACTGATTTTAGCTTTCTAAATCAGGAAGGGCTTGCTGTTCTGATGCCCTTTTAAATTAGACAATACATATATTTTTTTAAATTCCCAGAAACACTCTGAAAATATTTCTATGGCTGGCAAATTATAATTATTAGGTGGCAATAAGATTTTTTGATTTGATATAAAAGGAGGATTTTTAGAAAGACTGTTGCTAGACTGTGCAGAGCCCTAGGTGTTTTGGACTGAATTGTGTTCCCCCAAATTCATATGTTAACCCCTAACCACTGATGTGGCTGTATTTGGAGATAGGGTTTTTAAAGAGGTAATTAAGTTTAAATGAAATCATAATGTGGGACCGTATTCCAATTTGGTGTACTCAGAAGAGAAAGAGACTTTAGGAGTATACACTCACTGAGAAAAGGCCATGTGGAGACACATTGAGAATGTGGCCATCTGCAAGCCAGGGAAAGAGGCCTCACCAGAAATTAACCTTGGGACCTTGGTCTTGGACTTAACAGTCTCCAGAACTGTGAAAAAAAAATAAATTTCTGTTGTTTAAGCCACCAGTCGATGGTATTTTGTTATGGCAGCCCCAGCAAATCAATACGCTAGGCAAATATTTTTTGTGAACCATCTTTTCAGGTGGAATGTTCCTGGTTAATTTCATATTTTACAAAGAGAAGAATGTAGCAAAACTGTGGTTATTCATGATGTCAAGGTTTTGTTTGTATTAAAATTATATAGATCTTGCTTCTGCAGTTTCCCAATGCCATTTATTTAATGCTGGTTACATTGTTATTCATGATGCAGCATCATTCATTGTGCCACCTATGAACACTGGTGTCCTGTAAATCTTCCAAAAGTTGTTACTTTGTTTCCTTGCTAATGACTACAAATGCAAGACATACCCAGAGTGTGCAGGAAGATGTGAAGTGTACCTAATTCATTTTCTGGAAATACTAAATTTATCTTTCAAAAGCTTTAAAATAAACATAGAACAACATCTTCCAACCAGGTCCTCACCTGAACTCTTTAGGCTGCAATGATTGCATGCCTAGAAAGTGACTTCTTTTGATGGTGACCTCACCCCTGACTTCTGGGCACTCCTGTCTCCCTACATTACTATCCATGGGAGGATAGCTGAGGTGTGGGAAGAGCAGTCCTGGTTGTAAAGAATGTTCATCCCTCATCTGGAATAATTTAGGACTTGTAGGGGAAATCATGATGTCCCTGTGATGGGAGGCAAGAAAGGACATTAATGGAAGCACTTTGTTGGTGTTAGCAAACACATCTCAAAAAGCTTTCATTCTTTCATTGGAGAGGGGCATAGCTATCTGTGATCAGGCCAAGGAGAGGTGAAGTTTACATCCTGCCCCTATGGCAGGTATGTGTGGGTACAGGATAAATAATGCCTACTACTGCTCCCACCACTCTTGGGTGTTATAGACTAAAGTAGTGTTGTTGGAATACCAACCAGCAAGAACAATGCTTGGGCAGTATGTATGGCTCAGCCCCAAAGGTTGTATGGATTGCAAGTCGCCTACATCCCCAGATTTATCCGTGGTAAGACCTGAGTGAGCCATCCCAAATTGTGTACAACAGTCAGTGGAAAGGATCCTGGAACTGAGCTCTCTATGGGGACTGATATCACCCCAAACATCTTCTGTGCCTCTGGTTGGCTCCATGCTGTAGAGGGGGTCAGAGTCTCAAGAAGACAGAAGCAGAGTTGGGGTCTCCACAGATCCCCATCCTGTTCAGCTCAGGCATCTTGCTTTGAAGGCACTCCCTAGCCAAGACACCCCCTGATACTGAAAGAGAACTTAGAAAATTTAAAGAAAGATACTCAAAGCTTTGGAGCCCCTGAGACAATGACTTGTTTGGATAGAAGAGGGTATTGGTCTTTAGTACCAGGCCAGTGATGGTCTATGTTTGACAGTTAGTCAACCAGTTGTCTCTTCTTTTCATTCGCTTCTATTCATTTCTCTCTTCTTGGATATTTTATCAGCACTGTCAACTTCTCCTTAAATTAGGTAGGTTTTGGGCTAGGGTCTATATAACATTAAAACTCCCACAACTCCCACCTGAAAAAAAAGCAAGCAATTAATGTTTGACTTGTAATAGCATTTTCTTCTATTGCAAATATGTCATGTCATCTTTCTTCTGAGTACTCTAATGTATATTGTAATATCGTATTAAAAAGCAGTTGTATAATGTAGTTTTCTATTGCTATTATAACAAATTACTAGAAATTTGGTGGTTTTACCAGAACAGATTTATTATTTTATAGTTTTCTAGGTCAGAAGTCTGACACAGGTCTCAGTGGGCTAAAAGGAACGTGGTGTGGGGCCTATTTCTTTGGAGGGCCCTGGGTTAGAATCCAATTCTTTCCTTTTTTTTTTTTTTTTTTTTTTTTTTTTTACTGTCTAGAGGCTACCTATATTCCTTGGATGGTGGTGCCTTTCTCCATCTTCAAAGATGACTACATTGCATCTCACTAACTTCTTTTCCCTAGCCACAACTCTTCCTAATTACAGTGTGGAAAGGTTCTTTGCTCTCCATGTGAGGAGATTGAGCCTTCTTAGATAATCCAGGACAATCTCTTCACCTCAAGATCCTCAAACTTAATTATACTTGCACAGTTTCTTTTGCCATATTTGGTAACATATTTTCATAGGTTTCAGAAAATTATGATATGGACATCTTTGGGTGTCTACTACTATTTTGTCTACCACAACAGTTTTAACAACAAAATAGTATGGCAGGATCTTTATGCTATTTAGAGTACTGTGCCTCTACTGACATAAAAAAAAATCATGCTTAAATCCTTGATCATTCACAGGTAAAGAAATTTTTAAAAACACCCATGCTATATGTTTATGATTTTTTAAAGTTTTTTTTTATTATTTTAAAGTAATTTCTGCATCCAGTGTGGGGCTTGAACTTACACACGCTCTTTCATCCAGGTGTCCTACAATTTTTTTTATTAAAAGATGTGAATATATCACAAATGGATCATTCAGTTTCCTTTTTAGTGCCTTGCAGTACGATTTAAATGATATAATATCAATAATCATTACTGACAGTTTACTTTTTATTCTGTGAACTGGAAAATGCCAGTGTTGACATTTATTTAATATTTAGTTATATGTACAGAAAGATTAGAGTCCTAAATTTACTACAACCCTCAAGCCGAAAGGAAAATTTCAGCCTCTGACAAGAAACTATTCATCTAAGGCATGTTGTTAATTTGAATTTGGGATCAAAGAAGAGAGCAATGATGGCCTCAAGTGCCTCAAACCAGGGCTGCCTGGGGCTGGTTGATTGGAAATGTAGCCCAAAGAATGTGGGAAATTTTTGCTAAGAAATAAAAAAATGTCTCTCAGTGTCTTGAACCCATGCAGAGAAAATGATCTGATGTCATGAATGTTGGTTCTATGATGCAATAGAATTAATAAAATACCCTCAGCACTGGAGTAGAAGTCAAGAGGTTTTTGTCTTGAACCATCACTAACTTGTGTAAATAACGTGCCTTACCTGAGCCCGTTTCTTCTCATGGATAAATGAGAAACTTGAGATTGACTAAATTTTTAAATTTTATAATTCCCCATGGTAAAAAATAAGTTGCCTTGGAATATACTTTACATTGATTACCATTTTCAAAAAATTAGTCTCAACTCAAAATTTATGCTCCTTCAAATCTAATAGATAAATGTTTGATATTCCCATTTTTGCCTTTCCATGTCAACTTGCCCATATGTCTAGAATAACAGTCATATCACGTAGTAGTACAATTTATGGGTATCACTGTCTTCTATTAGTTACTTTGTTTCTCTAGAGCAGCTACTCTACTCATTATTGCTTATATCTCTGGAATTCAGAATATGGATTGTAATGTGCTAGGTCCTAAATAAATATTTTTGGAATAAATGCATTAATACACTATCTCAATGTATGTTCTGTGTACATAATAGTCTGCTGAGATACTCTGCAAAAGGAGTTCCATATTATTATAATGCTTGTTAAATTGTGACTTTTCTTTCTCCATATGAATATTTACAATTAACTAAGGGTTTGGGAAGCTCTGCAGAAGGAAAATAATTTTGTGGAAGTTGGAGTTTTGCACACATTGGATTATGAAATCATTTAAAATAAAATCCACACAAGATGTTTTGCAAAGCAGTGTATTGATTTATTAAACATACAACGCTGATAAAATACGATCTTTGGTGATTCTGATAAAATTCCATATTCTTAAGAAATGTATTAAATCAGTTAAATATGATCAGAGCCTTTGCCTCAGCCTTCCCATATTCTCAGGCTGCAAAAATTTGTTGTTCTTTCTTATAGAAACTTGTTAGTTTCTTTCATGGAATTTGTCACTATTAGTGGCTTTTTTTAAATGTTTGTCTTCTTCATTAGACTCTATGACAACATTGGTCATATATATTTTATTCACATTTTTTTTTACCCAGCTTAGTCCATAATGTGAGCATAATAATACTTTTTGAATGGAAGAGAATAATCTAGTTGTTTATTCTACCAATTTGAAAAAACTAAGCTGAATTATGAGCTTTTTTTCCTTGCTTTACCAGGCATAACTAACAATAAAATTGTAAGATATTTAATGTGTACAAGGTGATAATTTGATATATGTATGCATTGTGAGGATTCCTTCTAATCAGTTAACACATCCATCACCTCACATATGCATATTTCCTTTTTTTTCCTAGTGGAAACACTTAAGTTCTAATCTCTTAGCAAATTTCAATTATACAATACAGTGTTAACAATGATAGTCACCTGTTATGCATTTAGATCCTTAGATCTTATTTGTCTTATAACAGCAAATTTGTACCGTTTTTCAACCTTTCTTTCGTCCCTAGACCTGTATAATTTTTTTTTTTTTTAAGATTCCTCCTAAGTGGAGGAATCATGTGGTATTTGTCTTTCTTTGGCTTATTTCACTTGTGCCCTGTGGGTTTGTCCACGTTGATATCATCTATCTATCTATCATCTATCTATCTATCATCTATCCCCCATTTCCTTTATCCATTCATCTGTTAATGGACGTTTAATTTGTTTCCCACGTTGGCTATTGTGTGAGTAATGCTGCTATTGACATGGGATTACAAATATCTCTTTAAGATATTGGTTTCATTTCCTTTGAATGTATACCCAGCAGTGAGATGTTTGGATCACATGATAGTTCTATTTTTAATTTCTTGAGGACCTCCATACTGTCTTCCGTAGTGGCTGCACCAGTTTGCATTCCCACCAACAGTGCAAGAGGGTTCCCCTTTCTCCATACCCTCTGCAGCATTTGTTATCTCTAACGATGAAATTTAAATGATGAACTTCTGGTTATTTTTAATCCTTTAAAGTATTTATTCATGAAAATATTCTAACTGATAGAATACTACAAAATAGGATTTTCTTGGGAGCATGAGAAGAGAAAAATGAAGAAAAATGAATTGTTTGGATAACTTAGCAGAATGGGATTTCATCCTTAAAACAGAATATAAGAAGGAACCCAAATTTTAGAGGCTTCCTTTTATGCAATTTCTATAATCAGAAATTCCTACATGAAGTTGAATGTGCAGGAAGTAGAAAAGAATTCAGAACTTTGATAGCTTTATTATTTTATCAAATATTTATTGAGACAACCAGGAATTTTGCTGAATGTTCAGAAAGATTGAAGATCAGTGTGGGTATCAGAACTATAAGCATCACAGTTTATTTTGTGTGATTAACAGTGATAACAATAAAAATACCAAAATATCAAGAGACTGTAATAATTTTTTCAAATATAAGCTTTAGCAATTCATTGTCTCTGAGGCAGGTGGAAATGAACAATGGATTAGCTCCTTTGAGCAAGAGGAAAGCAGGGCTCAGTGGAATTGTGACTTAGTTCTTGTCAGTAGTGTTTACAGGTACAACTGGAAACGGCCCTGTTTTTGCTGATCTGTTCTTTTGCTGAACTGATGAGTTTCTCTCTCCATCTCTTTCTTTCTCATCAGTTTGATATTTTGGAAAACATTTTAGCCTAATATTTTAGGCAGAGTAGAAAGCTCAGGAGCTCTTATTTCAAGATCTATCTCTTGGGGAAAAAAAATAAATGTAATCAGGGATAAATTTCTCTAGAAAAGTCCTCTTGAGGCAGCTGAGAGTTGGTGGGTGGAGTGGATACCATGCAATGTACTTTAAAGCAATCATTACAAATGAGTGCACTTCTATAATAATATGTTAAGCAGTTTCTAATATCCAAGATGAGTGAATTACAAGGAAAATATAAAAAATATATATGCAAGAGAAAGATTAATTCTAATCTGGAAGCTTTTACATGTCTGGCAGTCCCAAAAGCTCTGTAGAAGAAGATATGATCTTTCTCTAGAGGTTTCTTTTGTCTGAAGAATGAAGTGCAGAGAGCATATCATTGCTTTGTGGCAAATTACACCTTCTTAACTGGGTTGTTTTCATTTAACCAGCTTTGGTTTAGAATGTACTTAATGCTTATGATCACAACTAGTGTCCCATTATTGGCTGTTAAATGCTGATTCAAAGCTCTCTAACAGGGTTTCCATTACTTAAAAACAATATTTATTTAATAAACATTTCTTGAGCTGTATCTGTGTACTAGGTACTCACTGTCCTATGAGTTAGGACATTGCACAGAACAAGCAGGCAGATAGCTCTGTTCTTTCAGAGCAAGAGAAAGAAAGAAAGTATATTGTGGGTTGGACAGTGATCACTGATGAGAATATAAATTGTGGAAAGGAGGTATAAGATATTAGGGGCAGCCAGTGAAGGGGTCACAGAAAAGTAGAATTTTATGTAAAGACCTAAAACAAGTGAAGGAGCTAGTTATCTCTGGAAGGGCGACTGAAGAAGATGGAGGGGCAAGTGTACTGCCCTGAGGTATGAGCTTGCCTATTGTCTGGGATCATGTGAATGAGGAACTATAGTAAGAGATAAAATTAGAGAGGGAATGTGGGCCTCATGATTGGGCTTTGAGATCAGAGTAAGGTCTGGATAGTAGAATCTTGTGGGAAGCTCAGGACACTCCCTGGACCAATGAAACTAAAATCTCTGGTGGTAAACCTAGGCAATGATAGTTTTAAATCCCACAGTGTGCAGCCAAGATTGAGAAACATCATTATTAATAGTAGAATGCTACAATCTGAATGAACTGATGAGATGTCTATTTACAAATATTCGCTTTAGCTGGTACTTTGAGAATATTCTGAAGGGTGATAAAAGAGCAGGGATTATTAGTTGGGAGATCTTTGTAAAATTCTAGGCGAGAGATGGTAGTGATGTGTGATGGCAAGAAGTGGTAGCATTTTGGATATATTTTGATGTATGTTACATCTTCTAAAAGTTCTATATGCTAGTCTGAAATAAGTAGCTTATATAGCTCAAGTATGTGAAGTATCCTGGCACTGACTCCTTTGTAGCCAGCTTTACTATAATGGTTCAGAATAAGGGTGGTGCTAACATTGGAGGTGCTGGTAGTGTTCTGTTTCTTGATCTACATAATGATCACTGGTGTATTCAGTCATACATTCATGATTTCAGCACTTTGTTGTATATATTTTATTCTTCTACATAACAAGGTGGAAGAGCCTATTTTAGAACAGAAAAGACTAAAAAGACTTGAAAATGTATTGATAATACCTCTCTCTTATTGATAGCTGCAGGATGGTAAGGTGATTATGAACATTTGAACATCCTTGCCTTCTAACCCCCTGATGAGCTACATCTTTCACATGTGCCAGTTCTCTATAGAGGCCTTTGTTGACCTTTGCCATAATAATGAACTTGTAAGGTGTCTGTTCTGTTGTGATGAGGTTATCTAGATGAAGCTCTTCCTCTTCGTTAGTATCAGACCTGGTGGGATTGAGGCCCTTGTGGAAGTGAGATAGATCTTTGACTTGGTAGGGGGGAGTAAAAGGGGCATGTCTAAGGTCACCAAAGAGCAGAGAAATCAGTTAATTTGAGAATCTTTGCTCTCTTTAATACTGACTTTGCAATGTGACCTTGCACTTTACCAATCCTGCTGTCTTAAAATGTGACTCTGTACTTAGAGGGAGTTCAGCGAAAGTTAATATTTGAAAGGGTTGAATGGACCCAAAAGACAAACTAGTATAATTGGATCATATTCTGAAATGCACTAAGGTGTTTTTTTTTTTTTTTTTTGAATAGACAAAGTTTGCATTTATAAACAAAAGTGAATAGAATAAAAAGATTCTTATCTCAGGAAGGAATTGACCTACCAGACATAATTCACTGGGACATGCATTTATTGGCAAATACAACGCATTTAAAGAGAGCATTTGCAAGGAGCCAATCACAGTGAATACACTGGCACTATTTCATGTATCTATACCTAGAAAGAGTAAGCTTAGAAGGACCTGCCAGCATTTGCTTGACATTGTGAGTAGGGCACTTGAAGGGACAAGTTGGATGCGAGTGCTTTGTGTGATATTAAGGAATGCATCGTTAGGATAACCACATTCAATTCTGTTCTCTATTCAAGTAGTTTGAGTTGGTTTTGAAGGTAGAGTTTCTCAGGACCTGAAAGGGATATAATGTCTAATGACTTTCAGGGCAATATCTGATAATCCTTATATGTCAGCTAATCAACTTAAAAGCAGTCTCAAAGAGGATTTTTATGGCTTTTTTTTTTTTTAAACTCTGCCTTTAAAAGCTTGTGAGAAGGAGAGATGAGATCTTTTCTGTACCAAAAGAGATGCAAATATACCAATCATTGGCTTTTGCTGGACTGATGGTTCACTTAACTTCTGCTGTAAATGCATTTTATTGTAAGAGGATGATGTGAAAAAGGATGTTTTGCCACATATATACAGGCAAATATTGCACCACAGGGTCTGTATTAATTGCCATCTACACCATATGCTCTGCTTAATCAAATGTATTGCCTTGTGAAAATCGCTTTTCCTAATAAGCATGGTGGTGTAGCCATCTTTCATTTATTTTCTAGGCATTCAAGCTAGTCATTAATACTAACAATATATTGAAAATATTGCCATTTCTTTTCTTTATTTTCTCAAAAAATCTTTTCTAGACTTGAAACATACAATAATGAAAACATTGGAGATTCTGAATATTCTTTATATTTTTGCTTAATTAAATTTCATGGGTTTTAAGAATATGTTCAGTATCTATAACTTTGAAATTTAATGTTTTCTCTTTTTTTAGCCTTCACCTGCTGAGAAGATCATTCAGAACAAAATTCAAAATAGAAGCAGGCTTTTCCCCTTTACTTCTCACAGAATGGTGCCAAGTGTGGCCTGTGTTTTTTGAGCTGCCATAGGAACAGAACCTTGAGAATAGTATCTCTATTCATTCTGGGTTATCTGGAAGTATTTTTCTGATCTGATAAAGGTTAGCAGCACTAATGGCACTGTTGTCAACAAGAGAGGGGATACTCTAGTCCATGACATGCTATGGGAAAATGCTGATGTTCCGTGCTAGGAAAGACAAGTTGGCGCATCTTTCAACCCCTCATTTAGTCTCATAAGAATGGGCTTTGGGCCTTGGACAATTCCTTACCAGGAGATAATGAGCTCACACAGCTTGTGCCAGGCTTATGATCTCATGGGGGATCTCTATCTCATTGTAAGCCCAAAGTATTCTCTTCTGTTCTGCTTAAGAGTCAGCATCATATGGACCCTGGCCAACCTCACTGTATATTTGTCCTCTGAGAGAGGGGGGTGAGATCCTTCCACTGAAGTACAAGAGGGGCATATGTGAACAAATTGCCCTGTGTTGGCTGCCAAGAATGACCCATGAAGGAAGGACCACCTACTACGGAGGCTGACCTTGCTCTCTCTCTCTTCTCTATATGAGTAAATCATTGTTCTATCCAGTGCTTGATTGCATTGTGTTTCCCCTGGTGATTCTGATACCAAGTTGTAATGGGCAGAAGTATTTAGAGTCCTTCACTGGAACTGGTGACTGTGCACAGTGTCTTGCTAGATACTTGGCTGTTTCTAAGTGTACAGCACTTTAAGAAAGAAAGTGGTGGGGCAACCCCAGGTGGCTCAGCGATTTAGCGCTGCCTTCAGTCCAGGGTGCGATCCTGGAGACCCGGGATTGAGTCCCATGTCGGGCTCCCTGCATGGAGCCTGCTTCTCCCTCTGCCTGTGTCTCTGCCTCTCTCTCTCTCTCTCTCTGTGTGTGTCTATCATGAATAAATAAATAAAATCTTAAAAAAAAGAAAGAAAATCGTGGTCTCAAGTCTCCAGATGCTTAGAATGCATCTGACGTCACCTAAGTAAACTTTCATTTAACATAAACAGAGGGCTGAGAGTTCTGAAGACCAAACCTGCAGTCTAGTCCTGAAGTCACCTGAATTTCAATGCAAATTAAATTCACCACCTTGCCAAGTTTTTTATGTTGGTTACATGGATTTGGAAGAAGTGGAAACTAAAAAATTGAGATGAGAACATACATACAGAACCTGATAAAACTGAAAACATTAGATTTCTTATTCTGTTGAACCTCTTTGCCAAAAGAAGAGACTCTTCATCCATTATGTGTGAAGGTTGGTTTCCACTTCTCTGAAGGACAAGAAGTCTCCTTCAAGATAAAAGCCTTGCTAAGCACCACTAATCCTTCTCAAGACCGACCTACATTCAATATCTTCTAGATCAATTACCAGACTAAAATACTGGGGCCAGTCTGGGGGTTAGATACAAAATGTGACATATGAAATCATGCCATGCACTTGAAGATAATGGCAAGATTTTACCATTTATTTTTAAAAAGATTTATTTATGAGAGAGGGAGAGAGAGAACAAGGGGAGAGGCAGAGGGAGAGAATCTCAAGCAGACTCCCTGCTGAGTGCAGAGTTGGACAGGGGGTTGGATCCCATGACCCTGAGATCATGACTTGAGCTGAATCAAGAGTCAGATGCTCAACTAAATGAGCTACCCAGGCACCCTGATTTTACCAATTTTTATTGACAGAATCCTGGGGCATACATATGGGAATGAATCCTAAGGTAGAAGAGTGTGAGAGGGTAGCCCCAGTGGCTTAGCAGTTTAACGTTGCCTTTGGCCAGGGGCATGATCCTGGAGACCCGGGATCAAGTCCTGTGTCAGGGTCTCTGCATGGAGCCTGCTTCTCTCTCTGCCTATCTCTCTCTCCCTGTCTCTCTCTCTCTCTCTCTCTCTCTCTCTGTGTGTGTCTCTAGTAAATAAATAAATAAAAAATATATTAAAGAAGAGTGTGAGAGAATAGAATCATGGAATGGTCTGAATTTGTCAATATGGATGAACTAAGCAGAGATTCTGGGTTTCATGTTTTAGCTTATGCAGCTAGTATGACTCTAAGAGTACTTGGCTAGTTTATTGAAACGTAGGCCCAAATATGACCTACACTAATTGAAGTTGAAATTTCAGGAGTTTCTTACTGTACTGCAGGCCCAGGAAAGGCTTAGGAAATTGTAATGTAAGAGGTGGTAAGTTATGTAAGACTTATGCAACCAACCCTGAACTACTTTAGTAGGAGGTTCCAAAGAACACTCTCTGCATTTATTTTTTTTAAAGGTTTATTTATTGTTTTGAGGGAGAGAGAGAGAGCAGAGGATGGGTAAGGGCAGAGGGAGAGAAAGAATCTTAAGCAGACTCCCCACTAAGCATGGACCTCAATGTGGGACTCAATATCACAATCCTGAGATCATGACCTGAAGTCAAGAGCTGGATGCTTGACTGAGCCACCTGGGTGCCCCTACTCTGTGCATTTAAAGTATAAGACATAATTTGTAAAGTAGCCCGGTATCCTTGAAGACCTCTGTGGTACCTATTCTTTATAGGTCAGGACTGACAGTAGGTATGCTGTCATCAAAATGGGCTGTTAGAATTCAAAGAAAATGATGAAATCCTGGATGTCAGGGACTAAAAATGTGGTCCTTAATTGTCAATAACAAGGTGGGCATGGTTATCATATTAAACAGCAGAGCTGAATCAAGTTCAGTAATCAGAATTTGATCTGCAGAGAGAGAGAGATAGATCTTTTATAATCATGGTGTTGTCTGTCAAACGGAAATATCCTTATAGCTTCTTATAGTCTTACTGGAATTGTTTAAGTGGCAAATTTTACCACCATTTAGAATTCTACCATTCTAAATTTTGTTGGGAACAAAAGTCTGACTTGAATAACAACAATAGAGCCATATCTTTTTGATTAATTCCGAGACATGAGCCAGTTTCCATATCCAGAGGTCCTTGAATGAAGGGGAAGCAAGGTTCCCTTGAGGAGTGATCCTTTGACATAGCCAACATCTTATACTGGAAATGTCAATGTTCCTTAAAGGATCTATTGTTACTTACCAGGATAGAAAATCGAAGAAGGGGAAATAACAAGTATTTTTGGCAATTCCTGGATACTGGTCTCATGACTGATACTTATTTCTAGAAACTCCAAATGCATTGTGGTCCATAGTCAGAGAAGGGGCTTATGGATGCAAGGTAATGAATGGAATTTTGATTTGGATATAAGAGGACCAGTAGGTCCTTGACTCCATCCTATGGTTATTTCCCCAGTTTGAGAATGCGTAGAACAGGCATCCTTGCCAACTGGCAGAGTCCCTACATTAGTTCCCCAACCAGTGGAATGGTGGCTGTTTTAATAAGAAAGGCCATGTGGTAGCTCATAGAACTTTTTCTGTCTACCAAAAGAGTAAGTCAAAGACAATAGTACACATTTGAAGCAATTGTAGAGAATATGGCAACCATTGGGCTCTTGCAAATTGGTGACTCGTATCTTCACACAAGTTGCATATTGGCTTGTACAGCAGACAGATGGATCTTGGAGAATGTCAGTGGATTAGCATACACTTAATTGGATGTTAACTCCAATTCTAGCTGCTGTTCCAGATGTGACTTTTGGAGGAAACTTACATACTCTCATAACTTGGTAGGTAGCTATTTACCTGGAAAATGCTTTTTTTTTAACCCTCTATAATAGCTAGTAGAGACCAGATAGAGTGGTGAAATGATCTTTTGAAGATGTTATTATAGCACCAGCTCTATGACAGCGCACAGCAGTATTGGGACAACATTCTTCAGGGTATGGTGGTATATGCTTTAAAGATTTGTTCATTTTACAGAGAGAGAGAGAGTGGGCAAGCAAGTGAGGGGTGAAGGCAGAGAGGGAGAGAAAGTCTTAAGCAGACTCTTTGTTGAGCATGGAGCTGATGAGGGGCTTGATTTCATGACCCTGAAATCATTCCCTGAGCTGAAACCAAGAGTCAGGCACTTAATTGACTGCACGATTCAGGTGCCCCAGTGGTAGTATATGCTTTATGTCAGTGTCCAATATATGGTCTTGTTTTCCCCAAATCTAGGATTCATAGGTCCTGGAATCAAGGAGTGAAGATGAGAGTGGATCCTTTCATTGTTCCCCTAGCAATCCACTATCAAAATATTGGCTCCTTGTCCCAGTGACTTTAGACTCTGCTGATTTAGAAGTCCGAGTTCCCAAGGGAGTAATACTTCCACTAGGGACACAGCACTGGTTCCCTTAATTTAGAAATTGAGACTGATACTTAGGATTTCTCACACTAGTGAATCAGCAGGCACATAAAGAGGTGCCATGGTGACTGGGTTGTTTATCTCAATCATCCCTTAATTGTGTTGCTACTATGGTGTGTGGGGCTCGGAAGAGTTTGTCTGGAATACAGATGTCCTTGGGGTGCCTCTTAGAAACTTTTGTCACTGTGGTAGGAGTTAATAAAAAAAAAAAACCCCACAATAATCTAGTAAGATGGCCCAAATACTTTAAGAGTGAAGAGTTGAGTCACCTCACCAGGTGAGGAAGCTTAAGTTGCCAAATTGCTTCTGAGGCAAAGAGAATGTGTGATAAGTAGTGGAAGAAGGAAGGTACACATAACAACTGCAACTATATGAACAATCAGAAATAAGAACTGTAATAGTTATGCTGATTTCTTATGTACTTTGATATGAATTTGCATATATAATAGCAATTGTAATATATATTTAAGATTAATTTATTTTAGACAGAGAGAGTGCATGAGCATGGGTGGAGGGATGGGCAGAGGCAGAGGAAGAGAGAGAATCTCAAGAAGACTCCCCACTGAGTGTGGAGACCAACACTGGGCTCAATCTCATGACCCTGAGATCACAACCCGAGCCTAATCCAAGAGTCGGACACTTAACTGACTGTGCCACTCAGTTTATTTTATATATATGTATATACGCACTCACATATATAAATCAGTTCCTTTCCATTCCCCCCTCTTCTATTCCTGTACTATCTAACATAGGATGTACTCTTAGTGGCTAATCTCTACTACAAAACAGCAAACAGAGAGTTCGATACTAGTCTGCTGGCTCATCTTGTTGGATGGAGGGGGCATCATCTGTGCTTGCAGCTTCTCCAGATCACCCTTTTAGCTTCTCTGAGATGTAGGCCAGGAGCGTGTGTAGCTCTGTGATGACAAGTATTGGTGTCATGTGTAGGTTGCCAGTGTGGTGGAGGTAATAAGTGTTGAGAGACAGACACACATTCCAGTAGTTTCATTGATTTAGCTTCATCTTTGCAGAATTGGTCTCTCTTGTTCTACTCCTTTTTTGTATCCAGCTTTTCTTCCTTACTGTAGGCCCTGCTGACCTATAGCAACTTTGAGTTCGCCAACAAATGCAGAGTCAAAGGTCATCCATAGACTTCTTCATCAGGTCCCTTTCCCATCCAGTGGAGCTGATCCTCCAACCCTTGCCTTCTGGACTTATACTTTATATCCTCTCCCACCACTGAGTAAAGTGTAAGATCTGTAATAAATCCCTTAATTTGCAAGACGCAGATTGCTGGAACCTTAAGACAGCAGTCATCCTAATCATTGATACTAACATTTACTGTAATGCCAATATTGTTATAGTTTAATATTTTAGATCTGAAATTAAACTATAAAAATTGATATTTTGAGTATTATTATTAAGATTTTAATAAAATATTGTTGGCTTTAAGAAAACGTTTAACATTTGTTACTATGAGGCTCAAATTGGATTTTTACTGTTTTTTCATCCCTTACCTGCTGAACCAAAACTACCATTCTAAGCAAAATTCAAAATACAAACAGGATTTTTCTATTTAATTCTCATTCTCTGGAGCCAAATGTAGGTTGTGATTTTCTTTTTTAGTTACATTGTTGACTTTGGGGTGAACCTATTACTCCTGTGCCTGTATTTTTTGAAGGTTGACATTAAGAGTCCAACATTACAGGATCACGAGGAGAAAGTATCAGTTTTGCTGTGGTGGCTTTTTGCGACTAAATTGTTATAACATATTTAAATATTAGTAGTGCTCCTAAGCATGTGCATTGCATTGTGCCCGGAGCATAGTATTTTTGCTAGGTCATGGACACCTTAGAAAAAGAAATGAAGAGAATTTCTCTATGCTTTTATCCACTGTAGATTTGATATTTTACATTGCATGCTTCTTAAATTTAACAGAGAGTAATGTTCCCCCTCACTGTATCTCTCATCTAAGAAGAAATCTAATAAATAAAACTATTTGGGTCCTGGAGAGAGAAGTCCAGGTAGATTCATCACAGCAGAATGCACTTTTGACTTAAGACTAGTGTATCAACATTACATTGCAATGAAAAAAACAGGCTACATAAAAAACTAAATAAATGTTATAATGCAGGAATCCTAATGGTGATCAAAATTATATTAAAGAAGCTTATAATAATATATTTGCATAATACTCAATGTTTTATGTTCTCTGATTTTCATTGCGAATCATCCTTGTTCACATGAAGTTTTTTAAAAATTGTGTTCTATTGCATTATTCCCTGTACTACAGAAAAAGGATAAAAAATTTCTTACTTCTTAAAAGGTAAAAATTGAAACATTTTTTAAGAGGTCAGAAAATGCTTTATTTTTGCTATATATATATTTTTATATATATAAAAATATATATTATATATAGCAAAAATTATATATATATATATATATATATATATATAGGAAAGGAAAATGTCTCCTTTTTACGTTTGGATTGGAAGTCATTCAAAAGTCAGAAGTAAAGAGGAAAACCATTTCTTGAGCTTTGGCCTGATGAGATGCAACTATGATTTGGTGTGGCATTCAACTATTCACCAGGTGAACTCGGCTGAGATGTAACTCAGCTAAAAGACAATAAAAGCTAAAAAACCCCCCACATAATAATAGTTGTCTATAATGTTTATTAAATTGGTCAAGGACTTGAAAGTAATATCTTTGATAGGTCAGGTCATAAATTCTCTAAATTTGACAGTCCTCTCAAAAGGAAAATGCAGGCTTTCAGACAGCTGCCAACTGTTAAAGAATTTTTATCACTGACTAATCTTACCTTGTGATTTAGGAGATGCTAGGGATTACATGAGGCTTAAGTTAGGCCAGCTTCCATTACTTTATCTCCTGTATCCTCTTTTCAGTATTTTGCTGTCATCAAGAAGTTACATAAATATTCCCGGGGTATAATCACTCAGGCAGCCCATCTTGTCCTTTCAGCTGGCTGTCAGGTCATTCTGGGGAAAATGAAAGCTTTAGAGGACAGGATAAGGTTATGCATTGCAGGAAGCATAAAAAAGGTATCTGCTCATGTACTAAAATAGACTTTATTAAAATGATAAAAATCATTTCTCAAATTGCAGATGTTGGACTTTATCCTATTTGGGCTTACTAAGATTTTGAAAACTTAGATGCATTTCTAGACAAATTCTTGCTTCCTATTCATCTTTTCAAACTCCAAAAGGATGAGAGGAAAATGAAATTCTTGTTACATTTTCTTTCCATTTCAATTTTAAAGTATATGAATCAGTTTCATTTAACTATATTGGTTTCAAATAGCCTTTCTTTTTTCTTTTAAAACAGGCCAACTGAGGGGTGCCTGGGTGGCTTAGTCGGTTAAGCATCTAACTCTTGATTTCGGCTTAGGTTGTGATCTCAGGGTCATGAGATCGAGCCCCACATCAGCTCAGCTTAGCATGGAGTCTGCTTAAGATTCTTTTTCACCCTCTGGCTTGTCCCACACTGCTCATGTTGCTGCTCTAAAATCAATCAATCAATCAATCAATCAATAAATAAATAAATAAAAATTTCTGTAACAGACCAATTTATATTATAACAACCATTTACACCTGAATTTTCTTTGTTTTACACACAGACACACAGACACACATAGAGACATACTTGGTTTTCACACTGGGAATCTTCACATTGCTACATTCTTGAATATAAGATCAAGTACACATGGATTGAAAGAGAGTACTAGTGTTGATTGCATTCTCTTTAAGAGGCAGATCACTCACAGGTGGAAAGAAGTATTAATGTAAACATTAGGAATCTATCCTTATTTCCTAAAGAAAGGGAGAAAAACACAGAAGAGGGCACTGACAGGAAGTGTGTTGAGAAAGGAAAGGTAGAGTTTTGGAGTTGGAAAGTCCTGTATTAGCATGAGTCACTGAAGTAAATACAATTGGGGGTTAGTGTACAATTTTTGGTATTTGTTACACTAATAGATTATATTAGATATTGTGTTTTGATAATACTATAACTGGAACTTAGAGATTTATCTATAGGGCCCTTTAAAATTTGACATCTCACATAATATTTTCTAGAAATTTAGACGATTCGTAAATAGACATATGACCAGCCATGTAGGTGATACACTAATAGATCCACAAAGATAGGACATGTGTTTATTAGAATCACAGTACTTACCAGAAGTATGGCAGGTGCTCAGTAATTATTCATTGGTTTACAGATTTTTTTGGGTAAGGAGCCTTTATTTATACTCAGGGTCACTATCATTTGCTGTTTAAGTCTTATGAAGCCTTAAGAGTTGTGACCAACTCAGGGTCACCTAGAAGAGTCAGCATTAGAATCCAAGTTTTCTGAACCTGGAATCCAAATTTCTGGAATCCAAATTTCTGAAACAAATTTGTAAATACTCACTTAAGTCTTCTTTCTACTATAATTCCTGTCTTGCAATAGCAAATATATGGCTGAGAAGTACATTCAACCATGTTACAAAACTGCATTTGAATTTCTTTAATTTACAACATAAGAAGTGAATACTGCGATATTTGTTATTGGCCATCAGGAGAAAAAAAAAGTAATGGTATTAGTATTAGTTCCTGTGTTGTATATACTTGTATGCGTGAGCAGGTCAAGCTGATGTTGTATTCTACTTTCCAAGTCCCATTTTTCTCTTAGTCTTAGAGTTCCCTTGGATTTTGTTTCAGTGACAGTATCATTAAGTAATTTTCTTAGATTAAAAATTGTGGTGTATCTTTCACTGCAGGTAAGCCAAAATAAGAATCAATAATCTGAACCATCATAAAAAGAAAGTGTCATTAAAGGTAATCTTTCTTTTTACTTTTTGAGACCTATGATTTTGGCCAAAATTGTAGCGATAGTAAAGGTGTGGCCTCAAGTGGCTGTCGGTTTCTGCATCCTGCAGATTGGATTTTGTCAGGGCCAGAGCACACGGAGCGCAAAGTTTTTTATTTAGCCCACAGGGAAACCAATCACTAGTCCCTAGACATGTATGCAATTTTGAATTTATCTATATTTCATCTTTTGCTAAGTAGCAATAATATAAAGTAGCAAGATGCACTGAATTAACAAGAGTAAAAAACATGAGTCATAGTAAAAATAAAGGAAGGAAAGTAAAGTGATTATAGGTAAGTTAGTTCATGAAACATATCCTCTTAAATCCTGCATGTAATGTTACCAATGCTGAGCTAGACTCAGCTTTAAGATTTCTAGCAATGAGTGAAAAAATATGGCAGTAGGGCCAGTCTTAGTTTCTGTGTCATAAATGTTGACCAAGAGAGACACAATCGTATATTGTTTTGAGAAAAGAGACACTGTACACCAAAGTGAACAATGTCCTTGATAAAAACAATGAGTTTCATTGAACTCTTTCTTATAACCTTCCTCAAAGTAGGTCTTTAATGGCAATTCAATCACATCAATTCATAGAGGCCACTGTGATGTTGTGCAGGTAGGCTGCCCTCTTGCATGGTCTAATTTAATTCAGGGATAAATTTTAATGAATCCAGAGGAGAGAATGCTTTAAGCAATCCTCCATAAAAAGTATTGTTTTGCACTGAAGCTTTTGCTAGGTATTGGGGAGCAGTGAATTTGGCATATGTCACAGACAGGAACTGGCACGATGTTCTTTGGTGTTGCTGTTCCTGTGCATGTATGCATACTCTAGCACTCAGTCATACTGGGGGTATCTTCAGATCCTTACTGAATCATATCTGCAAAGATCTTATATCCAATTAAGGTCATATTCTGAACTGAGTGAACAAAGATTTTGGGGAATATTTTTCAACCTACTACAATCATACAAAATTAAATGCATTTATGTACATACTAACAAAAACACTTGGAGAATAAAATTTAGAAAACCATTTTTTAATCACAATTAAGGATAAATTCAGTAGCAGATATGCAAGTTCTGCATACAAACCTTCCACACATTGCTGGGAGAAATAAAACCTAAATAAATGAAGAAATGCACCATATTCTTTGATTGAAAAACTCATTAAGATGGCAACTTTCCTCACATTGATCTATAGATTTAATGCAATTTCAGTGGAAATTTTGGCAGGCTTTCAGGCAGAAATTAACAAGGTGATTTTTCAGCTTCTATAAAATGAGCAAAGTGAACAGATACTTAACTAAAGAAAATACAAATGGTAAATTTGTACATGCTTAACGTCTCTAAATATCATGGAAATGCAAATTAAAACCAAAATGAAGTGCTGAAAGACACCAGGTAGAATGGCTGAAATAAAAAATATTATGATAGTAAGTGTTAGGATGTGAAGCAATTGGAACTTTCATGTATTGTTGGTGGGGCTATAAAGTGGTACATCTTTAAAAAGCCACTTAAGCAGTTTTTAAAAGTATAAACATACACTCGTCATGTGATACAGAAATTTCACTCTTAGGTATTAATGAAAGAAAAATTAAAATGCATGTCCATATAAGAATTTGTACATAAGAGGGACACTTGGGTGGCTCAGTGGTTGAGCGTTTGCCTTAGATTCAGGGCATGATCCAAGGGTCCTGGGATTGAGTCTTACCTCAGGCTCCCTGCAGAAAGCCTGCTTCTCCCTCTGCCTTTGTCCCTCTCTGTGTCTGTCATGAATAAATAAATAAAATCTTTAAAAATTTTTTTACATAAGAATGTCAGAGCAGTTTTATTAATAAACTCCAAAAGTGGAAAACAAACCACGTCCTATGTCATGTAAATTGGTAAAGAATCTATAGTACACTCATATAATGCAAAACTACTCAGCAATGAAAATAAATGAAATATTGATAATAGATAACAAATTATTCACAAAAGCATTATGTTAAATTAAAGAAGTCAGACATACAGCAACTCCTACTGCATGATTTCCTTTTATATGATAGTCTAAAAGTGGTAAAATTAATCTATAGGGATAGAAGTCATGTCAGTGGTTGCTTGAGGTGATCACTCAACAGTTGGTGGGGGCATGAGGGAATTTTTGGGGGCGATGGTAACAACCCATAGTCTGTAGTTTGATAAAAATGGTAGTTACTTATATATAATAACCATTTTTATTGTTCTGTGTTCTTTAAATGAGTACATTTTAATTTATGTAAATAAGTTTATTTACAAAAAATCCAAACAACCGGAGAATAATTTCCACCCTGTGTTGAGAATGAATTCCATATTGCATGTTCTTCACAAAAGCATGGGACCTGAGAAAGTGGAGAAAGAGATATTTTTAACTCCTGATAAGGGGAGTGTGACTTGAGGTAGACAAGACCCCAGCCTGGGTGATGCCTGTTTGAATTCAGTGACAGTAAGAAACAAGCTAATAGGCAAGGTATAGCTCCCAACTCTTTCCTCTTCTGTCTTAAGTTTAAATTTGCTTGAAAAAATTTAAGCAGTTGAGCCTTGGTCCACTGTGCCTGGACCTGGAGCTTCCTACCCTTCAGAACAATCTGACTGGCTCTCTGCCTGGGATAGGGAGTGGAACAAGAGGAAAAAAAGACAAATGTCTGAAGAATCATGCCAGCCACTTCACATTTGTCATCTCATTTAATTCTTAAAACCTCCTTGGTATGTGGTAATATCACATTTTGCTGAGTTTTAGAGAGAGAAAGCAATGCATACACTGTCGTATAGCATATAAGTGGCCCAGCCTGTATCTGAACCACCTTCTGTCTGCCTCCAAAGCCCATCTTGAGTAGATAGCATTGCGTGTTATGCTCCCTCTTTTCCAGATTGTTTCCTTCTTGCACATCACCTTATAATTGTTCACATCTGTGTCCCTAATAGGCTGTGAAGAACTTTTTCATTTATCTCTTATTTGGGGCACCTGAAATGGTTGGCCCTAGGTCAATGCCTGTGAATGAATTAGTTCACTGTACAGAAAGATCAGAACTGTGCTTAGAATTTCAGATTTACAACTGCAGGAGCGACTGGATATAATACCACTTTGTTCTCATAATGGGGTTTGTAGCAGAGTATTCAAGTCGAGTTGAAAAAAAAATTAGTAAAAAGGGTAGAGTAAATTGTTTAAATCTCAAGCGGAGTTATTTCTGATTCAGTTTCGAGTTCTAGGGAATGATGTGTATTAGTTCCTTGATATAATCTAAACTGGCCATTCCATTTTGGGGAACAATTGGTATTTAACTTGTCAGCACGGAAATTCTTTGCCACAGCTCGCCTCACCTTTGATACCTCTTGATCAGATTATGGCAACGGGTTGCACTTAAGCTGGAAAACTGCTCAGAAGTAGAAGTGGTAATATGCATTTGTTCTGGTTAGTTGTATTTTCCACTCTAACTCTGTGTTCTAAAGTCTGCAGTAATTGCTTAACCCCACTGGGTGTGTGAGGTGGGGTGTTTAGCGTGCTGACTTGAATCTGTGGAGTCTCATGCGAGGGGGGATCTAAACACCTCAGAAGCACACCAGCATCTATCTCCTGGTGCTTTATTATGCCAGCGTGGAGGTCAGCAGGGAGCTGGATTGTAAAGCTGAAACTCTGCCTCTCTTTGAAAAAAAAAGAGAAATTACTTTTCTTGAAACGTCCAGTTGAGCCAAATGTTTTGACCTCCAGTTTAAAAAGCACGGTCCTGACACTTGTTTGTTGGCTACCAACACTCTGCCTGATTCTACTCAGACTGCAACTAAAGCAGCCCCAGGGGAAGCCAGTTCGCCTAAGCCAATATGGCAATCTGGTTCCCCTAGGCATCACTGGCCTAAGTGTGAGCATGTGGTTTACTTCTAACCAGTGAGAAGTCGCAGGGAATCTGCTGGGGGAGATTTAAGGAGCGTGCTTTTGCTCTCAGATGAGTGAGTTTTGTAAACTAGGCTTTTCTGCCTCTCTCTTGTTTTGGGTGCTGTTAACTGAAGCATGTTCCCTGGCTCGTGCTCCTGTAGGGAGCCCCTCTACTCTCATCTCAACTCTCCATGGATATGCTGCTTGGAGCTGCCAGGCAGCCCCTGAGGCTGTGAGAAGGATAAGCCAGTTAGTCTCCCTCTCACCCAGGGATCTGACATTTTTGTGCCATTGAGCCGATCCTAGAAATGCTATTTCAAACTTCTTGTTACATGAAGAAATGGAATAACTCCATCCCTGAAGTTTCCAACGATTTTGTCACTTGCTGTGGAAGCAATGTTCTGACACATTTGTCACATTCTGACCATTGATACATTGATTAATACAGTTAATTTGTTTCCTTTTCTCCCTGCCTTCCACCTCTAAAACAGAACATCAGTGTCACTGTACTGTTCTCTTAAAACTGGGGTTCAATTAAGCGTTAAAATTGCCGCATTTTTGCTCTTTTAAAGTTTTTAGTATTCTCGAGAGTCTTTAAAAGATGGAGTCAATCAGTGCAAAGTAATTCTCTAATTATGCATTTATTTTGGTGTCTGTTATCACTCAGTGAAGATATGTTGATGATGAGGCCTTAAGCCATTGTCTATTTTCAACACTTACATTTAAACATTGCTATTCACCGTCCTTAGTCTAAAGTGACAAGACGGAACTGACTAATTAGAATCAGATGTTTCATTTGGTGTTGGCAAGATTGCACTCCCACGTGCATGTGTGTCTGTTTTCCAATCAAGGAAACCTATACTACTTAGAATATATATATTTTTACTAAGCTCCTATTTCATGTAATATTTGTTTCAGGATTTCTTTTTTTTTTCTTTTATTGTTAAGAAAATGCAGTAACTTTTCAGAGCATTTGGAGATCACTATAAATAATTTACACCTGGCAAATGCCTGCCCAGAACAGAGAGCAGTGCATGTGTGGGGTCAGGCCACTCATTACTCTGACTTGCTGGCAGCCCAACTGCACCTGAAGGTCCAGGGGAAAATTTTTCCTCTCCCACTATGTATTCTTAACACAGGACATGTACCTTTTGAATATTCTGAAGATTTATTTTTCTGGCAGGTGTAGATAGCCTCCACTGATATCTTAAGCCCTAGCTGGAAAGCTACATGGCCCTTGGTATTGCCATTAAGGCAGAGTTATTTATATAGAAAGGCATTCTGTTTTATTTTTCTCCTCTTTGGTATGCATGCTATTTCTCTAGGTCACTGGAGTATTTCTGCAAGGTGTAGTATATTTATAAATACTCCATTACTGCAAACAAAAATACCCAGGGCTCTTTTTTTATTTTTTGTGGGTCAGGTTACCAGTGCCTTTGTATGGATTCCCCAAACCTCCCAAGGATCATTGGTATATGAGGGAGTCCAAGTAGAGGTCACAGTGATACTGCTTTGATGCTTCTTCACTCAGGTTTTATTTGGGGAGAGCACCCCTAAGATCATTTAATATGTCCTTTAGTCCTAGTCCCTGACCACATATATTTCTATATTAATTATGACTTGAAGGCATGTGCATATAGATCTCACATAGATGAAAAATGCATCATATTTTTTCTTGAGATTTTTTTTTTTATTATTCAGTAAAAAACTCAGAGTAATGTCCCACACACACTTTGGTTACATTTTATTTTTAGTCCCTTATCTTTAAAGAGTAACTTTATTATATTGAGTGTTTCCAGTTTGAATATCAGTCTTGTAAAGACTGCCTTTATATCTTTCATTGCCTTTGTATCTGAATATTACTTCTTGAGGGTAAAATAGATTGGTAGTCTTTATTTCTGATGTCTAAGGATCTGTAATCACTTTTTCTTAAGGAAGGGCCATCGGTTTCAAAGTGAAGCGGCAGTAGAGACTGAGGTTATGGGGAAAGAATCCCAGGGCCTAAACATGATGATAGTGGCATTTCTAATGAAGTTGGAGGGGTTGTGCCTGAGAGTTTTGAAAGGCAAACAGAGAATTAAGTTATACCACTAAGCGCTAAAGGATGTAGTAAAATAAGAAAGAAGTTTAAAGAGCTGAGATAATGAGAATTTAAGAATTTGTACAAGTAGCTTTATTCTTGTAATTAATTTCACGCTTTTTGGAGGGGTTGGAATAGAGGCTATTTACTAAGTAGTAAAGAAATATGTCAGTAGTTCAGAACTGGATATGATCATTCCAGTGAATGCTAGCTAAATAGTTGCTTTGCCTTCTTGTAGTAAGTTTCCTTCAATGCTGAGAGCTCACAACTTGATGCCTGATAGAAAGGGTGTTGATGCCTCTGCTCTGCCTTTGTGTCTTTTGATTCCTGAGCCAATTAATATTTTGCCCCATTATTATTATAGGTTTCTGTTGACCTGGTCTACGCAAAAATGTATCTTTGGTCATATGTTTTTGGTCATAGTTGTAATTAATTTTTTAAAAAAGCTATTAAGGCAGTGTTGGGAAAGTACATTAAAAAATGCTAAATGAAATGGTATTGACTATATCTTTCTATTAGAAAAAACAATGCTTTTTCTATCAGTGCTATGTGTTTGGGGCATACAGTTTTCCAGCCTGGTGTCAGCTTAGCCTGAAGTCTCATTCTCTCCTCAGACAATTCCTATTTTGCTTCAATTCTCACCACTCCCTCAATATAGCAGATCACTCAAGACTGTCTCCAGACCCAGCGGACAATTTGAAATCCTCTTCCTTGTACTCCCGGCAGTATCTGGTCAGTTGATCTTCCGCACATCTTCCAAATGCTCTTTGGCTTATTTATGGATACCATGTTGACACTTTTCTGCCTACCTCTCTAATCATTCCTTCTAGCATTCATCGTTTCTCCTTGACTTTTAAATTTTGGAAGACCTCATGACAGCCTTTTACTGCTCACTCTATTTTTTCACTAGGTGATTCTAACTACTTTCTCAGCTTTACTATATTCTGATATTTGCTGAATTCATAGAGAAGTCTTAGCTTCCTACTTTTATACCTAACTCTGTCTGAGACATCTTTGTTTAGATAATTCCTAGTAATTTTGATCTTAACATATCTGAAATTGAACTTGTAATCTTTTTAGTTTTGGATTTACTCTTCTTCCAGTCTTCTGCATCTCAGTGAATTCCACCAATATCCTTGAATTTGTTCTTGCTAGAAATTAAGGAATCAACCTCAATGCCAATTTTCCCAAATCTTCACATAAATCTACCACCAAGTTCCATTAAGTTTTGCTGCCAAAGTATATCTGTAATCTGACCACTCTATCCCCTGCTACTGCTAGGATACTGCAAACCATAAACCTGGCTATTTAATTGTTTTATTTTTTTATTTATTTTTTAATTTTTTTTTATTTATTTATGATAGTCACAGAGAGAGAGAGAGAGAGAGAGGCAGAGACACAGGCAGAGGGAGAAGCAGGCTCCATGCACCGGGAGCCCGATGTGGGATTCGATCCCGGGTCCCCAGGATCGTGCCCTGGGCCAAAGGCAGGCACCAAACCACTGCGCCACCCAGGGATCCCTGTTTTAAAAGATTTTATTTATTCATGAGAGACACAGAGAGAACAAGAGACATAAGTAGAGGGAGAAGCAGACTCCCTGTGGGGAGCTTGATGTGGGACTCGGTCCCAGGACCCTGGGATCATGACCTGAGCTAAAGGAAGATGCTCAACCATTGAAACACCCAGGTGCCCCAAGCCTGGCTTCCTTAGTCACTGTATGGGCTTCGTATTTGCTCTTTCATCTTAAAATCTTGCCAAATTAGAATCTATTCTCCACAAACGGGGCAAAGAAATCTAAGTATCTATTAAGTAATATAGAAATCAGATTTTGTAATTCCCTTCTGGGTTACTCTGAGTTTTGCAAGGGGTAGACACCAAGATAAAATTAAATGTGTGAGAATATTATTAGGAGAAGTCTAATGAAAAAAAAATTGAGAAGTTAGCTGGGGAACGTTGGTGAGTCCTGAGACCAGGATACAAGACTGATTCTAAGAGAAGGAGAGAGGGAAAGAAGGTTGGGTATCAGTGTCCCAGATTGGTTAGTCTAAGGACATGTGGCACGGCTGTGGAAGAGTAATTGAGACAAAGTTTCCTATCAAAAGAGTGTGTGTCTCCTAGGAATTGCTCTACTTTGCATGTAAGTCACTGGCTTGGAGCAGCCTGTGAGAAGTGTGGCCTTGGGGCAAATGCTGCGTGGCTATCAGAATGAAGTAGCTGAAATATTGGAACAATTATGTTACCTGTAGTTGAAGTGTGAGGCATATTCTCATGGACATCTGTATTAGTTTCTAGAGCTGCCATAACAAACTGCCACATACTGGGTGTGTTAAAACTACAAAAATTTATTCTCTCATGGTTCAGGAGTCTAGAAGTCCAAGATCCAGATGTTGGCAAGGTTGGTTCCTTCCGGAGTCTCCAATGGGAAAATCCTTCTATACTTCCCTCCTAGCTTCTCATGGTTACTGTCAATATTTCGCATTCTTTGGCGTGTAGATGCATGATTCTAATCACACTGCCTCTCCCTGTGTCTCTGTGTGCCAAAAGGACAAAAGTCAATGGATTTACACCTCACTCTGATAGAGTATGACCTCAACTAATGACATCTGCCAAGATCCTATTTCCAAACAGGTCTTATTCTGAGGTTCAAGGTAGACATGAATTTCTGGGGGAACCTGTCTAATGCACTTCATTGCCATACCTCCTTAAGTCTTCAACAAATAGAACACAAACAGGTTAAAATGAATGAGGTTTAATGAAAATGAATAGTGTATAAAAATGCAGTTGGGATGGTGTTAGGAAGGAAAAAGAATGCCTCAGCTCAGCAGAAACATCAGATAAGAGGGTCTGGGAGTCTGAGAGATGGTGTGTGATATTATAAATGGAGTGGAAGCGGAAATGGAAGAGATGTTTCAAAGCGAAAATATGCAGAACCTGACGACTGACTATATAGAAGAAGTGAAGGAAAGAAGATATAAATGGTCAAATTGGCTGGCAGACAATAGTGGAAGAAGGTAGGCTATCATGAAAGACCACTGCTCTTGGTCAACTTTTAATTCATCTGTTTGCTGTTACGAATTTGTGGAGGTGGAAAGATAGAGGGAAATACATAAGAATAGACGAGGGAGCTCCACAAGTAGGAAAGGATGGGAGAATGCCATGCATCATAGATCTTATCAGTCTTGGATTAGATAACCATGCCCCTCCTTACTAGACATAGAGATGCATCTTTTGAAGAGTTTTAAAGTCCTTTGCCCTTCTATTTGTAGCACAAAGCTATAAAACAAGGCAAAGCAGCAAATGTGAATCAGTCACTTGACTGGTGATGAGAGTTCCTATAAAATTACCAAATGATGTTCCCATTCTTGAAGAACATGATCTCTGGGCATGGATCAGAGAAAGTAGAAACAAAGGCATTATAATTCCGTAAATTTCTGCATTACAGAATATGCAGGCTCTGTATAATACAGGATCCTAAAATAGATCTGGTTAGTGGATTTCAAGTGAAGAAAAGCTCTTTTGCCCTTCATATGTGTATTTTGCACAAAGCTGAGCTGTTTTCCAGCATTTTCTTCTACAGTGCTTCTATATTCTCCACCAGAGCAAGATCTAAATCAGAGTTTCTCCATCTTGACACTGTAAATATTTTGTTGTGTGTTTGGTAGTGGTAGTGGGGAGCTGTCCTGTGCATTGTAGGATGGTTGGCATTCCTGGCCTCTACCCACTAGGTGGGATTAGCACAGTCCCCTCCGTTCCAGTTGTGATAGTCAGCATTATCTTCAGACCTTGTCAAATGTCCCAGGAGGATGAAATAACCCCTGGTTGAGAACCACTAGTATAAATCATGTCCATCACATGCAAGGTATACTTGGTCTGTGGAGTAAGAACTCTTTAACACGATAACATAATGAAGGAAATGTGTTAAAAAGAATTACATATCAGGTAAAGAGGATTTGATTGAAAAGCTCTGAGCATTGCCAGCTTTGCTGATGATGGTTGTATTGCAGCCAGAGTGCTGAATGTACACTTGGGAGGTTTCTCAGTCAGCCCCCCAAGTTTTGGAAGAAGGATATAATAAATACCCAAATATTTCCTCATCTGCTAGCCCTTGGATCCCACTGTAAAACTTTGAGTAGAGAGATTACCTGAGTACTACTGATGACTACAAATGAATGCCTAAGAATTGTCAAATTAGCCTATTTCACACACCATCTTGTTTATAGTTGGCTAAATGTCTTGGAGAAAATCTCTGAAGGTTGAAAAAGCCCAGAAAGACATTTTGATTTACTCAGCTTCTAATGCTTAGTCTCATTAATGTAAATGTAATCGATGTTTTCTACTTGTTATCTGTACAGAAGGTCGAGTTTTGAAAGCTTTTCTGAGTTGCGGTTGGGATTTCTTGGTGAGATTTGTTGATCCTTCTTTTCTCGAACTAAGAGTCTCAGCCCAGCAGGTCTTCTGTCCCTCCATTGTGAGTTCAGTGGAGTTTGCACACTGCCAAAGCAGGCTTTCTCCTTCCTAATTCTCTTCAGCTTTTATTTGTAGCTTTGTTCTGTGGGGATCCTGAACCTACAGTGAATAAAATGTGGCAGATATCAAAACTGCTGACACTCTTTCAAAGCAGACTGAGAGAGCAGCCAAATATCAGAGTTGTGCTTAATTTGAAAAATTGGTTAGGAAGTCTTGCATGCAGGGAAGCATCTGGGATGTTTGAAAAATGGCATTGGTGTTCCTAGCTGGAGAGAAGAGGCTGTTGACCGGTGTGAAATGAAGCAAGCATGCTGTTCTACATTCCAGCACTTACAAAAATTGTTCTTCCTTTAAAAAAATATGCATCTTAGCTCTCTCTCTCTCTCTCTCTCTCTCTTTTTTTTTTTTTTTTTTATCATGGAGAGGCTTTAAACCCACTGCGTACCTTCCTATCTCTCTGGACTCGATGGAAGGAGAATAGCTAGGGTGGATCAGATCTGAAGGAACCTGGCACAAGGTGCCCATCGTCCATCACACTTACTCCCCACTGCTGTTACAAATGCTAAATGACAGCCTCAGAAGAATTCTCCCTGTGGTGTCTCCAGCAGGCGTTTTCTTGACTGTAGAATAATCAGATCTGACCAGATGGTGATGAGTCTGGGAATGCTTTCTGAATGGATGCCTTTTAATCATTCCTGCTAGGTTTCTTAATTCTGAGTGGACCAATCAGCTTCAGGCTGTGTAAATTATAAAAAGTCTCACAATTTGGACTAAAAGATTGTTACCAATTGTGATTTCCCATAGTTCAATGGGAGGGCAATTTTCCCCGTCTGCAGTAATTTTATTTTAAGTGACTGAAGTGATCAATTGTGACAGATTGACAGTTGCCATGTAGAGATCAGATGACATAGGTTTGGATCCTATCAGTGCCTATTTATATATTTAGTCTATAGGAAAGATCACTGCTGGGGTCTCAGGTCTGTGCTTTTGAGTGTCTGAACTTCATGATCTTGGCTGTTGGAGTGGGTGCCATGGGACATCACCCAGATCCCTCTTCAGAGTCATCTACTCAGCAAAATTTTTGGCTACTAGTGGCTTGAAGCTGGGTCTCTTTCTAAAAGGGAGCTGCTTCCACCAAGATTTCTTCGTTCTCCTTCTCTCCCTGAAGAATCCACATCCAACAATCAGGCTGGGGCACAAGGATCCTCTGCTTCAATCCTGGGCACATGGAAAGGGCCATTCTCCACTTTAGAGCTCTGTATGGGGATAGCCAAGTCCTCTTCTCCCTCTCCCCAATCCTGCTGCCCTTCCTCTTTCACAGTTAATGCTCCCCAGATGCCTGCATGTAGATCTGCTTTTTTAATATATATTTTTTAAATTTATGATAGTCACAGAGAGAGAGAGAGAGAGGCAGAGATACAGGCAGAGGGAGAAGCAGGTTCCATGCACCGGGAGCCCGATGTGGGATTCGATCCCGGGTCTCCAGGATCACGCCCCGGGCCAAAGGCAGGCGCCAAACCGCTGCGCCACCCAGGGATCCCTGTAGATCTGCTTCTGAATCTGAATCTGCTTCTCCAACCCAACTCAGGTAGCCATTGAGGGGAAGAACAACAACAACAATAAAAAACACACAGCAGTAAATGTCCTGTCCTCTATTCAAGGACTTTTTTTCTAGTAGCAACCTAAGAATTATTTATCAGAACATGATAATCTCTCTTTTAATAGTGAAAGTAATATTTTTTTCCCTATCAAAAAAAAAAAAAAAAGCAACGGTAATCATGCAACAGACATGAATAGAGAATCTTATCCATGCTAGGTATTGGGCTGGTTGTAGGTGAGAAAAATGATAGGGTTTCTGTTGCTGAGGAGCTTGCAGTCTAGGAAAAAGATTGCATAACCCCGTCTCCCCTCCAAAACCTAGAATGGACTGTGATAAAAGGTAGTGGTAAAGTGGGGAGACAGTGCAGAAATATACGTGTAGGATGTACGTGTATACCAGCACAGATGACCACAAGTCCCAGCTTACAACATGCCTTCTGCTTCCCACTGACAACTCTGCCTCCCTTTCTTCTCTCTCTCAGAGCTGTTCAGGATAGTGATGCTTCCCATATTCTTACAGTTCTTTTATTACTTACAAATACACTAACTTTGGACTTGTTGGTCATAATTTACTTTAGATTAAAAAAAACACCAAAAGATGTTCTACATCTTGTTAGAAATTTTGCTGTATGGTGGAATGTGCATTGCATTCCACTTTAAGTACAAATGTTTCCTGTACTCATGTACTTTTATTGTAGTCTGGTAGAACAGAAATTCTTATTTCTTGTTGCCGATGCACATGGTTCAAATCTTTATGAAAATAGTTGCCTAAATTTGTGTTTAAGTTTTAAATTGAATTTGGACATTTGGAAGATGTAATCTTTCGCAAAATTCTGGTTGTGTTCACATCTGTTTATCATCTATTTTCTATCATTAACATGAGTATGTTTTCAGTGGGAGTGTGGCTTAAAAATACTAAAGGCTGTTTAGGATGGAAACTGTTTATTCTAAGAAGTTAAAACTCCTCACAGATTGACACAAGTCTATTCCTAGTTTTATAAGTACATTTGAAAGGAAATTGTGTATTTAGGACATTTAATGTAGGTGACACATACGGTCTAATGGATTTGGAAATAAATAAAAGTGGAAAAATATCATTTTGTCAGGGATTAGCAAGAAAAGAAATGCAAATGAAGTCCTTTAGATTTGCTAAAGTATTTTTTTTTTTTGCCAAATGTTTTATTGATCATATATTAGAATAAAAGTCATTTTGACCCCTTGTTAGAAGGGTGGGTATGGAAAACTGATGGGGTGGAAGATGATCAATCTCCTTTGGAATAGTAAAGGAAACTAAATTTTTTTTTTTTTTTTTTTTTTTTTTTTTTTGCAAATGAATACTCCTACCAGAGTCTTCATAATAATCTAAGGCACTCAGTTTTTATCTGAAAGTAAGCAGAGCTGTGTGGAGTCATAGTAAGTTAAAGTATGTATGAGCCTGTTATTTTCTCCCCTGTATTTACACTGACTGCCACATTCCTGCCATCTGGCTTCTGGCTTCTTACAAGTAGGAACTGGCTTGGGCATGTAGCCTTTTATTGCAGGAGACACTCCAGTGATTGGGTGATTGGGAGAATCTGGTTATTTGCAAATAGTCCCCGAAGGTAAGGGCTCTGACCCCACACACTCATGATGCATTCCTTTACTAGAGCATTAAGCATAGCAAGAGGTTGGTGGGCTTGGAGTGGGAGACAGGGAAGAGAGGATTTAAAGTTGGAGAAGGAATGCTAGGTCCAGACTCCAATTAGTCACTGCTGCGCAGCAACAACTCTGAGATCTTTAACCTTCACTCAGTTCCTTTAGCTATAAGTCAGGAACAAGCGACTTTTCTTCCTTGGATAAGCTCTATGCTTTAGGACCATCCTAAATGTGAATGTATAAAACCGGATACTGGGGATCCCTGTGTGGCTCAGCGGTTTAGCGCCGCCTTCAGCCTGGGGCGTGATCCTGGAGTCCCGGGATCGAGTCCCATGTCGGGCTCCCTGCATGAAGCCTGCTTCTCCCTCTCCCTGTGTCTCTGCCTCTCTCTCTCTCATGAATAAATAAATAAATCTTAAAAAAAAAAACCCAAAACCTCCCCCCCCCAAAAAAAAACCCCAAAACCCGAAACTAACCCTTTCTAAACTATTTGATCCTTTCCTGTGTAATCTGACATTGTTAATTCTGTGTCCACTAATTCTGTTCTTCTCCTTTATAGCAGTTCACCTGGGAACAGGTGTCTGGATCACTTCCTTTGTCTTTCCTATAAAGAAAATTTTCCCCAAATTATGGGCCCAAGGGAGGGCATGAGATGACATTAAATAATTCAAAGGACACTAAGTAATAACCTATCACACTGCGAAGGTTCGTTTCTCTCTCCTTTTAAGTTACTTTTAATTGGTATTATTTTAGATTGTGGCAAGTTTGTCTTTACAAATTTGGAAAAAAATATATTTACAAATAAAGAATGGCTCTCAGGAGATGAAGCACATGTTGAAGTATCATAGTACAGGATTAAATATGAACATTGAAAGTATTTATTTTAAAAACTATTTTTTTAGAGAAGTTTTAGATGCATAGCCAAATTGAGAGACTATCTCCTGCTCCCTGCTCCCTGATATGCACAGCCTCCCCCACTGTCAATATCCCTCACCAGAGTGGTCCATTTGTTACAATTACTGAACTTAACACATCTTCATTAAAATGTATCTTTATGGTAATTTTCCATTTATTATGCCATATAATACTAGGTTTCTTGTAGTAGAGCTATAATATTTAAATATGCCAATTGGGACACATGGGTGGTTCAGTGGTTGAGCCTCTGCCTTTGGCTCAGGGTGTGATCCCCGGATCCGGGATGGAGTCCCGCATCAGGCTCTCTGTGGGGAACCTGCTTCTCCCTCTGCCTGTGTCTCTGTCTCTTTCTGTCTCTGTCTCTCTCTCTGTGTGTCTTATGAATAAATAAATACATCTTTAAAAAAATATGGCAATTCAAAGAAAAGTATTACACAGTAGTACAGGTGATACCTGAACATGGGAAAAATTCTGGAGGTGGTTCTCTAAAAACTGAAGTTTGGAAAACACTGACCTTTTGTTTTCTTTTGCTTTTCTTTGTTTTTCCATAGGGTTCTTGAGTGAGTCTCATTTGTTTCAGTGGCTTTAAATGGTGCTGATATATTGAAATCTCCCAAATATACGTCCATCTTCTGAGATTCAGGGTCACTATAAGGCTGTTAGAATGTCCATAGGCTAACCTGGTTAAATGTGAACTCAGGGATCCCTGGGTGGTGCAGCGGTTTGGCGCTTGCCTTGGGCCCAGGGCGCGGTCCTGGAGACCCAGGATCGAATCCCACATCGGGCTCCCGGTGCATGGAGCCTGCTTCTCCCTCTGCCTGTGTCTCTACCTCTCTCTCTCTCTCTCTCTGTGTGACTATCATAAATTAAAAAAAAAAAAAATGTGAACTCATTTTTTAAATTATAAAATCATGCCTCTTCGGGTGTTCCCAGTCATGATTAAGGGCATCCTGGGAGGAGGGCGGGGGGTGGGGGTGACTGGGTGGTGGGCACTGAGGGGGGCACTTGACGGAATGAGCACTGGGTGTTATTCTGTATGTTGGCAAATTGAACACCAATAAAAAATAAATTTATTATTAAAAAAAATAAGGGCATCCCTCCCCCATCTCCCCCAAGGTAGCAACCCAAGAGATTTCCTTATCTCCCCTTCTCCCATCCCATTTCTTCCCATATAGAATCCTCCTCCAAATTCTGTGGCTTCTTTTTCTCCTATCTCCTTTGAGTCTGTCCTCTTTTATCTGTATCTATCAATAGTGCTGAAACTTCAGCCCTAGCAATTGGTCTCGTGGACCAGTATATTTGATTCTTAACTGAATTCTCTGCCTACTTTATTGATTTCCCCCTCTGTCCATTCTGCTCACCACTGCCTAACTTATTTTTGTGCTGTATATAAATCAATACATGCCATTCCATTGTTTAAAGCCCTTTGGTGGATTGTACTTGCTTACTTGAAATGATAGAAACTCCTTTACTTGATGTGTGAAGCCTTCCTGATCTGCCTTTTGACTACTCATCCATTTTTTATTTCCTGACATACCCTTTGGATTTCCACCTTACACCATATATTATGGCAACATTTACAGTTTCCTAGTGTAGTGATTGTGTTAGACCTCTGCCTTTGTACACATGACTCCGTCTACTTAAGAGGAAGTCTGGATGGTGTTTAAGAGTGAAGTCTTTGGGTTTGATGCCTGACTTTGTTACTTATAAGTATGTGATTTTGGTCAGATTACTTAACCTTTTTGTGCCTCAATTGCTTTATGTAAAATGGGGATGTGAACTAAGAATACACATCTCACAGATTTGTTTTGAGAGACAATGATTTAAATATGTGAGGTGCCTAGAACAGTTCTGGAAACACAGGAAGTGCTGTATCAGTTATTACTGTCACTCTGAATGCTTTTTCTTCCATGTCCACTGAGTCAACTCCTAGAAATTCTTTTTTTTTTCATTTCTGAAATTGTTCATTTTATTAATTTTATATAGTGTAATGTATAAAAATGTCAAATACAATGTTGAGTAAAGGACTGATAAAAAATTATAAGCAGATATTCATGTTTATGAAGCAAACATAAACACAACAAATGAGAGGAAATTAAAATATATTAAATTCTTGATAAATGATAATTAAATATCATTAATTTTTTTAGAAAGTATTTCTCTTGATTGTCTTTTTAAATTAAAAATTAACAAATATTTTGGAGTTATTACTAGAATTAGACAGATTTCATCATACATGTGATTTTCTATAGATATACATCATAAAATTACATAAAAGGATGAATAGATTAAATCAATTTATAAGTGGATAACTTAGAATGAATAAAACTTTTTTTTTTCAATTCTCCAGGCTCTATTAATCAACTTTAAGTATATATTTTAAAATTATCTGATCATTTAATCTTCTTTTATTCTTTACTTCAAATATATTTGTTTAGATGACTTTCAGATATTCCTTTCATTTTGAATTATCTACTTTTACAAACTTTATACTTTTACTTTATTAAGCCATATTTTGATATATTATTGTCAAAAATAGTTCTGTTTAAGTGATTAAAAATCTATCATTTCATAGTTACAATCTTAGTAATTCCCAGCTGGTCTCACTTTTCTTTACAAATAAAATATGGCATGATTTATTCTTTTAAAATTTCATTTAATATGCAGTGTAATATTAGTTTCAGGTATTATTTAGTGTTTCATCACTTAATACAACACCCAGTTCTCATCCCAACAAGTGCCCTCTTTCATCTCCATCACCCATTTTATCCACCCCCATCCACCTCTGGTCCAGCAACCTTCAGTTTGTTCTATAAAGAACAAATAAATTAGTTGAGAGTTTGTTTTATGGTTTGCTTCTCTTCTTTCTGCCCCCATGTTCATTTGTTTTGTTTCTTAAATTCCACATATGAGTGAAAACATATGGTATTTGTCTTTCTCTGACTTATTTTTCTTAGCCTTATAACTCCATCCATAATGTTGGAAATAGCAAGATTTCATTCTTTTTTAAGGCTGAGTAATACTCCATTGTATATATGTGTATGTATATATACATACATATATATAAAATATATGTAATTATACATATATATATACACATACATACAAACTGCATCTCCTTTTCCATTCATCAGTCAGTGGACATTTTGGCTCTATCTGTAGTTTGGCTATTATGGATAATGCCTCTATAAACATCAGGTGCATGCATGTACCTCTTTGAGTCAGTATTTTTTATCCATTGAGTAAACTTGTAGTAATAAAATTACTGGATCATGGGGTAGTTGTATTTTTAACTTCTTGAGGAACCTGCATACTGTTTTCCAGAGTAGCTGCACCAGTTCTCATTCCCCCCAACAGTGTAGGAGGGTTTCCCTTTTTGCACATCCTTACCAACATCTGTTGTTTCCTTTTGTTAATTTTAGCCATTCTGATTGGTATGAGGCAATATCTCATTGTAGTTATGTGTATTTCCCTGACAGTGAGTGATATTGAGCACCTTTTCATGGGTCTGTTAGCCATCTGGATGTGTCCTTTGGAAAGGTGTCTATTCATATCTTCTGCCCATTTTTTGACTGGAATATTTGTTTTTTGATTATTTGGGTGTTGAATTTTATAAGTTCTTTATATATTTTGGGTATTAAGCCTTTATTATGTATGTCATTTGTGAATGTCTTCTCCCATTCTGAAGGTTGTCTTATAGTTTTGTTGTTTCCTTTACTGTGCAGAAGGTTTTTATCTTAAAGTCTCTATAGTTCATTTTTGCTTTTGCTTCCTTGCTTCAGGAGACTTGTCTAGTAAGAAGTTGATATGGCCAATGTCAGAACGGTTACTATCTGTCTTCTCCTCTAGAATTTTGATGGTTTCCGGTCTCACATTTTGGTTTTCAATCCACTTTGAATTATTTTTTTTGTGTATGGTATAAGAAAGTGGTCCAGTTTCATTCTGTTACATGCTGCTGTCCAGTTTCCTCAAAAACCATTTGTTGAAGAGAGTGTCTTTTTTCCCATTGGATATTTTTTCCTACTTTGTCAAAGACTAATTGACCATATAGTTGTGGGTTCATTTCTGGGTTTTCTATTCTGTTCCATTGATCTATGTGCTTGTTTGGTGCCAGTACCATACTGTCTTGATCACTACAGCTTTATATATAAACTTGAGGTCCAGAATTGTGATATCTCTGGTTTTGCTTTTCTTTTTCAAGATTGCTTTGGTTGATCAGGGTCTTTTGTCATTCTATACAAATTTGAGGATTGTTTGTTCTAGCTCTTGAAAAACACTGGCAGTATTTAGGGATAATATGTATAGATTGCTTTGGGTAGTACAGATGTTTTAACAATGATTGTTCTTCTAATCTGTGAAACATGGAATGTTTTTCCATTTCTATGTGTCATCTTCAATTTCTTTCATAAGTGCTTTATAGTTTTAGGAGGACAGATCTTTTATGGCTTTGGTTAGGTTTATTCTTATAAACTGAAAAGGTTAGGTTTATATCTTGGGGTTTTGGTGTAATTGTAAACGGGATTGATTCTTTGATTTCTTTTTCTACTGATTCATTATCAGTGTACAGAAATGCAACACATTTCTGTGTGTTGAATTTTGTATTCTGTGACTTAACTGCGTTTGTGTATTTTAACAATATTTTGGTGGAGTCTTTTGGGTTTTCTACATAGTATCATGCTGTCTGTGAGTAGTGAAAGTTTGACTTCTTCCTTGCTGATTTGCATGCCTTTTACTTCTTTTTGTCTGCTTGCTGAGGCTGAACACCTATAAATTCTTAAAGACAGATGCAGTATCATCTGTTCTGTGAAATCTCTACTCATGCCTCCAGGGGCATATTGTTTCCCTTCCAGTGTGCCTCCACTGAAACTAGTGTACTTATTTGAGCAGATCCCATATTTCATCATACTTCTTTTGTTCTGTTTTTCCTACTACTAGATTGTGAGCTTCTTGAAAGAAAGGATTGTATTTTGTTTATTTTAGTCTGCAAAGAGCATATACTCAGTTTGTCAAATGAGTGAATAAATAAAGAAAACTACATGATTTTAAAAAATGTTTTTATATCCTAGGAAACTTGAAAAACACAAAAAAGTACAGAAGCTCATACAATGAACCATTGTACACCCTAAACGTAGCTTCAATCATCAACATAGTGCCATTTTTGTTTTATCTATTTTTTTTTGATAGAATATCTTAAAGCAAATATCATTCATATTTTTATCCATAAATTTGTAGATGCCATTAATAGGTAAGGACTTAAACAAAACCACAATAAACAAACTGATTAGAACTCCTTTATTATCTAATACCCATTTTGTATTTAGTTTTCCCCAATTGTTTCCAAAATATCTTTGAATTTATTTGGTTGCATTAGGATCCTTCCCTCCAAAGTCTATATAGAGCATTTAGTTAATGTGATTCTCAACTCTTAATGTCAAAGAACATTCCCTCTTAAACCATTTAATTTTTAAATAAACGAGATCATTTGTCCCTGAGCACTTCCCACATTTTGAATTTGGCTGACTGTATTGCTATATTATTTAACATGTTCCTCTATTCCTATTTCCTGTAGAATTACATCTAGAGAATTGATTAAATTCAGGTTCAATTTTTGTGATAGAATATTTCATAGATCCTAGTATGTATCTTCTGTTACATAGTATCAATAGTAACATGATGTCAGATTGTTCAATATTAGTGATGTTAAGATTTCTCAGTACGGTTTGGGTAGTATCAACTTCATCTGTCCATTTAAAAAATCTCCTCATCAACTTTTAGCTTAATATTTTAGTAGTCCATGAATGACCATTGCCTTGACCCATTATTTCATTAGGAGCTGTAAATGGTGATTTTTCTAATTCTATTGTGTGTTATGCATTTCTTAGCTGTGATTCCTATATAAAGACAATTGTCCTTCATTGGTTTTTCAGTTACCTCAAGATATAGTTCAGTTCATAAAGGAAAGTAAAGATAAATGCACCAACTTTCCTTTTGTAAATTTTTACAATGATGGAATGTATGCTAGTAATGTCTAAAGGTGATCAGTACAATTTTTTCAACCATGATTTTGACCTCATGGGATTTTACATATTCATGATGTTTCCTTAAGTTGCAATCAGTATTCTTTATGATACTCAGGTTGCTCTAGCTTTGGACTATGGGAGCTATTCAAAGTACTCCTGAATCCTTTTGATATGTCTTCAGAAGTCTTCCCAAGTATCCTGGATTTTAAGTACGGCATGATAACCTCTTGTACATTTTGTTGACCCAGACCTGGGATCATTCAATTGTCCTATTGAACATACTTCCCTCATGCATGAAATTATTTTTAGAGATGGTAGTCTGAGTCCTACAGTGAGATAACATTGCTCCCAGGTCCTTTCAATGGACAGAACTAGGAAATGCATATTTAATTGAAATAGGAAAAATAAATCATGAGATCAGATTTATATTTCTTATTTATTTATTTATTTAATATTTCTAATTTAAATGAAATATTACACTGTTTTTATTTAATCATTTTACTTTTGTTAACTCTTGTTATGAAAATTGTGGTGCCAAACTATATTAATGCAATTATATATCTACTTTAATCTTTTATAGTGGTTTCACTTATTAAAATGCCTATAATACTGCTAATAACAAAACAAATTCTGTTTACCTTTCTTTTTTTTTTTTTCTGTTTACCTTTCTTTGTGTGTGCATCTGTGTACTTGGTCTTCAGGATTTTCAACCAAAATTCTGTGTTTTAAAGCCATTTTCAGTTATTCATCTATTTCTGGTTATGACATAAATGTCATAGCTATATTTTTTTCAAGTGATTTTTTTTTCACTTTTGATGACCATTATTTTTCTAAACTTCCTTTAAAAAATTAGGATAGCTTCATGGTTTGAAACTTGAATTTATAAAGGAAGGAACATTTAATGATGTCTAGTTCTATCCTTTTTCCTCCCCCTACTTTTTTCTTTATTAGTAGTAATTTTGAAAATACGGGCAAATCTGTCTACCCTTTCACAAAAGTAACATGCATAGAATTTTTCAAAAAGTAATTGCTTTTTAATCTTTTTTTCCTTTTTAAATTTAAAGTTGGTTACTTAACATATAATGTATTATTAGTTTCAGAGGTAGAGTTCAGTGATTGATCAATCTTGTGTAACACTCAGTACTCATTACATCAAGTGCCTTCCTTAACGCCTAGCACCCAGCAACCGCTTTCCTTCATTTCCCTCCCCTCTAGCAACCTTCAGTTTGTTTCCTATGATTAAGCATCTCTTATGGTTTGTCTCCCTCTGTGATCTCATCTTGTTTTATTTTGTTCTTTCTTCCCTTATGCTTTATTTCTTAAATTCCACATATAAGTGAGACCATATGATAATTGTCTTTCTTTGACTGACTTATTTTGCTTAGCATAATACCCTTCAGTTCTATCCATGTCATTGCAAATGACAAGATTTCATCCTTTCTGATGGCTGAGTAATAATTCCGTTTTACACACACATACACACACACACACACACACACCACATTTTCTTTATCTATTCATCTGTCAATGGGTATCTGGGCTCTTTCTATATTTTGGCTGTTGTGGACATAGCTGCTATAAACATTGGGGGGGAGGTGCCCTTTTGGATCACTATATTTGTATCTTTGGGTTAAATACTTAGTAGTGCAATTGTTGAGTTGTAGGTTAGCTCTATATTAAACTTTTGAGGAACCTCCAGAGTGGATGTACCAGCTTGCATTCTCACCAAGTGTACAAAGGTTCCCCCTTTCCCACATCCTCACCAGTATTTGTTGTCTCCTGACTTGTTAACTTTAGCGATTCTGATGGGTATGAGGTAGAATCTCATTGTGGTTTTGATTTGTATTTCTCTGATGCCGAGTGAAGTTGAGAATTTTTTCATGTGTCTGTTGGCCATTTGTATGTCTTCTTGGAGAAATGCCTATTCATTCATGTCTTCTGCCCATTTCTTGATTGGTTCTTTTGCTTTTTGGATGTTGGGTTTGATGATTAAGCTCTTCATTGATTTTTGGATACTAGCCCTTTATCTGATAAGATATTTGCAACTATCTTCTCCCGTTCTGTTGCTTGTCTTTTGGTTTCCTCAGTTGTTTCCTTTGCTATGCAAAAGCTTTTTATCTTGATAATGTCCTAGTAGTTCATTTTTGCCTTTGTTTCCTTTGCTTTTGGAGATGTGTCTAGCTAGAGGTTGCTGCAGCTGAGATCAAAAAGGTTGCTGTTTGTGTTCTCCTCTAGGAATCCTGTCTCACGGTTAGGTCTTTAATCCATTTTGAGTCTACTTTTGTGTATGTGAGGAAATGGTCCAGTTTCATTCTTCTGCTGTGGCTATCCAATTTTCCAAACACTTATTTGTTGAAGAGACTGTTTTTTTCCTGTGGGATATTCTTTCCTGCTTTGTCGAAGATTAGTTGAGCACAGAGTTGAAGGTCCATTTCTGGGTTCTCAATTCTGTTCCATAGATGTGTGGGTCTGTTTTTGTGCCAGTACCGTACTGTATTGATTACAGCTTTGTAATATAGGTTGAAGTCCAGAATTGTGATGCCACTACATTTTTTATTTTAAGATAATTGTTGATTCAAATAAATTTGTAAGAAAGTATACAGAGAGATCTCATGTATCCTTTATTTAGTTTCTACCAATTGGAGCATCTAGTAAAACTATGGGACAAAATGACAACGAGGGTACTGACATTAATACAGAATGTTCACATCGTTTCCAAAATTCTTTGAGTTGCCATTCTATAGGCACACTCACTTCCTTCCTGCCCCTAACTTCTCCTTACCCTCTGACAGTCATTTATCTATTCTCTATTTCTATAATTTTGCCATTTAAAAATGTTATCTAAGTGAAATCCTACAGTATGTCAACTTTTGGGATTGACACTTTTCCACTCAGCTTAATTCTCTGGAGATTCACCCTAGTTCTTGAATGTATCAATTATTCATTCCTTTTTATTGGTAAGTAGCAATCCATGATATGGATGTATCTGTAGTTTGGTTAACCATTTACTCATTGGAGGACATCTATGTTGTTTCTAGTTTTGGCTATTATAAATAAAGCTTCTATAAACATTTATGTACAGGTTTTTATGTGAACCTAAATCTTCATTTCTCTAGGATAAATTATCACGAGTGCAATTTCTGGGTCAAACTGTAGTTGCATATTTAGTTTTTATCTATTTATTTATTTTTTATTTTTATTTTTTGCATATTTAGTTTTTAAAGAAACAAAATGTTTTCCAGGATAGTTGTACCATTGTATATTCCCACCAGCAATAGAGGAGTAATCCAGTTTATCAGCAGTCTCATTAGCATTTGGTCTTATCACTATTTTTTGTTGAAGCCATTTTGTAACCTCTCATTGTGGTATTAACTTGATTTCCCGAATGGCTAATTAATGTTGCATATCTTTTCATGTGTGTACTTGGTGTGTTAGTTTATTCGGGCTGCTGTAAGAAATGCCACAGACTAGGTAGCTTATAAACAAAAAAAAATTACTTCTCATAATTCCAGAAGCTGGAAGACCTAGGTCAAGGTGCTAGCAATGTCACATCCTGATAACAGTCCTCTTCCTGGTTCATAGTTAGCACCTTATCACTGTGTACTCAGATGGTAGAAGTGAGTGCTCTGTGGGGTCTCTTTGATAATAACACTAGTTCTGTTCCTGTGGTCTCTACCTTCATGATCTAAGCACACCCAAAGTATTCACTTTAAAATACTATCACATTGGGCATTAGGACTCCAGTTTTTGGGCTGGAGGTGGGTGGGTGGCGGGAGACACAAAGTTTCAGATCATAGTACTTGCCATCTCTTTCTATAACGATCAGTTCAGGTTTTTTTGCCTATTTTATAATTATTGATTTTTTACTCTTCAGTTTTAAGTGTTCTTTGTATATTGCAGATACTGGTCCTCTTATTTTACAAATATTTTATTCCATTCTGTAGCTTTTCTTTTCATCCTCCTTTATTCTGCAAAATATTCTGTTAACTTTGAAGCCTAATTTATTAGCTTTTTCTTTTATGGATTGTACTTTTACCGCCTCATCAAAGAACCCCTTGTCTAACCCTAGATCCCCTCAATTTTCTCCTCTTTCTAAACATTTTTATAGTTTTATAATTTAGATTTAAGTCTATTATCCCTTTTGAGTTTTTGTTTGTTTAAGGTGTGAGACTTAGGTAAAGGATTCTTTGTTTTTCTATAGATGTTTAATTGTTCCAGAACCATTTGTGGAAAAGGCTTTCTTCTCCTGAATCTCTTTAGCACTTTTCTCAAAATCAGTTGTTGATATTTGTATGCATCTATTTCTGTATTCTTTTGTTCTATCGGTCTAAGTGTTTATCCTTTGGCTAATACCACATCATCTTGGTTCCTGTAACCATATACTAAGTCTTGAAAACAGGTAGACCTACTCCTACCACTTTATTTTTTCTCAAAATTGTGTTAGTTCTTTGTCTTCCCATATAAAATTCAAAACTAATCTTGGCTATATTTGCAAAAAATATTAGAGATTTTCATGCAAATTGCATTAAAGCATATATAAATTTGAAGAAGAATTCCCATCTATGCTAGGTTGAATCTTCCAATCCATAAACACATATGCTTCTCCATTTTATTTAGCTCTTCTTGTTTTGCAGTTTTCAGCATAGCCCCATATATCTTTGGTTATAATTAAATGTATTGTATCTAAATCTTCTTTAGAGAGCACATAGGAGACAAGAGAGAGAATGAGTGGGTGGTGGGGTGCAGAGGGAGAGGAAGAAAGACCATCTTAAGCAGTCTCCATGCCCAGATGGAGCCCTAGACCAGGATCAATCTCACAGCCTCAAGATCATGACCTGAGCCAAAATGAAGTTGGATGTTTAACCGACTGAAACACCCAGGCATCCCTGGGTGGTTTTTGGAAAGAGGGTGATTTTTTTCGAAGAGGGTGATTATAAATGCTGTATTATTTTTATTTCAGTGCCCATGTGTTTATTATTTCTAGAACTACAATTGATTTTTGTACTTTGATCTGTATCATTTGACTTTACTGAAGTCACTCATTAGTTCTAGAAGTTTTTGTTGTTGATCTTTTGGGATTTTCTACATAGATAATCATGCCATTGCCAGGAGGGATAGTCCCCCGCCCCACTTTCTGATATGTTATTTTATTTTCTTGACTTTCTTGGACTGACTAGAATTTCCAGTACAATGTTAAGATTGGTGAGAGCATACATCCTGGCACTGTTTGCAGTGGGAACAAGGGAGAAAATATTCAGTCTATCACTATTGAGTGTACTGTCAGCAATAGAATTTTGTATATATTCTTTTTCAAAATGAAGGAGTTCCTCTCTGTACTCTTCAGAGCACTTTTGTCATGAACAGAAGTTGAAAATTTTTAAAAGATTTTATTTATTTATTTATGAGAGACACACAGACAGAGGCAGAGAGATAGACAGGGGAGAAGCAGACTCTTCGCAGGGAGCCTCTTGCAGAACTCAATCCCTGGACCAGGATCACGCTCTGAGCCGAAGGCAGCCACTCAACCGCTGAGCCACCCAAGTGTCCCAGAAGTTGAAATTTGAAAAATGCCTTTTCTGCATTGACATATTTTTCTTTTCTTCCTGTATTTTGGTGAATTTTTTTGTTTATTTGTGGAGAATCTATGCATTTCATAACAATGCTTAACTGAGTAAAGAAAGTAATGAAATTGTTGAGTTTAGATTTTCACTAAGGTATGTAATGGACTTGTGGTGGATCTCTGTTGAAAATAAAAGACTATAAATTCTCGGGTTAGAGTCAGACCTTATTCTTCTTACAGTTAGTATAGAAGTAGATAGTATGGTATGTAGGAGTTTGTCTGTTTCTGTGTTTATTTTTTTATGTAACCAAAACATAGAAACATGTAGTAACAAACTTTTAATGCCAGTCTCTCCCTCTTTTTATTCTTATCTTTCTTAACCAATTATTCATTTAATGAGTAAATGGTATCTGCTATAAAACCATTCCAGACCCTCACCCTAACTGCACTGTTGCCATTTCCTCCTCTAGGACATAAACTTTATTCCACCTTCCCACTTAAGCTACTTCACTGAAGGTGCTGAAAAGTAATCCTCATTCTTACTGAATAGATGTTCTGAAAGAACATCACTGTTGTATTGAGATGTAATAGCTTAGGATTTGGTATATAATAAGTGTTTAATTAATGCTTACTCGATGGGGATGTCTGGGTGGCTCAGTGGTTGAGTGTTTGCCTGCAGCTCAGGGTGTGATCCTGCAATCCTAGAGTTGAGTCCCATATTGAAATCCCTGCATGGAGCCTGCTTCTCCCTCTCTGCCTCTCTCTCTATGTCTCTCATGAATAAATAAATAAAATCTTTAAAAAAATACTTACTCTATAAATGGATGAATTAATCCAGTGGTGGCTAGATATGAAGCACTCTGCTAGGCCCTAAAAGATTCTTATTAGAAATAGTTTTTATTTTCTAGAAGCTTATGATATTGTGATAAAGTGCATTTTCTTAAATAGTGAAATAGATTATAAAAAACAAAATGGTTTCTATAATTAGTGGGCTGGAATTAAAAGATGGGCCAGAGTCTCTGGCTTGTTCCACTAGAGTATGATACAGTAGAATTTGAATGGAAAAAAAAAAAAAGGAAAAATGTGGTAGAACAGTAGTTGTGTCCCCTTCAGCTCAGTAGGTTTATGCCCCCAAAATGGTGATAAGATAATTTGGATTAAAAGGTTGACTCCTACACTTCTACCCCAAATATTGAATCAGACTTGTATACCTGGAATAAACCCTACTTGGTCATGGTATATAATAATTTTGATATTTTGCTGAATCCTATATATAAAGTTTTTGTATGTATATTCTTGAGCTACATTGGTCTATAGTTTTCTAAGTACTGTCTTTCTCCGGTTTTGGTTTTAGAGTAATGCTAACTTAATAAGATTAAGTTTTCTGGAAGAGATTATGTAGAACTGGTGCTAATTCTTTTCTCTTGTCTTTAATTCTGAAAAAAATCATATGGACCATAGTAGCTTCTTTGGGGAAGTTTTTAAATTATAAGTTCAATTTCCTCTATCAATTCTTTTAGGGTTCGTATGCTGATAATATGTTCTTTTAGTTTTCCTTCATCTGAAAATATTTTGATTTCCCCTTAATTGCTGAGAGCTATTTACATTCAATGTAGGATTCTGGGCTGATGATTCATTTCTTTCAGCATTTGAAAAAAAAATGTTGTGCCACTTGCTTCTGGACTACATATTTTCTCATAAGATATATCGTCATGTATATGTCTTTCTCTTACAAGTAGGTGTCCTTTCTTTCATGCAGCTTTCCAGATCTCTCTCTCCTTTTTGCAGAAGTTTCACTATGATGCATTTTGGTTGGATTTCTTTGAGTCTGTTCAATTTTTAGACCACTTAGCTTCTTAAATATATAGGTTTATGTTTTTTTGCCAGCTTAAGAAAATTTTCAGCCATTAGTTTTTTAAAAAATGGTAATATTTTCTTTTTTCCCCTTTTAAAAACTTAAATACAATTAATAGTCTATTATTAGTTTCAGAGGTAGATGTCAGGGATTCATTGGTTGGTCAGCCATTATTAGAGTACTTTTGTAGCTTTAATCCTTCTCCTCTGATTTTAGGACTAGACATCTTTTTCTTCTTCTTCTTCTTTAAAAGATTTTATTTATTAACCTGAGAGAGGAGTGAGAGAGAGCTGGAGGTGGGGCAGGGCAGAGGGAGAGGGAGAAACAGGCTCCCCACTAAGCAGAGAGCCTGATGCATGATTCCATCCCAGGACCCTGGGATCATGAACAGAGCCAAATGCAAACTCGAAGCTTAACAAATTGAGCTACCCAGGCACCTCTGGGACTAGACTTCTTGAATGTTAAATATTTTGTTATAGTCCCACAGCATCCTGAATATAACTTTTTAAATTTCTTTATTGATCAGAGTTGGTAGTTGCGGACAATAGAATCTATTTGAGTTTCTGAAAGATAATTTTCTTTTTTCTTCTTTGTCTCACAGAATTATTGGGAGGACTTAGAAATAGGATCTCCAGGGTAAGCTTCTAGAACCACTTCCAGATCCTCACTGCAGATTTGTCCCATTCATGAAATTGTGGTTGTCCCTGACATGAGAAACCATACAGCCTTTGCTGCCCCTGGACTAGCAAAATGGGTGCCCTGTATCTAGTGTATGTCCCTACATATCTTACTGTGAACCAAAGTCTCAAAGCTAGTGTATTGGACTAGTATACCCAGGCATCTATCTGCCCCCGGTCCCCCCTCCCCCCACCAAGCAGAGAGTCCCTAAGCAGCAAGGCAGGTCTGAGAAATGTAGAATATTCGCCCCTCCTCCACCCCCCACCTTTATTGAGATATGATTGACATATAACAATTTAAGTGTAAGTACAAAGTGTTGATTTCATAGACTTAAATATTGTGAAATGATTATCATAGTAAGCTCAGTTAACATCTCCATAACCTCGTATAATTACCATTTCATTTTTGTAGTGAAAATGTTGAAGATTTACCATTAACTACAATTGCTATGAGTAAGTTGCCAACTTACTCAACCTTTAACTGAGAGTTTGTACTATTTGACCAACATCTCCCTATCTCCCTCACCTCTATCTCACCCTAGCCTCTGGCAACCATCTTTCTACTGAGTTCAGCTTTTTTAGATTTAACATATAAGTAATAGCATACAATATTTGCTTGTCTTTTTTCTGAATTATTTCACTTAGGATCATGCCCTGAAGTTCCATCGGTGTTGTTGCAAATTTCCTTCTTTCTTATGGCTAAATAATCTACCATTGTTCTATGTTATACTACATCCTTTTTAACCACTCATCCATAGACCAATGCTTAGATTACTTCCTTATCATGGCTATATTATACATATAGAATAGTGCTGCAGTGAGCTAAAGAGTACAGATATCTCTTGAAGGTCCTCTCAAGATTTCCTTTGGATCTATACCCCAAAGTGGGATTGTTAGATCATATGGTAATTCTATTTTTAAGTTTTTGAGGAACTTTCATACTGTTTCCATAGTGACTGTTATCAACTTAAATTGCAACCAACAATGCACAAGTATTCTCTTTTCTCCACATCCTTGCCAATACTTATCTTTTTTTCTTTTCAATAGCCATTCTAACAGGTATGGGGTTATTTCTCCTATCGTTGTGGTTTTAATTTGAATTTAACTAATGATTAGTGATGTTGAGAATCTTTTCACATGCTTATTGGCCATTGTTATCTTTGGAAAAAATATTTAGTTCCTCCTCTCATTTATTAATGTTTTTTGCTTGTTCTAAGCTGTAGCAGTTCCCTTATGTATTATGAATATTAACTCTTGATCAGATACATAATTTGTAAATATATCCTCTCATTCCTTTAGTGGTTTTTCCACTTAGTTAATTTTTTTCTGTGCAGAACTTTTAAATTTGATATAGTCCAACTTATTAAATTTTTACTTTTATTGGCTTTGCTGTGGAGTCCTATCCAAAAAAATCATTTCTAAGACCAATTTTAAGGCATGCGAATTGGAAAGAAGGAAGTAAAATTGTCTCTTTGCAGGTGATCTTCTATAAAAATCCTAAGGATTCCAACAAAAAACCTGTTAACTAATCAATAAATTAGTAAAGTTGCATGATTCAACCTCAATATACAGAAATCCATTATATTCTTACATGCTAGCAATGAAATATCTGAAAGAAAGAAAACAATCCCATTCACAAATAGCATCAAAACCAATGAAATATTTAGGTATAAACTTGACCATGGAGGTAAAAGACCTGTACACTGAAAACCACAAGAAATTGAAGACACAAAAAGTGGAAAGGTCTCTCCTGTTCATGGATTTGAAGAATGAATATTGTAAAATTGTCCATACTACCAAAAGTTGTTTATAGATTCAGTGCAATCCCTATAAAAATTCTAAAGGCATTTTTCAGAGAAGGAGCAAAAAAAAATCCTAATATTGTATAGAACCACGAAAACTGAATAGCCAAATCAATCCTAACAAAGAAAAACAAAGCCTAGAGGTACCACGCTTCCTGATCTCAAACTATACAAGGGTATAGTAATCAAATCAGTATGACACTGGCCTAAAATAGACCCATAGACAAGTGGAACAGAATCAAGAGTCCTGAAATAAGTTCTTGCATTTATGGCCAACTAATATTTGACTAAAGATACAGGAATATTTAATTGGAAAAGGATAAATAAATGTGTTAGGAAAACTGGATACTTAAATGCAGAATAATGAAATAGGGCCCTTTTTTGACACCACCCACACCAATTAATTTGGAATAAAGACTTCAACACAAATAATTATTTTTAAAGCCTTTTCCTCTCTGTTCAGAGTATTCAATTTATTATTCAATCTGTTGTTTTGTATTTCTGTTCACCTGTTGTTCTTCTTTACCCTCCATTCTGCTGTAGAATCCATCCATCATGGTTTCTTTTTTTTAGTTTTGATGATTGTATTTTTCAGTTCTAAAAAAAAGAAAAATTTCTTTATAAGTAGACTCCACAATGGATTGTGGACCAATGCAGGGCTTGAACTCATGACCCTGAGATGAAGACCTAAGGTAAAATCAAGCGTCAGATGCTCAACTGACTGAGCCACCCAGGCACCCACATTTTGAAAAGCTTATATTTGATTCCTGTTAAATGCTCTTTAAATATGTGAATTTATTCTCTATTTCAGGAAAGTTTCTTTCCATTATAGTTGTCAGATTCTGTTCCACTGATTGTGTTTTCTTTTAAGAACTTATGTATCTGTGTTGCATGTTTTTTTTTGTCTGTCTTGTATAGTTATTACTTTTTCAGGTTTTAAAAATTCATTCCTTCTTTACGTTATAATTTTTTCCCTCTTTATTTTACAGAGGTTCATTCTGTGGTCTCTTTTTCTTCTTGTATGCCTTCTGGTTTAATCTTCATTTCTCTCCATACTTCTACATCTGTTGCTTAACCATCCTTAAGTGGCTCAATATTTATGATGAGGTAAAATTCAGATTAATGTTTCATTTGACAGCTTCTATAACTTTTTTTGTAATATTAGTATCCAACTTGTTCTCTAGCCATATTCTTTCTGATGTGATTTTGTTTTCATAAACATATAATTTAGATTTCATCTTATATCTTGCAATATTTTTTCTTTTTTTATCTTGCAATATTTTTAATTGGGTTTAACTGCATTTTTTTCATTGTTTATATTAATAAAGATGGAGTTTCCTGTATTTAAGGAGGAAGTGCCTATTTAGCAGAAATGAAGGTCAGGATTGCTTTTCCAACTTCAAAACCAGTTTTCCTCTTTGGTTTTACTGTAATAAATTTTATAAAATATTTATCTGCATAGCTATATCATTGTGAGATCACATCTGCAGCTTTTCTTCTTTGGTTAGAATATAAATCTCTTTTCTCTTTTACACCTAATATTTCTTTATCTTAAACAAGTGGTGACCTGCCCTGGCAATTCGTTGTAGGGTTTTGACTATTTTTGAAATCCCAGATTGTTCAGGTGGCCCTAACACCTTCAGAGTTGTTCAGTCCTCTTGTACACATCTACAAATAGGAACCTGTGAAGTTTCCCAGTGCTATGACTGTCCCATGTTTGGCCAATTTGAGTCCTCCACTTTGAGTGGAGACCTCTTTGAGAATAAAAACTGGTTGGCAATTTCCAGCGTTCTTGGTTTTTAAAGCCCACCGGGATTCTCTTTGTATTCCTTTTTGCTTATTCCAGCATATCTGCTGTTTCCCCTAGGATCTTGCTGCTGTATTTTAAATACACTTGCTCTTTTACTGGGATTTATGGGACAATTTATCATCTTGTTTTGCAATCTCTTCTGTTTATTGCTGCCTAACAAATATGCTTAAAGTATATTGCCTTAGAACAACAATTTATTATTGATATTTTTGGGTCATGGATTGAGGAGTGGCACAGTATGGGTGTTTTATCTTTGATTCAGTGCTGTAACTCCAGGTGAGATGACTGGAATGGTTGAGAATTGGAGTGATGTGGGTGGGGGGAAGGGTTGCCAAGCGTCTTTTTCTCTCCACATGGCTCACTAGGCTTCCTCAAACTAGAGTGGCCTCAAGGTATTTGAAGTTCTTGCATAGCAGCTACAGTCTCCAGGAGATCAGATTAAAGCATCCAGATCTCTTAAAAGCTAGGCCTGGAAATGGCACAATGTCTCTTTTGCCTACTGTTAACTCAAAGCAGCCACAGGCCAGCGTAAACTCAAGGGCAAGGCAAATAGATCTATCTTTTGATGGCAGGGGTACCTAAGAACTGTGTCCTCCTTTAACTTACTGTAATAACCCAGTTAGCCTTTTAAAAGTAACAGCTTTTTTTGAGATCTAATTCATCCATTAAAAATGCACAGTGTAATGATTTTTGGTGTATGAACAGAGTTGTGCAACTTCTGCACAATTTTAGAATATTTTCTTCACCCCAAAAAGAAACTCAGAACCAATTAGAGGTAACTCACATTGCTGTTGGTTTTTTAAGAGGTTGGGAAATTCAAAAAACATGACACAGGACTGCCACCATTTTGTTCAAACTTGTGATACGTTTTTATTTAAAGGGAATATTTCTAGTTTCTGAGATATGTATTATTGAGACCAAGGCACAGATGCAATTTTAAAAATACATCAGTAATACAAGATTTTATCTTTCCTATTTTCTACCAGATGTTATAGGGAACAAATAAAATGACGAAAATAAAAACAATTTCAAAAAGTTGAAAATCCATTCTAAATGTATTATTTATTATTCCTTAACTATTAAACAGAGGAAAATGAAGTATTTGGAGAACATATTACCATAGTTTTTGTATATTTCTCAGTAGTTATAGTATCAATCTTCCTGTATTAAATTATAAATATACATATTCCTCACATAAAGCAGTGAATGCTAAAAATTTCTCCAATAAAGTGAATATTCACCTATATAGTTCTGTTTTCTCTTGAGAACCAATTTCAAAACTAAACTTAAAAATATAGAGAGCACATAGGGACGGATTGGAGTATGAGTTGTGCAGCAGTACTTCAGTAATAAGAACTTGATCCTCTATTGCTGCTCCTCCTACCCTGTCCTTCTCCTTTACCTTCTTCCTTACCTCAACCTGGACCTCTGCAGCAAGGGTGCCTAGGTCTTAGCTTTGGATAACAAATGGGACTGACAGCTTTCTAAAACTGGGGGTTCCTAAAATGGAGAAACTGGATCTTCTCTCATTTATGAATGAGGTGATCATACGATAGATGATCTACCAATTGTGGTGCTTTTGTCTTGGAGAGATATTAAACAGGCCAGGGCAGGTGTACAGCAGGTGTACATTGGGCTACTCCTGAGCATTCAAGGTGTATGGTTCCCATCTAAAGATACATCTTACTTTGTCTTTTAAAGTTGATCAGAGTCACTTGGTAACTAAAATATTGGGTGCTTTTCTCTCCATGTATAGTCTTCAAACAAAGACCACTTGAGTTGAGCAATGCCAGCTGGGGAACAAGATGGATGTATAGTGAGGTAAGCCTCCACCCATCTGTAATGTAAATACAACATATTCATATTTACTAATTTGAAGAGAAAGGCTCAGTGACATAGTCATTCAATTAGTCATGTTTGGAAGGTGACTTTTTTTTTTACTGGATTTATACATAAGTTATTTAGATTTTTGTAAAATTATGCATAACAATATCCCTAATAAAACATGAGAGAGTGTCTCCTATGAACAGGTAGCTTAAATCCTCTCCACAAACTTGATTCTCCATTTCCCTTTTGCTAGAGATTGGCTTGGGCTCAGTATATGTTTAACCTTAGCTTCATTTCTTAAACAATAATAATAATAACGATCCTTCCTCACAGGGTTGTTGGAAGGCATACCAAGGTTAGATATGCAAATGTCTTCTGTATAGTTAGTCTTATATAAAGTTTTATATAAATAATATGGTGGGTATTTCTATTCACTGGTAAAGCCCTTGGGCTCTAAAATGAAGATTCTTGATTATAAATTGCTGTTTCACAACTTATTTAGTTGTGTAGCTTATACACTAACCTCACTAAATCTCAGTTTTATCTCTAAGATGAGGATAATACCTTCTTCATAAGATTGTTTTAAGAATTGAAGGATATAATATATATAAATATTGTAGCCCAGTGCCTAAGAAGTGCTAACCAATTATAGATTTTAGTTATTAATATTATCATTGATCATATTAATGATAATAAAAACTGGTAAGAACATTTACTTCAAGGTTTAATCAAGATTATTCTTCATTACTTATTTTCTGCAGAAGTCTGACAAAGATTTGAGGGTTTTTTTTTTTTTTTTCAGGCTCTGTGTCTGTTCTTTTCATGTACAAACATGGTTTTCTTTGCTACATTAGCATCTTAAATTCTGAAGTTGTAAGAGACCAGTTGGTGAGAAAAAGATTATCTGATCACTCTTGCATCGACCTGTACATGACACCCTACTCTGTCAGGGAACCTGGGCCTGATATACTGGCATAGAGGACAGCGTACTTGCTCTTCACTCCTGGACCTAGCACTTTTTTTTTTTTTTTTTTGGCACTGAACCTGCACAAGCTTGGACTCCTGGCCCAGACAGGATCCAATTTCCAAAAGGAAGAGGTGACCTCCTGCCACTGACCTAGAATTATGGCATTGTGATATTCCACTATTTGCTCTTCTGATTTTTTCTCAGCTATGTTGTAAGTATCTCCTTTTTGACTGTCATTACTGCAGTGTGGTTTCATCTATTTCCTATCACTGACCTAAATCTTCAAAACAGACCACAATGTCAGAACTCTGTTTTTAATGCAGGATTTGAGACTCATACCATAGCTGGGGTGAGGCTAATCTGGACTCACCGGTCTATAAAGCAATCTATAACACTCTATAAAGATATTTTCCTTTTTGTTTAAGCACCCAATGTATGTGTTACAAAGGTTTCTACCTTCTGATATATAAAGAAACAGCTTGTTCATTTCTTACAAGTGATCTGATCTTTGTCATAAGCTACTAGCTAGGTTAAAACAGTCCTCTTCAGGTATATGTTCAGTTTTTTTCAGAATTCTACTTGCTTTTCTTATTTCTCCCCAAGATGGAGTTTGTGTGTAGAAAAAGGAGCTCATAGTTTCCCTTGGCTTCAGAGAAAGGGCTGCAGTTGTGTGTGTGTCCTTGTGCTACTCTTTGGATCATTGCTAGATTCTGCAGCACTACTTATCAGCCTGTCATAGCTAAATTTGCTGGAATCCTCTGCTGGAATTTGAAGCTGGAGAACATGGGATCTCTCCCTCTCTTGACTTGGACAGGCCCTATGGTCCTATCTGCCATTTTGACCCTACTTCAGTTTTTCCAAGACAGTGGCTGCTACAGAAGTCTGGCTGTGATTCTCTTTTGCTTACTAGCCTACATGCTTTACTAGTAAGGTGTTAACAGATGTTAACCCCAGCTAGTCATCCTATCAATTACTAGACATCCCATCAGTTAACTTGCATGACCCTCCTTAGGACATGTGAGAATTTCTGGATTTCTTCCATGACATTATACCCAAACTGAAGATCTCCACTCAGGCCCTTTCTCCCTAAATCTGCGATGTCTCTGACTTCACACTGAAACAGCTTCTCTAGGCTGTTCTCTTCTCCAAATGTGAGGAGACGCCCTCCAGAGTTACTGAGAGTGGAAGAAAAGTAGGACTTTCCTTAGCTTCTCATTGATGAATATGGACTATTTTCCTTCCCTCCTAGCTAAAGAAAGGAAATACGGGTTTTGAATCTCTTGTTAGACATTGTACCACTCATTAATTCTGTTTTTTAAAAAGTCATCTACTATGCGTATTTCATTTTTCTTTTCCTGAAAAATTCATTTCTTCCTCCAACACCACAACTGTTATAATTCTTGGTGATGCCACAGTCACCAAGATCCTTCAGTATCTTTGGCCTTATATCCTTCAATGATATTGATCTTATTTTTAGCACTCATTCCTGTTTATAGCTTAGATTTTTTTGGTCATTACTAATCTATCCCTTCAATCATTTCAATTTCTAGCTTCTCCTTCTCTGCCTATCACTTTTTATTTCTTCAGCTGACTCCCTTTAATGGTCCAGCTCCAACAATGCTTTTATACTCAGGGACTTGAAACTAGCTCGTCTACCATCTTTTCCATGTCCTTAGTCCATGTCTTCACACCCTTTCTTCTGTGACAATTCCATATTTCATTATTATAATCATTCCTTTGCTATTAAACCACAGCTCCCTTGTATCTCTCTTGTTTCATTATACTGCCTGGCTATAGTTAAATAAGACTGTTGGTCACACCTGTGTGCTTGCTTGAAAAATTGAACATGGCTAGAGAAAAACTTGCCATCATGCTGACTGGTCCCATTTTAAATTTATGAAACCCTCAAGTGGGCCCTAATGATGATCAACAACCATTTATATTTCTTTTGTATATATACTCTCTCAGTCCTTAGATAACTTTTCAGACCTTTTCTTTCTTCTAGATCCTTTCTCATCTATTCTCTTGTTTTCATCCTCTGCTGCTAATAAAATAAAAGCAATCAGAAGACAATTTGCTTTTATTTATGCCTTCTCACATTTCTACTCATGTATATCAAAGCTCACATGTTCTCCCTTAACTCCTTTTTGTAAATGAACTAAATTCCTAGCAAAGGAAATGCTTCTATTTGTGCATAGGGTCTCATGGCCTTATCCTTTTAAGAACTTTCTAGTGATTCTCCTTCCTCATTCTTGCATCATCAGTTCTCTTTCCATTGAACTTTTCCATGAGCATAGAGTAATTTCTCATAACAAAAACATAAACAAACTGCCTCCCAAGACTGTGGGATCACAACCTGAGCCAAAGGCAGACACTCAACCACTGAGCCAGCCAGATACCCCTTTATTTGGATTTTTAATGTGGAGCGTGCAGAGGCATTTTTGAAAGTGATCTGAGGGTCTAGGTTTTTGCAATTAATATTTGATCTCCTAACAATTGTATCTCCACACCTAATTTGACAAGACTGTTTAGAGAGTCACATTGATTGAGGCTTTACAAAGTCATTACATTTTAATTTAGTATAAACTCTATTTTTTATGTATATATTTAGCACATACCATTTAATATACAATAGCAGGTTCAATATCAAGTACAACAGATGTAAGCATATCTGGGAACAAATATGACTGACCCTTGGTAAGCATACAGTTCAATTTGTGTGAATAGAAGGATACAAGCATGCAGTGAGAGCAACCCATCAGTGGTTAGTGTTTGGACTACTATGTTTATGTCAGCATGTTTTGCAGAGAAATAGAAATTGTCTGTTAATATGGAGAGTCAGTTAAGAGAGCTCTTACTGCATTACTGTGTTTCTGTTAATGTCAGCTTTTATTTTCAACACACCTTTTTTGCTTTGTTCTATGCTTTATTTGATGCATAAAAGTTGATGACAGTTATAGCCTTTGAGCATTGCTCTTTCATACATAAAAGTAACATTCTTTGTTCCTTTGAAGCTTTCACCTTAAATTTGAATTTGTCTCTTACTGCAACCTTTCTTTAATGCTCCTTATCTCTTCGCTTTGTTTTCTGTTATAGCTAGAGTTTCTTTGATATTTTTCCTTTTTGTAATTTGGAAGGCCTCCAAATTGCTAGAGATCAATTTTAGAAATAAAAAAAAACCTTTCTGGATTCTATATTACTCAAAGTATCAGCTTCAATAACTGTCAACTTTCCTCTTTTAGATGAAGTGTTGGCAAACTTGCAATTTCTTCACTCTCTTATCTAACATATTTTGTAACACATTTCCATAATCATCGATTCTTCACAAATATTTATATATACATGCACACATACATGTGCATGCACACTTGCACGCACATGTGCACACACTCAAATATATTTAATGCCCACTAACAAATTCCTCCCTTATTGGCTACTTATTTTGATTAACTTACTCATGTATAACTTCAAATAGCTTTTTCTCCCTGCAATGGCACATAAACAATGTACTTTTCACACCATATTTTTATCTGAAAAATTTCTTAGATTTCTTATTTTCCAGAATGGGAATTTATTAGACTTGTAAACTTCATGAATTGAAATCCTGTCCTTTTAATATTAACAAATGTTAGCAGATGCTAAATGGCATTTAATGCAGTCAAGGAGAAAAAAAAACCCTATGTATTCAAATTGCTGTTCTTTGTAGGTGAATTTTCTATCTTCTCTGGATGCTTGTAGGCTTTTTTTTCCCCACAAATGACTAATTGCATTATGTGCAGGGCAAATGTTTTCTATCTGTAGATAGACCATGAATATGTTCTTTTAGTATACTTCTGGTTATTCCATCCCATCTGTTGTGTTTTCTCCTGCAGGAAATTTTATTCCCAAATGTTGGATTTCTGCTCTCTGTTCTTGGTGTCTCTCATTTTTTCCTTAGACCATATTCTGGGTATTTCTTAAAGCCCTTCATTAAAAGCAGTGATTTGATATTTGATATTATTGATTCTACATTGCTTTTCAATAGTTTCTAAGCATATGTATCTAATTCCTTTTTAAACTGTTCAGAAACTAAAAAATTTTTTAGCTTGATCCACATCATCATCTTCATCTTGATATAAGTATTTTTTCTTATCACTCATGGAGTCTATTTATTTAATTTTTTTTGAGAGAGCAAAGCACTTTTGGTTTAGTTTTCTTTTGCTGTTTTACTACATCTTCAAAAGCATACTTTTGCATCCGTACTTTGCATGTTACAGTTTCATTTCTATGTGGCAGATTGATTTCATGAGTTTTTATAGGACTGAATGCACTGGGGCAACTCTAATTAGTTCTGCCATTTGTTCCAAAATAGTAAAGATGGATTCTCTTTGGCTCTCTTCTTTGTTTACCAAGATCTCATAATTTTGCCCTTCAAAATTTAACTGAAATGCTAGATTTCATAAGTAAATGTTATGAGTCTAGTCTAACTAGTCTGAGGAAGTGTGGGCATTGTCACCTTTGTGGTGATTTTGTTTCTATAACGTTTAGAACTACAAAACTAAGAGCTTAATTTTTCTGTTTATTTTTCTTTTCAGTCCACTTTGAGTTCTAGAAAGTTTAGCTCTATACAATCTTCTAATTTTCAGTTTGCTCAGTGAGGAAATGCTGTATCTCTCATGCTTTGGGGGACTTGGCTGAAAGTGTTCATTGCAAATCCTCCTTTATGACCTTAGAATGGGGTTAAGAAGGGCACAGTTGTACATCTCTTGTCTTTCCCATGGCAGCACAATTCCTCTAGCCTTTAGTGCTAGACATTAAAGCATTTTTTGACAAAATATTCTTCATTTACTTCATGCAACACTCCTCTGATTTCTTGTTAAAAGGAACTGTGTAGTAGCCAATATTGTCTTTTATTCAGTCTGTATTGTAGCTTGCAGCCATTCTTGTGTTTGGTATGGTCCCTTGCTTTCAGTATTCTGGAATATTTTTGGTCATCGCAGTTGGTTTCTGAGTTGGAGTGTTGGAATAGACCCATTGATTCCTAGGGCATTATCTTTTCCAGAGGACATCCTCAATATGACTTTTGTTCCTATCTATACATTATTTTATCCAACTCTTCCTCCTTCACTCATTTCATAAAGTAATTAGTCTAAATGTTCTCTTCCTTTTTCCTTAATACTAAATTCCTTTAAATCTTTTGTACAGTCATATCAATCTGGTAAATTTCTATCTTTATCTATTTTTTAATATATCATGACCTACAATCCATTGAATTGCCACTATTGAGGGAAATTAAGTCCTATAACTAAAGCATGAAGCTATGTGGGACTCCATAAATATGAGTTCCAGTCCCCTTGCATTCCCAGGTGCTTTTATTGTGTATTTCCTCTTCTGTTCTCTATATCCTGAAAATTGCTGAATAATTATCTTTAAAACATAGCTCTCTTGGTACTTGAATGTCATATTGGTTACAAAACCGCTAACAAACTTGGTAGTCAGCAACTATTTTATGTTTCATAAGCATTTGCTTGGATTCTTTACATTCCTAGATGATATATAACTAGACTAGTTACAAGAACAGAATAGATACTCAGGAAAAAATTCACTGATACAATGAGAATATTCTTTGCTTTTTTTCCTTTTAAAAAGTTCCTTATCATTACTTTTGGATTACTTGCACTCATTGGCATTTGTTTTCCTTCCACTTTTCCTCATATCTCAATGGGGGTTGAGAGTTCGTAAGCCACATTGAAACTATTTTTTTTTTGGAAGAAAATCCCATGGAAAGTAATATTTCTTGGCATTTCTTTTTTGTTTCAGTGGAGGGTTTTGTTTTGTTTAAATCTGAATAAAATATTTTCTGCCATATTTTTGAGTTATATAGAAAGAAAAGGCACATTTATTTTTTCTTTAGAAAGCATACTGAGTTTCTAAAAATTTTGTATTTATACTGAAGGCAATTAGTTTTATATTTCAAATTTATTTCAGGAAAAAAGGAATCTAGAGCTAAAGAGAAAGGGTGCATTATCTTATAAATGATTAACTAATGTCTGTGTTAGGAAAAAATACATATTAGTTTAACATAATTTTAGTACTTTAGTTAATGTTGAAAGGATTGAAAAACTCATAGGTTCACATTAGATTAAAACAAATTATATAGTGAATCAGAAAAGAGATCTTGTTTTGCTAGTGAGAAATGTATGTACAGCAAAATGTTTTTCCTTCCAAATTCATCCTTTCAAAAGTTTTCGGTGTAGAGGATTATCTTTTCAATGATTTCTTTATGGTATAAACTAAATTACTCTTACTGCAATTTAAACTTTTTCCCATACCATTATATTCCTGTGGAATTGGAAACTTCATTTGACTCAAGTAGATGCTGTCTTCCCAATAAATGGGTGCATTTAAAGGGATCTGAGAAGAATACTGCACAAAATGCCTTTCTGTAAGATTTTCATTCTTCTACACTGGTTACAGTCGGATATTATTTTATTTCTTCATATACTCCCTCCTTTTTGTTTTAGAGTTTTATTTCTGAATAGTTTAATATAGGTAATCAAATTTGTCACAGGGAAAAGTTCAAGTTAACTAAAGGATAACTTTTGTTAGAGATATGGACTTTGCAAAATCATTACTGAATATTGATCATAATTTTAATGTATTTTGAAGTATGCCTTTAGGTTTTTGTTTTTTGGTTTTTATTGTTTTTTCCTGAAAAGCACCTGTATGGATATGGTGGTAGTTACATAATTACAGAATATTACACACTGATATTCTGTCCTTGCATTACCAAGCATTTTATAAAAGTATGTAAAAAAGATAAGATCAGATAATTTAGAGCAAAACTACTGTAGTGTTCATTAACGAATATTGCTGCTTCTGATTTTAGAAGTTTCAACCACTGGATACTGAATTAACAGGATCTGTTGATGGCAGCAAGAAGCAAATTTAAGTTTCTCTTCACTGTATTTACATAATCACAACAAATACTGAAATATGTCTACAGATTTTGTGTAAAATACATTTGACAATATTGAAATGGGTTCAGAAAATTTATAGTTACCATATGATGTAACAGACTATATATTTTAAATAACACAATAATTTAAAATAATTTGTATTATGGTTGGTACATTTGCTGAAATCTTTCTAGTAAAAGAAAGCTTCACTCTTAGATCTTGCATGATTTCTTCTTGCCTAGCATCCTTTCTCATTCTTGTGGTAACATAATCTCTTTCCTGGGAGGAATCCCATATGATTCAAGTGAAGGTCACTGATTTCCATCAACCACAGCTCGGACATAAGCCCCAGGTTGCCAACCAGGTATTCTCCTTACTAATTATAGTGATTTATTCAGAGATGGACACATGGCCCAAGCAGAGAGGTATCCCTAGAACATTTTTTTTAATTATGAAAGAACACTCATTATCTGAGATTGAAAGTATAAAAAAGCTTATTTTTTTTTTAAGTTAGCTCTATATTAACATGGTGCCCAAACAGAGGACCCTGAGATCAAGGGTCTCATGTTCTATTGACTGAGCTAGCCAGGTGCTTTGGAAAAAAAACAAACAAAAAAATAAACTTTTAATTATGGAATTTCTGGAGCCATTGTTGCTACTCATTGAATGAAGAAAGCAAAGTAGTTGTTCTAGTGGCATTGTTTGAAACCTGTGTCAAATCCACCCAATAATCCATGGACTTCATGGTTACATACACCAGTATATCTCTTGCTTCTTAAAGTTGTTGCTGTGTTTTCTTTGAATTAGTTAAATTTATTACTTTCACTTACATTAATAAGGTCCTGAGTAGTGCGAAAAGTCAATGCAGCAGTTAAAGAATTCAGACTCTGGAGCAGTTGGCCTTGGTCTGAATTCTAGCTCTGCACTTGGAGCTGTGTCATCTTGGCCAAGTTACTTGACCTCTCTTCCTCTGTTTTCTCACCTGTAACAGAGAGATCGTTGAAGTATCCACCGCAGAAGTTGTTAATAGTGATTGACTGAGTTATTATAAAGTGCCTGTAAGAACCAGTGTATAGTATATACTGTACAATGTTAAATATGCATAATGACTGAATAAAAAGTTTTTCATATTAAAGAGGAAGAATTGATGTTAAATTATCTTTGATTTTATGATTGATTTAAAAGGAACAGAGAATATGCATAGAATGCTGCTTTTTTTTTTTTTTTCTGTTGGTAGCCAAATTACTCAGCATCATGACAAAGTTTAGGCTCAGTACAATCTTTAATGATTTTCTCATTTTAGAGTATTCTATTTTACAAATATCCTTTTCATGTTACTTAGTGGACCTTTTGGATGTAAGACTGGGTATGAGCTAAAAAGGAGATTTAATTCTCAACAAAGATCTTTTTCTATCCTTTGAATTACAGGAAATATCTTAGAGATTTAAAATCTGGTACAGATAATTTAATTCTTAAATTATAAGTCAGGTCCTTGACACATGCCATGCACTAATATAAATAGACTCTACCTCTTTTATTAGTACACCATTGTCTATTTTATCCCTTCTGCCACAAAGAATTTCTTTCAAGCATTTTAAAGAGAAGCATATAGTGGCAAATACTTTAAATGGTAAAAACCCCCCTCTTTCAGTATACTTTGTGGAGTTAAAGCCATAAATTCTTAATTTTCTACAGAGCCTTTGACTTTATAACATTTATAATAAGAAGAAAAATGGGTTTTTAAATAGGTATTTTTGGAAATTGAGAGCTCAATTTTTTAGCCTGTTGTTTTTCTTCAAGTCTCCTGTTGATGTAGCTAAAATTTAGTTAGTAAAACTGTGAAATCACACCCCAACATTTAAAAAAAGTTAATCATTTTATGTCCAGAGGTAGGAAGCAATGTAGTTTTTGAGATATTAATCATTGCATTTCATGTCATGAATAATACATTTATGTTCTTTGCTGGACTTAAGCTGATAATATACATATGTAGCATATATACCCTTTGCAAGCATGTTATAGCTCTTGAGATGTATTATGTATGTATAGGCAGTTCTGTTTATTAGAGTCTATGCTCAAATCTTACTACAATGATTTGGAAAAAATTGTAGTCATGTTCAAGGATATTAGGATCTTCATTAAAAGACAAGCCTGGTCCTGGTCCTAACTATTTCTGGGGTGGAGGTACAATTATAGATAGTGATTTATATACCATATGTATAAGATTTTAAAGTTATAAATCAAGCTAACAAAATTATAATATGTGCTATACTCTTACCTGAATTATAATATGTGCTATCCTCTTATCTTGATGAAGTCATATTCCTAATGAATTGCAAGATCAGTTAGAATTTGAAATCCTTTGGAAAATTGGAGCTTCCCAGAAAGTGCTAGACATGTGGCCTATGGTGGCTTACTCAACCTACTAAGCTCTGTCCCACATCACAGGTGCTTAGTGCTTTGTGTACATGTTGTGGGCATCCTCTAGTCTCCACAGGCAAACTTGTTTCATCTATAGCTGCCTTTTTGAACAAATGTCTTTTTGGCCACTTTTCAGCTTTGCAGTGGTGGCTTAGCTCACCCTTCAGAAGATGTAGCTCATCAGACACCTGTCCAAGACCAGCTAAAGCTATTTAGGTAGCTAATTTCAGGGCCCCAAGGGCCCAGAGCCTTGGCCTTACAAGGTCCTTATCTGTGTAGAGTAATGTACCTGGAAGAGGGTAAGAGCAGACTGCTCATAGACTGGCTTGGGACAGGAGCCTTCTTGTCTAGGTGGTACAACCCAGAAATTTAGTCTTCATTTACTTTACTTGATGATTACATTGTTTTGAGGGTTCAATTTCTTCAGTTTCTGTGTTCCAAATAGACAAGAGAAGCTCTGTTTATCTACATGCAGTTATCTTAAAAATAAAAGTGGATTACTAAGGAAATTATGAATGATATTAACATATATTACAAATCATGGCACTCAAGGAAACTTCTGTTATGAAAGTAAATATACTTCTGTGGTTTTGTATAATATAGGCTTTACTTAAAGCTTGAAATAACAAAATTCAGCAATTTCCTGTTATCTGTAAGTCATTTGACATTTGTAGTAACCAGAAGAATAATTAACCAGAAGAATTCTATAACTGTACATTAAATTAGTTTTGTGATTCATTTATCTTCACACCTAAACACAATAGAGTAACTAAAAAGGATTTTTCAATTGCCAGTAATTCTGATATAGAAATAATATTCCTTATGGGATTACAATGTAGGAAGGAGCCATATCATTTTTTCCTCTAAACTTTGATGGAATATACTATCACCACTGTTACTTAATCAGTCTGAGGGAATATTTACCCAGATCAACTGTAGATATTGTATTCCACATCAAACTGAAAGTTTTATTACAAGTACACAGTCAAGGATTTAGTCTCCCTTCACTCCTCATGCTTTATCAAACCACATTTAATACATTCATTTGAAAGCCTATCTCTTGTCAAATAACAGGTTGTTTTATGCTTTACAAATGACAAAGACAAAAATCAACTTTCTATAAGGTCAGCCAAAGGCTCTTTTTGCTGCTGTGCTAAGAAGGCAGAGCAAGTTTCTCAACCAAAAGCAAGTAGTAGTTTCACCTGTACTTGTATGTAGGGAGATACTGAAGCAAACTCTATGAAATGAGATCCAAAGGCATAGAACCCCTTGTAAAAGCTATTTTGGATGAAGTATTATTATTTTTCCTGCCTGGTTTTGCTGTACATTTGTGATAACTGACTGCAAGTCCTGTTCCCAGTGCAAAAATCTGTTGCAAAAAGTGTATCATGTGGTGCTGCAGCCTGGATTTTAGAGAGCCACTAAAGGACACACAGACCCCAATGTTTATAGCAGCAATGTCCACAATAGCCAAAATATGCAAAGAGCCTGGATTCCATCTACAGATGAATGGATAAAGAAGATGCAATGTGTGTATGCATGTATATATGTATGTATATATGTATGAATGTGTATATATATGTGTGTGTGTATATATACATATGTATATATACACACACAGAGGAATATTACTCAGCCATCAAAAGAATGAAATTTGGCCATTGCAATGATGTGAATGGCACCAGAGGGTATTATGCTAAATGAAATAAGTCAGAGAAAGATAAATGCTATAAGATTTTATTCATACTTGGAACTTAATAAAACAGATGAACATAGAGGAAGGGAAGGAAAATAGGATGAAAATTGAGAAGGAGGCAAATCATAAGAGATGCTGAACTCTAGAATGCAAAACTGAGGGTGACTGGAGGAGAAGCTGCTAGGGAAAAGGGCTAATTGAGTGATGAGCATTACAGAAGGCATTTGATGTAATGAGCACTGAGTGTTATATGCAACTGATGAATCACTAAATTCTACCTCTGAAATTAATAAAAACAAAGATACATATAATTTACAAAAAAATAGCCAAATTTGTGGAAGTATCACAGAGATCATATTAGATCAGGAGTTTGGGTCTCAATAAAGTCCTGGTCTCCTCTCTATCAAAGGATCTAATGGGGGAATTTCTTATTAATAATACACACTAATCAATGTCTCAATTCACACATATGCTGCACAAGAAATTTTGTATTTGTAAGGCAAAATCCTCCCTCAAAAAGTAAACTCACCTGTCATTAACTTCATTGACAGTGCAGTGACATTTATGTGCACACATTTCCATCATTGAAAATAAAATAAATTACATGGAGTAATTTCAATTACTTTATCAAACACATTTCCAGGGTTTCATGACATTTAAATAATTACACACGGGCTATAGTAAGGAACATGTACCTGAAATGAGATTCAGTCCTAAGGGAGTAGCACAATTTTTTTCTCTGAAGAGTTCCCATACTGAGAATGAAGATAAGTGTTCAGTCTTTTTTGAATCTTAAGTGCCATTACATTTCAGAAATAAGCCAAAAAAAATCATGGATTATAGGGTTGTTTTTTTCTTTTCTTTCTTTCTTTCTTTTTTTTTTTTTTTGCATAGGGCCTATCATAATTTGAGTATTAGCAGATCAAGTGACAAGCCCTCTGATTGCAAGCTCTCATGAAGCTATGTTTCTTTTTCCATCTAAAAGATTCAAGAAATAACTAGAAATTATGCATCAGATTTTTTTTTTTTTTTGCATCAGATTTCTGATGTATGAGGCCAGAATTGGATAAATTTTCTGGGGAATAAAGGTGGTGGTATAGGAGTCCCAAAGTCAGCTTTGAGGAATTTGGGGTCTTCTTAAACTCCTTTCCTTCTGTTGAATCCAAGTAAAAATGGACACAGGTGATATTTTGAAGTGGATCAAGTCAGTTGGAGGGGCTGTTTGGAAAGGTTTGGTAATAGTGCTGATATGGGGTCATAATTGCTTCTGACCTTTTGAGCATTAGTAGAAAGATTATATATTATTTCTCCCAATTCCAGGAGCTGAGAATCAAGCTCAGCCCCAAGTCTCAATCTACTACGCCCATCTAGAAGCCCACTTGTTTCACTACTTACCCTCTTTTCTACTAATGACTATTTCCTTAGGATGTTCTTCTCTAAACTTCAATTCTAATAACTGCCTCTAAAAGAGACCGTAGTAGATATTAGCAGAGTATCTAGCTTCAAGCAAATGATTTAAGATTATCAGTAAGAAGAAATGAAGTAATGATGTTATACAGAGAATAGTGTTTAGCTAAATAACTAGTTAGAATATCTAAGTAATGATGAGGAAAGAGGGTTTGTAAAGACAAATTGAGAAGATGAGTAATCATGAGAGGTTGCATCATGCATGGGCTTTGAATTCAAGACAGATCAGAATCTAAGCTCCTTCATTCACTAGTTTTTATGTAAATTGAGAAAGTCTCCTTTTTTGAATCTCAGTTCCCCTCAAAGTAGAATGAGGCTAATGTTATCTATCATAATGTTTGTGAGGTTTGCAAATAACATATGCAAAACTACTGTTTTTAATGTAAGCATTTAATAAAATGTATCCTCAGGTGAAAAAAGTGCAGGTAAGGTACAACTGAGAGAAGAGGTAAGCATTTGCAAAAACAAAACAAAACAAAACAAAACAAAAAAACCACAAAAAACAAAAAAACCCACCAAAACACCAAGATAGCTATTACATTTGGGAAGTCAGGGTAGAGATAGAAATGTGAAGATTTGGGAGAGAGGTATTGTAAGGAAGTAGGTAAGGATAAACTACTTGTGTTCAAATCTTAGTTCCACCATTTAACAGCTGTGTTTTATTAGACAAATGACTTAAGCACTTTGGATTTCAGGTTACTCATCTGTAAAATGGAAATAATGATAATCATACTTGCCCAATACAGTTGTTCTAGGGATTGAATGAATTGATATTTGTAAATCTAAATCCTAGCACATAGCAAGCACAGAGTAAACACCTATTTTCATTAAGATTGTTTGGACTCCTGGGCACTATTTGATAACTTTTATTTTTGTTGTTTCAGACAGTGAAAGGGAAGATTGGTGATATATTTTTTTAATAGTTGCAAAGACTATTGATTTCTAGTTTGGATATAAAACATCACAAGAGACTATCAGTCTCAAATTTACAATTAAACAAGCCGGAGAAACTATAAAAAAGTCGTAGTTAAAAAAATCATAAAGCCAAGCTTGTAAAGAAACTCAAACAAAACATCAGAGTGCTAGAAGATCTTTTATTGGATAGAAGAGACTTACCACTGCTCTCATCACTGAGGAAATGTTTACCTGAACTGCAAACACATGTGTAATAGCTTATTTGGGTTCTTGTAATAGATCAGAACTATAAGGGACCCCAGCTATACAGCAAGTCCCCACTCACCACCAATTGTAAAAAAAACATTAAAAAATGTACAGTAGCTTGGATGCCTGGGTGGCTCAGTGGTTGAGCTTCTGCCTTTGGCTCAGGGAGTGATCCTGCAGTCCCAGGACTGAGTCCCACATCGGGCTCCCTGCATGGAACCTGCTTCTCCTTCTGCCTATGTCTCTACCTCTGTCTATCTGTATCTCTCATGAATAAATAAATAAAATCTTAAAAAATCTGCAGTAGCATTAAAAAATCAGATAAGAAAACATAAATCTAATGAAAGATGCCAATGATCTCCATACTGAAAACTATAAAATATTACCGAGAGAAATTAAATAGGACCAAAAACATAGATCTAACATGGTCCTCCTTTAGAAAATTTAATGTTGAATTGTCTATACTTCCTAAATTGATATATACATTCAATATAATCTTTGTCCAAATGTCAAAGGCTGTTGTGAAGAAATAGACAAGATGGTTTTAAATTACATAGAGAAACGCAGAGAAAATAGGATAGCTAAAATTATGTTGAAAAGGAACGAAGTTGTGAGTCTGAAACAATCTGATTTCAGAATTGACTATAGATGTACAGCAATCAAGGCAGTGTGGTACTGGCCTAAGCATAGACAAATAGAATAATGAAATAGAATATAGAAGCAGACTCATACGTATTTGGTTAACTGGTTTTTAACAAAAGTGCCAAAGCTATTCTTTGGGGAATGACCTTTCCACAAATGTTGCTGGAACAACTTCTGTATCTATCTGTATGGAAGAAAATATATTTGACTCTGATCTCATGCCATAAACAGAAAGTAATTCCAGGTGGTTCATGGATCCAAATGGAAAAGCAGATTCAAAAGTTCTACAAGAAAACAGATAAGCCTTGTCATTACCTCAGGTTAGGCAAAGATGTCCTATACAGGACAGAAAAAAAAAATTGAGCACTTTCAAAACGTACGTTCTTTTTGGTATCTGCTCTATGGCACATATTTCAGTAGAGTTACTTGTGTTGATTGGTACAAATTCTTTATGTAGTCTTTATATGTCCTTTGTCAAATACTCTACATTTTGTTTCCCAATTTGCAGTTTATTTATTTATTTTTTAATGGAATCTCTTAATGAGCAGAATTATTGTAAAGAACACAACATATTTTTGTAAGGAACACAAATAATCATTTGCTCTATTTGTTTGTTGGCAGAATAGAATCCTCCCTCTGTACCAAATCCTTTTGTCCTGAAATATGTCACACTGCCTAAGTGCAGCCATCCTGAACTGTGTCTCTAATCTTCACTGTATTCTAATCTCTAGTGCAGGTGATTTCCTATATCTAAATTGACTAACATTCTTGCTCTTTTTGTCGTAAATAAAACAAATACTGCAACAACACGACATTTTACGCATCTTAGATTTTAATCAATAAGCAATTCCTTGGAAGACAACCCGTCATGTTTTCATTATTTGGCACCCTATTTTGTCAAAGAGGTGATGAGGATATATGTGGAGGTGTTTAGGGAGTAGAAAGTTAGGGTGTACTGAACTTCAGTGGGCTTGGATGAAAGACATTTTAGTCCCTGAATAAGGAAAAGCTCAATAGAATGAAATTCTTTATCTAATGGAACATGATAAATTTTGAGTCTGTAAATGTCCTATTATGGGTTGATAAATAAATTTATGTACACCTCTAACTTAGAAACACAGTTACCTGCTGCATTTTAAAGAGCTTTAAGTTCTGCTTTTAAAATATGTGCATTCTTAGTAGTCAGCTTGTTTTAAGAGCCCATAATTGTTCAAATACTTTGGGAAATTTTTATTACTATTTTGCTATAATTATGATGAGAGCTGAGCAGGAGTGACCACTTTTGAGGGTACCTCAGTACTTTTTTTTAATGCCACTGTCAATCCACTTGAACTTGGAGCCTGATAAAAAGATATTCTCCCTCTCCTGGTATTGCTGGAAAGCATCTAAGTACATAATTCGTGGTACTGTGCTCATTTTAATCAGATCACCTTGGAATTCAAGTTACATATAGCTTCCAGCAAGTTTTTTCTTGCTATAACTTTTGAGGAAAAAAAAGTATAATGATATCTGAAGCTTTTGTTAGATTGAGCTCCTACATTGACTTAGGATGCATCAATTAGATATTTGTTGAACACTACATCTGAAACTAATGATGTGTTATTATATGTTGGCTAATTGAATTTAAACTAAAAGAAGAAAGAGCGATATTTGTAGCCTCGTGGCTATTATTCGAGGGAGAATTCCTAATCTGGGACAGTATTCTACTCTGGGATGATCATGGCACTGGATCAGAAAGCATGACAGCACTTTTTTTTTTTTTTTTAACTTTTTGCTTTACTATATCCCCTAAAGGGGCTCTCTTTTCCCTTCTTTGAGGGCCCAATGATCCTCACCCTGGGTGGGTTAGGATAGGGGCATTAGTGGCATTTTTCCTAATTCATATATTTGATGCTAAGTGGCCTGCCATACACTCAGGATAGCATAAAAAGTGTGTGTGTGTATACTTCTCATGCATTTTAAGATGTGTGGATACATAAACATGTACATATTTAATGGGCGTGCACACACACAGCTGTTTGACTAGGTAAGAATTATTCTTCAGCATTAATTGGCCAGTTCATAGAGCACCTTTTGGAGCACAAATTAGCAGGCTCAACTTAATTGGAAATGTGTATAACTTTTGATCAAACAAATTTCACCTCTAATATCTATCCTACAGAAATCTTTGCACATTCTTAAAGGCATGTAACCATTGCAACATTTATATAATACCAAAATGAACATAAATGTTCATCAGTAAATTAAACCTTCCTTCTATTAAATATTATGTGATTGAGAAAGTAAAGGTATAGGTCTTAATGTAGGAAGATATCCTTAAAACACTGACAAAAGAAATATGCAGCTCACTGAGTAATATGTATGGCATGATTTTATTTATGATAAAACAAGCCAGTAAGTACCCTTTATGTGTGCACAAGGTACTCTGAAAGGAATTGTTAACTGTTAGTTGAGAAGAGAGGAACTAGACAAGGAATATTGAAGGGGAATAATTCTTTTCTCTATACTTTTGAATTTTAATATTGTATACAGGTATTACTTGTTAAAGCAGTAGGAAAAAAGTAATTTGCAAGTTTTTTTCAATAATTGTGATCTATTAATGAAATAGTACATGTTCCAATTAGAACATCATTAACAATAATGTGAAAATTACATGACGTAGACAATATTGATAAGATTGAAAAGATTGCTATTTAAATTGGTAGTTCACAAGATATATTAAAGCACTGAAATGCTACCTTTGTTAATGGTTGAAAAATTTGCTATTTGACTATTTCCTTTTCAGTGTGAGGTGTCTAGACCACGTGTATTCTATAAGTGAGTGAGTGTTTAAGTAGCTGTCAGTGCGTTCAGGAGTGGCTTCCCAAGACATAGCCTTCATCCCTGGAACCTGTGAATGTGATCTTATTTGAAAATAGTTTTTGTAGATGTAACTATGTTAAGGATCTTGAGATAAGATCATCCTGGAGTATCTAAGTGGCCTCTAAATCAAGTGACAAGTGTCCTTAACAGAGTTAGACAGAAGAAGATTTTAGACAGAAGAAGACACAAACACAGGAGAAGGCCATGTGAAGATGGAAGCAGTGATTGCAGTGATGCAGCCATAAACTATGTTAAGACCTAAAGTCACCAGAGCTCACAGAGTCAAGGAATGCTGCTCCCCTGGAGCCTTCAAGGAATAGGGTCCCATAGATGAGTTGATTTTAGATTTTTGGTGTCCAGAGCTGTGAAAAAAATAAATTTGTTTTTTGACCTACCAGGTTTGTGGCAATTAATTTGTCATAGAAGCCCAGGAAACTAATATACCTTACATCTAAATAAAAAATATGATAGGTTTAACATGCAAAAGAGATCAGAGAATTTTAAAGCTTAGATTATTTCAGATTTTCTTAGTGTGTTGCTTTTTTCTTCATTCCAAAATTTAAGTCCTTAGAATATTGACTACCAAAGGAATGAACATTATTCTGATTCCCCAGAACCACTGAATGTAGGAATCAATATAGGGATCATCTGGTCCAGTGGCCATACACAGAAGAGCCCATAGTGTCAGGAATGAGTCATGAATGTTGGAGTTGGGCTAGGTTAGGGCAGAAGTGCATGGTAAAAGGTAGTAAAGTGAAGTATCTGATCTATACAAACAAAGGCACTGCAAATCAAACAATTAAAAACCCTGCGAAGGTACGAGACATATAGCTTCATTTGGCTGCCTGTGTGCCAGGGGGATCTACTACCAAAATGAAGAGAAAATGGAATCTGAAAGACTGTTGGTTGTTCCTGCCACAATATCTAATCAGCTCCTGAGCTAGGATCATAATTCCTGGTTCATCCCTTCTGATCGAGTGTTGTTCTGCCTCTGATTTGCTCTTTATCTCAGCTAAACAGTATGGAAAAAACTAAGATGTATTGACCAGCATGTGTTGGGCACCATGCCAGGTTTTTTCAGATGTGTAATCTCATGTAATTTGCACAATGGCCCCGTGAGGTTGGTAGGTTTCCTCAAGGTTGGGTAACTTGCCTAAGTCACTCAATTAGTAATGCAGGTCTCTTTAGCTGCAAAACTCATGCTGGTCCAAGATATAATACCGCTTCTGAAGAGGGGCTCAACAAGCCATGAGACTTGGGGAAAATATGAATACATTTTTTCCAAAGACAGATCATAGTTATTTTTAATACTACTGCTAATTTTTAATATGCTTGAATTGGAAAAAAAAATAGTGCTTCTTCATTGATACAATCACCTTCACTATTTTTTTTTCCTGTTACATATCCTGTAGGTTTTCCTGTTATCTTTTTGGTTTTATAAGAATTTCCTTTCCCTTAATAAATCCAAGGCAACAGCCTTACTCCTTTTTTTCTCCTAATTATTCTGTAACTGCCAAAATTATCAAATTACTTTTGAAACATGATCTGATTTCCTCTGTACTTGCTAAATGAAGCAATAATTCTGTATATCTGGCTTTCTTTAGTTAGTTGTACCTTTAACAATTCTGTCTTTTGGATTTTATACATGCTTTAAGAACTAAGTTGGGCTAGAAGACAATTTTTTTCATTGATGCATGGAGAAAATGCACTTTTAGAAAATAAATTTTGGGAAGGAGTCTTGCCTGTAGTCATTCTACCAAATGACATGGGAGTTTTCTAGTTATTTTCTGTATTTAGTTAACCAATAAATATTTATTCATGGCCTGTTATATGTTCAGCATGTTACATATGGACTATTTTAGGTGTTTTAAAAGAAATAAGAAATACAAAATATGACTTCAGTCTTCAGAAGCTTGCAACTGAGTTCTAGAAACAAGACTAACAAAGAATAAGAGACAGGAATGCCTTATAAAGCATTAGGAACTCAAAAATTGAATAGCGCAGTATGAACTAAAGTATTTAGAAAATATTTCATTAAGACTGTGGAATTTGAAGTGGACCTACAAAAATTGGGAAGGTGGAAGAAACGAGTAAGGTTTTGTGTGTGTGTGTTGGGGGGAGAATAGAATTAAAAAGGCAAATGCAGAATTTGTGTATATGGGGGACAGTGGATGAATCAACTCACTGAAGAGAAATAAAGGGAATATGAAATTAGATATGGTAGCCAAATGGGAAAACATTAAATGCTCTAAAAGCCAGTCTAAGGAGTTTAGATTTAAAAGCAATTGATGGTAATGAATCCTCTTGTGCTGGAAAATGAAAAGATAAAAGGCATTTCTCAAAGAGATCTAGCATCAAAACATACAAGGGTTGGATTAGAAGAGGAGCAAGGTCAATGTTCAAGTCAAGTAAGTATAGCAGCTAAAATATTGCTTTTTAAGTTTGTATTATAGGGAGTGCATAGACTAAGGGTAGTGGTAGTTGGAGTGGATAGAATAAGGTAGGTTCTTCCAAGAGGCATTAAAGGGAGAAACAATGATGTTTAGAGATTAGACAATGGAAATGTCTGTAGGCAGCTAGAAAGGACATAGTATGATGGAGTAGGGAAGGAAGTATAGATTCATTAGTGGCCAGATAATACATGACATAGCTGAAATAGTGAATTAATATCAGCTCAATTATACTTAGAAAACCAGAAGGATGAGCTTAAAGAACATTCCACATTTAGGAACCTAGTAAGGAAGGGAGAGAAAAAGTTGTTTTAAAAAGATGGGAGAAGCTCTTAAATACGCCACAGAAGAAAGAATTTCATGACTGGGTAGTTTGTAACACCAAACATTATAAGATATTGAAGAAAATGTCTGAGGAAAGGTCAAGGTCATCAATTTAGCAGGAGGAGATCATTGGTAATCCTCAGGAAATGGTTTCTGTGGAATAGTATGCACTGAAATAGGTGGTAAGGGGAATAAGAAGGAATTAGAATAGTGAAAAAGAAGAGAGGAAAGATGTAGATCACATATTGGAATAGTTAGGAGCAAAACCAGAGAGTGATGTTGATTAGTAAGTAGAAGAGCTAGGAGTAAAAGGAGGATGTTATGATAGTTGACATCCAAGTGAACTTCACCTCCTGCTATTCACTTGTGTAGTTCCCCTTTCCATGGCATGGGGTTGACCTGTATAACCAACAGTATAGAAATAATGGTGCATGATTTCTGAGGCAAGGTCATACAATCAAACAAGATCATGATTTCTGCCATGTTTTCTCATAGATTACTCATGCTTGATGAAGCCAGCCCTCATGTCATTATGACACTCAAGCAGCTCTTGAAGAGGAGCTGAGGCTTCCTTCCAACAGTCAGCACCATGTTAGTGAACTGCCTTGGAAACCAATCATCCAGGTCCCAGTAAGCCTTCACATATCTACTGACATCCTGACTACAATCTCATAAGAGACAGTCAGTCAAAACCACCCAGGTAAGCCATATCTGAGTTTCTGAGTTTGTTTTAAGCCACTATGTTTTAGAGTACAGTTGACTCTTGAGCAACATGAGAGTTAGGTGTGCCAAACTAACCCCCTAGGAAGTAAAAAAATCAAATAATTTTTGACTCCCCCCAAACTTAACTACTAATAGTCTACTTTTGACCAGAAGGCTCCTAATAACACAAAAGGTGAAGTGACACATATTTTGTATGTGATACATGTTACATTTTGTACTCTTACAATAAACTAAGCTATAGAAAAGAAAATCATGAGAATACATTTGCAGTACCCAACTGTATTTCGAAAAAAAATCCATGTGTAAGTGGACCCGTGCAGTTCAAACCCATGTTGTTTAAGGGTCAACTATAATTTCTCATGTATATTAGATAACTAATACAGATTTCTTTAGGTATTTTCTTTTGTATGTATTTATCTCTTTTGTTTTTCTTTTTGGCTGGTAGAACTCTGAATATGTTTTAAGGTGCTTATGAATATCAGAATGATTCAAGATGATAACATGAATAAAAGAATTGGTAGGAGTATGCTCTGAGTGACTGGAAAATTCAGGGAACTGAAATAAAGATGGGAAAGTTGATTTTCAAAAACAAGTCACCTATTTTATGAAAGTAATGAGAAGTTCAGCATAGATGTAGACTCTATTCCATCTTGAGATGAAGACAGGAGTGCCTGAAATTACTCACTTCAGATCAGTTCTTTTTACTAAATCCTCTATGTGTGCATTACCCTGTATGTTGATATTTTTACCTAGATAGTCCAATAGGTACTTTCCTTATCCATAAGAAGATATTTTCTATGATACATATACTTTGTAGGATAAATAGTGAAAATGTTAACTTCATTCCTCACAAAGGACAGGAATCTGCTAAGTGATTCATTAAATACACATGTAATATTTCATAATGAAACAAATACTTTTACTTTTGGTTATCTCCATATTTTTCCCATAGGGATTGCTTATTATTGCCTTTAACACATCTACATTCACCATGGCATCAGGGAGCCATGTGCATGAACTCTGTAGATCCTCTTTGCTGTACAAAGGTCAAATGGACTTATGGCAGTGCTCTGAAGGGTGTACTTGGCAGTTAGTCTAACAAAAGGAGTGAAAATGCAGTAGAGATAAGATTACATAGATTGGGTTTGTGATCCTGTATAGATTCTCAGATTCTGTAGTAAGCTCTTTGAAATGTATCTTCAGGGAGGGTATGTTCACTTTATTACATTTATCAACATTGTTTGAACATAATCCATTTGTAGGGTACTTCTTTTTCTTAGAGCATTCATTTTAGAAAGTTTGAAATTGTATACACCACTCAGGCTATTACAATAGGAGAGAAAGACTGAACTCAGCTCTGCTGAAACAAAAGGCAAGAGGATTTTTAAGTGATGGGGTGAACTAGAGAAAGGCACAGGGGACATTAGAGAGAATGCATGTTTGGTAATAGCCTGAGTAGCGTGGTCTTTGCTTAACTTTGGCACAGGTTTTGCTTTGGCACTGGAAATCCTGTTGTCATCTGGCCTTGCATGCCAATATCAGTGAAGACAGAATTGAGATGGAATTTTTAAAGTCTATATCTTTGATGTTAAGAGAAAACCAAATAAAATGCTCAAATAAATATTTAGTTGTAAATTGGGGCAAAATTTACAGGGATCGGGAAATTGAATGTGGACATTATTTCAAAATGATAGTGAGGGCAGCCTGGGTGGCTCAGTGGTTTAGCGCCACCTTCAGCCCAGGGCCTGATCCTGAGACCCAGGATTAAGTCCCACATCGGGCTCCCTGCATGGAGCCTGCTTCTCCCTCTGTGTGTGTGTCTCTGCTGTGCTCTCTCTTTCTCTCTCTCTCTGATGAATAAATAAATAAAATCTTAAAAAAATGATAGAGCAATAATTTGGTCAAAAAAAGAAAACACAGGGACGCCTGGGTGGCTCAGCGGTTGAGTATGGATATGGATATGATCCTGGGGTCTGATTAAGTCCTAAGTCCTGCACTGGACTCCTTGCAGGGAGCCTGCTTCTCCCTCTGCCTTCAGTGTTGTTAATTTATCAACTCCTGGTAACTTTTGTTAACTATTTCCTGAAAAACTAGGGCAATTAATACAAATGAATGCCTGCCTTTTTTCTCCCCAACAAACTCCCCTTTTGGTTTTCTTACATGTATTGTAATACAAAGACGCTCTTCTTATAGTTATTCTATTTAAAGTACTTAGACATAGTGAACTGGTGCAGCCACTCTGGAAAACTGTGTGGAGGTTCCTCAAACAGTTAAAAATAGACCTGCCCTACGACCCAGCAATTGCACTGTTGGGGATTTACCCCAAAGATACAGATGCAGTGAAACGCCGGGACACCTGCACCCCGATGTTTCTAGCAGCAATGGCCACGATAGCCAAACTGTGGAAGGAGCCTCGGTGTCCAACGAAAGATGAATGGATAAAGAAGATGTGGTTTATGTATACAATGGAATATTACTCAGCCATTAGAAATGACAAATACCCACCATTTGCTTCAACGTGGATGGAACTGGAGGGTATTATGCTGAGTGAAGTAAGTCAGTCGGAGAAGGACAAACATTATATGTTCTCATTCATTTGGGGAATATAAATAATAGTGAAAGGGAATATAAGGGAAGGGGGAAGAAATGTGTGAGAAATATCAGAAAGGGAGACAGAACGTAAAGACTGCTAACTCTGGGAAACGAACTAGGGGTGTTGGAAGGGGAGGAGGGCGGTGGGTGGGAGTGAATGTGTGACGGGCACTGGGGGTTATTCTGTATGTTAGTAAATTGAACACCAATAAAAAAAAATATCTTTAAAAAAAAAAAAAGTTCACCTTCAAAAAAAAAAAAATACTTAGACATCTTTTTCTCATTCCAATAAGATTAATGGTTCTCCAACTTAAGCATGCATCAAAATCACTTGAAGGGCTTGTTAAAACGCAGATTCCTGGGCCCCATCCCTAGAAAATGATTCAGCAGATGTTGTGACTGTGTTAAATTAGCATTGCTACTTACAGCCTGGGGCTGAGCTGGGGTGTCAGGCTGTCTGAGTCACTAGTCAACAAAATACTACAAAGGAATTGACTTAATATTCATAACTCCTGGAGGAAATTCATGGTATATGTGTAGGGACCATGAGAAGGGGTCAAGGCAGGGTACAGGCAGAGAGACTGGTGGGATGTGGGGCACATGCCTTTATTAGGGTCTGAGGGTGGAGTGATTTGAAATTCCTGGATTAAAGCAAAATTGGTCAATTCAAACCAAAAAGAAGAATGTTTTGGTAAGCTTCATGGGGCATTTACCTGAGAGGTGCCCAAGGGGAAGGCCCTGGGATGTGGAGGAGAGTGCTTAACACAATGATAGCTAAGAGAGTCCTATTAGGAGCATATTTGTTCATGACTCTGGGCACTGTTACCTAAGGCATGCACTCAGGCAGTGACTAGTTTGAGTTCAAGGTCCCTGCAGGCCATTTGGCCACACAGGATGAATGCCAAGGCAGCACTATCATAGATCCACTTAGCTAAACTCTTAACAGTAGCTCTAAGCTGAAACCTGAGAATTTGCTTTTCTATTCAGTTCCCAGGTGATGCTGATTTGCTTGTCCCATAGTCCACATTTTGAGAACTATGCCTTTAGATGGTATTTATTGAGTAACTGACATATAAGATGAAGAAATTTGTGACTCTACCCTTCTCTTTATTCTTCATTGCTTTCACTTCAACTTTTGTTAACTGTACCATTACTTTTATGTTGTTAATATTTACAGAGAAAATGAGTGAGAAATATCAGAGAGTGTGACAGAACATGAGAGACTCCTAACTCGGGGAAAGGAACAAGGGGTGGTGGAAAGGGAGGTGGGCAGGGGGTTGGGGTGACTAGGTGACGGGCACTGAGGGGGGCATTTGATGGGATGAGCACTGGGTGTTATGCTATATGTTGGCAAATTGAACTCCAATTAAAAGAAATTTAAAAAAATATTTACAAAATTGCATTATTTCTGGTTATTATAAGTATGCTCTGTCCTTTGCAAGTTGATTCAAAAATTTGAAAACTAATAAAGTGATAGATGATCTGCAGAGAAGAAAACATATGCCCATGTAACAGGATCAGAATCATTGGTCAGAACCTTTCTCACTCCCACTTTTGTCTTCAAATACAGATTCTAGCTTTGCCCATTGAGCCTCATTTCTTCTTCTGCTTTCTGAAGACATTCAAGGGTTGCAGGACTAGGTTTGAGGGCTTTATGATGCAGATACTAGAGGAAAGTAGAGAAAAGTCCTAAGATCAAAGGGTGTGCTGGGGAATGGGTTTTGGGGTGAATAGAAAAGAATAGAAATAATTTCATGTGTAAGGGAATTAGATGGGAGAGTTCATAGGAATTTAAAGTATTCTTATCTGTGTAATCCTTTAATGATGGAAGAAATGCAAAGATAGGTTCTGACTGTGGCTTTTTGCTTTTCTTTTTAAAGTCGGTCTTTCTGTATCTTTTATTGATGAAAAGGTCAAATAATTTTTATCTCTTATTTTGAAGTTCCAGACCTTTAATAAACACAATTTATATCCTGAAAATTTAGCTTCTTTATAAAGACCCTCCTCACAGAGAATTCTGAATTCCTTTTCTTCTATTTTATTCTAAGGAAGTTTTTAAAATTCATAAAAAGATTTTTTTCTCAGATATTACTATTACGAAAACATAAAACAGGCAATTGTGGTGTAATATATTGGGGACTATAATCTGTGGTCTCAGGATTCTTTATACTCCTTAAAATTATTAAGGATCCCAAAGAACTTATAAATCATAAAATTTAAAAATATTTATATATTTAAAAATGGCTGGGTGCCTGGGTGGCTCAGTGGTTGAGCATCTGCTTTTGATTCAGGTCATGATTCTGGGGTCCTGGGATCAAGTACCACAATAGGCTCCCCACAGAGAGTCGGCTTCTTCCTCTGTCTATGTCTCTGCCTTTATCTCTGTGTCTTCCATGAATAAATAGATAAAATCTTTAAGAAAATAAAAATAAAAATGGGTATACTGAAACTATTATTGATTAACATGAATACTGTTTTTTTAAAGATTTATTTATGTATGTATGTATGTATGTATGTATGTATGTATGTATTTATGAATGATAGACATAGAGAGAGAGAGAGAGAGAGAGAGAGGCAGAGACACAGGAGGAGGGAGAAGTAGGCTCCATGCCGGGAGCCCGATGTGGGACTTGATCTTGGGACTCCAGGATCGCGCCCTAGACCAAAGGCAGGCACTAAACCGCTGAGCTACCCAGGGATCCCCAACGTGGATACTGTTTTAAAAGTTAACTATTCTTCTAGCATAAAAAGTTATTAGAATAGCATTGTTTTACAATTGTATAAATTGCTTTAATGTCCAGCTTAATAGAAGATACCTGTATTCTCATACCTGCTTTTGCATCAGTCTGCTGCCATATATCATTTGGGTAGAAATAAGTAAAGAAAATCTGCTTTCACATTTGTAACTGGGAAGAGAGGGATATTTTAATAGCCTTCTAGATAATTGTGAATATTCCTTTCTTAATGCTACACTGAAAGTTACTTTATAAAAGGTAGATTCTTAAAGGTTGGTTTCAATATGGAATCTAAAACTATATCCTATTAGTTTCCTATTGCACTGCAGCAAATTACTGTAAACTGAGTAATTGATAACAGAAATCTATTCCCTGGAGGCCAGAAATCTGAAATTCAGGTGTTAGGTAGGTTGCATTTCCTTAAGAGGCTCAAGGAGAGAATCTGATCTGTGCCTCTTTCATATTCTGATGGTACTGGCATTTCTTGATTGGTGACCTAATCAACCTCTGCCTCTGGGTCACATCTGCCTTTGCCTAATTCTTATAACTATTTTCATTGAATTTAGGTCCCATTCACATAATTCAAAATAAGCTTCCCTCAAAATCCTTAATATAATTATATCTTTGACATGTAATTCATTCTTTTTTCACTAAGGTACAGTTTCTGGGGATAAAGAATAGGACTTACCTTTCATGGGGGCCACCATTCAGCTAATGACATATCAGTAACCTGGTCCTACTCTATTTCATTAAAATTCATAGCTTTATCTTGCGATCTGTATTGTCTTTTACCACACATGATATTATAACATCATACAATAGTCATTTGGAATATACTCATTTACCAAGTTAGGAGGATCTTCCAAATATTGATAAATTTTATTATATAGTGTAAAAAAAACCCACTTACCAATATCACCATAAAACTCACCAATAATGTCTTTGAAGATTGGGAACATGCATGGTGGCAGATAAAGTTTTTCTAAAATTATCACTTTCACTTGAAAGTTCCAATTTTATCATTGGCTGCAAATCTAGTCAGCTCTCTTTTTTTGAAGTTGACAGGCTCACTTTGTTCATTGTTAAGAATGTTCTACCAAATATCCCCAATCTGAATAACTATCATTTGTTTTCTGTCATTCTTTCAAGTAAAAATAGTGTTCTGTAAATAGTAGCTAGTTTAGCTCACAAGTCAAACCATTGCATGACTGCTTTTCCTAAAGGCAACCATCATACTTCAGTATGCAGAAAAGAACTTTAGGTATAATTCTCCCTTGTCAAACAGTATTTAAAAGATATATACCAAAGAGTTGAGATTTAATAATATTAATAATTTCTTCTGCTTCAAGGATATTTTTAAGTGGAATTGGTTTTTTCCCCTTATTTTTTTGGTACTGTGAGTGTGTGGGAGTGGAAAATATGAATACTAGTAAAGCTTGGTGCCACTTGATTCATGTGGAAATGTCAGCAATTTTACCCATGATTGCTCTTGAACCATCAGTGAAAATATCAATGTAGTGAAAGAAGACAAATAACATACAAAAATAATTAAAATACTTTCTACCTAACATACCCCTAAAAGGTCTAGGGAACTCTCGAGAATTTCTATGTTGAGGTCTTCTCAAACTCCTTTGTATTTACAGTCCAGCTCTTTTAGAGTTAAGGTTTGTGATACCTGCAGTCTTTTTCTTACAGAATTATACTCTGTATCATCAATAGCATCAATGATAGAGCATTTCTTTAAAGGATGCTCTACTGTATACTCTGCAATTTCCTTCCAAGTTTGATATCCACTCAGTATGTTTTGATGTTGAACTTTTCAGGTTATTTTCAGAAAGTGTCAACAGAAGGATTGCAAACAAAAAGCAGGATGGATATTACTTGCTCAAATACTTCCAAAGTTGTTTGTGACTGAATAGTTAAGGGAGTATAATTGTCTAGTCATGCTACTAGGACTGAAAACTGAGGTCATGCTGTGCAAGCAATGATTAACATCTTTGTGATATTGAATTTTATATGCATATATATGGTGTATCTTCCTGTTCTAGCTGCTTTTGTGCCTTTCAGGAGTATATTACGACTTTCCTCATGAAAGCTTCGATCATTTCTAAGCTTGCAGACATACACTATTATAATGAGATTCTCTCTTTCATTAAATCCTCTAATTGGTTTTGTGTTGTGTGTTTACATACTACATTTCTTCAAAGAAAGATTTAACATCATAAAGATACTAATATTCTATAAATTAATAAATTTAATGCAGTTTTGATAGAGTTACCAGAATTACCATATAGTTTACTCTCTCTGGGTGTAAATATGCTAACTGGTACTTGCATTTGGAAAAGCAAATAAGCAAGTACAGCCACAAATGTCCTAATAAGAAGAGGAGTAATATGTGGGGTGAACTAGCTCTATCAGATACTAAAACATGTAAAGATTAAAATAGTGTATTATTGATAGCTAAAGAGAAGAGAACAAGAAAATCTATGAATAGAGCCTAATCCTTGTGAGATTTTTTTTGGTAAAGTTCAGTATATCAAATCAGTGGGGAAAAATATGTTTTTTAATAAGGGATCCTGGGATAACTGACCAGACATAAAGAAAAGATAAAATTCAATTCATTCTCACACTACATATCAAGATAATTTTCAAATGGACCAGAAGTGCAAATTTAAAGAACAAAATGTACAAACCTACTGGAAGGAAATCTGTATATCTGTATATCTGTATATCTGAATATTGCTCTGTAAACTGGGAGTAGAGAGAACTTTATTGCTTCTGCATTTAATCAGAGTTCAAGGAAAAGCTTGTAAATTTGATCATTTTAAAAAATGGAATGACTAAAGAATTATAAGCAAAATCAAAGATAAGTAATCAATTAGAAAAAATTTAAATTTATTTCAAAAATAAAGTTGATAGGACAGAGTTTCTAAAAATAGAGACAGAAAATTATATCTTTAGAGGAAAATGAAAAATGAGCAGTTTATAGAAAAGGAGAGGAAAATGTCTTAAACATGGAGGAGTCTTAATTTTGCTCCCAATAAGTAAAAGGCAAATTGAAACTACAATGAAATTCCATTTCTATTAGATTGGCAAAAATTCCAATTTGGCAACATACCTTTGGATCAAGCCTGTGGGGAAACGGGTGTTCTCATATGTTGCTGGAGGGAGTACAAAATGATAAAACTATTATGAAGAGAAACTTTGTGTTATAGTAAAATTATGGATGATGTTAATTTTTGGCTCAGCAATGCCTCTGAAATCTGTCTCAAAAATACCTAGGCAAATATGCAGAAAGAATATTTGCATAGGATTGTCAATCTTTCTAGTCCCCTTTGATGGGATATTTGGGTTTCAGATATTTGTGTAAAACACTATTACATCCACACAATGAAGTTTTGAATAAAAGTTATAAAAGAATGAGGAACTTATCTAAATAGTGCTATAGAATAAAGCAATATGTTAGAAAAAAACTGTGTCATGTATTATTGCTTATATATATATATTTAGATTTGCAAATACATGTACACATACAAGCCAACATATGATATGTACATCTATGCACATACACATGTATAAATGAATATATAATGTGTAAACATGTACATTATAGAAAAATATGTATAAAAATATACATATGTAAATATTTGTTTTTCCTTATATTAAAAGGATGAATGACTAAATCAGAACATTTTCAAAGAAACAATATGTGGAGGGCATATAAATAGAACCTGAACTGCCTGAATATAACATATTTTATGGGTTTGACTTTGAATCCATTTAAATGTGTTTAGTTTTACATAAGCTTAGAAAATTTATACAAATAATACAAACACAAAAGCATTATATAAAATAAAAACAAGATGAACTAATGAACCTAATTTTGACCCAGTACAAGTATATAAATCACATATAGAAGAAATATAACTGATTTAAATTCTGGTAAATTTACTTCAGACACAGGATTATATTTTATGGAAAAAATTAGATAAGAATTTTTTTTAACCAATTGTGCTATTTGTTATAATACTGAGATTGTTATTCTCTTAGTAGAATAAAATGACTAAGGGATATGTTAATACTACAAAGAAGCCAAAATTTTCAGACTGAGGTAAAAATAAAATGATAATCTAAATTTGAATAGGAATTACTGGTATGAATTCATACTTCTTACTGCATTTTCTCTTTTAAGAAATGCATATTATCTTACTTTGTCTGCTGAAAGCCCTAGAAACTGTAATGGACTCTCTAGCAATAAGCACCCATAGTACTTAGAATACCATCTCTAAATACCATTCCTTGTTTTTAGAAACCAAAATATCTTGAAGAAATGAGAAACTTGAGTTTAGAGAAGAAAAGCTAACAAAGACTTGTATTTCAAGATGCCTGGATAGCTCAGTGGTTGTGATCCTGGGGCCCAAGGCATGATCTCAGGGTCCTGGGATCAAGTCTTGTACCAGGCTCCCCAGAGGGAGCCCGCTTCTCCCTCTGTGTATGTCATTGCCTCTCTCTCTGTGTTTCTCATGAATAAATAAAATAGAATAAAAAAATAAAATGGAATACTTATATTTCTGTTTTATTCTCCTTAGGATGTACTATTTTTCAGTCATATTGATTTATATCTTTCTTCCATTTCAGAAAATACTCTGGCTTTAGCTCTTTGAAGATTTCCCCTTCTCCATTCTTATCTTCTATAATTCCAGCAAACAGTTGAAGATTTTATTTACTTATTGGACATAGAGAACATAAGTAGGAGGAGTGGCAGGCACAGGGAGAAGGAGAAGCAGGCTTCCCACTGAGCATGGAGCCCAATGTGGAGCTGAATCCAGAGGACCCTGGGATCATGGCCTGAGCCGAAGGCAGGTACTTAACTGACTGAGCTATCCAGGTGCTCCAACAGCAGACAAATATTTGGTTTCCTCATTCTGTCCTCCATATCTTCTAAATTCTTTTTACATTTTTTAATCTCTTGATCTCTCTCTGGTTTCACTGTAGATAAATATTTCATATGTGTCTTCTAGCTTACTAAGTATCCTTTCTACTCTCTTTCCTGCTATTTTAAACATTCATTGAATTATTTATTTTAAATTCATTTTCTGTAATTCATTTTTCAAATTTTGTGTATTCATTTGTTAGTTTCTTGATTTATGCTGATCTTTGCCATTGTCTAGGTGGCATGTTCATGTAAACATTTCATTCATGATTCCTCTAAATGTCGGGATTGACAATTTCAAAATCTTTAAGCCTTGTTGGTATTAATTTTTACTTGGTCTTTTATTTTTTGTTTTTTGGTAGATTTAATTCAAAATTGTTGGAAGCCCGGGTGGCTCAGTGGTTTAGTGCCACCTCCACCAGCATGAGTCTGGAGACCTGGGATCGAATCCCATGTTGGCTCCCTGCATAGAGCCCGCTTCTCCCTCTGCCTGTGTCTCTGCTTCTCTCTCTTTCTCTTTCTCTGTGTCTCTCATGAATAAATAAATAAAATCTTAAAAAAACAAAAACAAAACAAAGTGGTTTACCTTCTTACATGTGTATAACAATCTTTGTAAAGTTATGCATGTTTTCTACTTCTGGAAATTTTGCAAGACTACTACATATAATGTTTTTGCTCCTTACAGGTTTTGGTTTCAGAGCAGATAGTCAAGACTCTGCTTCCCTTCTAAAAGTTAATATCTGCAAAACTGTGTTGCTAGAAGACTTGGCCTCTGAGGTTCTGTGCTGCTTCCTGCTGCCATCCATCTAGGCCAGCCCATTCTTCCTTAATCCCTGCCTCTCTGACTCTGAAGTACTGACCCCATTTTTCTTTCATTGTCCTCTGTCGTGTATCTATAGGAGTTCCAGCTATGGAAGCCTTGGCTTTAGAATTTTAAGGCATTAGAACACTTGAGTTTTGATCTCTGCTTCATCCCTTACATATTGTTGTTGGTCAATATTGACTATTTTCTCTAATTCTACAAATTTGACACTATAATCATAATTACTATTTTATCTAGACATTTTCTCTTTAACATAGTTTTTTTACTCACTTTTTTTTCTTATGTCTGTCCTGACTGGAAGAATGACTAACTTGGAGTCTACAAGACACATAAAAAGTTTTGAAATACTTTGGGGTCCTTATGGTGGTTATTGCCACTTTAAACAGTAGTGGAAATTTCTCTAGTGTGTTTTAGTAAGTAAACACAGTAAAATAGTGTAGTGGGTGTGCACAGGACAGAAAAATTGTGTGCTCAATAGAGCGTTTTGCTTTGTGCCAGGGGCCTCTTCCATAGACTTAATTGCAATGAGGAAATCATAGCCAGTAGCTTGAGCTAGCAATTTACAGATTATTAGACAAGAAGATTTATTGAACTAAACAATAAAAAGGAAAAGCCATTTTATAATGTGTGATAGAATGGTCTAACCAAAAAATTGTTGTCTCCTCTGGTCTATATACATAAATCAGTGCCTTATCATTTCTGTGCAGTCATGCCTAACATTTTTTACCCTGGAATTACAAGTAAAACCTTTGTAATACAGGCCTTACAAATTTTATGTCACATGTAATACAGGCCTTACAAATTTTATGTCACATCTAATAAGCATTTTTAAAATGCCATTTTCCCCTCACTTTTATTCTTCCTGCATTAGAAGCTCACAGTCTAGTAACTCATTCTTTGTATCATGAACAGATCCTAAGCAGCCTTATGCAGGTGGCTGACCCTCCGATGAGACACATTACTTTGCATGGAGAAAATAGGAAATTCAAAATAAATACTTCAGCCTTAATGTTACCAGAGTTTGTTTTCTGTTACAGAAAGTGTTATTATAGTGGTTATTATTACTAAGGACAGATATGAGCTATTTGAGGCTGGTTTGGTTTTGCTCTTCTCAATTTGACCCTTAAGGGGTAAATGTTTTCCTATTGCTCATAATTTCATTCATCATTTTCTTCTCTGTCCTTTTTTTATTTCTACTGCTGCTCCAGCCTCATTTCAGAAATTGCTGTTGGCAAGAAGAAATGTGTACAACACGAATTACCTGTAGGGGTCAGATTGCATCAGTATTGTCAGTAATATTGTTTAGAATCAGCTTAAAACATTGCTTTGTAATTCTGAAAAACAGTGGAAATGGGAGACAGATAATATCCAAGACTCCCATATCTTCGTTTTGTAGGCATGGAAGAAAGTCCTATGTTTGGGACATTTCAAAAGGATGTGGCTTTTGAGAGAGGATATAATTTTCCTATTTATAAGGCAAATGATAATAAAGCAATTAAATGTGAAAGCAAGTAAGTCATGTGTATACCCCAAGTTTGTGGAGTATTTCTTATATAAAAAAAGGCTCTTGTAAAGTAGAGAAGATAAAATGTTGAGAGGCATATATTCATTTTGCAGGCAAAATAATTTCTCATTTCCCCATCACTGAAGCTAAGAAATAAGAAATTATTACCACCATAGAAGACTACTCTGTGCCCCATAATTATCCTAGCTTCTGTGCCTCTCTTAGGTTCCAAGAGGTCGCTACCATTCTGAAATTATGATTTCTGTGTTTCTGAAATTGTGAATTTAGTCTCACTTTTCTAACTTTTTAAAAAAGTTTCTCTCTGAAAAATATATCATTTTGCCTTTTTAAAAAACATCACAAAAAATAAAAATAAAAAACACATAAATGGAGTCATATTGTATGTATTCTGTAAGTTTCTTATTTTTTTCTGTTAATGAGGTAGTCTATTTTTACTATCCTATAGTATTTGATTGTGTTAATCTGTGTATACATGTGACTATATGTAAATAGATTTTCATATATGTATATATGATGAATGGGTTATTTATCCATTCCACTAGTAGTAAATATCTGCAGCATTTTGGGGCTTTTTTGTTATAAATGATGATACTCTTATGAATAATAATAATAATAATAATATCTTAAGCTATAGTAATATGTGCTATGCACTATTGCAGGAACTTTATGTATATCAACTCCTTTAAATAGTAGCACAAACCTATGAGCTCTGCACCATTATCATAAATTTACAGATGAGGAGACTGGAGAATTAAAGTGCTAATATACTAAGATACAGCAAAGATGGAATTACAGTACCAAGAGCTGAACTACATAGTTGGTGCTTGGAGACACTGTGCTTTGTCACTTGATTTTTGCAGTGCTTTTGAAATACATTTTCAAGAATGTTTCTATACTTCACACAGACTTGGAACTGCTGGATAAGTGGGGTTTGCACATGCTCCACTTTATTATGGAATGCCAGACTTTCCCAAACTCTTCCAATTTCCCTCCTTCTAGCAGTGAATGAGAATTTTCATTAATGCCATCCTTGCCAATACTTGGTATCATTTGACGACGACTTCTTCTTCTTCTTCTTCTTCTTCTTCTTCTTCTTCTTCTTCTTCTTCTTCTTCTTCTTCTTCTTCTTCTTCTCTTCTTCTTCTTTTTAAAGATTTTATTTATTTACTCATGGGAAACAGAAAGACAGAGAGGCAGAGACACAGGTGTAGGGAGAAGCAGGCTCCATGCAGGGAGCCTGACATGGGACTTGATCCCGAGTCTTCAGGATCAGGCCCTGGGCTGAAGGCAGTGCTAAATCGTTGAGCCACCTGGGCTGCCCGTATTTTTTGACTTCTTAAGTTTTACAAATCTTGAGGGTATGAATGAGTATTAGATGGTGATTTTCAATTTCATCTCTTGATTATTAAGGAAGCCGAATTTTTTCATACATTTATATAGGGATTTTGTGTTCCCTGTGAAAAGTCCTTTTTTTGTGTGAAATTTTCCCTATTTGAATATTTGTTTTTTCCTTATCGATTGATAGGGCATTTATATTTTTTGTGCTTTAGTTATGTTGATAATATCTTTACCTAGTTTATGACTTGTTTATTTAATTTTGATGAACTAGAGTTCTTAATTTTATTGTAGTCAAATTTATAATTGCCTTTAGGATACACACTTTTCATACCTTAATGTCATGAATGCTTTTCTTCACATTCTAATTTTTAAATTTTCTTCTCAGTTATGTCTTTAAACTGTATTTTTTGTTCATGATAACCCACTGTTATTTTTTTCTATATGAAAACCAATTGCACTAGTACCATGTATTGAAGAGTCCATCTTTTTTTATGGCTGAGTAATACTTGATTACACACACACACGCACACACCACTTCTTTATCCATTCATCAGTTGATGGACATTTGGGCTCTTCCCAAAATTTGACTATTGTTGATAATGCTTCTATAAACGTGGGGTGTGTGTATCTCTTTGAATTAGTATTATTAATTCCTTTGGGTAAATACCTAGTAGTGCAATTGCTGGATAGTAGGGTAGTTTCTATATTCATTTTTTGAGGAGTCTCCATACTATTTTCCAGAATAGCTGCATCGGTTTTCATTATCACCAATTGCGTAAGAGGGTTCCCCTTTCTTCATATCCTTGCCAATACCTTTTGTTTCCTGAATTGTTAATTTTAGTGAGTCTCACTGGTGTCAGGTGGTATCTCATTGTAGTTTAGATTTGTATTTCCCTGATGATGAGTGATATTGGGCATCTTTTCATGTGTCTGTTGGCCATCTCGATGTCTTCTTGGGAAAAATGTCTATTCATGTCTTCTGCTCATTTTTAAACTGGATATTTGTCTTTTGGGTGTTCAGTTTGTAAGGTCTTTATAGATCTTGGATACTAACTAACCAGTATCTTCTCCCAGTCCATAGGTTGCCTTTTAGTTTTGCGGATTGTTTCATTTGCTACATAGAAACTTTTTCTTGAAGAAGCTCCTGTAGTTCACTTTTACTTTTGTTTTCCCTGTCTCAGGAGACATATCTAGCAAGAAGCTGGTATTGCCAAAGTCAAAGAAGTTGCTACCTGTGTTCTCCTCTAGGATTTTCATGGTTTCCTGTTGCACATTTAGGTCTTTCATCCATTTTGAATTTATTTTTTGTTTGTGGTGTAGGGAAGTGGTCCAGTTTCATTCTTTTGCTTAAGACTGTCAAATTTTCCCAATACCATTTGTTGAAAAGATTGTCTTTGTCCCACTGGATATTCTTCCTTGCTTTGTCAAAGATTAATTAACCATATAGTTATGGGTTCATTTCTGGGTTCTCTATTCTGTTCCATTGATCTATGTGTTTGTTTTTGTGCCAGTACCATACTGTCTTGATCATGACAGCTTTGCAATATAACTTAAAGTCCAGAATTGTGTTGCCTCCAGCTTTGCCCCTCTTCATCATGACTGCTTTGGCTATTCAGGCTCTTTTATGGCTCCATTACAAATTTTTGGATTGCTTGTCTTAGCTTTGTGAAAAATGACAGTATTTGAATAGGGATAGCATTAAACGTGTAAATTGCTTGGGTAGTATAGACATTTTAACAATATTTGTTCTTTTGATCCATGAGCATGGAATGTTTTTTTCATTTCTTTTAGTCATCTTCAGTTTTTTTCATCAGCATTTTAGAGTTTTCAGAATATAGAACTTTTACCGCTGGTTGGGTTTATTCTTAGGTATCTTTATAGTTTTTGGTGCAATTGTAATTGGGATAGATTACTTGATTTCTCTTTCTGCTGCTTCATTATTGGTGTACAGAAATGCAAAATATTTCTGTACATTGATTTTGTATCCTGCAATTTAATTAATGTGTCAGTTCTAGCAAGCTTTTTTTTTGTGAAATCTTTCATGTTTTCTATATAAAATATCATGTCATCTGTAAATAGTAACAATTTGTCATCTTCCTTATTGATTTGGATGCGTTTTAGATGTTTTTGTTATCTGGTTCCTGTGACTAGGATTTCCAGTACTGTGTTAAATTACAATGGTGAGAGTGGACATCCCTGTCTTGTTCCTGAACATAAAAGAAAAGCTCTCAATTTTCCCCCTTTGAGGATGATATTAGCTTGGATTTTTTTGTATATGGCCTTAATTATGTTGAGATATATTCCCTCTAACCCTGCCTTATTGAGGGTTTTTATAATTATTGGATGTTTTACCTTGTCAAGTACTTTTTCTGCATCTATTGAAAGGATCATCTGGTTCTTATCCTTTCTTTTATTAATGTGGTATATTACATTGATTGATTTACGAATGTTGAACCACCCTTGCAGCCTGGGAATAAATCCCACTTGATTATGGTGAATGATTCTTTAATGTACTGTTGGAATTGATTTGCTAGCATCATAATGAAGATTTTTTGCATCCATGTCCATCAGGGATTTTGGCCTATAGTTGCCTTTTTTAGGAGAGCTTTATTTGGGTTTGGTATCAGGGTAATGCTGGCCTCCTAAGGATGAATTTGGAAGTTTTCCTTCCATTTCTATTTTTTGTAAAAGTTTGAGAAGAATAGGTACTAACTCTTCTCTAAATGTTTGATAGTATTTGTCTGTGAAGACTTCTGGCCCTGGACTTTAGTGTGTTGGAAGATTTTTGATTACTGATTTAAGTTCTCCGATGGTTATCAGTCTTAAGTTTTCCTTTTCTTCCTGTTTCCATAAAAAAGAATGAAATCTTGCTTAAAATAATGATATGGATGGAGCTAGAGAGGATAATGCTAAGCAAAATACGTTAGCCAGAGAAAGCCAAATACCATATGATTTCCCTAATTTGTGGAATTTAAGGAACAGAAAAAACGAACATGGGGGGGATAAGAGAGGAAAGTGGAGAAACAGACTGTTAACCATAGAGAGCAAAAACTGATGGTTACCAAAGGAGAGGTGAGTGGGTAGAAAGAATGAGTTAAATAAATGATGGGGATTAAAGAGAGCACTTGTTGTGATGAGCACTGGGTATGTAAGGGATGATTGTATGATAACTAATTGGAATTTAAATAAAACTTGAAAAATGAAGAGTCCATCTTTCTCACTAAACAGAGGCTTGTGTTCTGTTACTAAGAATCGCATGTGTTTATGTGATTGTGTGCGTATATAGGATGTATATTTCTGGATTCATGGGCTCTCTTTCCTTTTATATTTTCTTCATTAAAATTAATAATTTTCTTTGTAAGGCTTATCCTTTTTTTGTTAGGTTTATTTCTAGGTACTTAATATATTTTTGCTGCTATAGAAAAATGATATCATTAAACTATTTTCCATTGATACACATAGATACAATTGTGTTTGTATTTTTATTAAAAAATATTTGTCTTGATTTCCAGCAACATTTGTTGCACTCTAACAATTGCCTGTAGATTGTTGTTTTTTAAGTAGATAATTATATTATCTGAGAATGACTTTCTAATTGTGATCACTTTTAATTTTCTTTTTTCTCTTATTCTAATGGTCAGAACAATACAATGTTCAATAGAAGTAGTGTAACAACCACTCATATGTCATTTCTGATTATAAAGAAAATGATTTCATAATGTTACTACTAAATCTGACATTTACTAAGAATTTTAATACCTTTAGTCAGATTAAAACAATGTCTATTTTGTTTTCATTTTGAAGTTTATCATTAGTAGCTATTGAATTTTATTGACTGATTTTTGCTTATTTCCTGAGATTTTCATCATTTTTCTTCAGTCTATAAATGTGGTAAATTACATTAATTGATTTTATAATATTATTACAAAATGTATATTCTTTTTTTTTTATTTTATTTTTTTTACAAAATGTATATTCTTAATGTTTATACATTCTTTCCTCCAGAATAGTTCATGTAGGGTTAAATTTGAGTCTTACATAAGCAACATATAAAAATAGATTTTTAGTTGCTAATTCTGGCAAGTCTAAATTCATGAATGTAAAAATTCTTTAAACTCATCACTCTCCTCCTAACTATGTAGAGCTCTAATTTATTTTGAGTCCATTCCCACTCATCTGCACAGTGGACATTCTTATTTTATGTTCAGTGTTTCTTAAGATTTACTCACATATTAGCCAGTATTGGTTTCCAACATTCATTATTTGATCTCTGTTCTCTACCTAGGATCATTGTCTTTCTAAAGCTTAGCTTAAAAAATTTCCTTTAGTCATTTGTGGTAAGTCTCTTGGTCTGAAAATATCCTTTATCTACCCTCATTCTTGGATGATATTTTTGCTAGGTATAACATTTAGATTGATAGTTGTTTCATCTTGACACACAGAGATAATTATCTTGACATCTGTTTTTTTTTTTTTTTTTTTCTTTCTTGTTCCTATTGAGAAGTTAGGAACTGCCTAATTGCCTTCCCTTTGTGAATGATTGCCTTTTTTTTAAACTTTTTTTCTTCTTTTTTTAACTGCTCGATTATTTTTCTATTACATGTTTTTTTTCCTGCAATGTCTATTTCAGTTCACAGTGTATCTCTGCAGCTATATTGATATATTGACTTCTTAATTTTAGTTATTATAGCATTTATTTATTGGAAGGGTTTTTTGGTTTCCTTTCAAATCTGCATGTTCATTACCTATAGTTTCCTGATGCTGGTCAAATTATCAAATTTCATTTTTGTTTTTTAAACATGTAAAATACAGTTATTTTTTAGTTTGTTTCTTTTTTTTTTTAAGATTTTATTTATGTATTTGGGACTTCAGGATCATGCCCCGAGCTGAAGGCAGATTCTCAACCACTGAGCCACCCAGGCATCCCTAGTTTGTTTCTTTTTAAAAACCATTTATTGGGATGCCTGGGTGGCTCAGTGGTTAAGTGTCTGCCTTTGGCTCAGGGCATGATCCTAGAATCCCACATTGGGCTCCCTGCCTGGGGCCTGCTTCTCCCTCTGCCTATGTCTGTGCCTCTCTTTCTCTGTGTCTCTCATGAATAAATAAATAAAATCTTTAAAAATAAATAAGTAAAAACCACTTATTGAGGTACAATTGACATACAAAGAGATATAAATATTTAATATACACAGCTTGATGACTTTAGAGATAAGAATTCATCTGTGAAATCATTGGAACAATCTAACCCATAAACATATGCATAATATTCTAAAGTTTCCTCCTGCTCTATTTGTTGATGTATTATTATTATTACTATTACTTTATTTATTTTTTTTAGAGAGAGAAGGGGCAGAGAGCGGCAGAGAGAGACTCTCAGGCAGGCTCTATGCCTCACACAGAGCCCAACATGAGGCTGTATCCCACAACACTGAGATTACAGCCTTAATTGAAATCAAGAGTAAGACACTTAGGGCTGCTTGAGTGGCCCAGTCAGTTGAGCATCTAACTCTTGGTTTTGGCTCAGGTTATGATATTCTCGTCATGAGATTAAACCCTGCATCAGGTTCCCTGCTCAGTGTGTGAAGTCTGCTTCATATTCTCTCTCCCTCTGTTCTTTCCCCCATTGCATGCACATGATCTCTTTCTCTTTCAAATAAATATAATCTAAAGAGAGAGAGAAAGAGAGAGAGAGAGAGAGACTTAAACAATTGAGCCATCCAAGTGCCCTGGTTTATTATGATTTTTTTGATAATAATTAACGTGATACCTACTTTCAGTAAAATTTTAAAATATACAACGTGGTGTTATGAACTATAGGCAGTATAGTTACCTTTCTTGTATAACTGAAACTTTGGACCACTTGACTAATACTTCCCTGTTTTCTTCTTCCCTAAGTCCATGATTACTGTCTTTCTAATCTTTACTTCCATGAATTTGACTGTGTTAGATTCAACATATGAGTGATGTCTCATAGTATTTGTCCTGTGACTCATTTATTTCACTTAGCATAATGTCCTCTGGATTTATCTATGTTGTCACAAACTATTGGATTTTCTTCTTACAACTGAAAAGTATTCTATTGTAAAAATATACCACTTTAAAAAGATATCAATTAACATATTGATACTTATGTTGCTTCCATTTCTTGGCCATTGTGAATAACGCTGCAATAAACTTGGGAGTGCAGATAGATCTTTGAGGTCATGATTTCATTTCCTTCCAACCCAGAAGTGGGTTTCCTGGTCATATGGTAGTTCTAATTTTTTGAGGAACTTCTATATTGTTTTCCAAAGTGCCTGTACCAATTTACATTCCCATCTTCAGTGTAAAAGTGCTCTCTCCTCTGTATTCTTACCAATACTAGTTACCTTTTGTTTTTTGATAATAGTCATCTTAATTGGTATGTGATAATGGTTCATTGTGGTTCTGGTTTGCATTTCTTTGATGATTAGTTATATTCAGCACCTTTCATATACCTGTTGGTAATTTGTATGCTATCCTTGGAGACATGTCTATACAGTTCCTATCCCAGTCTTTAAAAAAGGTTATTTGGTTTTTTGCTATTGAGTTTTTGGAGGTCCCTATATAGTTTGGATATTAACCACTTATAAGATATGTGGTTTTTCAATATGTTTTCTGTTGCGCACGCTGCGGCAACACGATCAGGGTCCTGAGGATAAGGGGATGAGGAAAATAAAAGTAAAGAGATGGGGACAGGAGGGACACAGTGGATGATGTCCAAGCAGTGCCAGCTTTATTCAAGGTTTTACAACATTTTATAGCATGAGCAAAACAAAGCCAAGAAGGTGTTTATTTTTAGCAGGTTTGTGAAACCCTCCAAAGTTCCCCTTTCTCAGCATGCAAGACAGACTCACGGGTGCCAGAAGACCTTGGTAAATAGATAAGCTTGTTGCTCCAGATGTGCATACTTCAAAGGAATATTAGGTATGGTAAACAGAACAGCAAAGACAGCACAGACCCTTATTTACATTTATGACCAGGTCAGAATAAGTTGTATCTATTGTATTATGTGGGCGATCACGTACAAGTGAGCCCTGAGAACCATTGCTCAAGCCCTTTCTCAAGCATCTACCAAGTATTCACCCTTAGGCTCTCGAGCCTTTTGAGTGAATGAGGGACGCAAGTCCGGGCCTGGTTTGGTTCAGTTACTCCAGCTAATTTGTGGTCGCCCACAGTTTTCCCACTCTGTATTTTTCGTTTTCATTTGGTTGATTGCTTTGCAGAAGCTTTTTAGTTTAATATAGTCCCACATGTTTATTTTTCTTTTGTTGGCTTTACTTTTGATGTCATAACAAAGAAATCATTGCAACATCGATATTCAGAAAATTTTTCTCATGTTTTCTTCTGGGGGTTTTATTCTTTCTGATCTTAAATTAATTAATTAATTAATTTTTATTTTTAAAAATTGTATTTGTTTATTCACTAGAGACAGAGAGAGGCAGAAACATAGGCAGAGGGAGAAGCAGGGTCCTGGTAGGGAGCCTGTTGCAGGACTCAATCCTAGGACTCTGGGATCATGATGTGAGCAAAGGCAGATGCTCAACCACTGAGCCACCCGGGTGCCCCTATTTTTTATTTTTTAAAAAAGATTTACCTATTTATTTGAGAGACTGAATGAGTGCAACTGGGGGAAAGTGCTTAGGAAAAGAATATCAAGCAGGCTCCCTACTGAACAGAACACTTGGCAGACCCAGGGCTTGATCCCATGACCCATGAGATCATGACCTGAGCCAAAATCATGAGTCAGATGCTTCACTGATTGACCCACCTAGGCACCTCTCTGGTCTTACATTTACATCTTAACTCATTTTGTATAAGTTTTGCATAATGTGAGATAAGAGTCAAATTTTACTGTTTTGCATGTAGATAATGTGTTTTTCTTGGCACCATTATTAAAGAGATTATCACTTCCTCATTGTGTATACTTGGGATCTTTGTGGAAGATCAGTTGACTGTATGGGTGTAGGTTGGTTTTTGAGGTATTTTGTTCTCTTGGTTTATATGTCTGTTTTTATGCTGATACCTTACTGTTTTGAATACTATAGTTTTGTAAATTGTTTTGAAATCAGGAAATAGGCTTCCAGTTTTTTGTTCTTGTGCAAATTTCTTTGGCTATTTTAGTTTTATTTTGTGGTTCCATAGAATTTTTTTCAGCTCTATTAAGGTATAATTAACAAAATTATGTATATTGAATGCCTACAATTTAGTTGTGTATTTTGATGTATGTTAAAAAATATATAATTTTGATGTATATCAAATATATATTATAAATATATTACAAAATATGTGTATTTTAGATGATCAACACAATTATATCAATAAATATATACATCAGCTCATATATATATATATACATATATATATATATGGTGAGGATGCTTAAGATTGACCCTTTTAGCAAATTTCAAGTATACAATATAGTATTGTTAATTATAGTCATCATGTTGGTTCATTAGATCTTTTGAGCTTATTTATCTTGTATAGTTAAAACTGTGTACCCATTCTCCCCATTTCCTTATCTTTGCCTTTAGTACCTTAAATATTTTGGATTTTAAACACTTATCAAATGTATGGTTCACAAATATTTTCTTACATTCCATAGGTTACCTTTTGATTTTGTTTGCTTTGCAGAGCTTTTTAGTTTGATGCAGTCTCACTTGTTTAATTTTGCTTCTTTTGTCTGCTTTTGGTTGCATATCCAAAAGATCATTGCCAAGACCAATGCCAAGAAGTTTTTTCCTTATTTAGTTTCAGATATTGACTTTAAATCTTTAATCCATTTTTGAAGTGTATTTGTATTTTTTTTTTCTTTTGGCTTTTTTGAAATATTATTGCCGTATAACATGTTTGAGTTTAAGGTGTTCAAAGTGTTGATTTGATACACTTATATATAGCAAAATGATTACCACCAGAGCTTTAGCTAACAGTTCCAACAGGTCATATAATTACCATTTTTCTTTTTGTGGTGAGCACATTTAGGATATGCTCTCCTGTATATATTTCAGTATTAACTATAATCTGTACATGGTATCTGTGGATGAGTTGCTCTCTGTTCCTGAGAGGATCCTTCATATTTCCAGAGGATCTCTCTTATAACTGTGCTTTGCCAGGTTGGGGGAGGATTGATAAGGATAAAGTTAAACTTTTCCTCACCTTTGCAATGCATTTTTTTGCTATGCACTGCTGAGGCTGTGTAACCTGTTACCTGAATTCTAGAGCTCTTATAAAGGTATTTTCATCTGTAGGTGCTAGTTAATTGGTGTTTCTGTGGGAAAAGAGTGCTAGGACTTCCTATTCTGCCATCTTGCTGATATTACTGCCTTGTTTAATATTAATTACATTTATAATAGCTGTTTTGACTCTGTGCAGACACAAAGCATTATTTAATGTAATCTTTACAGCAAGCATACAAGGTAGTATTTTTATCTCATTAGCACTGATAATATTGAGACTCAAGATCACATAGACTTATGTGATGGACCTGTAATTCTGACCTATGTATGACTTTAAAGCCAATAGTTATAACCTCTATGATATATCAACTCTACCACTTGTTAGTATTGCTTTGGTAAAATGGAAGTGTTGTACATTGATTTGGAAAATATTTCAAACCAAGTATCTTAGAAAAGCTAACAGATTAAATCTACAAACTCTGTGGTTGGAATACATGTATTCCTAAATGCTTATTTGCCAAAACAAATATATTTTACACATTTTTAAATATTTATATATTTTTAAACACTATTTTTAAAAGTTGATGTTTCTTTTTTTTTATTTAAATTCAATTTGCCAACATATAGTATAACACCCAGTGCTCATCATATCACATGCTCTCCTTAATGCCTGTCACCCAATTACCCCATCCCCCCCACTGACCTCCTGTTCAGCAGTCCTCAATTTGTTTTCCAGAGTTAAGAGTCTCATGATTTGTCTTCCTCACTGATTTTTCCCCGTTCAGTTCCCCCTCCTTCCCTTATGGTCCCTTGCCCTATTTCCTATATTCTATGTATGAGTGAAACCATATGATAATTGTCTTTCTCCAATTGACTTATTTCACTCAACATAATATCCATAAAAGCGTTTATACATGATTTATTTCAGAGGTCACACAGTGTGGGGGGAGGGAATTCAGAAATAAGGTGCTTGGAATCTGACATTGAAAGCCTCTGGTTGTAGAGTGCTGCTGATTGAATAGAAAATAAGTTCAGTATGTATTTTCATAATATTTCTTTAAGGGAAGTTTCATATTCTAAAGCAATTGTTTTAGAATAATGCATAGCAATTTCATTCTTTATTAATTCCTTTAAGTGAAATTTTTTTTATGTTAGATTACTGTCTTTACAGAATATGAAAAGATGTTAACTTTAGGAAGAAAATGTCCTGACGGGAGATTTGTATGCCTTAAAGTACATATTATGAAGAATTTTAATGGGTAATAATGTCATAAACATACAAAGTTTCTCAATTGGTTAGCCCAAATAAAGCTGGAAAAGGCTAATAATCAATAACCTCATATTGCATAGAGGATGTGAATGATTAATCTTTTTACTTGATGAACTCCTTCTTAAGAGAATTAACCATCAGATTATTCAAAGTTTGAATTAGAGCTTTTCTTCTTGCTTAAAAAAATCCTTATATAGTAAGAAATTTTATTATCTAAACAAATTTTTAATTCTAGTGCATATCATGCTATCTTTTTCTACTGTAGACACCAACTTTTTGTTTCAAATTAAACAAATGATTGTATTCTGGTTTGTCTTCTAACTGTCCGTGAGAAGATACTTGAAGTAAAAAGAAGCAATGCTGGTCCTGGCAGTTCTGGGTTAACCGGTCACCATGTGATGCTTGGGATAAAAACATGAGTTAACAAGTCCAGGACACACATACCTTTCTCATACCCATACCCACACACAGCTCACGAATCAGCCATCCAGTGATAATGATTTTCCATCACTGTTGGCCTGGTTTGAGTCCAAACTGCTGCCGTGGCAGGGACACTGCTGTGCATTACATACTCTCTCTCTGCTGCTCCATTTCCCCTTAATCCTGTGGTTTCTGTGCCAGTGGCTGCCGTGTCTATCTCTAGGAATCTCTTAAATAAATTTATGTTCACCTTAAATTGTCCTTTACTGATGCTTCTAAAATATTTTGGTTTCTATCCCTTCAAGCTTTAGCTTTTAATAATTACAAAGAAACCTTTCACTGGTGAAGCTTCCATTTAGAAGGTGCATTATTATGTTGCTTTTTTTCTCATAGGGCCACTTATCAGTCAAATCATTAGCACACTCTGGAATTGAATGGGAAATGGGCATTTTAAAGGTCCTTAGCATGCTTTCAAATATTTATTCATGAAGAAATTTTCCCACCCAATTTTATTAAATATATGGCCTTTGGCTTTGAAGTAAATAATCATTCGTACTGTCATACTGTTTTGAGGAGAAACAAGTAGGTACACATGGGTATAGTTATTTACAGAAAAATGTTTGGAAAAAATAAATAATGTTGAAGAAGAAATGTTTTAGACTTTTTAAACTTGGATCCTAAAGTTTAGCATATATTTTATGTGTTGTAGTTATGGTGTGGGATCTGTTCTAAGGCATAATTATGAAGAGAAATGGAATTCTGGAAAGGGCTAAGATCCATTGTAGAATATCTGTGGGGCCAACCTTAACTGGGTGGCTTCAAACTAGTTGTCATGGATTTTTATCTGAGTGTAGCCAAGAAAGGGAAAACAAAAACAGCATTTTAGATTTCATAATATCTTTTTTTGTTTGTTTGTTTGTTTGTTTGTTTGTTTGTGGTGTCTTACTCTGGTTTTGACATCAGGGTAATGCTGGCATCATAGAATGTATTTGGAAGCCTTCCTTCATCTTCAATTTTTTTGTAATAATTTGTGGAGAAAAGGTAACTCTTTATTTATTTATTTATTTATTTATTTTTTTAAGGTAACTCTTTAAATGTCTGGTAGAATTCACTTGTGAATCCTTCTGGTCCTAAACTTTTATTTTTCAGTAGTTGTTTGATTGATGATTCAATTTTGCTACTTATAGTTGGTCTGTTCACATTTTCTGTTTCTTCCTGGTTTAGTGTTGAAGATTATGTTTTTAAGAATTTATCCATTTTTTGTAGGTTGTTCAATTATGTCAATTTGTTGATATAATTTTTCAGAGTATTATAATCCATTGTATTTTCTCTGGTTACTTCCCTTTTAAATCTGATTTTATTTATTTGGATTCTTTCTATTTTTTCTTGATAAGTCTGGCTAAGGGTTTGTCAGTATTGTTTATCTTTTCAAAGAATTAGCTCTTGGTTTCTATTTTTTGTCTTTTTCTTTCTTTTTTTTAATTTTTGTCTCTAGGTCCTTTATTTCTGCTCTAATCTTCATTATTTCATTTCTTCTACTCACCTTAGGCTTTATTTGTTCTTTTTATGGTACCTTTAGTATAAATTTGGATTGTTGTGGTTTTTTTTTTTTTTTCTTGAGGAAGGCCTGTACTGCTATATACTTTCCTCTTAGAACCACTTTTACTGTGTCCCAGAGAATTTAGACCATTGTGTTTTCATTTTCATTTGTCTCCATGTATTTTCTTTTTTCTGATTCATCCTTTGACTACATCATTGACCCATTGATTGTTTGGTGTCATGTTGCTTAGTGTCCATGTGTTTGTTTGTTTGTTTGTTTTTCCAGTTTTTTCTTTTGATTTATTTCTAGTTTCAGCTTGTGTGCTTTCCATTACCCTGTCTTCCAGATCATTGACATATTCTCCTTCATACTCTAATCTACTGTTGATTCCTTCTATTATGTTCATTTCAGTTACTGTATTATTCAATTCTGATTTGTTCTTTTTAATATTTTCCACCTCTTTCTTGAAGGTCTCATTGAGTTCTTTCATTCTTTTTCTCGAGCCCAGTGAGTATGTTTACAGTAATTGCCTTAAATGCTTTACCAGGCCATATTACTTATCTCTGTATCACTTAGTTATTTTTCTGAGATTTTCTCTTTCTTTTCTTTGGTGCATTTCTTCTTCTTTCTTTGGTGCATTTCTTTGGTGCTTTTTCTATGCATTAGGCAAATGGCTACTGCTCCTAAAGTTGGAGTGGTGTTGTGTATGTTATCCCCTATGCGCACTGTGTGTGCTTGGTAACTTTTGCTGGCTGGCTGGAGTTGTAGCTGTATATGCTAGTTACTCTTAAGTCATGGCTTTTTACAGAAAGAATAATTGTTTAATAATTTTAATCTAATTTATTTTAATAATTTATTAATAATAAAAAAGAGAAAGAAAATGATAAAAAAGAGGAAAAAAAAGCACAAGAAGAGAACAAAGCCATAAAGAGAAACAAATAAAAATAACGCAAGACAAATTTTTAAAAGTAAGTAAATAAATAAATCATAAAAATTAAAACAGAAACAAAACACAAAACTGGAGTTTGTTTCCCTTTCTCTCACACCACATGGTGCTGAGACATTTCTGAGTTTGCTGAGGTTCGAAGCTCACCATGAGCCTGGATTGGGCTGCATTCTGGCCTTTTAATGTGGAAGAGAAGAGAATGTTCCTTCCTACAGATCCTCAGCCCTTTCAAACCATGACTTGTTTTCTGTGTCCCAGCACAACTGGGGCTGGTATGGACTTGAGAATCCTGGGTTTGCTGAGGTCACAAGCTCCCTGACCAGACCCACTAGTTATGGCATCTGGACCTGCCTGGTGTGTTGTAGGGACTCTCCAGTTAATGGTGTCTGAACCCAGCCCTTATAGCATCCAGATCTGGACTTTTAAGGTTGAGAGGAAGAGAATGCTTCTGCAGTTCTTCAGCCCTTTTAAACCATTTCTTTTTTCTGTGCCCCCTGCTGTGGGGCCCTGGATTCTGGGCTTTGGAAGTTGCAAGCTCACTGAGAGGACCCGATCTGCCCATTATGGTGCAGGGACTCTGCTCTGATCCAGGCTTTTGTGGTGGGGTAAGACCATGAGCCATGGTGAGCTTTCCCACAGCTCTTCCACCATTTGGCAGAGTTCTCATGTTATCTCTATTATGCTAGTTGTTTTTTCAAATTGTGGCTTTCTTTCTGTGCCCAAGGACAGCAGAATCTGATCCTGGTCTCTGAGTATTATCTCTCCTCACTGTTTGCAGTGTTGGGACTGGAAATTCCCTTTGTTACCATGTCTTTGTCTTTCTTGCTGTTCTTTTTTTAAAAGATTTTATTTATTTATTCACGAGAGACACAGTGAGAGGCAGATACATAGGCAGAGGGAGAAGCAGGTTCCTTGTGGGGAGCCTGATGCAAGACTTGATCCCAGGACCCCGGGATCAGGCCCTGAGCCAAAGGCAGGCACTCAATCACTGAGCCACCCACATGCCCCTCTCTTGCTGTTCCCTAGCCATTCTATCTTCAATAGTTCAGTAGCTGTTCAGTCAGCCCTCAGTCCTTTTTCAGGAGGAATTATCCTATTAATAAGTGTAATTTGATATGTTTAATGGAGTAAGAGAGTTCAGAGTCTTCCTGCATAGCCATCTTGAAGCAGAAGCCCATAATATTCTTTGAATGAAAGAGAAATACTTTCCTTGACAGATTGTTCCTTTTATCCTTAACTCAAAATGAGAATAGTGTTTTATTAATTTAGAACAATGGGGCACAAAAGACAATATTGATCTTTGACAGTAAAAATTGCAACTTGCAACTAGTAAACTATATAACTTGACTTTTTTTTTTAATTGCACAACCGATTTTCCTACAAGCATAATTACAAGTTACATTGAAGAGGAAATAGTCTCTCAGAAATTCCAACATTGTTGAGTTTTTTATTCCCCTTCTACAGCTAGCAGGAAAGAAAAAAAAAAAAGCCATCCCTGATATTTTTTCTCTTTGGAAGAATTAGGAACAGAATGCTTTTGAGATATAACATGACATAAATATGGTTCTGCTCTATCTTATCACAGTATTTTAGGCAAACATCTTACCACATCGCAAGAATTGTCAATAGCGCCTGTAAAGATAAGACAAACAGAGACCAGGAATATTGACAAGAAGCAGCAACAGAAATAGTAAAAATCCTCCAGAGTGAATGTATTAAATTTGTTACTATTTTTTTTTCCTCAGGACTTCTGAAGGTGAATGGAGTGTGTTAGTGGTAGTTTAGGTTTAAAAGAAAGTCAAAGATCATAATTAGACACATGAGTCAAAAGAAGTTAGGAGGGAGCCAGTGTTCTGAAAAGAAATAGGAAAACATAAATTAACAAAAATAAAGAGACATAAAAATGATGTTAGGTGAATTTGGCTTGTATTCTCTGGGTCCCCAACCTCTTCATTTGTATAAAGAGCAGCGGTGATCCATGGGGAAAGGGTGATTGTAAGGTTTTACTGGACACAGGTTATAGGGGGGACAGGTTTTCTGCTCTGTAGAAAACAAACTAAATTCAGTTTTTCTTCTTTCTTCTTCTTCTTCTTTTTAAAAATTATCATGCACAGGCAGTTCTAACATTATGTTAGTGATCAAATACCCTTACCACTGGGGAAAATTACTTCTACTGACCCTCATCTTGGTATGCCAGTCCATTCTCAATATCTACTGACATTAGTCTTAGTAGTGGATCCCTGGGTGGCGCAGCGGTTTGGCGCCTGCCTTTGGCCCAGGGCGCGATCCGGGAGACCCTGGATCGAATCCCACGTCGGGCTCCCGGTGCATGGAGCCTGCTTCTCCCTCTGCCTGTGTCTCTGCCTCTCTCTCTCTCTCTGTGTGTGTGTGTGTGACTATCATAAATAAATAAAGGTTAAAAAAAAAACTTAAAAAAAAAAGTAGTGGAATTAGTGGTGAATATTCATAATTTCACTGCTGCATTTAAAGAAATAGGAGCTAACGTCTTTGTGTTTTATTTTATTTTTTTATTTTTTTTTGTCTTTCTGTTTTAATGATAAAAACTCCATGACAAAAACAACAAAAACAGGGAATATTTATTGAACAGTTTTGACATCACAGGCACTATGCATAAATAATTGAATTTATCTTCATTACAATCATGAAACAATGTAACTATATTTTTTACTTCAGAGTTTGAGAACTTAAGAAATTTGACCAGCACATTAAGAAATGTCCTAGGCAATGATGTAGTAACTGAAATTCATCTCCAGGTCTATCTGACTGTAAATTCTACATTGTTTTCCATTATAAATATATTGATTCCTTCTAACTCACTTGATTGTCTTTGGAAAATAATTTTTAAAGAGGTTTTGGTAATGATATGTTTTTTCTCTTCTAGCTCCTTATTCTCTTTTCATTATTCCATCCTCTAATGAGGGCTTTCATAGTACCTTTACCTTTTCTTGACTCCTTTGCCAGTCTTTATAATTTGTGCATCAAGTGTGGGTTTCTTGACAGATTCTGTGAGGCAGATGTGGAAGTTTGGGGAATAAATATGTAGTGCATCACTTTCTAACCTGCCTATTTGTAGGGGAAGACAGTGATGAATATGGGTCTATGGGTAGGTTATAAATGAGTTTTCTCTGTTAATTGTGACAGGTCTGGTGTTATTTTAGTCACAAGAAGTGCCTTAATGCTGAATTCCAGGATCCCTTGTTAGGGACTACATATTTATGTCTTCTCAGAATTCCTATGTTGAAAGCTGGATTCCCCATGTTATGGTATTTGAAGTAAGGTGTAAGGAAGTCATTGGGTCATGAGGCTGGAGCCCTCATGATGGGATTAGTGCTCTTATGACAGGATATATGAGAGCTCTGTGATCTGCCACGTGAGGATGCAGAAAAAAGATGGCCATCTGCAAATGAAAAACAGGGCTCTCATCAGAAATCATCCATGCTCACATCCTGATGGCAGATGTTCCAACTTATGACATTCTGTTAGGGCAGCCCAAACTACCTAATACACAACCCATTATGATTCCACTTGATAGATGATGCTGATAGAGAATCAGCATCAAGGAAGATAGAGAAAGACAGTCATCACTTTTTTTAAAGACTTTATTTTTTTAAAGCAGTTTTAGGTTTACAAGGAAATTGAGGGGAAGGTTCAGAGATCTTCCCATATACCTCCTGCCCCCATACATTTGTAGCCTCTCTCATTATTAACATCCGCCATAAGAGTGGTACATTTATTATATATAACATATATAAATATGTAAATAAGCAATATGTAAATAGAAAAAAGTAATCTATAAACTAATATATATAGCTTATCTTAGGGTTTGCCCTTGGTATTGTGCATTCTATGGGATTGGACAAATGTATAATGACCTATATCGATCATTATAGTATATAACAGAATATTTTCACTGCCCTAAAAATCCTCTGTGCTCTAGTTACTCATCTGTTTCCTGAACCCAATCCTCGAAGACCCCTGATCTTTTTATTAGATCCATAGTTTTGTTTTTTCCATAATGTCGTATGACTGACATTACACAGTATGTAGTCTTCTCAGATTGGGCTTCTTTAACTCAGTATTATGCATTTAAGCTTACTCCATGGCTTTTCACAGCTTGATAGCTTATCCCTTTTAAGTGCTGAATAATTCATTGTCTGGACATACAACAGTTTATTCACTTGCCCACTATAGGACATCCTGGTTGCTCCCACATTTTGGCAATCAGGAATAAAGCTGTTATAAACATCCATGTGCAGGTTTCTGTGTGGACATAAGTTTTCGACTCCTTTGGGTAAATACCAAGGAGCATGATTGTTTGATCTTATATTAAGAGTGTGTTTAATGTTGTAACAAATTGACAAACTGTTTTCCGAAGTAGTTGCACCATTTTGCATTCCCATCAGCAAAGAATATGAGTTTCTATTGTTCTAATTCCTTGTCAAGTGTGTACTGATAACCCGTTGCTATTGTAATTTGTATTTCCCTGATTACATATGACAGGGAGGGGCATCTTTTAACATACTTATTTTCCATCTGTGTATCTTCTTGGGTGATGTGTTAAGACCTTTGACCCATTTTTAATCAGGTTATTTCTCATTAATGAATTTTAAGCCTTCTTTGTATATTTGGATAACAGTTCTTCATGACACATTCCCTTTTTTAGAAATATTAAGGGAAGTAGACAGGAAAATCATAATACCAATTTTTTTTGATCATTTTTTGGACTACAAGATCAGAAAAATGTAATAGGCTAACCTGCAAGTCTAGCATATTCTTTTAACTTCAACTTGAATTACAATGGATTAGCAACTATGAACAATGATTAAATAGTGATTATATAATGAATATTTGATGTCGCTGAATAATCATTTAAAATTTAATTTTGAATATTTTACAATATTCTACATAATTAAGGAGATTATATAACTCATCTTGCTTTTCCCATAACTGGTTTGATAGAGCCCCTCCTCTTATCATAATAATAGCTTCTTAAAACTAGTTTTAATGTCTCCAAAATACTTAATCATGACTATTTTAGATCTTTACAAATGCAAAATTCAAATCTCTATGCTGTCAGTCTCACATAAACCCCCCTAAAATGATGGCACCATCAAAATACATGACTAAATAAAATAAGCAGGAAACATTTTCTAGAAAAGGAATACAAATTATTTGTATGTGCTATTTGCAGGAAAAGACACAAATACATTTAATAAGTGAAGAAGGATTAAGGCAAACTATTAATCTATAAGCCACGTGCCCTCACTGATTCTGTATTCCATTGTAACTTTGAAGGGAGAGCATGTTACTTTACCATGCAGAGGGTCTGTGCTAGCATAGTGCTACTGATTTTTTTGCTGACACATCACTCACTCCTCCTCACTGATTACAGGTTGAGGAGAAAGAATGGGAAAGGCTCACTCAGCCATTCATTTTCTATTTTTAGGAGTAGCTTCATACATTTTTGTTCTTTCTCCTGTACTCAAGTGAACTCCCAGGAATGGCAAAAGCCTGCATTCCTGCTTGTCACTGGCTATGTGACTATATACATAAGGGATGGAGTGTTGGGAAGTTCTTTAGGTGCAAGTTTAAAGCCACATTCTCTAATCTGCTTTATCAGCAATAAACCTCTTTTAAATCTCCATCTGTCTATCTTCTGTGCTTTATTTTTAATTGGTCCTGAACCTAAGATGAAAAGAAAGGGGTATTATTTATTGACCCCATAAGCTCCTGAAGAGGATACTGAAATCCTTGGAGCGTATGTTTCTATGAAATGTGGAAAACAAGGCTAGCCTGTCATAAATTCAAATGAAAATGCAGTTGAATTACATCCAAATGAAAACCAAAAATCCTTTTAAAATTTCTAAAACATGAACTAATTGAACATAAAAATCAAGACCTACAATAAGTTCATTTTTATTTTCTTAGTCCACATCAGATAGAGAAAAATCATTCAATTTCAATGTATAAACACTATGACTTATTACTTCGAAGATAGTGATATAGACTTTGCCTGTGTTGTGTATATATCATTATATACTTTGATCGTTCAAAAAAATATATCCTATGAGAAAGACCTTTCCCACTGGTTCAGCCTTGTTGCCTTTCTGTAATACCCAGTTAATCTAAGACTTAGAGCATGATATTTACATATGAAAAATTCCAAATAGAGAAATATTTGTGCTAGTGATTTCACAAGTTTTTACACTGATTTAATTTTAGGTCACAAAGGATTGAAACTCTTGAGAGGATATTTTACAATGCTTGTTTTGCATCATATAATACTTAGAGAGTATAAGATAACTTTACTAGTGTTCCTCCTCTTATTAAATTTCTTCTTGAATTTTATTTGAGTTATCTATTCTTTACAGTCTGGTAACAAATTGAAACATTTGCTTTTGTTAAAGAATTGAGGAAGTTGAGGAATAGGACTGTCTTACCTTTCAATTTGTTGTGTATTCAGCCTTTCTCTTAGTAAAGGGGGGGTCCCTAAGATGCCATATTTTCAGTTCTGTTTACCAAATTACATATGCATTATTGCAATTGAGTTCTTCTACAAAGAAATCCATAATGAAAATATCAGAGGGAATTAAAGTGCTCTTTATACATGTAAGCTTGCTTCATTAATCTGAGGGCAAAAAAGATTGAGTATTTATTTATTTATTTATTTATTTATTTATTTATTTATTTATTTATTTTTATTTTTTTCCTGAAGCTTAGGTTTAGTAGTAACAAATTGATGCTGGTTAAAGAAAGTCTATGAGAAGTATTTTAACTCAATTTTGAATCTTTACACCCCAAGTTACCAGGGCCCTGTTAACTAGCAAGAAAGACCTAACATTTTAAAGAGCTACATTCTAAATTGTCTTTGGGGATAAAAATAAGAGTTAAACTGAATCTAAATATAACTTACTCTGTGATTTTGGATGAAGAATTTACTTTTCCTGAGTTTTTAGGCTTTCAAACATATTTTTTGTGAGATAAATATATGGTTGTGATTATTACAAATGTCAGATTTTCACAGAATAATAATATGGCTCCTGGCTGAATGAAATTAGTGATTATGATCATGCAATAGGGACTTCCTTTTGTTCATCCCTCTGAATGCTTTTAGCATCTGTTTTCTTACAGTAATTAATTTACCCTCAAAATAGACTATCTTACCACCTTCCTTTTGTAGCAGAAAGAATGAAAGCATTTGAACCAGATACACCTGGGGCATGTCTAGCACTATTGAGCTATGGGCCTTGAACTATTTGCTTTTAACTGCTCTGAATCTCAATTTTCTTAGCTGTAAAATAGAACAAATAGAACAATAGCATCATTACAGGCAAGTTGCAAGGATTTAATACATTTTATGAGGTCCTAAGCCAAGTCCCTGGCACGAAGTAGTTGCTCAACACGTTAAAAAATAACAAGTCTTATATTTCTAACCAAGGCATTATGTGCTCGAGGGAAGGCATTGTGCTGGTTTTTTAGTGCAGGAATAAATCTTTGTGCTCTTACATTCTCCTCATGAAGATTTCTTTCCTGGCAAAGGCAGAGCTCTTACAAGGGCTGTCTGGAAAGACAGTATGTAGGAAACTTTACACTAGAACTGCTTTGTGTTCTTTGATTTGGCTCCTTTGGCTCAAGATGGAGAGGAGAGATAAGTTGAAGTGCCAGTGATGTTTCCTGTTTTGTGGGCACCCTGTGCAGCCTGGAGACCACACTTCTAGGACTCCACTGCCTGCAGGATTCCAGTTTTCTGCCAGTTAGACGCTTTTGTGAAGATTCAAAATGGGGAAGAGGAGAAACTGTTAATCTGCAGATGGACCAGGTCAGGCACAAGGGTATCTGCAGATGGCTGAGGTGGGTTTTGCAGTTTGGGAGTGTCTTCCTCAAAATCCCTCCTTTGAAGAGGCAGGCAGATGGTATCATTGATGGTAGCTTCCTTGTAACCCTGAGGCTCTGAATTTCCTGGGAGAGTTCAAAATGTCTAAAGTGGCTTCCATTTTTGGATCAAACGGACGACTATTACAATGGTCTTTCAGGTAACAGTGGCCTCCGGAAAATTTTCATTCATTTTTATTAGCCAACATTCTAACCCTTAGCATGATGTCTATGTTCAAATTCATTTGAAAGAAAAAAAAACCAATAACTCCTTACTTTCAATTTTGAATAGATTATTTTGATAATAGTAAGAACTAAGTGAACTTTTGAATAAATTATTGAAAATAATCAGTTTCAGGGTAATAAGGCATTTAACTTCAATATCCTTAGCCCTCCCATAAACTAATTCTTAGTGAAAAGGAGAAAGAGAAAAAAAATCTAACAATTAATTTGCAAAACTAATTTTGGTAAGCAGAGAGAAAAAAGATTCAGTCTTCCCTCTTTTTAATTTTTTTTAATTAAGTTTTTTTTTAACCTAAATTTTAGGTAGTTAATATACAGTGCAATATTGGTTTCTGGAGTAGAATTCAGTGATTCATCACTTACATACATTAACCAGTGCTCATGATAACAAGTGCCCTCCTTAATACCCACCTCACCCACCTTTCTCCATCAACCCTATTTGTTCTTTATAATTATGGGTCTCTTATGGCTTTTCTTCTCTCCTCTTTTTTCCTTTCCTCCTTTTCTTTTGTTCATCTTTTTTCTTTATTAAATTCCACATATGAGTAAGATAATGTATTTGTCTTTCTCTGACTTATTTCACTTAGCATAACACACTCTCAGCTCCATCCATGTCATTGCAAATGGCAAGGTTTCATTCTTTTTGATGGCTGAGTAATATATATATTTTTAAAATTAGGATATATTTCAATGCATTTTTGGATGTTGTAGCTTGTGAATACATACATAAAGCATTATAGGGTGTTTTCTGGGAAATGTAGACACAGGATTTAAAAAGAAGAGAGAAGGTGATTTCAATAATTCTGTTTCTCAGACTCAGATACAATTAGAAATTGGTTCAGGTAGGAAAATCTATAAGGATTGTACTTCAGAATTGGATATCCATATTAAATAGCGAGGCCATCTTAGGCTGACTTTCAGAGTTAAGGATACAGAAATGCATTAGTCAAAATCTCTGATTCTGGAAACTACAATTTGCTGGGAGGAATAAAAATCTAAATTTAATTATGAATTCTAGTACATATTTATGAGACTGCGTTTAGGTCCTATTATTTAGGATGGTAATGACTGGTTTGATGGTTCCACAAACTAAAAAATATTTTATTTTTTAAAAAATAATACCATCCAAAATTCTAAAATTATTCACATTATGCAAGAATTTTTAGATCAATCCAAGATTTGAACAGATTTTAACGGACTGTGGAATTAATATGGTTCTAATGTAAACTGCTGAGCTGGTAAGTGCGAGCTGGTGAATCTCTCATTCCATAATGCCCACTGTCCTCTGATCCTGTCCTGTCTCACAGTAGCCATCCAAAGGGATGAGAGTACATATATCTGTGTAAACCTCTGTGCATTTAAGAGTTCATACCTGCTCATGGTAGGTCCTTATGTTGTTCTTAACACTGAAAACTTCATAACATTTTATAATAGTTACTCTAGATAACTCCTATACATTTTTATTCTATATGTTTCTCAAAATCACTATTTGACATAAAGAAAGATATTTTCATTTTTTAAAAGATGAAAAATCTGATGGTCAAAGTACATCAATGTCTTGGCTAAGATTACCCAGCAAATTTAAAGGGGCAAATGTGGGTAGGATTTAGGTGCAGGGATCTTCATCACAATGTTTTTTCCACTGTCATCTGAGCACTATTAATGAGTTTAACTTCAGGCAATGGGGATCTGAAGCGAGAGAATGACATGGCTCTAACACAATGTTAGTAAAAAAAAAATATTGCTAATAGAAAATAATTGCAGGCCCCATAAAAGATAGAAAAGCCCGTCTTCCAAATTTGCTCTCAAACTTCAGTTCATATCTTTTTGTTTGGCCAAGGCTATGCTATTAGCCATCCATTGTTGCCAGAATGAACAACTTCAAAGAACCCATCAGCCGTCTGGCAAGGTTTTTCTCCTAACACTGATCCAGTGAATCTATGCCAGGCTATTTGCACCATCTGTTGGGCATGAGTTAGTGGAGGGAGGAACTGTGGACAGCTGGAGCTGTCGGCTTTGAAATGCCACTTACTGGGGAAATACAAGAATTCACATTAAAAGGCATCAATACAAAGTACCCTGCCAGTCCAAAAAGAAGACTGGTTAAATATGGTTGTATTTCTGATGAACGTCTTCTCTTTCCAGAAACTCATGCCCATTTTTCATCTTGCCCAGCCTTTTTTTGAGGGAGGATTTTGCTGTGCCATGTGAAAGAGACATGAGCAAAGATGTTTCAGGTGAGAGTAGAGTAAGAAATTCAGAGGAAATAATAATATATTACATTATGTCTTCCTGGTCTAAGGGCCTGGAAGCAGAGCATTTGGAAGCTTTTGCTGGATTTTGCTTTAGAGGTAGAGTTATGCATCCATACCTATATTCATCTTCTCATTCCATCCCTCATTCAGTGAATGCTTACAGTATTCCAAGTGCTGATGGATGAAAGAGAATAGTAATTACCATTTATTGAGTGCCTACCATGTGCAGAATGCTTTAAATAGGATATTTTGTTTAATATTGGCAAGACCCCAAATGTATAAGAATTAGTCATTTTTCCATAAGGAGGTTGAAGCACAGAAAGAAGTAAATTTGCCCCAAATCACCAGATAGTAAGTAAAAGGGATTTGTCATGGATCTGAATCCTTGGATATTTTTAAAATTGGCTAAATACACATGATCTATGAATATCTTATTTTCTCTTCCTCCATCCATGAAATTCATAGGAAAGTTTCTTTATTGTAGGAATCTCCAGAGAGGGGAAGAAGTCAATGTTAATCAGAACATAGGGTAAACCTGTCAAATACAGTGCAAAAGTCAGATGGGAAGAAAGTTCCAGAAAAAACTACTATGGGATGGTGCCACTCCTTCGTATTTCAAAAGTTTCTATGTTTGATCATTTCTATATATCAACTTTACTTTAAAATGTAGAGAACTGTAGGGAAGAAATAAAGTCTAAAAAAAAATGCCAAAAAGATTTGTTTTTTAGTTGTGGAATGTACATCTTTGGTTTCCTTTTGATGTATATTCGAACATGACAGAAGACGAATTTTGCCCTCTTGATAGTGGCCTAAAAGAACTTTTCGTAAATTTAATCTGGGACACAACTAATACTGACATTGTTTTATAGATTGGATAAGTATCATAAAAATTATTTGGAAATTGATTAGCATTACTCTCTTTGATCTCCCTTGTTAAATTTAACAAGGTCAACTTGGAAAAACTTTAGCCAAAACTGTGAATTTACGAATGCAGGTATGGGGTAGTGGATAGTCTCATAGACTGCTGTTACAAATTGGTACAAACTTTCTGGAAATAGAACCCTAAACTGTTCATAATCTAGGCTACAGTATTTTGCTTCTACAAAATTTCCTAGAGGAAATAGAGAGTATTTGTTATGAGAAGTCTTATTTCAGAATTATTTGTGGTGATAAAAATAGATAAAATACACATATTCACATAAAAATTATGAGTTAAATTGTGGTTTATTTGTATGAAATAACATAACTAAGCAATGCAAATATTTTCAAGAAATTTTAATGTCATGGGGGAATATTTATAATGTGAGGTTAATAGAATACTCAAAATACATGATGTTCAATGCAGAATGTTCCTAAAATATCAAATAGTAGCTGTCAAAATGTAGTGTCTAGACCAGCAACATCAGCATTATCTAGGATTTTTCTAGAAATACAAATTCTTGGGGCCTACTTGACTTAATGTATCAGAAACTCTGGGGATGCAGACAAGCAACCTGTGTGTTAACAAGCCATCCAGATAGTTTTGATGCATGTGGAAGTTTGAGACTGTTGATAAAAATTATGAAAAAATTATTAAATACTAGAAGATCATGAACCAAAGTATTCACTTTGATAATTTCTTGGTTATGTAACTAAAGGTAATTTCAGAATATTTCGTAGTTATCAAGGTTTTCTCCAACTAATACAAATTTCATTATTAGAAAACTATAATTTTAGAAAATAAAGGTAAAAATAAAGAAAATAAAGATAAAGCAAAAAAGTAGAAATTGCCTATAATTCCATTATGTTGAAAGTTCTAAAAACTAAGAATTGAACATTTCTCTGCATCTCAAACAAATGTATAAACACCATTAATGATATCCTACAATACATTTTAAAAATTAAAATGGAATCTTGCCAAACATAATGAACTAAATAGAGGTTACTTTTATTAAAAATAATATATTATGGACATCTTTCTTGGTTAGTAGACTATATTTACTCATTCTTTTTTTACTGCATACTTAATATTCCACAGTTATAATCAGCCATAATTGAAATTGTCATTTCATTTTGACCATTTAAACTATGTACAATTTATTGATGTCACAAAATAATGCTACAATGAAAATCCATACTAATAAATTGAAATATAATTGATTAAAAATACCAAGTATTTGAGGCACCTGGCTGGCTCAGTTGGTAGAGCATGTGACTCTTCATCTAAGGGATGTAAATTTGAGCCCCATGTTGGGTGTAGAGATTACTTAAAAATAAAAAATACCAAATATTATTTAAAAATACCAAATATTCTATTGTAGGAAATTAATATTTATCTAATATTTTTTCATTATGATGACAGGCTTACTCCCTTCCTTTTTCTTTCATAGAGTTATGCCAGTGTCTCATGGAGAAAAAATAGGATTGATTTGCATTTACAATGGGGATCTGTCCAATGATGGTTCTCTCATATCAAAGAGGCTCATATTTCAAGAATTGAGTTATATGAAAGTAAATCACCCAATTTTGTTAATTATATTTACCATGCTTATATTAAAATGAAAGCTAGTCATAAGGGAAGAGTAAACAGAAAGACTGTAGAATCCTGTTAGCATTCCTATATTTGTTAATGTCATTGAGATGGAAATTGATGAGTTCAATCACACAGGAAAATCAAACTCCAGACAAAAGCCTCTTAACTATACTCATTAAACAATTGCTTTTAAAAAGAGAATTTCACTGAAAAAGATTTGTATCTTAAGAAATATAGTAATTTTTAATGGTACACATTCTTTTAGAAAAATCAAAGTATATAATATTCAGATGAAAATGTTTTTTGTTAACTTATATACTATAAGTGTCTAGTCAGGCAGAACTAATGAATCAACTGCTTTTTTTTTCCCCCTGTGACACTCAATAAATCTGCCTGTTACATATTTACTTAAAGTACATACAATATACATGATAGTTTATAACATAGCTCATAATTTGTAAGCTCTTATATTCTACATGACTTCACATAGTATAACACCATTGTAAAAACACTACAGGAATGTATACTTGTCATTCAAAAAATCTTAGAAGCCAAATTCTCTTACATTTCATTTAGTATAATGAAAATCTCTACCAAAATATTTAAGCCATTTTAATTCAATCATTTCAAGTGATATGTATGTAAGATTCTAGCTGAAACAAAAAATGCTTTCACTTTTGAGTTATATTGAAATAAGAAAGATTGTTTTTTGGTGATAAAGGCTAAAGTTTCAAGGGTGCCTGGGTGGCTCACTTGGTTAAGTGTTGGACTTAGTTGAGTTTCAGCTCAGTCATAATCTCAGGGTCCTGAGATCAAGCCCCAAGGGTTCCAGCACTCAGCAGAGTCTGCTTCCCTTCTCCCTCTGCCCTTCCCCTACCCCCTACACACACACACACACACACACACTCTCTCTATATATATATAATAAATAAATAAATCTTGAAAAAAAAAGTGCAGTTAAAGTTTCAAATACAAAAAGTCATTATTCTACCATTATTAATCTTGTTGTATTATCTCTTTCATACACATCTTTTTTTTCAGTCTCACTGTATGAACAATTTTGGATCTCAGTTTTTCCTTTATCTTGATTGTGTAATTTGCCTTTCATGTTGGTTCATGGTATTCATAAGCATAATTTCTAATTATTATAAATATTCTATTACATGTTTATCCCTCACTAAGTAATTTCTTGTTTGCCATTCATTTTGTATTAATTATTCACTCACAAATAATGTTGAAGAGAAAATACGCATATGTATATTGTTTAATCCATTCCAAGTTATTAGGACATGTTCCTTTAAGCTGAATGTGTGGATTTAATAGAATGAACTAGCACATTTTAGTTATCTATTTTAACAGTATAATGTCAATGAGATTTAAAATTCAAAAAACTGCAACGTTAAGAATTAAACTACCTTAAATATACACGTGTACATATATGTATGTGTGTACATATAAAATTTGTATATGTACAAATATCCAATATTGACTTTGTAGTTTAATACTAAACCTTGAATACATGAAATAGAGGCCTAAATAGAGGATTAAAGACAGATTTAGATATCATAGAATCAGTCAGTCTTACAAATATTTCGCGATAGATTAGCATTCAGAAAACAGAGAGATTTTCATGTGGTGGCATGTGGCCCAAACTAACAGGGTCTTGTTTTTGTTAAAATACATCTTGACAAAAAGTGAATCTATTTGATAATTTTATGTCTGCCTGCTATCTCCAAATAAATTATTTGCATTTAAAGGTGAAACAAAAGAGTTTAAAGGTTTCTAATTCTTTTGGTTGATAAAATTAACAGTATTCAATTTCCTTCCTCTCAACACTGTAGATGTCCTGATTACTCATAAATACAAACACAACCACATCTATACAGTCATCCACAGAGGAAGTAAAACACCATCTAAGGCCAAACCAAAGATTTGACCACTAGTAATTGGAAAAGAAAAAAGCAGAGGGTAGTGAGCTCATTATACTTGTTTCCTTCCTACTTGGGTTCAGAACTTCTTTTCATTTGTTAATTCATGCCAGAGTACTACCCATCTCAGAGTTTCCGTTCTAGCTTCTCTGACTAGGGATAGGATTTCTAGCAATATATTCACAACAATGAAATGTAATTAAAGCAAAAGCAAATTATAGGTCCAGTGGAGTTCATTATAATGGGATCTTACCCATATTTGTATCTTGTCGAGACTATAAATCAACTGGTAGAGTTTTCCTTTACCTTTTCTCTTTGGAATTTACTTCCATTTAATTAATATATTCTGCTCTCATGAGAGGGAACCTAGGGAGTCAGTCCTGTCTGTGCGCATCAACATTTCATGACAGATGTGGAATGTTTGTAACTCATTTGCTAAGAGAGGGGCCCACAAATAAAAGTAAATACGTTGGTGTAATTCTGCCATTATATTGCCTTCCCACACTTCAAATTAGGAAAATACTTTCAAAGAGGCTAAACCCTTGTCACCATCATGGAAACTAGAATTTAGCTTGCATGAAACATTCAGCATGGATTTTTTTCTCCCAGACGAAAAATGACAGGCAAAAAAAAAAAAAATTACATTCTCTAGATAGTGAAAGAAGCCTGAGTTCAATTGGCCTTAAATGATAATAAACACAGCCCTTGTTAAAGCCATGTATTTTTCTAAGCTCTTGAATATATATTAACTCAGTCTTTTCCACAACCGCATGAGAGGGATACTATTATTGTAACTGAACCAACATGAGTTTGCTCCTTGTTGAGTCACAGATACACCTGGTGGAGTACAAAGTCAACTTTATTTGCAGCAAACAGGGAGATACTGGGGAATAACTTACAAAGCCATAAGTCTCTGACCAAGAGTGGTTGAATTCCTTTTATTTAGGGTAGGATGAATATTTAAATAGGGAAGCCTTGTCATTCTCTGTAGAGGTGGGCATAAGGTCACTCATGCACCTTAAAAATCATGCCTATATGTACATTGTATGTTCTGAAAATCAGGATTGTGTTTCTTCTCCACTGGAGGTCATTCTGGAGGTCACACCGTGGTCCATGTGTGCAGGCATGTATCAAGGTTTAAGCTCAAACTGATCTGGGTGGTCTGGGGGTGCTGAAGTTCCTGACAGAGCAGGCACTATTGTTTGATGGTAGTTTTGGTTTGCATTTGCCTGAGTTAAGAGAGAAGCTAGAAAGAAGAGTTTAAGGGAAAATGTGGGATGAAAGTTGGTGAGGAAAAGCAGATGGGCAGTAAAGGTGACATCTCAGGGTCTAGCTGGTGATATTACTACTCCTTTTTTAGAGTTGAGGAAACCAAGTCACAGAGAGGTTAAATAAGTTACCTGAGGTCACAGGGCTATCAAATGGTAGAGTTAGGAATCAAATACTGGCAAGTCAAGTCTAGAAAGTAAGCTCTTAATTACTTCTCCCACTGGGAAACTGATGAGCATGGAGCATAGGGAGAGAGGGGAGGGTACTGGAATGTCTAGCCTAGCTGCTTCATATTTTCCAGCAACAAACTGTACCTAAGAAAGAATGAGGGACCAATGTCTATGTCATAGACCAGTAAAACAGAGGTGTTACAGGGCATACTTCTTAAAGTTCAGCATACACAAGACTCATAAGAAGAGCATGCTAAAACAGAGAGTTTTGGTCATTTCCAGATATCCTGTTTTAAGACATTGGGCAAAAAATAATTATATTTCTAAGTTTGAGATGATGTTGATTCTGGCTCAGGGATCCCATTTTCAGCAGCTCTGGTGTAAGGGACACCTGGTCCCTGAAGAGTCAATGGAATGTGATGAAACTCTGGTTAAGACATTAAAAATTCTCCAGTGATGGGACTCTTGGTGGCTCAGTGGTTGAGTATTTATTTACCTTTGGCTCAGGGTGTGATCCCAGAGTCCCAGGATTGAGTCCCACATCAGGCTCCTTGCATGGTACTTGCTTCTCCTCCCTCTGCCTGTGTCTCTGCCTCTCTTTCTGTGTCTCTCATGAATAAATAAATAAAATCTTAAAAAAAAAATTATCCAGTGACTAAGGAGCCAGAATGACAATTGATGACAAGGTGGCTTTTGTTTTTGCAGTGGAGGTTATTTTATACGGTCAATCATTTTAATTTAGCAAGTGCTTCTCAGAAAGTGGGGCATGAGGAGGTCACAGCCCAATAACCAGGGAGAAGAGTCACACCAATGAAGGGATGCAGATTTGATATGATAGCTTAGAAAAGGAATTTCTGGGTCCTTTGAAGATTTAAGTGCAGGCTGAGGATTAGTAAATCTGAAATACCTTCTCAGTAAATGCAAAAATGTCAATGGTTATGGTTTGAGGTGAAGAAATTTGCCAGCAGAGGGTCTCAAAGTGCTTATCTATTAGTCTGGTTATTAGTCAGCATTTGCTAAATGTGTTAAGAAGTCTCATGTGAATTATACTTAATGTCTTATGGTCAGAGTTCTTTTTTCCTTTCAACCCTCTCTCACTTTCTTGTTTTCAGAAACATTAACAGAAGAACTACCACATGCTAGCTTTGCAAGTAGGTAGTTAGGGTCATAGAGTGTGTAGTCTAGCATGGGAAACAGACATTAAACATGCAGTAAAGCAAGTACTCCATGATTTAATTGCAATGGTGATAAGTTCCCTGAATGAGATGCTGGAGTTAGTGGGTGGAAGATTGTGGTGGTAAATCTGTGAAAGACTGGACATCATTGCTTATGATGCTACATCTATTGCAGAGAAATCTCCATACTGAACAAAGCCAGGTTGCCTTTCTCTGTGATATCTATCACATGATAATGTTGAAAAGAGAAATTTTATGAACTGGATGTAATTGTTTCATTCCTGAACAGGAGACTGAGAAAGTCTCATTGGGGATACTTACCCTAAGTTTTTTCCCCCTAAAATCATCAGATGTGAATGTCTTAACTCTTTGAAGATTATGGTTACTTTTCTGTCAACCATATGACCTACATAGACATGACTGTAATTCATTGTCTGTTTCAGGTTGTAAAACTACTACAGGTCAGGGGCCCAGAGCTATGTAATTAATTTTTTCAGCACTGAGAGCTTCATGCATGGTTAGGTGCTTAAATGCTTTATCATTTTAGGCATTATGCTTGTTGAAATTTTCCTATGAATTTGATTGATGGTCTAAATGATGCTTAGTTTTACATAGATAATATTAATAACTATGCTTAATACAGTGTTAAGAAGATTGTACATTTATAAGCCAAAGCTTCAAAAATTAGTGAGAAAGCCATAGATGACATACATTGCTCTTTTGTTAAGTCATAGAGCCATATGCTTATGTTGAGTTAGTTATTTTGGGATGAATGTCTGGATTATGGTGGGAGGCAGAAGATAAATGTGGACTATGACAAAATGTTACAATAGATTTGTTAAACAGATATGAACATTAAACTGTATTAAATGTCACAGAAGTAAAATCCTGTTCTAAAATGGAGTGATTATAGACAAAGTATCTGTTTATACAACTATTAAGAAAAGTGCAATAATTATGATTGCTAGTTCTCTGCTAAATATATTAATGTATATTTATATATAAAATACTATATATTATACTTATTAAAACCACTATGAAAGTACACACTTACTTCTCTAGGAAAACATGCATAAATCCTCCTTTGAGTAAGAATTAGATGAACAGAAACATTTGAACATACTGGAGGTGTTCTATAAATTTTAACCTTATTTAACTACTGATCTTATATTTTGTGCTGCATGTTATTTAAAATTCCAGTGAAATTTTTCTGGTAGTTCTGAAACAACGTTGAGTCTTGGCATTACCTTAACTGTAATCTGCTAGCAGCTTGGCATAGAGGGCATCAAACTGCTTTAGCCTATAGAGGCTTGGAAGGGTCTGCATTTCTAGGCTTGGTGTTTTTGCAACAAAAAAACTGTCTTGTCTGGCCATCCAGAAGGTGTGAAAGCTGAACCATTCAATGTTCCTCTTTTTTCCTTCCAGCACTAAATCTTTCCTTATTTACTTATTCTATTTCTTAACTAACACCCTTATCTGGGACTATTTGCTGTCAAACTTGGAAAGCTCTATAGCTACTTTATTTAGAGTAGTGCTGAAAATACACATTTGTTCAGCTTTTTCTCAAGGGTGAATCCAGCTCAACTAAACGTAGACATTGTGGATAAACACTTTCCTCTTTAGATGATTCTCTCCTCAAACTATCAAAATCTGAAATGAGTCTGTACTTTGTTTGCTACTCATTTACTTAATTTTCTTTTGCCCACCAGAACATAATAGTTTGGCTTGAGTTTTTTTCAACTTCTGTTATTTTTACATTTTCTCATTCCAGGTATTTGTGCTGACAACATTTATCTTGTACAGTAACTTTCTATGATTGTCAGTTCTCTTGAAAAATAATATTTCCTTAAAAGTTTTTGTAAGGATTAAAATCAACATGCAAAAAAGTGTTCATCACAGGGTTGGCACACAGCATGAATATCTAGGAATTTCTATAATTAAACAAAATGTAGATTTTTGATTTGAAATCATAAAAAGAGCATCCAGATAACCAGTCCCTGTCTGGTGGAGGAGTAATTAAGAATCATATTTATAGATGTATCCAAATTTTAAGCAGCAATGAGATATGGAATGTCAGGTAGAATGAAAAAGCACATAACAGCTTGATAAGTAGTCTACCAAAGATTTAATAGCTAACATCATGCTCAGTGGTAAAAAGCTAAAAGCCTTCCTCTAAGATTAGAAACAAGACAAGGATGCCCACTCTAACATTTTTATTCAACACAGTATTGGAAGTCTTAGCCAGAGCAGTGAGTCAAGAAAAAGAAATAAAAGGCATTCAAACTAGAAAGGAAGAAGTAAACTGTTAATATCTGTAGATAACATGAGTTTATATATAAAAAACCCTAAAGACTCCACCAAAAAACTGTTGGAAATAATAAATTCAGTAAAGTTATAGGATACAAACTTAATATGCAAAAAAATTTTTTTTAAAGATTTCATTTATTTATTCATGAGAGACACAGAGAGAGAGAGAGAGAGAGAGGCAGAGATACAGGCAGAGGGAGAAGCAGGCTCCCTGCAGGGATCCCGATGTGGGATTCTATCGCAGGACTCCAGGATCACAGCCTGGGCCTAAGGCAGGCACTAAAATGCTGAGCCACCCAGAGACCCCCCCAAATTTGCTTTATTTCTATACACTAACAAGGAACTATCATAGAAATTAGGAAAACAATCCCATTTGCAACCATAAAAAAGAACAAAATAGCTAGAAATAAATTTAATCAAGGAGGTAAAAGACTTGTACACTGAAAATTCTAAGGCATTTATGAAAGAGATCAAAAGAGACACAAATGAATGGAAGGGTACTTATGCTCAGGGATTAGAAAAATGAATGTTAAAATGTCCATGCTGCCTGAAGCAATTCACAAAATTAGTGCAATCCCGTTCAAAATTCCAATAGCATTTTTCACAGAAATAGCATAAATAATCCTAAATCTTCTATGGAACCACAAAAGACCCTTAACAGCCAATGTAATCTTGAGAACGAAGAGCAAGCTGGAGGCATCATGCTTCCTGATTTCAAACTACATTGCAAAGCTATGGTAAGTAAGACAGTAGGGACTTTTCTTTTTAAGGTTTTATTTATTCATCCGTGAGAGACACAGAGAGAAAGAGGCAGAGACACAGGCAGAGAGAGAAGCAGGCTCCATGCAGGGGGCCTGATGTGGGACTTGATACCCAGTCTCCAGGATCACTCCCTGGGCTGAAGGCGGCGCTAAACCCCTGAGCCACTGGGGCTGCCCCCAGCACAGTAGGGATTGGCATAAAAACAGACACATAGATCAATGGAACAGAAAAGACAGTCCAGAAATAAACTGAAGCATATAGATCAATTATTTTGTGACAAAGAAGGTAAGAGTACACAATGAAAAATGTACAACCTTTCAAAAAATGGCGCTGGGAGAACTGGAGAACTACATGCAAAAGAATAAAACTAGATCACTATCTTAAACCATATACAATAAATTAACTCAAAATGGATTGAGAACGAATGTAAGACCCATTACCATATAAAGCTCCTAGAAGAATAGAAGAAAACAAAGGTGATAAACTCTGTGACATCATTGCACTTTGCAGTGATACCTTGGATCTGACTCCAAAAGCAAAGGCAACAAAATAAAAAAATTAACAAGTGATATTATATTAAATTGAAAGACTTCTTCACCACCAAGGAAATCATTAACACAATGAAAAGGCAATCTACTAAAGGCAAGACAATATTTGCAAATTATATATCTGATAAGGGTTTAATATCCAAAATATATAGGGACACCTGGGTGGCTCAGCAGTTGAGTGTCTGCCTTCAGCTCAGGGTGTGATCCTGGAGTTCTGGGATCAAATCCCACATCCGGCTCCCTGCAGGGAGCCTGCTTCTCCCTCTGCTTATGTCTCTGACTCTCTCTGTGTCTCTCATGAATAAATAAATTAAACTATATATATGTATATATATATATATGACTTACACAACTCAATAGGAAAAAAATCCATTTAAAAATGGGGAAAGAATATGAATGGATGAATAGGCATTTTTTTTCAAAGACATACACCAACAGGCACATGAAAAGAAGTTCAGTATCACTCATTACAGGGAAATATAAATCATAATCATAATGAGATGTCACTTCACACCTGTTAAAATGGCTGTTATCAAAAAGATAAGAAATAAGTGCTGGCCAGAATGTGGAGAAAAGGGAACCCTTGTGCACTGTTGGTGGGAAGGTAAATTGGTCCAGCCACTATGGCAAAAAGTATGGAGGCTGGCCCCCAAATTAGTAATAGATCTACCATAGATTCCAGCAGTTTCACTTCTGGGTATTTATTTGAAGAAAATGAAAACATTTATTTGAAAAGAAATGCACACCCCCATGTTTATTGCAGCATTACCAACAGAAGCCAAGATGTGGAACATTCTAAGACTTCACTGTTAGATGAATGGATAAAGAAGATAAGGTATATATGTATGACTGAATAGTATTCCATTATATATAGTATTCCATTATATATTATATATATATATTTTTTATATACATACACATTCCATTGCATACACACACACACACACACACACACACACACACACACACAATTCAGTCATAAAAATGGATGATGGTGAAAAATGGATGATGATGGAATACCATTCAGTCATAAAAAAATATGGAATCTTGCCACTTACAACAACATGCATGGATCTCGAGAGCATTATACTAAGTAAAATAAATCAGAGGAAGACAAATACCACATGATCTAATTTTTCATATAAGTGAGAATTTAAAACAAAACAACACAAGAACAACAAAAAACAAGCTTATAAATATAGAGAACAGATTGATGTTTGATAGGAGGAGGGGTGATAGAGGGTGGGGAATTGGTGAAAGCTATCAAAATGACCAAATGTCCTATTATAAAATAATGGGAATATAATATTTAGCGTGGTGAATATAATTAATAATACTGTACTGTGTATTTGAAAGTTGTTAAGAAAAGGTAAAAGAAAAGACTAATTAACATGTCTAATTCTCAGAAAACATATGAAATAGATTTCTGCAAAATAAAGTGTTTTCAACAGTTTGTGAATGCAACAGTTTGTGAAGTATTTTGTGCTTTAACTGTTCATCCTGCTCCATAATAACCATAAATTAGCACAGCATTCACAACAATGCTACAAGGTGCCTGGGAAACCTTTTGCTCTATTAATGAATTCATGTTACTATTAAAAATCCAAATCTATCAGGGGTGAAGTAGGATACTCATTCTTTACAGTGGCAACTGTATAAAAGTTAAACTGCAGAATTAGAAATAGTTTTATTTTTTGATAAGTATTTAATAAGATTTAATTAAATTTTTAGAACCTAAATTTAATGTTGGTTTTATTTAAATAATTTTGATTTAGGGGGAGGAGCAAGATGGCGCAAGAGTAGGGTCCCCAAATCACCTGTCTCCACCAAACTACCTAGAAAACCTTCAAATTATCCTGAAAATCTACAAATTCGGCCTGAGATTTAAAGAGAGGCCAGCTGGAATGCTACAGTGAGAAGAGATCGCACTTCTATCAGGTAGGAAGACGGGGAAAAAGAAGTAAAGAAACAAAGGCCTCCAAGGGGGAGGGGCCCGCGAGGAGCCGGGCTGAGGCCGGGGCGAGTGTCCCCAGGACAGGAGAGCCCCGTCCCGGAGACGCAGGAGCTGCACCGACCTTCCCGGGCGGAAAGGGGCTCGCGGGGAGGTGGAGCAGGACCCAGGAGGGCGGGGATGGCCTCGGGTTCCCTGGGACAGTAACAGACACCTGCGCCCCAGGAGATGCGCCGAGCTCCCTAAGGGCTGCAGCGCGCACGGCGGGACCCGGAGCAGCTTGGGGGGCTCGGGCGGCGGCTCCGCGGAGGGGGCCGCATGCGGGGCGGGAGCAGCTCGGGGGGGCTCGGGGGCGGCTCCGCGGAGGGGGCTGCGAGGCGGGAGCAGCTCGGGGGGCTCGGGCAGAGGAAGAGGCTCCGTGCGGAGGGGGCTGCGGGGCGGGAGCAGCTCGGGGGGGCTCGGGCAGCGGCTCCGCGGAGGGGGCTGCGCGGCCTGGGAGCGCGAATCCACCAGCGCAGGCTCCGGAGCACAGGGCGCCGGGACACAGCCCAGGATCCGGCCTCCTCCGGGACAGGCAGAGGCCGGGAGGGCCCAGGACAGCAAGGACGCTCCTGCCCCGACCTGAGCAGATCAGCGGCCCCGCCCCGGAGCCTCCAGGCCCTGCAGACGGAGAGCTCCGGAGTTCCTGCGGGAGCTGAATCCAGGGCTGCAGATCTGGCCCCGCCACTAGGGCTGTTCCTCCTGGGGCCTCACGGGGTAAACAACCCCCACTGAGCCCTGCACCAGGCAGGGGCAGAGCAGCTCCCCCAACTGCTAACACCTGAAAATCAGCACAGCAGGCCCCTCCCCCAGAAGACGAGCTAGACTGACAACTTCCAGGAGAAGCCAAGGGACTTAAAGTACACAGAATCAGAAGATACTGCCCCGTGGTTCTTTTTTTTTTTTTTTTTTTTTTTTGTTTTGTTTTGCTTTTTGATTTGTTTCCTTCCCCCACCCCCTTTTTTTCTCCTTTCTTTTTCTTTCTCTTTTTCTTCTTTTTTTTTTCGTTTTTTTCTTCCCTTTTTTTTCCTCTTTCTCTTTTCTTTCCTTCTTTCTCTCCTCTCTTTTTCTCTTTTTCCCAATACAACTTGCTTTTGGCCACTCTGCACTGAGCAAAATGACTAGAAGGAAAACCTCACCTCAAAAGAAAGAATCAGAAACAGTCCTCTCTCCCACAGAGTTACAAAATCTGGATTACAATTCAATGTCAGAAAGCCAATTCAGAAGCACTATTATACAGCTACTGGTGGCTCTAGAAAAAAGCATAAGGACTCAAGAGACTTCATGACTGCAGAATTTAGAGCTAATCAGGCAGAAATTAAAAATCAATTGAATGAGATGCAATCCAAACTAGAAGTCCTAACGACGAGGGTTAACGAGGTGGAAGAACGAGTGAGTGACATAGAAGACAAGTTGATAGCAAAGAGGGAAACTGAGGAAAAAAGAGACAAACAATTAAAAGACCATGAAGATAGATTAAGGGAAATAAACGACAGCCTGAGGAAGAAAAACCTACGTTTAATTGGGGTTCCCGAGGGCGCCGAAAGGGACAGAGGGCCAGAATATGTATTTGAACAAATTCTAGCTGAAAACTTTCCTAATCTGGGAAGGGAAACAGGCATTCAGATCCAGGAAATAGAGAGATCCCCCCCTAAAATCAATAAAAACCGTTCAACACCTCGACATTTAATTGTGAAGCTTGCAAATTCCAAAGATAAGGAGAAGATCCTTAAAGCAGCAAGAGACAAGAAATCCCTGACTTTTATGGGGAGGAGTATTAGGGTAACAGCAGACCTCTCCACAGAGACCTGGCAGGCCAGAAAGGGCTAGCAGGATATATTCAGGGTCCTAAATGAGAAGAACATGCAACCAAGAATACTTTATCCAGCAAGGCTCTCATTCAAAATGGAAGGAGAGATAAAGAGCTTCCAGGACAGGCAGCAACTAAAAGAATATGTGACCTCCAAACCAGCTCTGCAAGAAATTTTAAGGGGGACTCTTAAAATTCCCCTTTAAGAAGAAGTTCAGTGGAACAGTCCACAAAAACAAAGACTGAATAGATATCATGATGACACTAAACTCATATCTCTCAATAGTAACTCTGAATGTGAACGGGCTTAATGACCCCATCAAAAGGCACAGGGTTTCAGACTGGATAAAAAAGCAGGACCCATCTATTTGCTGTCTACAAGAGACTCATTTTAAACAGAAGGACACCTACAGCCTGAAAATAAAAGGTTGGAGAACCATTTACCATTCGAATGGTCCTCAAAAGAAAGCAGGGGTAGCCATCCTTATATCAGATAAACTAAAATTTACCCCAAAGACTGTAGTGAGAGATGAAGAGGGACACTACATCATACTTAAAGGATCTATTCAACAAGAGGACTTAACAATCCTCAATATATATGCCCCGAATGTGGGAGCTGCCAAATATATCAATCAATTATTAACCAAAGTGAAGAAATACTTAGATAATAATACACTTATACTTGGTGACTTCAATCTAGCTCTTTCTATACTCGATAGGTCTTCTAAGCACAACATCTCCAAAGAAACGAGAGCTTTAAATGATACACTGGACCAGATGGATTTCACAGATATCTACAGAACTTTACATCCAAACTCAACTGAATACACATTCTTCTCAAGCGCACATGGAACTTTCTCCAGAATAGACCACATATTGGGTCACAAATCGGGTCTGAACCGATACCAAAAGATTGGGATTGTCCCCTGCATATTCTCGGACCATAATGCCTTGAAATTAGAACTAAATCACAACAAGAAGTTTGGAAGGACCTCAAACACGTGGAGGTTAAGGACCATCCTGCTAAAAGATAAAAGGGTCAACCAGGAAATTAAGGAAGAATTAAAAAGATTCATGGAAACTAATGAGAATGAAGATACAACCATTCAAAATCTTTGGGATGCAGCAAAAGCAGTCCTAAGGGGGAAATACATCGCAATACAAGCATCCATTCAAAAACTGGAAAGAACTCAAATACAAAAGCTAACCTTACACATAAAGGAGCTAGAGAAAAAACAGCAAATAGATCCTACACCCAAGAGAAGAAGGGAGTTAATAAAGATTCGAGCAGAACTCAACGAAATCGAGACCAAAAGAACTGTGGAACAGATCAACAGAACCAGGAGTTGGTTCTTTGAAAGAATTAATAAGATAGATAAACCATTAGCCAGCCTTATTAAAAAGAAGAGAGAGAAGACTCAAATTAATAAAATCATGAATGAGAAAGGAGAGATCACTACCAACACCAAGGAAATACAAACGATTTTAAAAACATATTATGAACAGCTATACACCAATAAATTAGGCAATCTAGAAGAAATGGACGCATTCCTGGAAAGCCACAAACTACCAAAACTGGAACAGGAAGAAATAGAAAATCTGAACAGGCCAATAACCAGGGAGGAAATTGAAGCAGTCATCAAAAACCTCCCAAGACACAAGAGTCCAGGGCCAGATGGCTTCCCAGGGGAATTTTATCAAACGTTTAAAGAAGAAACCCTACCTATTCTCCTAAAGCTGTTTGGAAAGATAGAAAGAGATGGAGTACTTCCAAATTCGTTCTATGAAGCCAGCATCACCTTAATTCCAAAACCAGACAAAGACCCCACCAAAAAGGAGAATTACAGACCAATATCCCTGATGAACATGGATGCAAAAATTCTCAACAAGATACTGGCCAATAGGATCCAATAGTACATTAAGAAAATTATTCACCATGACCAAGTAGGATTTATCCCTGGGACACAAGGCTGGTTCAACACCCGTAAAACAATCAATGTGATTCATCATATCAGCAAGAGAAAAACCAAGAACTATATGATCCTCTCATTGGATGCAGAGAAAGCATTTGACAAAATACAGCATCCATTCCTGATCAAAACTCTTCAGAGTGTAGGGATAGAGGGAACATTCCTCGACATCTTAAAAGCCATCTATGAAAAGCCCACAGCAAATATCATTCTCAATGGGGAAGCACTAGGAGCCTTTCCCCTAAGATCAGGAACAAGACAGGGATGTCCACTCTCACCACTGCTATTCAACATAGTACTGGAAGTCCTAGCCTCAGCAATCAGACAACAAAAAGACATTAAAGGCATTCAAATTGGCAAAGAAGAAGTCAAACTCTCCCTCTTCGCCGATGACATGATACTCTACATAGAAAACCCAAAAGTCTCCACCCCAAGATTGCTAGAACTCATACAGCAATTCGGTAGCATGGCAGGATACAAAGTCAATGCCCAGAAGTCAGTGGCATTTCTATACACTAACAATGAGACTGAAGAAAGAGAAATTAAGGAGTCAATCCCATTTACAATTGCACCCAAAAGCATAAGATACCTAGGAATAAACCTAACCAAAGATGTAAAGGATCTATACCCTCAAAATTATAGAACACTTCTGAAAGAAATTGAGGAAGACACAAAGAGATGGAAAAATATTCCATGCTCATGGATTGGCAGAATTAATATTGTGAAAATGTCAATGTTACCCAGGGCAATTTACACATTTAATGCAATCCCTATCAAAATACCATGGACTTTCTTCAGAGAGTTAGAACAAATTATTTTAAGATTTGTGTGGAATCAGAAAAGACCCCGAATAGCCAGGGGAATTTTAAAAAAGAAAACCATATCTGGGGGCATCACAATGCCAGATTTCAGGGTGTACTACAAAGCTGTGGTCATCAAGACAGTGTGGTACTGCACAAAAACAGACACATAGATCAGTGGAACAGAATAGAGAATCCAGAAGTGGACCCTGAACTTTATGGGCAACTAATATTCGATAAAGGAGGAAAGACTATCCATTGGAAGAAAGACAATCTCTTCAATAAATGGTGCTGGGAAAATTGGACATCCACATGCAGAAGAAGGAAACTAGACCACTCTCTTTCACCATACACAAAGATAAACTCAAAATGGATGAAAGATCTAAATGTGAGACAAGATTCCATCAAAATCCTAGAGAAGAACACAGGCAACACCTCAGCCATAGTAACTTCTTGCAAGATACATCCACGAAGGCAAAAGAAACAAAAGCAAAAATGAACTATTGGGACTTCATCAAGATAAGAAGCTTTTGCACAGCAAAGGATACAGTCAACAAAACTCAAAGACAACCTACAGAATGGGAGAAGATATTTGCAAATGACATATCAGATAAAGGGCTAGTTTCCAAGATCTATAAAGAACTTATTAAACTCAACAGCAAAGAAACAAACAATCCAATCATGAAATGGGCAAAAGACATGAACAGAAATCTCACAGAGGAAGACATAGACATGGCCAACATGCATATGAGAAAATGCTCTGCATCACTTGTCATCAGGGAAATACAAATCAAAACTATAATGAGATACCACCTCACACCAGTGAGAATGGGGAAAATTAACAAGGCAGGAAACAACAAATGTTGGAGAGGATGCGGAGAAAAGGGAACCCTCTTACACTGTTGGTGGGAATGTGAACTGGTGCAGCCACTCTGGAAAACTGTGTGGAGGTTCCTCAAACAGTTAAAAATATACCTGCCCTACGACCCAGCAATTGCACTGTTGGGGATTTACCCCAAAGATACAAATGCAATGAAACGCCGGGACACCTGCACCCTGATGTTTATAGCAGCAATGGCCACGATAGCCAAACTGTGGAAGGAGCCTCGGTGTCCAACGAAAGATGAATGGATAAAGAAGATGTGGTTTATGTATACAATGGAATATTACTCAGCTATTAGAAATGACAAATACCCACCATTTGCTTCAACGTAGATGGAACTGGAGGGTATTATGCTGAGTGAAGTAAGTCAGTTGGAGAAGGACAAACATTATATGTTCTCATTCATTTGGGGAATATAAATAATAGTGAAAGGGAATATAAGGGAAGGGAGAAGAAATGTGTGGGAAATATCAGAAAGGGAGACAGAACGTAAAGACTGCTAACTCTGGGAAACGAACTAGGGGTGGTAGAAGGGGAGGAGGGCGGGGGGTGGGAGTGAATGGGTGACGGGCACTGGGTGTTATTCTGTATGTTAGTAAATTGAACACCAATAAAAAATAAATTAAAAAAAATTATTTTCCTAATACTAAGAAAAAATAAATAAATAAATAAATAATTTTGATTTAAAAATTATTTGCACATTACCTTTTAATTTTAGTATTTAATTTAGACTCTTTTAAGGTGAAATAACTTTTTAGAAAATAGATTTTATTTTTTTACATTTAATTTGATTTTTGCATGAATTAAAATTACATTTTTAACTAAGTATTTGGAGAGAATATATACTAATTTTTTATATAAATATAATTGTATTTTATTTTTAATTCTTTCAAGGGAATAAATGAGGTCAAGATAATAGAAAAAATGAAAATGAAAAAAAAAAAAAAAAAAAAAAAGAAAAAATGAAAATGGAGTTCAGAAAACAAATACAACTGAAAAGAAAAAAATCTTCAAAGTGGCAGTTTGATTAATTTGTTAAAACTTGGAAACAATGAAGAATTTGATGCTATCAATCCCAAATTACATGAAATTTGCTAATAGCACAGTGCAGATTTATAATTCATTGAAGGTCAGTTACTGATAAAATAAAATGAGCAAGAAAATTAACTCCACCAAATCCAAATCTACAACTTGAGCAAATCAGGTAAAATCTCTGCAATTCATATGTTTTACTAAATGAAGATTTAACTGGTCAAAAACTAGTTTTGATTGATTGTACACTACATTTGATTATAAACTATTGTTTATTAAAAATATTAGCAAAAGTGTACCAAACATCTAAATGTGGATATTTCAAACCTGAAAGATTAGATTTTTTTTAAATTTACAGAAAACTTTTAATAGAAACATTGTTGGTCATGTGAAACAAGGATAATCCTTGAAATAAATAAAACAAAATCAGGTACCTAAAAGGAGTAGAATTAAGAACAAATATGCCTGAAACTAGTTTCTGTTGTTTTAGTTCAAGGTATAGTCTCAAAGAGAGATTTGAAAAATTGAGCAGCATGCTGCCATTTTTTTTTTATTTTTAAAAATGTTCTAGCATGAAACTTCTTTTTTTTTTTATTTATTCATGATAGACAGAGAGAGAGAGAGAGAGAGAGAGAGAGGCAGAGACACAGGCAGAAGGAGAAGCAGGCTCCATGCAGGGAGCCCGACATGGGACTCGATCCCAGGACTCCAGGATCATAACTTGGGCCAAAGGCAGGCGCCAAACCACTGAGCCACCCAGGGTTCCCCTAGCATGAAACTTCTTTTAAAGTAGATTCCACACACAGTGTGGAACCCAAAGTGAGGCTTGAACTCATAACCCTGAAATTAAGAACTGAGTTGAAATCAAGAGTCAGATGCTTAACTGACTGAGCCACCCAGGTGGCCCTCTAGCATTAAAACTCTTGTGGAAAAGACTTTGAAAACATTGTATGGCATAGATACTGATTTAAGTGATGTTAAAAGTCATATCGTGGTAGTGATTTATACCACTAAATTAAGATATTTAAAAAAAAAAAAGATATTTTGTAATATTTTCTTTAGCAATGATAACTTATCACATATAGTCCATTACAGTTTTTGAACACCATATGTAAAATTATTATTCATTTTTAATCTATACACTACTCATCAGTTATCAACTCTATTAATAATTCCAATATATATTTCCTCAGCAGTGCAAAATGTCTCTAATTTTTAATGAATAAAAATTATGTAAGAATGGCACACTGCCTTCAGAAGGCTACCTACTTTGGTTTTAATGCAAATGGAACAATGTGTGAGAGTCTAGACTGTGCATAGTCTAATGACTTTCAAATAAAATCAACGATTAATTTCATGGAATAAGTGTAAAACTGGTGAATTATGTCTTTATTGATTCAAATTTGCCACTCCATTTAAAGACCACTCAAACAATAGCAATGATAACTAAACTAGTTCCATGTTGATATTTTGCTGACTTTGAGTAATACAAAAATGTAGCTTTATATATATGCCTTTTGATTTTTGAGATTATGAAAGTATATGTGTAAAGATAGGAGTAGTGAACATATTTTATTTAAAGTTATAATCTTGGTTTACAACTTTTTCTGAGACCTAAGGCATAGGATAAAACCCCACTCAGTAGTGCATAGGAGAGGAGTACTGGTTTCCTCATACCTTTGCCAACATGTAGATAGTCATGTGTTCTGCATCTCTTTCTTGCAAAACTTGAATATCTCTTACTTGTAGATTAGAATCTATAGAAAGCTGTAGAATTTGAGTTTATTTTTAATTGGGAATGTTTCCAACATTACACCACATCTTACTTAAGTTTCTTTTTTTTTTTTTTTTTAATTTATTTATTCATGAGAGACACACAGAGAGAGAGGCAGAGACACAGGCAGAGGGAAAAGCAGGCTCTGCGCAGGGAGCCCGGTGTGGGACTCGATCCTGCGTCTCCAGGATCAGGCCCCAGGCGGAAGGCGGTGCTAAACCGTTGAGCCACCAGGGCTGCCCCACATCTTACTTAAGTGTCTGATACATACTCTCTATCAATTGAAAGAAATTGCTTTCTATTCTTAATTGCCTTGACATCATAAGTGCTCTTTTATCAGATTTAGGGATTCTTTATTTATTTATTCCTTCTTTTCCCTCAATTTTGGAATATGAGAATAATGTAGCCAAATGTTTTCTATGTCTCATAGTTTTTCTTTGTATGTATTTTTCTCTATGTTCTAATATGACATCCATGGTGTTGATATTTCTCAATTTTTAAGTTGGTGATATTTGCTTATACATTTACCTTTTGGTGATTCATGCTTAGGGGGAAGGTGTGAGATAAATGGAGTTTTTTCTTTTTTTTTTTTCCCACTAAGATTTAGGAGGGAGGCCCAGGCATTGCTGGTATGGGGTAGTTTGCCTTCAGCACATAGGTGTTTCATTTTTTTTTTAGTGAAACATATGTATGTATGTATGTGTGTATTGGAAGTTTGATTAAGAATGAGATATTTACATAGTTTTACAGTAATGACCTTTTCTCTTTTCTTAATATTTATTAACTACAAAGGAAAAAAAAAGAGTAACTTTTTAGTAGAAAAGCCTGGAAGACATCACCTAATACAATGATCAAAGTTACCAATGCCACAAATAGGATGAATCAAAAGGTGTACAAACCTATGGGATGCAGTGAGAACATGGTATCACTTCTGTGCTATTCCTGCCAAAGATTTGGAACCTGAATTTAATTGTGAGAAAACATCAGACCAAGCCAAATTGAGGGGCATTTACAAAAAAATTGAATAATAAGTTTCAAAAGTATCAAGATGATGAAAGGCAAAGACTGAGGATTTCTTCCAGATCAAAAGAGAATAAAAATTTTCTATGTCCTTGCAACTCTTCTATATTTTTGATTGTTTCAAAATAAAAAATACATTTTAAATTTCATATATATATATAATGATTAAAGCTAATATTTAATACTTTTCCAAGGGCTTACTGTGCATTGTCATTCAATGCTTACAGTAGCAACCCTGTGAAATAGGTACTATTATCATCCCTACTGTACAAAATAGGAAACCAAAACACAGAGGAGTTCAGATAACTTCCTTGTATCTATGTGGCAAGTAAATAATGGAATTGTGTTTTGAATTAAGGAATTCTCATGGCAAAACCCTCCTTTGTAACTACTAAGCTTGCCTGCCTCTTGGCAATTCAGATTTGGTTTCTCTAATCATATCAGTCATCCAAAATTTTATTTCTGTAATTTTGTTATTGAAAATATTCTGGATCTATGGAAATTCTCCTTGATCTGTAATTTTTATAACAACTTGTGTTCATCTATTAATCCCAACATTTCTTTATTATTATTATTTTTAATTATTATTTTTTAAAGATTTTATTTTTTTATTCATGAAAGATATATATATATATATATATATATATATATAGAGAGAGAGAGAGAGAGAGAGAGAGAGAGAGAGAGGCAGAGACACAGGCAGAGGGAGAAGCAGGCTCCATATGCAGGGAGCCCGACATGGGACTCGATCCCGGGACTCCAGGATCATGCCCTGGGCTGAAGGCAGACGCTAAACCATTGAGCCACCTGGGCTGTTCCCAACATTTCTTAAGTCAGAGCTTCCCACCCATGTGCCATGAATGAGGCATGCATGCGTTGAGAAAGTGATTCTTCAGCTCTGGAAGACCAATAGGATATGGGGCAGCCACAGTTAAAGGCCAGGATTCTGTGACCCCTGAGTAGTGCAGACCTACCACTTGCTACAAACACCATTATTTAAGATAAGGAAGCATTTTTGGAATAGTATTTCTCTCTCCTTATGTTTTTTCTATGTTAGATCATAAAAATACAGTCACTTCTCTGAAGAAAATTCATTGTATTTGTCTATAGACAAATATTGTTCTGAAAACCTACACCAAATGGAATAGAAAATTAAAAGCAGAATCTGTTTGATTTCCCATTAGATGGTCTGCTTTCTTTTCACTGCATAGACACTATTTATGTGCTAAACATTTAAAATATTATAATTTTCATCTCTGGTGTCTCTGTATACACATATACATGTACAACACATATACTTGTGGTGTCTTTGTTTAATCAAGCTAAGATATAGTTTTATAGTTACAGCAGGTTGAATTATGCAATTGCCTGTTGACAAGTAGTAATGTGGTACTCTGTAGAACTATAAAAAGTACTGTAAAATACTTTTTCATACATAGTATTTTTGGTAGACTAGGAAAATGTATTACTGCATTGCAGTAAAGAAGTGATTGCCTTTCCAAAATATAACTTGGTCGATAATCATAATTTCTATTAAATAAATGTTCAGACAATCCTGCATCTATCACCTTAAATCCATTTAAAAAGCTTTCTACAGTTGTAGAATGTATGAATAACTTTTATGTTTAATATGGAAACTAATGTTGATGTCTCTCCTGATATGAAAATGAGAAGTCTAATTTTAAGTAATAATTCTGTCAGTGTTATAAAGTGACTAAAAGAGACCTAGGAATGTTGGATTTTAATGAATGTATTACTCAGGGCTGCCTCTGAGTGGAAATGTGATAATTAAAGAATCTTTTCCTCATAACTTAAATGTTAATGTGTTCCTTCTTCCCCCTGCTTTTTCCAGTAGAGCATTCTATCTAAGAAGGGCAAGCCAATTTTAGGAGGATTATGTTCCAGAGATATAGAAGACAAATACTCTAGCAATTTAATACAAGCACTGAATAAAATATTTTACTGATAAATTTGTATGATCGCTGATCTGCTAATTGTGACTGACAGCTGACAATGAATAAGGAATCACTTGCCTTGAATTTCTTGCCAAAAAATAAATTTGTCTTTTCAAGCAAAGAGAAGAGAAGTGGGGGGTTGAATTCATACATATGTAGTCAATATATAAAAGGCAACAGCGAACTCTTTAAAAATTATAAATTGTGGGGCAATTAGTAATTAATGTAAATGGACAAGGGCTAGAAAAGTTAGATATGATGCTGTAGTTTATTTCCGAGGTACTTCTTAGAAATGAAGAGAAGTGTGCCATTCTGGATTTTCCTTTCTCTATAAAGGCCATGTCTTTCTGACCTAGAATGTGAAAAGAGAAAAAAAAATCAATTATCTGATTCATTTGTGAAATACCTCCTTAGCCCCAACTATGTGTCAGGTGCTGGGAAGTAATTACAGATCCAGCAGCCACAGTCCCTATGCTCAGATAAGGTATAGATTGAGGCAAGATAGAGACATATTATCTGACAGCTGATGCAGGGGGATAAATGCTAGACCAGAAGGGACACAAGGAGCCCTGGGGAACAATGTGACAGAGGTATTAAATACTGACTGGCTGTGTTGCAAGTGTCTGGTTAGGAGGTCACCGAAATCTTTCCTTGGAAAGTGATGGCTAAGCTGAGGACTGATGTATAAATAGGAATTAGTCGAGTGAAAAGAGAAAGCAGCATATGCTGAAGCCTGCAGGCAAGAAAGCGCACAGCATAGTTAGGAAACAAAAATAGTCTGACCAACCACACTTTTCATTTCTCGAACATTCTCTACCACTCTGTTTCTTTTCTCTACAGTCTTCTTTTCTCATTGGATTTATGCCTTTTATTTACGTGGCAGATGCTTGGGAAGATTTTGTGGCTCTCAAATATAGCTTTAGTGACAAGAGGTCAGGTTTACCTGCATCCAAGTGTGGGTTTTAGACTTCCAACTTGCCAATGGATATCGGAGAATCACAAGATGCAAAGAACTCATGTGTCCCCACAAGGTGAGGTGTTTTGTTGTCAGACTCAGGCTCCCTCCTCCTCTCTTTACAGTAACCACACTATTAGTCTCTAGGTATGAGTTATTAGGCTGATAGCAGGGAGCTTGACTGCATAGGAGATGGGAGAGCTATGGCTCCCTGATACAGCCAAGTTAGACTTCTGTTATAATTCTTTGATCTGGGCTTGAGAGGAGAGCTATCTTTTCTAGTGTGCTATGAACAATACTGCTGACCACCATGGGGCCTCAGGAGGCCATGACTTCTAAACTGGTGGTAGTATCTATAGATTCAATAACCCTTAATTTTTGCCCAAACAATTCTAGGTGGCTTCAGACAGGGATCTTATTTCCCACAGGCCTTGTGGTTTCTCTGTGCATTTGATACCTTCCCATGTTCTGTTCCATCTCTTACTTATAGTCTTGCTTGATTGGGCTCTGATACCAAATGTGACAATCATGCCCCATATATTTGCTGGAGATTTACTCTTGCTTCCACTGCTCATTGCCATCCATGTTGAGGCTGAGGATGTTTAGTTATGCTGTTACTTATTACAGCCAAAGGTGCAAGAATTTTCTTCTCTTAGGGAGGAAATGTCACATGATTACTCTTGAGATCACATTAGGTTTTTTGGTTGCCTACATCAAGCTCTTTACTTACAGTTGACACATTTTTGACTCAAATTTTCCTTTTTTACCATTTAGGTACTGCTACTAATCCACGCCTCTGTGATCTGTTGTGGTGATGATGTTTTTCTATAGATACTGGCTTTCTCTTTAACCTGTTATGTTTATCTTGTTACATTTAGCTCAATGTTGCAAGCTAGTCTGCTCTTTTTGAATTCTGAATGTGAACCTGTGTCTTTGGTATCTTTCCTTTTGTATCACCTGAAAGTTTGTACATACATTCTTTGCCTTTACCCAATTTATGGTCAGTTGAGCCCTGACCATGGCACCAGCTCAGCTACAGTGGTTTAGTTCAGTGGGAAGCTAGTGCCCACTTAGAACAAGTGAAAACAGCTGAGGGATGAAATGTAGATGAGGCTGGAGTCTTTGACCTTGTCTTGCTCAGTGAGCAATGATTGGCTCTACGTCTACCACTTTGAAGCTCTCAAAACACTTTCCACTTTACTTTAAAACTCTCAGAATAAGAATATTCTTGTCACAAGTCTCTTTCCCTGGAAAATCAGACAAATCAACTATCCATGATCTTTTAGTGATAATTGTCCTCAATGATACAAGGTGATTTACCTACCTAAGGTGTCTTAAAGTTATTTACTCATTTATTTACCCTCAATGATACAACTGTGTACAAAGTGACCTCTCCCATTGAACAAGGAAAAACATATCTACAGACTTAATGTCTCATGGTCTTTTCTGTGAGACTGCTTTTTCTTGATCAATTGGTTGTACTTAGTTTACTGTGGTTTCTCTCATATTCACGTATACTTTGGCCACATGTAGGGCTTTGGACAGAACATGGCATAGAATCCCCACATTTAACCCTCAAAAAGTCCACTTACTAGAATTGGCCAAGGGAGCAGTATTTGTAAGACAGCAAGTAGGGTCCAAGCCAGTGGCTTTGATGACAATAGTATGGTAGGGCGTTGTCCAACTAAATCATAACCATGGTTCCTGAAATGAGGCAAATGGCTGAACTCTTCTTTCTACTCTTATCTCTGGGGTAGATAAATCAGTTAACCTGACCTTTCCTAGGTCAGCTTGGAAAGTCTTTCCTAGGTCTTTCCTAGAAGGTGCTGTAAAATTATAGGTATCTACAGAAGTGGTTCTCCTTAACACTGTATGCATTTCATTAGCCTCATACTAAAAATGCTCTTTCAAAAGAGCTGAGAAAGAGCCTGAGATTTTGTTTTCAAACAGCTTCTTTCTTGATTGCACAGCTTAGGCATGTGAACTATTGGTTATTTATTCCAGTCAGGTGACTATTGCCACAGATGGGTTATTTTTATATCTGAGAGACTTTCAGGGTTGAAATCTATTTCAGGGGCTCTTGCTCCACACTGGACAGAGTTCCCTTGGTCTTAAAATCACTCACCCAGCCAGCACTCCAGTTTCATGAATGAAACCCCATTTAGTGTCAGGTAACCCTCTAGGAATGATGACTGTGTAATGTCTTAGAATAGCTTCTTCAACTGGGCTCTTTTCTTAGGATGAGTCATTCTTCTGTTTGCACATTTGTCTTTACATCTCTTGGTTCCTCACAAGAAGAGTTGTGCAGAGATGCTTAAGAATTATTTATTTAACAGAAGTTAATAGCACTGAAGGTAAGGGAGAAGAAGAAAAATGTTAAGTTTTTGTTCCCTGTGCTTTATTATTATTTATCACTATTGTTAGTGTTAGTGTTAGTAATATAAGGATTCTTATCCTCTTTCTGTGAATGTTTAATGTGTTGGATTTTTGCATATAATGTTTCAGGCTTTGGTCTTCTTCAAGGTAGAGCCAATAAGAAGATTGTTATGGGAAAGAGAATCCAACCATCAAATTTATTTAATTATTTTCAAGTTTTATTTAAATTTTGGTTAGTGAACACATATGGTAAAATTGGTTTAAGGTGTAGAATTTAGTGATTCATCACTTACGTATAACACCCAGTGCTCATCACAAGTGCCCTTCTTAATGCCTATAATCCATTTTTCTTGTCCCTCACCCACATCCCTCCATCAACCCTGCTTGTTCTCTATAGTTAAAAGAGTCTCTTACAGGTTGCTTCATCATATTTATTTGTGCTTTCTGCTTGAGCCAGGATATAAATACAGTTCTCTGCAGGTGAGAAGAGATCTATTGAGATCTCTCAACTCTATTATCTAGTCCTTTTTTTACACTAATTAATAAATTTCAAACAAATTTCATTCTCAAGCTTATGATTTTAGATGAATATCTTCAGCAGGCCCTTTTGAATTCCTTATTTTTTGAAATCTGGGAGGAGTACTAAGAACACAACTTAAGGCTCTGACTTTCTCAGTAGCCCTGTTACTTAAACCTTTTATCTTTCCCTTTTAAAAATCATACAATGTCATACCACAGACCCCAAACTCATCTTGAAGGACATTAGCTTTGCATTTTTAAAGCCTTCATTGGTCGAAGTGCTGACAGATTTTTATTTGTTCAGTATTTGTGGTCAATAAAATGTTTATCATGGTTGGAGCATATAGTTCTTTTGAACTCCCCTTGATACTTTTGATCTAAATAAAACTATTTCACATAAAATATAAACTCTTTCCTCTTCAAGTAGAATGCTATATTGGCAACATAATCTCTTTGGTTCATTTTATAAAAACATAGAAAACATTCTCAAATAATGTAAAGTCTAGGCTAGTGCAAGAAGTGATAATCAGTGAATAGTAATGAAACGCAGCAGATAGCTCCTGTAGCCCAGAAATTAATGCAAAAATTATAAAGCAGCATTGTTTCTCTCAGGAAAATGCAGTCAATGTTTATGTCATATTACCCCCATGGTCAAGTAATAATTCAATCATCTCTGGGCTAATTAAGAATTTCGTAACAGCTTTGAAAAGTAATAATAATTGCCCAAAACAATTTTAGCAAAAGATGTTCTGTGCCACAATGACATTTAGTGCATTCCGAACAGGACTCATTAGATCAATGCAAAGCTTCCTAGAAATAATGTTTTTTTGTTCTCTTTCTACTGTCTACAGGGCATATAAGACCATTCTCATGTGCAACAAGTCAATCATATTTAAAAAAATGTTAAGAAATAATCTCTTCCTATTCCTACTTTCAAGTCAGTCTATGGCAACGCCCCTTTAGATAGCCTTTGAAAATAGCACCTGAGTATAATGCTGGGTTATTTCTGTTTTGCATTAATACATATGCTGAGAAATGAAAAGAAATTTAACATGAAACTTAAACTCTATAATATATAGAGAGACAACCTTACAGTACAATCAAGTGACATTGACTACTTCAAAATACACCCATGTTGCGTTTAGCTAGATTGCTTATCCACAGTTTGTATACTAAACTATATTGGCTATGTCTTAAATAAACTTTTGTACACAAAAAGCAAGTTCGAACAGATATATTTGGTATTTGTTTCTATTTTTCTTTGACACTTATCAGAAACACTAAAATACCCTTGTACCACATTAACTCAAAAATGACAAAACTGACTCTAATCATCTTTGCTTCTGTGGACTTGATGACAATAAGTAAATGCTGTATAGTTATTTACACTGCATGGACTTCCAAATTAGAATGGAAGGAATGAAAAAATACCATTATCCAAGTGGAAAAAATGACCTAGTAGCATAATGTAATTTTCTATTAAAAATTATAATCTTTGCATCACCATAAAAATCCATTTCAAAGGTGCCATTATCTTTGAATCACCTGCCCTGTGCCATCAGAGATGATGAGGACAGAGCCAGCTTCATTGTCGTTTTCCTGCACAATGAGTTTATAAAACAATAGAATGTAGCTCTTTCCACTGCTTCTACTGCAGGAGGCTCTGGCATTTGGCAGTAAAGCCTGCATGCTGAGGGGGGTGGTAACTTGATGTACTGCATCCACCAGATGTGATGCTCGTTGTGCTCGACTTTTCAGCCAAATCTGGAAGATTATTCATAGGAAATTAGATTGTAAATGCAGATAGGATTTTTAATATTCCTGCTGTCCACATTTTTCCAATTGTATAATGGGATGATAACTACGCTTGAGAAGGCTCAGCCCTTACTCATCATCATATAGACAACCTTGGAAATAAGAGAAAGAAATCATTTCTGCCCTCTTTGCATCCCTGAGGAGACTAAGGTAGGTGCAAATGGATTTGCAAAATGGCTCTCAGTACCCCATGCTGGCAGCGTAATTGCTTTGGTAGTACTCTTGTAAAATTTGTCTGTTGAAAGAAGGATACCTAGGGATTAGGCCCTATCTTAAATCAGTACTGTATTTTATAACTGCATCACAATCCATGAAGAAGTAAGATGGAAGGAGGATGGATGGTGGCTGCGAGATTGCCCTCCATTTTTGTTTTCCATCCAGCCACTCCTTTCCTGCTCCAGTCCTGCATTTGTTCCCCATTATACTTCAGCCTCTTGATAAAGTAGGCAAACATTTTCAGTCATAGAAAGACATTTTCTATGTTCAGTTCTCCTGAAGACATAAATCCACTGAGTTCTATTGTCTTCATTACAGAGTGCAGGGACTACTGAATGATACTTCGAGTGTCAAGTTTAGTGTCAAACTAACAGTTTATTATATTTTAAAGACTTCTAAGTTACTCTAAGTATTTTAAAATTTGTGGTTCTTTGATCTGATTGATTGTATTTATCTCTTGAATATACTTCACTGAACAGAACATTTTTACTTTTGAGATTTTTTTTGAAGTTTATTGCTTAATATTTTTCTTTTCCTTTTGAGTGTGTGTGTGTGTGTGATTCTCATACTTCATTTCTTATTTGACAAATGGTTAGAAATGTAACCTAAACCCCTTTGTGGCAAGAGTGCCTGTTAGTCCTGCAACATCTATTCCCCTCTTTCAAGACAATGAACTCCCCTAATTTTAATTAGGCACATAATTCCCTAGAATAAAGACTACACTTCCCAGCTTTCTTTATACTTAGGGTGAGCATGTAACTTAATCCTTATCAAGGAGATGTTAGTAGAAATGTTGTTTGATGGTTTTTAGGATTGTTTCTTAAAAGATGGAAAGAGTATGCTCCTTTCTTTATTGATGTCCCCTAATTTATCTTGTTGCCCAGGAAGCAAATGTGAGTCAAAATTGCCATTTGGAAAGAATTGGATTAGGCCCTAAGAGATGGTTGGCCAGAGAAGTTAAATGAGCTTGATTACCTCAGGATTTGGGGAAAGCAAAGTCTACCTCCAACAGATTCCATGCAGGTGGCTGCTGTATGACTTCTGAACTCTCTAAGGTATAGGTCTGAAATCAGAACTATAACTGGGATATACCATCCCCTCATTCTAGATTACTAAATTTAGGCTAGATTTAGGGAAATGAGGTAGATTAATAGAGATGCAGTTTGTGAAAATAACTCAGACATCTTCTGGGCCTTACTGACTCACAGTAGAAAGATGTTCTGGTCTTGTATCAGAGGTAGTAGCAGAAAATAATGAATTATAAATAATTAACTTTGTGCTTTGATAGTGGAGGCTACAAAGAAAGTAGTAGCATTTATGGCATCCTATAGATTTGTAATATTACTTGAAATCTGGAATTGTGATACCTCCATATTTGTTTTTCCTTTGCAAGATTGTTTTGGCTGTTTGGGGTCTTTTGTGGTTCCATACAAATAGGATCATTTGTTCTAGTTATGTGAAAAATGCTACTGGTATTTTGATGGGGATTACATTAAGTGTATATATTGCTTTGAGTAGTAAGAACATTTTTGTTTTAAGATTTTATTTATTTATTCATGAGAGACACACAGAAAGAGGCAGAGACATAGGCAGAGGGAGAAGCAGGATCCCTTTGGGGGAGCCCATCCCAGGACCCCAGGATCATGACCTGAGCCAAAGGCAGATGCTCAACCATTGAACCACCCAGGTGCCCGGGGACATTTAAATAATATTTGCTTTTTAAATCCATGAGCATAGAGTATCTTTCCATTTGTTTGTGTTGTCTTCAATTTATTTCATCAATGTTTTATAGTTTTCAGAGGGCAGGGCTTTCACCTCCTTGGTTAAGTTTACTTAGGTATTTTATTATTTTTGGTGTAGTAAATAGGATTGCTTTTTAAATTTCTCTTCTTGTTGCTACAGTATTAGTGTATAGAAATGCAATGGATTTCTGTACAATGACTTTGTATTGTACAAACTTACTGAATTTATTAGTTTGAGTAGATTTTTCGTAGAGTCTTTAGGGTATCATGTCATCTGTGAATAGTGAAAGTTTTACTCCTTGCTTGCTAATTTGGATGCCTTTTATTCCTTTTTATTGTCTGATTCCTGCAGCTGGACTTCTAATACTATGTTGAATAAAAGTGGTGAGAGTAGACATCCTTGTTTTGTTTCTGATCTTAGGGGAAAGCTTTCAGCTCTTCAGCATTGAGTTTTATGCTAGATGTGGGTTTTCCATATACAGACTTTATTATGTTGATGTAGGTTACCTCTAAATCTACTTTGTTGAGGGTTCCTATCATGAATAAATGATTACTTTGTCCAGTGCTTTTTTACATCTGTTGAAATCATCATATCATTTTTATTCTTTCTCTGATGTGATATAGCACATTGAATTATTTGTGAATATTGAATCACCCTTGCACATCAGGAATGAATCCCTCTTAACTATGGCAAATGATTGCTTTAATGTATTATTGGATTCATTTTGCTAGTATTTTGTTGAGGGTTTTTGCATCTATGTTCATCAGAGATAGCGGCCTGTAGTTGTCTTTTTTTTTTTTTTTTGTAGTATCTTTATCTGGTTTTGGTGTCAGTGTAATGCAGACCTCAAAGAATGAATTTGGAAGTGTTCATTCCTCTTCCTTTTTTTTTTTTTTTTTTTTGGAATAGTTTGAGAAGAATATGCATTAAGTCTTCTTTAAATGTTTAATAGAGGGCAGCCTGGGTGGCTCAGCAGTTTAGCGCCGCCTTCAGCTCAGGGCCTGATCCTGGAGACCTGAAATCAAGTCCCATGTCAGGCTCCCTGCATAGAGCCTGCTTCTCCCTCTGCCTGTGCCTCTGCCTCTCTCTCTCTCTCTCTCTCTCTGTCTCTCTCTCGGTGTCTCTCATGAATAAATAAAATTTTTTAAAAAATAAATAAATGTTTGATAGAATTCCCCTATAAAGTGTTTTGGTCTTGGACTTCTGTTGGGAGTTTTTTGATTACTGATTCAGTTTCATTGGTAGTAATCTGTCTATTTAAATTATTTATTTATTTCTGACTCAATTTTGGTAGGTTATATGTTTCCAGGAAATTATTTGTGTCTTCTAGTTTGTCCAGTATGTTGGCATATAATTTTTCATAATATTCTCTTATATTTGTATTTCCATAGTGTCAGTTATTATTTCTCCTTTTTCATTTGTGATTTTGTTGAGTCCTGTCTCTCTTGTTTTGATGATACTGGCTAGAGATTTATAAATTTTGTTGATCTTTTCAAAGAACCAGCTTCTGATTTCATTGATCTGTTCTATGATTGTTCTTTTCAGTTGTTTCTGTTTTATTTCTACTCCATTCTTTAATATTTCTTTCTCTCTGCTAGTTTTGGGTTTTGTTTGCTCTTTTTTTTTTTTAGCTCTTTTAGGTGTAATGCTAGGTTATTTATTTGATATTTGTCTTCTTGAGATAAGCCTGTATTGCTTATAAACATCCCTTTTAGAACTGTTTTTGCTATTTTGCAAAGATTTTGGACCCTTGTGTTTTCATTTTCATTTGTCTCCATGTATTTTTTTAAAAAGTTTCTCTTTGATTGCTTGGTTGACCCATTCATTGTTTAGTAGCATGTTATTTAACCTCCATGTATTTGTGGTCTTTTAGATTTTTTCTTGTGGTTGACTTCTAGTTTCATTGCATTGTGGTCAGAAAAGATGCATGAAATGACTTTGACCTTTTTGAATTTGTTGTAACTTGCTTTGTGGCCTTACATATGATCTATTCTGGAGAAAGTTCCATGTGCACTTGAAAAAAATGTGCATTCTGCTGTTTTAGAATGGAATGTTCTGACTATATCTTTTAAATCCACCTGGTCCAGTGTGTCATTCAAAGTCACTGTTTCCCTGTTGATTTTCTGTTGGGATGATCTGTTCATTGATGTAAGTGGGGTGTTAAAGTCCCCTACTATTATTGTATTACCATTCATTAATTCTTTTATTGTTATTAACTGTTTTAATTATTTGGATGTGCCCATGTTGGATGCATAAATATTTATAATTATTATGTCTTCTTGTTGGTTGTCCCCTTAATAATTATATAGTGTCCTTCTTTCTCTCTTGTTACACACTTTATTTTTTATTTATTTATTTTCTTAGAGAGAGAGACTGTGCATGTGTGCATGGGGGAAGAACAGAGGGAGAGGGAAATAGAGAATCTTACACAGGCTCCACACCCAGTGTGGAGCTTGATGTAGGATTTGATCTCATGACCCTGTGATCATGACCTGAGCAGAAATCAAAAGTTGCTTAACTCACTGAACCACCCAACCACCCCCTACAGACTTTGTTTTAAAGTCTATTTTGTCCTACATAAGTATTGCTACTCTGGTTTTCTTTTGACATTCATTTGCGTAATAAGTTTTTCTCTATCCCCTCACTTTCAATCTGCAAGTATCTTTAAGTTTGAAATGAATCTCTTATAGGTAGTATATGAATGCATGTTGTTTTTTTATCCACTCTGTGACCCTGTGTCTTCCTATAGAAGTGTTAGTCTGTTACTATTTGAAGGAGTTTTGATAGGTATGTATTCATTGTCATTTTGTTACTTGCTTTATGGTGGTTCCTTTTTTCCTCTTGCTCTCTTCTCTTATGATAAGAGCTTTCTTTCTTTAGTAATATATTTAGATTTCTTTCTCTATTTTTTGAGCAACTGTTACTGGTTTTTTGATTTCTGGTTATCATTAGGTTTGTAATAATATCTTCTGCATATAGCAGTCTATAGTAAGTTGATGGTTGCTTAAGTTTGAACCATTCTTTTCCCTTCCCCCATGATTTAGTTATATGGTATAATAGTTTATATCTTGTTATTTTGTGAGTCCCTTGAATGATTTTTATAGATATACTTATTTTTACTGCTTTTCTGCTTCCTTACTCTATTTCCACTCACAGGGTCACCTTTAACATTTCTTAAAGGGATGGTTTAGTGGTCATAAATTCCTTTAACTTTTGTTTGGGAAAAGTTTCTCTCCTATTCTGATTGTTAGCCTTACTGGATAGAGTATTATTGGTAGCAGATTTTTTCCTTTCAGTACTTTGAATACATCACACCACTTCTTTCTGGCCTGCAAAAACTCTGTTGAAAAATCAGATGATAGCCTTAAGTGGTTGGTCTTGTATGTAACTGCTTTCTTTTTTTTTTGCTGCTTTTAAAATTTTCTTTGTCGCTACTTTTTGCCATCTTAATTACTATGCATCTTGATATGAATCTCTTTGTGTTGATTTTGTCGGAGAATTTCTATTGTCTCTGGATCTGGATTTCTGTTTCCTTCTCCACATTCAGAACATTTTCAAATATTAGTTCTTTAAATAAATTTTCTGCCCCTTGACTAAGAATCAGAATTGATGGGCGGTATTTGCTATGGAATCCCCCAGGACAGCGTGGACCCTGCTGGATACAGTGTATGGTATATGTAAGTAGTGCTCTATACTTAGTGTAGTCATGGCACTATACTGCAGCTTACAACAAGCAAAATGAAAAGTTGATAGTATTACTAAATTTTCCTCTATCCTGTACATTTCAAAAAAAAAAAAGGCATATGCAATATTTACATTTTTAATTTAGTTTACAGAATGGAACCGAAATGTATAAATGTTATGTTTGCTAAAACTTCACAATGTATATTGGGTCTTTGTACATTTTGCCTGACTTACCTTAAATTTAAAATATTTTTTGCTATATAAACTTTAACAGTTATTAAACAGTGTTTTCTTTTTGGCTACATATTGTTTCTGGATATCAAGATGTTAAATATATTTCTTGCTATTGTCATATGACAAAAGACCTTATCTTGCTCTATCTTCCACTGTACACTCTGTATATAAGGGTCAATGTGACGCTGCTGGAGATGACAATAAATGGATCTAGAATAGTGCATTGTATTTAGTCTATATTGATCATGGATGCTCTCCTTAACAGCCATATGCAATAAAATAAAATACATTATTTATGAAATGAAAAAAAAATTTTCTGCCCCTTTTCCTTTCTCTTCATATCTGGGATTCTTATAATGTGAATGCTATTATACTTGATGGTGTCACCGAGCTCCTTAGGTCTATTCTCATTTTACATGATTTTTTTTTCACCTGCTAGCTTGATTACGTTTCTGCCTTCCTGGTCAGTGATTTGCTTTTCTTCTTTTAAGTCTACAATTTATTCCATCTCGTGTATTTTTAATTTCATTCGTTGTGTTCTTCATCTCTGGTTCTTTAGTTCTTAAGGTCTCAATGATGTCCGCTCTTTTCTCAAATCCGGTGAGTATCTTTATGATCATTACTTTAAATTCTCTATCAGGCATATTATCTCCATTTTTGCTTAGGTCTCTTACTATGATTTTGTCCTGTTTCTTCATTCTGTCTCCTCATTTTATCTAACTCTGTGTCTGTTTCTCTGTGTTACGAAAGACAGCTATATCTCCTGCACTTGAAAGTCATGACTTTTTAAGAAGAGATCCTCTAGTGCCCTGATGTGCAGTGTCCCCTCTTCACTAAAACCTGGCACTTCAGGAGTATGTATTATGTGTGGTTCTTGAATCCTGCTGTTATGGCTCAGCCACTTTTTCCTCAGTGCCATCACCTGTAATGGCTCTCTTTACCTCTTGTGGACCCAGTGGTGTTGGTGGCCTAGTCGAAGGACACTTGGAGCTTGAGTTGAGTCAGATCACATTTGACAGAGATGTAGTAGCATCAAGCTGCAGGGTGCTTTCATTTTGCTGTCCCTTGAGAAGCTCTCATTGATGGCCACAGCCGGTAGTCAGACTAGCTGTCTGCTTACAGCCCACTGCTTGGGCCTCCATCTGGCTGGTGTGTTATCTTTTTCTTTCTCTCTCTGGGGTACCTCTCTGGGGTAAAATGACTAGAGGAGTCATTTTAGAGTGGTGCTGGCCACTGTAGGGGCTGTTTGTGCACTACCAGGCCTATGGCATCACCCTGAATGGGCTCCAGCCAAGAGTGTTTAGGAGAGGACAAATATGCTGAAGAATGGCAGGTGGGTAGAATGGCAGAGCAATGGTGCTAGTGAGCTTTGTGTACTGGTTTTCTCTGTGGGAGGGGCCCTGAAGTGCCTGGACTGAGACAGGCTATCTGGAGGGATAAATTGGTGGAAGCACACAGCCTGGGGGTAGGGTGAAGAGGGCTCAGGCTGCAGTGTTAGCAAGGTAAGTCCCCTGTGGCTGTGTGTGTTTACTCTGGGAGGTGGGGGAGGGGAATGGAGCCTTCCAATTCCTTTCTTCCTAGAGGATTTCCCTAGAGATCCCTGTCCCTCCAGAACAAGCTCTGAGATTAGTAAATAAATCTCTCTTCTGTATGCCCCAGGCACCTTTCAAACTGCTGCTTCTTTGTGATATCTCCATGAGCTGTCCAATTGTGTTGTCTCTTTAAGGGCAATGGGATTCAATGTCTCTTGCCTAGTGACTGTCCCAGAACCAAGCCCATTGTTTGTTTTTTCCTTTCCTTTTCTTTTGTTTCCTTTCCTTTCCTTTCCTTTCCTTTCCTTTCCTTTCCTTTCCTTTCCTTTCCTTTCCATTCCTTTTTCTTTCTTCTTTCTTTCTTCTTTCTTTCTTTCTTTCTTTCTTTCTTTCTTTCTTTCTTTCTCTTTCTTCTTTCTTTCTTTCTTTCTTTCTTTCTTTCTTTCTTTCTTTCTTCTTTCAAGTTTTAAGACTAGCTGGTTATAAAGACTCATGAAATTTCTCCCTCTGGTTCTTGAAGCCAAATATTAGGGGATTAGTCTTCCCTATGTAGCTCCCTGGTGTGCAGGTCTGTTTCTCTCCCTTTTCCATGTGCCTATGGCATCTCTCCCACTGTACAATCCCATAACCCACTTAGCTTCCAACTGTGTCTCTGCCCTTCCTACCCTGTCAACTTGGCTTCTTCTCTGCGTAGTTGTGGGGTCTGTTCTGCTAGTCTTGAGTTCATTTTCTGTGTAATTTATACTAATGTTATCACCTGGTTGTATCCTTAGTATAGTTCATTAGGAAAAAGACTGGTTTAGAGAGCATATTTTTTTTTTATAGAATATGAACACTGGTAAAAATAGTCCTCAGTAGTGTTTGCATTGGCAGTAAAATGATAGAAAGCAAAGTATTGTTCTGTCACATCATTTTTATGCAGTTCTTTTAATCTAAGTTACAAGTAAGAAGACATAAAGAATTTTTTCCCAGCTTTTTATTTTGATGTACTCTCAATAGTTTATTTTTGCTTTTGTTTTCCTTACCTGAGGAGACATAACTATGAAAATGCTGCTAGGGTTGATGTCAAAGAGATTACTGCCTAAGGAATTTTTTATGGTTTCAGGTCTCACATTTAAGACTTTAGTCTATTTTTAAAAAGATTTTATTTATTTATTCATGAGAGACACACAGAGAGAAGCAGAGACATAGGCAGAGGAAGAAGCAGGCTCCTCACAGGGAGCTTAACACAAGACTGGATCCTGGGACCCCAAGATCATGACCTGAGCTGAAGGCAGATGGTCAACTGCTGAGCCACCCCAAGTGTCTCAGGATTTCAATTTACTTTGAGTTTATTTTTGTCTATGGTGTAAAAAAAGTGGTCCAATTACATTCTTCACTATTTATTGAAGAGACTGGCTTTTCTCCATCATATATTTTTGGGTCTTTGGTTGCAGATTAACTAACCATATAAGCGTGGATTTATTTCTGGGTGCTCTATTCTATTCCATTAATCTATGACTATTTTTGTGCCAGTATCACAGTGTTTTGATTACTACAGCTTTATAATATATCTTGAAATCCAGAATACCTCCAGCTTTGTTCTTCTTATTCAAGATTGCTTTGGCTATCCACAGTCTTTTGTGGTTTCATACAAATATTAGTATTATTTGTTTTAGTTATATGAAAAATGCTATTGGTATTTGACAGGTATTGCATTGAATCTGTAGATTGTTTTGGGAAGCCTAGGCATTTTAATAATATTAATTCATCCAGTCTATGAGTATGGAATAGCTTTTCAATTATTTGTGTTATCTTCAATTTCTTTGATCAGTGTCTTATAGTTTTCAGTCTTTTATCTATTTGGTTAAATTTATTGGTAGGTATTTCATTCTTTTTGGTGTACTGTAAATGGGATTATTTTCTTAATTTCTTTCTGCTTTTTCACTATCAGTGTATAGGAATGAAACAGCTTTCTATATATTAATTTTAGTTAATTGAGTTGATTTATTCTAGTATATCTTTGGTGGAGTTTTAGTTTTCTATATATAGTCATTTCATCTGCATATAGGGACAGTTTAACATTTTTTGGTTGCCTTTGTTTTTATTTCTTTTCTGATTGCTGTAGCTAGGATTTCCAGTACTATGCTGGATAAAAATGGCAAGAGTGGACATCCTTGTCATGCATGTTCTTGATCTTATGGGAAAAGCTGTCAGTTACCACTGACTATGATGTTAACTGTGGTTTATCCTACGTGGATTTTATTATGTTGAAGTATGTTCCCTCTAAACCCACTTTGAGAGTTTTTGTCATGAATATATGTCACATTTTGTCAAAAGTTTTTTTCTGCATCTATTGAGATGAGTATATGGTTTTTATTCTTCATTTTATTGATGGAGTACATCACATTGATTTGTGGATATTAAACCAGGAAGGATATTTATTTAACCAAAAATTCTTCAAAATAATAACTCTTTTGATCAACATTTTCTTGTGTATTTGTAATGAGCTTGCTGGGTTTTGCTAACAAATATGCATACTGTGTATATTCCTTATTTTTACTATACATTTGCTTTAACTGCCTTTGCCAAATCATCTAACATCAATGTATTAAAAAAAAAATGCATGACTGGCTCCAGGTAGTAGTCCATTTGGTTTGGACTAGTCTCCAATCAACCTCTTTTCTTTAAAACACAAAGCTAGTAATAATGTACCATTTCTGTTTTTATAGAGTTTGATGAGCTTTAAAATGTTTTGAATTCTTAGGGAAAAGTTGGCCTGTAAATAAAATTCGAGCTAACTTTTATTTTAAATTTGGTAGCTTGGTATAGTTCTTAAATAGGCCCAGTCCTCATATTAGACTTAGGCATTTTATTGTGAGTATTCTGTTTTTGCCAGTATTCTTAAAATAGAATTTGATGGTCTAGGTATTCTTTTTCAGTGGGTTTTGCAGCATTTTCACTTCTGTTTCCTAACAGACATTTTATATATTTCATGTCAATGTCTAATAATCTTCTAGGGGTAACGATGTGCTTTACTTATCATTAAAGGCTAAGGCTATATGGGAAGTCTACTGATATGAACTGTGGAGAGTCAGCAGTATTGCAGTCAATAAGTCAGGGCTGTGTTGAGGGCTCCAAGGAGACTAAATATTTTATTCACAGAGTAATTCAATGTATGTCTGAAGGTTTCTTCCAAGAGTATGCCTATCAGGAAAATGCTGAATATATAATATTAGCAAGAGAAAAGCAATTTTAGCCACATGTATCTCTGCCAAAGTGAGTTGGCTAGTATCCTGTAAGATACACTTGAAGCACATACAGAACTTTATTTTTTAAAGGGAACAATGTAACTCTTCACCTAAAGCTAAAAGCTGAAAAGTGAATTCTTTATCTTGACATACCCTCCCTTTCCCCCCAAATTATAGAGTGAGGAATGTTTAGCCATCCTAGTGATCTAATAGACTAGCTGTCTGAAATAATTTAAAGTGCTTTGCAATAGCTGTGACTATATTCATTGTGAAGTTTAAAATACCTCTTTTCCCCCCACCCACGTGAAAACTTTGGTTTGAACATTTAAATATAGATATCTCTGCTAATAACTAAACTCCTGAAGAGGTTGCCTGTAATATCTGAAAGTGTGTTAAATAGGAAAATAATCAGTCTTCCGTTCTCAAGTTATTGTTACACATTTAGAGACAGTTATTCAATGTCTATAATTTATGAATGAGAGAAAGGGCATAAAACTCTCTTCTAAAACAAATATTACCTCCTATGACCCTCAGGTTTTATTCCTTGGGTAGTCAGGTTTTTATCTATAGGTTGAAATCAGACTACAATCTCAACCTTGACTGTACTTCGGTATCACCTGAGGAGCTTTAAAATGTCCTTGCATCTAGATCCCAGAACCAGAGTTTCTGAATTAATTGCTCTGAAGTATGCCTTAGCCATTGGTTGAGTGACTGTAGAGGAAGCTAAGATGCAGCTTCTAGGTAACCCATTAAAACTCTCATGGTGATTCTTCTACTGTTTGTCATGACATACATGATCCTAAGTCTTATGGAGTCAAAGAGAAGGGAAAACAATATATATTTTTTTAACTGTTAGAGTGGGAAAAGAGATTTGTCACCCATATGAGCTTTTTCCAAAGTAACCTTCTTTAAGTTGTACTACAGGATCATAGCTTTGTATCCATGACTAAGTAAAAAAAAAAAATGACATCAGTAAAACCTCTGACGATTCTGTATACCAACAAAATTTGGTTGACAGTACACAAATCAAAGTAATATTGGGAGACAATTTTCACTGCATCTCTTATGTGCTGCATGTCTTGAAAGCAGAAGCACTATCTTTTGTTCCAGACTCCTTTCCAGGATGTTTGTATAGTGAATAGCTTTGGAAGATAAACACAGTATCTCCTTTTGGAGCAAATGGCTAGCTAGCATGCTTACCATCTACTGTGAACATTATATGTTTGCTAAGCTCAGGATTTTTCTCCAATAATATAAGACACTCTATATTCAACATTTACCTGGGCCTATCATCATTCCTTGTAGGAATGATGGGACAGAAGGAAGTGATGAAAATATACTGATGCTCATGTTTCTTGTTTGGCCAAGAGTAATAAAGCACTTTGTCTCTGGCTCAAGAGTCTCATGTCTTCTCTAAGCATCCATAGAACAGCAGCCGTCTAGATTGTTGGTTTCCCAGTAGTTAAAATTCTCAGACCTTTCACAGTTATTACCAAGTAACAATGCTACAACATTTTTAAGAACTTTAAAGAAAAGAACGCCTGAGTCAAGGGTTATTTTGTTGTGGCTTCCTTAATGTAGCAAGTCTATATAACATGTTTTAACCATGGAGAAGAGCCAGGAATACTGTACTCATTAGGTTTCTTTGAGGTTTTTAGAGATAGAGACCTTCATCTAACCAAGCCATGACTGGAGGACTTGAAAAATGGTAATCATTCAAATTATTTAAGTGGAAATCTAAGAAACTTAAAGTGAGGACAAGTGTTGAAGGCAAGTATGTTAATAAGTTGTAATGAATGGACGACACAACTAAATGCTGGGAGGTAAATAAAAGGATAAAGAGAAATGTAGAATAGACTCATTGACTGCTATGTAGTGAATAAATAATCATAAAAGGATATTATCAAAAGCTAGTCACCTCTACATTAGATGCCTTTTTAGGAAAAAAGAGAATTTGAAGCATTATAAAATGCATGAGTAAAAAAATAACTACTAGAACAGTAATTTAAACTTTACTAAGTAACAAAGAAATACAATAAAACATTAAAAAATAAATTAGAAATGGTAATAACACAAAGTACATACAGTAAATACAGCATAGAATAGGCCAATCATAAGAATTATATCAATAAATATAAATAGGCCTATCTCACTCACTGAAAGGGAAGGATTTTCATATTGGCTTACAAAGTACAGTTATACTGTAAGATAAAGTGATTCACAGTGGCTAAAAAGTAATGGACTAGTGTAGCACAGCACATAAATGTAAACAGTAAAAATATGACCAGTTATCATACTGGTAAAAGACAAGGGAGAAAGCAGGCCAAAAGTAACAGATGAGAAAGAAACATTAGAAAGTAAAGGCTACATTTACGTTGGTGATAAAACAGTATGGATCCCATTGCACCAAACAGCAAAAACTTTACAAGGCAAAAGAAAGGACAGATGCAAAGCAATAGTAAGTAGACTTTAAAATGACATTCTTAGTCTAATACAGATTAAGCAGACAAAAATTAGGAAGTATTTAGATCAAAGCAGCACTACTAGTAAGGTAGATCTTACAGATGTCAAACTTCCTAAAAGCACAGGAACGTTTACAAAATATAAAAACAATAAATTCCATATAACAGAAAAAGTGTAAATAGTAATCTCTTATCACAGTGCAATAAACTAGAATAGTGACAAAATAAAAAAGCCAAAATCACTTTAATATGAAAATCGAAAACCCTTGAAATGGTAAAAGGAAAATAAAAAGTGAATTTTTAAGAATTTCTAAACAAAAATAATAAAACTCTCTATGTTAAACTCTATGGGGTACAACTTAAAGCAGTGACTAGAAGAAAATTCTTAAGCCTAACTTTTTTTTTTAAAGATTTTATTTATTTATTCATGAGAGACACACACACACACACACACACACAGAGAGAGAGAGAGAGAGAGAGAGAGACAGAGACACCGGCAGAGGGAGAATCAGGCTCTGCTCAGGGAGCCTGAAGTGGGACTTGATCCTGGGACTCCAGGATTACGCCCTGGGCTGAAGGCAGGCACTGAACCACTGAGCCACCCAGGGATCCCAACCATAACTTCTTTTTTCAATAAAAAAGAATGACATACATAAGATATATTCCTAGCTCAAATAGCTAGCAAAAAGAAAGGTGTAAGACAGAATAAATATAAAAGCACAATGAGATAGAAAGAAAAACATTAAAACAACAAATAAATTACAATGCTGGCTGTTTAAGAAAAATTCAACAATATAGACCAAGCCCTAACTGGCCTTTAAAAAAAACGTGAAAAACACAAGTCAGCAAAATAAAGTATAAAGGGAAACACTATTGGGAAAGAAGAAATCTCTATCTTTTTCAAAATTTGAAATTCTATGTAATAGTATAATTTATTAAGAAAATATAATCTCCTAAATTGATGCTAATTGAGATTGAAAATTTAAGCAAGCTGAACTTCTTTGGAATAAATAAAGCAAGCAATGAAGAACTATCCCAGTAAAAGCTTCACACTAAGATGACTTCATGGGATGTTGAAAAAAAAATCAGAGAAACTTGATCCCAGTTCTGCTTGAAATATTCCAGTAAATAGGAAAAAGATAGAAAACTTCCAAATTATTTTTATGAAACAAGTATAATACTGTTTCTGAACTAAGAATGCCAAAGAAGTAGTGACTATGAATGTAAGAGTTCTCAATCAAATATTGCTACACACAACCTAACACACATTAGAAAAGAATAAACAATGATGAGTGGTGAGACAATGGGTGCTTTCCTTCTAACGCTGAGAATAGGACAAGGATGTCCTCTCTCACTACTCCTACTCAACATGGTTCAGGAAGTCCTAGTTAGTGCAGGAAGAGAAGGAAAAAATTTAAAATATACACATGTTGGAAACAAGAAATAAAACTATTTTTTGTAGATGATAGATTGTCTATACAGAAGATCTGAAATCTACAAAAATCTCATCAACGTGCACATATACTAAGACTTCAGGACACAAAGTGAATATATAAAATCAATTGCTTCTCTATATATCAGCAATGAAAAACTAGAATTGAAATAAAAAGATAGCATTTTCAAAAACCTGCTTAAATACAAGTCTAAGAGAAAATATATAGGATCTATATGTCAAGAATGATAAAATGTTGGTTAAAAATCAAATATTTTAAATAGAGGTATAGAATATATGCATGTATTGGTATGACTCAATATTGTTGAAATATTCTTTCCAACTTGATTTCTGAATTCAGAACAATCCCTGTCAAAATTCCAGTAAACTATTTTGTAAATATAAAGAAACTGATTTAAAATTTATATATAGAAAGGCAAAAAACTTAGAATACAATACTAAAGAAGAAGAACAAAATTGGAGGACTTGCAGTACTGGATTTTAAGATTTCAAAAAAACTATAGTAATTATGATGATGTATTGGCAAAAGTCTAGATACATAGATCAGTGGAAGAGAATAGAGAGCCCAGAATTAGACCCACATAAATACAGCCAACTAATTTTTGACAAAAATACGGAAGCAATTTAAAAGAGAAAAGATAGTCTTCAACATATGGTATTGAAAATATTGTTCATTCATATGCAAAAATGTACTTAGACACAGACCTTATACTTTCACAAAAATGAACTCAAAAGGCATCATAGACTAGTGTAAAATTCAAAACTATAAAAGTTTTAGGAAGCATAGGAAAGAAAATCTACATAACCATGGGTTTGGTGATGAGTTTTTAGGTAAAACACTAAAAGTACAATTCTTAAGAGAAAAAAAAAATTGTTGGAGTGGACTGTAGGGAAAAGATCTGAATAGACACCTTACCAATAAAATGACAAATATTCATATAGTAAGATGCCCAGCAACATTTGTCAAAAGGAAAATGCAAATTAAAACAATAAGATATCATTATATACCCACCAAAATGGCTAAAATCTGAACAACTAAAAATACTGACTGTTGTGTGGAAGAGCAATGACTTTACCACTCACTCATTGCTGATGAGAGAGCAAAATGATGCAGCTATATAGGAAGATAATCTGGTAGGTTTGTTTTTTTTCTTTTAAAGCTAAACCTACTGTCACCACACAGTCTGAATTACCTATCTAGATATTTAACTGATTTGAAAACTAAGTCCACATTCCACACAAAAATAACATGCAAACATTTATAGCAACTTTATAAATGATTGCCTAAAACTGGAGGCAAACAAGGTGCTTTAATATATGACTTGGTAAACAAATTGTGGTACATCCATACAATGGAATGTTATTCAAGAATAAAAATGAATGAACTGCTAAACAATGAAAAGACAGGGAGGAACTTTAAATGCATATTACTAAGTAAAAGAAGCCAGTCTGAAAAGGCTACATAGTACACAATTCAATTTGTGACTTTATAGAGTAGGCACAACTATAAATACACTGAAAAGATCAGTAGTGCCAATTGCCTAGGATGATGGAAAGAGCTAGAGCCAAATAGGTGGAGCACTGAGGATTTCTTTGTAGGGTGATGACACTTTGCTGCATGACACTGTAATGTTGCATGCTGACATTAGATAATTGATAAATGATTAGAATTGACTGTGCAAAGAAAGAAGTTAACGTATACAAGTTAAAAATCATTCATTTAAGAGGTCAGGGATCCTAGGATGGAAAGCAGAATATGACACTATAATCGAAAGGAACTACAAATGCGTGCAACAGCCTCACTGCCAAAGGTAGGGGGAAAGGGTGCTGATCTAAGTAACTTTGGAAATAGTGAAGTCTGTAGGCCTAAAAGCAAAAAAGAGCTGGATGTAAGCACTGTTCTCTAGATTATAAAGTCATATATTTCAGGCATGTGCGTTAACAATTCTGAAACCACTATACACACATAAGAATTGAAAATTAAGTAAAAGGATCAAGGAAATCCAATTTGTCACTGGTGGCTTAGATAAGCAAGAGCAGAAGGCCAAAATGGTCCATACAGTAATGGATTAGAGCTGAAGACATTGGTATGAACTCATGTTTAGCTTATAATAGATAAAGATGGATACATTTAGAAATATGTATAGCTATGTATTATATAAATGGTTTAGTGTACACATACACATTTCTTGCCTTCTAAGCTGAGAAAGCCTAAAAGAAATGACACTTTGTAGCAGTGAACACACCCAGCACCCAGATCTTGGTTTCTTTCTTTTTTTTTTTTAATATTATATTTACTTATTCACGAGAAACAGAGAGAGAGAGAGAGAGAGACAGAGACAGAGACAGAGACACAGGCAGAGGCAGAAGCAGGCTCCATGCAGGGAGCCTGACGTGGGACTCGATCCCGGGTCTCCAGGGTTACACCCTGGGCTGAAGACGGCTCTAAACCACTGAGCCACCCCGGCTGCCCAGATCTTGGTTTCTAATAACATTCTTAGTAAAAACAAGCCAGAGCCCTTGGAGAAATGGTTAATTCTAGAGTTGCAGCCATAAATATACAAGATGACCCTGGAGTATTTTGTAGAGCCAGAAAGGAAGGAAGTGCTCAAGAAAATACTATGCTGGAGGTATGTTGAAGGAACATAGGAGTCCAATGAAAGAGCTCTCAGTGGACAAAGGTAGAACAATCTGAACAACAAAATTAATAAAATGTTATTGGATTATAATTTGAAGTATAAAATAAAAATAAAGAGCTAGTTTTTGTAGGTAGTTACTCTCAAGGACGTGAATTTCCCATGCCTTAAGTATGGGCTACACTTAGTAACTTCCTTCCAATGAGAACATAAAAGAAGAGGAAATGGGTGGAGTGCCTTTAGGATGGAGAAATTTGATAAACCCTTCAGTGATCAGTGTTACAATCAGCAGTGAGAAGTCATATTGGTAATGTAATCCTTTATATGATGTGATGTGAAATGAAAATGCATTTATTTCTGTGGTCTTCCTCTTTAAGGTCTATAATCCTGGTCCAATCATGAAAAGGGAAAATCAGACAAATCCTAATCCCAATTTTCCCAATTAAAGGAAATTTTCTAAAAACAAAGTCTGAGGGGCTCCTGGGTGGCTCAGCCAGTTGAGTGTTTGCCATTGGCTCAAGTCATGATCTCAGGGTTCTGGGATTGAGCCCTACGTTGGGCTCCCTGCTCAGGGATGAGTCTGTTTCTCCTTCTCCTTCTGCTCCTCGCCACTCTCATGGTCTCTCTCTCTCTCTCTCACAAATAAATAGATCAATCAATCAAACAAACAAAAACAAAGTCAGACCTGAAAGTAAAAAGAAAAACAAAACAAGATTTTTTTAAAAAAGGAAAGTCTGGGAAACAACTAATAGGAATTTAAATCATGACATCTAAATGTAGAATCTGAGGTGCATGGTTGGCTGTGACGGTTATGTGACTATTGATTTCGGCTCAATTTTTAAAAATTTTATTATTATTTTTTTGCTTTTGACACATTATCAGTTTTTATTTAAAAACATGGTAAAAACATGGTGTTCAATAAAGCCAAGTCTGGGATGAAGGAAGTGCACAGACACCACACTGCAAGCAGTAAAGTGCATCTGAAAGAAAACAAGTATGCTGTCCTGTTCCCCCGTGCTCCCAGAAGTGGGCAGGCTGTGGGCACGAGCCCCAGACTCTGGGCCTCGGGTGCCCATAAGGGCCAGGATATGCCAGACTACTGTGTCGCTGAGGTGTGGAGGATCAAGTTGGGAGACCAGGACCATGGGAGGCCAGCTGGGAGCAAGCCCTGAGCTGGGCTCTGCAGCATGGAGCCTGCTTAAGATTCTCTGACTCTCTCTGGAAAAAAAAAAAAAAAAGTAAAATCAAAATCTGATGGGTTCCTAGAGTAAAAACTGTACATTGGTTAAAAACTAAAATTAAAGAAATACAAATGAACATGGAATTTAGTTAATAATGTATCAGTACCACTTCATTAATTGTCACAAATATGCCACACTAATGTAAGATATTAATGAGGAAAGTGGAGTGGTTAAAACAATAAAACTATATTATCTTTGTGAGATTTATGTATATGCACATCATTGGATAAGCAATTCCATCTCTAGGAATTTACCCCAATGGCCATCTTGACAAATATTAAAAAAAAATATGCAAAGTGTTGTTTACTGTGGTATTATTTGTAACCTCAAAATATAGACTACACCTTAAACATCTTCCTATTTGAAATTTATATTCATAAAATTGGGGTGATGCAGTGGTAACAAGGAATGAAGATGCCGTTTATGAACTGATATGGAGTGAAGTCCAGGATATAATAAGTTGAAAAAGCAAGGTTCATAGGATGTATATGACATGCTTCTTTCTTTCTTTTTTCTTTTTTCTTTTTCTTTCTCTTTCTTTCTTTTTCTTTCTTTTCTTTCTTTCTTTCAAACAGGGGAATTAATACATACATATCTGCTTACTTTTGCATAGAGAAACACAGAATTGTTAAACCAGAAACTAAAGAAAACAGTTACATGTAAAGATACGTGGGGGCAGGCCAGAATGTAGAAGGTATAGAGAAAGAAGTGAAGTTTTTCTGAATATGCCTAGTTATATGGTTTTATATTATGAATCAAGCATACTTACATACTGAAAAATATGGGTTAAAAAAACCTCAGAAATACACAAAAAAGAAATGTACTCAAAATGATGATAGAACCAGAGTAAATGATTCAAGTAAGCATTGAACACAATACTCTTGCTGTGTATGTTTAGTGGGATATGTTCTAGGTCTCATACAAAACCCCAAAACTATAAAGAATATTAAACTTAGTATGTTTGCTGTTAGAAGTGGTATTGGTATTGTATTTATAATACTATTCTGTATGGACTGTAGGATAAAGTAAATGTGTAGGCTCTTGTTGGATTTTTACTGTGGGTGAGAGGAGAATCAATAATGGAATGGTAAAAGTTAAGAATTCTGTACTGAAAACATTTAAGTATATTTGTGTGTGTGTGTGTGTGTGTGTGTGTATAATCCTATTCAATGCTATATATATGATCTCATACCTACTTCAACAAATACACATAATTATATATATATATACATATATATATAAAATTCAACAATATGTATATGAATACACACATCTAATTCAAATGTATGTGGGTGCTCTCCTAGCTCTGTTCCTAAAAGTGTCTAGAAGCAATGACAACCCAGTTGCAATGAGCAACTAGTAGTAGAATCTAGTGATTTCTTTTTTAAAAACATTTATTTGTTTATCTAATTTTTAAATTTTTAAAATTTAAATTCAATTAACATATAATGTATTATTAGTTTCAGGGGTAGAAGTCAGTGACTCATCAGTCTTATATAACACCCAGCACTCATTATATCACATGCCCTCCTTAATGTCCATCACCCAGTTACCCCCTCTCCCTCTCCCCTTCAGCAACCCTCAGTTGGTTTCCTATGATTGAGTCTCTTATAGTTTGCCTCCCACTCTGATTTTGTTTTATTTTTCCCTCTCTTTCTCTATAATCCTCTGTTTTGTCTCTTAAATTCCACAAATGAGATTGTATGATCATTGTCTTTCTCTGATTAACTTATTTTGCTTAGCATAATACCCTCTAGTACCATCCAGAATCTAGTGATTTCTAAATACTATTCCTTAGTAAAAGGATTTTGGACTCCTTAGAAAAATGATTGATTTCATGTCTGACTAAGGAAAGGACCAAGCAAGACTGGAACATCTTGTTATGACAGAGGGCATGAAAAAGGTTAACAAACAGTCAGGTCAGAAGGATGTAGGAGCCAGTACAAAGCAGTCCAAATCTGGCATAATTGAGCTTCAAAAAGAGTAATGATGGTAATAGAGTATAAAATATTGAATACATAAAAAAAGAAACATGAGCTCCTAGTGATTCTACAGAAAAAGTGAATTATAACAGTTATAAACAGAGTAAGAAAGAGACAAGGTGGAAAGCTCTTTACAAAATAATGTCAGCTAATAAAAATGGAAGAGGATAAAATTTTGTATTTTGTAACTCCCAATCTGTTTAAAAGCATAGAAAATCAATCCCCCCTCCCATGATTCCTTGATTACAAAGGGTAAATTTACCTTTATGACAGAAAATTTAAATGAACCTTTCCATTGCCTATGGAGGGACAGTTTCTGCTGTGATACAGTGGTATATAGTATCACCAATGTTACACTTTTTCCTAGAAAAATTTGACCTGAATCTTAACTGATGAATTGATAATGTAAATGACCTCCTCTGTAGAACAACTGATCTGAACTCAAAAGGACTCAATGGTATCAAGAACAAAGGGAAGAAGAAGAATTGTTCTAGATTCTAGGAGACCAAGGAGACATAGTAGCCAAATAGAGGGTGTACACATTGACTGAATTTCAGATAGAGAAAAATAAAATATAAGGGATTTTTTGAAATAATAAGGAAATTTCAGCATAGATTTCTTCCTGGATGATGCTATATTAATGTTAATTTTCTAGAGTGTGATAATGGTATTATGGTTTTTAATGAAAATGTTACTGTTCTTAAGTCTTGATACATATTTGGGGATGAAATGTCATGATGCTTATAACCTACTTGAAGATGGTTTAGAAAAATGAAAAAATACATGTGTGTACAGGTATTTATATGTGCATAGATATATATGTATGTATGTATATATGTTTATCTGTAGGGGTGTATGTTTGTGTGTGTCTCTATGTGTACGTGTGCAGAGAGAGATTGAAAGAAAGAGAGCAAGAAATAGAGACAGAAAGGAGTGTTTTTGTTTTCTTTGGGAAATTACTGATCATATGGTAATTCTATTTTTAATATTTTGATGGATGTCCATAAAATATTTTCACATATTTTTCAATGACTGTACTAGTTTGCATTTCCACCAATAGCCCACAAGTGTTCCTTTTTTCTTCATGTCAATAAATACTCATTACCAATACTCATTATTTTTTTATTTTAGCTGTTCTAACAGGTGTAAGATGATAGCTCATTGTGGTTTTGATTTGCATATCTCTAATGATTAATGATGTTGAGCATCTTTTCATAGTATGTTGGTCATCTGTGTGTCTTCTTTGGAAAGATTTTCTATTCAAGTCCTTTGGCCATTTTTTAAAAATCAAATTGTGTGTGTGTGTGTGTGTGTGTGTGTGTGTGTATTGAGTGGTATAAGCTCTTTATATAGTTTGGATATTAGCCTTTTGTTGGATATACCATTTACGAGTATCTTTTCTGATTCATTAATTGGCTTTATCTTTTTTTAAAAAAGATTTTATTTATCTATGAGAGACTCAAAGAGAGAGGCAGAGACACAGGCAGAGAGAGAAGCAGGCTCCTTATAGGGAGCCCCATGTGGGACTCGATTCTGGGACTCCAGGATCATGCCCTGGGTCAAGGGCAAGTGCTCAACTGCTGAGCCACCCAGGCATCCCAGTTGCTTTATCTTTTTGTTGATGGTTTCCTTCATTGTAAAAAACCCTTTAGTTTGTTGTAGTCCAATTAGTTTGATTTGACTTTTATTTCCCTTGCTTGAGGAGACATATCTAGGAAAATGTTTTTATGATCTACATCAAATAAACTACTGTCCATGTTCTCTTCAAGGAGTTTTATGGTTTTAGGCCTCACATTTAGGTCTTTAATTCATTTTGAGTTTAATTTTGTATATGGCATAAGAAATTGGCTCAGTTTCCTTCTTTAGATAGTTCTGCAATTTTTCCAGCACCCCTATGTTTTTGCAGCATTATTTACAATAGCCAAGGTATGGAAGCAACCCAAGTGTCCATCCATAGATGAATGGATTAAGTGATGCGGTTGTGTGATGCTGTGTGCATATAGAGATTGCTCAGTCATAAAAAGGAATGAGATCTTACCATTTGCAGCAGAATGGACAGACCTAGAGGGAATAATGTTAAGTGCATTTAGTCAGAGAAAGACAAATATCGTGATTTCACTTATATGTAGAATTTAAGAAACAAGACAAATGAAGAAACAAAAAAGATACAAACACAAAAACAAACTCTTACATACAGAGAACAAAGTGATGGCTACCAGAGAGGATATGGGGTGGGGGGTGGGGGGAGGTGGGCATGGGTGAAAGGGATAAAGAGGATTAAGAGTACACTTTTTGTGATGAGCACTGAGTAGTGTAAAGAATTGTTTAATCACTATATTGTACACCTGAAACCAACATAACACTGTACGTTAATTATACCTCAATAAGAAAGGTACATAGGAATTCATTATGCTATATTTATACTTGTAAGTTTTAAATTTTTAAGTAAAACAACAAATTAAGGCAACAGCAACAAAAAGGATTCTCTAACCAGCTGCCATATCTTTCTTTTTTCTCCTTTTGAAGTTGCCACTGCAAGACCATAACTCTTGTCTTTGGTCATTTGAAAACTTACCTTTGCCCTGTGAATAGCTTTTATAATATGACCTTCTAGTGAATTTTACATTATGTCCTTGAAAGGAAATAGGATAATGCTCAAGTGAATCATTGAAATATTTAACACACTCTGAAAAGTGATATGAGATCAGAAAAGTGTGGTTGTCATTTTCTACTTTTCTCATTGTGGATGTAACCTGGGAACCCTGGAGAATTCCTGTAATCGGTTATGGTGGTAGCATCAGATGATACAGTTGACATGTCTTTTATATCTTCATTATATCTTCTAAGATGCACTGGGTGGTCTTTCAAATACTCTATGTCAGCTCCAAGGATATTTTAATTTGTAATATAATTTTCCTGAAATAAAACATTCTCAAATAAAAAAATAAAAATATTCTCAAAATTAAAAAAATACTAGTACATTGTCAAACTGAGAATTATTATAAATAATAAATCTTCTTGTGTTTCCTCAACTGTATAGTCAGTTTTAGGTAAATTTAAGGAAATTTAATTTCTTATAAAATAATTAGGCAAGACTTTCAATATTATTAAAAAATACACTTGTGCAAACTATTAGATAAGGCAAACATATTTTCAAAAAAGGAAATTCAATCCCTAAAAGTTAATGTAATGATAATTGATCCTAACTAGTCCTGAGATTTTAAAGTTATGAACCAATTAAATAGAAAGGAATAAAACCCCGAATATTTCGCTTCTTGAGATCTGAAATGATTTATTTTTTGCTGGCACGTTCCAGATTTATATTCCTAATACTTAATGTCCTTCTTATACTGCTTACTGAGAGGCAGAGCTGTAGCATTTGAAAATAACTTGAAACACAGTGACTATCAACTTAATGTTGATTAAACATGTTTCATTTCTTTGGAGTCTTGCCTCCAACATATACTATGGAAACATAATTGGCCTTTCAGAGAAACCTCCAGAACTTTGTTCTGGAAAATAGGAGGACCAGCTTGTTCTCAGAGAGCTATCTGATGAGTCCAGTGACTCATGCTGGAAATATCTATAGAATTTATGTCACTTTATTATTTTAGTGATAAATATTCCATGATCTGCTATGCCTATACATTAGTATCCTTGTCAAAATATATTGGAGACCATATAATTTTGGTAATTGGACAGGTTTAATCACAAATACTTTCTTTAAGTCTCTGTTTTTCTTTCTCTGTTTTTCTATCTTTCCATACTCATAAAGGACATTTTTGAAATAGTAGGAAAATTTATATGACTACTCAGGGGTCACGAGATCATGAAGTTTAGAAGCCACCATATTAAGTTAGACTTTAGTAGGGGAGGTGTATAACCTACTGCTAGGTAGCTTTTTATTATCAAATCTTTTCACACATCCATCATATTGTTTAGCAAAAATACTATGATTTCAGTGAAGAAATATCCTGCTCTTAAAAAAATATCATTTATTTGTTGGAAGCTCTGTATACATCACAGCCTGATATTAGAAAGAATACAGATAGTGGACTAAATTCAAAGCCTAAACTGTTTTCCACAGCATGGCATCCTTGGAAGTAAAAAGAAAATGTAACTTTGGGCCATTATGTGTTTTGTGAATGCAAACTTAATAATTTTTGCTATTGATCACACTTAAAAGTTTTTTTTTTTTTTTTCCTCTTCCCTATTGCTGGTCCCCTGTGGCACATTTATATTAGGTTTCAAATCCTGTAGTTTTTTATTTATTTTTTTAACACTGTGGTCTTAGAATAGCCTAAAAATAGAGATTTGTTCTGTTGTGATAATCTTCCCACATTAAACTAACAAAAAAAACTTGCATGGGATTTCTTGCATTCTATTTGAGCAAGTGAAAATAGCTAATAATAAGAATTAGGAAGATTTAATTTTTTAAAAGGCTGCATCTCTTCATTCAATTAATTTTATTGTGTCTATTGTGTACCAGGAATTATTCCAAGATGAGTGAAGTCTAAAAGGGGAATTGAAGAGTTTTCCTCTGATACTAAATATGATATTTACCATACTAAAGTATGTTTTGAAAGCATGTATATTTTCATTAAGAATTGAAGAAGACCCAGTTTTGTGACAAGGTAGGATCAAAATAATCACAGCTCTTAGTATATATATACCACATCATTGAAAACCTAGAGTTTATTGGGCTGCTTTGTTGACTTCACTTTATGTATCTCTTTAAATAATCTGGATTAGCCACATAGCAATTTCTTTATTTTGAATAAATCACCCAACTTTCCTTGACTTACACTTGTACATAAAATGAACTGCTTGCTAGGGTCCCTTGACCTATATGGTTTCAGGACTTCTTTGGCTTCTGGTCTGGACTAGTGGTTTTGGATGTGATATCTCTAACACAATACAAGTGATTTAAATAACATTGTAGATTCTCCAAAAATGATTAGTTTTGTGATCGGTGTGTTCAGTTTTCTGGATTCATTGATGCCCACTCTAGTGTGAAGGATGTCACTGAGTGATGTGTGGAATTTCTTTATCTTCTGGAGAAATATGGGGACTACAGTCTTATTAGAGAGGTACCATGCAGTAACTTTGAGAAATTTAATTTTTGCTAAGTTAATTTTCATAAACCATGGTATAATTGGAAATGACATTCTTCTCATTTAAAATGGGATGGAAACGTATATTGTATCTATTCACATGAGAACTCTTTAGAGTAGAAATTGGAAAGTTGATCATTCTAAAATTCTGAGTAGAAAAATTTTTCTAAATTTTATCAAACTATAACTTTAAGAATGTTTTAAATGGATAATTTTCCTAGGGTTTAGAAGATTAAATGAATGGTAGCTGTGTTTTATGTTAAAATTTTGTAGTAGACCTAAGACCTGATTATTCCACTAATCATTGCCTGACTGGCAATGATTTCTAGGGGGTGTTTATAAATAAGTGTTTGGATATTCTTGTCAGTCTCAAAATAGAATCTAGACTAGTGTATCAACATGGTTTAGAAGTGCTCTTCATCTTTATAGTTAGCCAATCTGGAATATGAAAGAGCTTTTCTCATTTTATGAAACTAACAAAAGAAACTCTTTGAAGTTTAATAAATCTTTTTGAAGTAAACCTGAAGATGAAGCAGAACATCTCAATGCCTTTAGTTTCACAGCCCAAAGCACCATTATTTATAAAATTATAGGGCCTGGCCTGTTTTACCAGGACCATGATCCATTTGGCTACAGAAATGTTAACAGCTTTTTAATGATTCTACTACCTGCACAAATCATAGACCTTTAAGATAAGTGAGGAAAAAAAATAAATCTTTCCTATCAGTCATTTCTTCTTTATAAAACTTCTTTCAGGGAAGCCTGAATGGCTCAGCGGTTGGTTTAGTGCCGCCTTTGGCCTAGGGCATGATCCTGGAGACCCGGGATCGAGTTCCGCATCGGGCTTCTTGCATGGGGCCTGCTTCTCCCTCTGGCTGTGTCTCTACCTCTCTGTCTCTCTGTTTCTCATGAATAAATAAATAAAAATCTTAAAAATAAATAAATAAATAAAACTTTCACAGATATTTCATGTATTTAGATTTCCTAATGCTAGACTGAAGTTGAAAAATAATTTTGCTTTCAAGCAATTACCTAAAAATTTTTGCCTCCAGTGTGAGAAACTAAGTATCTGAAGAAAAGGAATGGGAAAGAGATTTTTTTCAAACTGTGTTCCTTTTTGTGCCTCTAATGTATAAGTTCTATGAATTTAAGTGTGTGTGTGTGTGTGTGTGTGTGTGTGTTTATGTGTGTATAAAAACTGATGATGAATAGGTAAATAATTTGGTTGTGGGACTCATCCACCAAAAGTATATTAAGCTAGGGGTTGTGTTAAAAAAAAAATGGAAATGTTTTCGTAGCCAAAACTGTAATTAAAGAAACACTATTTTGTACTTCTAGATTTCTATCTATTTCTCTTTAATATTCAGGTTATTACTGAAATCAGTGATCCAATAACATTTTAGATTATAATAAAAATGGTTCTCTTAAAGCAATAAAAGAATAGCATCCTGACTGAGTAGTTTTCAGAATAAAGAAGCAAACATGGTGTTCCTGAAGGATCAGCAAAGAAGAGTGGTCTGCTGATCCTAGCATTCAAAGTAGGGGAAGACGCTTCCAGTTCAGATAGTTGAACCTTCTTTTCATGATAGTAGACCCTAAAGCCCCTGGGATCCATTTTTCTGCATGAACCATTTATTCTCTTTACCATACTTAGGGCTTAGGAAAAATGATCTCTTCCAGAGTTATTATGGGGCACACAAAAATGCTCAACAAAGTCAAACCCAATGTTATCTGTTTTTTAAATTGGTCTTCCTGGATCTTAAGTGATAGCTTGCTATGGAGGTATAGTTTAATTTAATCTTTTAAATTTATTTTTTGATGTGTACAATTCCATGCCATTTAGTATATATGTACAACTATGGCTACTATCTGATTCTAGAACATTTTCATTACCCCAAAAAGAAGCCTACAAATCATTATAGACACTTTCTATTTCTCCCTCCTCCTAGTCCTTGATAGCTACTAATCTGTCTCCTGTTTCTGTGATCTTTTTTTTTTTTTTTGGCCTATTCTGAAATTTCGTATAAATGAAATCATATAATAAAGGACACTTTGTGTCTTTTTTCACTTAACATGATATTTTCAAGGCTCCACTCATATTCAGCATGTATCAGTATTTCATTTCTTGTTATGGCCAAATGATATTTCATTCTAGAGATGTAACACATTTTGCATCCATCAATTAATGGGCATTTGGGTTATTTCCACAATGGGGCTGTCATGAATAATGCTGCTATAAACATTCATGTACAAGTTTGTTTTTTAGACTTATATTTTCAGTTCTCTGAGGCATAAACTTATACACTGAATTGCTGGATATATGGTAATTCTGTTTTAGAACTGCCAAAATATTTCCCAAAGTGGTTGGACCATTTTACATTCCTACCAATAGTGTGTGAGGGTTCTAATTTCTCTCTATTCTTGTTGCTTATTATTGTTGATATCTCGTGATTTTGATTTGCATTTTGGAAATGACCAATGATGCTGAGCATTTTTTCATGTGTTTATTGGACATTTATATATCATCTTTGGAAAAATTCCCTATTTAGATCCTTTGCCCATTTTTATGTGGCTATTTTTCTTTTTGTTGAATTAATGTTATATGTTATATGTTCTGGGTACCAGTCCCTTCTCATAGACATGCTTTGTGAATGTTTTATTCCATTCTGTGGGTCTTCTTTTCACTTTCTTGATGGTGTTCTTTGAAGCACAAAATATTTTAGTTTTGATGAAGTACAGTTTATCCATTTTTTTCTTTTGTTGCTTGTGATTTTGATATGATACCTAAGAAACCAGTAACGGCACCTGGGTGGCTTAGTAGTTGAGCATCTGCATTTGGCTCAGGACATGATCCTGGGGTCCTGGGATTGAGTCCTGCATCAGGCTCCCCACAAGAAGGCTGCTTCTCCCTCTACCTATGTCTCTGCCTCTCTCTCTCTCTCTCTCTCTCTGTGTCTCTCATGAATAAAAAAAAAAAAAAGAAAAAGAAAAAGAAAGAAACCAGTAACAAATCCAAGGCAATGAAGATTTACCTCAGGTTTGCCTATGAGCTTCATAGTTGTAGATCTTACAGGTAACAGTCTATATTTGGAGTTTATTTTTGTTTATGGTGTGAGGAAGGGGTCTAGCTTCATTCTTTTGTGTATGGATTTCCAGTTGTCCCCATACCCTTTGTTAAAAAGACTACTCTTTCCCTATTGAATTGTGCTGGCTTTTGTAAAAAATCAATTGATCATAAATATAAAGGTTTAATTTTGGACTCTCATTTCTATTCCACTTACCTAAATGTCTATCTTTAAGCAAGTATCATACTGTATTGATAGCTTTGTAGGAAGTTTTAAAATTGGGGAAGTGTGAGTCCTCCAAATGTGTTCTTCCCCTCCTCCCACACACATTGTTTTGTCTATTCTTGGTTCCTTCCAACTCGATATAAATTTTAGATAAGCTTTCAATTTCTGCAAAAAGATATTTTGATAGGGATTAAATTGAATTTGTAGATCAACTTGGGGAGTCTTGCCAAAAATAACAATATTAAGTCTTCCAATCCATGAGCACCAAATAAATGTATCTACATTTCTTTGATTTTTTTCAATAATATTGTGTAGTTTTCAGTGTAAAAGTCTTGTACTTCCTTGGTTAAATTTATTCTTGAGTATTTTATTCTTTTCAAAGCTATTGTAAATATAACTATTTCTTGATTTTTAGATTGTTCATTGCTAGTGTATCAAAATGTGATTAATTTTTGTGTACTGATCTTGTGTCCTTCAACTCTGCTAACCTTGTTTATTAATTCTAGTAGGTTTCCGTGGGAGTCTAAGCTTTGAATGTTATAAGAATACCATCCTTTTCCTCCTATTCCTGCAGCTTGTATGTGTGTGTGTGTGTGTGTGTGTGTGTGTGTGTGTATGTGTGTATAAACTTGATCCAATTTTAGCTTTTTAGGTGTAAGGTGGATTGAATAACATGCTATATTCCACACTGTCCTCTCCTGACTTATGACCTCATTTTCATAGACAGGAGGAATAACAATCTATTATATGACCATTCTCAAGGGCATTGCTGGCTGTATTGCAGAACCTTGGCAGTGGGTAGTGGTTTGCAGCCTCAATTTTAAAGCATGCAGCCTGATGGCAGTTTCTAGATAAACCATCTTAATAGAGCTTTCAAGTCACTCATGACTAGGATGGTCATATAATTTATCATCACCTCGGGACACTTAAGATTTAATGGGGCGAGGGGAATGTGTGCTATTAATTATTATGCCAGTACAACAGGCATAAACTCCAAATATTCTGGACAAATAGGAGGTATGATCACCTTTGCCATAACAGATTCTCAACAGGAGGATTCTCAAGTGTAAATTAGACAAAATGAAAAGGGCAAGCCAGGGACAGAGGATTTGTTACTAGAAGGTGCATATGGATTCAGTGGTGGAGAACAAGAGTTGGAAAGGCCAGATAATGAAGGATGCTCTATGCTGATATACTGGTTAAGACCATGGGCCTTAGACCTAGATTGCCTAGTTAAAAATCTGCTACCTGTTAGCTGTGTGAATTTAAGCAAGTTACTTAACCTCTCAGTGCTGTAGCCTACGCAAGTACAAGATGGGTTTAATAGTAGTCTTATCTGATAGAGTTGTTATGAGAATATAAATTAAAGATTTAAAATGGTGCTTGCCATATAGTGTGTTGTTATGTAAATATTAATCATGAATACTAAATATCTGCAGTGATTAATTGTGTCTTGGATGGGGATGTATGTTGAATGCACAGTCCAGGAGCTCACTGATTAGTGGGACTTTGACACTGGGACTTTGACAAATACATGCTTTTGACCACATTATAGCTGAGAGGAACCTGTAGTGGATTTGCCATAACCTACCTTTTCAGCAAGTGGTCTGCACTGAATCTCTGTGTCTTTTAAATATTTCAGAAGCTATTTCCCATTTCCTTTTCAAAATATAGCCTTGGGAGAGAGTTTTCAAAAGCTTGAAAGGTTCATGAGATTAGTAGGAATCAGCACGGCCTTCATAGTATGAAATTATCAGCTACCCAGAAACCAGCCTTATGGAGTGGCATGTTAATTGATGTTCTGAAGTCTAATTTCAAACTATTAAACTCTGAGAAGCATTAAGGTTATTTTTCCACTTTTTCAGTAGCATGTAACTGAAACACTGGGAGATTATTCTAGAGAGATACCCATAAGTTAGCTCAACTTGCCAAGTAAGATAACTCATTGGTAAAAAATCTAGGAAAGTCAAATACAGTATTTTTCTCTCTGACTTCAATAATTTTCTTCACTTCCTTATAGAAGAAATATTTAAGATTTTAGATCATTATTTGTCTGATTTTATCTTATTTTTTTGGAGGTCTAAAAAATAGAATATTGGAGAGCCTGGCAAGACAGTGGAGGAGCAGGGGCCTCACCTCCCCGGCCCCACCAACTCACCTAGATGACTTTAAAACCAGCCTGAGGGGATCCCTGGGTGGCTCGGTGGTTTAGCACCTGCCTTTGGCCCAGGGCGGGGTCCTGGAGTCCTGGGATTGAGTCCCCGGTTGGGTTCCCGGCATGGAGCCTGCTTCTCCTTCCTCCTGTGTCTCTGCCTCTCTCTCTCTCTCTCTCTCTCTCTCCCCCCCATCATGAATAAGTAAATTTTAAAAATTAAGAAAAAAAAATAAATAACAGCCTGACCACCTATGAATTTGACCTGAGATTTAAAGAGAGAACAGCTAGAACGCTACAGAGAGAAGGGTTTTCCCTTCTAGCAAGGTAGGAAGGCAGAAAAAAAAAAAATACAAAAGAATCCAGTGGGGGAGGGGCCCCAAGGAAGTGGGCTATGGTGGGGGTGGGAGCCTCGAGGACAGGAAGGCCCCACCCAGAGAAACGGGAACTTTAAATATCCGCCCAGATCCTTCCTGGAGGGAAGGCCCTCAGCAGGGAGCTCGGGCAGGATCCCAGTAGGGGCAGTGGAGCCTCCAGCCTCCCGGGGTCACTAACAGAGGAGGTGCCCCCAGGGGAGAGCACCGCACACACCGCACACACCAGGCCACTCTCTGTAAAAGGTTGGAATGCACCTCGGGGGGCCTCGGGAGAAGCCCGTTGGTCAGGTGGTGGCTTCGGGGGGAGGGGGCTGCAGCTGCGCCCTGCTGCCTTCGGGAGCTGCGGCCTGGGAGCGGGATTCCAGCTGCGCAAGCCCCGGATCCCAGGGCACCAGGGGACACAGCTGGGATCCTGCGCTCCGCACCTCCCCCCCCCCCCCCCACAGGTGGAGGCGGGGAAGGCCCAGCACAGTAAGGACTCTCCTGCCACCTTCAACCCGGAGCTGTGCAGGTCAGTACCCCCGCCCCCGGGAGCATCCAGGCCAGTGCGGACTGGGAGACTGTGGTAGTTACTGGGGGAGCTGACTCCAGGGCTGGGGAACTGGCCACCACCAGTGTTGTCATTTCTCCTTGTGTCATTGTGTGCTGGGGGGGGGGGGGGGCAGGGGACAGAGGCCTCACGGGGTAAACAGCTCCAACTGAGCCTGGCACCTGGCAGGGGGCGGGGTAGCTTTCGTAGGTGCACACATCTGAGAGTCAGAACAGCAGTGCCCCCCCCCACCCCCCCAGAAGACTGGAAGGACAAGGGAAGAGCAAGTTCTTGACCCAGCAGCACCGGAAAGCTCCAGGGGAAGTTGAGGGGTTTACAGTATATAGAACTAGAGAGTACCCCTCCTTCCCCCCTCCCCCCTTTTCCAGTACAACTTGTTTTTATATCAGACTAAAAATTTCCAATACTTTTTCCCCTTTCCCACCTTAACTACAATATTTTACCACCTCTTTATTTTTAAGTTTCTTCCTTTTTGACTTTCATATTTCTACAATTATAGGTCTTAGATATTCTAAGATATATTAGATATATTCTAATCCACTTCTAGATTCCCCTCAACATACTCAATTCAATTTTGGGAGATATATGAGATATATTTTTTTGTTGTGTTTCTCTGCCTCATTTTGTTCTACAATGGCGGAAGTTAATGCCTTCTAAAACATGACCAGCATGTACCCAGAACCAAGTGGACACCATGCTGGTTCATTCTGTGAGATTATATTCTCTCTCCATTCCCATTCTGCCCCCCTCTTTTATATCGTTTATGTTTGGTGGTGGGGCTTGCTACAAGTATTGCTGGTTTATATAAATTTGGACTGAGCATCTTCTAACAACAGAACTTACTACACTCAGAACCAAGAGGATCACCCTCTAGGACCCCTCGGGTAGACTACATTCTCCCTCCACTACAACTTCATTACCACCACCATCTCCCAGTCTTCCCCATTTTTTTCTTTCTTTTCTTTTATTTTTTTTTACTTTTTTTCCTCTTTATTTTGCTTTTTTCTCTTTTTCCTTTTTCCTTTTTCCTTTTTGTTCTTCTTTGGGATTCTGGCCTTTTATTTTTTACTACTTTGTTTTAAAATTTGTTTTCCGGGATCCCTGGGTGGCACAGCGGTTTGGCGGCTGCCTTTGGCCCAGGGCGCGATCCGGGAGACCCTGGATCGAATCCCACGTCGGGCTCCAGGTGCATGGAGCCTGCTTCTCCCTCTGCCTGTGTCTCTGCCTCTCTCTCTCTGTGTGACTATCATAAATAAATAAAAATTAAAAAAAAAATTTAAATTTGTTTTCCACTTTAATAGTCCTTTTGTTTTATTTTTTTCTGATCTTTGTTTTCATTTTCTGATCTCTGACCTTGTCAGAATCATCTAGGGTGAAATTTATGTAGGTTGTGGTTGATATTCTTGACTTCTTGACTCAGCCCATTCATACAGCCACTCTGCACTGAGTAAAATGACTAGAAGGAAGAACTCACAACAAAAGAAAGAATCAGAAACAGTATTCTCTGCCAGAGAGTTACAGAATATGGATTACAATTTGATGCAGAAAGCCAATTCAGAAGCAATTATAAAGCTACTGGTGGCTCTGGAAAAAGTGCATAAAGTATTCAAGAGACTTCATGACTGCAGAATTTAAATCTAATCAGGCTGAAATTAAAAATCAATGAAATGATGTGTAATCCAAACTGGAGGTCCTAACGATGAGGGTTAATGAGGTGGAAGAAAGAGTGAGCGACATAGAAGATAAGTTTATGGCAAGGAAGGAAGCTGAAGAAAATAGAGAAAAACAATTAAAAGACCATGGGGAAGGGTTAAGGGAAATAAATGATAGCCTCAGAAGGAAGAATCTGTGTATAATTGGAGTTCCAGAAAGTCCCAGGAGGGACAGAGGGCCTGAAAGCATATTTGAACAAATCATAGCTGAGAACTTCCCTAATTTGGGGAGGCAAACAGGCATTCAGATCCAGGGGATAGAGGGGTCCCCCCAAAACCAATGAAAACTGTTCAACACCTCGACATTTAATAGTGAAACTTGCAAATACCAAAGAGAAAATCTTTAAAGCAGCAAGAGACAAGAGATGCCTAACTTATATGGGGAAAAATATTAGATTAACAGCAGACCTCTCCACAGAGACCTGGCAGGCCAGAAAGGGCTGGCAGGATAATTCAGGGTACTAAATGAGAAGAACACACAGCCAAGAATACTCTATCCAGAAAGGCTCTCATTCAGAATAGAAGGAGAGATAAAGAGCTTCCAAGATAGGCAGAAACTGAAAGAATATGTGACCACCAAACCAGCTCTGCAAGAAATATTAGGGGACCCTGTAAAAGAAAGAGGAAGCCTCCAAAAATAATCTGCGAAAACAGGGAATGAATAGGTAATACAATGACACTAAATTCATATCTTTCAATAGTTACTCTGAACGTGAATGGGCTAAATGATCCCATCAAAAGACGCAGGATTTTGGACTGGATAAAAAAGCAAGACTCATCTATTTGCTGTCTACAAGAGACTCATTTTAGACCTAAGGATACCTCCAGCCTGAAAATGAAAGGTTGGAGAACCATTTACCATTCAAATTGTCCTCAGAAAGCTGGGATAGCAATCCTCATATCAGATAAATTAAAGTTTATCCCAAAGACTGTAGTAAGAGATGAAGGGGGATAGTATATCATACCTAAAGGGTCTATCTAACAAGAAAACCTAACAGTCATATTTATGCCCCTACTGTGGGAGTGGCCAAGTATATCAATCAATTAATAACCAAAGTAAAGACATATTATTAACAACACACTAATAGTAGGAGACTTCAACATGGCACTTTCTGCAAATGACAGATTTTCTAAGTACAACATCACCAAAGAAAAAGGGGCATTAAATGATACACTGGACCAGATGGATTTCACAGATATAGGCAGAACTTTCCATCCGAATGCAACAGAATACACATTCTTCTCAAGTGCACATGGAACTTTCTCCAGAATAGACCACATACAGGGGCACAAATCAGGTCTCAACCTGTACCAAAAGATTGGGATTGTCCCCTGCATATTTTCAGACCACAATTCTTTGAAACTATAACTTAATCACAGGAAGAAATTTGGAAGAAACTCAAACACGTGAGGGTTAAACAGCATCGTACTTAAAGATGAATGGGTCAACCAGGAAATTAGAGAAGAATTAAAAAGATTTATGGAAACTAATGAAAATGAAGATACAACTGTTCAAAATCTTTGGGATACAGCAAAAACTGTCCCAACAGGGAAATACATCACAATACAAGCATCCCTGAAAAAATTGGAAAAAACTCAAATACACAAGCTAACCTCACACCTATAGAAACAGGAGAAAGAACAGCAAATAAAACCTACACCAAGCAGAAGAAGAGAGATAATAAAGATTCTAGCAGAACTCAGTGAAATAGAGACCAGAAGAACTGTAGACAGATCAACAAAACCAGGAGTTGGCTCTTTGAAAGAATTAATAAAATAGATAAACCAATTAGCCAGGGTTATTAAAAAGAGAAAGGACTCAAATTAATAAAATCATGAATGAAAAAGGAGAGATCACCACCAATACCAAGGAAATACAAACTATTTTAAAAATGTATTATGAGCAGCTATATGCCAATAACTTAGGCAATCTAGAAGAAATGGATGCATTTCTGGAAAACCACGAATTACCAAAACTGGAACAGGAAGAAATAGAAAACCTGAACAGGCCAATAACCAGGGAGGAAATTGAAGCAGTCATCAAAACCCTCCCAAGACACAAAAGTCTAGGACCAGATGGCTTCCCAGGGGAATTCTATCAGACGTTTAAAGAAGAAAGAACATCTATTCTACTAAAGCTGTTGCAAAAGATAGAAAGGGATGGAGTACTTCCAAACTTGTTTTATGAGGCCAGCATCACCTTACTTCCAAAACCAAAGACCCCACCAAAAAAGAGAATTATAGACCAATATCCCTGATGAATACAGATGCAAAAATTCTCAACAAGATTCTAGCCAATAGGATCTAACAGTACATCAAGAAGATTATTCACCATGACAAGTGGGATTTATCCCCGGGATGCAAGGTTGGTTCAACACTCATAAAACAAGCAACGTGATAGATCACATCAACAAGAGAAAAAACAAGAACCATATGATCCTCTCAATAAATGCAGAGAAAGCATTTGACAAAATACAGCATCCATTCCTGATCAAAACTCTTCAGAGTGCAGGGATAGAGGGAACATTCCTGAACATCTTTAAGGCAAGGGAAACAAAAGCAAAAATGAACTATTGGCACTTAATCAAGTTAAAAAGCTTCTACACAGAAAAAAAGTCATAAAAATGAGACAACCTACAGAATGGGAGAAGATATTTGCTTATGACAGATAAAGGGCTAGTATCCAAGATCCATAAAAAACTTATTAAACTCAACAGCAAAGAAACAATCTAATTATGAATTAACAAATGTTGGAAAGGATGTGGAGAAAGGGAACCCTTCTGCACTGTTGGTGAGAATGTGACCTGGTACAGCCACTCTGGAAAACTATTTGGGGGTTCTGCAAAGAGTTAAAAATAGAGCTACCCTACAACCCAGCAATTGCACTGCTGGGGATTTACCCCAAAGATAAGATGTAGTGAAAAGCTGAGACACCTGCACCCCAATGTTTATAGCAGCAATGTCCACAATAGCCAAACTGTTGAAGGAGCCTCGGTATCCATCAAAAGATGAATGGATAAAGAAGATGTGGTCTGTATATACAATGGAATATTATTCAGCCTTTAGAAATGACGAGTACTCATCATTTGCTTCAACGTGGATGGAACTGGAGGGTATTATGCTGACTGAAGTCAGTCAATTGGAGAAGGACAATCCTTATATGGTTTAACTCGTATGGGAAATATAAAAAATAGTGAAAGGGATTATAGGGGAAAGGAGGGAAAATGAGTTAGAAAAGTCAGAGAGGGTGATAAAACATGAGAGACTCCTAACTCTGAGAAATGAATAAGGGGTAGTGGAAGGAAAGGTGGGCCTGGGGATGGGGTGACTGGGTGATGGGCATGGAAAATTGAACTACAATAAAAAATATGCAAAAAATAAAAAATCGAATATTTACTTGTATTTAGAAACTATATATTTAATAGGATTAAAATTTCCTCAGAATATGAAAAATGTTAGCTACGAGAAGAACTTCACTGAAAATTCATCTTTGGCTCACTCTAAAAGGAAATTCACTTTTTTTTTCTTTTTATCAATTTCTCTAAGGTAACAATAAGAAGTTGGGACCATTTATTACTGTTTTAGATATGATGTGCTATGAACCCATTTGTAATTGTCAGGCATTAGAGTAGATATGGATTCAAAATTCAAGATGGGCTTTTTGTCACACTCCAGTTGGTGGTATATGTGAAGTAAGGGGACTTGGATATTGATCTAGGAAATAGGCTTGAATTTTTTATGTGGGCTCTTTTTATATTAGGAGGTAGCTTTCTTTAATAAGATTTTGTATTTAGCTTTTTGCCTTTTAGATAACTTTCGGCATCAGCTTATAATTAAGAAAAAAGATATTCAACTTCTGTTGAATATAAAAATTAGTAGATTGCTGTTTTCTTTAAGCTGAGTGGGTTTTTTTTCCTACAAAGAAATTATCATAGGACTTCTTTAAAACTTACTTCTACATTCAACATAAGCTTTATTTTATAAAATACAGAACTATTTTAAAGAGATTTGCCATTCTCACCTTAGAGCACTGAGTATCTTTGCCATTGAAAGTCTCCTAGTGTGGTTTCATTGCTTGTGAAAATTATCAGTTTAGTAGCGACCCATGATCATGGGAAGAAGGAAGTATTGGGATTCTCTATTGTGAGTGTTGGTAAAGGATTCTTTCTCCTATGTATGCTGAGATTTGAGAAGCAGGAACTCAAATAAAGCAGCTTTAGGAACTTCTGAGAGAGAAGGAATACATATCCCAGCTCTCTTCCCCAGAACCTGTGGCTAGGGTGGTGAGCCAGGGTGCATCCTGTGTTCCTGAGAGGCCCAAAGATTAGAGGAACTAGGAGTTCCCAGAGATAAAATTTCCTTGAGGAAAGCATACCAATACTGTCAACTTGGGATCAGAACACATGTTCCCTGGGAGGCCTGATTTCAGTTGCTGCTTATGCATAAAAGTAACAATTTTTCTTTAAGAATATTTAGATTACAGCAATTAAAATTTTCAACAGACCCTAAATGACCAGGAGCTAGGTTTACCATGTTTAAAATAACGGACACATTGCCCAAGCATATGAAATATACTTAACATTTTATTTCACTGATATAAATTAACAAACACATAACAGAATCAAGGAAGCCATGAAAAGGAAAACCCTCATATTGCTCCAGCAAATTTTATTAGCTGTGAGCACAAGCTAAGTGACAGACCCTTTTCTTGACTAAACTTGAGTCAGTCTCCTCTCTTCTCTCCCTAACTCAATCTTGACCTTTGGGCTTGAGTTTGTCTTTGCCTTGCACAAGTCTAGCAAGAATCCTGCTAAGTTGGTTTAGCATTACTCCCTCACTCTTGATAATTGATCTGCCTTGATATGCAATCAGATTTCTCACCTGCCACCCTTGGTATCTCATGGCCCTGGCCTTCTTCCAGCAAGAATCTTGTCTAGCTGCTTTGGCCAGAATCTCCCCTTATGCCTGATGTTTCCTCTTAGGAATTTCCATCCCCGGCTCCACCCCTGCTCCTTGCCTATCAACCACCACTTGTCCATGCTGCAGTTCTGTACTGAAGTCTTTTCCCCCTGTACTACAATAGTTTTGGAATAAAATGTGGTTTTACAACTTCAATTACTGTCCAACTCTGGTTTTCTTTGATATAGGTAAGCTTAAAAGAAACTCAATACATAATTGTCAAATATTATTCATTATGTCCTTAATCCATGGAATTAAGTGTTATTAGTAAACTGATCTCTATCCTGCCCCTGTCACGTTGCATTTACAGGGCTGTATTTGCTTTTGGAGATGCCCATGGACCATGCATTAAGTATTAGGGAAGGAAAGGATGTGAAAATGAGAAAGAAGATAATCTAATTTATTGAATAAACACCATTTGGAGATTGGTAAATAAGCCAATAGTTAATGCTGAAATGAGGGGATGTCCATGCATAGCAGTTAGTATGTGCTCCCTATCCATATACTTCTGTCCCCTGGGTTTGACTCAGACCAAGGGTTTGGCTAGCCCCAGAGCTGCTTCAGCCTTAGTAGAGAACATAAAGGCCAGGGGTGGTCAGTAGGGGTCAGGAGACACCCCAGCTCAAAACTCTAGTGACAAAGATAGACAAAGCCTTCCTGTTTCCACAGCTGAATATAGATTAGGGTCCACACTGAAATGGCAGTGGGAATTTTCAGCACAAAATAGTGATTGACGAGTCAGGAGAGCTCAGAATCCAGCTGCAGATAATTCCTGCTGAACCATCTTTCCCTGGACTATGATTGCAAAGCCTTCGTACTTGGAGGTGCTATGGTAGAGTCAGGGGAGTAGGGGCTTTGGGTCAAAGAGACCCATGGCACCTCCCATATCAGCTGTGCTGTTCATTAACTACCAAAATAGGAGCCATGTCTGTGTTCCCCTGTACCTCAGTTTTCTTACCTGCAGACAGGGTTCTATGCAAAAGGTGCTTAGAACAATGCCCTTTATTATCAATTCAACAGAGAAGAGGGAGCACTTACTATGTGCTGTATACAAAGGTAGGCTCTAGGGCACAACAGTGGAGCTTACAGTCTGGTTAAAAACAGACAAAAAAGACAAGTGAAAATGCAAATGAATAATGCAATTATGAAGTATTTCCTAACAATGAAGAAAAAACAACACATGATATAGGTATAGACAGTAACTGTGGTATGTTACATCAGATGGTATGATTAGGCTGATGAATCTTTAAATTGATTAAAAATAGCCTTTTACCTTAACCTCTTGTCCTCAGCCTGTTTGGGAAAGGATATCCTTGACTGGGAAAATGAAATCTTCAAGGCCTAAGCGTGCTCCATGAAGTAAGGATGTCAGAGCCAGGTTAGGTGTGTCTTGTGGGTTATGAAAAGGAATTTGGATTGGTATTTAAACTGGGTGAGGAATGGATTGGCGCATGGTTAACATCAAACCTGTGGTGTGGTGGTTATTACTATTCCAATCTGACTTTTATGGGGTATTAATCATGTCTTCCAGAAGTAAACAGGTAAATAATATATTGTAGGTTAAAAAGAAAACCAAAATATACCTGAATAAAATTTCATCAAAGAGCAATATGATTTCTCTTTACTGTTAATGTTTTTGGCAACAGTTTAGTTTGTCAGCTATTTTCTTCAATTAAAACACGAACTGGTATATAACAAAATGGTGCCTCCACCGAGATTATTTAAATTTTATTATTCAGCTACCAGATCTTCATCTGCTCCTGTAAGACAAAGGGGAGACTTTTAAAATGTTGCTTATATCTACTTGGGGAGACACACTGGTTATTAGAGTTGAAGAGCATTTAGGTCAATCTCTCTTTAGATAATACATATAAATGAAAGTTTCCAAGCCTAAATAAAAAAATGCATATGTATTGATAATGTACAAATACCAAAATTGGGTCTGAAGATTAAGGACACAGAAAACATTCTGTAGATGGTCAAGATATTACAGGAAGTAAATATATATACATAAACAGAGTACAGCCTAAAGAGTTTTCTAGGCTATAATTTTCCACATCCAAATCTTTATTGGCTATGTATATATATATGGCTCTCAATCTTCAGTATGGGAGTAGAAGAAACATCTGTGGTTCAAAGTTTTAAGGATAGTTCTGTTTCCTCTCTCCACCACAATCCACTCATTAGAAGTAAAATATAGTAGAATTATGTTGATGTCAAACTCTTGTGATGTCTTTGTAGAAATGATTTGTTCTAATGTAACTGTGTGTGCATGTTTGTCCGTAGTAAAGTAATGAATGGGAGAGGCAGGGTAGTGTACAAGGGAGAGAATCACAACATAAACAGAGGTGAAGTCTCATTAAATCCACATCCATACATATCAAATATGTGCATAGTTCCTGAAGTATTAAGATTTCCTTACAACTTTCTGCAAGAGGATCATAGAACCAACTAACAAGTTAAATAATTAAGAAAAATTCCAGCAACTAGTTTTGCTTTGTGAAACTATGTGAACTGCTTGTACTGATCCCCATATTTCAAACAGTTAATACTAAAAAAAACAAAAACAAAACAAAACAAAACAAAAAACAGAACATGGAAGACAACATAGATAAGATTACAGGGGACAACATCCAAAGATCTCTATCATGTCCCAAGGATCAGGACATTTCCTAAAGACCTCAACTCAGGGTATAGCTACTTTTCCTTCTAGATCTTTTAAGGCAGATGTGTTGTAAAAATTTGACTTTTCTACATTTTTTTTTTCATTCTCAAGGACCTGACTTTGAGATCAGGGTCATATAATGGGAATTTGCAAAACTTGACATCATACTGCTGTGAGGATGTGAAAAAATGCTTTGCTGTAGCAAGCTATCAAAAAATACATTCACATTTGACCCTGCTAGGCAGGACACTTGGGATACAATGATGATTCTTGCTAACCACTAATGTCTTCTTCACTTTGTTCCTAAAATCCTCAACAACACTCTTCAAGGGCTGATGATGAGTTACTAACAAAATACATATTAAACTGGAATATTCTTGGGACATGCAGAGCTTTCAAATAAAGGATCACTTTCAACAAAGTTTTCGAACTGGAAAACTGCTATGGTGGAGGTGCAGTCAGTGACCTTTCTAAACCTTGAAACTGATTATGTTACTTCCCCATTTAAAATCCGAAAAGAACTTCCCATTGCTCTTTGAATGATGTCCATACTCCTTAACATAATTGACAAGGCCTCACATGGCTCCTGCTCATTTCCCCAACTCATCTCTCTCCATCAAGCCTGCAGTTAGTTCTTCCTCTCAGTACACCAAATTGTCCTCCTTTTCTCATAGACCTTGCCCTCATCCCTCTGACCTACTGCAAATTTGCTATCCAGAGACCTCTTGTCTTTTCTCTGTGCCTGGATCACTCCTATCTTTATCCAGGTTATAGGGTTCATGTTCCTTCCTGTCCTTGATCCCCCGGGAGCTGTATATTCCTTTTTATTGCTTTGTGCCCTGTTAACTGCACTGAGGCAAGGATTCTATATATTTCACTCATTCTGGTGTCACTATGCCTAGCCCAAATTAGTGCCCTCTGAACATCATATGAGTCAATACGTAAATGAAAGGATACATCTTTGTGTGGTTTCATCAAGTTTAAAAATATGCACTTAATAAAGGTAAGCCAATAATTATTTTTATTACCTTTTTCTGATATTTTAACCTCTTCTTCTACATCAATAAGTTACTGTTTGTCACTCTGAGACATAAATAGAGCCCCTGAATTTCAATTGTAAATTTTTCTTCTGAGTATAAATTCTTGTCAGTCAATAGATGCATCTCTTTGGGTTTTGCCAAATTTCTTTAAGTGATAGCATTTGCTAGATCCATTGTTTCAGCAATCTGACTTTTTGTTGCCTGATCTTACAGTCCATCAATGGGACTCTCTCAGCATATAATAAGTGAGGTTCTCTTTGCTGAATCCAAAGGCTGGTTCTCAGTGCTGGTGATCACATACCAGGAACACCTTCCTCTGTGTACCACAAGTAAAGCGACTGTGCTTCCTTCTGGTAGTACAAACTTCCAGTGGCCTGGTTGTCAGACAATCAAAATGTTCCCAGCATTTATCCCCAAAGGGTTGTCTGTCTAGGGATGAATTCCAAAAACCAGAATATATCACTCTGTGTCCTGTCTGGTCTTCCCCTCTTGTTCAAGTTCTCACTCATCAGTGTCAAGCCTTGGTGTCTACCTGGAGAAGAGTAATGTTTATTCCAAGGTGCTGATTACACATGCTCACAAACATCCCAGACTCAGAGTGCAGAAGTACTGCTGAGTTGCATGCAGCAAGAATAACCAGAATAGGGAAAAGTGGCCTTGTGGCCCCTGGCTCTATACCCAGAGTCTCACAAAATATCTCTGGAAAAATTCTCTTTGCTTTTGGCCATCACTCTTTCTCTATTATGTCACCACCTTTCACAGCCCTTCCCAGAAAATACTATTGCCATCTGTCCCCAGAATTTCTTTCTTGTATACATGCCTAGCCATGAGGTCAATAGAAATGAATCAATATGTATTAAATAAGAATCTTTAAACAGAAACATTCTTAGAACAGGTTATGTATTGATTAATTAATGAAAACATTGTGATTAGCAGTTCACAGAAACCTCACCCTGTATTTCCCCAGAATCAGTGGCTTAGTATTTGCTAATTTGTGTTCATGGTGTCTTTAGAGACCTAACTATGGTGTATGTTGCAGATTGGCCATATGTATTCCAAAAATATTAATTTTTGAAATATGTACTGAGGCTGCCAGTTTTCCTTGGTCTGTGTACTCAGGAGTTGGTGATTGGCACTCACGCCTATGTTTAGCCAGTCAACATTTGGTGATCTATTAAAACCGATGTGTATCTGATTAAACGGACTTAGGTATTATTCTATGTCACTTTAACCAAATTAACCCTCACAGATGAGGCTAAAGAACTTAAAAAATATCCTAAAACAGAAACAAAGGTGGGATGACATTTGTAATATGCAAAAAACACAAGTGGACAAAAACATTAAAAACTGACAAATTCTGTTGTAGCCTGAGCTTTTGGTGAGCATCTTATTGAGAAGTGAATGAATAGCAATCTTATAACATTTGCTCTTCCCCTTCAATTAAAATTGTTAAGAAATATTATTTTATATGTAGATTTTTATAATCACTACCATATACATGATGGTTCTCATCCTCAATTGATAGTTTTCCTTGGATATTTACAAATGATAGTTGTGCATGTTGATTATTTGTAAACTTATAAGTAATTTATTAGGAGCTTTTTTAGTAATTGAGTAGGAGTCCATTGGAGTGATGGAGTGATATAATCGGCATATTATTATTAGTACTTAATATCCTATGTATATATAAGTATAGAATAGTCAATATTTTTTTCTCCCATATATTGGAGTATTATAGTTAGAAGAGGCCACAAGAAATGCTGCTTCTTAAAAATGGAAATATCTATAATTTCACTTTTAAGTATATATTTGAACAGGAAATGCTTGTAACTGTTCAAAGTATTAGTTCTTCAAATTCTGGAGAATTTAACCCTGGTTTTACTATCAGCCTTTGGAAACTTAATTTTATTCCTTTTGGACTCATTCCTGATTTGTGATTCAGTACTTCAGTTCCAAATGCCAATTTCAGTTAGACCATAATACTTTACCTCTGTGTGTATTTCTATAGATACAAAAGCTTAATAATTTTCAAAATACTGGTCAAAATCAATTATCACAAGGTAAAACACATAAAATTGTATATTGTTACCAACTCTACAGGAAGAAGTGATGGCTTCAAGAAAGTAAACCATCAAAATTCTTGGTGTACTTGAGAGAATTGTGAGATAGATTTATATATTTTAACACCTTTAGGAAGCTCATAGAAAATGTATACTGTGCAATCATTCCTCTGAGTGTTTCTTTACATTCTACCATATGAGCTTCTTACCTTGTCTGTAGGGTCAATGGTTTACCATTAGGAAAATAGAGCCCTCTGCAAATCCTCCTGCATGATAATTTTAACATATTGAGAGATGCCAATCTGTCTTATTCTCATTCCTGTGGGGGTGGGGAATGTTTGATTTTTATCTGAATCCCAATTCAAACACACTCAAATTTATATACTCACTAAGACAAAAGAATGGATATTTCTCTTCTGAAATTCCTTGTACCCTGGATTATGAACAGCTTATTTTGTTTAAGGGGCCATGAAGGAGATAACCCTCAGGGACATGTAGGTCCTCGAAAGAGAGACTAGCTTTGTTCTATAATAGATAAATAGAAATTTTCAGCCTGGAGTTAAAGAACACATAGGATGGTAATAATTTCCTGAGGAAATCCAGAAGGACAGTATTAAGGTTGACAAGGTTTTCTGAGTTCGCCCTTTTGGAAGCATTCTGAGACTTGCGGGACCTCAAAGAGGAGCCATGCTTGTCACCCTCTGTCAGCTGGCCTCCTTAAACCTTTTGTGCTCTTGTCAGGTTCAGCTAATGGGACAATGCAAGGTAAGAGGACTGGAGGAGCAGTTCCTCCTCCATGGTCTGGCTCTCACTGGCTCCTATAAGACTACTTACTCCCCTTGCTCCTTTAGGCCCAGTGATGGAATTGGCTTCCTTTTGCTGCTAGCCTCAGGGAGCTTCAGCCTCTCTCGTGGGTTCCTTTAATCTTGGCCATACCTCTATAAATATTCCTTTCATCAAAATATTTTGAATTGAACTGTTTGCATGTGGTTCTACCTCCTTCTGGAGTCCTGACTGATACAGGGCCCAGGGAGGTCGAGTGCTAGCATCTTGGGTATGAGACATCTTCCCTTGGCAACCTGACCTTGCTAAAGTCTGACAAACTATGGATACAATTTTCTGGTCCATAAACAAGGAGCAGATTAGAAACTGGTAGCCTGTCTATAGTCCTTAGGACCCTTTACAATCACAGGGAGTAGAAAAGCCATAAAAGTGATCCAAATTAAATTTATTATTTAACCTGATTTGTGACCTATTTTGCTACTCAAGTGCCTAGGGGTAAGTACATGCCTGCTTGAGTCCTTTCTAAATCATAGTTTTAGCTCTGATGTAAAAGTGGCAATTTAAACAATGTGATCAGTCTTTTTCTATGAGCAACTGAAGTTTTGTCATTGGAGTTTCATTTACATTATTATACATTATTATTATTGCTACTTTGAGGTTTTTGAAAGAGATCATGGTTAGCATAAAAGGCTTTATTTTTAGAATGAGAAGGGCCTAGGTTTCTATGAGGCTCCCTGATTCTACAAATCAGGGATACTGTTTTATCTAAAGCTGTCAGTACGTAGTCAAAATATTACTTCCCTTTCCCCTTATTGACATGCACTTCTTCATGCTCCATAGAAATCCTAAGATGAATTGTAGGCTGTGACCAGATTCCCCTGAGGACTGATGTTGTACGTTGCCAGTGGGGAGGGATAATGACACTCCATAGGACTTGGAGAGTAAGAGTAAGCGTGCTCTCTCTCTGGTTTAAATCCATCTCCAACCCATACTAATAATGTGATACTTGCTAAGTTACACATATTCCCCTTGTTTTTCTTATCTGTAGGGTGGGGATAATAGTATCTATTTCATGGGATTATTGCAAAGACTGAAAAAGGTCAATACATATCAAGGGCTTAGAAAAACACCTGGCTTAATAGGTAATCAATAAATATTAGCCCTGATTATTTTTTTCCTATTATAATAGCCTGGCTAGCTGGCACATGTGACATGTGGCATGTCACATTTTATCTCTGCCTTCTCACAGTTGGCACAGTGCTTGGCATCTGCTGGAGAGACAGTAAACAGATGTGGAAAGCATAATACCTTATCTGGAGATTTCCAGAGGAACTTCTTGAGAGTTGCTATATGAACAAGCAGGTACTTGATATGGCTCTATGGACTCCTATTTGCTATGGGGAGCATCATTATTTGCTGTTTACTAGGTATCTGAGTAGAAAACCACAAGGACCAGCACGTACAGAAAGGCAGAATGATGGGTACTGTATAATGAAGCCAACAAAAACAGCTCTCTGAAAACTTTCTCCATGACCATTCTAATAGCATATTACAGACCAAATTTTGTAGAAAGTTCCAATTCATTTAGACTATTTTGGTATTTCTCTTTCTATACATAAATAGATAAGAATATCAATTGAGTGACTACCAAAATAGTATGCATTCTAAATCCCAACTGCAATCCTGAATTGTAGGAGACCATGCAACTCCATGACTATGTAGAATTGATTACAAATCAAGCTTCTGTGAGCTATGTTGTGTTAGGTTATAGTGAGAACCTGCATAACGTCTATTCTACTGACTTACAGAAATAAAAAAGGAAAAAGAATGTTCCCAGTTTTTCAAAATGTGTGCTGCCTAATAACACATCTTTGCATGTGACAAGTCACATAAGTTCTCATTCAGGGGCTAGCTGAAGATTTAGGTCCCATAACACATGATCTTATGTCTTACACAAAGCTACCCTGCAGGAAAGATGAGGCAAGCATTGACTGCACTTCGCAGATAATAAAATAGAGGTCTATGGGAAGCCACTTGACTTCTCTGAAGATCCACAGCAATTGAGAAAGAACTTGAAAACACAGGTTTCTGAACTCGCACAGGGTTTTTTCAGTCCTCCACAAATATTTACCTTGCTGTAGCATCAGCATGATTTTTTGAAGATACAGGTGGATTCCTTGCCCCTGTTCCATTACAAGTTGTGTCCTTGGTTATATATATGAAAAATTTAAAAAAAAAACCCTCAGAAACATAAAAAAATGCAAAATGAAATTATATCAACAAATGTTGAGCATTTTAATAGCTCATAAATTGAGTTGTAATGTATTATACAATGTATTTTAGAGATGATAAAGAGAATTTGTGAAAACATATAACAATTAGCAGTACAAAACATCGTTTCAAGAAAGTACTTCATTTTCATTACAGAAGCATTTATCATAATTATAGTCTAATGTAAATTAAAATCTCAACTAACATGCCCTTTACTTATATGTAGCTCTAAAAATATTCATCTAGTCACTGCAAAAGAGACTAGACGGTATTTTAAAAAGTGATAATATCCAAATCCATATGAAAATGAAGTATATAGGGAAAAGCAAATTATATATACATTGCATTTTATATCTAGGATACTCTCACTTGTTCCCAAAGAGGATAATCAGTGCTGATAGGGGAAACACTGTCCAATGGCTTTCCTGAGGACCGATCTTCACTTGTGGAGCAGGGTATACAAACCAATGCAACTTTGGGATTGTCTTCCCCACTGACTGTTTTTTTCAGTCTTAACATCTGTATAATGAAATAACTAATCCATTTATCACTATGAGCCAGGTAATGTGTTGGGTGCCTTGCATATATGAAATATTTGGTATGCTGAATGTTTTTGTATATGTCCTCTCCTGGTTTGATTTCCTCAGCAACCTATGAGTCTGTCTGAGTAAGCAATATTGTCCCATTTTACAGAGAAGCAAATTAAAGCCCTAAGAGTTTTAATTCTCCAAAGTCGTAGAGCTTGTAAATGGAAGAGATAGAGCTTTTGTTTTCTGATTTCATGTTTTTTAACAGTTATACTGTGAACTGAAAACTGGCAACCATTTAAATACTTTGGGTTCCTTCTTATCATTCACTGTTTATCGTAATATGTAGCAGAAGCCTCTAAAAGAAAATATGTTGATATAATACTTGTGAGCGATTGCTTAGGATCTAAATGTGAGGACTAGAAAGGAAAAATGAAAGGGATTAGACTTGCTGATCTGACACTGGATGACCAGAGAAATAATAAAAGAGAAAAGAGCCTCAGTCCTATCTGGGACTTGGAGCTTGAAGCTCAGGCTTCTTACAAGCCATTCCCTAGTAAACAGGCAAACAAAGAAACAAACACTTGGCTGTCAGGAGGGTAGGAAAGGGAGCTTGAGGCTTCCTGAAAAAAAAAAGTGGGTGATGTATTGGCTGATGGTAGTGAGGGCAGAGGAGCCAAGGGAGCTTTTGTGGAGAAGAGCCTAGGAATGCCTCATGAGACATGTTCATCTTCCCAACCTCCCAGCACACCAGATCACCCATCCAGGATGAAGAGTTTACTGTGGGGAGCTTTATCCTGGGCATACCAGCAGTCATATGGCTGGTCTCTAGTCCTCTCGATGAGGCTGATAGTAGTGAGGGTCTGTCCTTACAGTGATGTAGCAGCAGGAAGCGAGCAGGAAAAGAAGAAAGAAAAATCTTCAGAGAAATTTTTCTCCTTTGCTACCTGCTTTTTTGAGTCAGGAAGAGGAATTTGGAGACAGTGATCCCTTAGAGAAGCTGTAATACTGTTGATCTGCTCCTTGCCTCTATTTCTTTCCAAGATGCTCTAGAAAACTAGTTGCAGTGACATCTCTTTATTCATTAATTAAATTGCTGACCACATTAAGATGAGCATGGGTATAAGTAGAACTCTTAGTTGCATGCTACCGAAGTAACTCAAACTGAAAGAGCCTCTGGAAAAAACAAAACAAAACAGACTTAACTGGCTTATATACCTGAAAAATTGAGGAGTGAGTCTGGCTTCAGACCTGGTTGTATTCAGGGGCTTAAGCAATGTCAGTTCTCCCCCTCTCCATGTCTTGACACTACATTCCTTTGTACAAGGATTTCATTCTGAAGGTGTTTTTTTTTTTTTTTTAAAGATTTTATTTATTTATTCATGAGAGGCACACACACACAGAGAGAGAGAGAGAGAGAGAAAGAGAGAGAGAGAGAGAGAGCCAGAGACACAGGCAGAGGGAGAACTGGGCTCCATGCAGGGAGTCCAATGTGGGACTTGATCCTAGGGCCAAAAAGCAGGTGCTAAACCACTGAGCCACCTAGGGATCCCCTTTTCTTTTTTTTTTTTCAATTGATGGAAAGGATGGCTCTTGGCTGTGCCAAGCCTTCCAGCCCACAATTAGGATAGAAGCAGGCAAGCAGGGTATAGTTGAGAAGATGTCTTGGTAGCCGCGACTGCAAAGCCCCAGAGAAGACTCGGTTTGAAAAGCCTTGTGTCACACTTGGTTCTGAATTTGTCTCTGTGGCTTGTCAGTACTGGGTCACGTGCCCACCCCCATACAACCTGCTGGCTGAACAACAGGTCTGATAGAGCGGGGAATGTGTGATGTGAGGACATATCATATATGTGAAATCAGCAAGATGCTCTACTAATCCTGTACTTACAATACTAATTCCCTTGTAGGTTAGGGTGACTCTGGAGTAGCTTTGTGATATAAATTGCAATTTCCTTTGCTTATCTCTTAAAATTGGGCAGTTTTATCTCTGAAGGATGGTTTAAATGTAAATCACGTAAGATTGAGACCACTGAGTTCTCTGCACAGAGGGTAAGCCTCTGCCCTTTATGGTAGCATTCCCTGTAACAGCTCTCTCTTCAAGGAACAGAGTAACACCGAGAGTTGACTGTATAATCCAGAGTCTTAGGCCAGGTAGAAGGGGAAAGGGAAATAGCTGTTCCCATAGAGTATAAATCTAGTGACTATGACTATTTAATCAAGTAAGCATGTAAATATAGGACTTAAAATGTGCCAGGCTCTATTCTGAGCACTTGATGTATGTTAATTTATTGACTTCTCACGACAACCCTATAAGACAAGTCCTCTTTGTATCTCCATCTCATAGAGAAAGTAATGCAATAAGAAATTGAGAAACTCTTGCAGGGTCATATGTTTAGTAAAAGAATTGAGTCTTAAACCAAGGCATTTTGTCTTGAGAGTCCATGCTTCAAACCAACAGCCTCTGAAATCTACAGAGTAAAGAGAAAGGAAGGTAGCATGTCCTGTCCTACCTACAGCCCCCTATCACCTAGCAAAGTTGTTGTTAAATTCTGTCCTTTGGAAATCCATGTTTGACAGGCTTTATAAAACTCTTGAGTTTCATTTCCAAATGCAATTCTGTTTCCTCAAAAATGGTCTGAAAATATGGAGACTTAAAATTGGTAACATCAAATTTTAACACTTAAGGAACCACCAGAATATTAGCCAGTCTGACAGATTACCTTGACATTGCCCAGACCTTGCAATGAAATAATTAAACTTCTTGTAAAAGTGACATGAATATTAAGCTTGTCTTTTTGCATGGTCTTTTAAAAACATATAGTCTGCGTATGTTTGAGTTATTAGTATATGTTCACATTACTTAAAGCAAAGCAAGGCTTAGGCATATTTGCATCTGTTTCATATCTGTTAGTCACTTATTTTTTTTTTAATTTTTATTTATTTATGATAGTCACAGAGAGAGAAAGAGAGAGAGGCAGAGACACAGGCAGAGGGAGAAGCAGGCTCCATGCACCGGAAGCCCGATGTGGGATTCGATCCCGGGTCTCCAGGATCGCGCCCTGGGCCAAAGGCAGGCGCCAAACCGCTGCGCCACCCAGGGATCCCTGTTAGTCACTTATAACCAGTTTCTGTTAATAAAAAAAATCAAATAAAGTTCTCCCTAACCACATAAAACTTGGAAGTCCATGTCAACCTCATCCTACTTTTTGGGATACCACAAGAAAAACCAACAAAATAGGAGAGTTAAGGGAGTGAGGTAGAAATTCCTGATGATAATACGGAAAAGGAGGACAGGGTTTGTACCATATGTCACATAGAAAATAGCTAGGAATCATCTTTAACCTTGGCTTTTCAAAATCTCTTTTGACTGCAGCCCACTATGTATGAGGTATGGGGGGAGGGAGAGGAGGTGAGGTAGCATCTGTGAGGGGGAGGATGTCCCAGCACCTTGGGCATCCAGGGCCTCTTGGATTTTCCTTGAATTTCTTTGAACTTCCTTAGAAAAAATCTTGTCATTCTTGCTGTAGAGAACAATTCAGTTCCTGGTTAGCGCCTTCCTCTACATGGTCACATCCATCCCTGTGTTCACCAAAGAGCCTTTCAGTTACCAAGGATAATCCTCCTTAGAAAGCTATATGGCTGGACACCTGGATGGCTCAGCGGTTAAGCATCTGCCTTCAGCTCAGGTCGTGATCTCAGAATCTGGTATCAAGTCCTGCATCCAGTTCCTTGCAGGGAGCCTGCTTCTCCCTCTGCCTATGTCTTGGCCTCTCTCTTTCTCTTTCTGTATCTCTCATGAATAAAAAAATCTTTAAAAAAAAAAAGAAAGCTATATGGGCTTATAAAAACCAAATTAGTTTTTTTTCCCTCTTACATATCTTTGAAGATCTTAGTTTATAACTAGTTCTCTTCTTGTACTATAAAAAATCTTTGGTTAGGACTATGCCTTAAACTTTTAATTATGAGTTTCTTTCCAAAAATACATACTTCATAACATAAGAAAAATGTGAAAAATTAAAAACAAGACTTTTAAAAATAAGCACTAAATTCCATGAAAATACTGCACGTGCATCATAATTATATCAAAAAGCATGCAAAGAAACAAAACAGTCTTCAAGTTCCTTTTAGGTGAGGCAAGAAGCCCAGGCCTCTGTTTTCCCATCAGCATACCGATGATGTGGTCACCAATGCTTCTCTGTGTACCAGGGCACCAGAATCTTACTGAACACACACAAACCAGCATGTGTAAAGTGAGACCATGAACATCTGGCCCAGGTAGCAATCAGAATTTCAAGTCCTTAGTTAATGCGAATTGCATTTCTTCATGCCAACGGATATTCTAATATTTCATTAATATTTTACTATATTTACTAAAGAATACAATACAAAACAACTCCAGATTATTTCTCTCCCTAAATATTTGAAGATATTTCATTTAACTATACACAGCAATAAGCAGCAAAATAAATAAATAGTTCTCAGATGTACCAATTAAGAAAATTAGTTGAGGTCAGACCAACAGAATACTTTGTAATATTGATTTGTGACCACTTCTTCACAATGATCATAGAAACACAAGTCTAGAATTGTTTTTAATAACACTACCCCAGTGAAAACCTGCTTTTTATTGCAAGTATCCAATTATATAGCTATATGTTTACTTTTTAAAAACCCATTGTATTCCAAACCCTGAAACTAAAGTATCTTTTAATTATTATCATTATTTTTTTAAAGATTGCATTTATTTATTCATGAGAGACACAGAGAGAGAGAGAGGCAGAGACACAGGCAGAGGGAGAAGCAGGCTTCATGCAGGAAGCCCGACGTGGGTCTTAATCCCAGGACTCCAGGATCATGCCATGGGCCAAAGGCAAGCACTAAACTGCTGAGCCACCCAGGCTGACCAATTATTATCATTATTATCATTATCCTAAAATATATTATAATGGCAACTTTCCTTCTGATAATCTTTGAAAGTGTCCTTGTTTTTCAAGTTGATCTCCTAGTTTCTATATTCCAACAGGAGCACTTGGAAGATATTTTTGGGTTCAAGATACTAGGGTATAAACAGTGTATAGCAAACTTAACTTTAAGGTGATTCCACAGAGATGTCTGGGATGGAGGAATGCTTCCAAAGAATGGAAAGAAGAAAAAAAACAAACAAACAAACCCACCTTGCTTGTTAACATTCTAATTGCATGTAAATTCTTCCCTTTTTTTTCCTCCCTGAACTCTGAATACAATTAAAGGAACCTTAGATTATTTATTAGACTACTAAGTATCAGGGACTAGAAAACTTACCCAGACTACCTTCCAGTGTTCTGCAACTTCAGTTTTAAACCATACTGGAAAATTCTATTCCTGGAATTCTTCAATTTTATAGGCATAGGTTACTTTTCTCATTCTAATTTATTCAACATTTTATGTATCGACTCTCTCCTGCTTTAAATAAGGATCACTGCCTCTGTGCTACGTCGTTCTTGCCCATTAGCTACACATAAAACACAATCCCAAACTCCGAGGATATGAGAGTCTGCTGGGGAAGCTCACAGTCTGTTTATAGGAATAGCCAGTTCAGTGGCTGGTTGGAAAGGAGTATAGCCGGTAGTGTGGAAAATGATCGCCAGGTTGTACGCGCTTAGTTTCCATTAGAGGGATTTTTCAGATTTAAAAAAATAAATAAATAACACAAACAATTTATCTCTGATTTGGATTAAAATCTTGGACATCTGTGTGGACCAAGCCGATAATCACTAAGGCCTATTTTGCTCAGTATTCTAGCCAAAGACAGTTTGTAGGCTGATCAGAGACCTTTGTTGCAGGTTTGTGCTAAGGTGCTCGTGCGGCATTGCACTTCAAAGTTGGGTCAGAGTGTTCAATAAATTGATTTTTCTGTCCCTTCTATTTCTTGTTCTAGAACTCTGCCATAACCGGATACATGCGGCTTCCATTCTGTAGTGGCAAAACCAATGCCTTGAGTAACAGTGGCAGGCTTTTGAAGTTTCACGAAGCGGTTGTGTTCATTTCCTCTTTGTTCATTGTAGAGGGTAGGATGTGTCTGGCTCATCTAATTCAGACACTTAAAAGTCAGATCCTAGTTCTACTTTTCAAAACCATCTGGATTGCTTTTTATTCTCCAAACCCAGGTGCCCTCGGTGAAATCAATGGGGTTGGCAGGATATAACTGAAGAAGTGAGCTTAGTTTGTTTTTTCCAAGACATTTTTCTGACGCCCGGGCAAGAGGAAAGCAGCTCCCTCAGGAGTTATTTTACAGATATAAAGACACATTTTGAGGGCCTTTGTGGAATGGTTGGGGGATTTATTAGAAGATAAGACTTGTTAAGTACGCTTGTGAAAACAATGAGGAAACGGATTTACCTGTTTTTTTTTTATTTCAGTTTTAATTGACCTCTAGAATTCAAACATAAATAATTTCAGACACAATTTCCTTTTTCCCCCCTTTTCTTGTAAGAGGGAGATTATTTTAGGGGCCAAAATGGTGCTCTACAACTTTTCTTAATCTTTCAATTTCAGAAAATGGCAATATATTAGAGGCTGACACTGGTAAATTGCAAGCTCAAGAACTGTTTGATTAATGCTCTTATTCTAAAATAGGATTTGAAACTGGTTACAGTGAAAAGAAATAGAGCTTCATACAGAGTCAATATACTGGGCAAGGTGATGCTATGAAGAAGGTTTAAGTGCCCTCAAGCGAGCCAATGGCTGCTGCTATTTCTTCTATACAAATGTAACAGTTATCCAGCCAATCGTGTAGAAATATTTTTAGACACTGCAAAGTCAGGTAAATTCTATTGTCTGTCAATAGTTCACTGAAGAGCAAGATAATGTTTTGTTAACCTTTTTAGAAAATTCTCCAATTAAATCGGTGGTTATTTTAGTTATTTCATATTTATGATGTCAAACTGAATCTCAGGCATACAGTTGAAATAGAAAACTTAACTCTATTATATTTGAGCGCTGTCAGATTTATATACAGTCATGAAGACCCTTCCAGTATTTATAACTGGTCTTGAATTTCTAAAAACAAGGGCCCTTAAGTGTTTGTTTGTTTTGTTTTGTTTTTAAGTTTCAGGCTCCGCAAAACTGGAAATGGCTTATGAGCTAGTATGAGCTAAGAACTTGTTAGAAATGCATGTTCTCAGGCTTTACTTCTGAATGATGAATTCAGAAAGTCTAAGGGGTGGAGGGTGGGGGGAGTGGCAATTTGAGTTTTAATAACACTCCAGTGGATTCTGGTACATTATAGTGCTAGAAAACAGCGAGGAAATGAAACTTGCCTGGATTTCTTAGTGTTCCTGCAAAACACCCTGGCCTTCCTGGACATGGAAATTGATGTAATGTGAAGATAGGGAGTGTTTGTTTCTACTGCCTGCAGAAATATTTCACTCTTCACATTCCATGAGATTTAGACATAAAGCCATTTTTTTTTTTTTTTAAGTTAAATTGCTCTGATCACAAAAGATCTCTTATCTCCCTAAAGGCTGAATGGTGACAGCCTAAACCAGGTCCCTAAAGTAAGCTCTAGGGTTCTGGGAAGACTGAAGAGCTAGTTCCCTGTGTGTTTACATTTCAAAAGTAATGAAGCCCTGGCTTTGGAGACTCTTTAGGTCCCAAAAGCTAAGACCCTTGGGAGTATCTGGCTCCCAGAGATATTTTGTTTATATACCAAAGGGCTAGAGTAAGTAAGTTACTCAGGCTCATTTTGTTTTCAAGGAGATCCAGTCTGCCTCTTTCCCCTTTATATGCAGAGAAAAAGGTGATTTGTTTTGTGTTTTTCCTCTCATCTCTCATTGATGGAGTATGTTGCTACTCATGTAGGAAAAATGACCTGGCTCTCATCAAATGCTGCTCTAGGAATAGGGCTAAGGGGAAGTAGAAAAGGCACACTTAGTATTCACTGTGAGAAATTTAGTGAGAAATCGATCTGTTATCCAGAATACTTTGTGAGCATTTATGATAAAATGAATAAAGATAAATGTTAGAAATGCAGCAATAATGCATGATATACTTAAGAGTTTTTCCAGATTTCTTTTCTTAGAGGCCCTATTTTATGACTTAAAATTGTCTTCCTCTATTATTTCTAAATAAATTTCACTATGTTTTGAAATATCAATAAATACCAGTTGCTGGTTCTAGAACAAATCTTGGACCTTCTAGAAAAAATAACCTGACATGCAACTTATAAACAAAGATACCTAAAATTCACAAATGAGGCCAAAAATAAAAATTTCTAAAAAATGCATCTCCTAAAATACCTAGTGATGTTTCTGACTGATGTGGGCAGGCCAGATCCCAGGACCCAGCCAGCAGGAGGTGAAAGCAGAGTTTATGAAAGGTAGAGAGAGAGCAGATATAGACAGTGTCTGGGAGTCTCAGAAAGAAAAGGAGCATGGCTCTTGTCTTTGTTTGGGGCCTAGGGTTTGTATTGGTGATTGTGGTCTGGGGCACATGTCCTCTCAGGCATCCAGGAACTAGTCAGAACAAGAGCATGATCCAAGTTTCCTTCATATGTCATTCCCTGAAGCCAGGGGTCTCGGCACTGAAATATCTAGCACCAGTGATCTGGAATAGGTAACTGATGGTTCTTTCTGGTCTTTCTTTAGATATCATCTATTGAGCTGAAACAATCCAAAAATATTGTCTCTTTGCAAGGAGATCATATATTAAGGCATGTGTAAGGTGGCGGTGCAGGTCTTAGAAAGAATAGAAGGAGGAAAAGAAGCAAAGGGGGAAAAAAAACCCCAAAACATAACTTTTTCTTTTATGGGGTTCCTTTGGCTTCCCTGTCTTCTGACTATACTCAGTGATGTTTCTCACCATATAGTAGATTCATCATGTTTCTTGAATAAGCTTAAGCATCTTATGTATTATCTTCTGGTTGCTTTCAGAATTGTTCAGAAATATCATACCCTTTTGCCACAATGTATTCATGGAGTTTGTTTATAAAACTTTATTGCAATCTTGGGGGTGTGGAAAAAGAAATGACTCTGGCCTAATGCCAGCCCTGTTTTCCCCAGGATTTCAAGCCCTTAATTCTGGTGTCTCTCACTTCAGGCCTTGGAACTGGGATAATCTTCTCTACTGAAGATTCTTAATTTAATCATATTTGCACATTCCTTTTTGCCAGGTAACACATTTGCAGGCTTCAGAGATTAGGATGTAGATACCTTTGGGGTGAGAAGGGGCATTATTCTGCCTATCATAGAGATATTAGGGATATTAGGGATATAGGGATTAGGGATAGAACTGTTCTCCAAGTTCTAGGCAAAATCAGTAGGACTTTTGCAAAGGTCTTGCTATTGACTTAAAATCTACATCAACTTGGCCTTTTGCCTCTGCTTTGATGTAAAGAGAAAAAGAAGCCTTGAAGTTCCCCCTGGCTCTACTTGTCTCACAAATGCTTCAGAGCTGATGTAGTCACAAAAGGCATGTTCTGTTCCCAGGAACAAACAATATTTTCATAGATAAGTCTATCTAAATTCATACTCATAAAAAGCAGCATATCTGTATTATACACTTTACATTACTAGACAGAACATACCTGAAATCTCAGCCTGAAGCATCCATAGTTGACCACTGGACTGGCCTAAATTTCTCCAAAAAAAATTAGATGAGGACTTTCTTACCCATGCATATCCCAAAATGCTCAAATGATTGATCCTTCCCAGAAAAAGGGCAGGGCCAGTTCTAAAAAGAGATTCAATTCTACCTCCAGAGTTTGAGGATGGTTTAGGGTCATTCTCTTATATCCCATGGCAGTTTTCTGCTATTAAAAATTGAAGAGCAAGTCTCTACCTTTTGTACAGGAGAACTCTGCTGCTGGCTGCTCTCACACAACAGTTAGGCTTTATTACAAATATGATTATTCTTTTAGGATACATCCCCTTTATCTGTTGTCAGTCACTCCAGGACTTTCATGATCACATAAACAATTATAGAAATAAGGGGACTTTATAAAATATACAATTTAATTTCATAATTTTATAAAAGAAGAAATTGAGACATAAGAAGATGAAATAACTTTCCAAAGATCCTGAGTAGTAACTAGAGAGTCAGTGCTCATGCTCTGACTTTCCTTATAATCTAGTTTCCAAGATACGGCCTGAATAGCTGGAAACTTTCTTGTGAATTCTATATATTCAAAAGTATTTCTGCTTATTTGATTTTTTTTTTTCTAGGTTGGGGCTGGTAAATGAAGCATCTTTCTAACAGGTGCTTTGGTCTAACAGTGAAAAAAAAAACAGCAGGAAGTAGGAGTAGTTGAGGCTCCCTGCTTATATTTATACTTTTAAGATCTTCTCTAACCACACCTTCTTCTAGAATTTCTAATTTCAGATGTCAACATTACTTAAGCTTTGTGAGACTCAAAAGATCTCTATTTTAAAAGGATGATATTTCTCAAGGTTTGGTAAGAATTCATAAGGGACTGCATTTGAAACCAGAATAGGGGTTTAATAAATTGGAATTCTTGAAGCCTTCTAAGAAGAGGTGATAAAGACTTGAACCCAGAAGCAGGAAAGCATTATTTTATAATTGTCCTCAATCTTAAATAGTATATCGTGAATCTGTGAAGCCCACAGAGGGTAAAACACAAAAGAAAACAAAAATTGGATAAAACTGATACATGATAGAATGAGGATGATAAAAAAAAATAAGGCTCTTTAGGACCCATTTTTATGTCCTTTCATGGACCTGAAGCTGTTTAGGTGGTTTCCCATGTTTTAAAATAATTTCAGTTCTCAGTACATCAGTAATCTGACTGATCTAGCAGGGAAAATAGCAAGGACCCAAGATACCCTAATAATCGAAGTGTAAAAACAAAATATAAAAGAAAAGTGTGAAAGTTGCATGCGGCCCAAATCCCTTGCTATACCACACCTAGGAAATATTGTTCCTTTCTCTATGGAGTTTAGAAAGTAAACAATCGCAAGCTTCTAAACCAAGTGGGTATAAATTTACTCTGATGCGAGAACTATACTGTACATGAAATCAGAGATAAAGCCAGTGGAAGAAGGAGCCACTCATTTTTCTCTATTCTAATTATCTTCGTTTCAGTGGATTAGAAAGTGGTAAATGTAGAAGTCAAGTTGGAGATGGTCCTGAGCTCCATCGCCTGCCAAGTTAAGTCTGATAAATGGCAAGTGTGTATAATTAATACTGTCATTTTTCCCCAGACCAAAGGGCGACTGCAGTAACTATAGATTGTAATTGTCATCGTTGTCACATAAAATGTGCTATTATTAAGTTCAGGCTGAATTTTATTGCTGGGAATGCTCATAAATTGAGCGGTCAGTCATTTAAATTACCAAGTGGAAAGCTTTGTGGCTTGCTCTGAAACTACTTTCTAAGACAATGTATTTGACTTTGGACCTCCAGAAACTAATTGCATTTTTTGAACAGACGTTAGACAGGCTGCAACCTATAAGTGAAGATATTCTGACAAACGTATCATGTACACTTATGAATGTTCGTAAGAATCTTACATTTTTATTTCCAATACTTATAGTTGTAGGGGCATGAGAGGGATGAGGAAGAGATGTGAAGTGACACATGAGTGGGAGAGATCATTTTGAAAACATACTTACTTCTTTCTTGCAAGATGCCTACTTTACAGAAGGTGATGTTGATAAAAAGAGAGAGAGAGAGAGGGGATCCCTGGGTGGCTCAGTGGTTTAGTGCCAGCCTTCAACCCAGGACATGATCCTGGAGTCCCAGGATCGAGTCCCACATCAGGTTCCCTGCATGGGGTCTGCTTCTCCCTCTGCCTGTGTCTCTGCCTGTGTGTGTGTGTGTGTCTCTCATGAATGAATAACAAAATCTTTAAAAAAGAGAGAGAGAGAGAGAGCTCAGGGTAAAAATTATGATGGATTTGTTGTTAGTGTCTTAGATGATTGTGGGAAGGAAATGTGAGTGGTGTAGCAAGAGAAGGATTGCCAGCTAGCAATATGTTAAAAAGATTAATAATGTCTAATAGGATGTTTGAGGATTCCATTTATTATTAGTTCAGTTTTTTGTGCATTTATGATCACTATAAGTAAAACAACATAAACATATGTTTGCCTCAATACTATGATAGGTACTCTGATATGAAAAGCACTGATGAGAGACATGATCTTCTCTTTGGTGTGTTGCATTCCATTTACATTTCTGCATTTTTAGCATGACTATGATACAGTTTTAAACTAAAAAAAAAAAAAAAAAAAGAAGAAGAAGTAAAGGGAAAAACACCCATACCCCTTTATTAGCTCCACTACTATTGCTAAGTCAATGTTTATCTTTTACATGCGATTGAACAGTTATAGTTGTAATAAGTGCTTAAGTAACTTTAAGTTCTGTGTTTTGTGTTCTGTGTATCTTTTCTATGATTTTCTATGATTCCATAGTGTTCTATAGATTTGCTCATAACTGTCTAGTTCACTCTTGGTATTTAATTCTTCCAAATCACCTCCCAGATGATTTCATCTGTATTAGTTTACTTTCTACCATACTATCCTTCACAGAATTATTATATTCATAGCAAGTAGTGCTATAGTGACTAATTTTGCTCATTCAGTTGCTCATTTATTTTCTGTCTTCTATTAAAATACAAGTTCCATGACAACAGAGACTTGTCTGTCTTGCTCAATACTACCTATTGAAGGAATAATGAAACACTTACTGTACCAATCTTCCTTTGTTGGATATATTTCATGTCTACTTTGGTGTTATTATAATTTATATATCGAATAGTGTTTTCTGTGAATATAACAGTTCTCAAGTTTTAGAAATAAAACATTAGAAAAGCTAAGGAAATAATCTCAAATGTTAGGTAATAGGTCAGAGTCTGAAGGTATTCATGTTTTATAAATTCAACTTTCATTTTAGAAGTCTTGACCAAACACCAACAGCCTTGTGTTTCTGTACACTTTTTCTCATAGTTTCACTTACACCATGTGTTATTTTTTTTAAGATTTATTTATTTTAGATGAGCAGGAGGGGCAGAGAGAGAGAGAGAGAGGGAGAGAGAGAGAGAGAGAGAGAATCTCAAGCAGACCCCACCCTGAGCACAGATCCTGACAGGAGCTCAGTCCCACAACCTTGAGATCATGACCTGAGCTGAAACCAAGAGTCAGACACTTAACTGAGCACCCCATGTGTGTGATAATTTTAGAAAAGTTCTGATGAGGGATGTGTGTATGGCTCAGTGGTTGAGATCGGGAGTGGTTTGGCTCAGGTCATGATCCTGGGGTCCTGGGATTGAGTCCCTCATCAGGCTCCCACAGGGAGCCTGCTTCTCCCTCTGCCTATGTCTCTGCCTCTTTCTGTGTCCCTCATGAGTGAATAAATAAATGAAAACTTTTAAAAAAAAGACAAGTTCTGATGAAACAACTGGGCAAAAATGATGTATCTAAGCTTGTTTGTTTTATTTTGGTTTTTAACAAGTTTGTACTTTGATTTTATTTTTTAACATTATTGGTAAGTAGTAATTTTTTTCTTTTGTAAGTTTGTGTTCATTCTTCCATCACATTTTAACATTTCATAATCAGTAAGAGCTCTTGTGTATTTTAACCCTTTGAACTAACAGGCTTAGTTGTATTCAAGTAAACCATCATTTAGAAAGGGAACATGCTTGAGCTTAATAGGAACATCAGGAATGAGATATCACCATTTAATACCTCAGAAATGATGTAGGGAGGGAGATTACAATTCTGACCACCCCCCACCCCCCACTACTGAGCACCGACTTACATCCAACATTGTGGTCAGTATTTTATATCACTTAATTCTTAAAAGTCTACAGAGTTAGTAGTTTATTCCTATTTAAAGATATGAGACTAAGGCTCAGTGAAATCAAGTAATTGCTCAAGATAATAGTTAGTGCTCATAGGTATTGGGCCATGATTTAAACTGAAATCTGTTTTCTCCTGTAGTCTGGCTACTATGATAGGGTATCACCTTTAAGATGAACATGTAGATGGCTAGCAGGGTAGAGTGACACAAATGTCACTGAGAAAGATACAAGAAATGGAACAATATGGAAACATGGACATCTGATATTAAAATGTATATTTTTCAATGTACTTGAATTGTCCCATTTTTCATACACATCAACAAGTACATGAACCTTTTGCTTTGTTAAATATGTGAGTGCTGAATTTGTCATAATGTGGTTTAAATTGCTAACTAAAATAGCTTCATTTTGCTTGTTATATAAAATATTAAAAAATGGTTTTAAGATCTACAAAAATACTCTCTGTTTCCATTGTTTGGACAAATCCAGACTGTGTGCTATTCATTTCCACTGAAGTTTGCATGATGTTTTATTAGATGATGTGAAAACTGTTGTTTCTAGGACATATTGGCAATCAAGATCTCCACTTCAAAACTCCCAGTGAGATTTACTTAATTTCTCACATTCTGTTCTTGAGTAAATCAGTTTATAGAATATGGCTTATTATTATATAATGCTTATATTGTCAGCATGGGGTTGTTAGAACATCTCTGACACCTCTGGCCTGGGTAGTATTAACATTATTGTGACAAATAATAATCAAAGACTCACATAGTATAATCTCTACTATTTAAGAGCTAGCATCATGCACTTGGACAAAAGGGATGATGTAAGGAACAAAGTGAGAAAAGCTTCTTTAAAAATGATTGATCTAAAAAAAAAAAGATTGATCTGATGCCATCAAAGAAACAATGTTTCCAGTATGACAAATGCTATGTGAGTTGCTCTGATATCTTTGTGTTGATAGACACAATAGTATTTTATGTTTTATTGACTGTGGGAGAAGCAGAGGGGAGATTCTCAAAATAGCTGAATTGAAAATCTTTCCCTGTGTCCTGTGTCCCTCCCTGTACTCCTGTGTATGTGTGAACAGGTGGTGGGTATCTGGGCAGAGACTTCCAGAATTTAGAAGATAATGAATAACTTTCTCATATCCCATAGGTATCTCTCTTTTTATAATCCAAATTAATATTTTTTTATCATGATCCAAAACAGTATAGGAAAGAAAATCTGCAAGGCATCTGTTGGCTAATCTTACAAAGAAGCCTTTTTGGAGTGGATTTTTTTGCTGTGTTTCTGAGATATGATGCAGTGCTACTTGTATTTCGATAAACTTTTAAAGTACCCTTTAATATCTGTCTTTTTCTTCGGTGCCTAAACTCTATACTTTCTTTTAATTTATATATGTAGTTGATTTTATTCCTGTGAAATGTGTGAATTGATATAGGAATAGTAGATTATTTTTTATACATACGTGTCAGTATTCTGGAAATAAAGTGTTCTGGGATGTGATGCTAGGATGAGCTTTCTTAAGCAAGCATTGATCTGGGCCTCACATAATAGGTTAGACCTATTATATCTTAGTTAGACCATTATATCTTAGATAAGGAATTTAGTCTCTCTGGATCTCTGTTCCTTTAAGTATGAAGGAAGTATGTTAATCTAGGTGTACTCAAAGTTCTCACTGAATCCTCAATTTCTGTGACGATATCACTTCCTTTTGAGGGGTGTATGTAGAAACTAGACTGTGTACTCCCTGGGGTCCATCTCCTGTTTGCATAACACCTTTGACCTTTCACAGCAGTTTTACCTACTCAAGGTAGATGCTGTAAGTAAAGTGGGAGGTGGTATTGTCCACAAAAAAGTGCAGAAACTGAGAATTAGATCTATTATGTGACCAACCCAAGGCCACACAATGAATTTGAACCAGAGCTAGATGTCTGGGGTACTCCAATAAGGGTTCGATTAGTTATAATATCTTGGTGTATCAGAATGCCTCCTGGCTTCTCACTGAATATACTTATGCTTGAGACAAATAAAACATTAAAAAATATAAAGTTCTCCTTAGTGCGGTTTGCATCCAGAACTCACCAACTCGTAATTGCTAAGTCCCCAGAGCGGAAATCACAGTTGGTCAGTGCTGAAAAGGCAGTAAGAACCGAGCAGTGTCTTTGTAAACTGGATTTGCCTAGAGTCAGTGATTGGTTCATGGTTGGTTCCCAGGCACAGAGCTCTGTGAGAAGTCCTCAGCAGCTCATCGCCAGCCCCCTACTTTTCTTCTCTGTTAAGGTATGATGTTCCTTAATACTAAGGAGTTTGAAGTGCGTATTTGTGGCTAGCGTTTCTGAGGAATATTTTGCTGAAAAGAAAATTAAAATAAGGTAGAATAAGGAAGAATACTGAGAGGTAGTCTTCAAGTCTGTCCAGCTGACATAGGATATATTCTAGAGGTAGGGCTATGGCAGTGAACAAGCTCTCATGGAGGGGCCAAAGATGCCCAAAATGCTTGTAAACCATCTTTTGGTGAATACAACATTTATAAGACAATGAGTAACTAATATAAATTTCAGCTTTAGTCTATAGTTTTTGAAAGCATGCTGATACACTATCTTGAAAATGTTATTTTGCTTTCCTGAAGCAAAACTAAATTCTAAAAATAAACTGAGGTATTTGTCAGATCTGGATTATGTCAGAAAAAGGCATGGCTTGGGGCATCTGGGTGGCTCAGTCCGTTAAGCATCTGTCTTCAGCTCAGGTCATGATCTCAGGGTTCTGGGATTGAGCCTCACATCGGGCTCTCTGCTCTGCAGGGGGACTGCTTCTCCCTCCCACTCTGTCTGCCGCTCCCCATGCTTGTGTTCTCTGTGTGTGCCTGTGTCAAATAAATAAATAAAAAAAGTCTGTAAAGGAAAAGACATGGCTTAAAATAGTGGTTTGGTTTATCTGCTATGCTGTGTATGTCCTGCTGACAGAAGTTTATGTGTATGATTCTCTTTTCCATGGTGACTATATCCTTTTATCCTTTTACTTAATATTTTTGTTTGGCTTGTAGAGTTCTCTGCAGAATTAAAATATTAGTATTAATTGATGATATGAATTTCTCTTTCCTAGTGAGGATCATATAATCTCTTGATTAAAAGTGGTAATCTTATAGTAGATGAATACTTGGTATAAACTGGATGTTTTGGGTTATGATTTTTACATATCAAGACAAGAAGTGGATAATCTCAATCATAAAAATACTGAGATATCCCAAATAATTTTGAAATTGAAGGAGTTGAAAACCTCCATGTGTAATAGTTTCTCAGTGTATACAAATAAAATTTTACAAATCAACTCTTTTTATCCAGCTGCTTCTAGAAAAATCAGAAAAAGTTTTCTATTATTATTATTTTTAAGTGGTAAGAAACATTGAACTGAAAGCCAAAGCAGGGTACCTGAGTTCTAATGCTGTCTGTTTGTCCTTGGGCAAATTTCATTCCACCCTATGCTATCGAATCACTTTGTCTGTAATGAGGAAACCAAAAACCAATAAAGTAGAGCCTATGGTATATTTGAAGAACTCAGAAGAAAAACGAAATAGAAATTAGATACCCTTTCACAGGCATGAAAATAAGCACCTTTATTATGCCTGTAAGAAATTTAATGATCGAATTTTTTTATATTCCTTTTATTAACTTTGTAATAATGGTTAGAAATATGAATTTAAGGGAAACACACAAATGTGGGGCAGGATCAGGATGAGTAGGAGCCTAACTGGGACATCCTGAACCTTTATCTAAGTATGCACAGCAGATCCAAATATTCTGTCTGCCTTGATTAGGGAGATCAATCAGGTCAGCTAGGCAGTTCTATCAAGTCATGAATTAGTCAAATAGTTTTTACTGGACTGAATGGATTAGCTGATATGTTTATTCAATCAGCCAGCAAATATTTTTTGAGCATCAATTATATGTCAAGCAATGAGCTATGAACACAAAGATGTAACAGACAAACTTAGCCTTTAAGGATTTTAGAGATTATAGTTGATTCAACTATACTCCAAGGTATTGAGTTAAATGCCATCTAAATTGAACCTGATGTAGACAGATGTTTGGTTAATTCTGCAGGGTGAGATAAGGAACAGTGAGCAGTGAGAATGTGTCTACAAGATGAGACACTGGGTCAAAACAAAAATAATTCAGGAAAAAGCTTTGGAGAAGGCTTTGAGATTTAGAGAATTTTTTTTTTTTTTTTTTTTTTTTTTTTTTTTTTTTTGCTGATGTATCATTGCCTTCCTTCAGTTTTTAAAAAGATGACACTGTCAGGACTGAGAATAAACTTTGTTGCTAATCTTTTTACATTTACTAGCCCAAATTAACTGGCTTCCTTTCTGCCTATTATCATCCAGAGACTCTTCCTTTCCTTTCTCTTTGATTGGACTAGGGCAGAAAGTCAGATGACTACATAGAAGTGTTTATAAATAAGTAATATGGCCAGGGAAAGGGAATAAGCCATCACTTCATATGTTGACACTAGGTGCTTAATGAAGATGTTACACAATGTGTTAGAATGTCAATAGAAACACTAAATCTGATCACTGCTAATTATAATCAAAGATAAGTAAATGAGGCCCCAACAGGAGATAGAACAGTGATTGAATTTAGTACTTGGATTTAGCCCTCTGATCTTTAAGCCATAGCATGAAAAGCTGCAGAAAGGAGATTTTCAAGTGCCTTTACTTTTATTTTATTTTTTATTTTTGGTGTTTGAAGGGTAGGCCCCAGGTCATACTGGATAAAAATGTGAAGAAGAAGACATTTGTATATTTATGATAATTCTGCACTGAGGCATTGGTATTCACTGTGGGTATCATTTAAAAACCATTCACCTTAAATGTCTATGTCTAATGAGAGAGCAGAGACTGTGTTGAAATAATCTGTGCTAAGAAAATCCAACTGTTTCAGAATTATAAAATCTTCCTGGCTTTGGGTCTTTGGATGGTGGCACTAGGGATTTGCAGAGTCAGTACTTTAAAAAATAAACAAACAAACAAACAAACAAAAAAACAAAACAAAAAAGAACCAAAAACCAAACAAAAAAACAAAAACAACTACTGGATTGTAATGGCACTGGTGAAATAAGCAGCAGAGTGCTCCAGGAAGGTGAGGGATTTATTCAGATTATTCATGGGAGAGTTTTGTCTTACCTCTAAAGCAAGAAGAAATTCTGAGGATCAATTTGAAAATTCTATCTAGGTCCAAAGTTTCTGTTAAAATGCATGCCATATCTGATTTGCTGAGATTTCACTGCATTATTTTCTTTTGCTATAAATTTGATTAGAATCTTTGATACACTCTTACATTTAAGACTCTCAGTCTCACCTGCATTCAATATTAACTTAGTTACTTAGATATTAGTATTATCTAAATATTTATGTAAATGGATCAGTGATAGCCAAATGCTTCTCTAGCCATCATCCGTCATATCAAAGTTCTGTTACCCTTTCTGTCCAGTTCCCAGTGTGGGTTACATAGTGGGATCACATTAGTCATGGATTTTTCATTCATTATGACGGTTTCACTAGTCACGGTGGCCAGCAGATTCTGCTTGTATTGCCTTGCCTGCAATTTAAAGGAAGGATCTCCGAAAGGCAGTGGGCAAGTCATGCAATCAGCATGCTGAAGGCAGGTGTATCTTGAGTCTGAGCGGGCTAGGCAGACTTAGTCTCTAAGAGCAGTTTTTTATAAGAACGTTCTGGATTAATTAAAGGGAAAAGCAAGTAAGTGACAAGTTGACACACATCATCATGATACATGATAATCTTGCCTTTGGATCTCCATTTGAGTATCCCAGGGAAAGAGGCTGATGGAGGTTGGAAGAGAAGAGGATGAATTTGAGAAGAGGTGGTTAACAAATTAAAGGTTCAACTAGAGTGTAGGTAGCTTTAAAGGATACAAAATCAAAGAATGATAAGGGGTTCCATTTTACTTAATTTCTTCTTACACAAGAATTAAGCTACTGAAGCAGAAACCTCGAAAATTATGTCATATTAACTGATTAAATACTCTCTAAGTAGCTTTTGTGTTCAAAGTTCACTTAGGCTGCTGTGTTGTACCAGAAGCTTTGAACCTGATAGATAAAGGTGGGGGTCTGCAAACTATAGTCTCCTGGCAAAACCTGACACTTTTTGGTGTCCATAAATGAAGTTTTATCTGAATACATCCACAGCCATTTTTAAAAAACATTTTGGTAATGGCTACTTTTCTTTTCTTTTCTTTTTTTTTCTTTTCTTTTCTTTTCTTTTTTTAAGATTTGTTTGTTTTTGAGAGAGAGAGAGAGTACCGGGGTGGGGTTGCGTGTAGGGGCTGAAGGAGGGGAGAAGCAGACTCCCCACTGACCATGGAGCCCCAAAGCCCAAGGCATTCATCTTCCTGCCTGGAGATCATGACCTGAGCCAAAACCAAGATTTGAATCCTCAACCCATTGACCTACCCAGGAGCCTTTTTACTGACTTCTTTTCTGCTACCAGGGTGGAGTTGCGTAGTTGAAACAGGCTGTGTGATCTGCACAGCCTAACATATTTACTCTCTGGCCCCTGATAGAAAAATCTCTGAGCCCTCAGAGATAAATCTCAGGTCTCAGATAAATCCCAGTTCCTCTATTGCTTCATGTGGGATTCAATGATCTCCCAGGCCAAGATTTATTGAGGACTATTTTGTGTTGGAGCATTTTTCACAGGACTTTTCTATTCTCATTTAGCCCTCACAATACTTCCATGAGCTGCTGTCATTTTTTAATGCATACTTTAAGAAGAAACTTACACACAGAAATATTAAAAAGCTTGCCTCTAAATCGCATGGCTATTAAGCAATCAAGTTGAGATTTGAACCCTAGGTTCAAAAATCTTTGCTGTATACTTTGTAATTCTCAATTTCACATCTATAAAATAAGGGTAGCAATACCTTTTTTAAAAATAGAGTTGTTATTAGGATTGAGTTTGTCAAAATATATAAAGCCCTTGCCATAAAAATTCCCAATACATTAGTATGAACCTCAATTCTTCCTACCTTTGACCCCAAGATTCTGGAAGGGAGGCTAAAAATGAACTTGATGACAAGTACTCCCAGGTTATTTCAATGCATGTGGTCAAGGTGGCAATTTTAGAAATCCTGAGTCCTTGAGGATGTGAAGAGAGAAAGGAGAGAAGATTCTGTCCTTTATAAAGACCTGACTTGAAGACATATGGACAAAACCATTATGAACAAGTTCCATAAATACTCAGAGGGGGGAAAGCTGTGATTGTAGGAATCAGTTAAAATCAAGAAAAAAGAATTCAGAAAGTCCACAAAAGACATAAAAAAAGAGCAGAGATAACTGATTAAAATTATAAGCTGCCCTAAAAGAACGAATAAATCAGTGTGGTAACTTAAGTTGAGGAGGAGGCATTCACAAGCCATTTCTAAAAATTCAGGCTGTCTAGGTGTGGGTCAAAAGGAGACACAGAGAAGCACAGAGAAGGAGCTCTGGCACCTGCTCCTCCGGGGTTAACAGTTCCAGTAGAGAAGCAGTGACTCTAGCAGTAGTTACACTACACTATTGAAAGTTCAGTAGCAAAAAATACGATCAACTCTGCTAATCACTAAGGAAGAGGTACCAACCAGCTCTACCTAAGATAAAATTGTCCGTTTCGATGAGGAGTCACAATTTCTGGTGGAAAGGCAATTGGAACATAAAGACTGTGAGGGGCAAAATAAAAAGAATAACTGAGAAACATGAATGAAGAGGTTCATGATGACATCAAAGAACAATAGAACTTTTTAACCAAAATGTGGTCTAAAAGCAGGAGGCTTAGACCAAAGTACCTATGAAGAAATAATTTTCATTTTAATATATATTTAATTATAAGGTATCATTCCAAACTCTGTTCCTCTGAGGTCAGCAAGCTTAGGTAGCTCATACTTAACCAAAGTCACTGGTTTTAGAGAATTTGGTAGTATAGGGTGGAAAGAGCTGTAAAAAGTACACTCTCAGGGCATATTGTTCAAAATTTTGCTGTGGTTCTCCACTGATGATGAGTTCAAAATCAAATGTGAATATTTTATTTTTTAATTTATTTTTTATTCTTAAAAGATTTTATTTATTTATTCATGAGAGACACAGAGAGAGAGGCTGAGACACAGGCAGGGGGAGAAGCAGGCTCCCTGTGGGGAATCTGATGTAGGACTCAGTCCCAGGACCTTGGGATCACACCCTGAGCCAAAGGTAGACACTTAACCACTGAGCCATTCAGGTATTCCAATGTGAATTTTTTAAAGTTAAACTGACTTTCAGTGCACTTTTATGGTATAAGCACCCTTTATCTTTGGCCTAATTTCCAAAGATTAACCAGAGATTAGATTGTGTTGTACAATTTTGATGTTTTTCATTTTCTGAAGGTTTCTATTTGTTAAATAGCTATAAAAAAAAGAGTACTCACTGCATATTTTTAAATTTCTAGTATTATACATATATAATACTGAATATATTTTTGGTTAAAATTGTATTTTAGTGTTATTCATATTTAATTATGCAAGTCTAGCTTGTTAACTGCTCTAGAACAATGCAGTGTATGACTATGCCACAAATTATTAATCCATTTTTCCTGAGGAAGGACATTGTTTTTTTTTCCAGTTGTTAGCTATGACAGATCATATTGCAGTGAATATTCTTATGTACACCTCCCTGTGTACCTATATGAAATGTTTTCGGAGATAGTAGTGTTAGCAATGGCTGGAGATTGCAATCCCTCTCATCCTTGTCTGAATCTCACCCTTAGAGATTCTTACTAATTTGCTCTGGGGCAGGGATTAGATACTAGTACTAAAGATAAAACAAACATAAAGCTCCTGAGGCAATTACCATGTAGAGTAATAATTGAAAATCTATTTGTAAGCCAAGAGTGTGGTTGCTTGGTCATAGAATTTGCATCTTTTCAAATTTGTTGTATTTGACAATTTGTTCTCCCTTTAACAATGTATTAGTGTGTTCTAGTTGAGCTACATCCTCACCAATACTTGTATTTGTCTCTATTTTTGCTTAGGTGTGAGTCTAATTCATTAAAATGGTATACCACATGGTTTTTAATTTTGTGTTTTCTAAATTATTACTGAGAGGAGTTTTATTTTATTATACAGTTAAGTTTCCACTACTGCAAACTTTCCATTTATTTGTTTTGCTCATTTTTCAGTTGGAGTTTTAATCTAATTACTTATTTGTATGAGTTTTTAATATCTTCCAAATATTGTTTTTATCAATTACACATATTACTGTGTAATTGATAAAAACATGTGTAATTTTACATGTGTAAAAATGTGTAATTTTATCAATTACACATATTACATATTACATATTACATATTGTCCTCAAGTATGTGACTTTTTTCACTTTGTTTATGGTAAATGTTTTTATACTAAATTTTTCTTTTACTAAAATATTTCATTTATGTAATTTTATTTATGATTTTCTTTATGGCTTGTGTTATTTGGGACTTATTTAGAAATTCTTCTCTATACTGAGATGATAAAATATATTCTCTTATATTTCTTCTAATAGCTTAAAATTTTAGCTTTTTGCATTTGGATTGTTAATCCACATGAATTTATACTGGTGTAGGTTATAAGAACATTATGGTGGCTAGAGTTTACATGGGGAACAGACAGTAGCAAGGTAGGCTGGCATCCAATGTACTAGTGATGTACGGACTATTGGAGGAAAAGCAGATTGCAAAATTGTGCTGTATGGGATTACTTAGCAAGGTGTGGAATATGTCTTAGTTTGCTATGTATACCATAACAAAATACAGCAGACTGGGTGGCTTAACCAGCACAAGTTATTTTCCCATAGTTCTGCAGGCTAGAAGTCCAAGATCCAGGTGTCAGCAGGTTTGGATTCTTCTGAGGCCTCTCTTGGGTTGCAGATGGCTGCATTCTTGCTGTGTCCTCACATGGTTCCACCTCTGTGTGCACACATTTAGTGTCTCTTTGTGCTTCTATAGTTCTTCTTCTAAGAATACCAGTCAAATTGGATTAGGCCCCACCCTAACAGCCTCATTTTAGCTTAATCAGCTCTTTGAGGGCCCTATCCCCAAATACAATAACATTCTGAGGTACTGGAGGATGGACTTCAACATAGAAACCTATGAGGGAGGGAGGCACATTTCTGTCCTTGACAAGTTACACTGAGTTTGCTTTATTCATGTAATTACTTCTTGGGCAACAGTCATGGTAGCTATATTCTCTCAGGGAGTGGAACCAGAAGCTTCCACATTTCTGAAGACTTAGATCTGGAGCTGACACAGTTCTACTTCTGCTTCATTCCATCGGTCAGTGTAAATAACTGGGCCAACACAAAGTCTAGCACAAAGGAAAGAGATTCCACCTAGAACAGAGAGAATTCTCTGGCCATGCTTGTAGACAGTCTAGTATAGAGACCCAAAATGTGGTCACAGAGGGAAGATGAGAACAATGAGAGAACTCAATCTCAGTTTCCAAGGAAGGACAGTGGTCTGAGAAGCAAACAATTCAAAGTTGAAAATACAGTAAAATGATGGAACAGGGTATGGAACACAGGCAACCTCTGGATTTAGTAGTCAGGAAGGATTTGAGATTTTTAGGACATGGAAGGTTAAGAATTTGCATTTCAGGATTTAAATGCAGTAGAAACAGAAGGAGAAAAACAATAGGCAAAGAGCTATAACTGCACACCATTAAGTAAATTGAAGGGAAAAAGAGAGGAAATAGAAGACAAAAGGAGACAAGGTTCTTGAGGTAGTGTGGAAATGAAAACAGAAGAGTGGGTAATTAGAGACAGCTCCACCTCAGGGGCACATACAAAACCTACTGGAAGACCCAGGACTTGCTTTTTATTCAGGTTATATCTGCTTACATCTCTTTCCTATGATGGTGTGACTATCCTATGAGATACAGGCTGGCCCTGTTTTAGAAATATTGAGGAGAAATTTCTTCACTGATGATTTCTTTCACTAAATAGCAGATAATTTGCAGAGAGAGCATCTGTTCTAGTGGTATCTTTTGGTTGAGCTACTTGCTTTCTCATGGGAACTCACCTCTCCAAACCTACTAGGAAAACCTATGGCAGGGATCAGGAAATTCATGTTCATGAGCCAAACAAGACCTGTTACCTGTTACTGTCGATAAAGTTTTATTGGAACATAGCTGCATTTGTTGGTTTATGTCTTGTCTGTGGCTTTTCTTCTGTATTGGAAGAGTAGACTCGTTGAAACAGAGATTGTATGAGTCGCAGTACCTGAAATATTTATTATCTGGCCCTTTTCAAAAAAGTTTTCCAAGCCCTGATCTATAATATTGAGAAAATTTTCCAAAGCTTTGTCATTAGGCAGGCAGCTAATACAGCTCAGGCTGATGGATTAGGAAAAAGCCTTGGCAATTGCCAAGCCACTGCTGAAGGTCATGAGGACTACATAGGGGAAGGGGCATTATTCAGAAAAGTCAGTCTCAGTGACAGTCTCCAGCTAGGTTGCTAGATTCACCACATAAAAATACAGGGCACCCTGTTACAGTTGAATATTAGATTAAAAAATGATTTTTAAGTATAAGAATGTCTCAGGCAATAGATAGGACATATTTGTACTAACAAAGCCTGGTTGTTTATCTGATACTAAGTGTTAACTGGGCGTCCTGTATATTCTTTTGGCCACTGCAGCCTAGGTCTCAAGGTGAAAGAGTAGTGCTTCTGAGTGGATTCCGAACACAGCCTAAGTTGAAATACTGGCTACATTTCTCCCTGTCTGAGTGACTCTTGATAGCACAGTTAGCCCTTTTTGCCTCAGTTTCTTCCTCTGTAATGAGAAAGTAATAATAGTTTCTATCTCCAAGGATTAAGTGAGCTCACATATTCCAAGCATTTAGAATAATACTCATCACAACATGGGTCATCTGTATGTGTTGACGCATATCAATCATGCAGCAAAATAAATCAGAATGAGAGAACTTTGAATCTCCCTGGATACAAATGCTGTGAAGAAATGCAGAAACAGAGGTGATGCTCAGAGAGACAGGTATGAAAGCAGAAAGTGATAGATTTCGTGGCGCCTGTGGAGAAGAAATTGGAGTGGACAGTGTGTCCCTGAAGGGTGCACTTCTAAAAACCATGCAGCTGATTGAGATGCAGGGTCCCCTATTTCTAAAGTGTCCTGGGATCCCTGATCGACATTATCACTTCAAATCATGAAGCAGAAGTCATATAGTTGTTGTCTAACAAGAAACTGGGTAGAACACTTTTTATTAGTCAAAAACAAAAAAACAAAACAAAACAAAAAACACGTTAGGCAGCATGATTTTCTCATATTGGAATGATCCCAACTATTTACCAGAAGAAACTATTTCTTAAATTCCTTGAAAAAGGTTGTGTTCTAGAAAGGCAAAAAGACTCATGGTTATATTCCTGAGTCAAATTGTATCAGCTAGTGAGTTCTTATAATTGCAAAAATTTGCTTCTATCTTATACTTACCACTGATTCGTCATAATGCCTTTAAATCTAGGGCATGATGTGATAACTCAGAAAGTGACAGCAACATGGAAACTAAAGGTTAAAGGTACATCTGCCCCAAAGAGTGAAATTCATTTTGAAACATGAGGAGATTTTTATATTGGTTATAGTTGTGATAGACAAAAGCATGTTTTAAAACTTTGGGCTTGCCCTGTCAGGATGCACTAAAGGTCTAAATGAAAAGGTGTTTTGGGGACACCTCGGTGGCTCAGTGGTTGAGCGTCTCAACACTCAACGCTGCCTTCAGCTCAGGACATGATCCCGGGATCTGGGATCCAGTTCCACATCGGGCTCCCTGCAGGGACCCTGCTTCTCTCTCAGCCTATGTCTATGCCTCTTTGTCTGTGTCTTATGAATAAATAAATAAGATCTTAAAAAAAAAAAAAAAAGGAAAAGAAAAGGTATTTCTAAGTACAGCTTTTTTTTTTTTTTTTTTTTTTTTTTTTTTCTGGGACTCTTTCTACAGTCCCTTGGAAGCCAAGGATTGCATTCAAAATCATTATCAAAAATTACTAGTTTCCTTATTTTTTAGTTCTCTACCTTTAACCTCCATTTATCTTTTTTTTTATATATATATATATATATATTCATGTGAGACACAGAGAGAAAGAAAGAGACATAGGCAGAGGGAGAAGCAAGCTCTGTGCGGGGAGCCTGATACAGGACTCGATCCCAGAATCCCAGGATCACGACCTGAGCCAAAGGCAGATGCTCAATCACTGAGCCAACAAGGCACCACCACCCCACCCCTTGCCCTGCATGCATTCATCTTTCTAATGATATGTTATTCCTATAAATAGAGCTCATTGTACAATGTTGTCTGTACCATGCTATCTCTATTTTGATCTTAAATAGTGTTATCTAGTGACCAGGTGCTGGGAATAGAGGCACCAGCTTTCTCTTGGTATAGATTTCTTGTACTTAGGCCAATATAAGACTTTTATTTGTGCCTTCACAATAACAAATGAATTTATGGAAATGCTGGGTAGTCGAGCTGTGGGCACACTGAATGAATGGTCCAAGAATAATGCAGCACACTCTAAATCACAAAGCATTTTAGAAATGATGATGAGGGAAAATATTTTACAGCTATTTTCAGGATTCATTAAGGATTTTAAGTGATCAGGAGTTTAGATTTATGTGGCACTGAGTCAGTACCAATAAACTGTCCATCCATCCATCCATCCATCCATCCATCCATCCATATTAGGAAGAGAAATGCCAGGGGAGAAATAAAGTAAATGAATAAATACGAAAAATATTGTAGGGAATGCAGAATCGTGCAAAGATGTAATATGTCTCTAAGCCAACACATTTCGGTTTGATACATGATCCTTTTATTTTACAGTTTTAAAATGCATCTCACAGCCAAAACCATTCTTTACTTTTCTCCTTGGGGAAATATGCAAAGACATGCAGTTCCATACAGGTCTGCCCCACTGGAAGGTTTTTATTTCAATGCTATCAACTTCTATTCTCTCCAATCATTTTTCTTTTATTCTCAGTATCCATTGTTTCCAGTAATTCACTTGAACGATCTGAGCACCGCTGAGAGCAGCTGGGAGAAATCTCTCTGCCTGCCTACTTAGTTGAGAATGGCTTTTTGTGACAGAGGTTCTTTCTGAGTGTGTAGACAATTAATAAATAAATAGACTGAAATTAAATTATCATTATCTCCCACAATCACACTGATAAGAAAATACAGTTTTATTTTTTGCTGTACAGAGATGGCTTTAAATTGTATCTACCAACCTTGATCCCCAGGACTGTGTGTGATAATGATGTTTATTCTTTTCCAATGTGATGGAGCAGAGGAGTCATCAGGCCAGGCACTCATCTCTCCATACTCAGCCCACCTTCTCCTCAGCTGGCTATCCTGTGGTGACCTCATTTTAAATTTCTTTGTCAGTGTTTTTTCTGCATAAAGTAATATAGTAAATATAATATGTGTGGTAAGTTCATAGGGAGAAAACCCCTGCCAAGTTGTACAGTTCATTTGATTTTCTAAGCAGTCACACCCGAAATCTACTAATGACATCTCTCCAATTGCTATTGTCATCATCATGATAATTAGTATTATAATCCTCATCATTATCACTGATGATAGTATTTTACTGCTTTTAAAGCACTAACTATATGGTATCACGGCCATAGATTGACTTAATCCACTTATCCTAAATAAGTCAAATCTATTTTTTTAATTAATAAAGGTGATCAGATCAGTCTGATTGTTCATAAACAGACAGCCTGATGCCCTGCCATTTTCTTGCTCCTGGAATACTGTTCAAGTGCTTTCAGCTGAGCAATGTCTAAATAACTGTGAAACTTAGTGATCTAGCATCATTTTTCCCTCATTATGGGAAGAAATTTACATATGTATCTTATAACTGCAGCATTGAAAATTATGGGATTTGCATGAGGTGAATGATGCAAAGGGTAGTATTAAAAGAAGAGAATTTACTGCCTCCCCTTTATTTTATAGAGTCCCTTTTAAAGAGAATTGGAAAAGAAAGCAATTAAGCCAGTGGTTTCTTTGTGGGAAAAAAAATGATGAATTCCTAACAAGGGTGAGGAGAGAACAGAAAACTCTAGATGCAGCTGAAGTATGGGAGAGGAAGAGGAGGTTTTAAAGTTTTCCACTTTTTAAACATTTTATTAATGGGATCTTATTTTTACCATTTTCTTGAGTACAATTTCAAGAAAAGATTCAACTAATTTAACTGACTTTTAATTATTTTTAGGAAAGAGACTGAGGTTTCTTGGGATATAATTGGCCCTAAAGTTATAGAAACAAGGTCTAACGTGTTTACAAATCTTTTGTAATATTATTATGACTGCTATTAATAATCACAGCAACTTTCTTTTTATCTAAAATTTGGCTCAAAGTTAGCATGCCTTTTGTCTTCATAGAAAGTCCTATAGTTAGTATGACTCCATTTCACCAGTGCCCTTAGTCAGACTGTGGTATATCCATTAACTGTTTTAGTCACTTGCATCAATAATTACTGAATCAAAAGCACTGATGTCATTCCTGGTATAACTGTCTTTTTCTTTTTTTAAGTGTTTTTGTAACTATAACGTGCCATACTGCAGGATAGCTTCTTTTTTCAACATTAATTCATTTGTGTAACTGGCTCTCTTAGAAACATTGTCTACAGGGGTCTGTTTTAGAGGGTATATAACATGCAGCTCAAAGTGGTGAACACAGTGTGCCACAGAAATAACACCATACTGATTTGTTCATAAAACCAGAACTCATAGAAGCCTCTTTTACATAGTTGTCCTTAGTGTAACAGGCTGGGCTAACTTAAAAAAAAATATTATCTTAATTAGTTCAACAACTCTGCAAGGTTGCTATAATTATCATCATTATATTGATGAACAAATTGAGACACAAGGAGGTTAAATATCTCACATAAAACAAATCCCACTTCTACTCCTAGAAATATGTACTTTTTCCCTCTCCTACTAAAAATAACTAAAAACTCTGGATATTATATATAAAACAATGTAAAAAGACTGTAATGTAAAGTAGAAAAGAAAACAAAACACTCAACTTTGAAATTCAAGGTACGCCATGGTGGGAAGTGTCCCAAGTTTTTGTTGGCTGCTACATCTCAGATAGGAGTGAAGATATAGGTAACTGGTAAATGCCAACAAGTACAGACAAAAATGGCCCAAATGAAAACCCATGCTTTCAAGTCAGAGGACCAAGAAAGGGGCAGCCTGCAAATCAGAAACATTTTAGGTAATAGCTACTCTATTACATTCTAACACCACAGGGAAAACAAAATGAAACAAACAGAAAACAGGGCCCCTTCTCCACCCATATTAGCAAAGGCCAAGTCCAAAAGCCTTAGACCAAAGTCTAAAGCCTAGACTTTAACCCTTGCCCCACTGTAACAGGGTCTTTCTACTACCCCACCAAAGTAGTGTCAGAGAATGCTGAGTGGTGAAATACTTTCATCCCCATATGGTGGTAAGAATGAGATCGCCTTCTCTTTTACAAAAGGGATGGTGTAAGAGAAGGCCCAGTGGAAAGTCAGGATTTACGACCACACTGCAATAACAAGGCCATTAAGTGGCCCCTGTGGCATCAGTGAAGGCCACATGGGGAGCAGTGATGAGGCATTTCTACCTGTTCCAACCAGGGAGGTTCAGTGGATGCCTTGTGGGGAGCTGGAATTCTCCTGCCCACCCAGTAGTAATGAGGAATCCTCCCTCTGAGTGTCAATAGAAACCAAATGGGAAATCTGGACTTCTACTCCACTGGTTAGTAATGAAGTGGTACCTGATGTATCCTACCATGATTTCTTCAAAGTTTCATCTTAAGCATTTTTTTTTTGGCTTTTAAATTTAGGAATGCAGTATGTTATGTACCATATAGTTTAAGCAATGCTCTCTAAATCAGAGGATGGTTATCCTGGGATATGTACAAAATGATTTTTTGGGATGTCAAATTAAAATGTTAGAACTTTTGATAATATTTGGTTATCCCATCCTTTTAAATATCTGTTTATATTTAAATAACATTATTTAAAATAGTACATGCCTATCATTAATATATAAAAACACATATTCTAAGGATATATGCTCAGGTTTTTGTTTGTTTTACTGACTGGATACATCATGTTTAGACACAGATTTTAAACAACTAATATTTAAGACCCTTTCTTACCTGGGGATTGAGCCCTATAAAAATGGGTTGGTGCTTTAGGAGAGGTACTCAGAAGAGTGGTCAAAAGGAAGATTTGGAAAGTTCAGGAGATAAAAATGTTTTTGGTGTTTGACTACTATGACTAGATACAGGACATACCTAAGTAATCAAATACTTTCTCCTATTTAATGCCATAGTTCCAGCAATGACTTTAAAATGTAATTATTTTAAACCCTCAGGGAGAAAACAATGCAAGCATGTTGAGATTTTGCCTATCTGAGATCAAGTAGGTGGGCTGAGGTGATGCAGAGCAGGATATGGATAGGGTTTGCAACAGCCTCTAAACCTGACATCTAACAGGATAGGATATAGGCTCTAACAGTGCTTCTAAAACTCTGGCAGTTTGATTGATTCAATCAATATATAATGTCTCTAAGCCTCAAGGGGATCACACTTGAATGAAATTTAATCAGTGATATTAACTCATCTAAGAAAGGAATGGTTGTGATGGAGAAAAGTGGAAAGCCTAGAAAATTGAGATTCAGAAAGAGGTCTGCCTGATTTTTCAGTGAGTACTGCTCCATTAAGGAAGACTTGGATTTTGGAGATAAAAACACACTTGTTAATTTAGCTTTGTTAGAAACTAAATGTATGAAATACTACCACTACCACCATCCTGCTGCCTTGGATCTCCCATTTCATACTTACCAAGCAACTTTCTGCTGAAAAAGTATGGGTTCTTAGAAATCTCTCCAAAACAGCTCAAAGTGGTTGATCATTACTGCGTGTCAGACACCGTTCTGGGTGCTTTACATGTATTAGTTCATTTAAATTTTAAATAAGCACTCTAGAGTTGAAGCTCTTGTCAGTCCCTTTGTAAAAATGAAAGAACGTGATTCCACTAAGACTGAGAAACGTGCTCAATGCCAAACTGTCAGTAAGTGGCAAAGCTGGGATTTATATAGGGGCAGTCACAGCTTAAACTCTGGTTGAATCTGGAACAATGGATAATTTGGAAAGGAATGTAGTTACTTAATCACTTGTATAGTGTGACTAAAGGTTTAAATTAATGAATCGTCATTGAGGTGTTGTACTGATCAGTCTTGCGTAGTCAGTTAGCAGGACTTCATCACGGAGAGACTGCACTCTTTAGTTTACTAAGGACTTCTGGTTTTTGGACCTGAAAACGTGGGGGTTGACTGAACTGAACTGAACTATAGGGACTACAAGGGTATTACCATTACGAGCCCCTCCTGAATAAAATCACCACTAGGATAATTTCATCAACAATCCAGCCTCTGCTCTAGGGAGCTTCATTAGAAATGCTGATGCAAATATGTCCTATAAATGGGGTTTCTGACGTGTGTCTATTTTTTTATTTCTCAAAATGCCTATCCTAGTACCTTACAGAGAGAATGCCCAGTAAGAACTGTTGATACATTGATTATTGATTGTCAGTGCTGAAAGTAGTCTCACCTTCTAGATAGTGCCTGTGACAAAAGATGTGGTAAAATGGAAAAGTTTGTGTAAGTTTTAAAAGTCTAGCCCGTGTCCTGTGATACATTAACAGTGGCTATTTATTTAAAGCTTTTAGTTGTATAAAACTGTGCTGTAGCTTACATGAAATTAGTGGAATTTCTTCTGTTTCCAAATAGACACTATAGTGCTGTAGCACTGTTTTACTCTAAATTTCAGAATTCCCTATCTCAGCAAGAACCAGAATGTGTTAAAATATTAAAGACATTCTTTATTTCTTCCAAAATAAAGCTAAAATGATCAAAAATTAAAAAAAAATAAAACATGGGTGGAGTTGGAGGATAGACAAAATTGACAAAGGAGAGTGGAAATGGAATTATAGAATGAATTAGGTCATAGGAATGGGAAAGTACAGCTTATGGAATAGGGTCAAAGATATTGTACTAGTGATGTAATGGGACGTAGGGCAGTTAGAGTTGGGGTGAGCACAGCATAAGGTATAGAGGAGTTGAATTACTATGTTGTACATCTGACACTAATGTAATATGTGTGTCAATATACTCAAATAAAAAATAAAGTAAAAAAATAAATGGGGTTTCTGTAGCAGATAATTTAGGATTATCTGATGTCATTACAGTTATCTTTTATGTAAACTCATGTCTCCTCATTCATTCTGACTTCTGCCTCAATCTTATTTACTGTCTCTGAGAAATTAAGGTTATCTCGTAAATAGATCCAGTTCTTTATGTGGAGTAATGTTGTAAAGAACAATTGTAAGGTTTTTATTTTATTTTGTCCACTTGTAGCTCCAAAACATATTTTTAAAAGTGAAGTTGATTATTTGGTAAACTCCCAGTTGTGTTGGGCCAGTTCTTCTTTCTGGGAAATAACTCCTGAGAGTTGGCTTGTGTCAATTCTTACAGGCAAGAACATCTGTTAAACTATTTTCTTCTTGGCATTTACAAAAATAGCTTTCAAGTTGTTGTTATGGTAGTTTTAAAAGTAGTGTATTTTCTTTTTATTCTCTTCTTTCTCCAAAAACCTGTCTCAGGTGATCCTGGCACCATGGGCTATGGCAGTGGGATTTCTTGTTTTTGTTTTTGTTCTTTTTTGTGGCTCCTCAGCTTCCTTCTGGCTGGGATGACCTTCTGGAGGTCTGGAGTGATCCATAAGTACATCAGTTAAAACAATAAAATCTAAATAATCAGGATTAGGATGCCTGGGTGACTCAGTGGTTGAGCACCTGCCCAGGATGTAATCCTGGAGTCTGGGGATCGAATCCCATATTGATCGCTCTGCATGGACCCAGCTTCTCTTTTTGCCTATGTCTCTGCCTCTCTGTCTCTCTGTGTCTCTCATAAATAAATAAATAAATAAATAAATAAATAAATAAATAATCTTTAAATAATCAGGATTGAAACCTCACTTCCATCTAGTCCTCTAATTGCTTCCTATTTCCCATTACCTAGAAAATTCTCACATTGAACATATAGCTCAGTCCAACAAGCTTTCCTTGATACTTTCTCTTCTACATATTTTTAATCATTTCTTTTCTGACTACACTAATAATTGACCTGTGCCTGCCTTATACTGCCTTCTCAGTCAGACCAAGCAAGCTGCTTTCCTATTTCTATCTCTGCTAATTGCTTTTGGGCACCAAAGTGACTGCTTTTCCGTCTGTTGTATTATTAAAGAATTAATTTCCCACTGGCTTCCTGTGCCCAACACAGTTAACTCACTGGGATTTTTTTTTTTAAAGAAGGAAGGGTAGAAAAATAAAATAATAAATTAATCTTTTTAATTCTAAAAAGGGGGGTAAAGGAATGAAGATGAAAGGAAGGGAGGGAAGAGGAAATCAATCGATATCAGAAATTCAGCTGCTTTCCAACTATTTCTATCTTGTACTCACTTAAGCAGCACATATGCTAAAATTGGAATGATACAGAGATTAACATGTCCCCTGCACAAAGATGACATACAAATCTGTGAAGCGTTCCAAATGTTTCTATCTCTTCTCTACATAATATAGTGTAAAGTCATTTACTATTACCTACCAAGAAGAATAGAAATGATTAAATGAATAATACCTTGTTTAGTTTCCTAATTGATTTTTATTGATGGATACTTGTAAGACCTAATATGTTGATTACAAGTATATATTAGCTGAAGAAGTATTGACCATATCTGCATCAACACTATTAAGAGATAAAATATAGAGACTGAAATATTTGCATGGAGACAATAGGAGCTCAGATTAGTGGTAGCATCTTAGTTAGAATAAACGGCAAGCCTCAATGTTAAAAGGTTACCTGATCTTAATTTACGAAGTTGCTATTTGGTTCCTTTTGTTAGGTCATGATTTTATATAAAATGCAGAAATAAAGGTAGAGGAATATGGTTGTATAGTATCACCTTCTTCTTCAAAAGCTAAATGCAATTTTAGGATAATAAAAACATCATCTTCATACTTTGAGTAGGTAGGATGACAATGAATAGAATGACTTTTCTTTTTCTAGAAATGAGTAAATTAAAATGGGAATACTATGTGGGTTCTCAAAGTCTGAATACCACTATTAGAAATTTCTCTTATTTTAATTTTTTAAAAAGATTTTATTTATTTATTTATTCATTTGAGAATAAAATTCATTTGAGAGAGAGACAGAGAAGAGAAGCAGGCTCCCTGCGGGGAGCCCAATGCAGGGCTCCATCCCAGGTCCCAGGGATCATGACCTGAGCCAAAGGCAGATGCTCAACTACTGAGTCACCCAAGTGTCCTGAAATCTTCTTTAAAATGTAATTCTCATTATTAAGAATTGCCATAATTTGAAAGCTCAAATGGGGTAAAAATAGTATTTTTGGTCAGAGGAAATTTATTAAGGTATATATGATGGCAAGTGCATAGGAGACAAGTTTATAGGAACTGAGTAAATTAAAGGTAAGGATGCTGAAGGATTTTCTACATTTACACTTCAGCTCTGGAATCCAGTGGAACTTTTCTTCAAAGTTTGCTCCCTTCCTTGTATCCTGTTGGCTCCCAGGGATTTCTAAAGTGGTATTAAGCCCATGTCTACCTTCTTAGAGCAGCAAACTCATCCAGAGAATGACACTTTCCCTTTTTTAAGCGCAAAAATCCTTATTTATTTTAGATGTAGCTGTTAAGGGCTACTGGTCCCATTGGAAATTTTCTGATAATTTATGTGGAGCCTATTTCATAGAGATCTATGCTATTTTATAAGGAACAGATTGTTAACACAAATGATTCACTATGTAATGCTGAAATGTCAGACATCTGTAGCAGTTTGATGGGGAAAACCTTAGGGATATGAGAGCTTTTTGGTATTTCAACTCAAATAAATAACCTCATTGGATTTATTATGCATGCTTCCTAGACTGTGACCAACTGAAATTGTGTACTGGTTCTAGAAAGTGATCTGTGCTGAATCATGTTCAGGAGTCTGACAGATTATTATATTAATAATTCCAACTGAATCATGCCTCCTATTAGCTCTGTCCCTATATAGTCCTTTTCTCAATCACTCTGGGTTCAGACATAGGACATGACTGGGTCAATGGGTCATCAGTAGATATAAACACAGGTAGGAAATTGTGCTTACACATTGTGATTTCTCTTTTGAAGCCAAAAATACCCATGATAACTCACTTTATAAGCCAGGTAGAGGAAAACCAAGGCACTCTGATCAACAGCACTAGCTAACCGCCAGCATGTGACCAAATGGGGTCAACCAGCCTCCAGCTGACTTGCCAACCTATTGCATCTGCACAAATGAGTCAAGTAAACAGCATGAAGCAAAGACAATCTCCTCCAGTTGGATTTTGCCAAATTGCCAGTCCAAACAACTGCAAACAGATAAATGATTCTTGCTTGAAATCCAGTAAGCTATGGAGTGATTTGTTTTTCAGCTCTAGATGACCAGTCAGTGTCTGCTTGCAAGTACACTTGTGATTTACCCCAAACTGGGTAACTTCCTGTTGTTATCCACAGAATGATGTTAGGTAAATTACATTCTCTGAGAATCTATTGGATAATAAAAAAATAGAAATCATGTTAGTATCTTTCTATATATATATATATATATATATATATATATATATATATATATATATATAATCTTTTAATTATAGAGGTTATTTAGTTTGTTCCTTTTCCAGCCACAGAGACAGGTATTTTTGGGGTTAAATGACTTGCTCAAAGTCACAGAAATTATTAGAAGGCAGAAATTGAATTAGCTTTCTTTTATACAAGTGATAAATACTTTAACCTTAAATGATATGGGATAAGAGGAGGATAATTTGCATTAAAAAAAGCAAAACCAAAATACCCAGGGTTAAGCCTGACAACAAAGGAACAACACTAATAATAGGATTTATTGGAGAATGTAAAAGAAGACTGGAAAAAGTAGACAGGCCTGTCAGTTTTCTGGCAAGACATGTTATTGTTCAGATGCCAATTATGTCCAAACTCATACATTGAATTTCAACCAACACTCTACATTTTTGTTGTTGTTGCTAAAACCTGAAGAGTTGATCCTGCAGCTCAACTGAAAGAAAAAAAATGAATGAAAATGGCCAAGAACTGTGGTTAGAAATTAGAACAAGAAATTTGTGAAAAAGATAAAAACATTGAAAAAATAAACTGTGAAGCTATTGTAATTGAAATAGTATGGTCACTTTTAGATATAAATAGTATCCTCACTTTTAGATCACATTGTTGTTTTCTATCTCATTGAGGAGAAATAGAAGCAAGTAGAAAAGAATTTCCATATGTTCTTTCTACTCCATTTGTCAACCTATTTACATCTGGATCTAGATTCTTTGTCTTTTCTCCTGTCACCATGGATGAACAGTTCATGTTTGTATCCAAAAACCCATCTTTTTCTTTTCTAGTGCATCCAACCCCCTTTTGCCTGTTATATTTTGCTTTAACAATGATCTTTTCTCTTGCAGCATCATTTTTTCTTGCTCCACTGGATTAGCTACCAGTATATAGTAGTGCTGTTATTTTTCTTAGTTTAAAAAGGGGGGGGGGGTATGTTTCCCTTGACACCTTATTCTCCTCTAGTTTCTACTCTATTTTTCTTTCAGCAAAAACACCTCTTAAATGTCTGTAATCACTCATATCATGTTTCTTCTCTTTCTCTCCAGAATCATTGCAGTCTTTGGTATGTATCACTTTATAAAAATAGCTCTTGTCAAACACATGAAGGGCTTCTCTGTTGGGAAAGATGATGTTCATTCTAGGGCTTCAATTTACTCAATGTATCAGCAATCTTTAACACAGATGATATCCTTACCTTGTTGAAACACTTCATCTGGATTTTAGGAAACCATGTTATCTTTATAACCTGCATCCTGCCAATCTCATAGCTTTAAATAATATCTATGTATTTGTGAATTTCAGAGCATATTTTTCCCACCTAGATACCTCATTCAAACTTGAAACTCACTCATCCATCCGTTTGATATGCTCCTTTGGATGTCTGATAGACATCTAGACTTAACAGCTCAAACCTAAACTCTTGAACCTTGACCCCCAAAACCTACTCCTCTCATAGCCCTCTCCATCTGAACAAAGGGCAATTGCATTCTTTTAATTGCATAGACCCAACATTATGGTGATATCTTCCATTGCCTTTATCTCTGATAGCTACAAATGCAGTTAAGTCAAGTTTGCAAATGCTTATAAAAGTTCCTCCATCATGATCACCCTCATTCAAATCATCATTATTTCTCTTCTGGATGATTGCAATAACCTCTTGTATTTTTTCTGAAGCTTTCCACACAGACAAACTATACCCCAACTAAATTAAAATATCCACACTAAAGGGGTCATCTTATAATCAGTACAGCTTAAGCCCTTTTTCTTGAGGAAGTAACAGATGTCGGTTCAGATTCACATTCCACTATTTACAATATGACTGTGGGTACATCATGGACATTTTAAGTCATTGCTCTTTCTTTTATGAAATACATATGTCATTTGCTCTCTGTACCCCATGAGATTTTGAGGGGATTAAACAAATATAAAAACACATCTGTGAAATTTATAAAGTGCTGCCCAAAAAAACATGATAAAATAAAAAAGGTAGTATAATTATTGTAACAACTGGGAATACCAGTGTACAGTGTACAGTATTTTGATTGTCATAAAATATTAATAATTTCAGATTAATAGAAAACCATAATATAATAACCATTTCATAGACTCTACTGCACAAATGAATGGAGAAGGGGACAGGAGGATAGCCCAGCCACTTGAGATGGACTTGTAAAGATTTATTGAGCCCAGGGAACAATCTGCAGTCTAGTAAATTGGCATTTGAGGGGTGTCACAGTTAATAATGTGCTGCACTTTACAATGCACAGATGTCCAAAAGCTATTACAATCTAAGCATTGCACTAAAATTGTATGAAAGTAATAGCATGGCTACTATGAGAAGGGTACTCAGAAAAGAGCTTTTTAAAAAACCTATTTAGTACAATCACAGCTGCCTTTTCATCCAATAAAAAACACAGCTCAAGAAAAAACTCGAGAAATTAAATTCTTTGCTCTCAATTCAGCCACTACTTCTTTAAGTAATAACTGCAGGATAAAATAATTGTATATCAGAAAAGGTGTCTGAAATTTTAGGATTGTTAGATTCAACCCATGTACAAGGGATTGCTGAAAACTGTCATTGGATCTGGAAGATACAGAGCCTCCTCATATCAGGCTACTTTTTGAATGAATTAAATGAGTGCTTTCCAGGAAGAATGTTGGCATGAAATATTTTTTGGGCTATATGGTTTGGAATATTCTTTAGTCTATAGCAAAGGTGTTGGAAATTTGCTGCTTCCTTTCTATCGACTGTGTCCTTGTGTCAGTTCTAGAGTGAAATTTCCCTTATGTTCAATTGAATTATTAAGTTAAAACTTACCACAAACCGGTTTAGTTCTGAACACAGAGGAAATAATAAAGCTGTTTTTTCTGTGCTACAGTCTTAAATCCAGCATTATACTTTCTATTTTATGAAAAAGATATTTTATGGGTTTAAAAATGTTACTCAGATCCTGAGTTAGATCATTTCCTTTAAGGGCAGGAGTTAAGGGAGCCAACGTACATTGATGATTATAAATGGGTATCATAATCATAATTGTCATTCTTATAAACCATTTTAGTTTTTTTTTTCCAATTTCCCTCTCTGTTAGGAATTATGCTAGGTATTACAGACACGAGGATGAGCAGGAAAGATATGGTCCTTGATATGTTTATTTTGTATAATGTTCACATATATGACCTCTTAGTTTCTAACATCTGCAGACTCTATTTGCCTCCACTACTTCCTTTGGATCCTCTTCTTTCTTCACACGTACTTCATGCTCTGTTTGAATTCTATTTCAGCTCACTCTCTTTAATGTGGGGATTTAGTCTAAAGGGGATTTTCGGGCTGTCAGCTTCGAAAGCTCGCAGCATCCTGATGGCTCCAACCCCTTTAGACATTTCACTGGACCCCAGGCAATTACTCCTTAACAGGAGTTTGGTCCTCACACCAACTTGTCCTTTCCTTGGGGTATTACTGGCTGTTGGCCGTCCTCTTGCTCCCACCTCACTTCCCTTTGCTTCCTCCTGCATAGCTGCTGACACTACATGGGTCTTTTAGGTGTCTCGGTTTGTCCATTCCTGCTCATATTTGGGGTTAGGGGATTACAGACACATTTTCACATCTTCTCATTTGATGTTACCTGTGGGTTTGGGTTTTCTCTTCTAGTTGTTCTTTCTCTTATTTATGGGGGGAATAGGGAGATTCAAAAACTCTGCCACCATTGCCATCTTCCCAGGATTCAAAACATGCATTTTTGAACTTGTCTGGACAAGTAGAGAATCTCTGGGGATAGAATAAAGCTAAGATTTACACACATGCCAGGAGTTATAACAGCACAGCTGGTCTGCACACAGGACTAGAAACTGTGAATTAGGCAGTTGTTCATCAATATCAAAATGTTTTTATTCTTGGAAAGCTTTCTCTCAGGCTGTTAAATCTATACTCACTAGCATTCTATGAATATGTATATATACATATAGACTGCAGACCAAAAAAATGCACACATAATATTTTGGAACTGGGAACCAAAAAAGGATGCTACATTACCACCTGTGTCTAATTAAATATTTGTGGTAATTTAGTGTAATTAAAAATTAAACAACCATTTGGTACAGAGTAATATATCATATTTCCTACATCAGTTGTGTGATTCAATATGCTCTGTGGTTGATTGTTTTAACTTGGACTTGGTGTTAATAGCTTTTACTATTGTTTGTTCTAGTTTGTTGAATTTTACTTTTAATATGCCCTCTGCTTGCCTCTCCTTCCTCCACCTGTCATCCAGTTAATTCTTCCTTATTGTGAGATCTTAGTTTGAATGTCATTTCCTCAAAGAGCCTTTTCTGACCACGCCACACCCCAACACCAGTTACAATCTGTTTCTCCTTTTCTTCTCTGTGATAATAATTAGTTTTTCTGAAGTATTGATGCTTGAATAGACAGCAAAACCGTCTCCTTATGACTTGCATATTTTTTTAACTGTATGATTTTGAAGAATAAGGTAAAGTCAGAATCTTTTCTTAAGGTTTAAAGAGTCACATAACACAGAACTTCTCCCTTTTCTTTAATGTCTGATGCTCTGTGCTATATGACTTAACTGATGAGTTTGTTGCTGGAGTAGGAATCATGGTCCCTAGCTTTTCTTGTAAGAGCCCAGCCAGAACAATGTCATGTAACTTTTGGTGTTGTTGTTGTTGTTTTATTTTGTGTGCACAACTGCTCTTCTATCATACTAGATAACTCTCCCTCCGAATAGTTGTATAACTTGACCACTCTGTGCTTAGGGTTGGACAACTAAACCAAGTTGACCCAATCAGAATTTCCATGCAGGTATGTAAAATCGGGATTAAGAATAGCTGCTTTTTTCAACAGAGGCTCTATAAATCCTAGAGATCCTGTCAGCCATGTCCTACCATGTGGACTTGTAATAAGGAAAAGTGGCATTCTACGGGCTAGAATAATGATGCAGTCTGGGGGAGATGGGAAATGAGGACTTTTGTGTTGGCATTTGTGGCTCTGGCTAGAGTTTATTCCTGACTCTACACTAAATCTACATCTTATTTGGTTTCTATAAGAAATTTTTGTGTTCTTTTTTTTTTTTAAAGAAATTTTTGTGTTTTCTGCTGGAACTTAATAAAAAAATACGTATTATTTAGCTACTGAATGAGCACATGACACAACATGTAAGACTTATAAATTCATATAGCTTTCAGTTGAGGAAGTAAGCAGTGGCTGTTACAAGAAAAGTTTCATTCTCCATACAGCACTTGATTATGTTAAATTGGGCATGCCTAACTATGCAGAATTTGTTGTTCACTTGACAATTAGTACTGGAAGTGGACTTGAGATTCATCTAAGCCATTTAACCGTGGCTTCAGCATCTTCCAGATGCGTCATCCTTCTTAAATAGAGTTCAGTGAACATCCTCAGTAACAGCTACAGAGCTCATATGATGCAGTGGCATTAATAAAACCTAGACCGTCTGTGGCCCATCTTTAAATAATTAATGCTGCTGTTTAACTTCCTCCTGGCCTATCATGGCACCACTAAGGGATGGGAGTATGAAGAAAACACTTGGTCTAAATATCAAAACATTATCTCTGCCTCTGGCATAGAAACCATCTGGGGCAGGAGATAAACCTGACTATATGCATCTTCAAGGAGCTCTTTTGCTCTCGCTGTTATCACAGAAACACCCTGTGGATATTTTCTCAACCCAAAGCCACGGATAGAATGTTCGAGCCTAGCTCTATAATTGATTCTCTGATCCAGTAAGTCCACAGATTGTTTTTCATACCACATACCTGAAACATGCTGAATCTGACTGAGTCAAAGACAGGAAAATGTGTTAAATCATAGTGTATGAAACTAAGGAATAACTTTCTTTAATGGCCAGCTCGAGGTAGTATCAGAGTGAGAGACAAACAGAAAGCTTAGGGCCTTGGAAGGTAGTAGCTGCTCGGGTAAGTCAGCCAGACCAACAAGATGGTAACTGATTTTCTTCTCCGACTACCAAAAATATTGAGGGAGGGGTGCCAAATGAACAGATATTTTCAATGCAACTTGCACATTTCTACTGATCCAGAACAAATTTGAGCTTCCCAAGACTGATCCATTACTTTTAATTTGAATTGTTTGACAATATAAGCAATGCCTTCTTTTATTCTTTTTACATGTTCTTGCTGCTATGACCTCAATAAAATAAAAGAAGGAAATGAAACGGAAATTAGGAAAATACTTAGACTTATAAGCACATTGGTAAATTAATTGCTAACTAATTAATATTTATATAGGGAGCATGCCATAATAATCTACATCAGAGCATTTGAAATAAGTTACTAGAAAATTCCAAATTAACCTTTTCCAACAATTCCTGATATTTCATGTATTTGTTTGTATGTGCATATGTGTGAACAGTCAAATGTCTTTGTACTATTATTTTACTGTTTCTATTCATTTTCATATTTTATGTTATATGCCTTCCTTGTTATGTTTAGAGTTACTAAGCATGAAACCTACATGGTTAAAACTGGAATTGCTATGAGTTTTCAAGTGTTGTCCCTAACTGCTATTACCATGGCTAATGACACCATAGAAATGATGATAATCATACAAAAAAAAGAACAAATTGGATATATTAAACAGAATAGGGTAGATTAAAACAGGACTAACAAGCCTCATGTGGAAAGTCTATATTTAAGAAATATCCTTTTTTCTTGGAATGAGATTTTCCTTCCTCTCCCTTCTCTTCTCCATATTCACTCAGTGCTTATATACCATGGCATTCAGATTGTTGGAGCATAGGGAAACTTTGTCATAATGAAATGTCATTTCTTCCTAAAAGTCTTGCACATTTAAATCTGTGGAAGTAATGAAGTTGATATCATCAAAATATCCCCCAACTCTGTAAAATTAAATGTTTTTATTGATTTCTGCAAATCTATGCCAAAGTCAGCATTTTATCATAATTTCTTATAGATTTTTTTCTATCTGTGGAAATCCATTAACTCCAAGTCTAAGATTTATTTATTTATTTATTTATTTATTTATTTATTTATTTATTTATTTTACTTTGCTGAAATCTGTATTATAACATTAGGTTTCTTTCCAGGCACTAATTGTAGCTCTTTTAAGTACTTTGTTACTCTTCTTTTAAAAAAGATTTTATTTATTCATTTTATAGAGAATGAAAAAGAGCAGAAGCAGGGGGAGAGGCAGAGGGGGAGGGAGAAGCAGGCTCCCCACTGAGCAGGGAGCACAAAGCAGGGTTCAGTCCCAGGACCCTGAGATCATGACTTGAGCTGAAGGCAGATGCTTACTGACTGAACCACCCAGGGTGCCCCTTTTGTTACTGTTTTTGACTTAAGTGCCAGTTGTTAGGGCTAGTACCATGGCAGTATAGAAAATATCTTTCAGGATCCCTGTTTAGTGTAGGAGAGAGAGGTCAACACTGTAACTGTGCCGTATCAGATGCAGTGGGCAGTTGCATATCAGATCTGTTTCACCAGCTCTGACACCCAGGAACCATGAGAGAGTGAGTCTCCTGAGTTTCTGTTTATCTATCTAGAAAATAAATATCCAGGAAAACTATCATTCAAAGAATGTAAAGGGAAAATAGAATAATTTATACAAAGGAGATTTATAAACTGTTTAAAACTAAGCAAAAGTCAGAGGCTGTCAACTTTCCTGTAAATCTGCTAAATGTTTTCATTTCTTTGGCATACATAGGTAGAGCAGAGCCCAGCTCATCCCAGGATGTTCTCAAGCTCCATTTGAGAAACTTGGTCTCAGATTTTTGGAAAACTAGAAGTAGTAACATGGTTTACTGAGTGTCTTTGGGTACCTAAGGAAAAAAAAAAAGAGTGTAGAAGAGTGAGCCTTAGATATAACAAATCCTTTACATTACTTTTGTTCTTATAACTAATGAATTTGGAGTTACTGGAGTTATGTAGAGACAATTTAATTTTTTGATTAAAGATAAAATATAAGAAAACAGCATTTCTTGTGGAAAAGGGGAGATAAGAAAAAGTCATGTACTTTCCCTTTTTAACATTCAGGCCTCTGAATTTCACAAGAAATTCTGGGATTGAAACAAACATGTGGATACCACAGCACTTAAATATATGCAAGTAAAATTGTCAAATTTAATCACAGCCACTTACACTGCCCATTCATATGTGGAATTTCATTATTCATATTTATGCATTAAGTATTTTGATGAGACACTGCTGATCCTATGGACTGTATATGTGAAATGTGAAAGAAAAAGAGAAAACTTGATATTATCCTAGAGACACATTATTTGATTAGCCAAATTATTGACATAAAATAACAGTTTTTTTTTTTTTGTTGTTGTTGTTGCTTATACTGGTAATTTCCTTCTAGATTTCTAAATTATATTGCTTGTTTTTCTCCTTTGAACTCAGTTGCTTTGGGATGACCTTCAAGCTTTGGGACCAACCATCATTAAATGAAAGGATTAACTTTTGAATGTTAAGAGTGAAGATGGCCATGAAAATAGACTAATTAAAGGTTGAATATGGCATATTATACTACAGAACCTTAAATAGAATTTATTAACTAATAATTCAGTTCTAAGTGCTGCCTTTAGCTCATCACCTCTTTTAGGGCACTATGGGAAGGGGCTGTGGCAGGAGCCATAAGTCATGTACAATTTCTTGTGGCTGCTCTGTTACACACTGTATGATGATCATGTTTGAATCTGCTCCCCTCTCTTAAGACTGGCATCTCTCTGACATCTTGAGGTGAGACCAGAAAAGCACAGTTCAGGATAAGAAAGGGCCCAGACCTTTCTGGGCCTTTCTGGCCCTGTCTTTACAGAGAGTAGCTTATTCTACTTCTTTTGCCTTAAGAATTCACTTTTAATTCTTGCCATATGATGGTATTCAAAGTACTAGCAGAGGATTTTCTATCAGAAATGTTCTCTTGGCAAATGTGAAGTTGAATCAAACTGATGGTATTTACTTGGAAACCCCTCTTGATGCCAGCAGCTTCTAATCTATAAGAAGGGACTGTGACAAACTCAATCTCATACACTCTAATATTTAAATTTAGTTCAGTATAAACCCTGCAAGCGATTATTAGACATGTCTCAACTGACAGACACAAAGCAGGACTTGTAGACAGTGCTGAGAAATAAAAAGCAGTTTCCTCCAGCACAGGATAACAAGGCAGCAACTTTGGCTTTGTAAACACTACTGGAAAAGACAAGCCCATTACATCACAGAATTCACAGATTTTTTTGTGGAGTATAGACTTCCTTCAATAGAGGATGTACTGACTATTATAGAAAATGCATTGAGACACAGGAAGAGTTTAAAATGGAAGATTCCGTGAATGCTTTTATGTTTGTGTGATATGACCATCTGGTAAAGGAAGTAAATAGAATAATGCAGACTCGCGTGTAAATTTGTTAGACTCGGAGTCTCCTTGCTCTCCAAAAGTCCATTTTTCCTACTTCCATGTTAAGTGCAGGTAAGTACAGATATAATCTTAAAGTGAGTTCTAAATGACCTATTCTTAAACTCAATACTTTGACTATGTTTTTGTGCATGGAATTTATCTATGGAAATGAGCTTTTGTTATTTCTCATTTGCCAGTGATCATGTTGCAATCCTAGCCTGGTTTCTCATGCACATCTATGGCCTATGTTAGTTTATGCTTTCCATTTACTGTTTTCCATTCTGACCATGAGAGCACAATCAGATTCATAAGCATTGGTGAGATAGCAACATTTCTACCTAGCTCCAAATCAGAGGAATATCAGAGTCCATAGAGCTATCAAATTAAACTTCAGATTTTCTGTTTCTGAATCATCTTTGGTGGCACTCAGGAGATCTTTCCTTAGAATTACATGTTGCTAGTTTCTTAGGTAGCATCTTTAATTTAAATTTTTTAAAAATTTCTTTTTAATTTTTGGCCTTCATTTTTGGGGACAGGAAAAAACCACCACCTACAAAACCAAAAACTGCTTTCGCCTTCCTAACCACTCAAGTAAATCATAAGAAAACATAACCTAAGGCTGATCTAAAAGTCAGTTTCTGACCTTAGGTCAAAAGAGAGTCTGTGTTTATGACCCAAATCCAACCATTGAATGAATCTACATATGTATACTACAGAACTAAGCAGAAATCACTCTTTCATAGCCAGGACAGCAGAAGCAGTTAATGTCCTTCCAAGTACAAGGAAGAAACTATCTTCATTCATTCTCCTGCTCCCACCTGATTTGAAAGAGTGAATTACTAACTGCTCAGGTTATATGGGAGTACCTATGCATTATATATATTTTTGTAAGAAAAATAACTGTACAAAATAGTCAAGAAAATCTAGTGCATGGTTTACATTCCGGATGCCTAATGCTAGCAGAAGCTTTCACTTTTGCATGCCACTTTTCAGGACTGTCTACAAGCATACGTAATTTTTTTAAAAAAGATTTTATTTATTTATTCATGAGAGACACAGAGAGGGAGAGAGAGAGAGAGAGAGGCAGAGACACAGGCAGAGGGAGAAGCAGGCTCCATGCAGGGAACCTGACCTGGGACTCGATTCTAGGTCTCCAGGATCAGGCCCTGGGCTGAAGGCGAGGCTAAACTGCTGAGCCACCCGGGCTGCCCACATACATAATTTTTAAGGAACACATATTTATTTTTACACAATTTGATGTTTTGCTTTTTATTTTCAGCTTCACCTAATGTTATACACATTTTCTTGATTGGTATCTGCATTTCATACTATTTTTATGGCAGCATAATTGACCACTATATTCATAAGTACGTAAATCATTTCTGACTGATACAACCTTAAGACTGAATCTAGCTTCCTATTATAGGTTATGCCACAATAAAGATATATACCTGCATATAGGATACTTTCAGTATATTAGTTTTTAAATAGTAACAGGATCACATCCTGTTACTCTGCATGTTGGTGGGGCGTCTCTGGTGTTCTGGCTATCTATTCCTGTGTTATAAACCACTCTCCACTTAGTGACATAAGGCCACAGCAGTTTTATTAGAATTGGTAGTCAGAAATTTGGACAGGACACTCTGGAGATAGAATGATGCATAGGGCCTCTGCTGGGAAGACTGAAATGGCTGGGGGTAACTTGAATGACTAAAGACCAGAATCATCTGGATGTTTCTTTACTCCCATATCTGTCTGCTGGCCTAGGCTGTCTCAAAGCCTGGGCTCAACTACAACTGGTATACACACAGGCTTTCCATGTGACTTGGACTTTTTACAGTATGTTATCTGGGTTCTGAAGGAGACCATCCTCTTAGGGAACAAGTGGCACAGTGTTCCAAATGTGCAAGCAAACCAAAATGGTGCATGGAGGACTCAATCATGGAGAGCTTTGGAGGGAACAGTCTCCTTTGGACATAATGTTAGAAGTCACTGAAGTTGCTTCAATTCCATTTTATTGGTTGCAAGTGAGTTGGTAGAGCCAACTGAGATTCAAGGAAATTAGACTTCCTCTCTGAATGGGAGAATGGTAAGGTCACATTACAGAAGAACAAATGGGATAGAAGATATTTTTGTACCATCTGGGCCACGCAAGAGTTTCTACAGTAGTATTTCTGTGGGGAAAAAATTTTAGGTGTATATATTGTGTGGTTGAACTGTGGAAATGAAACTCCATTTGGATCAGAGGATTTCTACAAACCACTTTCCCAACACAGAGAGATACATGGCTTTAATTCTACTTAGTAAACCACTAACAGGATGTGAATTCCTTCAGTCTTAGTTGCTCAGACCTCAAAAAAAAAAAAAAAAAAAAAACTTTTCAGCTGGGCCATAGTGTTTCTGATTCACCTCCTTGTTTTGACTTCGAGCCAGATCTCTTCTCAATGTTCAGTTCCTTTTTTCCAATTATAAAAGTAAATATGCCCTGAGACATATGCTTATCATCTCCTCTTTCTACCTGAAAGCTGATGGCTAGGATTATGCAAAGTACCTGATTTAGTTGATTAAGTAAGTAATCCACTCAGTTTTTCATTCTTGCATGAATGCACAGAGACATACATTTATTCCTTTAACAAATGTTTATTGAGTAGTTTTTTGCTAAGTCAAGTACATTATGAATAAAGGTATGATCCCCACTCTCACAAAGCTTAATAGATTTTAGGGCAGAATAAGAAGACTTATTAAAAATGCATATCACAGTATATGTACAATAGCATATTGTGATAAGTGCAGTGAAAGATAAGTGATGAGAATGGTGTGTGAAGCATAAGGAACTGAGCTGGTAAAGAGTAGAAGTAAAACATTTGAAACCGGAGACAGCATCTAAAAAGGAAATTTCTAGTTGAAGAATGGAAGGCAGGGAAGTTTGACTACTGTAGTGAGTAAAGATGAAAACAATGCAAAACTTAGTGAGGTGGGTGATGGTCTTGTCCTGCAGGTCAGTTGAATAGTATGAATTCTATTCTCAGCATAAAGTAAAATTATGAACTGATGTGAAGGGAGAGGTGACATAATTTAAAAAATATTTTTATTGAACTATTAAGTTCTCTTGAAGCAAAGAGATGTAATGTTACATAAGTTTCAGGTATACAACCTAGTGTTTGGAAAACTCTGTTATGCTTTGCTTACCACATGAGCAGCTATCATCTGAGAGGTGACATGATTTGACTTAGTCTTTAAAAATTGTTTGGGTAGAGTAGAGTGTGAGGAAGGTCAGAAGGATTCCATGGAGGTCAGTAAGGCACCAATTCAACAATTCAGTTGTGAGATAATCCTAGTTGGTTAGAGGAGGTAGAGAGAATTAGAAAGCTTTTAGGTATATCTTGATGTGTAAGAATATTGGTGATAAATGAGTTGTAGGGGATATGGATAAATTGCTCAGAGTGGCTCCTTTGATGTAGCTGTCTATTCTTAATGACAGGCAGAGCCACAGAACAATGAATCATGTTCTTCTCCATACCAATCAAATGGCAGATGGCAGGTGGCGGGTGGTGACTTGAGGAGGCAGCTCTGCAGTATGGAAAGGAAGGAAAATTCTTACATTTTCCCCAAAGCCCTAAGGCTATTATGGCTGGAGGAAATATAGGTGAGTAGCAGAGGATGAGGTCAGAGAGATAACAGGGAGCAACATTGTGTCAGACTTTTTAAGTCACAATAAAGACTTAAAATTTCAGTAGGATTAAGATGGGAAGCCATGGAAAGTTTTCATACAGAAAATAGGTATGGTCTCATAATATTTTAATAGAATTAGTCTGTATTGAAGCAAAATTGCCAAGGAGCAACATCAGATTTAGGGAAACAGATCAGGAGGAAAATGCAGTAAGTCATGGAAACAAATGATGGTAGATTGTACCAAGATGTTGGTCCTGGAGATGGAAAACAGTGGTCAAATTCTAGGAAATCTTCATAAGCCATTTGCTTCAGAAATAAGCAGTTTGGTAACCATAATTCCTTATACTCTTACAGAAAGCATAGTTTAAAAATGGTATTCTGCATTTCACTGAAACTGCATCCCTAACAGAAGGAGAGCTGTCATACTTTGTGTTAACATGTCAAAGGATGATGCTACTATATCCATTTTGAGTATGAAAATTAATTTCTTCATGAAAGCACTGAAAACAAGAAGCTGTATTTTCCACTCATGATTTTTTTCTTTTGCAATGCAGATTTCCTATATGTATCAGTTTCAAAGCATGATAAATATATTGTTGGGGACATGTCATCGTGTGCACTTGCCCTCCTTTAGGAGATAACGAAGGCCATACAGTGTTCTTAGCTGAGATGCTTAGAAGTTCTATGTGCAGTGTATATATCTTACTGGATTCTGATTCAAACACATGAACTTAAAATAAAATCTGATAGGGAAATACAAGCACCTAATGCATATTTGATCATTTTAAGGAATTTGGTCATAATTTTAGGTTTGATTGGTGATATCACAGTTATGCTTTCAAAATGTCCTTATCTTTTAGAAGTGCATACTGGAAACTTGACTAATGAAACTAGAATGTCTAAAAGAGCTGTTACATTTATAAAATAGGTGATATGATAAAGAAATTGTATGAGACTAGCTAGCTGCCCAGGAGCATCTTGTAGTGTGATAATAATCAAAGATGATCAACTCAGTCCAGGGTATGGCCCATAGGTTAAGAAATTCAATTTTCTAAGGCATCCAGAATGACTTGAACCTATGTTACTGATCCATATTAATCAAATTCAGAACATTAATTTAAAATTGAAGATACTCTTTTTCTACTGATCAAAATTCATGGGCATTTTATTATATATGCCCCCTGAACATATCAGCATAGAAGGTTATAGATGTGCAAGGAACTAGAGGAAAAATAGGTATACCATTTTGAAGGATATGTTATTGATGCCATGGTGAGGCCTGGTGAGCTCTCTTTGATCTTCAATAAAGGACAACTCTCCATGTATCAGAGGCCAGTATTATTTCTCCAGATTACATGGTCTGTGCTTGACATACAGGCATTGTCAAATTCTATTTTTCTATTCCATGCTTTCAGGCCCTGTAGATTATAGTCAATGATAAAGCTACTTAAGTGATTGTTTTAGGCAGAATTTCCTCACTGACTATGGGTCGGGTAGCCCTCTAGCCATGTGTCCATATGCATGGGTTTTTCCCATAGATTTCATTCATTAATTGCTATTCCTCATATCATCCTAAGGTAGTTACCAAGACATTTGGTCATATCTTGCTAATGTCACAGAGGATAGAGATCCAATGTATAGGTACTCCTTCATGTTTACCAAATTTCATAGATATGGACCAGACATCTTTGGAAGACCATTTGTCTACCACAGTGATCCTAGTTCACAGCCTTCATCTGCATCTAAAATACTGCCCCTGAATTAAGTATGTGGTTACTTTATTGAATTTATAAAATTTTTATATCATTATGAAAAACATGCTTCCCAAAGGAAACAGTTGATATAGTTGTGTTTGTACATCTGGGTCTTTGGCTATAAACTTCAAGAATGTTAAGGTTATACTATTACTTTTCAAGGATACACATGATTTGCTATATATAAATTTTACTATAAAATTTACTATATATAATTTTAGTGTATAATTGAAAAGAAATTGCATACTAACTCTATTTGATATGGAAGTGTTCTAGATGGAGTCATAACTTCTGTACTCATTTAGAGTTCCCCTTCCTAGTTTACTGTTGTTATAAACTCAGTCTAAGACCAAGTATATTATTATCAACCACCTCACATAGAATAATATGCATATTTAAGAAATGGTAACAACTTATCTATGGTATATGTGTATCATCATTATATATGAATTTTTGGGAGGATGGCAAAAGTAATATAACCTCCTTATAAAATTACAGAAATAATAATTTAGAAGGAGAAAAAAACTCAAATTCCAAATCCAGTGATAACCATTATTAAAATTGTTCATAAATTTTCCTGGCTTTTTACTATGCACCATTTACATATAGATTTACATATAAATACAGATACATATTTTTAAACAAGAGTGACATTTTTTATTTATTGAGGTGAAATTCATGTATGAAATTAAACTTTGAAGGTGAACAATGTCAATGGCATTTAGTACATTCACAGTGTTGTACACAATCCACTTATATCTAGTTCCAAAACTCTGGCATTTCTATCAGTCCAAAAGAAAACCTTATATGTGTAAAGCACATTTTCCCCAATCTCCTCTCTCCTCCCAACTCCCAGGTATCAGTAATATGAATTCTTTCTGTATGAGTTTATTTTAGACATTTCGTATAAAAATATTCCTATAATACCTAACTTGTGTGTCTGGCTTCTTTCATTTAGCATAATGTATTCAAAATTCCTCCACTATATAGCATGTATCAGTATTTCATTCTCCTTTTCAAGGCTGAATAATAATCCATTTCATGTATATACCATGTTTGTTCATCCATTAATTGACTGATGGACATTTTGTCTGGTGCTCCTTTTTTGACTATTGTGAATAGTGCTTTTATGAGTGTGTATACATACATGTTTTTTTCTAGCAGTTGCTTTCAATTCTTTTGGGCCATATAACTAGAAGTAGAATTGCTGGATCATATGGTACTTCTCTAACTTCTGATAAATAAGAGTGGCTTATTTCACACACATGGTTGTACAATATGCTTTATCAACTTGATAAATGCTAAATGTCTTTTGATAACATTCTGTGCTTACTTAAAAAAAAGTTCCTCAATTTTGGCTACAAGTGCTATATAGTTTTTATCATGATTATAGTAAGGGAAAATTTTGTTCTTTTCACAAGTCTGTGTTTCAGTGTATATCATATGGAGCTCAATTGAAATATGTTGTAGAAAAAAATCTTTAGAATAAGCATTCAAAGAAATACAACTGTTACTTATTTGTTTAAATAAAAGAGTCATTGAATTCCATTTCATGAATCTTTTAATTTTCATGTACTGAATTGAAAGAATTAATATCAATTTTTTTGATAGTTAAACCTTTTTATTCTTCAAAAAATGGGTCTAAGGTTATAACATTGTATAAAAGTCTTACCAATTACATAGACATGGATGGAACTGGAGGGTATAATGGTGAATGAAATGAGTCAATCAGGAAAAGACAATTATCATAAGGTTGCACTAATATGTGGAATATAAGAAACTGCAGAGGATCATAGGGGAAAGGAGGGAAAACTGAATGGGAAGAAATCAAAGAGAGAGACAAACCATGAGAGACTCTTAACTTAGGAAACAAATTGTTACTGAAGGGGAGGAGGTTGGGAGGATAGAGTAACTGGGTGATGGGCATTAAGGAGGGCACGTGATGTGATGAGCTCTTGGTGTTGTATGCAACTGATGAATTACTGAACTCCACATCTGAAACTAATGATGTACTATATGTTGGCTAATTGAAATTAAATTAAAAAAATACATTTGGGGCAGCTGGGTGGCTCAGTGGTTTAGCACTGCCTTCAGCCCAGGGTGTGATCCTGGAGACCGGGGATCAAGTCCCACGTCGGGCTCCCTGCATGGAGCCTGCTTCTCCCTGTGCCTTGTGTCTCTGCCTTTCTGTGTCTCTCATGAATAAATAAATAAATTTAAAAAATCTTTTAAAAAATACATTTGTCAGACAGATAAAAAGTCAATTGGGAAAAAAGTATGTCTTCACAGCTTGTGTATTTAAGCAGCATTATAAATCAACTCAAATAATGACAGCCTTATATACATTTGTGTGTGAGAAAGTACCTACAAAATTCTTATTTGTTTAAACCATAGAAGCATTATTTATTGTCCACTCCGTGCCACATACATTTCTAGGAAATTGAGGTTCATCAGTGATCAAGAGTCAAACATGGTCTTCCTCAGAGACTCTCTAACATGTTTACATTTTCCATTCTTTGTATAAATATAAATATGAATATTGATATATGCTAAGGACATGGAGTTGGAATTTTCTTAGAAAACAATTCCCTTGACTAATGCAAAAAATTGACACAATTACAAATGTATAACCTAAGAATCATTCAACACTTTGCTTCATTTGAGCTATGAGTAGCAAATTTGAATCATTCATGTAAAGGACAATTGTTATCATATGACTCATAGGATAACATATGATTATTTCTCAAAACCTTTAGCCTTTCTCTTATTTCAAAGAATGGCTGTCTGTTCCTCAAGTCAGTTTCACTCTTTCAATATTCCTGGACTGCGTTTCTCTGCCTCCCTTGTAGTTAGGTTTGGCCATGTGAGTGAGTAAGTAAGCAAGTAGAATGTTGGCAAATGTGTGTGCACCAATTCAAGCCATGGCACATGTAAGTCTTCAATGAGAGGTCTTCCTTGTTGTCTCCCATCATGATGGCTTGATGTAAATGGGCCCAGTAACCCTGCAAGCCATGTTGAATATGGTGAAATCAAAATCTGGAAGGAGCATGAGGGCTGATTTTCCACTTGGAGGAGAGTCACCTGTGTAATAGGAATACCCATGTTAAGCTTTGATTTAGGACATTTTGAACATTACAGCAGCTAGAGTTACCTTTACTATTAAACTTCCCTCCATAATAGTGAAGAAAAGCAGAAGTGTCAATGCTTTGGGAAAAAAAGAGTTATTTCATAGTTTGGAATTGAATATTAAAATAGGGTTGGTTTCTCTAAAAATCTCTTCTCTTTTTTAAATATATATTTACTTTTTTTTCAGTTCTTTAAAAATTTATCTGCACTTCATCTAAAGGAAAAGAATGAGGACACAATAAGCAGATAATGACATAAGTAAATTTTCTATTATATTCTCTATAATTGTGTAAAACTCAGTCAAAAAAATTTTTTTTTGATAGAAACATTTAATTCATGGGGAATGATGGTCTTTTCAATAAGCAGTGTCTGGTCAACTCAGTATTCATATGGAAAAAACAAATCTTGACTCTTATCACACCGTTCACAAAAACCAGTTTGAGATCGATTGTAGACATAAAAGTGAAAGATCTTGGAGAGGGGAGATTTCTTTTTTTTCTTCTTCTTTTTCTTTCTTTCTTTCTTTTTTTTTTTTTTTGAGAGGGGATATTTCTTCAACAGAGCCCCCCCCCCCCCCAAAAAAAAACACCAATCTAAAGGGGAAAATGATAAATTAGAATATATTACAATTTACAACTTTTGTTCATCCAAAGACATCATTAACATAGAGAAAAGTAACTCAGAAAGGGAGAAGATACTTGCAAGACATCTATCTGAAAGAAGATTTGTATCTAGCAGGTACAAAGGATTCCTACAAATCAGTATGAAAAAAATACAGAATTCTCAATGGAAAAATGGGGCGAAATGCAATACTTGTAATTAGTGTAAGCAAGAATTAGACTATGATTTGAATCCACGGCAAGAAGATACAAGCAAGTTTTAACATATTAATAAAAAGAATCAATGGAATGATTAGGGTTTTTTAAATTAAAAAAAATTAATGTCAAAGATGGTGTGAGTCAATAGAAGTTTCAGAATTAAGTGGCAAAATTAATGAGTAATATTTTCAAAACTAGGTCATGTTGAGGGAGAAAAGCCCTGAAAATTTAATTTTGGAGTTTTGGATTTTATAAAGTAGTAATTGATAAAAACAAGTAACAGTGGATTTATAAAGAGCAAAACATATTTTTTTAGATTTACTTATTCACGAGAGACACACAGAGACAGGCAGAGACACAGGCACAGGGAGAAGCAGGGTCCCCACAGAGAGCCCATGTGGGACTCAATCAGGGATCCAGGATCATGCCCTGAGCCAAAGGCAGACATTCAACCACTGAGCCACCTAGGCATCCTGCAAAAAATATTTAGGACATTCTTTATTATTGTTTTGATTCTTGGACATTGTATCTGTTACTGGAAATGTCTGAAAAATGCACCATAAAGGTAAAGGTGGACAAGAACAAAGATTTTCCGGATGGGAGTAAATTAGATTTCAGAGGCTGAGAACTAGAGAGTTTGGGGTTGATTTATGTTAACACTTGAAAATGAATTATTAAGCAAATGGCTTGTGTGCTCTTAGAAAAGAAAATACTAACCATTAGCTAACATCTTTAGTAAGTTCAAGTCTTGCCAAATTAACCTGCTATTCTTTTTTAAAGGGTAATTAGGCTGACAGTTGAGGAAATTGACGGAGCCTTTATACATCTTAATGTAATCCAGGTATCTAACAAAGATTGCTTATACACAGGAAAGAATCATATGCTGTGTAATATCACCCTTAAGTGGAATTCTGTCAATTTATAAGTGGATGTGGGAGCAACTACTGCACAGCTAACTAAAGTTGGTGTGTGTGTGTGTGTGTGTGTGTGTGTGTGTTTCACTTAAGCTTACTTAGGAAAAAATTCCACATTCAGTGGAAAAAATCTTTATTTTGTTTGTATGAGAACATGACTATATATACAAATAATGTTTTGTAAAATTAGTGATTACTCAGTAATTTGTTTTAATAGTATATTGCAATTTATTTAAATGCCAAAATTCATAAGCAGCACACCAGAAACCAAGTGCCATTCTGGAAGTTAATCTGATAGAAATCTGTATATGTGTGTGTATACATACACAAACACATAAAAACACACCAGCTTTAGCAATAAGAAAATATATGATTCACAAATAAGCCATGATGCATACAAGTCTTACCTAACTGGAAAATCATGGACTAAAATACACAAAATTTTATACTACATATTGTAGAGGTAGCAAATAATCCCATATGATAATCTAATAATGATGATGCAAAATTTAAACTGTTGTGAAATGAGAAAGGAAGAATGATAGCAAATGAAAATTCATGTGATAACTTGGGACAAGAGTAATGCATAGTCAACAGTGGTTATTTTGAGCATTTCAGAATTTCCAAATATCTACATGTGAATTGATCTAGTAATCTTCTGTGTGACAAATCACCTCAAATCCAATGGCATAAAACAACAGTCATTTTATTATGTTCATGGAGTCTGTGTCAACAATTTAGATAGGGTCTGTATTTGTTTCCTAAGGCTGCTGTAACCAGTTATCACAAATGTGCTCACTTAAAACAGCTGAGAGTTATTCCCTTGCAGTTCTGAAGGCCAGAGGTCTAAAATCAGGGTTTGTGTAGAGTGGTGGTCTCTCAGAAGACCCTAGAAGGGAATCTATCCTTTACTCAATTTCCAAATGGAAAATCTAGACATGAAAAGCATAGTAATAGAACTGAAAATTTCACTAGATGAAATCAATAGCAAGTATGAGTTGGCAGAAGAAGGAATCCATAACCTTGAAGATAGACCAATAGAAATGATCTAAACTGAAGAGCAGAGAGAAAAAGACAAAGGAAAAATGAACAGAACTTTAGATATTCAGATGACATGTAGCTAAATACCTGGTCTTCATCTTAATGTGAATGAGAGTTCGTGAAGAAGAGGAGAAGGTGAAAGGCACAGAACATGGAAGACTCCTAACTCTGGGAAACGAACTAGGGGTGGTGGAAGGGGAGGAGGGCGGGGGGTGGGGGTGACTGGGTGGCGGGCACTGAGGGGGGCACTTGACGGGATGAGCACTGGGTGTTATTCTGTATGTTGGCAACTTAAACACCAATAAAAAATAAATTTATTATTACAAAAAAAATGGCCTCAATGGTCCCACATTAAATGAAAATCCTTAAATTATAAATATGTTAAGTTATCCCCAGGTAGAATAAATGCTAATTTAACATCGAAATGTCTTTTGTATATTAACTGATTCCTTACTCCATACATACTTTGTAGGTGCTACGAAACAAGACATTCTGACTTGTGTGTGCCATCCCACCCCAAACACAATTTAAAAAATTATTTTATTTTAACCTCAGGCCATGATGGTAGTTTTGGTTTTCACTTGCAATAAAATTATTACTAGCCCAAATGAATGAAGGGGAGTAGGAGGTTCAGGCTTTTAGTTATGGAATGAGTAAGTCACAACGATAAAAGGTACAATATATGGAATTTGGTCAATAACACTCTAATGGTCTCATGGTATTAGATGATGGTGATACCTATGGTAAAGCACAGCATAAGGTATAGAGTGTTGAATCACTATGTTGTACACCTGAAATTAATGTAACATTGTGTGTCAACTATAATTCACTAAAAAAGGTGAAAATGCAAGAAAACAATAGAACCTACCCATTAATTCAATTTCTTTTCTTTTCTTTTTTTTTTTCCATTTCTTTTCTTCTTCTTTATCTATAACAGGAACTGGCAAACTTGTTCTGTAAAGTGCCAGAGAGTAAATATTTTCAACTTTGTAGGTGGTACAGTCTGTGTTGTAACTGCTCTATCACTTTCATGTAAAAACCACCAGACAATATGTAACCTAATGAGCATGCCTTATTCAGATATAACATTTAAAAAAATAGAAAGCGGGCTAGATTTGGCATGGAGGCAGGCTGTAGTTGGCTGTACCCTGCCTGGTATAATAAAGGATGTGCTCCTTGGGTGGGAAGAAAGTCAAAAATTTTAGTCCTGAAATGACATGCCCTTATCAGAAAAAAAGATTGCAATCCACATAATTTTGAAAATCCTTATGTTATGTTTTCATATTATTAGGAAAAGCATACTTTACCCTTTAAAAGAAAAAAAAAATGATCAAATTTGAGAAACACTGACTTAAAGGAAGATCTCTGCTGGTGAACTATAAATTGAACTTTTTCTCCCCAGCAATTTGGCTAAATAATTTGGATGAAGTTACAAAAACCATCTTTCAAAATGGCAGAAAGCACAAAAACAGTAAAGATATCCTATATTCTGGAGAGGAGAACAATAATTCACAACAACAAAGCCATTAGAATGATTCCTTAAAAACAATTTAATGTGATGGGATATTTGCATAATATAATATTAGGTGAAAACAATAGGATAAAAAATACAGTAAAATCTCAATTTTGTGTACCAAATGTACAGGAGGAAAACACCAAATTATGAACAGTATAATATTATATCTGGTAATAACATTTAACTTTTTTGAGAATTTACTATTTGCCTGCCCTTTCTTAAGCAATTTATAAACTTATTTAATGCTCACAACTAGCTTACACAGAGGCTTTTATCTTCTTTTCTCAAAATGAGAAAGCTTAGGCAAATAAATTACTTGCTCAAAGTCCATATATAGTAATTTATGGATCTGTATTTAAATTTAGTTTCTGTTCTGGCTATAAGGGCAATGGTCTAATTCGCTAGGCTTAAAAACCAGAATTATGGCAGACTTTACTTTTATTCCCTGTGTACTATATATTTTTACATCTTTTATCTACCTTGAGAGTGTATTTTTTTTGAGAGTGTATTATTTTAATAACAAAAATACATTAGAAAATAAAGATAGGAATTGTTGATAATAGCAAATTGACTTTTGACAATCATTAATGTATTAAGATTACTGAATTTATGTTATCAAAAGAAATTCAATAATACAGATCTGGATGGAGTAATTTAGCTTAATAAATATTCATGTGAATTTGGTTGACAGAGCTCAATAAAAGCATTTATTTTCAACAGTCATACAAGCATGGGCTATGTCAACCTAAATGTAACATCTGTTATTTGGAATAGTGTTTTCAGTTCACAATAGTTCGTTACTAGTTTATGATGAGATAAGGAAAGAAATTGAGAGGAAAGCAATTTGAGTAATTTTATGTGAGATAAATGTAATAATATAGAGCTTATATTCTGTATCTTTTTTCAGTCCTTTAGTAAAAGTTTTAAACTAAACTTTTGTCTTCAGGACAGAGAGGGATAAAAGTCTAGTGGTATTTCATTAGAGATAGTATGAGAATTACTGACCTGAGAGGTACTCTGTGGTACTGGTTATACGTGTCATTGGTACTAACTCATAACTAGTGCTTTCAGAGAGGAGAAATTAGGATAATGGGGAACCTGGAAATGACATGGCTTGGTAAGTAGTGAGATGGAAATATAGCAATAGGTGGTTTGATTATTTTGGAATTCAAATAGGAAAACGAGTGAGTGCTCATTATGTTTAGAGAGAATTAGAACCAAAAGGTAGAAATTATTAGAAAAAGATTTTAGTCCAAGAATCAGGAAGAAGCCTAATTCTCAGAGGAGTGAAAAATAAATGTATTCTGCTATAAGATAAAAATATTCTGTAACATTGGAGCCATTCAAATAATTTCAGGGGATAACCTGAAAGACTTTTTGTATAAGACTGATTCTTAAAAGTTCTTGGCAAATTCCAAGATTCTGTGTCTCTCAAAATAGGATAAATAATTTGGTTTAGTAGTACTGTACTGGCTTAACACTGACCACAACTCTTATTGAGGTATGAAACCAATTGTTCTGCTGTCCGTGTAACTTCACAACTGTACTAATTCATTGGGTCAATCTCACTTTTGTGACATGTTTTGCTTCTCTTAGGTATAGAGTTTTAGCTGTTTCCTTTAAAAAAGTCACCTATCCTGAAGTGATATTATGTAATCTCCATACATTTTCTTCTTAAATCTTGATTTTTGTTTCACAATATGCTTTTGGCCTTGAGTATCCAGATATTTTTCTCAATGTTCTATCTCTGACTTTTACATGTGTATTCCAAAAGAACAAGACAGTCTTGGAATATACTTAGGAACTAACCATGAATTTGACAGCCCTAGCTATAACTAGGATAAAATGGAATATTATTTTATAGCCTGAAATACCCTCCTCTCTTCTAAACTCCCATAGGAATTTCTTTGTACTTTATTTTTGTCGTTGCATTATAGTCATCATTCTTCTACAAATATATGACACAGCTTCATTTTTTCTCTTCTTGCACTCTCCTGAAATCACAAAGCCTGTATAAAATTCATTTTTCACATAAGAGGTAGAAAGCTCCCCTCGAATGGTAAATGCTTCTTCCCTTGCAATTTTTACTGTTTTGGTACTCAATGTGACCCTAAATAGGTAGTGAATGTTCATTGAGCCCTCACTATGTTGAAGCTTTGTGCTAAACATACTGATTGTATCTCACTATTTATCCTTAGTCATGACTTCGCTCTGTCTCTAACATGGGCAAACCTGATGATTAACTAGACTTACTGTTACTAAAATGAAATTTATTTTTGGTTTTTGTGTGCCAAAACAGGGAGTTTGGATTATTTTGATTTGCCCTTCGGGAACCATCTATATTTAAGCCATTCTTACATATCTTATGCCTTTAACATCCTACAAGGCAGTGATTGTGTCATATTGTTATGTTTTCTTAATAGAATAAAAATCTCTTACATAAGGATGACTCAATAAACATTTATTTTATTAATTACTAACTCTAGCCTGATACACAGATGGGATATAAGATTCTCTAAGCCTACTAAAGAATTAGACTAGATGCAGAAACCACCCTTTTGTGGGTAATTCATAAAGTGGAACAAGGGATATGGAGCAGCAGTGACCATTTCTAAGAGTGGACCATTTAGTAAACAGAGTGTTTGTAAGACTGGGGATGCTTGTAAAATAATCCTGAGGCTGAGGTAGAAATTGGACTCCGCAATCGGTGTTCTCTTGTCTTGCTGCTAGTGCCAAATTTAGAGCAAAGGCTTTAGACTCTCACATGCTCTGGTTTCTGTTCTATTTACACAGCTTAATTTAGGGAACCATAAGCAAGTCATGTAATTGATCTGTTTCTCAGTTGCTTCATTGATAAAATGGAAGCAGTAATACCTACTTCAGAGTTGTGGTGAGGATTAAGTGAGGTAATCTGGGCCAAGCAGAAATGTAGTATCCAGCACCTAGTAGGCAATCAGTAAATAATTCTTCTTTTTTTTAATTTCATAGCTGATTCTGGAATCTTTATTTGGCTCTGATTCATTGTTCACCTATGATATTCCTGCTTATATAAATACTAATTCTAACATTTATGTTTTATTTTTAACCATGTCCTAACTTCTAAAATTCATCTGCACTTCTTGTCTTAGCGCTCTTTGTTGTTGTTGTTTGGCTTTGGGCACTCAGCTTCATAGCTATCCATTTCTTACAATTTCATCTCACAGAGTCCTCTCGAGAATGGAGAAAAAATACACACTAACACAAACATAATAAAACAAAAAAGATCTGACTTTTCTTTAGAGAGTTATCTTTTATTCACTTGAATATCTGACGAAATTCGCTTTCTCTATGTATAACGAATACTTTAACAAGCCTTAGCTAGCTTCATAAAAGTTTCTGTACTTTTTTCACAAGACTGTTTTACTAATCAGAAAATGATACAAACTGAATATGTTGTAATATCTTTATATTTATGCTGTTTTATCTCAATATTTTTCTGTTGCAGAAGGGTGATGATGACTCAGCCAGGTAAAATTTGCCAGCATGTGAATCTTAGATTTAATATAAATAAATGTCCTCGTTTATGTAGTTATATAATCACTGTAACCTGAAGTTATGGTTTTGTGGACTTGACCGCTGCTTTAGGTAGGTATTGTATTTCATAAATGAATAACTGTATAACATATTTAGCAATATGCCAAATTAAGGAACCTGAATATTAAATAGGTGTTCTTTAAGAAAGAGAAGATTTACAAAGTGCTATAAAAACTGGTAAGATAAGCCCACAAATCATTCTAGGTTTTCATAGATTTTAAGCATATCCAAAGATTATGTGCATTGAGAAATTACAATTTCTATTACTTACCAGTTTGCTTATTCTTACCACAAGGAGAGCCTCAAATATCAAGAATATTAAGCCTCTAAATGTAGTATGCATTTAAAATCTGAGAATAAAAAAGTATGGTGAGTAGATTAACAGTGGTATCTTTCTATACATTAAACTAATATGAGACCATAGTAAATTAAATATGTATATGTATCCTTAAGTAAGATTCATCAAAGAGCATCATAATAGGGATATTTTAAGAATTTACTCTATTTAGAAGTTCAACCTTAAGTTCAACTTCCAGGATAAAATCAATATGTTGGGACTTACACTTTACTAAATGAATGTAGCCCTTCATCACTGTGTAAGTATTTGCAGCTCACATATTTAACTGTTAAATTTTATATTTACAACAAGTGCATTAGAACAATCTGTCTCTGAGAGAAACCTGTGATTATTAAAAATGACATTTATCAGGAGATAAAAATACCAGACTAAATTAGTTATTAGTAATTTTAGTTGGACTTAGCTGAACAATTGTGCTATTAGCTAGGCTTCCTTATGCATCTACAGCTATCTGGGAGATGTTGATCTCAGAGAGCCTTGATTCAATGGCCGGCTCTTTTAGGCTAATCCAGACTTGTTTACATGGAGACATATTTGAACAGCAGCAAGAATACAAGCAACAAAATACCGGCATTTTTCAAATCTCCGCTTGCATTCCATTATGCCATATTCTATCCCATTGACCAAAGCAAGTCATATGACCAAGGATCTTAGTGTGATAAGGCTGCAGCAACCCAAAGTGAAGACACAGGATGGCATGAATAAGTTTGGGAGTATAACTATAATAACTTACTATAATGAGGTTTAATGAGGTCATTTACTATAAATAATCTCTTCACAATAAAATAGTTAAAACACAAAATATAAACATAACTTTTTCAGCTTGAATCTCATTTCAGCTTGAATTTGCTTGATGCCACAAATATGTGGTTTGTTTGATAACCTCACCCTGTAGCAACAAGCATTTTCTAATGACATATATAACTCCACATTGTTTGTAAGGAAACTTGAATCTTTTTTCTTCCCTCCTTCCCTGCCGTCCTTCTTCACTGACCTCTCAGAAAATTAAATCATGTGTAATGTGCTTCTTCTGACATAAAATGAACTTGACACAACAATCCACCAAACTAAACAAAAAATTAAAACTCTCAAAACTTTACCAAAAATTAGGTATTTCCAGAGAAAGTTTACATATAACACACATTTTGCATACTCACATTTCAAAATTAAGTTTTTTAAAATTAGTTTCAGAGGTAGAGTTTAGTGATTCATCCGTTGCATATAATACCCGGTGCTCATTACATCATGTGCGCTCCTTAATGCCCATCACCCAGCTACTACACCCCCCCACCCCCCACCCCTCCAGCAATCCTCAGTTTGGTTCCTTTAGTTAAGAATCTCTTGGGGTTTGTCTCCTTCTTTGATTTCATCTTATTTTTCTTTCCCTTCCCCTATGTTCATCTGTTTTATTTCTTAAATTCCATGTATGAGTGAAATCATATGATACTTGTTTGTCTCTGACTGACTTATTTCACTTGGCATGATACCCTCTAGTTCCATCCACATCACCACAAATTGTAAGATTTCATTCTTTTGGATGGCTGAGTAATATTCCATTGCATACATATACCACAATATCCATATCCACATCCATTCATCTGTCCATGGATATCTAGGCTCTTTCCATATTTTGGCCATTGTGGACATTGCTGCTATATACATGAGGGGGTCATGGGCCCTTCGAATCACTGTATTGGATCCTTTAGATAAATACCTAGTATGACCCAGCAATTCACTACCAGATATGGGGATTCCTCAAAATTAAGATTTCTAATGTGAAATTAAGATCTATACCAAACAAATTCCAGAATTTGGAAATTGTAGATAAATGTTCATATGGTGACTGTTGAGTGACAACTCCTTATTAATGTTTGGGGTTTGGTGAGGTAGAGCTCATTAAGTATCTTTGCTAGTCTTTATATAAATAGTACCTTCTACCACCCTCTGTCAGCACATTCTTCCTCTCATACTTGCAAAGCAGCTTCTCAATAGTTCCTCTTTTTCTGATCTTCATTTATTTACAAATAATGCTCACTGTTTACTGACCAGAAGATTGGGGGAAAAATCTGTGAGTGAAGAGATAACAAGAATTGTAATTCAAGGGGATAATAAGGTCTCTTGAGAAGATTTTTAGGTTAAGTAAACTGAGAGTGTCTGTAGGCAAAAGAAATGAATCAGGAGAAGAGTGAGGCTTTGCAAGAAAAAAGGGTGTAATTATGGGATAAGTTTCCAGGGAGCATAGAAATTATTCTTGGAAATAGGACAGGCTTCTTCCTCTATTGGAGAAAAAGAAGGTAATACAAGTATAGACTGAAGAACAAAGCTTTGCAAGAGAGCTGAGTGTGATGTAAAAGGGACATGTTACATTGGAAGGAAAGACATTTTTCTTGCTCATGCATCTTTGTAAGATCAAAGGTAGAATCACTTACTTAGACTGAAAGTCCAGTTAATTTCAGTTCATCTCACATTATTTGAGCATCTCTTTTGTGACAAGAAGCCTCATATGTACTGTGATCCAATGAGGAACAATGAACAATCTTTGTTTTGAAAGATGTAGCAATCTAAGTGGTAAACAGTCACATAGACCCAATGTAATGTTCATAGGAGAGTTCTCAGAGAAGACGACCCCTAAACTTATCTTTTTAAATTTATTTATTTGAGAGGGAGAAGCGAGGAGGGTGGGGGGAACTCATGAGCAGGGGAGGGGCAGAGGGAGAGGGAGAGGGAGAGAGAGAATCTCTAGCAGACTCTCCGCTGAGCACGGAGCCTGACATGGGGCTCAATCCCACGACCCTGAGTTCATGACCTGAGCCAAAATCAAGAGGCAGATGCTTAACCTACCGAGCCACCCAGATTCCCCTAAGCTTGATTTTAAAGAATGTCTAGACATTGACCATAAGAAAATAGGGAAAGAAGTTCCAAGTGAAGTAAATCAGCCAAGACGGACAGATAAATGTTCATTATTGATAGAAGTGTTTCTCAATTGTTTTTCACCTATTATCCCTTTGATGAACATGAAAAATGTTCACATCCCATTTCCAATAATGCTGAATGGCCTCCCACCAATGAGGAGTCAGTTTTCTAGTATAAAACCTGAAATTTCTTAGTGGTAAAACTCTGCTGAGCAGATTGAACTGCAAATAGGAATAATGTGCAATTCTTTTCATTAGCAATCCTGCAGGAGGTGAATGCTGAGGAGACTGGAGGCAGTAGAGTATAAATAGAAAAAGGGTAAAACTAAGGTTAGCAAGACTCCTACTTTTTACCCAGAGGAGCCATAGATGACTGGAAATGGCTCTGAGACAGTAAACTAAAGTGCTTAAAATTTTCTACCAATTGAATTCCAATATATCTCTAATGAAATATCCATTGATTAGAATAAACAAACACATAGGAACTGCATTCTCTGTTCTGCATGTTTCAGAAAAATGTTTGTACCAGGATTCTTTTATCTGCCCATAAGAAAAGCCCAACAACTTGTATTGAATTGCTCCTTTGGCTGTCAAACAAACAAAACCCCAGATTTCCAAGTTCCTGTTAATTAAATGATTTTAGGAGCTATTTGGGTAATCAATTTAATCTTCTCTAAAAGCTACCCTTTTAATGATAATCTCAATAGGGGAATAAAGCCAGTTTCGATTAAACATATTTATTCATAATATCATAAAATCATTCTTATGTCATTCAAATATTCCATAGTTATATATTCTTACATTTAACAATCCATTCTTAATACCTTTAGGTATATTTTACAGAAGGAGTGAATATCTGGCCTAAATGGTTCATGGAGCTTACCTGTCATATCTGAGACCCCAAGGGTTGCAACATTGAAAATGGAAACCTGGTTAGGTTGAGAAATTTTCTTGATTGTTTTAATACTAATTCTTTTCACTCTCCTACTTAAAACAATGATTGTTTTAGTATCTATGTTGAAGAATTCACAAATCAAATTTGAATTTTGGTAATCTATCTTAATTTTCACCTACTCAATATTGCTCTCCTGTCTGGAAGTCATATAAAATGTAAGTAGGATCTTGAACTTTGAAATGAGACAACCTGGGTTTTGGTTGTGTAAATTTAGGCAAATTTTAAATAATGCCTTAAGCTTCGTTTGTTTGCTTTTTTTCTTGCTATCTCTCTCTTTTGCCTTTTTATATATCTATCCATCCATTTACCTATCTATCCTTATTTATAAAATTGATATAATAGCACCTACTTTGGAGGGTTGCCATCAAGATTTATGAGATCAGGCACAAAAATATTTTTTAATTTGTTTTGTTTTGTCTTGGCAAGAATAGAGTTTCAATGAATGCTAGCTGTTCATAATAAAATAACACTGAACTTTGCTTTCTAGGCAAGCATCTCCTCACTTGGTCCTGAACGTATCTTTGTCTCTCTTGATCGCCATTTCCTTGTGCATGACTGCTGCTTTTTATTTATATTATAATCCCCGACTGAAGACCCACCCCAAACCCCACCTGTTCCATGAGACTTTGTCCCAACAATGCAGAATACACAAATTTCTGAACATGGATGTCAATTTTATCAATACTCTTTGGTCCTTAATTGGAGTCATGGCCCTCTATGGTGTGCTGATTTTTCTCCTGTAGATATTCTTTTCCTGAAGCGATTTAAAATTCTTAGACCATAAATTACATTAACAAAAGACAACAACAACAACAAAAACCAAATACTAGCAACCAAAATAACCTTGCTCCACAAGATACATCCAGAATGTATTTTAAGCTTTTAGACATTTACTGACTATTTGAATGGCTGTCTTAGAATACTAGAAATGACTCTCAAGTTCAAAGGGGGTATTGAATATATGAAATGCAATGTATTTTTTTCCTTAGCATTCTTGTCAGTTAAGCCTTTTATTGGTGTAGAAAGGTAGGCTTTACATCACAGGATAAAAACAACTTTAACTCCCCCAAGTTGGGTGCTGCATTTTCATGTGGGGCCTCCTACTAATTTAATTGTGGCAGTAGAGCTGATAATAAAGATGGGCAGCGGCTGGTTTTCTTTTGCTGGCTTGCTTCAGATCTCCTTTTATTACCTATCGTTGCCTAGCAACAGATAAGGTTGTGCTAAGGCCAGCCGATGCCATCTAGGCTCTTCCCTGTGCTATAATTTTGAATGTTTATTCATTAACCATATTTCTTTGATGTTCACATAAAGACCCATATTAGTGGAAAAATGGGAAAAGAATGATTTGGCTAATGGAACAGCCACATATAATTTTAATAATATAGAGTGAGTTTGTTTAAAAAATGTGCTGAGTAAACTTCTTTGATAATTTGAAGAAAAATAATTTGGTGGTGACTTGCTATAATTTAAAAAGAAGTGGAAGTGATTTCTCTATAGGTGGCTTCTTTCAAATTGCAGGTTTAAAGGTGTCTGATCACAGTAAGGAACTAATTGCCTGGTCTTAACTAGACTTACTGCTGTAAAAGATCTTGGAAACATTTCTTCTCCTGGTGTTTGTATCACCTTGAGCTTCATTTTAATGATGCCTTGCTCTTTTTGTATTGAACCTCATTTCAACAGAAAATGTAAGCTATTTTCACTTTTATTTTTTAAAAAAGTTGTATATAAAAAGTTTGAATCGGCTGAAAGGAGCTTCTCATTTGTTCTAAAATTCTGCTTAGAGAGGTAGATTTATCTTGTTAATTTTTTAACACTTAATAATACTTTGTGACAGCCACTATCTCTAATAGCTCTGTGATATTTTCCTTTTTTAATCTCAGAAATATAATTACCAGTGCCATTGGAGTATTATTATATAACTCTGTTGATGGAGAACCATGAGAATCTCAAATTTATGTAATCCAAATTCTAAAATTAAGTTTAAGGCGTTCTATATAGTTTTATAACTAATTCTTCCACCTACCCAAAATTTAAATTTAGAATGAATAAAATCAGTTTGAAATGTTTAATATTAAAAAAATAGCTGGATTCTAATTCAATTCAACACCCTCTACTGTATGTTTGTTGTGTTTATATGACTAAGCAAGATATTTTAGGTCTTGCAAATATGAACAAGACATAGTCTTTGTTTTTAGGTTATTGATGATATATGAAGGAGATAATAGTCATGCAAGTGAGTATGAAGCAATGTAGAATGTAATTACAAACAGAAACTTATGCAGATATAAACATATGTACTAGGTCCATTCAGGAGACAAAAGGGTTTAAGCATGTCAAGGATAATAATACTCAAACTTGCACCCTGGACCAATCAACAGCATTGGCATCATTTGAAAACTTTTTAGTAATGCAGATTCTTGGGACTCGTTTCAGATTACAGACTCAGAAATTCAGGTATAGAGTCTGACTGACTGTTTTCACAAGCCTTCTGGGTGACCCTGATGCATGATAAAATTTGAGAACCAAAGTTAAAGAGTTAAGTCATGCAATTAGGTAGTCACTAGCCACATGTTGCTACATAATTTAAATTTAAATTGAATAAAATCTGGATTTCAATTCCTCAGTTGGATTAGCCTCATTTCAAGTGTTCGGTAAGCATATGGGGCCAGTAGCTGCCTTATTGGACAGAACAGATGTAGAATATTTCCATCATTGTGGAAAGTTTTATTGAACAGCATTGCTCTAGAACATGGCGACTTCATGGGAGATTATTGAGAAATGGAAGAAGGTAGATTTAGCTCACATTATAGAGACATTTAAATGTACCAGTAAGGAATTTGAGTCATATCTGCTATCAGAAAAGAATGATATATATAAATATATATATATACACACACACACACATATTTATTTATTTATTTATTTATTTATTTATTTATTTATTTATAAAAGGACTTAAGAAGCCAGGGGTGTCTGGATGGCTCAGTCGGTTAAGTTGCTACCTTTAGCTCAGGTCATGATCTCGGGGTCCTAGGATCAAGTCCTGAGTCAGGCTCCTTGCTCAGTAGGGAAGCCTGCTTCTCCCTCTTCCTCTCCTGATCCTCTTGGTTGTGCTCCCTCCCTCACTCTCTCTCTCTGTCAAATAAATAAATAGAATCTTTAAGAAAAGAAATAAAATGAAGAGGATGTAAGAAGCCTGGACTTTGTTTATGGAACATCACTCTTGAAGTCAGGTGTCTGATGCTTCCTACTGAGGGAAAACAGAGGAAAGCAAATACCAGGAAGACTTGTACTGAGACTGTAACAGTGGAAAGGGAAAGGAGAAAATGTGTTGATAAAACATTGAAAAGACAGATCCAGTAGGAACTGATTATCTTTGAATAGGAGTTAGAGAAGTAGAAAACTTGGCCAAGAATGGATTTTAAGTGAATAATTGGGACAAGATTGATGCTGTTAACAATGACAAGGCAATAGGAACACTAGTAGTTTATCAGATTATGTGAAACAAGATCATGGATTTGTCATGGAATTGTTTTAATCCTGTAGTTTTTATATTCATCCAGAAATTTTCTTCATTACTCTTTTTTTAAAGGTTTGTTTATTTAAGAGAGAGAGAGAGAGAGAGAGAGAGAGGAGAGCACCAGCATGAGAGCTGTAGGGGGAGGAGCAGAGGAAGGGAGAGTCTTAAGCCGACTTACCACCAAGCATGGAACTGGACATGGGACTCCATCTCATGACCTTGAGATCAAGACCTGAGCTGAAACCAAGAGTCCTATGCTTAACTATCTGTCTCACCCAGGTACCCTTCATTACTCTTATAACACAGGTTCATCCTTTACTTTCCTTTGTTATCTACTGATTTTTTTGGATAACCACTTTTGGTGAGAAAAATGAACATTTCACCATGGATTATTCTGAGTGTTTTTCAAAAATGAAGGAGGTGGAAAAAACTTAATCTAGTGATGCATTTGCTACAATATGTGAAAATGATTTCCTTTTTTTTTTTTTGCTAGAAAATACTTTTTCTGAGGGAAAGAGTTGCAAAGAAAAAAAAACAGATTATAATATGTTCTAGGAAAATTCTAGGTTCCTGATCATTATGGTTGGATTTTGTGGCAGAAATGATTTTCAATTTTGTGTTAAATAGGATATTCATTTTCAGAAATAAACAAAGTGCTTAGAGTGTCAAGCACTGTTCTAGTTCTTTATTATTTTACAAATTTCATAGTAGTATACACCTTTACACATACTTAAATCCCTGAGGATTAATTTTATTTTCATTATGAAGATGTAAAAAAAAGAAAGGATGTTGGCTACCATCCTGTAAGAACACTTTGTGCATTTTAGACCAGATCTTTACAGAGAAAAATTAATTGGTATGATTGGAGTCATCCTAGTAAGGTAGAAAAGAATCCTTCTGTTAGGTGTCCAGTATCCTGTGTTTCTACTTCTACTGTTTTGAGGAGTAAGTAAAAAGTAAAATTCCATGGGCTACAATTTCCTCGTTTATGAAATGAAGAGCTAGAATGAGATTGCCTTGCCTTTTCTGGCTTTAAATGGGGCAAAGCATGAAAACATAATTGTTTGCAAATTGTTTATTAGCTGTCATTTATCAAAGAGCATGGCTCATAGGTGAGAACGAGTTACAAGGCAGGCAAACTTCTGAGAAGTCAAGGAAAATAAAATTTGGGACAGATGATGGATTTCACTGTGTCAGATTGAACAGTAACAACTGGAATTTTAACTTTGAGGACTCTGAGACTTGGGGTAATGTTTTAAATCGGGGAGTTACTTTTCTTATGTAAATGTGATTCTAATTGATAATGGGTGATATGATGGAAAATAAGGGGGAATGTTACTTAGATATGGTTAGCAGGAAGTAGAATTAGAGTATTGTAAAGATGACTTGTACTTTATTCATATGACTTGTACTTGGTCTACCTCTAACTTCTTTTTATACTGTTAAATGCATATATCTCTGAATCTGTATGATGTAGAAGTAACTTGGCAGATATATTCATGAGTGAGTATCTGAGAGGGTACAAAGAGCACTGGGTAGGGAATCAGAAGGTCTTGATTGGGTGCTAGCTCTTCTAACTAATGGCATAGTGTACAAGTTGCTTAAGTTGACACCTAGATCAATGTAAGTACGCTCTCCATAAAGTTGACATTTGTAGGCATATCCAAACAGGAGGGAGGGCAATCGAAGAGCAGTTGCTCTAATTTCTAGCCCATCCTACCTAGTTTACCAGTTCTTTGAAATTGGCAGCACCCCAGATCAAAACTCTTTTTGGTAACAAGTAGCCCTAGGCAGGCCACATGGATTTGTGAGCATTCAAAATGTTGACATTGTGTCCAAATTAGAAGAAATACCAAGTTATGTGGAGCATTAGGAGTGATTGATTATTTGGATCAGTTTACTGCCTTTCATATAGCACTTGGCTTTTTTTTTTTTTTTTTGGTCACATAATCTAGTCCTTCATCTGCAGCACCAACATTTAATAAATTTCTCTTCAGGCCTTTCCAATATGGGCTTGCTAATTGCGGTTTCTAAGCCTCCTAATTAGCATTAACTGCATTTATGTAGAGTCCTTTTTTGTTGACCCAAAGAGGGACATCTGTTATGTGGGAACCGGAGGGAGAGACAGGAGCAGTTAAATCTGCTTGAACCTGGTCAGACTCCACCTGTGTTTTTGCTTTTCTCATTCCTTTGGCTACAGTGACGATGCATTTAGTATTGTCCCTCTGTATTTCATTGATAAGAAATTTCTCAGTGATCAGCAGTTGTGAGTTATTACTTCAAGAAAGAACTGAAAGTGGTTTTTCAAAATCATTTACAAAATTTTCCATAAAATGGAGTTACTTGATAATTCTTAAAAATTAATTACTATGCTGATATATTTTCCTTAATATAATCATTATTCTCACTTTAATATAACACAAATCCTAGTCCTCAATTCTCTCAGAAGCTCAATCTCTAGGCTGTATTTTTTTTCCTCCTGCAAACAGAGTAGTTTGGATTTAGTGATCTCTGAGTCCCTTCAAGCTCTGAGACTATGTCTGAAAGTTAAGGATGATAATAGGATTTTGCCTAGTTTCTGAAGATTGAAGTCATGAAAAGTGTCTACTGCTCTGCTTTCTAAAATGTTCCTTAGATTCACTGAAGTGAATAGACCATTGCAATAGTCGGACACAGAATGATATTTATCTTCTGATATTCATCAAATTGTTGCCTCTCACTCTCCCATAAAATGATTTTGCAGGCATTCAGTCCTCGAAGCAAGTGGCATTTTTCTAATTTTAACTCAGGTCAGTCATTTGGGTAAGTATTGATGAACAAGCATTTGTTAAAACCACGTCTCAAGCAATGTCAATCCGGATTGAACATGTGCCATGCCTAAGAGATTTCTTCATTAACCTGATGACACTGCCAATGAGAGTTCAATGTTGTCTCAAGAAAGAGTCCCAGGGGCATATGCCCTTTGCTATTTTTACCATCTACTCTGGCAGTCCATGAATATCATGTCTTTTATTTTTCTCCTGAAAGCTAAATAATTTATGAAGATCATTTCAATACATGGTATTTCAATTCTTTAAATGCTGATGACTCTGTAACATTGGATTGCTGAACTATAGATCTATTGAGATATAGGGATATGTAGGTCACAATGTAGGACTCAATGGGCTATTTCTGTGATTTTGATTATTGATTGATTGATTAATTTTAGAAAGGTCTATTTTGAAGCCACTTCCCTGAAAAGTTGTCTTAAAATCCTGCCCTGAGACCCTCTCCTAGGGGCTAGATGTTATAATGTTCATTTCATCATTTGTTTCTTATTGACCTGTAATCAACATGAAATAGCCTATTTCAGGTGTACATGATGATGGTTTTATATTTGTATACATTACAAAATGATCCCCATGGTGTCTAGTTACTATGTGTCACTATATGAAGTTATTCCAGTATTATTGACCACATTGCCTATGCTATACATGACATTTCCATGACTTCTTTATTTTATAACTGGCAGTTTGTGCCTCTTAATCCTCTTCATCTATTTCATATGTCTCCTAACCCCTCCTCCCTCTGGTAACCAACAGGTTGTTTCTTGGATCTGTTTCATTTTTGTTTGTTCATTTGTTTCATTATTTAGGTTACATATATAAGTGACATCATATGGTATTTGTTTTTATCTGTCAAACTTATTTCACTTAACATATTACCGTCTAAGTCCATGCATGTTGTCACAAAAGGATTTCATTCTTTTTTATGACTAATACTCCATTGCATTTATCTATATCACATCTGCTTTATTCATTCATTTATCAATGGGTACCTGGCTTCCTTCCATATCTAGGCTACTGTAAATAATGCTGCAATGAACATGGGGATGCATATATCTCTTAAAATGGTGTTTTCATTTTCTTCAGATAAATACCCAAAAGTGGAATTGCTGGATCATATGATAAATTTATTTTTAATTCTTTGAGGCGTCCACATACTGCTTTCCATAGTGGCTGCACCAATTTACAGTCCCACAGTATACAGTGGTTCACTTTTTTTCCACATTCTTGCCAACATTTATTACTTTTTGTCTTTTTGATATTAGCCAATCTGACCAGTGTGAGGTGATATCTCATTGTGGTTTTGATTTGCATTTTCCTGATGGTTGGTGATGCTGAGCATCTTTTCATGTTCATCTTTTCATGACCATCTGTTGGTCATTTGTAAGTTTTCTTCTTGCCATTTTGGAAACAGTACATCTGCTGCTTTCACTCCAGAAAACCTAGTATGTCCATTTCCTTTTCTGTCCAATTTGTGTTAGGTTATTATAGATTATGTAAAACCTGTAATAAAAATAATATAGTCCACTAAAAAATAGAACTATGTTTTTCAGAGATTAATTCAATAACATCTTTAAAAAAGTGGATAGTTAAAATACAAAAAAGTGCATGAAGCACACTAATCCTTAAAGGCACAGCTTGATGATTACTATATCTACTTCTATTTCTATATCTATTTCTATATCATACCCAGATCAAGATTGAGAATATTTTCAAACTTTGTGTTTCTGGTGTCCCTTCCTCGTCTGACCTATTTTCCTCCCCTGTTGAGGTAACAGCTGTTGTGATTTTTATCATTGTGACTAATTCTGCAATAATTTTGTATTTAGATGCAGATACATAAGATAGAGGCTGTTTATGGCTCACAGTATAATTGGGGGAAGATAAGAGCTGTGAAGAAATGACTAGAGTACAAATATAATCCCTGAGTCTCATACATTTGTAACGGTACTCAGGCCATCTCAGATTTTACAGTATTTGCTTTTTATAAAAATATTTATCCTTATAATCGACCCTCACAACACTTCTGTACTATGAATGCCATTATCTCTGTTTTACAAATGAGACAACTTGAGGTCATAAAGGTTAACTAACATGCCTGTACTAGTTTTTTCTTGCAGTGTAACAAACTCACACTAATTGAGCAGCTTAAAGTGACACGATTTATTATCTCACACTTTCTACGGTTAGGAACTCAGGGACAGGCTAGCAAGTGTTCACCAGTGGGCAGGAATCTTTGGGGATGTGTGCCTACCACAATGTCAGTAGTGGCACATATGCAATAAGAAATAAACTAAACCTGGTTACATGTCTTATGGATCTGTACACCATACTATTGTGTGAATTCAGAGTGAAGTGATGTTAAAACAAGGCTCTTCTGGCCAGCTGAATCTATCATTTATTGAATTCTTATGTCCCATTGCCATATTTAAAGATATTGGCAATCTTATGAGATAAAATTGTAGTCTCAGTTTAAAGATACGGAAGCAGATGCTTGAAGAATTTAACTATCTTGCTTAAGATCACACAGCTTGTACACGAAGAAGGCAGAATTCTAACCGAGTTCTTCCTCATCCCATACTCTTTGCTCTTATCGACTATTTGACATGCCTGACAGTTATATTTTTACGAGTCTTTGAAGGATATGTAGGCTTGCCACAAAGCTATAATCAGAAATTACCAGTAATTCTGATTATAAAGGTATAATCAGAAATTACCAGTTATTCAGAAACAATAGTAAAAAAACGAAGGTAAAGAGTTGGGAAAGTGTCAGATACATATTGTTTGGACAGTGTTATTCCCAAGAGGTTACATGGATTGTACCAACCACATTTTCACCTTCCCTTACAAGAGCATTTGATTGGCTGATCCTTTATTTTGATACCAAGGCCTTATATTCATAAATACTGTAAATGGCGCTATACAAATTTGTGGTATCACATGTAAGGAAAGTGTTCATTTTCTATGCAGAATCTATTTCTTCAAGACTTTTGGGAGACATTTCTTTTTCGTTCTCAGGTGAAGAAGAGCTGAGCTTGTTGAGTTGAGATACAGTTTTCCTCTTTGCTTGGTTAAAAAAAAAAGAAATCTTGGTGCACAAAAGATTGGGATTGTCCCCTGCATATTTTCAGACCACAATGCTTTGAAACTGGAACTCAATCACAAGAAGAAATTAGGAAGAAACTCAAACACGTGGAGGTTAAAGAGCATCCTGTTAAAAGATGAATGAGTCTACCAGGAAATTAGAGAAGAGTTAAAAAGATTTATAGAAACTAATGAAAAGGAATATATCACCATTTGAAATTTTAGGGATACAGCAAAAGCAGTTCTAAGAGGGAAATATATCGCAATACAAGCATCCCTGAAAAAATTGGATAAAACTCAAATACACAAGCTAGCCTCACACCTAAAGGAACTGGAGAAAGAACAGCAAATAAAACTAAAACCAAGCAGAAGAAGAGAGTTAATAAAGATTCAAGTAGAACTCAATGAAATAGATACCAGGAGAAATGTAGAACAGATCAACAAAACCAGGAGTTGGTTCTTTGAAAGAATTAATAAGATAAACCATTAGCCAGCCTTATTAAAAAGAGAAAAGACTCGAATTAATAAATTAATGAAAAAAGAGAGATCGTAACCAATACCAAGGAAATACAAATGATTTTAAAAACATATTATGAGCAGCTATATGCCCATAAATTAGGCAACCTAGAAGAAATTGATGCATTTCTGGAAAACCACAAATTACTAAAACTGGAACAGGAAGAAACAGAAAACCTGAATAGACCAATAACCAGGGGGGATATTGAAGCAGTCATCAAAAACCTCCCAAGACACAGAAGTCCAGGGCCAGATGGCTTCCCAGGGGGAATTCTATCAAACTTTTAAAGAAGAAAGAATACCTATTCTACTAAAGCTGTTCCGAAGGAGAGAAGGGACAGAATACTTCCAAAGTCATTTTACGAGGCAAGCATCTCCTTAATTCCAAGACCAGACAAAGACCCCACCAAAAAGAAGAATTACAGACCAATATCCCTGATGAACACAGATGCAAAAAGTCTCAACAAGATACTAGCCAATAGGATACAACAGTACATCAAGATTATTCACCATGACCAAGTGGGATTTATCTTTGGGATGCAAGGTTGGTTCAACACTCATAAAACAATCAACATGATAGATCATATCAATAAGAGAAAAAACAAGAACCATATGATCCTCTCAATAGATGCAGAGAAAGCATTTGACAAAATACAGCATCAATTCCTGGTCAAAACTCTTCAGAGTGTAGGGATAGAGGGAACATTCCTCAGCATCTTAAAAGCCATCTCTGAAAAGCCCACAGCAAATATCATTCTTAATGGGGAAACACAGAGCCTTTCCCCTAAGATCAGTAACACGACAGGGATGTCCACTCTCACCACTGCTATTCAACATAGTACTAGAAGTCTTAGCTTCAGCAATCAGGCAACAAAAAAATAAAAGGCATTATAATTGGCAAAGAAGAATTCAAACTCTCCCTCTTTGCAGATGACACATACTGTACATAGTTAACCCAAAAGACTCCACCCCAAGATTGTTAGAACTCATACAGCAATTCAGCAATGTGGCAGGATACAAAATCAATGCACAGAAATCAGTGGCATTTCTATACACTGACAAGATGGAGGAAAGAGAAATTAAGGAGTCAATCCCATTTACAATTGCCCCTAAAACCATAAGGTAGCTAGGAATAAACCTAACCAAAGAGGTAAAGGATATATACCCTAAAAACTACAAAACACTTCTGAAAGAAATTGAGGAAGACACAAAGAGATGGAAAAATATTCCATGCTCATGGATTGGAAGAATAAATATTGTGAAAATGTCTATGCTACCCAGGGCAATTTACATGTTCCATGCAATCCCTATCAAAATACCATGGACTTTCTTCAGAGAGTTGGAATAAATCATCTTAATTTGAGTGGAATCAGAAAAGACCCCGAATAGCCAGGGGAATATTGAAAAAGAAAACCAGAGCCGGGGGCATCACAATGCCAGATTTCAAGTTGTATTACAAAGCTATGATCATCAAGACAGTGTGGTACTGGCACAAAAACACATAGATCAATGGAACAGAACAGAGAACCCATAAATGGGCCCTTAACTCTATGGTCAACTAATATTTGACAAAGCAGGAAAAACTATCCACTCGAAAAAGAACAGTCTCTTCAATAAATAGTGCTGGGAAAATTGGACAGCCACGTGCAAAAGAATGAAACTAGACTGTTCTCTTAAACCATACACCAAGATCAACTCAAAATGGATGAAAGATCCAAATGTGAGACAAGAATCCATCAAAGTCCTAGAGGAGAACACAGGCAACACCCTTTTTGAACTTGGCCACAGCAACTTCTTGCAAGATACATCTATGAAGGCAAGGGAAAAAAAAGCAAAAATGAACCATTAGGACTTAAGACAAAAAGCTTCTGCACAGCAAAAGAAACAGTCAACAAAACTAAAAGACAATCTACAGAATGGGGGAAGATATTTGCAAATGACATACCAGATAAAGGGCTAGTATCCAAGATCTATAAAGAACTTCTTAAACTCAACAACAAAGAAACAAACAATCCAATCATGAAATGGGCAAAAGACATGAACAGAAATTTCACAGAGGAAGATATAGACATGGCCAACAAGCACATGAGAAAATGCTCCGCATCACTTGCCATTAGGGAAATACAAATCAAAACCACAATGAGATACCACCTCACACCAGTGACAATGGTGAAAATTAACAAGACAGGAACCAACAAATTTTGGAGAGGATGTGGAGAAAGGGGAACCTTCTCACTGTTGGTAGGAATGTGAGCTGGTACAGCCACTCTGGAAAACTGTGTGGAAGTTCCTCAAGAAGTTGAAAATAGAGCTACCTTACCACCCAGCAATTGCACTGCTGGGGATTTACCCCAAAGATACAGATGCAGGAAAAGCTGAGACAACTGCACCCCAATGTTTACAGCAGCAATGTCCACAATAGCCAAACTGTGGAAGGAGCCTTGGTGTCCATAGAAAGATGAATGGATAAAGAAGCTGTGGTCTATATATACAATGGAATATTACTCAGCCACGAGAAACAATGAATGACCCACTATTTGCTTCAAAGTGGATGGAACTGAAGGGTATTATGCTGAGTAAAATAAGTCAATTGGAGAAAGACAATCATCATATGGTTTCACTCATATGGGGAACATAAAAAATATTGAAAGGGATTATATGGGAAAGGAGAGAAAATGAGTGGGTAATATCAGAGAGGGTGACAGAACATGAGAGACTCCTAACTCTGGGAAATGAACAAGGGGTAGTGGAAGGGGAGGTGGACGGGGAATTGGGGTGACTGGGTGACAGGCGCTGAGCGGGATACTTGACAGGATGAGCACTGGGTGTTATGCTATAGGTTGGCAAATCGAACTGCAATAAAAAATACAAAAAAAAAATCTTGGTGCAGTATTTGTGGCTCATCCTAATGCGTATGATGTTATGATCAATGTGCTTTCCTTTTTGGTTTTACCCTCTTTTAATGTCTTTCATCTCTTTAAGCTGCCTTAAATTATTCTCAAAATGAGTCATGGTATGAATAAACAAGTATATGAATAAAATTTAGGTAAGTGGTTTACAGTCACCACTTACAAATTTGCAGGTAGGCAGAATTCCTGATGCTCAGCTATTAATCCTCCTAAACTGAGGTGAACTGGGTGCATTGGAATGCTAAGTCAATAGCTGGGCTGTTATGCTATTGTCGATAGATCTCAATGGCAGGCCCAGACATTGTCTTATAAAGATTATAATTTGGGCCTACTGATAAGGATTCCACTCTCTCTCCTTCCTTTAACTTAGACAGTAATTGGATTCAAAGGATGCAAAATGTGATTGTAAGAAATTAAAGTCCTTCCACAATTACTTCAAAAGCTCCATCAGCTCAATTTAGATAAAAGTATGCTGGCACAGACTCACAGACTGTCGTACATCAGCAAAGTGGTGATTGTTACAAATAAAAGCTCACACCTCTTTCATATTTTCAGAAATGTAAACTGTATTAGAAAAATTATGCAATACAGCTCTGTTGCAGATAGGATGTAGGAATTCTTTGTCATGCTAAGCTGTTTGAAAGAGTTCATAGCAATAGCTAAAAACAAAAAGCAACTCCATGAGTACTCATCAACAAACAAGGTGTGTGAAAAATGTAGGCTCCCACAAAAACTTAAGGAAACTAGAAAGAAGTGGGTTACAAAGTGATTAAAGTACCAAATCACGTAAAAACATAGAAAAGATGGGAATCACACAGAATGAGAGTTGAGAAGAAGAGGCTAATGTCCTAGAAAGCTTTGAGGATAAAAGCATGATAAGAGGTGAATGGGACTGACACACAAATCATATGAGTAAGGAAAAAGCAAACAAATTAGTCAAGAAGACACTAAAGAGGTAGCATTCATACATGCATCTGACATATACCATAATATGAACATTGATGCAGCAGGAAATTGGATTGAAACAATAGCAATTTTGCCTGTTGTTAATATTCTTTCTTGTAAAATCAAGGGGAAAATAAGACGCTCTTCTATAAGGAATTCATAGAAATTTTAATGTACTAGATTTCTTTTAACTCTGGACCTGAGCAAGACACTAGGGGACCATCAAGTTCATCTAATCATCATCGTGAGATTAATGAGTCCAGATGTAATAGACATTCAGTTCAGGCTTATATTATGTTACTGTAGCTGCAGTTAGAAATTGCCATAAATGTCATGGCTAACATAGCAGAAATTTATTTTCTTACAGTTCTGGAGGCCAAAACTCCAGTTTTCCTGAGCCAAAATCAAGGTTGGCCATATTCTGTCCTAAGGCTCTAGGGGAAAATCTGTTTCTTTCCTTTTCCAGCTTCCGGTGGCTGCCAGCATTCCTTGGCTTGTGGCAGAATAAAACTTCAGATTTCCAAGCCAACACCTTCAAATCCTTGTTTGCCCCTTCTTCACATCATCTTTCCTTTGTGTGCATAAAATCTCTCTCTGTCTCTGCCTCTAAAGCATACATATGATAGCATTTAGGGCCCACTTGTGTAGTCCATGATAATCCCATCTCAAGATCCTTGACTTAATCATATCTGCAAAGTCCCTTTATCCAAATAATGTAACCTTCACATGTTCAAAAATAATAGGACCTGGTATAAATGGAAACCATTATTTAGCTTATGATAATGCTGAATTTGAACATAGGATGATTGTCTGGGCATAAAATTAGGACCTTAATGTAAGTTTGCTTTTTCTTAGCCTCTCTAGGCCTTGGTTTTATTTATCCTTCACTTGAATATGGTGTGACTTGCATTAATATCATTGTGAATAGTGAATGAGATCATGTTTGTGAAAGTGTTACCAAAGTGATAAGGTGCTATACAAATATAAAGCAGTGTAAGTATTTTAATATCAAAGAGTCTGTTACATTCTGATAAAATATTAGTAATATTTTGCTGGATTAATAATGTGATAACTATAATAACATAATAATAGGATTTGAGGGGATCTGGGAAGACTTATATGATCAAAGATAATCTCTTCCTTTATCCTCTGTTTCCTTACTTTTTAATTTTTAAATTTTATTTATTTATTTATTTATTTATTTATTTATTTATTTATTTATTTTTTTATTCAGAGGCAGAGAGAGAGAGGCAGGCAGAGGCAGAGACACAGGCAGAGGGAGAAGCAGGCTCCATGCAGGGAGCCCGATGTGGGACTTGATCCCGGGTCTCCAGGATCACACCCCAGGCTGCAGGCGGCGCTAAACCGCTGCACCATCAGGGCTGCCCTGTTTCCTTATCTTTTAAATGGGAATAATAATAGCACCCACATCCTAGGATTGTCTTCAGGATTTGAATTTGGGAAAAAGGATGTATGTGGATATGTGAAGGAGACCCTAGAAGACATGAGATGAGATTGCCAAAGAAATGTTTTGATATAACCCTAATGTGGAAAGTACTGTTTTGAGTTAGTCCTGTCTTTACAACTTTTTTTTGTGTGTTATTACTTAAAATGAACACATTCTGTTTTTAGCATTCAATATTTGTGTTAGTTAATTGCATAGTGACAAAGAGAAGTCCCTTAATAGAAGTCATAGAATACCACTTGGGTTCTATGCAGTTTATAAAATAGGCCATTGAGGAATTAGGATGGAGAAAGTATTAGGATTTTGACCCCATGTATCATGAGCCTGTGACATCCTACATGCAGTAGAAAAAAGTCACATGAAACAAATACATGTAAATAAATCATTAGAGGACTATCAAATAAGTGCTATAAAAAAGCATTACAGTAATCCAAATATGGTAGATGGGGCCAGGATGTTTTCATAGAATAGATGATATTGGAAATGAGTCTAGAAAGGTGAGCAGGAATATACTTCTGAGGCAAAAGGGGAAGAACATGCTTTAGGCTTAGTAGGCAAAATGTAGGGGCATGAAAGAACGTAGTAAGCTCAGGGTACTGTGCCTAACTGCTGAAAGTAAAGTTCCATGAGCATTTGCAGTATTCTAGAAAATGACTTTGAAAAGACTTGTCATTCAAGGAGATTGCAATTCTAATGAGTTTGCCCTTTCCCATGAGAGGCATGGAATATGTTTAGGTGAAATATTAATATGTTTCCAGTTTAGAAAGTATAGCCTGGAGTTTGAATACACAGATCAAGATGGTATAAGAAAGCCATGATATTTTGTATCATATTTCTCTTTATTTCCTACTAATGTATCAATGAATATACCAAGAGTTAAGGCATTCTTTAATAGCTAGAAAATAGATGTTCCACTCATACACATGGTATTTCCAAGCTTGTTAGTAAATGCTACAGTTGAGGTGGAATAAGGCTCCCAGTGGAGTGGGTAAAGAGAGGCCTTCATTTTCTCTGTCTCACCTTCTCCAGTACCCCAATAACATCTTTTAATTCAAAGTTGACAGAGCTAATGATTACCAGTATTAAATAATTTAGAATGAGTTATAGCCCACACTAGAGTTCAACAGTATGGGCATCTGAGCACTCAACTTTGAATAAGAAAGTTTAAATTAAATATTACATTAAGTATTTAAATATTTCATTAAATGGTGAGAGTGATATTTATTTATTTATTTATTTATTTATTTATTTATTTATTTATTATTTTTAAAGACTATTCATGAGAGACACACAGAGAGAGGCAAAGATATGGGCAAAGGGAGAAGCAGGCTCCCTGAGGGGAGCTGGATTTGGAACTTGATCTCAGGACCCCAGGATTATGACCTGAGCCAAAGGGAGGTGCTCAACCATTGAGCCACCCAGGTGCCCTGAGAGTGATATTAGAGAGTATAATACAGTACTTGAATGCTCCATATAGAAAGCAAACTAAAGTTCTTGGAATTAAAAACAATGATAATTAAAAAGATTCATCCCATATAAAATCCAGTATGTATTTGTAGTAGATTAACTATATGTGAATTTGATGATTAGAAGTTGAGCTTGAGTGGGGTGCCTGGGTGGCTGAGTCAGTTAAGCAACCAACTCTTGATTTCAGCTCAGGTCATGATCTCAGGGTTTTGAGATCAAGCCCTGTGTATGGCTCCATGTTTAAGACTCTCTTTCCCTCTCTCTCTGCCCTTCCCTCTGCCCCTCCCCTTCTTCTTCTCTTCACCCTGCTCATGCTCTCTCTCTTTCTCTCTCTCAAAAAAATAATAAAATAATAAAAAAAAGATGAGCTTGAGAGAGGTTCATAAAATTTAGAATAATTGAGTTTGAAATTATAAGGGAGAACTATGACAGTAACTAAAAAAACTAGAATATTTCTTATTTATTGATTTCTAAAAGCATTTTTTGTCATATGTGCTCTGAAAATAGGATGTGTCTAATAGTCTATGTCTTATTATAATTTCTGTTGCCTGATTTGTTTTACATTATAATATCCGTGAAATTAAGTTAAATCTTATTGTGGATGGAATCATAGATTTGCTGAAAATGGGAATAGCAGTTGCAAAGTGTTTAAAAGCAATTTCAAAATGGGGGCATGGGGAGGAGGAACAATAAAAACTGATAAGAAAAACCCACTTAGGAAAAGTCAAGAGTGTTCATATTGAAAGGACTCTGAAAGCTCAGAAAGATAAAAGAAAATAGACTCACAGTTGGATGTATTTTGGTAAATTCTGTCAATTTCCATGATGAAGAGAGAATCATGCAGGTATACAAAGAGAAAACAAAACATACTATTCCATGCACATAACAAAAGCAAGAATCAGATTTTCATCAGACATTTCATCCCCTCCCATTCCCACTGCCCAGTGCTGGAGCCATAAAAAAGCACACTAACTCTATAATTGGATCTTGTCAAAGTCTTCCTGTAGGCTCTTTTATCCTTCACTTACGTTAAACTGTATCATCTCTTTCCCTCATGTGATGTCTCATCAAATGATTGGAAAGAACACAGGACTGGGCATTAGAAGGTTTGGATCCCGATTCTTGCTCTGCTTTAACCAAACGTCCCCATTTTCAATTAGCGTGTTTTGTCATAATAGCTGTATGAGCTGTAACTTTTTTCTTTCTTTTTGATAGTGAGGTGGTCCAAAACATGTTTTACAATTACTATAGATTTTGAGGAGTAACTTTGTAATTTGGAAGTAGGAACCAGAGTGCCATGGACACATATGCATTTTTTTTCTTTTTCAGTGATATTGTTGTTTCCTTCAAAAGTATATCCCAGTAACCTTATAACACATCCCAGGCTGTCCATAAGATATGGAAGCACTTATCGTGCTTACCCAGGGTTTTGGCATTATTATCATAATTTTAACTTGAATAGAAATTTCTTGAAAGCAATTACCATCTACAATTTTAAGACCCATAACTACTAGGCCAATTAATGAGAGATTTTCTGATTAGTAATATTCTAAGTCAACAGAAAAATGTTGAGTAATTTAAAAGAAATAAAAAATATTTTAAGCAGAGTTATTTTTATACATTACAAGAAAATGTAGTCTGCTTAATCATAATGTTTTAGTACAGTATTCAGTATTCCTCAGTGAAATCAAGAATTTGATATCAACCAGTGTATTCTAAAGAAAAAGTTCCTTTCTTAACTTTCATCTCTTTTGAAAGCATAATAGACTTTTAATATAGTCATAACCTAGCTTTTACAGAGCTTTGTTACTCCCTTCAAGATGAGTATATTTAACAGTGGATCAGTGTCAACATTAAGGATACAGCAATCAAGTTTGGCATATAGAAATCTTTCATTAGTGACTAAATGCTGGAATAAAGGCTTTGATCATTAAATTTATAGATTATTTCAGAGTAGGCAGGGAAGTAGGACCTAATTGCAAAGTTATCTTTATAAATTGGAGGGATCATCAGGACCAGGCAGATTCAAGTTCATTAAAGTTAAATACACCCCATATATAAGTGCAGAGCTATGGTTGAGTGTAATATTTTAGCCTGTGAAGTGTATATTACCCATATGATACTTGGACTAGGAGACATTGGTATTAAAGGGCAATTCAATCATTATAGTGTGTCTCACTCTGATGCTACAGGAGGCAGTGTAGGGAAAGGACTTTGTTTTAGAATCAGTGATTTTTGAGGACTTTAAATGACTTCAGAATTTACTTTGGCCAATACATTAAGTACTTTTTACTATTAGCCCAAAGAAAAATAAGAAGTGAGAATACGTCATATAAAAACAAGCCTAGAATTTTAATTTTCCACAAATGATTTTGGATTTGCAAAGTACAAAGCAAGAATATATAGCGAATAGTCTAATTGTATCAATAGCCATGTACTTCAGCTCAAAGGATTTTTTATCTCTCAAAAATAGAAACAAAGGCACTATTCTCACTCAGAGTAGTATTTATTAATGTTTTGCCATTTTATTTGTAGAAGAAAATAAAATGTATGGTATTATATGTGTTAGATATCCTAGTGTCTATGATATTAAGGTGTAGAAGAATATTATTAATGTATACCCCTATATCCTCAAAACAGTTTTCTTATTAAATATTTGTAATAATATTTGTGTATATGAAATGCAATTTTGATGATAAATTCATAAAGAATTAAAAATATTCTTATATGACTTGTTTACTGATTTTCAGAGCTCTTCAAAAGTAATAATACTTTAAATTTGTGAAATAAAGCATGTAATGAGGATGTCACCTAGCAGCACTTACACACTTTAAGCAGTTATCAAAGTGACTTAATATGATGGTGATATACAGTAGGGAAAAAGGAAAATACAATTCTTAAAATCAGGCCATCTACCAAGAGTAATAGCTTTCATAAGAGGAATTTGAACACAGATATATAAAATATAGATGCATATTAAAAACAAAAACACTGTAAAGCTCAGGAAAAGATGTGCTAAATTAATAAAATATGATAATAGAACTCAGTTGAATTCATAATGATCTTATAAGATGAGAGTTGCTGGTTTCTTAATGTCATAGACCATATTGAAATGAGACCAGTATAAACCTCAAGTGTAATTATGCATTACTCCCAATGGTAATAGAATAGCAGGGGCTATTGGCTTATTTGGAGGACAATACAACTCTTCTCAGTTTCTTGAAGCCATTGTTAAAAACACAATTCTATAGATAATTTTAAAACACCCTATAACTGTAGAAAGAACAGAACAAACCGTCTTTTCTGCTTTTGAGCTCCATACTCTAAGATTTCATAGTAAATATGTGTAGGTAATTGTACTGTTACACCTCTGCTCTATTCCTAGTTTTGGGATTTGCATATGGCACATGATGAAGCTCTATTACTATTAAAGAAATGAATGATCTAGTTTAACAAACATTGATCAGTCTTACATAAAGTAACGGCATTCAGTTTTGGAATTTCACTGCTCAGTTTTAGGATTTGACTGCTTAATAATATTGTCATTCAGGCCTCAGGGATATCACAGTGTACTGAGAAAGTCAGGCCTAGAAACAAATTATAACAATAATTAAAGTTTATACAAAGTACTCAGCCAGTCTGGGATGTGCAACTCTTGCATTGACAGGTTGAAGACCTCCCCTGGAGGCTTTTCTTGAATTCTGTATCTTAAGTGAAAATAAGTTTGATGAGTTTCTGGTAGATTTAAATTTCATTAGAGATTGGAGTTAAATCAATGCTTACCCCTTAACTATTTACCCAAACTTATTTCAATTCATTCGTGCCCCAAATTATATATATATATATAAAATATATTATATATTATATATATATATTACTATTTATGTATAGGTGCTTAAGATAGATAAATGAAACTACTCCCCTAGAAGCTAGATATTAAAAAAAATGCTATCCATGTTTCCTATGAAATATTGAAAGCAGAGGCAGGGGCATAAGTCAATGCTACAAAACATTACAGGTTTATGCACCAGTTCCCAATGTAGAGTTAACTCAGCCTAGTTGTGGAGAGGGTGGTATAGAGTGGTTAAAAAGGATCACCAGATGAGATAACAGCTAAAATGGGACTAAAAGGATAAACAAGAGTCAGCTAACCAAATGGACCATAGAAAGAAAGCAAGGGATGTTTTCATGGGAAGGGGGCTGCTTGAGAAACATACAAAGGGGTAAGAGATCTCAGTGTTCCTACAGCTGCAGTGTGTTAATAATATATTTGGATGGAAAGGTGGATTTCTATGTCCTTTGGCTGTATTTTTTCTGAAAGTAGCTAGCCAGTGAGGATTTTAAGTAGATCAAATGTTCATGTTAAAAGATACACTGAAAGAAGAGTACAGAATACATAAAGAATAAGTAACTTGGAGGAAGTTAGAATACATGGTATTTTAAGAAAAGCAGAGTGTCTAAACCAATTTAGCAGCAGTAGGGATGCAGATGTGGTTACATGTATTAGAGCTACAGAAGAGAAAAAAAACAACAATGCAACAATATTTTTGTTGTTTCTATTCTGCCTTGTTTCATGAAAAATTTAAGGTAGCTTATAGGGATATGTAAAACACAATAGGAAAACATTAGCTCATATGATTATATTGCTATAAAGGGGATCAGTGATTGATTCAATTCTCAATTGGGCTGAGGAAGAGGGATGAAGAAAGGATGATAGTGCCTTGGTTTTTTGCTTGGAAAATAGACAAACCCAGTTTTTTTTTACTGAAATAAGTAGTAACATGGGGAAATTAGCTTACCTGGGGAAAATATAAGTTCATTTTTGTATGTATTGAGTTTGAGGTACTGATGCATCATCCAAATGAGATGAGTTGGATATTTTTGGATATTCTAGGAGAATGGTTTGATAGGCATTTTTTTTTAATTTTTTATTTATGGTAGTGACACAGAGAGAGAGAGAGAGAGAGAGAGAGAGAGAGAGAGAGGCAGAGACATAGGCAGAGGGAGAAGCAGGTTCCATGCACCGGGAGCCCGACGTGAGATTCGATCCCAGGTCTCCAGGATTGAGCCCTGGGCCAAAGGCAGGCGCTAAACCACTGCGCCACCCAGGGATTCCGGTTTGAGAGACATTAACAAACACATCATATAGTACCAAATATCTGCTTCAAAACCTCCAAATAAAAACAACAAACAAAAACAAAAACAAAAAAACACAAAACTTCCAAATAAAAACTATTCCAATGCTCTATGGTCTGGAGCAAGTACTTATTTTTTGCTTCTGTACCTGTGGATTAGATGTGGCTCTTCTGGAGTAGGCTAACACTGTCTTTGGGCTGTAACATTTCAGTACTGCTTCATGTGTCTCCTTATTCTGGGGTTAAACATTTCCCAAGGGATGTTCCTCTCATGATGATGGCAAAGATGCAGAAAGAGCTAATGGAAGCTCATGATGTGTCTTGAGGCCTCAGTGTACTGTAACACCTAGCAAAGTACCTTATGCTCATACTCCATTAAGCAAAACAAATCACATGGCCCACCCAGTCATCAAAAGGGCAGGAAGTATACTTTGTCCAGGGGATACTATGGAAAAGGTAGAGAGGGAAGCCCCAGTAGCTTAGCAGTTTAGCACAGCCTTCAGCCCAGGGTGTGATCCTGGAGACCCAGGATCGAGTCTCATGTCAGGCTCCTTGCATGGAGCCTGCTTCTCCCTCTTCCTGTGTTTTTCCCTCTCTCTCTCTCTCTCTCTTTGTGTGCATGTCTCATGAATGAATAAATAAAATATTTAAAAATAAAAAAAAGAAAAGGTAGGGAGCATTCTGAACAAAAATACAATCTCTCATATATACTGTTTGGATTAACAGGGTTGGATGACTCACTCAGTGAGAGGGGAAAGTTAGAGGAGGTGATGATAGCACACTCAGAAACCTTATGTTTAAGAAGTAACCCCAAGAATGAAAATAAAGGATGGAATAAAATGAGATACATTAAAACCACAATGAGTTACCATCTCACACCAGTGAGAATGGTGAAAATTAACAAGACAGGAAACAACGAATCTTGGAGAGGACGTGGAGAAAGGGAAACCCTCTTGAGCTCTTGGTGGGAATGTGAACACGTACAGCCACTCTGGAAAACTGTGTGGAGGTTCATCAAAGGGTTAAAAATAGACCTGCTCTACAACCCAGCAATTGCACTGTTGGGGATTTACCCCAAAGATACAGATGTAGTGAAAAGCTGAGACACCTGCACCACAATGTTTACAGCAGCAATGGCCACAATAGCCAAACTGTGGAAGGAGCCTCGGTGTCCATAGAAAGATGAATGGATAAAGAAGCTGTGGTCTGTATATACAATGGATGATTACTCAGCCATTAGAAATGACAAATACCCATCATTTGCTTCAACATGGATGGAACTGGAAGGTATTATGTTGAGTGAAGTAAATCAATCAGAGAAGGATAAACATTATATGGTCTCATTCATTTGGGGAATATAAAAAATAGTGAAAGGGAATAAAGGAGAAAGGAGAGAAAATGAGTGGGAAATATCAGAGCGGGAGACAGAACATGAGAGACTCCTAACTCTGGGAGATGAACAAGAGGTAGTAGAAGGAGAGTGGGCGGGGGGGATGAAATGACTGGGTGACGGGCACTGAGGGGGACACTTGATGGGATGAGCACTGGGTGTTATGCTATATGTTGGCAAATCAAACTTCAATAAAAAATAATACAAAAAAAAAAAAAAAAAAAGAGAAACATAGGGAGTCCCTGAAGTCAAAGATGGGGAACTTCAGTGAGAAGGATGATGTAAACGTTATCACATCCTATGCAGAGTTCAAATCAGGATTGAAAGTGACTTTTGTTTAGTAATTTTGAGTTAATTAATAAGATCAGTTTCTGGATAATGGAAGCTGATACAAACTGTAATAAATCGAGAAATGGAAGGAAAACGAAGAGGGAATCACTATAAACTACCTCTGAAAAATTTGTCAGTAAAGAAAAGGTATGTAGGAGTCTTAAATGGACAGACTACCTAGGTTGAGAAGGTGATATTTCTCTAAAACCTCTTATAATGTTAGACCAGTTAAAAAATAGTTTCTTATTTGCAAATGATAAGAAATAAAAAACTCTACCATTTGATGATCATATCTTGAAATCCACTTAAAGTAGTTAACTATAGATAACTAAATTGATTTATTGTGATTATTATAAAATTTAGTCACAAAAGTTTTATTCCCATGCACCAGGTCTTATGTTAACTAGATGTAGATGTACAAATATAAATAAAATCTTATTCTCTTATTTAAGGAAATTCCCAGGTGAAATGCTTATGTATCTAGAGTTATGATTACAAAACCTGTGTGTGCGCCCATCAATTCACCTGAGAAATTCTTCGACTATATTAATATGAGGCTTTAAAATCATGTGATTTACTCCAAATACTTATTTTCCAGATTTATTCCAAGGAGTGAAAATTTGAACCAATTTTGAGGATTTCCATTGCTATAAATTTGTTACTTCACATCTAATGTTTGTGGCTTTAAAATGTGGAAGTGTCAACAAAGATTGCTGCTACGCTTGGTGGAAATCATTGAGAAGATAGGGAAATGTGTAGAAAAAGTGAAAGAGAAAGAAAATTTTGTATTTCAAATAAGGTCTGAAAGAATGAGTTCAAATTAATTATGCATACATATGCTTTAAAGTCAAGGCATTTGAAAGCATTAGTTGGTCAGAAATACTAACAGGTGATGGTATTTATAAAAATTACTGTTTTTAAATGTCTTAAACTCCCATTTATCACTCCTCAGAAACATCTAAATAGGCTTTTTTCCCTTCTAAATCTCTGATACTCTGATTTATCCAGTGCTACCTACAATCACCCAGGTAGTCATAGCTTAATTGTTCAGTTTCTAACATTCTCTCTTTCTTAACTAATGAGCTTCAGACCATCAGCAAAAAAATGTTATCACTAAAGTAACTCACAACTTGTCCTGATTTTTTAAAAATTTGAATTCTAGTTGACACACAATGTTACATTAGTTTCAGGTGTCCAAAATAGTAATTCAACATCTCTATACATTATGCTATGCTCACCACAAATGTAACTGTCATCTGTACTATACAAGCCTATTATCATATCATTAACTATTCCCTCTCATGTGCCTTTTATTCCCATGACTTATTCATTCTATAACTGGAAGCCTGTATCTGCCACTCTCCTTAACCTCTTTTGCCCACTTCCCCAACTCCCTTCCCTCTGTGAACCATCAGTTTTCCATATTTATGGGTCTGTTACTGGTTTGTTTTGTTTTATTAGATTCCAAATATAAGTGAAATCATATGGTATTTGTCTTTTCCTGTCTGATTTATTTCATTTGGCATAATACCCTCTAGCTCTATCCATGTTATTGCAAATGGCAAGATCTCATTCCTTTTCATGGCTGAGTAATAATGTGTGTGTGTGTGTTCTTTTTATTTTTTTTTTTTAAGATTTGATTTATTTGAGAGAGAGATAGAGAGAGAGAGAGAGAGAGAATGAGCATAAGCAGGGGGAGAGACACAGCGAGAAGCAGACATCCCGCTAAGCAGGATGCAGGGCTCTATCTCAGGACCCTAAGATCATGACATGAACCGAAGGCAGATGCCCAACCAACTGAGCCACCCAGGCACCACGTGTATGTGTTCTTTATCCATCCATCTTTGATGGACATTTAGGTGGCTTCCATATGTTGGCTATTATAAATAATGCTGCAATAAAAATAGGGGTACATATAGCTTTTTAATTAGTGGTTTTGTTTTCTTTGGCTAATAGTGAGTAGTGGAATTACTGAGTTGTATGGTATTTCTATTTTTAATTTTTTGAGGAACTTCAGCGTTGTTTTCCACAGTGGTTGTACCAATTTACATTCCCAGGGCAGAAGGGTTCTTTTTTCTACATATCTTTGCTGTGCCAACACTTGTCATTTCTTTTTGAGTCTACTCTTTCTGACAGATGTAAGGAGTTATCTCATTGTGGGTTTGATCTGCATTTCCCTGATGATAAAAAGATAAGGAAAAATGCTGATTAATCCAATTTCATCAATTTTGAGAACTTAACATTTGGCCTTTAAAAAAGTGTTAATGAAATAAAAGGACAAATGAGACTGAGTGAAAATTGTGTGTGTACGTTTGTGCTGACAAAAAGCTTGCATTCATAACATATTAAGAATTTTTTAAATATATGAAGAATTCTTACTAAAATAAAGACAACCAATAAAGTAAAGACATCTCAATAGAAAATTTTGAGCAAGGGGCAGCCCAGGTGGCTCAGCGGGTTAACGCCTCCTTCAGCCCAGGGAGTGATTCTGGACACCCAGGATCGAGTCCCACATTGGGCTCCCTGCATGGAGCCTGTTTCTCCCTCTGCCTCTGTCTCTGCCTCTCTCTCTCTTTCTCTGTCTCTCATGAATAGATAAATAAATAAAATCTTAAAAAAAATTTTTTGAGCAAAATCTCATTAAATATATTACTGACCAATATGCATGTTAAAGGATATTCAACATTATTATCAGGCATTTCAAATAAAACAGTAAGATACCACTAATCCACTTGAATGGCTAAAGTAAAAGATTGATACAATGTCAGGCAACTGAAACTCTCATATATTGCTGGCAGAAGAGTAAAGTTTTCCAACCATTTTTGGAATTAGTTTGATATTTTTTATATGACTTTGGTGATGACTATCCTCATCATATGAGCATTTTTTAATGTGTAATGTCAAATCATTGTGTTGAAGACCCGAAAATAATAAAGTATTGCATGTCAACTATACTTCAGTTAAAAACAAATACATTTTTTAAAAGTTAAATGTAGTCATATGAAAAAATAAAAATAAATAAAAACAGGGTAACAAAAACTTCTAAATAGATTTATTTTATATCAGCTCCAAAGTAGAAACAACCCAAAATAAATGGTAAACAACTGGTAAGTTGATAGACACATTTTGTATATTCACACAATTTAAAACTACTGAGAATAAAAAGGAATTCACTATATATTAAGTATAGACAAACTTTACAACATGATACTAAGCAAAAAGAGACAAGGTAAAAAAAGAATACATCTTTGCATTTATAGAGTTTTAGAACAAGAAAACCAATCTACAGTCAAAAAAATCAGATCTGTTTTTGAGAATATAGATAGAAAATATTTAAGAGGGAAATGAAAACACTATTTGGGTGACAAACATTCTATATCACATGCTGCAACTCTTAAATTTTACACTTAAAATGGGTACATTTTACTTTATGTAAATAATACTTCAGTACAGCTGAAATGAGCATAGAGTCAAAAGGCAAACCACATTATTGAAAATTTGTATTATGTGTCTCAGGCCAAATGCTGAATTGTATATGGGATAAAGACGATAAGAAAAAATTAAATTCTAATAATCCATAGAAAAATAAGCAAGAAATAGACATAAGAAAGGTAATATATAAAGAGATGTTCAATACACTTAATGAAAATGTAAATGACGAGGAAAACTTTTTACTTAAATATTTATTGGACATCAAAACATTTGATTATACTATTGGTGAAATTTAGGGAACTATCTTTTTGTATATTTTTTTTTTATTGGATGTCATTTTGACAAATTGGACCGAAAGAACATTATCTTTGAGTTAGACATTGTACATCTAGGACTATTGTTACTAATAAACTCACATTATGTCTGAGTTGATTTATATACAGGAATATTTGTTGTGGTGTTGTTGTTTTTAATCTCATAATAAGCGAAATAACAGTGCCCACAATATATAGTGGACTAAATAATGTAAAATCCATGCCCTGGGCTAATACAGGGACATTACAAAGAATGAAACAATTCTTTATGAACTAATTGGAAGGAGCTCCCACATCCAGATATAAATGGTTAAGAGACAAAAAAAAACAAAAAAACAAAAAAAAAAAAACAAGGTGCTGGACTACACACAACCACATAGGTGCACAAATGCACATTCAGCTATGTGCTGGAGGGCAATTTGTTCATATAGAAAAGCTAAATGTTGCTTTTATGTTGGTACTCTTTGCTCAGATCATAATAACAAAGTTGACTTTTTCTGAGGGTTTGGAGATTGAGGGAAAGTCCAATGTTCTAGAAGAATTTATACTTGGAATCTTAACTAATTTTTGACATTCAGTAACTGATTCTAGTTTATCCTTCACATATGTATGCCTATGAGAACAAGACAGAAATACTGTATCATTAGGCATCACACATCACCATTATTCTATTCCTGGGCGGCATTTTTTTTCCTGTATTTTTTGAGCCTTTTGGTTCATTTAGAGTCCAGTCTTTACCATGTTAAATCCATGTTGCTGCTTGCAATATCTTTCGATTAATAAGGTTATTTTGTAGTCTAATGTGATAGTCCAATCAAATGATGTCTGTTGCACAGCCAAACATTGTAATTTACCTCTGAAAAGAACTTCCAATTGTGCCAAAAGAAGAAATGTACTATTAAATCCTGACTAGGTATAGAATATTACCCTAATTTTAGGTGTTGGTTTTTCCGAAATTATTTGCTTAGAGAGGATAAGTGTGCAAAATGCTTGACTTCGTAGTGCATCCTGTTTGAAGTGTCTGTATTACGAACAAAGGAGGGGAAAGTTTCATTAGTGAAAAAAGAAAAAGAGATTGCAGAGATTTAACACTATACAGTTAGAGCTATTTTCCACCTAATTTATGTCTGACTCCAAATATTAGATTAAAATTTCATTAATTATACAGAAAAGTATTTAAAACTGACAAAAGTCCAAGTCCTCATTCTTGTCTTAAGATTTAATTATGCCAAAAGTATATTTTGCTAAGTGGACATTAAAGAGGGGAAACTTTTTCTATTGTAGGTCACTCACTATATCCTGTTCGTGTAATGAAAGGTAAAGGCTAATTTAGTTAGAATTCCTAGAAAGAAACCAGAGGTGATATTTTATTTATCTTAATTTTATAATAAAAATAAACTAATGTGTTATTCTAAATAGTAAAATAAGTATTTAATATTCTCATTGAGTTTCACAATACAGTTACTTAAGAAGGTGGTTATGGACACAGTAAGAAAGAAAATATAAATTTAGCATTAATGTGAGAGAGGGACTTAAATTGTAGAGACAGACTAAGACAAATTAAGAAGTCAGGGAACAAAACTGTGGTAGCACATTCCCAGAATTAAAGAGTATGAATGGAGAGGGGGTGGATAAATGAGGAGAAGGGAAGGCAGAGAGATAATTATTAGATAGACTCCAGAGGTTCCAAAATGTTAGGTAAATTACTCTTGTCAACTGTTTCCCTGAGGCTCTGACTTCAGGGTGTCATTAATTCTTACTTCTTATCGTTATTCCTGTTAAATACGCTAAGATTTCATTTGCTCTTTAGCTCAAGAAGTTCCCCTGGTGAAATGTTTTTTAATGACCTCTGGGTGTGACTACATCAATTCCAGCATAATGATGCCTGGTCAGACCTCCAGACTAGAAACTCATGCACCTGCTCTCATTTTGCATGTTTCTCTTTCACTTACTGAAATTGAGGGTTTTCCTCTTCCTCCTCCTCCTCCTCCTCCTCCTCCTCCTCCTCCTCCTCCTCCTCCTCCTCCTCCTCCTCCTCCTCCTCCTCCTTCTTCTTCTTCTTCTTCTTCTTCTTCTTCTTCTTCTTCTTCTTCTTCTTCTTCTTCTTTCTTCTTCTTCTTCTCTTCTTCTATTTTGCATTATAAAAGGAGTGATGCATAGAAGGGACATTGTGGATTGTAAAAGGGAAAAGATTAATTTATTATTGCCCAGGATCGTTGAAGCACAATGAACAACTATTCTTCTCTCGTAGATTTGATTATATCTTTGGTTTATTTTTATTTTTTTAAGGTTATTTATTTATTCATGAGAAACAGAGAGAGAGGCAGACACAGGCAGAGGGAGAATCAGGATCCATGCAGGGAGCCTGACATGAGACTTGATCCCCGGTCTCCAGGATCATGCCCTGAGCCAAAGGCAGTGCTAAACCGCTGAGCCACCCAGGCTGCCCTGTATCTTTGATTTAAAATCACTTTCTGGGAGTGCCTGGGTGGCGCAGTCAGGTAAGCAAGCCTCTGGTTCTTAGTTTAGCCTCAGGTCCTGATCTCAGGGTCATGTGATGAAGTTCCACATTGGGCTCTGCATGAGCAGCATGGAGTCTGGTTGAGATTCTTTCTCCTGTTGCACATTCTACTCATGCCCCTCCTGTTTTTTGTTTTTTTTTAAAGATTTTATTTATTTATTCATGACAGAGAGAGAGAGAGAGAGAGAGAGTAGAGGAAGAATCTTTATAAAACCATTTTCTGGGGAAAGCATTAAGCCAAAAAACCAAAGCTGTGCCTACCAAGGAGCAGGTGTAACATTGTCTTATTATGTGTTAAACTTCAAAAACACTTTCTATTATTCCTTATATAGACAGTACATATTAAGGTATAATTAAAAATGACTCTGTAATGAGAGGATTGTGACATTTGGGGACGAGTATGAAATGCTTATACTTCACACATGTATTGTCTAATTTTTTCATTAAAAATTACATTTTTAGAAAATGCCTTACTTGTATTAAATAGATTTCACAATAATATTGTAGTCTCAATTCTAGGCCAAACTTCCACACTAATTTACTCCACCTCCGCCATTACTTTCTAAAAACATAAAGGAAGGGGAGGGAAAAATAAAATGAGACAAAATCAGGGAGGGAGACAAACCATAAGAGACTCTTAATCATGGGAAACAAACTGAAGGTTGCTGGAAGGGTGAGAGGTAGGAGGATGGGGTAACTGGGTGATGGGTATCAAGGCTGATACATGATGTAATGAAAACTGGGTGTTGTATAATACATTATATGCTTATTGAATTTAAATTAAATAATCAAATAGTAAATAAAAACCTAAAGAATATTCTTTCTCTTTAAACATTTACTTGATATAAACTTTATGAAAGCTAGAGGATTTCTTTAGACATCTTAGTCCAATCTGCCACTACTTAGTATAATGTAATTTTAAGGCTTCTACTTAGAATTCTTTTGGTAAAAAAAAAAAATTAGATTGAACCATTTGAAAATGTCATTTCTGACTAAGAAAATTTTTTAAAAAATGGTAGCATTGTATGGTTTAGTTGCCTATAAAATTATATTTTGGGTTACATTCAGACATTCTTGAAGACAATATTTATTCCTAAATTACAATTATAATAAATAACAGTATGTTTTTGTAGAATAATATTTATATTATTTATACTGCATCCAACTACCTGTGAACAACTTACCAGATGGTTGTGAATTAATTGGTTTTGGAAAATTATTTAAGGATTGCATTTAAAATTTGGAGAGAGGCAAATTTTCTATTTGAGAAGTGTTTGATTCTTGATTTTTTTTTTTCCTTTCCTGCTCTTTCTTTCTTGATATACTCTTTGGTGTATTCAGCAAGTAAAATATTTCCAAACCACTAAATCTCATGAAATGCACAGTCTTTTCAGGCTTCTCCATGTTGGATACCTTCCTTTATTTACACCATTAGTGTTTATGTCGGCAGGCAGTCTTATTGCTTTAAGAAAATATAAATCCAAATGAATTACAATTTTACAAAAAACTCTGACTGCGTAAATTATGCCAATACCTGAGAGACCTTAAGATTTCCTAATATGTGATTAAAACTGAACCAAACCAAGACAGCTTTTTCTTCAGCTTTTTCTTCAAATGTCTCTGTTAAAATGCTGCTTTCTGTGTTGGCTATACAGTTTGGATAGATGAATCAAATGCTTATCAGATTGCATCTAAAGACAGTCATCAACAATCATCACAATATCTAAAACATTTTTGTATCATTATAAAAGCCAGAGTCAAAAGATGGAGAATTTAATTTTCACAATTTTCTCTACCCAAAATAGTAGTGGTTTTCATATGTAAAATCAGAAAACAAAACGGATTTTGATGATCTACCTGGCCACTCTATTTAAAATCTCAGGTTTTCTATTTTCCCACACCCAGTTTGCCATATGATTGACAGCCATGTGTATGGAAGAGGTATACTACTTAAATGACTGATAGCCAATGATTAAGAAGACAGTAGGTACCAATGAGCTTCAGTAAGAGGAACAAAGGGAACAGATTATTCTGGTCAGTTTCCACTAATTTTAGTTACTAGCACCATTTTCTCTTTCATTTGAAATGTTAACTGTGTATGAATTACCAGCAAATGTACCTTAAATAATAGCATTCAATCCTTTTTTTTCAGTTTGTGCTCATTGTTTCACAACATATCTCCACAACTAAAAAGACACAGGTGATAAAAATAAGTGAGATTGGTATTTTTTTTTGAGATGGTATATTAAGTGAAGATTTTTAACATAATCTAAATTGACTATGACAATACAGGTCAGACCTTGCTGAAAATAAAATGTATTCTTCCTTTTGATTGTGAGCCAATATATTTATCCTGCATGATTGTGGGGTACATGTATGGTATAAATGATATAATTAATGCTGTAAGTTTTGAATTTTCTTCCTCAATCAGACATCAGCCCATTCTCCACAAAACTCCCTCACCATGACCTTGGGAAGATGATGATGGTGAAGAGGGAGAAGTGGGGTTCTTTTTGTTTTTAATATGGACAATGGAAAGGATTGGATTCATTAGAATATACCATGACTGTGAGTGTATAGGATTTACTAGGTATTCAAATAGTTTCGTAGGATAGATGACAGCATCATATCTATAATGCCATGACCCTGTATCACTTAGTATAGTTGCTACTTTGTTCAGAAGAATCACAGGTAGTCTTAGTGACGTCCCCTCTAAATAGTTACATGTAGGTTGTGATTCCTCTGTCAGTATTGATCAGCTGCTAGTGGCTATTGGTTGTGTTGAGCAGGATTCTCAAAACCAGGCTGGCTTCTCAGCATCCATGTGGTAATTGCTTAGAAATGTATGATAGATGTGTAAGAGTGGTGTTACTCTTACTATCGTATTTGATATTTCTGATCTAATACAATTTTTTTATTTTACCTCTGAAGAACCATGTTGGGAAAGATGAATGGCATTTATTGAGACAGTACTGGATTTCAGATCAGGCAATCTGCTAAACGTGTTACAGCTATTACTTCATTCACTCCTGATGGGAACATTATAGTGGCATCATCTTCAGTTTACAGAGGAGACGACGGAGTCTTAAGGGGGTTAAATTGCATGCTTAGGACACAGAAGTGAAGTCAAGACTTAAGTTCAGCAAGGATAATTCCAGATCTTCTACTCTGAATCATTTCTCTCTGCTATCACTACTTTTCTCAGATCAACAGTATCAGAATTAGAACCCTATTTCTGGATTAGAATCTACTGTTTTTTTCCGACTAATTGTTTTTTGTTAGTGATTACAAATAATTGGTAGAAAATATACAGCAGCATTATTTTCCTTTTTTTTCATTTAAAGTGCAAGTATCTGGAATAAATAGAGCCATGGAATTTCCTTGTTGAAAGGGACTTCAGCTGTTACCTACTCCAATCATTGTTTTTATGCTCAAGACTTCCCTCCTCTATCATTAATAAAAAAAATATATAGGCAATGACTGAACCACTGTACTAGCTTAAAACCTATTCAAAGAAACAGTATTTTATATACTTATACATTATTTTGTTTTGAATTAAAGTCCTTTTCTCTATTCTGCCAATGACCTGTAATTCTTAAGGATATGTAAATATATTATTTTATATCAAAAGATATTTAAAAATGCTATTCAGTGGAAAGAACTTTACTAAGGGTATCAGATAAGTAATTTCTAGTTCTTACTTTACTACCTCCCAAATTTTAACTGGTAAGTAGATTACACACTTAATCTAGTATTCTAATTTCTAAAAGATATTTGATATCTATAACCACTATTCCAGTCTGTTCAATTCAGTAAATATTATTGGGGGTCTTTTGTGTGATAGGCATTATAGAGAGTTGTGATACCACCTGAGTAAACCAGAATTCTTATTGGTGTGGGAAATAAATACATAAATATAGATAACTATAAACAGTGTTTATAAAGTTTTAAGTGAAAAAGATGTTTATTATGATAAAGGAACATGAAATAAAAACAAAACAAATATTTATATGCTTCTAAGCCTCAAGTAAGAATAAATGTTTATATTAAAGAACAAAAAGACAAGTAAATATTATAATTATCATTACCCTGTATATACTTCTTAATCTCTTAGCCCCCACAAAATAGCAGAAATTCAAGTTGTCTTTGAAAAACATTTAAGAACAAAAAGACAAGTAAATATTATAATTATCATTACCCTGTATATACTTCTTAATCTCTTAGCTCCCACAAAATAGCAGAAATTCAAGTTGTCTTTGAAAACAAGAGATTATTTTAAAAACAAGGAGGTGATTACGGTAGGCATCACAATCAACACACTCACCTTTTAAAAATACTCTTAAAATGATTGTGCCTTATAAAATGCTCTGGAGAGTGCAGTAGTAGAGCCATCACTCTAGAATGGAGAATTCATGGCTTTCAGGAATTAGAATCTTTACGATAGTGATGCAATACCATAAAGTTGTCTAATATGAGACAAATAACACAAACATAAAGCACCTATTTACCATCATATCTAGTCTGTATTTCAATCTGGAATTAAAATTGACAGATTAGAATACTTATAAAATAGATTTGTATTCATCAGTTTGTGTTCACTTAACTGATTGTGACAAGAAAGTATGGCAAAGTATCTGTCTCTGGTTAGGAAACGTTGATCATTAAGTTACATATGTGTTCATTCATGCATTTATTCTTCACTTAGCCAGCCATTCAACAAATATTTTGAACACTGAATTGGTGAACAGTCTCTGTAAGGTGTTAGGGACACAGTAGTGAGGAAGAAAAATGACATGGCCTCTGTCTTTACAAAACTTAACTCCCTGGGGGAGAGCTAAATTTAACAAAAAAGAATATAAGTCTTGATATAAAGGAAAACAATATGAGCGAAAATAACAGGGATCTGCTTTAACTGGGGTGGTCACAGAAGGCTTTTATGAAAATTGGTATTCAGTGTGAGATTTGTTGAATAGAAAAGAGCTCACAGAGTGTGGAAGAGAAGGTTAAAATGGAGTTAGTCAATGTAGGTCGTAAAATGGGCAGAGACATTTGCAAAATTACTACGACAAGAATAAAGAATATTGACTTTGAGTAATTGCAAGATAATTAGCATGTTGGAAAGCAGAGAAAAGTAGCAGAGGGAAGGCTGAAGTGGCTGGAGCCAGGTTACACAGAGTACTGTTAACCATGGTCAGGAGTTGGGATTTTTGTTGCCACAAAACATATTGAAATCTAGATGTCTGCACACAAATTGAACTCATTAAATCATCTCATTAACTCATTAAATCATTTTAAGTACAATATAGGGCATTGTACTTTAAAAACTTGTACTTTAAAAACTCGCATTCTTCTTTTGCTTATTCACCCATTCATTAATTCATTTTTTGAAACTTTTGTTCATTTTTCTGAGTGCCAAACTTGACGTATCAAGAATCAAAGAAATCGTCTCTCCTTCTCTTTCCATAAGACCATAATCAAATAGGGATAAGAGGATTTTTAAAAATACAAATTACCTCATAATATAAATTGTGTTAATAATAAAATTGAAAGTGCTATAATATTTCATTAAACAAAGTGTTTAGACCATGAGGGATGGAATGTAGAGTCAGCAAAAGCTTTTTAGAAAAGGACCTCTTGAAGTCCATAGTAGATAATATTACCATGTTAGGCATTCTAGTCAGTGGGCCTAGCACCGGTGAGTTTGTTCAGGGAATGCATCTGGCTATACTGTGCAGGAGAGGGAGATGAGTTTCTAGAAATAAATTGGAAACAGATTATTAACCTGTTTTAATATCAATATCAGTGTTTTTAATAGTAACCTATTAGGCCAAAGATTTTTCAAGTGGGAACATGACCTAATAATGGGATGGATTGTAGGATGACAGCTTTGGCCTCTAACTCAGGCCACCATTTAGCTCCTAGACTCAATATGCCATTCCCTTCATGTGCATATAGAGATTTTACGGCACTCATACTTTATCACGGATATCTTTCCTTATGAGATCCCTAAACAGTCACAAACCTAAATTCATTGTAGACACTTGATACATGCTAATTGTTTTTTGTGTTAGTTTCCTATGGCTGCTGTAACGAATTACCATAAGCTCAGCGTAAAACACAAGTTATATTTTTGTAGTTCTAGGATCAGAAGTTAAGAAGTTGGCAGAGCTGTATTCTTTCTGGAAGCTTCAGGGAAAAAAAAATTTGTTTACCAGATTTCTAGGCCCCTCTAGGGCCACCTGCGTGCATTTGCTTATGGTTCCTTCTTCCATCTTCAGAGCTCATCACTCTAGTCTCTGGTTCCATGGTCACATCTCCTTTTTCTGACTTTAACCATTTTTGATTACTTTGGCCTCCCTGAATAACACCATCTCAAGGTGGTTGACTTAATAACATCTGCAAAGTCCTTTTTACCCTGTAAAGTAGCATATTCCCAGGGTCCAGGAATTAGGCTGTAGACATCTTTGGGGACATTATTCAGCTTTCCACAGTTCTGCAAATGTCACGGTCAAATTGTGAGTTCTAAACTCTTGGGCCCCCAATGCTTGATTGAACATTTTTATCTTTTCCACAGAGAGCAGGATGGCAGAGCTTCAGAGGTGCTGAGTAGGAGACAAATGCTACATGATTTTGCTTTACTTTTCTACCTGTGTGCATTTTACTAAAGTGACATTGTCCCATTGAAGGGAATAAGGGAGCCTTTGAAATACTGCCATATACAGGAGCCTGTGATGCTGAGATCCAGAAGAGCTTTCATTCCCATCTTTATTCCTCAGAAGGGAGTCCGTCACTCTGCTGGAAGCCTCTTTGAAACAGCCACAGCTTTGGGGTTGCTGAGTACAGGGACTTCTAAAAAAAAAAAAAAAAAAAAAAACCAAACCAACCAAACAAAAAAGCCCCCTACTCTTTTCATTTCCTATCAACAAGAAGAGTCCAAGTTCAAAAGAATGCTATCTTTTTCCTTGTTTTTTAAATAGGTCTATTAATAGAACAGTGCCAGGCTCTAACCAAGAGTTGATAGTAGATTCATTGAAACTAATGAGAATGGAATTAGGTTACTAGCTTTCTCATCTCATTTGTGCAATTATGAGTAATACAATGAAAGTGTAATGAGTCCATGCTTTTTAGTAAGATCTTATTTTTGAGGACACCAAAAAGTTTTTAAAAGCATGAAACCCTTAATCTTAACACTTAAACTGGCCAGAATGTGAGAAAACTGTTATTTCAAAAAAATAAGGGTTACATCTGTACAAGTGACCAAATCAACTAGCCTGAAGATTTATATCTTCTTCTTTTTTGTAAGCTTAAATGGGTAATCATTTAGCACCAAGTCTGAAAAACATGTGAAACAAAGAAGGAGTTATTGAGCAGATTTAAGCCTACTTATCAAGTCATTGTGGGAGCCTGTGTACCTGGCAAAGCAGTCACTATATTTGGAATAAATGACGTGATGAGCATTGAAAGAGTTAAGGTCCAGAATCCAGGTGTTTGAGTAAATAGCAAATATTTAGGAACAGTAAAGTGTTTTATACTTTGAGGCATAAACATACCTCTTTCTAATTCCCTATTAAAGATAAGTGATTCTGAAAAAAAAAAAAAAAAAAAAAAAAAAGGTGATTCTGGACTTAATGGTTGAGAAAGAGCCAGAAGCTCTAAGTACAGTTTACTGGGAGGTTAGTAAAGTGTAGAGTCCTCTCAACTCATTGCTTTTCCTAGTTAAATTTTAAATTTTACTATCAGTTTGTAAAAGTTTGATCTGTTGTCCACAATTCTGTGGACTATTATTATTACTTTAAAAGAAATGTATATTGATTTAAACCTGGTCCTTATCATAACCCATGACTTCCAGATAGTAAAGAATTTCAAATTTTTAGTTTTCTGTGGCAAACCAAATAAATGTCCCTCATTCTCAGAATTGAATCACGTTCTTCCTCAAGTTAAAAAGGAAGTATAATATTCTATTAGTAAAAGTGTTTTCTTTAAAAAAAAACTTTTAAATTATGGCAATATGTTTAGAAATCAGAATTGTTATTTTCCCCAGAAAAATCATAAGTAATGATTAAGGTGATTGATAAGCTTTTTGAACTCACACTGTGGCTTAGCTTGTATGCTTTCTGAGTCCCTTTGGGGCTTTTAATAAGGAAGAGATGAGGTGTGAAGAAGTTCTAGTTTCTGGTGGAAGTGAAAATGGAGTAGGCACTGGGGTGTAGAAGGTTTACAGGTCAACAGGGACCTAGAAATAATTTTCCATTCAAAACTACTTTTATTTCTCCAGGTAATAACCTCTGAGAGTCCAATGTAAGTTGTGATAAATGGGTTTGCTTACCTTTGGTAGATGTTTTGTAGACTAAGGGGATACTGTTGAACAATCTTAGTGCATTTTTTTCTTTTTTTTCTTTATAAACTGCTTATTATAGGGTGGTAGGACTTAGGCATTCTACACTTCTCTAGAAGTATATTTTATTACATTTTTTTATGTCCTTCTGGAGGGTGTTTTGGAAAAATATGTCAAAAGTCTTAAAAATGCACATAATTTTTGAAGTAGCAGTTCCTCTTCTAGGAATTTCCTCTAAGAAAATAATCACAGACACATGCAAAAATTTAGGATCAAAGACATCCTTTGTTGTTCTCATTAAAATAGTGGAAACTTAGAAACAACATATATGTTCACCATATGAATTGGTTAAATGTGTATTTTTCTAGATCTAATCAGGAGATAGAAACACAGTAGATTGAACAGGAGTAGTTTGATATAAAGAAATATAAAGAATAATCAAACTCTGATAAAGAGTAAATTTTACATGTATATTATGTATAGTATATAAATATAACAACTATATAACTAAATCATACACACACACATACACACACACACATATACACAAAGAGACACAGAGAGAGGGACACAATGAAAGGGAGATTAAGAGATTGATTTAGACCTCATTGAAGAAGGTATAGTCCAACTCACTGGATAGAAGAGACAGGCTGGAACTGATCTGTGGTCACTGGACAAGCAGGAGGCAAGCTGCTGAAGTACAGGCATGGAGTAGGCATTTAATAACTAATAGTAGAAGTGTACAGAGGGGTGGAAACACTTTGAGCTAGCTACAAGAGAGCTGTACAATGCTAGTAGAGGCTCAGTGAGAATCTTGTGGACTGTAGGCAGGCTGCATAAGGGACCACAGGGAGAAGAACAATTCCTTGGGATCCCTCCAGGTTACAGGCCTGCTGCTCAGGGAACTTCAGAGGGAATCAGGGCACAAGGGCTTTAGAGCAATAGTTTTCTGGGTCAAGCGAGACATACAAAGTTTCTCTCCAGGCTAAATCTGTAAGGTTACCAAAAGCTCTCATTTTTTTGGACAATTGCTAATAGCAGAACTCTATGTAATATCCTCCCCACCACATTTCTGACATGCTGACCTGTGTTGCAGCTGGAAAATGCTGGGAGTGAAATGAACTGGGGAGGTAAACAGTAGGACCAAACTGAATATCCTACAGGCCTCAGTAAGGACAAAAGCCAATGGAGGGATTAGGCATGGGCAGGATGATCTGGTTAATATTTTACAAAGATGACTCTGGCTGCTATAAATAAATAGGAACAAAAGGATTAAGGGTTGATTAGGAAGCTGTTAGGAGAAAACCAACATAAGGAGAATTTGGTGACTCAGAGTGGTCAAAGTGTGGTGGCTTAGATCAGCATTATCTTATAGCTGAGAAAATAAAAATGTTGTACAAAAAATGTATTGGAAGCATTTAAACATAACAGGTGTGTGACCTTATGATATAAGGTCTGAAAAGTAGTGGTCAAGGAGAAATGAAGATTTTAATCATGACTCTGTAACTTTGGAAAGTGCTTACCTCTGTACTCAGAGATTAGAAATATTTCTGTGAAAGATGATGAATCATCAAATCAAGTATAGTCTTATAATGTTCATCCAGCATAGAAAATAGGGATGAAATATCTTTGAGAGCCTATGTGTTTGTAGAAAATCTTGATGAGGCTTTCTATATTTAGGACAAGGCAAAGAGGAGATGTTAAAACTGAGAGCATGAAATACAAAGCATCATAAGAGACTATTATAAACAATTATATGTCAATGAACAGTATAATCTAGAAGTGGATAATATCCTGGAAACCTGTACCCTACAAAGAATGAATCAGGAAGAAACAGAAAATCTGATCAGACCATTAATAAGTAAGGAGATTGAATTAAAAAAAAAGTCTCAAACAGAGAGAACCCTAAAACCAGATGGCTTCCCTAGTGAATTTTGCCAAATATTTAAAGAAGAATTAACACCCTTCTCTTTCAAACTCTTCCAAAATACCAAAGAGGTGGGAATATTCCTAAACTAATTTTTTCAGGCAAGCAATACCTTCATACCAAACACAGATAAGGACACAAGAAAATAAATCTACAGTGCAATTCCCTAATGAATATAGATATGAAAATCCTCAACAAAATATTAGCAAACTAAATTCAGTAGCATGCTAAAGATCATATACCATGATCAAGAATTCATCCTTGTAATCCTTGTAATGCAAGGATGGTTTAACATAGGCAAACCAATAAATATTATACATCCAATTAATAGAATGAAAGATAAAAATTATATGAACTTTTTTATGATTTTTGAGTGATTTTTATAATCATTTTAATAGATGCAGAAAAAGCATTTCTCAAAATTCAACATTCATTAATGAGAAAAACTCTCAACAATTAAATATAGAAGGAATACACTTCAATATAAATAAAGTTCATAAATGACAAGTCCAAAGCTACCATCATACCTGATAGTGAATTGTTGAAAGCTTTTCTTTTAAGATCAGGAACAGATAAAAGTGGCCACACTAACTCCTTCTATTCAATATAGTACTGGAAGTCCTAGCCAGAGCAGTCAGGCAAGAAAAAGAAATGAAAAGGCATCACAGTTTGAGAGGAAGAAGTAAAATTGTCTCTTCTTATGGATGGCATGATTGTATATATTTGTATAGATAGAGACAATCCTAAAGAATCTACCAAAAACTGTTAGATCTAATCAACAAATTCAGTATAATTGCAAGATACAAAATCAACATATAAAATTGCATTGCATTTCTACATACTGACAGTGAATTATTCAAAACAAGAAATAAAGAAAACAATCCCACTATAGTAGCATCAGAAAGAATGAAATACTTAGGAAAAAATTATCCAAGGATGCTATAGAACTCTACACATGAGAACTATGAAACAGTGGTGAAAGAAATTGAAGATATAGATGAACATAAAGATTCCTGTCTTTGTGTATTGGAAAAATCAACAATGTCAAAATGTCCATACAATCCCAAACCATCTACAGATATAATACAATCCCTACCAAGATTATAACAACATTTTTCATAGAAATAAAAAATTCCTAAAATTCATATGGAACCACAAAAGTCTCTGAATAGAGCCGTCTTGAGCAAGAAAAATTAAACTGGGGGCATCATACCTTCTGATCTCAAACTATATTACAAAGATATAGTAACTTAAATAGAGTGATATTGGCATAAAAATAGACCTGCAAACCAATAGAATAGAATAAAGACCCAGTAAAAAATTCCACATATACATTTAATTTTCAACAAAGTCTCCAAAAAAAGAACCATAATGGGGAAAGAATAGTCTTAATAAATGATGTTGGGAAAACTGGATAGCCACATAAAGAATAACATCTGACCTTTATCTTACAGTATAAACAAAAGTCAACTCAAAATAGCTAAAAGACTTGAATATAAGACCTGAAATCCTAACCTCATAGAAGAGAACATAGGGAAAAATCTCCTTGATATTGGCTTTGGCAAGGTGTTTTTTTTGTTTTTTGTTTTTTTTTTGTTTTTTTTTTTTTTATCTGACACCAAAAGCAAAGGTATGGAAAGCAAAATTAAACAAGTAGGGCTACAGCAATCTAAAAAATTTCTGCACAGCAAAGGAAACAATCAACAAAATGGAAAAGCAACCTATACAGGAGAAATATATATGTAAAATATTTATCTGATAACAGGTTAAAATCTAAAATATATATGCAACTCATCCAAATCAACAACAAACCAACCCAATTAAATAATGGGCAAATGTCCTGAATAGAGATTTTTTTTTTTTCAAAGAAGACATACAACTGACCGACAAGCACGTGAAAAGGTGCTCAACATCACCAATCACCAGGGAAATGCAAATCAGAACCACCACCATAAGATATTATGTCACATTTGTTAAGATGATTATGATCAAAAAATAAAAAGATAACAAGTCTTGGTGATAATGTGGGGTAAAGGGAATGCTTGTACACTGTTGATTGGAATTCAAATTGGTGCAGCCATTATGGAAAACAAAATGGAAGCTCCTCAAAAAATTAAAAATAGAACTATTGAATGACCAAACTGGTCTACTACTACTACTGACTACTTTTGGTTATATATCTGAAGGAAATGAAATTAATAATATCAAAAAGAATCTGCACTTCCATGTTTACTACAGCATTTTTCACAGTAGCCAAGACGTAGAAACAACCTACATGTTCATCAACATCAGATGAATGGATAAAGAAAATGGAATTATCTATCTATTCACACATATAACACAAAATGGAATATTGTTCAGCCTTAAAAAAGAATGAAATTCTGCCATTTGTGATAATATGATTGAACCTGGAGGGCATTGTATTAAATGTAATAAGCCAGAAATAGAAATACAAATACTGTATAATCTGACTTATATGGGAAATCTAAGAAACTCAAGGCATAGAGGAGAATGGCAGTTACCAGAGGCCAGGAGGTAAGGGGAAAAGGGAGATATTGTCAAAGGGTACAAATGTTCAGTTATAGAATGAATAATTTTAGGAGACCTAAGTTATAGCAAGTGACTACAGTTAATAATAATCCACTCTATCTTGAAATTTACTTAGTAGGTCTCAATTGTTTTCACCACATACACATAAAAGTATGTGAAGTGATAAATATATTAATTAGCTTAATTATAGTAATCATTCAACAGTGTATACATTTGTCAAAATATCTCAAATATATATAATTTTCATTTGTTAATCATAGCTCAATAAGCCTGGGGGAGGGATTAGGGGAGGGGGAAAATGGTGTGTTAACTGTAGAGTTGCTGTTGTATAACTTACTACTCTCTTACAATCTGTACCTTTGGCAGTTACTTAAAGTTCAGTTGTAGGTATTAATTTTCTGCTTAAAAATGGAGAATTAAACATTTTTAATAGCTAATACTTCTTGCCATTTTGTTTCAATTTCTAATTGCAACTTGATACATGGTTGCCAGGCAAGAACTTTAAGGTGTGTAGTCCTCTGGGGGCAATGCCATTCGGGGGTGCATTTGCTTTGCTTTGTTTGCTGTAGCTCTAGGGTCTGTGGTAAAATACTTAGGCATATATGTAAGACAGTAAAATGACTCTTCCGTCTGAAGGATTCTCTGCTATGCTATAAAAGCATTTTAATTTATGGTTGTTCTCTGTATTTCATCACAAATGTTTCACTGCAGAGTTAATCACCTTGACCTGTGAAGGAAGGTATGGCCAAATGAATAAGACTTTATCATTTAAACCTTTCATAGTCATTGTAAGTAGCACTGTCCATTTTTGAAAGAAAAAGACAAAATAACAAGTTTTTTTTTTTAAACACATTTTCAGATAGGGGAAGAGGAAATAAAATCTCACACTCAATTTGAACTTTTCAACTTATTTTTGAAAAATGATATTTTCAAAAGTTAGTATCTTATCCACCATCATCTTTTAGTTTTCTTATGAATCTACCCACCCAAATATCTGGTACCCTTTGATTTATAGACTTTAAAGAAGATAATAAATCTGCAAAGGGTCAAATCACAAGGGTTGTAGAAGGAAGAACAGATCTAGAATATATTCATGAATAACCCCCTGCAAAAAAAGTTAAAAACAACTTTGTAATTTACAGCTGCCCTGAGGCAGCAATAACTAATACACTGAAAATTTACCCATTTTATGCATCTATTTTGCTTGTTTTACTACTTTGCTTTTCATAAAAAACACATTTATTTCAGCAACTGTCACTTCTTTTGGCATTTATGTGATCTCTGAGCTATGTGTGAAAATACACATATTTCTACATTACAATTTTTATTGGAAAATTATTTCTTTTACAGATTTATATCAACGCTTTTTTGCTCCATGCTAGAATTATTTTCATTGTTCTTTTTTCCTATCAGTCACCTAGAAAATCAGTCTTAAAGCTTATTTGGTTTAACATCTGCTTTAAATTCTTTTTCAAATGTTGCTTGAATGATATTTTATCATTAACTATAAAGAGAAACAAGTGGAAATGTTCAGAACACAAATCATAGCAAAAATTATTCAATAAGAATAAGACTAAATATTTAAATGGACACTATCCTCATAAATATGCCATGTGATTCACAGCTGTAACCTAATGAGTTCTCATATTGTTCCTGGGAGTCAGTGGAGTAGTATGAACAAATGATTGTATTTAGCTATACGACGATCGTATAAATTTGAGTAGGGTAAACAGAAGCAGGAAGACTCTGTACTTCCCAAAAGAATGGTCATGGAGAAGCCAAGGCTTGGATTTCATGATAAGGTATTGAATAAAACTTTAGACCATAAGGAAGGGAATGGTAGTGGGTATTTCCTGCTTGCTCTGCTTAATATTAATTCTGACATCTGGTAGGAACGTCCACATTTTTTAAATTTTCACATAGTGTATTTCAGACATGACTGTCTGTATCCCAGGTTTCAGAGACAGTGCCTTAAAGCAGGCTAGTCCTTTAGAGCTTTACTTCCCATGAGATGCAATAATGGATTCCATAATTTACAAGTAAGCTCTTTACTGTTTTGTCTTCCATGTATCTCTCTTAGTCTTTCTTTGTGGGATATTCCCTGCTGTAACAAACTTGAAAATTGCTGAGGTCAGAAGGAGTCATCTAAAGGGATCTAGCTTTAGAGTAAAGGAGAGAATGTAGCTACCTATCCTAGGCTGTCATGCTTTGCACTTTCTGAGAGGTCAAGACCAAAGACATTAAGCTGAGTTCTTGACTAGGGAGTTGGGGAGTAGGGTGGTGATGTGGCAATAACACCAAAGCCTGTTACTAACAAAAACAATTTCCACACTAATCTGTAGATATAGGAATTGTGATTCAAGAAGGCCTCTGGGGTGGAACAAATACAAATTGCTCTAAGTTTTCATAAACCTTGTAAGGAATCCTATTGACAAGAAATTTGTATATAAAATAGCTGTGATTTTGCAAAGCTGTCCTCTATCCTTAAGCCATATCAAAGTCAGAAAATTGGTAATTGGTAAATATGGTATCCACAATGGGTTATGTGATGCCAGAAACTGGGTTTTTAGAAAATTTGCAGATTGCATCACTAGGACTGGGAAGCTCTTATTCATACACAATTTGCCAATGCAAAGAAGAATACTCCAAAATCTTGGGATTGAATTTAAATACAACTGTGGTGTGACATTGTATTGTCTGAATTTGGGAAGTAAGTGAATACATTTTTAGTTATATGTGGAACTTTTGCAAAAGTTTGAGAAATATGTGCTTGTTAGACCCATGTATTTTTTTAAATGAAGCTTTTATTTAAGACTAGTTTCTTATTTACAAAAAAGTTGTGAAGGTAATAAGAATCCTGATATAATAAGAATTCTGATTCCATACCCAGTTTTGCCTGTTAGCATCATGCATTAGTATAACACACTGATCCCAATAAGTAAAACGATATTTGCATGTTATTATACACAAAGTCCATACTTTATTCACCTTTTCAAAGTTTTTACCTAGCTATGTTTCCAGATGATCCATCTAGGATATCACATTTAGTTGTCATGCCTTCTAAAGTTCCACTTGGTTTTGACTGTTTCTCAGACTTTCCTTGTTTTTGATGACCTTGACAGTTTTGATGAGTATTGGCTAGATATTTTATAGAATATCTCTCAGCTGGGATTCGTCTGATGTGTTTCTCATGATTAGATTTGGGTTATGGGTTTTGGGGAGGAAAACCACAGAGATTAAGTACCATTCTCATCACATCAAGGATATACACTCTAAACATGATTAATAACTATTGATGTGTTGCCTTTATCACCAAGATTGAAGTAGGGTTTGTCAGGTTTTCCACTGTAAACTTATTCTCTTTTCCCCTTTGGGGAAATTCTGGGAAGAAATTCGCTCTTCAGAAGAAATTCACTATTATGCAGCACAAACTTAAGTACAAGAGAGTTATGCTCCACCTTCTTGAGAGTAAATTATCTACATAATTATGTAGAACTCTTTTGTAAGGAAGATTTGTCTATTCTCAATTTATTCAATCATGTATTTGTGTCAGTATGAACTTGTAAGTATTATTTTATACTTTCAGTTATAATTTAATGTCACTTTTCTCTCCTGTTTCTCAAATTATTCCAGCTTTGGCAATTGGGAGCTCTTTAAACTGACCCTTATGTCCCTTGACATAGCCTCATCACTGTGGCTTTTTACTAGAGTACTTCTTTACTTTCTAGTATTATAAGATGCTACAAACTCATAAGTTCCGTGCCCCAACTTCCAAATCAGCCATTTTTCCCAAGGAGACTTAGTTCGTTTTATTAGAGAATGGTACTAAAAACAAAGGTCTGGGTGCTAGGTATGTTTGTTGCTTCTGGGATGCTTCACATGTCATATTAAAAAAAAAAGCAGGACGCCTGGCTAGCTCAGTGGTTGAGCATCTGCCTTCAGCTCACGTCATGATCCCATGATCCCGGTATCGAGTCCCATATTGGGCTCCCTGCCAGGAGCCTGCTTCTCCCTCTGCCTATGTCTCTGCCTCTCTCTTTGTCTCTCATGAATAAATAAAATCTTTTAAAAAATCATTATCAAGACCCATATCAAGGAGTTTTATTTCCATGTTTTCTTAGAGAAGTTTCATAGTTTCAGGTCTTATACTTAAGTCTTTAAGCAATTTTGAATTAAGTTTGTGTGTGATGTCAGATGCAAGATCAGTTTCATTTTTCACATGTGAACATCCAATTGTCCCAGCATCATTGATGGGAGAAACTATCTTTTCTCAACTGAGTATTCTTGGCTCCCTTTGCAAATATTAGTTGACCATATGCACTTGGGTTTATTTCTGGGCTTTTGATTCTGTTCCATCGGTTTTTCTGCTAGTACTGTATTGTTTTGATAACTATAACTTTACAGCAGATTTTAAAATTATCAAGTGTGATGCTTTCTGCATTGTTCTTATTTATCAAGGCTGTTTCTTCTATTCAAGGTCTTTTATGGTCCTATAAAATTTTTGGAGTTTTTTCAACTTCTGTAAAAAAAAAAAAAAAATGCCCAAGATTACAATTCCAATGATTGGAATCTTGATAAGGATTGCATTTAATCTGTATGTTCCTTTTGATAGTGTTGACATTTTAACAAAATTGATTTTTCCAATTTATGAACACTTTTCCAATTATTTGTGTCTTTTTCAATTTATTTAATCAATATCTCATAGTTTTCAGAATAGAAATCTTTTACCTACTGAGTTAAATTTATTCCTAAGATTTTATTGTTTGTGATGCTATTATAAATGGGATTGATTTATTTTTTTTCAGCAGATCTGTCAGTGTACAGAAACACTATTAATATTTTATGTTAACTTTGTGTTCTGCAACCTTACTGAATTCATTGATTAGATCTAAAAGTATTTTGTTGTCTTCAGGATTTTCTATATATAAAATTATGTTATCCTAAACAGAGACAATTTTACTTTTTCCTCTCCAATTATGCTACGTTTATTTCCTTTTTGTGACTAATTGTTCTAGCCAAGGTTTCTCATATTAAGTTGAATGAAATAGCAATAATGGCCACTTTTGACTTGTCCCAGATCTTATAGGAAAATCTTTCAATCTCTCACCCTTGACTATGGTGTTAACAGTGGGCTTGTCATACATGACCTTCATCATGTTGAGATATGTTTCTTCAATGTCTAATTTGTTGTTATTATCTTGAATTTTATCAAATGCTTTTTTCTGCATTGATTGAGACCTTTATATGATTATTTTATTAATGTGACATATTATATTGTGTGTATCAAAACTTGCATCTCAGGGATAAATCCCATTGATCATGATGAATGATCTTTTTAATGTTGAATTTAGTTTGCTAGTATTTTGTTAAGAACATTTGCATTTATATTAATCAGAAATATTGGCCTGTAGTTTCTTTTCTTAGTGTCCTTTTCTGGTATCAGGATAATGCTGGCCCTGTAAAATGAGTTTGAGAGTTGTTACCTCTTCAATGATTTTTGTTTGAAAGGTTTTGAGAATTGTTAATTCTTTGATAACATTCAACAGCGAAGCCATCTGGCCCTGGATTTTTCTTCGTTGGGAGGTTTTTGATTATTGATTTAATCTTCTCAGTAGTAATTGTCTATTCAAATATTCTGTTTCTTCCTGATAAAATTGGTGAGTTGTATGTTTCTAAGAATATTGGTATAGTTAGTTGTTCATAGTAGCCTCTTATGATTCTTTTATTTCTGTGGCATCAGTTGTAATGTCTCCTTTTTCATTTATAATTTCATTGATTTGGACTGTTTTGCTTTTCTTTTTGATTAGTCTGGCTAAGAGTTTTTCAATTCTGTTTATCTTTTCAAAGAAGCAACTCTTATCTTGGTTAATTTTTTGTTTTTCTGTTTCCTATTTCATTAATTTCTGCTCTCTGTAATCTTCCTTCTGCTGACTTTGGGCTCAGTTATTCTTTTTCTAGTTGCTTAAAGTATAGAGTTAGGTTATTTGATATCTTTTTTCTTGTTGTAGGTGCTTACTGTTATGAATTCCCCTCTTAGAACTACTTTTGCTGCATCTCACAAGTTCTGATATGTAAATGAACATGAAAAATTTGCCTCAAGAAAAATTTCAATTTCCCCTTTAATTTCTTTCTTGACTCACTGGTTGTTCAAGAGAGTGTTGTTTGATTTTCACGTGTTCATGAATTATTGATTTTTCTTCTGATTTCTAGGTTCATGCTGTGTGTCAGAGAAGAAACTGTATGATTGTAGTCTTGAATTTGCTAAGACTTGTCTGTGGCCTAGCATATAGTTGATCCTAGAAAATGTACAATTGAGAAGAATGTTGCCAGTGTTGGATAAAATGTTCTGTATATGTTTGTGAGGTCTATTTACAGTGTCATTCATACCTATTGTATCTTACTTGATTCTTTGGATAATCTATCCATTGTAGAGTAGGATATTAAAGTCCCCCACTATTATTTAGCTCTATTAGTTTTGTTTTATATATTTAGCTGCTCCAGTGTAGGGCACATAAATATTTACAGTTGTTATATATTCTTGTTGTGTGACCCCTCTATTATATAATGACCTTGTCTCTTTTTACTATTTTTAGTTTGAAGTTTATTTTGTCTGATATAAGCATAGCTACTCTTGCATTTTGGGGTTAGCATTTGCTCAAAATATTTTTCTATCCCTTAACATTGGGTGTCTTTAAGGTTAAAGTCAGTCTCTTGTAGGCAGCATATTATTAGATCTTGTTTGTTTTGATCCATTCAGCCATTCTATGTCTTTTTGGGGGAAGTAGGGAGAGTTTAATTCCTTTTTACCTAAAGGAATTAGTGATACATAAGGACTTAGTACTGCCATTTTGCTAATTGTTTTCTGCTTGTTTTATAGATCTATTGTTTGTTGTTTCTCATCCTACTGTCTTTTGGTAACAGTATGCTTTAACTTATTTATCGTATTCTTTTGTGTAATGATTACAAAATCTTCTCATGTGATTACTTTGAAGTTTGTGTAAAATATCTTAAACGTTTATACCCTACTACAAACTCCACTGAAGTTTGTAAACTTGACACTTTTACTTTTCCTCTTCTTATTTTAGGTTATTGCTGTTACATGTTTTTTATATTGTGTAACTAAGACAGTTATAGTTGTTTTTACTCCATTTAAAAAAATTAAACTAGAGTTGTGATTTATGAACCATTAGCACCATATTGCAGAATCTAACTAGGACTTTATATTTACTATTACTAGTGAGATTTATACTACATTTTATGTTTTCACGATGCTAATTAGGGTTCTTTTAATTCCACTCCAAGTACTCCCTTCACATTTCTTTTAAAGCAGATCTGGTGGTAATAAACTCCTTCCTTTAGGGAGGAAGCTTTTCCTTTTTGGGAGTCTTTGTCACTCCTTTATTTTTGAAGGACAATTATGCCAGATACAGTTTTTAGTTTATAGTTAGTTTCTTTCAATATTTTTTTTTTTTTTTTTAATAGGCACACAGTGAGAGAGAGAGAGGCAGAGACACAGGCAGAGGGAGAAGCAGGCTCCATGCACCGGGAGCCTGACGTGGGATTCGATCCCGGATCTCCAGGATCGCGCCCTGGGCCAAAGGCAGGCGCTAAACCACTGCGCCACCCAGGGATCCCTCTTTCAATATTTTGAATACATTATCCCATTCTCTCCTGGTCTAAAAAGTTTCTGTTGAGAAATTGACCAATAATTTTAATTCCCTTTGTATCTAACTTCTTTCTTTTCTCCTGCTGCTCTTAAAACTCTTTGACTTTTGGAAATTTAATTTAATGTGTCAGTGTAGCCGTATTCAATTTCAGCCTGTTTGTGGTCCTTTGGGCCTCATGGATCTGGATATCCCTTTCTCTCCCCAGGCTCAGGAAATTTTCAGCTGTTTTTTTGTTTGTTTGTTTTGTTTTTTGTTTTAATATCCTCTCTCTTTTCCCTTCTAGAATTCCTATAATAGAACATTATTTTCTTTCATTGTGTCTTGTCATTCTCATAGGCTTTCTTCACTCTTTTTCATTATTTTTTCTTGTTGTTCCTCCAATTTCCAATGTCCTATCCCTCAAGTCACTGATTTTTTTTTCCCTGCATGGTCGAGTCTACTTTTGAAACTTTCTATTGAATTCTTCCATTATTTTTCAACTCTAGGATTCTGTTTATTTTTTTATTGTGTTATTTCCTTGTTGAACATCCTGTTTCATTTGTACATTGTTTTCCTAATTTTGCTATTTGTATATTCCTGTAGTTCATTATTTATCTGTAAGTGGATTCTTCTGAATTTTTTTTCTAACATTTTATATATCTGAAGTAGTTAGGGCCAATTACTGGTGCTTTATTAGTTTCCTTTGGTGGAGTCATATTTACCTCATTTTTCTTTTTTCTTTATTCCTTATATTGGTATCTGTGCTTTTGCATAATAGAACCTCTCTCCCAGACTTTACAGTTTTTCTTTGGAAGAAAGAGTTCTTTACCAGTCATCTCAGTTTCTGGGTGTGTCTGCTGATAATGTTATCGGGCAGGTGGGGGCTGCTATTATGGTCTACTTTTGACCAAGGAAACTGACCTTTGAGGATGGAAATGGGGGTTATGCCCCTGGTTGAGAAGAGTTTCATAGGTGCTGGCTTGGTCCAAGTGAAGCTGTAGGGTGGGATTCATGGTTGCCTGGATTCTCTGGTTAATTTTACTAGATAGTGGGAATTGGCATATGTTTGTGGGGCTTTGAATTAGCTTTCCTGCCTGGGTAGAGCATCTGGACTCAAATCTGGACAGACTATACACTGAATTCTCTGATCAGGTAAGGCCATTGGTTTTACTTTATAGAAAAGGTAAGTCATGGCCCTGCTGTTCAAGTGCTTTCTGCACACAGGGCTGTTGTGTGGCTACCTTTGTACTCTGGTTAGGTTCCCCAGTTGGTTAGGTTCCCCCTGCCCAGATATAGTTAGGAGAAGTAGCTCTAAAGCTGGTAAAATTCTCTATTTATTGCCTTAACTCCAGCCAACCTGCACCCCAAGTTTTTTGACCAAACAGAGCAATACGCTTTGTTCTGCAAACTTTCTTTTTGGCCCCCCACCTCACTGCGTAAGTGCTGCTGGTCAGCACAACTTTGAGGAATTGTTGGTAGCTCTTGTGATTGGACAGGGCTAGAAAACACTCTCATGTTGGACAGGACTGTGATCCAAATTACTGCCTGTATGGGTAGGGGAAGTAGCTGCTCCATATCACTCTCACATAGGCTTTCTGGGTGGGAGGTGCTGGGAGCTACCCTATCCTTGACTGTGAATTAATCCCCTTGGTCTAGGAGAAGATGGGGAGTACTACACATCCAGCATTGGATTTACTCTAGGGGTAGTCAATTTTGCTTGCTTCTCTGGGTCACATTGGTTCCAGGAATTGTCACCAGGCCCTCTGGTAGGAGATGCTCCACAGGAAGGTGGGGCTGTGATTCAGCAATTTGATTGGGTGTGGCAAACTGGATTCTAGGAACTTTGTGGATCCAAATCTAGCAGATGCACCTTGCAGAATTCCCTGATCAGAGCATGCTTCTATTTGGTTTTGTATATTAGCAAAGCCACTGGTTGAAATTACTACTTGGGTATTGCAAGAATGAATTTGGTCTGCCAAGATTGTGTGCTAGTTTTGCAACACCCCCCATCCCTTCTCTGCCAGTTCCCAGTGGTTGAGCTGAAAGGGTTTCCCTTGCAAACCCTGTAGTGTGAAATCAGAGTAAGTGCTCTCATGAATTGATTCCTAATATACAGGGTGGTTGCCCTCCCTGTATTCTTTTTTTCTACTGGAGGCTCAGGTTCCTGCCCCAGTGGTGCTGCACAATGGGGGAGGGACAATGTGGTCAATGTCTAGCCTCTTCTTTTACCCTTCTAATGCAGTTGGTCTTGGCTTGGTGCAGAGCAGGGTGCTTCAGCCTCATCCCTATGTTCTAAGGTTCTCCCAGTGGTATCTTGTTCTTAAATTTGTGAGGAGGAGCAAAATTGGGAATAATTCACATGACCATCTTGGTGTCACCAACTTCGTGAAGGACCATTCTTTCTTCATTTAATTGCTTTTGCTCATTTGTCAAAATAGTTGATTATATTTGTATGGTCTATTATTGATTATTTCTTCTATTCCATTAATCTATGTATCTCTTCTTTAGCCAATACCATGCTGGACTGCTGATTATAGCTTCATAGTGAGAATTTAAAAATTGTATTCTGTGAATCCTCCAACATCTTGACTATTGTGTTTTCTATTCCAAATCTTTTGCCTGTCTATAAAAACTTTGATAATTTGTTGATAACTATAAAATAGCTTCCTGGAATTTTGACTGAATATGAATTGGAGAATCTGTAGATGAAATTAAGATAAAACTGACATCTTAATATTATTGAGTATTCTATTACATAAATGTGGGATAACTCAAATTACCAAGATCTCTAATCTCTTTGATCAGTGTTTTGTAGTTTTCCACAGATATTGTCCATACTTTGTATACTATTTCATTTTATTAGTGTTACTATACTACTGGTTTTTAAAGGTCAAATTCTGTTGTTTGTTTTTTTTTGCTGATATATAAAAAAGTAATTGATTTTTTCATATTAATCTTTTATCCTATGACCATGCTATACTCACTTATAGTTTCATTAATTATTTTGCCAATTTGAGGGCATTTTATACCTAGACCACTATTTTATCTGCAAATGAAAATAATTTTATTTCTCCATTTTCAATTTGTATAATTTTATTTCTTTTTCTTACCATAATGTACTAGCTCAGACTTCCAGACAGTGTTCAATGAGACTGGGGAGAAAAGATATTCTAGCCTTGTTTCCAGTCTTAGAGGGAAAACATCCAGTTTCTCATCATTGTGCCATGTGGGGTATAGGTATTCTGTGATGTTCTTTATCAAGTTGAAGCATTTTTTCTCTATTCTTAATTTTGTGAGAGATTTTTTTATTATGGATATTGAATTTTGTCAGATGCTTTTTCTGGATCCATTGGTATGATTGTCATTTTTCTTCCTTAGTCTGTTGATGTAGTAGATTATAATGATTATTTTTTGAATGCTAGACTACTCTTACACACCTGAAATAAATCCCATTTTGTCATGTGTATAATTCTTTTTATACATTGTTGGATTTACTCTGCTAATATTTTGTTGAGAATTTTCATATCTATACTCATCAAAGATGCTGGTCTATAATTTTCCTTTCTTGTACTGTCTTTATTTTGTTTGCTATCAGAATAAATTTGGAGTTATTGGATGAGATTTATTTATTTATTTATTTATTTATTTATTTATTTATTAAGAGATAAGAGAACAACTCTAAATTATCTTTTATTTATACAAAAAGGGCATATTTAGCAAAAGACACTGAAAAAAGAGTTGCTATGGCCCAGGAGACAAGGCAGGGAGGTGACAGGTCTAGGGAGGCCCTGCTAGGGGAAGAGTCTGGGAAAGGTGGTGACAAGTCCTGGGTAAGTGCTGAGTGGTGGGGGCCACAGAAAGGAGCAAGCTCCAGTTGGATCAACACTGTTGGCAGGTCATGGGCGGGACTCATAGTGACCTCGCTGCTAACTCTTGAAAGAGTCCCAATCAAGTGCTGTGTGCTGGAGTGAGAGCCACTCCCTGGTTCCTGGAGGGCACCCACCAACGGACACAGGACTGGAAGCCCAGGTTGGGAAGTGCAACTCGGGGTGAAGGCCAGGGAGAAGCAGGTGCTCTGCAGTGGCCAGGAAAGGTCCAGACTGGGCGGTGGAATTGCGTTCTGTTACGTGCGGGCGTTCTTCTCTGTCTCTGGCAGGCACTCTGGGACTAGGGCCCGGCATGCATGATGCCTCTCTTCAGGCGCCCCATGGCGCTCTTGCTGCCAGCATAGGTGGGCCGGATCTCTTTACCCATCTATCTCCTCTATGACCGACAGCAGGTCCGCGTAGGTGCTCTGGGAGCCCTGGGCGCCAGGTGGCTTCATTGCCTGCAGATGGCCATGGAGGGTGGTCCAAAGTCGTTAAACGGGCCTGAAAGGGGCAGCGGCTCCCGGCACCGAGCCCGACGGCGATGGGACACTTCTGGCTGTGGGGACCCGCCAGGGGTGCTGGAGCCGGTGCTGGAGCCGGGGGTGCTGCTGAGGGTGGGGGCGATGCGTTGTAGGACACCCCTAACTCTTGGGTGCAGTGGACGCCGGCCGGCGCTCCTCCGGGGTTGGCTGCTTGGCCACCCAGCCGCGCTCTGATTCTACTGGATGAGTTTTTTTTTTTTTAATTTTTTTTTTTTTTTTCATTTATGATAGTCACACACACACAGAGAGAGAGGCAGAGACACAGGCAGAGAGAGAAGCAGGCTCCATGCCCCGGGATCCTGACGTGGGACTCGATCCCGGGTCTCCAGGATGGCGCCCTGGGCCAAAGGCAGGCGCTAAACCGCTGCGCCACCCAGGGATCCCCTCTATTGGATGAGTTTTAAAGTGTTCTCTCTACTCTTCAGTTCTGAAGCAGACTATGGGAAATAGGTACTTTGAAGATTTTTATAGGTGAGCTTAATTTTATATTTGTTTTGAAAAATGTTAAAATGCTAAAGTCAGTGGTCTTTGGAATAATCTGATGCAGAAATACTCACCTCTTTGCTGATTTCATCTTAGCTGAAGATTTTCTAACAAATAAGCATTTCCATCAGTACCTGTATACTAGTCACTATACTGAGAAGTATAATGGGAAGTTACTGAATGATAAGAAATGCCTGGATATCTGGATTGGTTATTTCCTGATATTCCTAAGAAAGTATATCATCAACTCCTTTGTCTCAGCAAGCCACAGGAATAAGCATGGATTAGTGTTATTAAATTTAAATCTATTTTTAATGTATGCATTTAAGGCTGTTAACACCCTTTAAGCATTGTTTTAGTATAGCCTACACATTTTGAAAAAGTGTTTTTAATTTTACTTAGTTCAAAATATTTTACAGACAGAACATAACAACTTTTTAATTGAAGTATAATTGATCTAAAATATTAGTTTCAGGTGTACAAATAGATTTTAAAATTATATACTTTATGCTATATTCACCACAAGTAGAGATACAATTTGTCACCATACAATGCTATGACAATACCACTGACCATATTCTCTATGATGTAATTTTTATCTCCATGACTTACTCATTCCATAACTGGAAACCTGTACCTCCCATGCCTCTTAACCCATTTTTCTCATCTCTTCACCCCACTCTACTCTGTCAAATATTCACTTGTTCTTTGTACTTAGGGATCTGTTTCTACTTTTTTATTTCTTTTTTTTTTTAGATTCCACATATAAGTGAAATCAAATGGCATTTGTCTTTTTCCATTTGATTTATTTCAGTTAGCATTAGTCCTCTAGATCTATTTATGTTGTTGAATATGGCAAGATCTCATTCTTTCTTATTGCTGACTAATCCACTGTGTGTGTGTGTGTGTGTGTGTGTGTGTGTGTGTGTGCATAGGTTGCTTCGACATCTTGTTTATTACAAATAATGCTGCAATAAACACAGACTGCATGTCTGTTTGAATTAGTGTTTTCATTTCCTTAGGATAAATAACAAGTAGTGGAATTACTAGATCATGTGGTATTTCTATTCTTAATTTTTTGAAGAACCTCCATACTGTTTTTCATAGTGGCTGAACCAACTTAAATTCATACCAGCAACACAGAAGTGTCTCTTTTTCTCCACATCTTCACAAACACTTGCAAATCTTTGTCTTTATTTATTTATGTAATGTCTGCATCCAATGTGGAGCTCTAACTCATGACCCCAAGATCAAGAATCACATGCTCTACTGAGTTAGCCAGTTACCCCTATTTTGCATCTTTTTGATACTAGCCATTCTGAATGATTTAAGGTCATCTCTCATCATTTTCGATGGCATTTCCTTGATGATTAGTGATGTAGAGCATCTTTTTCATGTGTCTATTCAATGTGTATGTCTTCTTTGGAAAAATGCCTATTCAGGTCCTCTGCTGTTTTAGAATCAGCCTTTTTTTTTTTTTAAGAGTCGAGTTATACAAGATTTTTATATATCTTGGATATTAACCCCGCATGAATACTTGCATATGATATATTCTTCTGCCATTTATAGGTTGCCTTTTCATGTTGTTAGTGGTTTCTCTTTCTATGAAAAGCTCTTCATTTTGATGTAGTCCCAGTAGTTTATTTTTGCTTTTGTTTCCCTTGCCTTAGGCAATATATATAAAAAACTGTTGCTAAGGCTAAAATCAGATTACTGAGTATGTTTCCTTCTAGGACTTTTATTATTTTAGATCTCCTGAAGATCTTTATATCCTAAAGGCATTTAGGTCTTTAATCCACTTTGAATTTATTTCGTGTACTACATAATGAAGTCAATTTCATTCTTTGGCATATAGCTGTCCAGTTTCCCTAACACTTTTTATTAAAGAGGATTTCTTTTTCTTATTACATATTCTTGCCTCCTTTGTTGATGATTAATTGATGATCTAGTTGTGGGTTTACTTCTAGGTTTTTTATCTTGTTCCACTGATCTATGTGTCTATTTGGGGGCCAGTACCATACTGTTTTGATGATTACAGCTTTGTTGATTTTTCACTATTTTTATAGTTTTTCTCTTTGTTTTTTTGTTTTGTTTGGTTTTTTTTTTTTTTTTTAAAGCTTCTAGAGGGCAAGAACCAGGTCTTTTTTTTTTTTTTTTTGAATTTTTATTTATTTATGATAGTCACAGAGAGAGAGAGAGAGGCGCAGAGACACAGGCAGAGGGAGAAGCAGGCTCCATGCACCGGGAGCCCAACGTGGGATTCGATCCCGGGTCTCCAGGATCGCGCCCTGGGCCAAAGGCAGGTGCCAAACCGCTGCGCCACCCAGGGATCCCTGTTTTTTTGTTTTTTCTCTTTGATCTCTTTCCTTATGGTTGATGACCTTATTTGTTGTGCTTGTCTTTTTGTGTGTCTATTACAGGTTTATGGGCAGTTACCATGAAGTTCATATATAACATCCTAAATGTAGGGAAGTCTACATTTGGTTGGTGGTCACTTAAGTTGGAACACATTTAAATGAATTTTATTTTTACTCCCCATGTCCAAGTTTTATGTATATGTTAAGACATTTTACATTATCATTTTGTGAGACCCCTTATGTAGTTTATTAGATTAGATAAAATTGAATTTTACTACTTCTGACTTTTAATTTTCACATTAGCTTTATAAGTGTTTGCTCTACTACCTTTACTGTTGTTTGCTTTTACTCATGATGTTTCTTCCTTTCATAATTTCCTTTATTAATTATAGCCCTTTTCTTTTCACTGAGAGAAGTCCTTCAACATTCTTTTAATGTTGGTTTAGTGGTGATGAATTCCTTCAACTTTCACTTCTGTGGGAAAGTCTTTATCACCTTTCAATTCTGAATGATAACCTTGCCCTTGAAATGTAGAATATTCTTTGTTCTAGGGTTTTTACCTCTAGCACTTTGTAGGCCAGAAGTGGCTGGCATGATATACTCAAAGTTTCTGCTCGAAAATCAGCTGATAACCTTTAGAGATTCTCTTGCATGTTATTAGATGCTTCTTTCTTGCTGCTTTTGAAATTATCTGTCTTCAATAATTGGCATTTTCCTTATTATGTGTTGTGATGTGGATCTCCTTGGATTCATCCTGTTTGGAACTCTTTGTGCATCCTAAACCTGAATGTCTATTTCCTTTCCCAGATTAGGGAAGTTTTCAGCTGCCTCTTTCTCTCTCTCTTTTCCTTCCTGGGATCTCTGTAATGCAAATGTTTATTTACTTGATGTTGTCAAAGAGATTCCTTTACCTATCCTAATTTTAATGTATTTTTTTTTTCTTTTTGCTGTTCAGCTTGGGTGTTTTCCATTATCCTGTCTCCAGATTGCTGAACTATTTTTCTGTATCCTCTAATATACTGTTGATTTTCTCTAGTGTACTTTTTATTTCAGTTGTTGTATTCAAGTCTGATTTGTTATTTTATTTTCTGTGTGTTTGTTGAAGTTCTTACTAACTTCTCCCATCTTTTCTCCAGTCTAGTGAGCATTCTTATGACCATTATCTTTGACCATTTATCAAGTAGATGGGTTATTTCTCTTTAATTTAGTTCTTTTTCTGAGGTTTTGCCATGTATTTCACTGGAGCAAATTCTAGTCTTCTCATTTTGCTTGTGTTTCTATGAATTAGGTGGAATAGCTATTTCTCTAAAACTTAAAGGAATGATATGTATGTTGGTTTTCTGCACAGACTCTGTGTGCCTGCCTGCTTGGTGCTATGGCTGACCTGGACTGGGGCTTACTTGGTGGGATGGCTGGACTTGAGATAGGCATGGGCCAGTGCAGTCCTGGGCCTCTCTGTACAAAGGATGCCAGCATCCCATAGTGGTGAGCACAGTGAGTACCCTGGTGGGGCAGCTGGGGCCAAAGTGGTATTGGCCTAGAGAGTTCTGAGGAACTTTGTGCCTCTTTCACTTTGACCAGATGATTGGAACTGTAGTGAGTGCTGACCAGGGGTGTCCTTGTGTATACCTTAGTGGAATGGATTATACTGGTATAGGATAGGGGCCTGGGGCTCACTCTGGCAGTAGGCTGGCTAAGGCTCCTGGACCCTGTTCCTATCCATGCTATCAAGGTGAAAGGGAAATATAAACTGTGGCACTCACCAGCCCCTCTGACTCAGAGAGCATTCCCATGTTTCCCTCACTGTTTGTTGGAGTTTGGAGTTAGATCCTTTATGTTATAGTTTCTCTTTTAAACCATGGCACTTGGTACACCTGGGTGTCTCAGTGGTTGAGGCTCTGCCTTTGGCTCAGGTCATGATCTCAGGATCCTGGGATCAAATCTCGCATCAGGCTCCCTATGGGGATCCTTCTTTTCCCTCTGCCTGTGTCTCTGCCTCTCTCTCTCTGTGTCTCTCATGAATAAATAAATAAAAATCTTAAATAAAAACAAAAATAAAATTTAAAAAATCTTAAAAATACAAACAAACGTGGCACTTGTTTTTATTTGGCCCCAGGGCATCCAGGGCTGGTGTAGACTAGGGGATCATGGCCTGCTGAAGCAGCCAGCTGGCTATGGCATCTGAACTCTGCTCTGCCTTTGTTATAAAGGTAGAGGGGAATATAAGTAGTGGGGTTTATTCAGCCCCTCCAATTTAAAGAGTTCCAGTAGCTCCTCTGCTGTTTGGCAGAGTTCTAGGTTTGCTTCCTTTATATTTTAGGCCTTTAAGTCACGTTTATTTTCCTTTACTCAGGGCAGATGAATCTGTTCATAATCCCCCAGTACTATCCCTTTCCACTGCAATTCTCAGCATCATGGATAGAAGTTGCCTTTTTTAAAAAAAAATCATGCTCTCTTTTGCTGTTCTTCTATGTGGGTTCTCTTTGGTTATGTAGGAGCTATTCAGACAACCTCAGTTCTTTAGGAGAAATTGCCCTCTACATAGGTGTTTGTAGAGGAGATGAGTTCAGGGATTTTCTAGAACTGGACTGGATAAACAGTTGTTTGTTTTATCATTTTATCAGTTCAAGTGAAATATAGAAACAGTTCTCATTAAGTTCCTTCATCCTCCTTATTTATAATAAATTGTACTAAATCTTTCTTCTGCATACATTTAGAAACATTTGAATGTGTTATAATTTGCCTCACATGTAAAATATTACTTAGAAAATGAAGAGGAGGAGAATCTGTTGTATTTATCTATATTTTTACGTGTCACGTTATTTCCTTTTTTGGCGACATTCCAAAATTCCTTCTTTTATACTTTTGTTTTTTGAATTTAAAGTACATCCTTTAGGTATTCCTTTATGGTAGATCTGCTGGTGACAAATCTTTTAGTATTCTTTAAATGCACACTTGTCTCAATTTTCCTTTCATTCCTGTAGGAATGTTTTACCTGATTTGTAGGATGTTTTACTGGATTTGGGATTCTGGATAGACAAATCTTTTCTTGCAATTATTGAAAAATATAGTGCCATGTCCTTTTGACCCTCATTTTTGTTTTGTTTTTGATGAAAAATCCACTGTTCTTGAAAATGTTTTCCCCTCTTGGTTTTTTTTCCTCTCTGGCTTTTTTCAATATTGCACCTTTATTTTTAGTCTGCGGAAGTTTAATGTGTATTTATATAGATTTATCTCATTTTGGGTTTGGTTAGCTCCTTTAATCTGTAGGTTTATTCTTCATGTCACATTTGCAAAGTTTTTAGTTGTTTTGTCAAGGACTTCTTCAATCCTTCCTTCTTTGTCTTCTTCAGGGACTCCAAGGATATGGATATTAGAGCTTTTATTATAATAATTCTGCATGATACTGGATTTTTCCCCAGTGTAATTCTCTCTGCACTTAAATTGAGGGATTTTTAATTTTTTTATTTTTTGGATTTTCTCTTCTGTCTCCTTCACTCTGCTTATGAGTCTGTCCTTGAGCTTCTTTTTGTTTTTTGTTTCATTTTTAGATTTTATTTATTTATTCATTAGAGACAGAGGCAGGTATAGACACAGGCAGAGGGAGAAGCAAGCCCCTTGCAAGGAGCCCAATGTGGCACTTGATCCCAGGACCCTGGGATCTTATCCTGAGCCGAAGGCAGACACTCAACCACTGAGCCAGCCAGGTGTCCCTGTACTTGAGCTTCTTATTCCATATATTACTTAGTTTTAAAATCTCCATTTGATTCTGCTATTTTTTTTTCTTGAAACTTGCTATTTCCTTGCTGAGGCTTTTAATTTTTTTAAAGCATGTAATTATTTTTCTAGCATATTTTTAAATAGCTGCTTTAAACTTTTTGTCAGCTAATTCTAACAAGTTGTTAAAATTGTTAGTGTTGAAATCTTTATTTTCCAATTGTTGCCATAGAAAGTTACCACAAATGTAGTGGCTTTTAACAACAAGTTTATTATCTTACAATTTTAATGGTCAGAAATCTAAAATTGGTTTCACTGGTTGAAAGTTAAGGTACCTCTGGGTTTTTATTCCTTTCTATAAGCTCTCGTGGAAACTTCGTCTTTTCAAGCTTCTAAAAGCTAGTTGTGCTTCTTATACTTTCCTTCCATTTTTAGAGCTAGTAATGGCTGGTCAAGCTTTTCTTATATGTATCACTCTGATACTAAGTCTTCTGCCTTTCTCTCATCTTTTTAAAGTACTCGTGTTCTTCTGCTTCTTCTATCCTCATTGTGATTGTATCCAGTTGTTTTGCATCTCAGTTATAGCATTATTTTTTTTCTGCCTACTAGTTTTTAGGTCTTTTATAGCTGCAGTAAGGGTTTCTCTGGTATCTCCTATGCTTTTTTCAAGCCCTAGTATTTTTGAGTGACTGTTGTTTTGAATTCTTGCTCAGATATATTTCTTATATCTGTTTTGAGCAAGTCTCTCTGTGACTTCTTCCTAATCTTTCCTTAGGGGAGAATTCCTCCATTTTGTCATTTTGGCTAAGTTTCTATCTTTTGTTTTATGAAGGCTTTGTTATGCTTCCTGCTACTCAGAGTAATGCTGTACTAAAAAGGGGTTATACACTCTCCAGGACCTGGCACTTCAGCAGAGCACACAGCATACATTAGAAACACTTCATGATGTGTTTTGACTGCTCTTTTCCATAGGTCATTCATCTGCAGAGTCCCTCCTTGCTTGCAGTGGGGAGTGTTTGGGACTTTAACTAGATGTACTTTAATTTGTTTGTTAAGATGAGCCCAATAAAAGAAAAAAAATAATGAAAAAGAAAAAAACAAACAAAAACATGGTCCAAAAAAAGAAAAAAAGAAGCCTGATCCACAAAATGAAAAAGGGAACAAACCAGCAAAAACCTATAAGCCTGATTCCAATGGGAAAAAAAAATAGGGGAAAGCCTGTTCCTATTTCCACCAGGACTAAAGCTGATGCTTTGGAGCTCTCTATGATCAGTGGTCTTGGTACATGTGGGGGACCTGTGTTGGCCCTCTGAGGCAGAGGCTGGCTGCCCTGGCTCACAATCAGACATTCTTTGGTAAAGATGCCCCTGCAGGGCACAGAGGGATGGAGTTTGGTATAAGCAGCTACAACCACCACTGGAGGTGCTCTGTTTTTCTCTGAAGTCTGACCATGCTGGTGGGCAAGGTGAAGGGAGGGAGAGGTGGAAGATGGCTTCACATTCCCCCTCTCATCCTGGGGAGGGAAACTCCCAGCCACCACTACTCAGGAAGCCCTCACAGAAAAGCCAACAATCTCTTCTCCTATAGTCCAAGCCTCTATCTGATCTCTGCCTTCAACCTGTCTGAGTCTGGGCCATTTGCATATCTGGTGCCACAATTCTGTTTTGAATCCCAGTCACATGTCAGAGATCAAACTCAAAATCTTAAAGGACCCAGCCAGGTAAGGACCTATTCTCCTCCCCTGGAGAAGATCCTCATAGTGCTGTGCCTGGCTCTGCCTAGTAGCATGTTATTTAATTAACTTCATGTATTTTTCATACATTTTTCTGCTTTTTACAGATTTTTTCTTTTGGTAGATTTCTAGTTCCTAGCATTATGGCCAGAAAAGGTGCATGGTATGATTTCAGCTTTTTTGAATATGTTCTATGTACATTTGAAACATATGTGTATTCTGCTGTTGTAGGGTGGAATGTTGTGTATTTGTCTGTTAAATCCATCTTGTCCAGTGTGTTGTTCAAAGCCACCGATTCCTTGTCAACTTTCTGTTTGGATGATCCATCCATGCAAGTGGGGTGTTAAAGTCCACTATTATTATTGTATCTATAATTTCCTTTATGTTTTTTATTAACTCTTTTATTTATCTGGGTGTTCCTATGTCAGGTGCATAAATATTTACAATTGTTTTATCTTATTGGATTGTTCCCTTTTGTTTTAAAGTCTATCTTCTGTGACAGACATTTGCTACTCTTTCTTTTGACATTTGCATGATAAATGTTTCTCCATCACTTTACTTTCAATCTGCTGGTGTCTCAGTCTGAAATGAGTCTCTTGTAGGCAATATATAGATGGGTCTTGTTTTTTTTTTTTTTAAGATTTTATTTATTTATTTATTCATGAGAAACACAGAGAGAGAGAGAGGCAGAGACACAGGCAGAGAGAGAAGTAGGCTCCATGCAGGGAACCAATGAGGGACTCGATTCCAAGACTCTAAGATCATGCCTGGGCCAAAGGCAGACGTTCAACTGATGAGCCACCCAGGTGTTCCGGGTCTTGTTTTTTTATCCACTCTGTCACTCTATGTCTTTTTATTGGAACATTTAAGCCATTTGCATTCAAATATTTATTGATAAGCATTTCCTATTTTGTTACTTTTTTGTGGTTTTTGTTCTCTTTCATGGCTTGTTGACTTTCTTTAGTGATATAGGTTCCTTTCTCTTTATCCTTTGCATATCTAATACTAGTTTTTGATTTGCGGTTACCACTCAGTTTGTGTATAACATCATCTTCTGCATGTAGTCTGCCTTAAGTTTATGGTCGCCTACATTTGAACCCATTCTTCACTCCTCTCCTCCCATATTTAGGATGTAAAATATAATACCCTATACCTTTTACTTTGTGAATACTTTGACTGTTTTTTACTGAAATGTTCATTTTTAATGCTTTGTGTTTTTTACTTTTCATACTCTCACTTATGGTGTTTTGTCCCCCATGAAAGCCTATTTCTCATAGGCTGAATTCGTGGTCATGAACTCTTTAAATTTTTCTTTGTCTGAAAAATTCTTTCTATTCTGAATGATAGCCTTATTGGATAAAGTATTCTTGGCTATAGATTTTTCCCTTTGAGTACTTTAAACATATCATGATACTTCCTTCTGATTTATAAAGTTTCTGTGAAAAATTTGCTGAAAGCCTTATGGGATTTCCCTTGCATGTAACTGCTTTTCTTTTGCTGGTTTTGTTTTCTTCATCCCTATTTTTTGCTATTTTAATTACTTTGTGTCTTGGTGTGGACCTCCTTGAGTTGAAATTTTTGTAGAATCTCTGGTCCTCTTGGATCTGTATGTCTGTTTATTTCCCCAGATTTGGGAAGTTTTCAGCTAGTATTTCTTCAAATTTTCTGCCCCCTTTATATCTCTTCTTCTGAGATCCTTTTTTTTTTTTTTAAGATTTTATTTATTTATTCATGAGAGACACAGAGAGAGAGAGAGGCAGAGGGAGAAGCAGGCTCCATGTAGGAGCCCAATGTGGGACTTGATCTTGGGTCTCTAGGATCACACCCTAGACTGAAGGCAGGAGCTAAACTGCTGAGCCACCCAGGGATCCCCCCTGAGATCCTTATTACTGTGAAAGTTGTTATCACTGAGTTTCCTAAAACTATTACCCTGTTGTAGGCAGTGTTTGGGCACCAAACATATGCAGTAGTCTACTTGCAAAATGTGACCTGATCATGTTGCCACCAAAATTGATATCCTGCACAACACACACATCAGGAGATGTAGTGTGGAGTGAACCTAACTTTTTTCATTCATGTAAATAATCTCATGGACTACCTATTATTAAAGGAATGAGAGATACAATGTTTATAAAAAAGAAAATAGTAGCTCAGAAAATGGAATAAATTTAACAATATATATAACAAATCTTCTCCAGAATCTATTTTGCTGAAGTGGGTAAGGTTTGCCATCACCTACTACCTTTGATACTAGTTTCATTCATTCAAAACCTTTATTTCACATTCTGGAGTAGTTCAAGGCAGCCCATCATGATGCCATTTGTCACTCCTTTATAGAGGCATTTCACATTTAGATCATCCTGCCATTTTATTTCTCTAAATTCTTAAAAAACAAATTCTTCAACGCACCTATATCCCTTCATGTATTCACAATTACCTCTTCACACTGTAAAGTCTAATCAAGTAATGCCTGGGTAAAGAATGAGTTTTAGCTGCTTCATAGACTAGAAGTCTTACAAACGGAACTTATTTCTCAAGTTCTGGAGGCTGGAACTCAGAGATCAGATTGTCAGCATGGTGTGAATACTCTTCATATTTGCAGACTGCCAAGTTCTCCTTGTGTTCTCACACATGGGAGAAAGAGATGGAGCTAGCTCTCTGACCTTTTCTATTAAGATCACCTGCAAATAGCATCACCATGGGAATTAGATTTCAACATATGAATTTTAGAGAACATTCAGTCTGTAACAAATACATACATGGAAACATTCTCAGTTGGATCTAATTGATCTTTTCCTTTAGTTACTCCCACATGCAAAGTCCACAAAGTGATATAGTACTTTAGCAGAGTGCTTACCAAATATATAAAAGGCTTATGATTTGAAACTCTGATTTGAAATTGAAAATGTATATTTCTTATAAAATAACTTTTGCTTTTATTGAAGAGCTAAAAATAATGCATCATAGAAAACTTGAATAACAGAAGAGTAGGGAAATATTTTCTACTATTATAACCCTTTTCACCCCCAACCTAGACTCAAAATTTAAGCAAGTCTAAAACCTTGTTTCAAGAAGAATGTAATTCATTTCCAGGTTTGCCTGCAGAACACTGAAGAAAATACTGATATGCTATGCACTGGTCTTTTGGACTTTCAGACCACAAAATGTACAAATCAAATGATCTCATTTTTTTATGGTATATCTTTTTCCCAGGCAGTTAGGTTAGCTTATTCTTTAACCTTACTCTCATTTGTGACAGGCACATGTTGTGCTTCCTTGGCATCTTCTGATGAGCGGAGTACAATTAATAAGGGCAGCAATAACATGTATACTCAACGTGTCCCTTTCAGAGAATGCTGTTAGACTTTTTCTTCTTGCTGAACAAAGTACTCTTCTGTCTTTGAAGAAAGAAGGAGGTTCTCTCTGCCTGTTGAGCAAGTTCATTTGAAAATCTTGTGGGGAGAATATCACAGCATGCAAGCCGAAACAGTCTTTGCCTCTATTTTCAGAATCTCTTCAAATTACAATAATATGCCGAAGAAGCATATGAGAGAAGATTTTTGAGCTAAAACAGAGCTTTTTACCTTTTAAATAAATCACTTTACTCTTAAGAATTTATTTTCCAATTTAGAATTGCACACTTTAGGAAATGTTACATTCTTTTGGGAGCAAAGAAAGAAATGCCTTTATGAAACAAGTCTTTTTTATAAATATTAGAATCTTACAGATCAAAAAATCCTAATTTATCACTTGTGTAAATATGAAAATTTTCATTTTCCAAAAAACATTTTAAAATATATTGGAAAAAGAATTTAATGTATTAATATGCATTTAAATTAATTTTCAGGAGGCTCCTGGGTGGCTTAGTCCATTAAGCATCTAAATCTTGATCTAGGCTCAGGTCTTGATTTCAAGGTTATGATTTCAAGCTCTGCATCAGGTTTGATCCTACTTAAAATAATATTTTCAAACATTATATATTACTTATTTTTATTCATCATAGTTAATAAACTATTTAATTTTCATGTTTCATAATCCTCTATGAAGTTTTTGTTCATATTCTTAGGTAAATCAAGGGATTTTTATTTTGATTGACATGACTGAGGATTATTATACTCTAAATAAAGGTATAATGCTACATATTGTTTTTCAAGGTGTAGCTTATTTTTAGTTATATGTTTTAATGTTCACAATGAGAGGTAAGCCTGAAAATTAAAGTAAACATAGTAGATAATTATCTTAACTGATTTTATGCATCATCTATTCCAAGAGTTCTTGGTATATTGTGAAAAATGTTTACATTTGCACTTATATTATGCTAAATACAGGAAGGGGAAAATTAGATACTAATGGATGAGGCTATGAGAACAATTACTAAGTAGATATCTACTTCTTTTTGTCAGTAGAGTCTGTAGAACTTTGATAGGGTTGCAAGGTTCTTGAGAATGACAATGAAAGCCAGTATTTAGAGCCCCAGCCACTTTTCTGCTATTCTAGTGCTAAGACTTCAATGATTCACTCTTAGGTAATTCCTTTTCTTATGTATAGGATAGATGAAACAATTATTTTCTGATTAAGTAAGTATTTTTCTCAATAATAAAATTAAAACAAGCAGATTACAAATATTGAAAGGCAAATCATTTATAGTTTAACAAAAATGTGAAAATATGATTTTTGGCTTTTTGAAGAAAACACTTTTTAAAAATCAAGTATTAAAATTTTGTTTTATCAAACATGGAAACATTTCTTAACATTTATTAATTTTTTTAAGCACTTACCCAGAATTAAGTCACTAACAACATCAAATCTCTAGGAAATATCTAAAACTCTGAAATAAGATGGGGAAAAAAATCTTTCTCAGTATAACAGTCATCATAGAGTTTGTCTGATAAACCCAGCAAAAAATAACTGACACAACCCATGAACAAAAAGCCTAAGTTGTTTTTAGGTAGAGGAGGCCTAATAACTTAGAGCCAGACATCTATGTCCATCGATCTATATTTCAAAGTAACAAGATTGGCTATCTCATTTCCTAGCTCACTGCCAATTGGAAGCCACCACTAAGACAGTATTGGCACTACCAGGGGCGCATACAGTGATAGAAGGAGAGAGCAACCTGAGCAAATGCTACTAAGAGAGAAGGAAAAATTGTATGTCTTTGTGCTACATGGTCTCAGGTTACCTTAAACAGCTTAAGTCCCAGTTACCCCAAGAGCATCATTGAATGATGCCTAAGAGGAATATACATAAGAGCAAATTTTTGTTTCATAATAGTAATTTTGTAAAGGTTAATCTATTTAAAAAATACATTATTTGGACAACACTCACCTTTTTTAGCATTTGAAAAGCTTGTCAATTTACTATGTATCATTCCTCTGAGATCATCTTTCAAATGTTCCAGATTAGCAGAAATTAACATCTAAAATTACAAGTGTTTTGACAATATAGTGTAAAGCAAACTTATAAATTGCTAGCAGTAGTACAGAAAACAAGAATAAACTAGTAAACTTGAACGTGTGTCTATGTAGCAAAATAACTTCTCATAGAGAAAAATTACTCATATATACTAGAATTTATGAAAAATATGTACTAGGATTTATGAAAAAAGTTTCTAGCAGCATTGCTGTAATTGAAAGAAAACCTGGAGAAAAACAAATGGCCATCACAAATATTGGTTAATAAATTATAGGCTATATACTCAATTATATATATATATATATATTAAAGATTTTATTCATTTATTCATGAGAGATACAGAAAGAGAGAGAGAGAGGCAGAGACACAGGCAGAGGGAGAGGGAGGCTCCATGCAGGGAGCCCGATGTGGGACTCGATCCTGGGACCCCAAGATCACACCCTGGGCAGAAGGCAGGCGCTAAACCGCTGAGCCACCCAGGGATCCCCTCAATTATATACTTTAAAGCAGGGAAAATATACCACAGCTATATGTAAAAATATGTATATAATATAAATAACATTGAATAAAAACTAAGCTTATAGAAAAATAACTAAGTAATGTTAGTTTGTAGCAAAATATATAGTTTAAATGTACTCTTTGAAAAGAGACCTAATTTCACTATATGGAAAGTTCACTCAAAATGTTATCTCCAATGTGGATTGCAGGGTATTTTTTGTTTTTATATGAAAATGTTTCACACAAACATTTTTAGTGATGAGAGCTACTTTTGTTCTTCTCTTAGTTGATAATTAAATGTAGACTTTTATATTTTATATATTCAATAAATATTTGTATAGCTAATAAATTGGTAAGTTATTCTGGTTTGAATGTGTTGGCCAGAGGAGTAGTTTACCTGCAGTAAACTAAGTTTTTACAAGCTATAACTGACCTTCCAATATTATATAGTCCCTAATAGTAATCATACTCATAGACTTAGGTTCATGGGCTGGTGGCATTAGATATAAAAAAGGTTATTGGAGAATGAGGCAATTTTTATTTATATTTATTAAAAAATTAAATAACCCATATATCCCAAAATAAAAGATTTTACTAACAGTGGTGCCATCTCTTGATGCATACATCAGACAGCTTATGCCAAATATAGCTCCTGAGCTGTTTTAAGGAAAAAGTAGGTTTATTATTATGCAGAAGGGAAATTTTCATTGTCATTCATTATAGTTTCTGTCATCCAGTTTCATTAGTTGATGGATTATATTAAAAACCAAATTTACCTTCACATTAGTATCATATGTATATTGTGCAATATGTAATGTAGACACTAGTGAATAATAAAACCTTGAGAGAGATGCTGACTCATTTAGCTCTAGAATAGTCTCTTCTTGTCTCTAGTTGAGACCTAAAGTAACTTAAAAATTAAAAAAAAAATAGCAAGAAGTCTATGTAAAATTTCAAAGTTACCAAAAAGATTTTTTAGTAGTCTATGATTAATGATTAACCTTGTTTACTTGTGTACAGTGCTGAGCTCATGACAGTATGAAGTCATCATAATTAGTGAAATTTTAAAAAGCTAAGCACCAGTAATATAAGACAGAATTTTATAATTTATTTCAGTTGCGATAGCTGAAATTATACCAGCACAAGAAATGTAATTTAAAGATATCTTCAATAAACCTGATGATAAATGTTTAGCAAACCGTAGGGAAAGGTAAAATATCAGATACCATTGGAGAAATACTTATTTTTCTAATTGAGTAAAAGTTCCTTAAAATATTTATTAAACACTAGGGTACCCAACTAGTTACATATTAGTTAGCATCTAGTGTTAGAAAACAAAATATTTCTGAAATTTAAAGAAACAAATGTATTTAATGAATGTCCCAAGGCAATGTATTTTTCAGCCACCATATAGCAAAACTCCCAAACTGAGTAGCATGTTTTAATACAGATATACTTTATCTTCCTCATAAATCATTATTTTTCTATAGGATGCTAAAATACCAGAGAAAATATTGATAATAATGGTTTCATTTCACACTATATTTTTAGGTACAAATTTGTTAGTGTCATCATCGATGTTGGAGCTGTTTTACTTGGGATTTAAAAAAAAATTAGTGTTAATGTCCAGCTATAACTATATACCTGAAATGCATTCCTTACATCATTCAGAGAAACACTTCAGAAACAAATACATGGAAGCACAAAGTGAATAAAATACTGCAGGATATTATCTGTATGGTTTGTTTTATGCAAATAAGACCTTAAAAGTGAAATCTTTAAAATACTATGTAATGGGCAGCCCTGGTGGCCCAGCAGTTTAGCACTGCCTTTGGCCCAGGATGTGATCCTGGGGTCCCGGGATCAAGTCCCCCATCGGGCTCCCTGCATGGAGCCTGCTTCTCCCTCTGCCTGTGTCTCTGCCTCTCTCTGTCTCTCTGTGTCTGTCATGAATAAATAAATAAAATCTTTTAAAAAAATACTATGTAATGATATAGGGAATAGCTTAGAAACCTTTATCTTAAGATTACCTTAATATTATGGTGAAAACATAAAAAGAATTGGCAGAACTAAAGTTGAACTCTTTCTCTTCATGAAGCCAGGTATTCTAAATGAGCTGGCATTTTCTGTGACATTGTAGTTGTCAGAAATGTGCTACCTAATAGATTTTCCCTTTAAATTTAGAACCATTTATCTCTTCAAATTATAGCTTAGTCTTTTTAATAGAACTTGTAGATAGGACATTTACTTTGTGGTTCAAAATGCAAAAATATAAGGTATTATAGAGTGAATACTTTCTCTTCTACTTAAACTAGAGAGTTGTACATAGTCTTCCAGACACTTTTTATATTAAAAAGCAGTAAGCATTTTTATCTCCCCTTCTTTTTACACAGAATGTATAATAGTTCCAGAGCTCTTTCCATATCAATATGTATACTACGACTTTTAAAAAAATAACTGCTTGATATTCTTTTATATGGATTCACCATAATTAATTTACTATTCCCTATTGGAGAATATTTGTGGTAGGCATTGTCACTGTTCACCAATATCCATTTCCTATTACCTGGTATCACATTTCTCTATCCTTGTAAAGAAAGGCCTGTCCTGTGTCTGATTTTGGCCAATGAAATATGAGTGACAGGGATATATCACTCACAGAGACACTTTTAGAGAGAATGAATACTTTGCCATATTCTCTCCTTGTCCCCTCTCTTCCTTAACCAGACGACAAAACCATAACAATTGCAGGTGTTTTCTCCTGTTTCAACCTGGGGTCTAGAAGGAATACAATAATTAGGACCCATGGTAAACACCTGATGTGAATAAGAAATCGTTTATCAATAAAGAGAATATTTTCATTTGTGAACATAACATTTTCTAGATGACAATGATTGATACGGTAGCAGAATTTATGTGCTACCAAAACATAGAACCTATGGGTCAATGTTGTCTTCGGTAGAAAGTGAGTGGAAAGAAAAGTGTTGTTAAAGCTGGAAGGAAGACACAAAGAGATGGAAAAATATTCCATGCTCATGGATTGGCAGAATTAATATTGTGAAAATGTCAATGTTACCCAGGGCAATATACACGTTTAATGCAATCCCTATCAAAATACCATGGACTTTCTTCAGAGAGTTAGAACAAATTATTTTAAGATTTGTGTGGAATCAGAAAAGACCCCGAATAGCCAGGGGAATTAAAAAAAAAAAAAGAAAACCATATCTGGGGGCATCACAATGCCAGATTTCAGGTTGTACTACAAAGCAGTGGTCATCAAGACAGTGTGGTACTGGCACAAAAACAGACACATAGATCAGTGGAACAGAATAGAGAACCCAGAAGTGGACCCTAAACTTTATGGTCAACTAATATTCGATAAAGGAGGAAAGACTATCCATTGGAAGAAAGACAGTCTCTTCAATAAATGGTGCTGGGAAAATTGGACATCCACATGCAGAAGAAGGAAACTAGACCACTCTCTTGCATCATACACAAAGATAAACTCAAAATGGATGAAAGATCTAAATGTGAGACAAGATTCCATCAAAATCCTAGAGAAGAACACAGGCAACACCCTTTTTGAACTCGGCCATAGTAACTTCTTGCAAGATACATCCACGAAGGCAAAAGAAACAAAAGCAAAAATGAACTATTGGGACTTCATCAAGATAAGAAGCTTTTGCACAGCAAAGGATACAGTCAACAAAACTCAAAGACAACCTACAGAATGGGAGAAGATATTTGCAAATGACATACCAGATAAAGGGCTAGTTTCCAAGATCTATAAAGAACTTATTAAACTCAACACCAAAGAAACAAACAATCCAATCATGAAATGGGCAAAAGACATGAACAGAAATCTCACAGACGAAGACATAGACATGGCCAACATGCACATGAGAAAATGCTCTGCATCACTTGCCATCAGGGAAATACAAATCAAAACCACAATGAGATACCACCTCACACCAGTGAGAATGGGGAAAATTAACAAGGCACGAAACCACAAATGTTGGAGAGGATGCGGAGAAAAGGGGACCCTCTTATACTGTTGGTGGGAATGTGAACTGGTGCAGCCATTCTGGAAAACTGTGTGGAGGTTCCTCAGAGAGTTAAAAATAGACCTGCCCTAAGACCCAGCAATTGCACTGTTGGGGATTTACCCCAAAGATACAGATGCAGTGAAACGCCGGGACACCTGCACCCCGATGTTTATAGCAGCAATGGCCACGATAGCCAAACTGTGGAAGGAGCCTCGGTGTCCAACGAAGGATGAATGGATAAAGAAGATGTGGTTTATGTATACAATGGAATATTACTCAGCCATTAGAAATGATGAATACCCACCATTTGCTTCGAGGTGGTTGGAACTGGAGGGTATTATGCTGAGTGAAGTAAGTCAGTCGGAGAAGGACAAACATTATATGTTCTCATTCATTTGGGGAATATAAATAATAGTGAAAGGGAATATAGGGGAAGGGAGAAGAAATGTGTGGGAAATATCCGAAAGGGAGACAGAACATAAAGACTGCTAACTCTGGGAAACGAACTAGGGGTGGTAGAAGGGGAGGAGGGTGGGGGGTGGGAGTGAATGGGTGACGGGCACTGGGGGTTATTCTGTATGTTAGTAAATTGAGCACCAATAAAAAATAAATTAAAAAAAAAGAAATAAAATGAAAAAAATAAAAAATAAAAATAAAACAATTGCCTACAAACACAATTGCACATAGCCTGTGGGGTCCATGCAAAACTGGAAGTACATAGCTCCATTCAATTTTACCAAGTAGAATTGGAGGAGCAATGTTACCAGATCTTGCAAATTGATGTATTTTATTTATTGGTAGCTTGACATTTATGTGGTTGTGGTAAATATCCTTATTTGAAGTGTTGAGAGGTAACTGCATAAAAAATTAAATATATCTATAGGTAGGATTTTGTCTCCAAAAAAAAAAATAATAAAATAAAGCTGGAAGGATGGAGATCTACATTTATGCTTTGGAGAAATAGTGATAAAACCGTCACCTTCAATAACTTGCAAAGTCAGTAATGTTTTTTATCATTTGATGAAAACATTGGCAAACAGAATACTACTGTTGACTATACTTGAAAAGGAATTACACAAAAAGATAAGCCCAGAGCAGAAATTGCCGGGTTTGAAAGGCGAAATGAAAAGTGTGAGAGACAGTCCTGAAAGTTAGGACTTGAGGTTTGCAAGGAAGATTGTTTTAATTTCTAACAGCAAAAGTCTTTGAAATAACTCCTGTAGAAAAGATTGTATAAAACAATTGCTAAATTTTCATTGGAAAGGTGATTTTTATGAAAAAAGATTAAGAATATGACTTTCTTAAAGTCTTGGTAGTTCAAGGTATATGCGATTATTTATATGTAGAAAGAGACATGTCTTGAGAAAAATTGTCAGTGTGGTTGTTTGCACATAATATTGATTGAAAATAACTAAGAGGCCCATGGGGATCCCTGGGTGGCTCAGCGGTTTGGCTCCTGCCTTCAGCCCAGGGCGCGATCCTGGAGACCCGGGATTGAGTCCCTCATCGGGCTCCCTGCATGGAGCCTGCTTCTCCCTCTGCCTGTGTCTCCACCTCTCTCTCTCTCTCTCTGTGTCTCTCACGAATAAATAAAAAAAATCTTTAAAAAAATAAATAAGAGGCCCATAAATTATTATCAAGAGGAACAGTAGGCTGTATGAAACTAGACTATTGTGCTTCCAACTCTCTGTGGGCAGAAAATGCACTGAGGAAGATGATGGATAAAAATTACCTTGAAGCGAATGCATTCAAGCACCATAGGCAGCAATGGTTGGGGGATTACCTTTAGTAGGACAAATAATCCCTGTCAAGGATTATTCCACCCAACTAGGAAAGAAGCCCATTTCTGTAGATGGCTAATATGAACTGGCATTGCTAAATACGAGCAATGAGTTCATGTTTCTCCATCTGAATGGAAGTGTTCATAGCAGGTATGCTTTCCTTGTGTGATTGCTCTGAATCTGATTGATGTGGCAGAGGGTGTCTGTAGGTAGTGAATTCCTAGAAAGAGAAGAAACGGGTGGGAGTTTTGTGTAGTTTTCCTTGGGAGAAGGTGAATATATAAGCAAGAGAGGGAGGGACCTCAAGATTTGCTGATTTGAACGGAAGCCTGTGGTAAATCCTATTATAGTTCATCAGAGGATTATGTTCAGATTTCTTCTTTCATTAGGGCCAAAATTGGCCATATGCCTTGTTTTTACCAATAAATGTACACAGAATTATGTAATAAAAATCTTTATTATATAGGGCACACTTTGACATGCCTTTTTCTTTTTTCATTGCAGCCCTCATGTTCCAGATCATTCCTTTTCCAGAAACTTGATTTGAAAGGGAGAATAAATTCTTCAAGCAGTATCCATGCAAAAACGTTCTCTGAAGTATATACCACGGGTAATAAATAAAATAGTAAAGTTTTATTAATTTTTTTAAAGAAGATTTTATTTATTTGACAGAGAGAAAGAGAGAGAGAGAGAGAGAGAGAGAGAGAGAACCATCAAGTTGAGTTGCAGGGAGAAGGAGAGGGAGAAACAGACTTCCCACTGAGCAGGGAGCCTGATACGGGACTCAACTGACTTAGCCACCTAGGTGCCCCCACACTTTACTGTTTTAAACCATTAAAATTTGTGTTGCCTATTACTTCAGCATAACCTAGTGCATTCTGATTATATGACTTGTATTTAAACTTTTGCTATAACAAATATAACTATAATGGCATACACATATCATTTTGAAAATGTGTAAGTGGATGTGTGTTTAAATTCTCAAAAGTGGAATGATTAAGTCAAAAGATATAAATGCAGTCATTTTTATAGATATGGATAAACTTCCCTCCAAGACCAGTGTTATTAACTTTCATATATTTACTGGGAGTTTATGAGATGCTCATTTATTCATCACTTGCCAAGAAAATGTATTGTCAAAATTTTGGATGATCAAACATTTTGAAAGTCAGCAAAGGTAAGTGTTTGTAAGAGAAACTCTTTGTAGAAAGCATTTGTAAAATGGACATTTAAAATGTTTCCACTCTTACATGATTTTAAAGCTAATACAGATATGTATCATCAAAAAATCTTCTATGGATTTATAAGTGTAGACATTTAGACACAGATTTTTCTAACACAGATTAAAATCTTCCATGTGAGAGTTTCAGTGGGTTTTAAATCTAATTTCAAAAGTGTGTAATGTCTGATTGTCTGGAAAACCTACTAATTTAAGGATATGTACACATTTACCAAGCAAATTAATGTACTAAAGGAGAAACATATGATCACATTGCTGCTAGATATATAAATAGTATTTGTTAAGCTTTAACACTCAGTAGTGAAAAAATCAACTAGGAATTTTAGGTAATTTCCTTAATTTGGCATACCTTATCTCTAAAAAGAATGTTTGATAGACATTATACTTAATGGCAAAATACTGAAGACTTTCTATTTGAGATGAAGAATACGAGGAGGGAGTCAGCTTGTGGTATGTCTATTAAACATTGTATTAAACATCTTAACCAGTTCTGTAAATCATAAAAAGGGAAAATATATAAAAACAAATTTGTATTAGAAAGATAAAGGTCTATCATTATTAATAGATGATATGACCGAATAGAGAAAATCCAAAAGGATAAATTATTAAAATTAAGTGAATGTAGCAAGGTCACTGATAGAAGATCAGTATATGAAAACAATCCATGTTACTATTTCAGCAACAGAGCAGAAATGATATTTTATTTTATTTTAAAAAGACTTTATTTATTTATTCGTGAGAAGCACACAGAGAGAGAGGCAGAGACATAGGCAGAGGGAGAAGCAGGCTTCATGCAGGGAGCCCGATGTGGGACTCAGTCAGGGATCTGGGATCATGCCCTGAGCCATAGGCAGACACTCAACCGCTGAGCCACCCAGGCATCCCAGAAATGATATTTTAAAAAGTTATCAACCAAGTAGGGAAAATATTATCTTACAATAGATAAAACTCAACAAACATCTATGTCTCCACATCAAGAATTTTTCAACAGCAACATTATAAAACTACCCAATATAATACTATTACCACCAATATAATACAAACCACTGTATACAATAATTTTAAAAAGTGTCGTAACTTCAAGAGAAGACCTGCATATAGGTATTCTCTGTTTTTGAAAGTTTGTGTTACAACATTTTGCTTTCACAAAGGACTTAAATTACTACTGTTGCTAATCAAAAGAAATCTGAAGAATATTTTCACTTTGAGAACAACAACAAAAAGGTAAAAAGCTAGAATAGTAGCACCAAGCATTTTCCTCAGACCTACACTTAGCATCTGCATCAAGCCTCCATGTCTTTGACCTGTGCCTGTAAGCATGTGTGTTTTATCTCAATTTATTTTGTGCATCTGTTAGTGAGATGTATCCTAAGGAACCAGAAAAACCTAAGATAGGTTATTTTGGGGCTTGGGAATGATTTTGATTTTTCCATATAAATTCAAGACAATTGTTTCTATGCTTTATGTCATTGCAGTTTATGAAATATTTCACAGGAACGCACTACGTTCAGATAGCAAGGGAAACCTATATAGGGATTTATGATGTTTATTGATTGAAAGTCTCAATACTAAAAAGATGTCAGTCCTACAAAAATTGACATATAACTTTAATGTAATCCCAATAAAATGTCTAAAATGTCTACCTGTTTTCCTTTATTTAGAAGTGAAGAGGCTGGTGTAAAATTTATATAAAATGCAAAGAAGGGTAATTCAGGTAACAGAAGATGAATTTTATCTGTCCTGTTATTCTTGCACTCAGTAGAAAGTGCTTCTGGCCTTATTCCAGAATATTGTGCTTTTTGTTTGCCATCATTCTCCTATCTACAAGTTGACATAATTAGTCCCTTGATTCCTCTTACACCAGTGACCCAGTGTTTCAATTTGTGTATAATTATATTGCCTTTTGAAGGTATCTACACAGCAGAGGAAACATGTTTATTAGCTTCCATTCCTGTTTCTATTGCAGAGGTGGGCTTATCTATTATTCTCTGACATGTTTCATGTCTTATTAATTTGTAGCTGCTTTCTTTTCTCTTCATTCCTTCTTTACACAGGCAGGGAAAAGGTACTAAGGTAGCCAGCATAAAGGAAATATCACAATGGTGAAAAGGGCAGATTATGTTCTATATTTGAATACTAATTCAAAAACCAACTTTCATCTCTGAAGTGAGGCGGTGTGCCTGCCTCTCCCCAACCCACTGTCAGGCCACAGTTGGATGGTCAGTAGACACCTGCCTCTCCGGGGACCCTCGTGAGCTAGGACTTCTCAAAAGATAGATTCAGGACCTTTACCTCAGAATTATGTAAACTGTGATTGTGTTTTAGAAAAATTATTGTTTGCTAAAACCAATTAAGTTTTTGTATATGTGTATATGATCACAAAAATGAATTTTATAAAATGTTCTGTACAGTGAAGTTGTACCCTCGAGGTGTACTCTTGGAGTGGATTCTTTCCTATGAAGTCTTATCTGCAGTTCTGTGTCTCGGGAATGTTGTGTCTCTTACCGCCAGCCAAGGGTCGTTAGGAGAAAGTCGCGTCCCACAAATCGGAACACTCCTGTGTACAATACTGTAGCTTGTCTTGTTTCTTTTATTGTTATTTTAGCCAATAGAGCCCCTCCCTTACAAATGGTGTTTGGTCTTCTTGTTGCATTTCATGGACCTGGGGATTCCCTAGCAGAGGACATTAGAGCCCCTTTTCATGACCTTACCGATTACATCTTTGTCTATGTTTAATACTTTGTATTGGAAATTTTAAATGCGGATTTGTGTAGATTTCTAATACCAAAGACAGAAGTAAATGTTTTCTTCCATATGCTTTGTCTTGCCTGTATGCAGCCATTGTGTAATACGGTGATTTAGAGTGTATTTCACTTTGTAATATTTTGTAAATATGTCAATACAATAAAATAGTTGCTACTTGCATTAAATTGAAAAAAAAAAACAAAACAACTTTGTTCCCTTATATACATCATCAGCCCCCTCAATCTCAGCTTCCTTATCTATAAAATGGAAATAATACTATATTTTGCTGTGGGAATTTTAAAACAAACCCAAAGTGAAAGATCTATTATAATACTCAGCATATAGGAAAGGCTTAATAACTGTTAAATAAGTAGCTGAAATCAAATAAGAAATCATTAGGTAGAAAATGATTTTATTTTATTTTTTTTAATTTTTATTTATTTATGATAGTCACACACACAGAGAGAGAGAGGCAGAGACATAGGCAGAGGGAGAAGCAGGCTCTATGCACCGGGAGCCCAACGTGGGATTCAATCCCCGGTCTCCAGGATCGCGCCCTGGGCCAAAGGCAGGTGCCAAACCGCTGCGCCACCCAGTGATCCCTAGAAAATGATTTTAAATGAATTCTTTGTCTAGGAAATATAAACAGAGTAAGACTATCTGTGCCAATAAAATCCAGGAAGATGTAATGTACGTGAGGTTGGAGAATAGTTATCAAAAAACATTATATTTGTTTCTGTTAGTAAGACATTAAGAGTATAACTAAAGAATGCAGGAGAAATATAGGAGAAAGGTTGTGTAGTATAAAACATAGTAAAGTGGGTAATTATAGGAATGATGTCATCATGAAAGTGGTTTAAGACTTAGTGCCTTTTAATCCCTCATTTTCAACAAATAATTGGAGGTTTATTCATGAACAAATGTACCTTTGTGAGAGTTGTAGGATCTAGCACCATTTGCTGAGGGACTTGAGAGGCAGCCTGCTCACCTGCAAATCCAGTAACAGTTCAGTATGAACTGTGGCACCAGCAAAGCAGCAAACTTGCTCCAAAAATCTTTTGTTGGGAAAAAAAAAACCCACCCTCAAGAGTGCTAACCTGAGCAGATAACCACAGACAAGAAAGAAATTTCAGAAGTCCAGCCTTTCTAAAGGGATATTCTATGGTGTGTGTGTGTGCACACCTACATACACATTACAAGTTTAGATGCAGTAGAGGTGCTACACAGAACTTCATCCCCACCCTGACCACCCATAAAGGCAATACTGGACAATGCTCAACTATCAAGTGGCAGCAAGAGAAAAAGGAGAACAGTGATCCAGTGCCTGGCTACCTCAGTGATGGGGCATGCTGCTGGAAAAAAACAAAAAACAGAAAACAAACAATTTCTCTCTGATACCACCCAAAGTACTGAGTTGGGATCTCCAGGACTGACTAGAGGAAAAGATCAAGAAAAAGGCAGGTGAGAAGAACAAGACAGTTCTCGCTGAACACATCTTACAGGAAAGCCACACCTAAGCTTTTGGGAGTACCATATATGGTGATAGCCATACTCTATCTGCAGGCACCTCTTAACACCCTGAGTGCTACCCACACCTCCTTAGCTCTGCAGCCAATTGTATATGCTCCTGAGTGTATGGGCGAGAGTAAGCTGCAGTAGACAGAGAATATGCTCAGAAAACAGGCGAGGGTCTGTATGCAAGGGAGAAACCACAAGTTTGGGCCAAAGTGCCACTTCTGGTAAATAAAAGGCAGGTTTATAGAGGCTTCTATATAGTTGTGAGTTGTAGAACTAGAGAAGTTCTAAAAGTTTAAGAATTCTTCCTAAAAATTTAAAATTCCTGAAGCTTAAGAATTCTCCAGAAGAAACAATAAAAGTCAAACAGGTGTATTCATACAAAGGCAGAGAAAACCCCCAAATAATACCACAACCAAAGAATAACCCCATCTGAAGACAACTGGCAAAGAGATGGCTGATACTTCAAAGGTGAAAGCAACAACACAGATTTATAAGGAACATAGAAAATAAACAAACGAGAAAATATGTTATCACCTGAAGATAGTAATAATTCTCCAATAACCAGATTCAAAGGCATGGAATTTTACAATCTAGTTGTAACTCAGAATAACTGTTTTGAAGATACTCAACAAGCTATAAAAAAATAAAGACAATTAAATGAAATCATGAAAAAAATCTTTAAAATGAGATACTTACCAAAGAGATAGAAATTACAAAAAAGAAGCAACACACTAATGAGGAGAGGATGTCAGAGTAGGATGATATGAATGAAGCTCAGCTCATTTCCCAACCTAATAGCTACAATCTGTGTAGCTAACTCAGATGATCTGACTACTGGCAGAAGAGACCTTCCACAGCTAACCATAGAACAAAGCTACCATCAAAAAGGGTAGGAGGTATAGAGACATAGATGAGAACAAAACTCCCGGCTTAACTAACCATAAACAGGAGGAACATCACAAGAATGGAGAATTGAGTGGCTCAGACCATACTCCAGGCATTAGGGACTTTCATTGGGAAGAGAAGTTCCCATAATATCTGGTTTTGAAAACCAATGGGGCTTAACTCCAGGATAGCCAGGGGGCAATAGGAAACTGAGATACCACCCTTAAAAAAATCATCAAATAAAAATAACTTGGCCAAAGACACAGCACAGAAGGAGAGATTTGTAAAGTGCCTGAGTATACCTGAAAGAGGATTATCGACGAATCCTAAAATATGTACCAGAGGAGCAGGGATCTGAAGGAGATTTCTCTAGGCACAAAAGGGCTAGTGGGTGCCATTTCTCTTCACCACTGCCAGAATAGATGGTGTAACTCAGATGCTTATGAAAGCCAACAGCATCAACTTTGTTTGTACCATGTGCCCAGCCCCAACATTCCCCTGTGGATCCACCCCTCCAACTCAACCTTCCTTAGCAGGTATCCCTTCAAAGTCACTATATTCCACCACACCTGCAGGCAGCCCCAGCTAAGAATGGTGTCATGCCAAAATGACTCCTGTGCTGGGGAAGGAGAGAAATAAGACCACCCACCAACATGCCCACAGTTCCACAACTGAGTCCTGCAGATGTGGCAGAGAGGTTAAATGCAGACAGCTCGCCCATCAACAAGCAAACAGTCACCATAAACAGACCTCTCAATAGCATGGGGAGCAAACCACAGAGCAGGCAATATGAACTGAAGCCAACTGAATAGAAGGCAATTGTGTATCAGCCACAATAGGAGGATGCATGCAGCCCACACAAGGGATACCCCTGGAGTGCCTGGTTTTGGTGACCAGAGGAGATTATACTACAGGGCACCAAAGGATCTCTTCTACACAACACCACTACTTTAAAGACCAGAAGATGTAGACCTATGTACTATATAGAAATAAATTGTCATACAAAAGGAAGAGACAGAGGAATATGTGCAAAATGAAAGAACAATAAACTATCACAGTAAAAAAAATAATCAGAAACTAGCAATATGCTTGATAAAGAATTAAAAGTAATGTTCATAAAGATACTCACTAGACTACAGAAGAGAGGATGAACTCCATGAGTACTTCAACAAAGAAATAGAAAATATAACCTGTGAGAACTAAAGAACTGAATAAATGAAATTTAAAAGTGTCCTAGAACATATCAACAGCAGATTAGAGGATGCAGAAGAATGGATCAGAAATCTGAAAGAGAAACCAAACTGGACAGCAAAGAGAAAGACGAATAATAAAAAATGAGAATAGCTTAAGGAGCTCTTCAACATCATCAAGAAAAATTATATTAATCCCAAGAGGAGAAGAGAGAGAGAAAAATAGCTGGAAACTTCTCTAATCTGGGGAAGGAAACCTGTCCAGGAAGCACAAAGAGCCTGTAACAAGATGAACCTGAGGAGAAGCTCAGCAAGGCACATAATAATTAAAATGGCAAAATGTAGTGATAAAGAGAAAATATTAAAAACAGCAATAGAAAAAGTTAACAGTTGCATAGAAGGGAAACCTATAAGGCTATGAGTAGATATTTCAGCAGAAAATTTGTAGGCTAGAATAGAATGGCATGGTATATTCAAAATGCTGAAAGGAAAAATCCCTACAACCCAGAATATGCAGCAAGGTTATCATTCAGAATAGAAGGAGCGATAGTTTCCTAGATGAACAAAAAGTTAGAGTTCATTACCACTAAAGCAGCTTTACAAGAAATGTTAAAGGGAATTCTTTGAGTGGAAAGAAAAAGGCCATTACTGTAACTAAGAATATTTTGAAAAGAAAAAAAAATCATAGTTAGAAGAAAACATGGTAAATGTACTAGATTAACCACTTATAATAGATTTTTACTGCTTTTGTGTTTTAACCTCCATACTGGCTTTATATCTACAAAAATTAAAATACAAAGATGTAAAACATGATATCATATAAATAAAACGTGGAGAGGGTAGTAAAAATTTAATGCTTTTAGAGTTCGTTTAAACTTAAGGAATTATCAACTTATTAGGAACTGCTTAATGCATAAGTTGTTAAATATAAATCTAATGGTAACCACAAATCAAAAACCGGTAATAGATACATAAAAAAGAAAGGAATCCAAGCATAAGATTAAAGCCATTAAATCACAAAAAAGAAACAATAAGAGAAAAAACAGAGAGGAACTACAAAAATAACCAGAAAACACAATGACAATTGATAACTACCTGTCAATAATTACTTTAAATGTAAGCAAACTAAATGCTTCATTTAAAAGAGAAAGGGTGACTAAAGAATTTAGAAAAAAACAAAAACCAAAAAAAACCAAGACCTATCTATATCAAGAAACTGACTACAAACCTAATGACATATATAGACTGAAAAGAAGTAATAGGAAAAGATATTCCATGCAAATGGAAGTGGAGGGAAAAAAGGTGGGCATAGCAATACTATCACAAAATAAACCTTTATTTAAAAAAGAACTTTTTAAAGATTTTTATTTATTTATTCATGAGAGACACAGAGAGAGTGAGGCAGAGACACAGGCAGAGGGAGAAGCAGGTTCCCTGCGAAGAGCCCAATGTGAGACTTGATCCCGGATCCTGGGATCATGCCCTGAGCTGAAGGCAGGTGTCCAACTGCTGAACCACTCATGCATCCCACAAAATAAACTTTAAGACAAAGATTGCAACAAGAGATAAAATAAGGGACTACATAACGATCAAGGGATCAAATCAACAGAACATAACAGGTATAATTATCTACTCACCCAACATAGGGGCATCCTGAAGGCATAAAGGAAATATTAACAGACATAAAGAGAGAAACTGATGGTAGGTAATACAATAATAGTACAGGACTTTAATACCTTGTTTACATCAATGGATAAGTCATTCAGGTAAAAAAGTCAACAAGGAAACAATGACTTTGAACCATATATAAGAGCACATGTACCTAACAAATAGAGAACATTCCAACATTCTTTTCATCAAAAAAGAGCAGAATACGAATTCTTTTCAAGTACATTCTTCAGGATAGATAACTTTTAGGTCACAAAATAAGTATCCATAAATTTAAGAGGTTGAATGAAACAAGCATAATTCCTGACCATAATGCTATAAAATTAGAGATCAGTTACAAGAAAAAAAATAAAAGGATAAACAAACTCATGGAGGCTAAGTAATATGCTACTGAACAACCAATGGGACAATAAAAAAAATCAAAGAGGAAATAAAATAAACACACAGAAACAAATGAAAATGAAAATGCTATGATCCAAAATCATTGGGAAATAGCATAAGCAGTTCTAAGAAGGAAGTACATAGTGCTACAGGCCTCCTTCAATAAAAAGAAAAATCTCAAATAAATAACCTAACCATACAGCTAAATAGGCTAGAAAAAGAACAAACCAAACTTCTTCAAAGAAGGAAATAATAACAAACTAACAGAAAACGGTGGAAAGGATTAATGAAACCAGGAGCTGATTGAAAAGATAAACAAAACTGGTAAACCTTACTTCAGTTTGACTAGACTCAATGGGGGAAAAAAAAAGAGAACTCAAGCAAAATCAAAACTGAAAGAGAAGAAATAACAATTGACACCACAGAAATACAAAAAATTATAAGACAATATCATTAAAAGTTATTTGCCAACAAATTAGACAACCTAAAAGAAATGGATAGATTCCTACAAAATTCTTCAAAACTAAATCAGGAAGAAATAGAGAATGTGAACAGACTGATTACTAATAATGGAACTGAATCAATAATAAAAATCTCCCAACAAACAGAACCTAAGACTGTATGTCTTCACAGGTGAGTTATACCAAATATTTAAAGAAGAGCTATTCTTGGGGCATTTGTGTGGCTCAGTGGTTGAGCATCTGCCTTCTGCTCAGGTCGTGATTCCAAGGTCCTGGGTTTGAGTTCTCCAACAGGCTCTCTGGCTTCTCCCTCTGCCTATGCCCATGCCTCTTATATTTCTCATGAATAAATAAATAGAGTCTTTAAAAAATATAGAAAAGAGCTATTCTTCTCAAATCAATTTCAAAAAAAAAAAAAGAAAGAAAAAATAAAAGGAAGGATAGCTTCCAAATTCATTGTACAAGGCCAATATTACTCTGATACCAAAACCACATAGACACTACAAAAATAGTAAACTACAGGCCAATAATTCTGATAAAGGTAGATTCATAAATCCTCAAAAAAATATTAGCAAACCACATCCAACAATACTTTAAAAAAGATCATTCACCATAATCAAGAGGGACTTATTTCAGGGATGCAAATGTGGCTTAATATTTGCACATCCATCGATGTGATACAACACATTAATAAAAGATAAAAACCATATAATCATATCAATAGATGAAGAAAAAGCATTTGACAAAATTCAACACCTGTTCATGAAAACTTTCGAGAACTGGTGTTACAGGGAACATATCTTAACATAATAAGGGCCATATATAAAAACTCCACAGGTAACATCACACTCAATGGTGAAAAATTTAAAAGACTTTTCTCTAAGGTCAGGAATAAGACAAGGATGTCCACTTATAACTTTAATTCAACATAGTACTGGATGTCCTAGCTGCAGCAATCAGACAAGAATAAGAAATTAAGAGATCCAAGGAAGAAGTTAAATTTTCACTATTTACATATGATTTGATACTAGATACATAAAAAAATCCTAAAGACTTCACCAAAAATATTAGAAGTTATAAATGAATTCAAAAGTTATAGGATATAATATTAATATGAAGAAATATGTTGCATTTCTGTACAGTAACACCAAAGTAACAGAGAAATTAAGAAAACAATTTTATTTACAATTGCAGCCAAAAGAATAAAACACCAAGGAATTATCTAACTAACCAAGGAGACAAAAGATCTATACCCAAAATTGTAAGACATTGTGAGAAAAAATTGAAAACAACACAAATGGAAAGATAAACCACGCTCATGAATTGCAAGAATTAGTATTGCTGAAATGTCCATTTTATCCAAAGTAAACTACAGTTTCTATGCAATCCATATCAAAATACCAACAGCATTTTTCATAGAACTAGGACAAATAATACTAAAATTTGTATGCAACCACAAAGATCCTCAAATAGCCAAGGCAATCTTGATTTAAAAAAAAAAAAAAAAGAACAAAACTGAAGATATCACAATCCTAGATATCAGGATATGCTACAAGTTTATAAAAATCAAAACAATATGGTACTTCCACAAAAAAGAGATTCATAGATCAATGAAACAAGATGGAGAAAAGCCACACCTATATGGTCAATGAATGTATGACAAAGGAGATGAGAATATGTAATGGAAAAAAAGTTTATCTTTTCAGTAAATAGTGCTAAGAAAACAGATCTATTAAGAATTTGCTACAGCTGATGTCAAAGAGATTACTGCATGTGTTCTCCTCTAGGATTTTTATGGTTTCAGGTCCCATATTCAGGTATTTATCCCATTTTGAATTTATTTTGATATATGGTGAAAGTGCTCTAGGTTCATTCTTTTGCATGTTGCTGTCCAGTTTTCCCAACACCATGTATTGAAGAGAGTGTCTTTTTCTTACTGATATTCTTTCCTGCATTCTCAAAGATTAATGACCATATAGTTGTGGGTTCATTTCAGGAATTTGTATTCTGTTCAGTTGATCTACGTCTACTTTTGTGCCAGTACCATACTACCTTGATCACTACATTTTGTAATATAACTTGAAGTTTGGAATTGTGATGCCTCCAGCTTTGCGATGTTTTTTCAAAGTTGCTTTGGCTATTCAGGATCTTCTGTAGTTCCACACAAATTTTAGGATTATTTATTTTAGCTCTGTAAAAAATGCTGTTCATATTTTGATAAGGATTGCATTGAATGTGTAGATTGCTTTGAGTAGTAGATATTTTAACAATATTTGTTCTTCCAGCCCACGAGCATGGAATGCCTTTCCATTTCTTTGCATCTTCTTCAATTTCATCTGTGTTTTAGAGGTTGCAGAGTATAGGTATTTCACCTCTGTGTTAGGTTTATTCCTAGATAGTTTATTGTTTTTGGTGTAATTGTAAATGGGATTAATTTCTCTTTCTGCTAATTCATTACTGGTGTATAGAAATGCAACAGATTTCTGTACATTGATTTTGTATGTTACAACTTTACTGAACCCATTTATCAGTTTTAGCGGTTTTTTGATGGAATGTATCAGGTTTTCTATACAAAGTATCATGTCATCTGCAAGTAGTGAAAGTTTGACTTCTTCCTTGACCATTTGGGAGCCTGTTATTTCTTTTTATTTTCTGATTTCTGTGGCTAGGACTTCTATAGTAGTAAGTTAAGTAATAGTGGTTAGAGGGGACATCCCTGTCTTGTTCCTGACCATAGAGGAAAAGCCCTCAAATTTTTCCCCATTGAGAATGATATGAGCTATAGGTTTTTCATAGATGTGTTTATTATATTGACATAGGTTTGTTGAGTGTTTTTTTAGCATAAGTAGATGTACTTTGTCAAATTCTTTTTCTGCATCTATTGAGAGGATCATATGATTTTTATCCTTTCTTTTATTAATGTGGTACGTCATGTTGATTTGTGAATACTGAACATCAAAATAAAAAGCTTCTGCACAGAGAAAGAATAAAAAAACTAAAAAGCAACCCAGATAATGGGAAAAGACACTTGCAAATGACATATTTGATAACAGTATCCAAAATATATAAAGAACCTATAAAAGTCATCACTCCCAAAACGAATAATTCAATTAAAAATGGATGGAAGACATAAATAGACATTTTTCCAAAGAGTATATACAGATGGCCAACAGACACATGAAAAGATACTCAGCATTACTCAATCATCAGGGAAATACAAATCAAAACTACACCAGCCAGAGTGCCTAAAATTCAATACAAGAAATGACAGATGTTAACAAGGATGTGGAGGAAGGAGGGCAGTCTTGCACTGTTGGTGAGATGCAAACTGATGCAGCCACTGTGGAAAAAAGTATGGGGGTTTTTCAAAAAGTTAAAAAGAGAACTACTCTATAATCTAGCAATTGTACTACGAGGTACTTACCCCCAGAATACAAAAACAGTAATTCAAAAGGATATATGCACCTCAGTGTTTAAAACAGCATTATCTAAAATAGTCAAATTATGGAAACAGCTCAAATGTCCATTGACTGATGAATGGATAAGGAAGATGTAGGTGTGCATATGTGATGGAATATTACTTAGCCATAAAAAAGAATGATGGTACAAAAATAGAAATTATTAACAAGAGGAAAACAAGAAATATACAATTATGCAAAAATTATAAAACATAGTCCTGACCAAAGAGTGGGTCAAAGAAAAAATTAAAAGGAATTCAAAAAGTATCTTGAGACAAATGAAAATGGGAACACAACATACCAAAATCTATCGACTACTACAAAAGCAGTTCTGAGAGGAAAGTTTATAGTGTCAATACACACATTTAAAAATACAAATATTTCTCTTTTTAAAAATATTTTATTTATTTATTCATGAGAGACACAGAGAGAGAGGCAGAGACATAGGCAGGAGGAGAAGCAGACTCCCTGTGGGGAGCCCAATGCAGACTCAATCTCAGGGCCCCGGGATCATGACCTGAGCTGAAGGCACACACTTAAACATCTGAGCCACCCCCCAACAAACATTTAAACAAGAATTGACATCAGTCCCCTTCAAACTCTTTTACATTTTAAACTCATTTTTCAAGTCAGGATTACCCTGTTACCAACCTAGATATAAGATAACTAAAGACCAATATCTTTGATACAAAACAAATGCAAAAATTCTTAACAAAATATTAGCAAACCAAATTCAACAACACATTAAAAGGATTATTCACCATGATCAAGTGGAATTAATACCTGGGATAGAAAGGTGTCTCAGCATATACAGATGACCACATTAATAGACAGTAAAAATCAGATGATTATCTCAATAGATGCAGAAAAAGCATCTGACAAAATATAACATCCTTTCATAATAAACATTCTCACTAGCTTTGGTATAGAAATTTAACATAGCAAAGGCCTTATAAAACAAACCCTAGTATTGTATTCAAGGGTAAAATGTTGAAAAGACAAAGAACAAGACATACCATTCTCATTGCTCTTATTCACTGTAGTATTAGTAGTCCTAGCTGTAGCATTTAGGCAAGACAAAGAAATAAAAAGCATCCAAATCAGAATAAAAGAATTTAAATGGTCTTTATTTGCAGGTACTATGATCTTAGATAAGGAATACCCTAAAGATTCAACCAATAAATTATTGGAACTAATCAACAAATTCAGCAAACTTGCAGACTATAAAGTCAACATACAGAAAATCAGATACATTTCCATACACAAACAACAAATCTTCTGAAAAATAAAGAAAACTATCTTATTCACAATAGTACAACCATAAAATAATAAATTTAGCCAAGTAAAAACCTGTACAATAAAAACTTTGATGAAAGAAATTTATGAATATGTAAACATATTTCTTGTTCATGGATTGGAAGAATATTGTTAAAATGTCCATATTACACAAAACTATCTATAGATTCAATGCAATCCCCTCCCATTCCAATGACATTTTTTACAGAAATAGAAAAATCAATCCTAAAATATGTATGAAACCACAGAAAACCCTGAATAACCAGAGCAGCAATGAGAACAAAGAACAAAGCTGGAAGCATCACACTTTCTGATATTAAACTAGCATTATAAATCTATAATAATCAAAACATGCATAAAATGCATAGATCAATCAAAGAAAATTGGGAACTCAGAATAAAAATCCCTGCACATTTATGATCAACTAAGATTTGACAAAGGAGCCAAGAACAGTCAGTTGGGAAAAGAGAGTCTCTTCAACAAATGGTGTTAGGAAAACATGCAGAAAAAATGAAATGGACCTCTGTCTTACAAAAATGAACTCACAATATATTAGAGACTTTAACATAAGATCTGATACTATAAAAGTGCTAAAAGAGTTCATAGGGAAGATGCTCCTAGACTTTTTCATCTTGACAATTAATTTTTAGATAGAACACCAAAAGTAAAAACCAAACCAAAACAAACCCCAAAATCAACAAGTGGGCTTGTATCAAACTAAGAGCAACTATACAGTAAAAGAAACAGAAAAATAAAAAGCAACCTACATTGGGAGAAAATATTTGTAAACTATTCTTGGGTAATGGATTAATAGCCAAAATATATAAAGAATTCATAAAATTCAGTAGAAAAAAATAGGCATAGGAACTAAATAAGACATTTTTTTTTTCAAAGAAGACTGCCAAATAGCCAAGAGGTATCTAGAAAGATGTTTGGCACCACTAATCATCACAGAAATGTAATAAAAAAACACAATTATATATCAGCCCACACCTGTTAGAATGACTATCATCAAGAAGGGATGTGTTGGCAAGAATGTGGAAAAAAGAGAACCTTTGTAAGGTGTTCGTGGGAATGCAAGCTGGTTCAACCACTATGGAAAACAATATGGAGTATCCTTGAAAAATTAAACATAGTTCTTCCATATGATCTCGCAATTTCATTTCCGGTTATATAACCAAAGAAATGAGAACAAGATATTGAAGATATATGAACTCCCGTGTTTACTGTAGCATTATTTATAGTAGCCAAGATATGGAAACAACCTAAGCGTCCATCAGTGGATAGCCAGATAAAGAAGATGTGATCATTCTCTCTCTCTCTCTTTCACACACACACACACACACACACACACACACACACACACACACATGCACACACAATTATTATTCAACCATGGAAGAGAAAAACATCCTGCTTATTTGTGACAACTTGGATGGACCTTGAGCACATTATGCTCAGTGAGAGAAGTCAGAGGGAGACAAATACTGTATGGTATCACATATAGTGGAATTTTTAAAAAGTCACACTTCTAAAAAAAAAAAAAGAAGTCACACTTATAAACAGTAGAATTGGTTACCAGGGGCAGGGGTATAGGGAATTTAGAAAGATACACTGTTTAAGGTACAAATCTGCAACCAGTAGATAAAGCCTTAAGCTCTAATGCACATCACAGTGATTATAGACAGCAATACTATATTATAAAGTTCAAAGTGGCTAAAATATTAGATCTTAATTTTTCCTACCACACAAGAAACTTCTGTGACGTGATAGAAGTATTAGGAAAAATCAGGATGGTAATCATATTGCAACGTATAACTGTATCAAATCAACATGTTCTATACCTTAAATTTATACAATTATGTCAATTCTGTTACAATTTAAAAAATACGAAAGAAAACACCCCTCACCAGAAAAAGCAATGAATTGTATAAACATAGTATACCCTAGACCTACCTGCTTAAGATAATTTTCTGTGTTGATGAAAATGTCCTTGACCTGAATTGATAGCCACCAGCCAGAATTGAATGTTTGAATTGTGGCTAGTGGCACTAAGTACAAAAATTTTAACTTGAGATTTAATTATCTAGAAAAAGTTAGTGAGTAATGATAGAGTTGATGTGTTCATTTCCGAAAATAGGTAGCTGGTGGATTTAAAAATAGCACAGAATCTTTAATTATAAAATCTGGGTAAAAGACAGCATGGTTTCTAAAGAAAGAAACATAACATAGGTAATTTTACTTTTTTTGAGTACAATCAATACATATGATAAGAGACATTAGTTTATATTTTGCTTTAACTTTCTCACCAGTGCTGAAATGTTTTCACATCCAAAGGCCAAACATTTTTAAATCATCATGTAGTTAGGGTAACTTTTTATTAATGATCTAAAAATTAATGATGTGAAAGGAAATGCCACTGAATATTCAAACCTTTTTTAGGACTCTATATTTACATCCTATTGACATGTGTAAGGTGTTTACTTTCAGAAGATTAAAAAAAATTAACTCTACCTATGCTTTCCCCTATTAGCATTTATAAATTCTATCCTGTTTATAAACACTGAATTGCTTACTGCCTAGTGTAAAAAAAACCCTACAGAATAAGATGTTCTTGTATTTCCATTATCCAGCCTTAAGTCCATTCCTTTTTTGCTTCCTCTACATCTTTCTTTCTCCCATGCTTTTTGGAACTTATCAAGCCTTTTACTTAAGTAATTAATATTTATATGTTTAATTTGTAAATATTAGTAGAAATTAAATTCATGTTAAGAGAAAATAATATGCTCAGAATCATCTGTTAATACACAATTGTTTAAGCATATTAAAGTAATCAAAGTGTTCTCTATACCCACTTTATGTACTCAGAATCTATTTTATGAGCTATTAATGCACCAACTGGAGGGTTTTAATTTGTCAATATTTCAAGTTAAGAAAGTACTTCAGTTCTCTCTTGACATTATAGTACAGTAACTTTGTGCTTGTCATTGAAAACTCAATTTGATTTCTCATAAGAGCATTCTGTTGATATTTAGATTGTATCAACAGGATTAAAAATGTTAGATCTATAATGCATATATGGTATATGACATTTCTCTAATTCATTTATTTTTCCATTAAATCATTTTTTTTCTCTAGGCTTTTATATTTTCAAAGGAACATGTTCTTTTAACTTTTCAATCATTTATAAACTTTTTATATCTCATGGTTCAGAATGTTAGACTTTATTTTTATTTTGGAACTCTCTCTAGTTTTAATTCTTCTGAAAATAACAGCAAAATCTAGCTAGATGGAAGAAAAGTTGGCAGCTAAAATAAAGTATGTGCTTCAGATTTGCAATAAGTCTATTTCTTTAATATCAAGATCATGTACTGAATTTTCAGTGAGTTTATCATGAATATAAAAAAAATCCCTTTGCTCTCGGTTAAAAAAATATCAAATTATATGCATCCCTGTGTCTTTTCAATTTTTAAAAAGACAGCAGGTGATTTTCTTAAAGATTGTATTATGTCTGTAGAGCTGTCTACATTTCTCTAAAGAATCTAAATACTGACCTAACCCGGAAAGGCACAAATTGAAGCAGGCCTAATATTTATTCAGCTACACTGCACAATCCTTCTATTCAGTCAGATTTTTGCAAGAAGTATTTTAGCAAAACACACTTGCAGATCACATTTTTAAACATTCATTACTTCCTTAATATGATTGAAATTATTTGTTGTGTCAAGTTAATTCACTTCATACTACACATGTATGACTATTTAGATATCCATCTTCGTTTCTCTCTAAACTCACAAACACTTGGATAATACTTATTCCAGGGATGCCTATCTTTCTGGGAAGTTATTGTGCTCATCTAATTATACAGAAATTCATCCATGAGGTTCCAACTTAGTGAAATAAATGAGAACATATGGAATCACAGGTGTTTGGTTCTCCATGAATGAATTATACCTACATCATGCATTAACTGTACAAAGAAGCTATTTTTGCCACACTCAGGGCTGGTCTAAAGCTTGTATGAGAACTATATCACACAGTTCTACTTCTGGTCTATAGAAATTTTGTTCACTGTAAAAGTAGTATTGGAAGAAATTGCGGGGGGAGGGATCTTGTAAATTATAAAAATAATTTTATGTTGAAATGTAACAAAATATAAAACTCCATGAGACTAGTGAATTCATATGTTCTTGATTCATGGTTCATTTTACTTTGCTAGAGGTTAATATTAAAGTACTTTCATTTAGACACAAAAGGAATCAGTTGTAGAAAAAAGTGACAATGTACAAGAGCCCAGCTTCCCCAATCCCCCACGAAGATCAGTGATTGGACAGTTATTCATAAATAAAAGTAGCTCCAGAAGACCTTTTTTTTAAAAAAAGACTTTATTTATTTATTTATGAGAGACACATAGAGAGAGGCATAGAGACAAGTAGGCTCCCTGTGGGGAGATCAATGCATCACTCGATCCCAGAATCCTGAGATCATGACATAAGCCGAAGGCAGACACTCAGCTACTGAGCCTCCCAGGTGCCCCAGCTCCAGAAGACCTTGAAAGCACATTTGGGAAATTTTAACCACACCATGGAAAAAACAAACCTGAGAACAATTATACAAGAAGCAAAGGAAGACTCTATTTGGCCTGCATCATCATATTCCCCAAACTGGCATTGTTTTCTGCCAAGAAGCATCTTCTGAGCTCTCAAGAGTTCTCACCAGGAAAGGAAGAATGGGTGACCAATGAGCCTCCTTGGGCATTATATTTTGGTTTTCTACCACCCAGACTGTAAAAGCTGATACCTATAAAGTGGGTTAAGAATAAACAAGAGGAAAAAAAAAGGGAAAAAAAAAGTGAAAAAAAATAAAAGAAACAGAAAAAGAAAAGAAGAAAAAAAAAGGAACAAACAAGAAAAGCAGAGAAGCAGAGACTATTATTAGCAGATAGGCGGAGGTAACATTGATGGGTCACAGAGATCTGTTCTGCAAATGAGCTCAGCAGCTTCAGCTACTGACAAATTCACCAGCCAATACAAACTGTGGATTGCCCTCAGATCTTGCCAATTGTTGGCCCACAGATATTTGTGTTTGCTAATACCAGATACTTCAGTCCTTCACTGACACTCCCACTGTGCACCTGCATATTCTCAGCCTGACCCTCATCACCATCCACCATTAGAGTGTGCATGCCCAGAGGGAAAGTGTGCAACAGAGGAGATCACATTGACAGTGTGGGTCCCTACAACTTCTCACAGGACCAGATCAGGTCCTTTCTTCTGTCACTGGCTGGCCACAGTGTGACAACATACAATTAGCCCATGTCTCCATCTGTGTACCTGCATACTCCCCAGTATGACTCCTGTCACTGGTCTTCGCTGCATTGTGCACACTCAGGGTTAGAGTGTAAAACCACAGGAGAGCACACTGACAGCTAGGGCCTCCACAGATACCAGTGAGTCTGCAGTTGGTCCCAGCCTTGTTACCTTCCCCAACCTCCATCACTGTAGTGTGTCTATAACTGGCCTCTCTCACTACCTAGGCACTTATAGCTGGCCACTTCAGCTAACTGTGTAAAAACTACTGGCTCTGGCCACCACTGTTCCCTGCCCTGGCTCCTAGTTATTGGACTTGAGGGCACTACTTAGGACCAAACAACCTTTGAAGCTTTTGTGTACTCTTCATGGTGCTTGACAAGTACAACATAATTGTCAATATTGTGGGCCCTGATGGCTTCAGCTGAAGAGACATCATGCTTCCCCTGCAATGGCATGCTCCACAGCCAGACTCAGGGTCACAGCATGATACAGCATCTTCAGGGGAAAGACTCCCATTACCCAAATCAGTCCATAAATCTGGAAGAGGTGGGTGTTTATTCAAATGTGCAGACATCTACACAAGGCTCAGGGACTTCAAAAAATCAAGGGAACATATCCATGAAAGGAATATAGTAAACCTCTAGTAACTGACCTCTAAGAAATGGAAATAAAAAAATTCAAAGTAATTATTATACAGATACCCATACTATTACAAAAGAATATAAACAATTTAACATCAAAAATAGAACTTTGAGAAAGAAAACAGAAAAAAAAGAACCTAGCAAATTTTTGAGCTGAAGAATACAATGATTGAACTGAAGAATTCAACAGAGAGCTTAATAGAAGTCTTGAATAAGCAAAAGTATCATCAAAATAAATAATATATGTATACTGAAGTCCCAGAAAGAGAATAGAGACACAAAGGTAGAAAGCTTATTTAAAGAAATAATGGCTGAGAACTTCTTAAACTAGAGGAGATTTTTGGACACCTAACTTCATGAAGTTAATAGGTCACCTTAAATTTTGAAACCAAAACCTTTTTCTCCAAGACACATAATAATAATAAAACTGTCTGACTAAAGAAAAAAACATTTTAAAAGCAGCAAGAGAAAAACAAATTCTCATAGAAGGAAACCCCAATGAGGTTACCAGCAGATTTCTCAGCAGAAGTCTGGAAGAAAAATGACATTATGTATTCCAAGAACTAAAGAAATTGCCAACTAAAAATATTTTACCAAAGTTGTCCTTTAGAATTAAAAAAAGAAATAAAGACTTTACCTAATAAGCAAAAGCTAAGGGAATCCATCTCTACTAACCTGCCTTAAAATAAATGTTAAAATAAGTTCTTCAAGCTGAAGCAAAATATCACTAATTAGTACTATGTAAACACATGAAAATATGCAACACTGGTAAAGGTAAGTATATAGTTAGGTTCAGAATACCTTAACTGTAATATAGTGATATGCTAACTACTTAACTCCACAATAAAAGCTAAAGGACAAAAGTATTAAATACAGGGATAGCTTAAGTGATTTGTAAATGGATACACAGTAAAAACTATGTAAATGGTGACATCAAAAACAAATGAGAGAAAAGTAAAAGGGGAGAGTTTTGTTTTCAATAAAAATTAAATTGTTATCTGCATAAAATAGATATATGTATGATTATATATAATACATAAAATATATACACTATAATTACACGTATGATTTTTTTCTTCAAGCCTCTTGGGAACTACAAAGAAAAATCTACAATACATACATGAAAGATAAAGAAAAGATGAAAGCATACAATATCATGTATCATCATGTTACAAAGGAAAGCAGCAGGGGACTGAGGGTGGGGAAGAACCACAAAACACCCAGAAAACAATGAAAAAGATGGGTTTAGTAAGTTTTTAAATGTCAAAAATAATCTAAATATAAATGGATTGAATTCTCCAATCAAAAGATACAGAGTGGCTGGATGGATTTAAAAATAAATAAATAAAATACCCAACTATGTGCCATCTAGAAGACTCACTTCAGCTTAAGGATATATACAGGTTAAAAGTGAAGGGATGGAAAAAGATATTCCATGAAAGTCCAAACCAAAATAAAGCGAGGGTGGCTATCCTTTTATCAGACAAATATACTGTAAATAAGAAACAGTGAAAAGAGAAAATAAAGTCATTATATAATAATTAAAATGTCAATTCATGAAGAACATATAACAATTATAAATACATATACACCCAACATTAGAACACCTAAATTTATTTTTATTTTTTATTTTTTAAAGATTTATTTATTTATTTTTATCCATGATAGACACAGAGAAAGAGAGAGAGAGGCAGAGACACAGGAGGTGGGAGAGGCAGGCCCCATGCAGGGAGCCCGACACGGGACTCGATCCGGGGACTCCAGGATCGCACCCTGGGCCAAAGGAAGGTGGCCAACTGTTGAGCCACCCAGGGATCCCCGAACACCTAAATTTATTAAGCAAATATTAAGAGATCTGAAGGGAGAAATAACAATATAATAATAATAATAATAATAATAATAATAATAATAATGAACTTCAATAGCCTACTTTCAGCAATGGATAGGTCACACAGACAGAAAATCAAGAAAGAAGCACTGGACTTCAACCACTTATTTGTCCAAATGGACCTAACAGACAATTACAGAACACTCTGTCCAATACTAGTAGTAGCATACCCATTCTCCTCAAGCGCACATAAGGCATTATATAAGATAGATCACAGGACAGGTCACAAAACGCCTTGGCAAATTTTTAAAGACTGAAGTAATACCAAATATTTTTTCTGACCACAATGTTATGAAACTAGAAGCCAATAACAGGAGGAAAGCTGGATAATTCACAGTGTGTGGAGATTAAACAACGCACTCATAAATAATCAATGGATCAAATAAGAAATCAAAAGGGAAATCAAGAAATACCTTTAGTCAAGTGAAAATGGAAACATACCATATCAAAACTTATGGGATGCTGCAATAGAAGTTCTAATAGGGGAATTTATAAACCCCTACATTAAGAAACCAGAAAGATCACAAATAAACAACCTTACTTTACACCTCAACGAACTGGCAAATAAAGAATAAACTAAGCTCGAACTTAGTAGAAGGAAGTAAATAGAGTTCTGAGCAGAAATAAATGCTATAGAGTCCAGAATAAAAAAAGGATTGATAAAACTAAGAGCTAGTTTTTGAAAAAAAAAAAAAAAAAAAGCAAAAGTAACAAAACGTTAGCTCAACTAAGAAAAAAGAGAGCACTCAAACTCAGAAATGAAAGAAGAGACATTACAATTGATAATAATGAAATACAAAGGAGCATGAGATAGATTGCTATGAAGATATGTATACCAACAAAGGGGATACCCTAGATGAAATAGGATATTCCTAGAAACCTAACCTACTAACACCAAATAATAAAGACATAGAAATCTGAATATATCAATTACTAGTAAGATTGAATCAGTAATCAAAAACCACTCAACATAAAAGAGCCCCAGGAAAATTGCTTCACTGATGGATTCTATCAAACTTTAATTTTTTAAAAGGCTTTATTTAGTTATCCATGAGAGACACACAGAGGGAGAGAGAGAGAGGCAGAGACATAGGGAGAGGAAGAAGCAGGCCTCACGCAGGGAGCCTGATGTGGGACTCAATCCCAGGACCCCAGGATCACACCCTTGGCCAAAGGCAGGCACTAAACCACTGAGTCACTCAGGCATCCCTCTATCAAACTTTTAAATAATCTAGCCAATCTTCTCAAAATCTTCCAAAAAAAAAGGAAGAACAAGAGACATTCCCAAACATATTTTACATGGCTAGCATTACCCTGATACCAAAACCAGATACAGATACCACAAGAAAAAGTATTACTGATGAATATCAATGAAAAGATTTTCAACAAAATATTAGCAAATCAAATTCAGCAGCCTATTAACTATAATTCACCATGATCAAGTGAGATTTATGCTTAGGTTACAAGGATAGCTCAAAACACACAAATCGTGGGATGCCTGGGTGGCTCAGTCCTAGACAGAGCCATCAGTTAAGAAATAAAAGGCTTCCAAATAGGAAAATAACAGTAAAATCATCTTTGTTTTTAAATTATATGATCTCTATAAAGAAAATCCTAAAGAAGCCACCAAAAACCAGTTGAAACTAATCAATAAATTTAGCCAAGTTGCAGGATATAAAATTAACATGCAGAAATCAATTGTATTTCTAGACACTAACAACTGAAAAAATAATTTCAATTCACTATAGCATCATCAATGAAATGTATAAGAATAAATTTAACCAAGAAAATGAACTGTACAATGAAAATGATAAGACACTAATGAAAGAAATTGAAGAATACACAATAAGAAGATATCCCTTATTCATAATTTGTTAGAATTAATATTGTCAAAATGCCCATACAACACAAAGCCATCTATCTATGGATTCAATGAAATCCTTAGCAAGATTCAAATGGCATTGTTTTCACAGAATGTTTTCTTAAAGGTTTTATTTATTCATTTGAGAGAGAGTGAGAGCCAGAGAGATCACAGAGGGAGAAGGAGAAGCAGACTTGCCACTCTATCCCAGGACGGTGGGATCATGACATGAGCCAAAGGCAGACACTTAACTGACTGAACACCCAAGTGCTCATTTTTTTTCACAGAATTTGAAAAAGAAATCTTAGTATTTGTAGGGAGCTAGAAATGACTCCTCCCAAGTAGTCAAAGCTATCCTGAGAAATAAGAGCAAAGCCAAAGACACCACATTTTCTGATTCCAAACTATACTACAAAGCTATAGTAATTCAAATAGTATGGTATTGGCATAAAATAGACACATAATCAAATGAAACAGAATTAGGAGCCCAGAAATAGACCCTCACATATAAGGTCAACTAATATTTGACAAAGGAGTCAAATACCCTTAATGGGGAAAAGATAGTCTTTTCCATAAATGGTGTTGGAAAAATTGACTAACCACATGCCAAAGAATGAAATTGGATCTCTATCTTACACAGCTCACTAAAATGAATTAAAGTCTTAAATTTAAGTCCTGAAACCATAAAATTCATAGAAGAAAATATAGGGAAAATGTTCCTTGACATTGTTCTCAGCAGCAATTATCTGAATATGATACCAAAAACACAAGCACCAAAAACAAAATAAGTGAGACTACATCAAACTGAAAACCTTCTACCCAGCAAAGGAAATGGAAAGGTAATTTGCAGAATGAAACAATATATTGGTAAATCATGTATTTGATAAAAGGTTAATATCCAAAATATAAAGAACTCCTATACTTTAATAGCAAAGAAATCCAATAACCAGTTAAAAAATGGGCAGAAGAACTAAATAGACATTTTTCTGAAGAAAATATGCAAATGGCCAAGACCTACATAAAAAGATGCTTAACATCACTAATTATCAGGGAAATCTAATCAAAACCACAATGAGATATCACCTCAAATCTGTTAGAATGACTTATCAAAGAGATGAAATAACAAGTGTTGGTGAGGGTGTGAAGAAAAGGGAAACTTTACACTGATGGTGGGAATGAAAATTGGCATAGCCTCTTTGGAAGTCAGCATGGAGTCCTCCCCCCCAAAAAAGATAGAACTACCATAGGGTCCAACAGTCTCACTTCTGGATATATGTATATATATATAAAACCAAATCAGTATCTCAAAGAGATCTCTGCACTCTCATGTTCATTGGAGCATTGTTTACAATATGAAACAATGAAAATATGAAAATATGAAAACTTGTGTCAGTGTAGGGATACATAAATAATATGTGATATATACATGTACATACATACACACATGTACAAAGACACAATAGAATATTTTTCAGCCATGAGGAAGAAGGAAATCCTGCCTCTTATGGCAAAATGGATGGACTCTGGAGACAGCATACAAGTGAATGACAGTGCAAGTGAAATAAGCCAGAGAGAAAAAGACAAATACTGCATGGTATCACTTACATACTGAATCTAAAAAAGGCCAAGCTTATTAAAACAAAAACAAAAACAAAAACAAAAAAAAACTAGAATTATGGTGGCCAGGGGCTGAGGTCAGTCAAAGGGTACAAACATCCAGCTACACAATGAATAACTTTTGGGGATCTAATGTTCAGCACGGTAATTACAGTTAATAATACTATATCATATACTTGAATATTGCTAAAAAAGTATGATCTCACACATGAAAATATTTTCAACATCTGTCATCATCAGGGAAATACAAATCAAAACTACAAAAAGATAACACCTCACACCAGTCAGAATGGCTAAAATTAACAACACAAGAAACAACAGGTGTTGATGAGGAGGCAGAGAAGGGGGAGCCCTCTTACCACTGTTGATGGGAATGCAAACTGGTACAGCCACTTTGGAAGACAGTAGAGGTTCCTCAAACAGTTAAAAATAAAACTATTCTATGATCCAGCAATTGCAGTACTAGGGACGAATAAATACAAAAATATTAATTTAAAGGGATATATTCACCACAATGTTTTTAGCAGCATTATCAACAATAGCCAAATTATGAAAAGAGCCTTGATGAATGAGTAAAGAAGATGTGGTATATATACATATATCTAATGGAATATCACTCAGTCATAAAAAATGAAATCTTGGCATTTGCATCAACGTGGATAGAACTAGAGACTGTTATGCTAGGTGAAATAAGTCAGTCAAAGACATACCATATGATTTCACTCATAGGTGGGATTTAAGAAAAAAAAAAAAAACAAATTATCATTGGGGAAAAAAATGGGAAAGCCAGGAACAGATTCTTAATATAGAGATTAAACTAATGGTTACCAGAGGGAGGCAGGTGAGGGAATGTGTTAAATAGGTGATGGAGATTAAGGAGGGCACTTATTATGAGCAATACCTGGTATTTTATGAACTGTGGAATCACTTTATTATACACATGAAACTAATATACACTGTATGCTAAATAAATGGGATTTATATAAAACTTTTTTATAATTTTAAATGGATGAAATAATTTTAAATGGAAAAAAAAAGGTAGTATGATCTTAAATGTCCTCACTACAAAACAAAATGATAACTTTATGATAGAATAGAGGTGTTAGTTAATGCTATGCTGGCAATTATTTTACTGTATAGAAATGTATTAAATCAACACTTTATACATCTTAAACTTATGAAATGTTATGTATCAATTATATCTCAAGAAAGCAGGGGAAGGGCCTGGGAAAACAAAGGAAAAGCAAAAGAAAGCATAAAGCATAATTTCTTAATAAGATCTACTACTATCAATTGTTAGAAATATTCATCTTTCCAAAGTAATTTCAAATTTATGGAAAAGTTTCTAGAAAAGACTATGAAATTGTATATGGCCTTCAACTACATTAACTATCTGTTAAGCTTTTCCCCTATGTTTTATTTTATCTCTCCATGTATAATTGAATGTTTTTCTCTGAACCATTGGAGAATAAGTTCACATAGGCATTAGGAGAATAAATGTCCACATAGGACATTTCATTACCCTGATAAATTATTATATATTTCACAAGAAAAAAAACGTTATTCTCTTCCATAATCATTATGCCATGATCAAAATCAGGAAATTATCATTGAATGATAATACCATCTAAACTGTAGACCTTATTGATATTAAACCAAACTATCCCAGTAACATCTAAATAAAGCAAAGAAAGAGAAAGAAAGAAAGAAAGAAAGAATAAAGAAAGAAAGAAAGAAGAAGAAGAAGAAAGAAAGAAAGAAAGAAAGAAAGAAAGAAAGAAAGAAAGAAAGAAAGAAAGAAAGAAAGAAAGAAAGAAAAGAAAAAGAATAGTTATTTTGGCCCAGGGTCTGTGATTCACTTATTGTCATGCCCCTTTAGATCTGTTTAATATAGAAAAGTTTCTCGGGATCCCTGAGTGGCGCAGCGGTTTGGCGCCTGCCTTTGGCCCAGGGCGCGATCCTGGAGACCCGGGATCGAATCCCACGTCGGGCTCCCAGTGCATGGAGCCTGCTTCTCCCTCTGCCTCTCTCTCTCTCTCTCTCTGTGACTATCATAAAGAAATAAAAATTAAAAAAAAAAAAAAAGTTTCTCAGTTGGTCTGTTTTTTTTGGTCTTTCCCATCTTTGATGATTTTGAAGAGGCAGCCAGTTATTTTGATAGAATGTCCAATAATTGGATTTGTTAACCATTCCTAATGATCAGAATCAGGTGATTCATATATGGCAAAATTATCACAGAAGCAGTTGTGTCCTTTTCAGTGCCTCTTGTCAGGAGGCACTTATCTTAATCCTGTTTATGACAACTTTAATCACATAGTTGAGGTGGTATCTTGCAGCTGTTTCTATTTTTGCTTTTGGAACTTATAAGCATTTCTTAGGGAGATATTTTCAGACTGTAACTTGTTCCTCATCAAACTTTTACTGTTAGTTTTAGTATTAATTTAGGATCATTTTCTGAATAAATTACTGTGTTGATTGCCAAAATGTGAATCATTTCTTCTACATTTATGAGTTATTATTCCCCTGGAGGGAGAGACAGTAGGCAGGGAGAGCGAGAGAGAATATATATATACACATACTAACTAGAATTCCATATTTGTTCAAATACTTTTTAATGTTTGGTGTTAGGATAAATAGTCAAGACCTGTATTCCAAATGTACTTGTCTTCACAGTTCTGCTTTCAGTAATGATGTAGAATGTTGTAAGATTCCACACCACTATATGTAAGATCTGTAATCTATGCAATCAAATACTTTTAAAGCTCATTAGCAGGATACTAACACAAAATAGTAAATTTAACTAAATTTCAAAGAAAATAAGACCCCTGAGGGTAGAGAAAGAGCATATAAATGGTGTCTCCATTAAACAGAGCATTTAAGGAAGAAGTAACATATATAAAAGTTAAGCAGGGGGAAAAAAGTAAAAGCTTAATAAATTCTTAAATGTCAAATGTGAGCCTGCCTGGCAACTGAAAATCACCAGGAGGGCAGCCTGGGTGGCTCAGTGGTTTAGTGTCGCCTTCGGCCCAGGGCCTGATCCTGGAGACAGGGGATCGAGTCCCACGTCGGGCTCCCTGATGGAGCCTGCTTCTCCCTCTGCCTGTGTCTCTCTGCCTCTGTCTCTGTGTCTCTCAAAAATAAATAAAATCTTAAAAAAGAAAAAGAAAATCACCAGGAGTTCCAGACACAATGATTTAGCACCTATTTGACAGTTTTTTAGGAAGCCTCACAAGGAAAATTAGGGACAGAAAAGAGAATGAAGTGGCTTGCCTAGTGACACAGACATGCACAAAGTGCTTAGGTGATGTTGGATGATAGGCCAAAACTTCTTTGGTACCTTGAACCTTTGTCTTATGTGAAGTAGGGGGAAGAAAGATTATTGTAGAAGGAGTGACAACAAACCCTCTTCTTCTCTTCTCTCCTCTCACTTGAGGATACATGTAAGCAAATAACTTCCACTGTGTAAAGGTCAGGAACCTTCTTGTACCTATGATTTTCTGATAATGCAATTCAGAGTTCTGCTACCACTGAAGAAAGAGCAAGAAACTCTTATGTCCAAAGTCATCAAAGGGAAAAGTTAAGGAATGCTGAGCAAACATTAGTCCTAGGGCTCAGGTGTGCAAGATATGATGAAGCATGAAGATAGTACAGACAATTTTAGATTCTCACAATGAAACTTTTCATGAGCCAAGTACAAAGCAATGGTAGTCCACCTATGGAAGAGACCTAAGAGGTTGGAGACCCTCTAGAGAGGGTCAGAAAGATGTCAGGATAGGAAGACCCGGAGCTCACCTTGTCGCAAGGACACACAAGTGTAGCAGCCACATTTGTACAACTAACCTTGAAAATGACCCAAAGACTGGCAGAACAAACCTTCTGTAGTTAATCATAGAGTGGAAGCCACATTAAAAGGGTAGGAGAGGCAGATACTAAAACCCCTGGTGAGACTAATCACCAATGGGACACTGCAAGCGTGGAGAAGCCAGAGGATCACTGCACTGCCAAGACCACTCCCCACATTAGATTTTGAAAGCCAGTGGTGCTTAGATTCATGAGCTTTTACAATCAGTGGTGATGGGACAGGCTGGGTGGCTCAGCAGTTTGGCGCCGCCTTTAGCCCAGGGCATGATCCTGGTGACCCGGATCAAGTCCCACGTCGGGCTCCTTGCATGGAGCCTGCTTCTCCCTCTGCCTGTGTCTCTGCCTCTCTCTCTGTGTCTCTCACGAATAAATAAATAAAATCTTAAAAAAAAAAAAAAAGAATCAGTGGAGATTAACTCTGGACATTTCAAAATCAGCAGGCTTAGCTCCAGGAAAGATGGAGGGCAACAGGAAACTGAGTCCTGACCCTTAGAGAGGCAGCATCATAACTCAGCTGAGATACAGCATAGAAGAAGCAGTTTGAAAATCACTTGAGTTATATGTGAAGGAGAGTTATTTACTCATATCAGGAAAGTGTTTTAGAGGGGCAGAGAATTCAGAAGACTTCACCAAAAACAAAAATACTGACAGGCAACATTTCTTTTTCCCCTTGTCTCAGCCAGATAGTGGGAGACTTGTGTGGACCAACAGGAACCCCCCTCCATCTGTTACTAGTACTGAGTACTCTTCCCATGTTCCTATGTGGATCTTCCCCATCCAACCTGCCTTGACACACCCTGAAAGCAGTCCAAATTGGGACCAGTACACTCCAAAGTGCCTCTTGCCAGAGGAAAGGGGAAGATAACCACACCCACCAGTGCAACCAGCTGTCCTAACAGCCTAGTTTCTTAGCTGGCCACTTAGGGAGAGTATGCTGACATTCAGTAACCCTGCAGCCCTGGAAAACAGACTGAATGCAGATTTCTGGTCTGATAATCAACTCTGCCCACTGATGAAAGCCTCTGAGGGAGACTTACAGGGAAAATACACAGCCATTTGAGGTAAATGCTTCTATAGCAGATGGACTGAGTGCACACAAGCAGCAGACTGCTGATATTGCCTACCTACAAGCTCATGGCAGCTTCAGACAGGCTCCTTAACAGTGCAGGAACCAAACTCTTCCCAATGCAACCATAGTAGGTTAACTGCTGAAAGTAAATGCAGTTTAGCCACAATTAAGTAGGCAGCCCACACAGGAGATACCATGGAAGTACCTGGTTCTGTGACCAGAAATCACAGCCCTCCAGAGCACCACAGGACTTCTTCCTCATAAGATGACTACTTTTATTTATTTTTCTTTTTTTCTTTTTCTTTTTTTCTTTTTCTTTTTTCTTTTTTCTTTTTTTTTTAATTTATTTTTATTGGTGTTCAATTTACTAACATACAGAATAACCCCCAGTGCCCGTCACCCATTCACTCCCACCCCCCGCCCTCCTCCCCTTCTACCACCCCTAGTTCGTTTCCCAGAGTTAGCAGTCTTTACGTTCTGTCTCCCTTTCTGATATTTCCCACACATTTCTTCTCCCTTCCCTTATATTCCCTTTCACTATTATTTATATTCCCCAAATGAATGAGAACATATAATGTTTGTCCTTCTCCGATTGACTTACTTCACTCAGCATAATGATAACTACTTTTAGACCAAGAGGTGTAGCTGATTTTTAATACATTGAAACAAATACAGAGAGTTAGTTAAAACAAAAATAGGAATATATCCCAAATTAAAAAAAAGACAAAATCATAGCAAAAGACACAAATGGAACAGAGATCAACAATATGCTTGATAAAGAATTCAAAGTAGTGCTCATAAAGATACTCACTGAACTTGAAAAAGAGTAGATGATCTCATTGAGACCTTCAACAAACTGATAGAAAATGTAATAAAGAAACAGAATTGAAGAACTCAGTGACAAAAAAATACACCAGAGGGAATCAACATCAGATTAGAGAACGCAGAAAAACTTCAGTGATCTGGAAGATAGGGTAATAGCAAGTAACCAAGTTGAACAGAAAAAACTATAAAAAATGAGAATAGGTTAAGGTAACTCAGTGATATCATAAATCATAACATCTGCATTACATAAATCCTTAAAGAAGAAGAGAGGGGGAGAGGGCAGAAGACTTATTTGAAAAATTAATAGCTGAAAACATTTCTAAGTTGGGGAAAGAAATAAACATACAGATCTAGACCTCACAGGGAGCCTTAAATAAGACTAACCAATGGAGGGCCACATCAAGATACATAATATTAAAATGCCAAAAAGTGATAAATAGAGTGTTAAAAAGCAGCAAAGAGAAAAAAGGGTAAATAGAAAAATCTCTATAAGGCGATGAGCTAATTTTTCAGCAGAAAATTTATGGGCCAGAAGAGAGTGGCATGATATATCCAAAGCATTGAAAAGTTTAAACAACAACAACAACAACAAAACCCAAATCCAAATACTCTACCTAGCAATTTTTCAGCAGAAAATTTATGGGCCAGAAGAGAGTGGCATGATATATCCAAAGCATTGAAAAGTTTAAACAACAACAACAACAACAACAAAACCCAAATCCAAATACTCTACCTAGCAAGACTATCCTTCAGAACATAAGGAGAAATAGAGTTTCCCAGAAAAACCAAAGTTTAAAAAGTTCATCACCACTAAACCACTCTTACAAGATATGTTACAGGGCATTATTTGAGTGAAAAGGCCATAACTACAAATGAGAAAATAATGCAAGAAAAAAACTTTGCTGGCAAATGCAAACATATAGTAAAGGTAGTAGATTAACCATTTATAAAACCAGTATGTAACCAGGTTAGTTACACAAAAGCAGCAAAATTAATTATATCTATAAATATCAGTCAAGAGATCACAAAATAAAAGGACGTAGACTAGGACATTATAGACATAAAATGTGGGATGGGGGAGTAAAACAATGCTTTTAGCATGTAAACTTAAGCAACCATCAAATTAATATAGGCTGCAATACACAAAGAATGTTATCTATGAACCTAATGGTAACAAATCAAAAATCTGTACTAGATACACAAAAAGAAAGAAATCAAATATAACATTAAAGAAAGCCATCAAGCCACAAACCAAGAGTAAGAGAAGAAAGGAACAAGGAAGAACTACAAAATAACCAGAAAACAATTTAAAAAAACAGCAATTGGTACATATCTCTCAATAATTATTTTAAACATAAATGGACTAACGCTTCAATTTAAAAAATAGGATGACTGAAAAAATTAAAAAACATGATCCATCTATAGGAGACTCACTTTATTTTTTTAATTTTTTTATGATAGTCACAGAGAGAGAGAGAGAGAGAGAGGCAGAGACATAGGCAGAGGGAGAAGCAGGCTCCATGCACCAGGAGCCTGACGTGGGATTCAATCCCGGGTCTCCAGGATCACGCCCTAGACCAAAGGCAGGCACCAAACCGCTGCACCACCCAGGGCTCCCAGGAGACTCATGCAGGTTGAAAGTAAATAGATGGGAAAATATTTACCATGCAGCTGGAAAAAATACTGGGATAGCAATACTTATATCAGGCAAAATAGACTTTAAACAAAGCCTGTAAAACAAAGAGGCAAAGAAAGGCACTACAGAATGATAAAGGGAGCAGTCCAAAAAGAGAATGGAACAATTGGAAATATCTATGCACCTAACATGGGAACACTTAAATACATAAAGTAGATATTAACAGACATAATGGGAGAAATTGGCAACCATACAATTATAGTAGAAGACTTTAACACCTCACCTACATCAATGTATAGATCATACAGAGAATATCAACAAGCTAACAGTAGTTTTCAATGACTCATTAGACTACATGGATCTAACAGATAGATACAGATCATTCTATTCCAAAACAGCAGAATACAATACATTCTTTAAATTGCACATGAAATAGATCATATTGAGCCACATAGATCCAGGATAGATCATGTTAGGCCACAAAACAAAACTCGATAAATTCAAGAAGATTGTGGTCAGAAAAGAAGCTTCATATGTTTTCAATGTTATAAGACTAGGTATCAACTACAAGAAAAGATCTGGAAAGAACACATACATAAAGGCTAAACAACATGCTACTAAACAACAATTGAGATCAATTGAGAAATCAAAGAGGAGATTAAAAAATACAAGGGCTAATTGAAGATGGAAACACAATGGTCTGAAATCTTTGGAATGCAATAAAATCAGTTGTAAGAGGGAAGTTTATATTAATTCAGGCCTACCTCAAAAAATAAGTAAATCTCAAGTAAGTAACCTAACCTTACACCTTATAGGAGCTATAAAAAAAGAACAAAGAATGCCATATATAGAAAACTCAGAGCTAACATACTCAATGTAAAAAAATTGAGAGCTTTTCTTCTAAGATCAGGAACAAGACAAAGATTTTTTTACTCAACACTTTTACTTAACATAGCACTGAAAGTCCTAACTATACCAATCAGAGAATGAAAAGAACTAAAAGACATTCAGATTGGTAGGGAAGAATAAAACTGTCAGTATTTGCAGATGACATGGTACCATATACAGTAAACCATAACAATTCCACCAAAAAACTATTAGAATTGATAAATGAATTCAGTAAAGGTGCAGGATATAAAGTTAATACAGAAATCTGTTGCATTTCCATACACTAAGAATGTAGTAGCAGAAAGAGAAATTAATAAAGCAAGCCCACTTATAATTGCAACAAAAAGAATAAAATACCTAGGATTAAAAACAGAGAAGAAACTGGTGGCTGCCAGAGGGGTGGCAGTTGGGAGGATGGGTATAGATTAAAGGGATTAAGAGGTACAAACTTCCTGTTATAAATTAAATGTCACAAAGATGAAAAATACAGCATAGGGAATATAATCAGTAAGATTGTAATAATACTGTTTGGTGACAGATGGTAACTACTCTTATTGTGGTAAGCACTGAATAATATCTAGAATTATTGAATCATTATGTTATATACCTGCAATTTATATAATACTGTATGTTAACTGTACTTCGGTAAAAAGGGAATACTAAGACTCTTTTTGGATCAGATATGCTTAGCCCATTGATAGCTGAAGTTTCAGCTGGAATAGAAAGGCAAAACATTCCTGTATCCCAAGACTCAAATAGTAACAAAGTAGAAACAGTCCACTGTTGGAGAAATTAGAAGTGCATTATTCTAAAGGAAACTATAACAAAAAGGAAACCTAAATCCAGACCAACTAATGACTAGATTAATTCAACTCACCTACAAATAGCCTAAAGAAGAAAAAGTAGGCTTATTTTTGTGTCAATATTATTTAAATAAGTCTCTACTTTTCATTACAATTTCTAGATTTTATTCCACAATTTGAAGCATAAAATGCCAGAGAGGGTAAAAAGAATCTATTATGAAGTGATAAACCAATCCACAGAACCATACCCAGAAATAGCTCAGATATTCAAATCATCACTTTATTTATTAGTTATAGAGAGATAGAGATAGTAAGCAGTGGGGAAGAGGCAGAGAATCTTAATCAGGCTACACTCTCTGCACAGAGTCCAATGTGGTACTTGATCTCACAACTCTGAGATAATGACCTGAGCGAAAATCAGGAGTTGTTCACTTAACTGACTAAGCCATCCGGGCACTCCCAAAGCATCACACACTCAAAACAAACAAACAAACAAACAAACAAACTATGATTAATATATTAAAAGGCACAGTAAGAAAAAAAGGACAATATGCATAAACAGATGGAGAATTTCATCATAGAAACTATAAAAAATAAGAGGAACTTAAAAAAATAAAAAGGGTATTAAAAATGAAATATTCCACTGACAGGTTTAGATGTAAAAAAGAACATGTTTCAGTGATCTTAAAAGTAGTTTAATAGAAATTATCCAAATTGAAAGACACTAAGAAAAAAAAAAAGACAGACAGCTAGATAGAGCATTCAAAATCAGTGGGATATTATCAATATTAGAAAGTAAAGAGACTAAGAACAGGCAAAAGAACTATTTTAAGAGATAAAGAGCTCAGCAGTTTTCAAAAATCAATGAAATAGATACATTAAGTCAAAAATAAAAGAAGGTCAATGAAATCCAAAAAGAGTAAACATAAAGGCAATCATACCTAGGCCTATAATAGTCAAACTGCTGATGACAGAAGATAAGATCTTAGATGCATACTGTGAATCAAGAACAAAGAATATAAACAGAAGTCTTGTGAGACATAATGCCAGCCAGAAGACAATGGCATGATGTCCTTAAAAATAGGAAAAGCAAATAATAAACCTGACAATCCAGAATTAAATACCAAGTGAAAATAGCTCTCAAAAGTGAGCAGAAATTAATATAATTTCAGATTAACAACATCTGAGACAATTACTAAGGGACCTGAATCATGTATAAAGAAAGTTCTACAGGTAGTAGCAGTAGGATATCAGATAGAAATCTAAGCACACACACATACACACACACAAATGAGTTAAAGAAATGGAAAAAGATGAGTATATTTGAAATACAATGTTTTTTATAATTAAACGGTATAAAAATGATATAAGAACATATTAACATGCACTATAGGGTTAGTAGCATATACATAAGTAAAATGCATTATAAGAACACCAGGAATGAGTGGGAGATATAAATCAAGGTATATCAGGTTTATTAATGTATAACATCTGAAGCTGCACTGTGATAAGCAAAAGTGAATTTTAGAAAATCTGTAGCAAGTATTAAAAGTAAAACAAAGAGGAGTACTTTATTTCTCCTTCTATTCTGAAAGATATTCTGGCTAGGTAAAGACAGAAAAAGAAAGTATAGGACAGAGATAAATATTTTAATTTAGCAATATCATTTTTTAATTAAACATAAACCTGTTAAACTTTCTCATTCAAAAGCAAGAATTACTAGACTTAGAAAAAAATATGCTACATAATTATATGCTGTCTACAAGAAACTCACTTTAAAGAGAAAAAAAAAAAACAGGTGAAATGTGAAGTGATGAAAAATATATACCATGCAAGAATTAATCATGAGAAAGTTCAAGTTAACTATGTTAACATGATAAAGTTTTGAACAATATAGGCAATGAAAGGCACATTACACAATGACAAAAGCAATCAATGAATTAAAAATAAGTGTCCTGAATATATGTGCACTTAGTGAGAGAGGTTCAAACCTATGAAACAAAAAGTGGTAAATGGAAAGTGGAAATAGGGACAGCTGTGTAGCTCAGAGGTTGAGCATCTGTTTTCAGCTCAGGGCGTGATCCCATAGTCCAGGGATCGAGTCCCATATCAGGTCCCCCCACATGGAGCCTTTATCTCCCTCTACTTCTATCTCTGCCTCCCTCTGTGTCTCTCATGAATAAATAAATAAAATCTTTTTTTTTTAAAGGGAAGTGGAAATCGACACTTCTACATATATAAGTGGAGAATTTAACACTTTTCTCTCAATAACTGATGTAACAGGCAGAAATCTGCAAGGATACAAAATACTTAAGCAACTTTCAAAGTACCATAACTGATATAGGCAATTATATAAAATATAAACAAAGGCAAGTTCTGCACAAATGCATATATAATAGTTACTATAATAGATCATATTCTTAGGCATAAGATACATCTAAATGCTATGTGATCAGATATGATGCAATGTATGTTCTCTGACTATAACAGAATTAAACTAGGAATTAGTAAGGAATGAGAATGTGGAAAATATCCAGATATGTGCAAATTAAACAACATAGTTTTAAAAAAAGATTTTATTTATTTGAGAGAGAGAGAGAGAGAGAATGCACAAGCATGGGGAGGAGAAGGAGCAGAGGGAGAAATAGACTCCCCACTGAGCAGGGAAACCAAGTGGAAGCTCTATCCCAGGACCCTGGGATTATGACCTGAGCAGAAGGCAGATGCTTAACTCAGCCACCCAGGCATCCCTGAGCAACAATTTTAAATAATCTATGAGACAAAAAGGAAATGGCAGGGGAAAACAGGAAAATAGTTTGAACTAAGCAAAAATAAAATGCATACATAAAATTATTTTGATTAAGCTAAAGGAATCCTTAGAAGGAAATTAATACCTTTAATGGCTTACATTAAAATTAAAGGCTTAAATTACTTGAGTTTTTATTTGAGGAAACTTTCATTTGAGGACATCAGAAAAAGAAAATGAAATTAAATGCTAAATAAGCAGAATAATAGAAATAGTATTAATAACAGTTGAAATTATTGATTTATAAAACCAAGGAATAGAGAAAATTAATTAAATAAATATTAATTCTTGGAAAAGATCAGGAAGATCGAAAACTGTCCATGCTGTCCATATATGAAAGAGAAACAGGCAAAAAGAAGAAAATAATTACCAGTGTTAGATAAAAGAACATATCACCTCAGCTTCTACAGTCATAAAAAAGGTAAGGAAATACTATCAGGTAATTTTTTTTTACCAATAAATTTGGTAATTTATAATGGATCAATTCCCTGAAAGACACAGAATTCATTCAAGAAAACAAACAAACATGACCATAACTTCCTTCTATCTATTCAAAAATTAAGGTCCCGGATAAAAACATTCCCACAACAAAATTTCCAGATTCATGCAGCTTCAATTTTGAATTCTACCAAATATTTAAGTATAAGTAATACCAATTTTCTAAATAATAGAAGAAAGAAACATGCTCCTACTTGTTTAATGAGGTCAGTATTATTGTTATGCCAAAAACAGACAAAAATTACCAAGACAGGAAACTAGGTAAAATATCTTCATGAAATAGATAAAATTCCTAAAAAAAAAAAAACTTTTAGCAAATCAAATCAATAAGGCATTTTTTTTTTCAAAACATATGTGAGTCATGCATTAGTATGCCAATACTAAAGAAGAAAGGGTACATAATCAATCTGGAGAGTCAAACAGGGTATGGAGTCCAAGTCCTGTACTTTTTTAATTTAAATATTAACTATAATCCTGACATTGTATGACCATGCAGTTTTTCTAAAACTCATGCTATCTTCATGATAATGATGAGTATGTTAGGATTATTGTGAGAATTAAATAAAACATGGTGTCCTGAACACACTGTCCAGAATATAGTAGGTGTATTTTTTTAAATCTATAATTAGACTATAAGCTTACTGAGGTTCTTTTTTTAATTCCCTATATGTTTTAGCACAGTACCTTCTACAACTAACAGTTCTATAGAACAATTGGTTAGCTGAAACAAATTTTTAAAAATTTTTAGAAAAGCAATTCTTAATTGCTTTTTAGTTCATATAGAAAATAATTTTTATACAAATGGAAAACAAGTCAGATTCCTGAACATATTAAACATAAACAGAAGGAAACAGAAGGAAATGGGAAAATAAATGATCAACTCAGGAACATAGGTACATTACCAGAAATTATTTTTTTTAAAGTAGGTGAAGGGAATACAAAATTAAATTTCATACTGGTTCCTTATTAAAATTAAGTAACATTTGTTATAGAATATTGTAAAGGAAAACACCAGACTGGTTATTGAGAAAACATTTGTTCTGAGCTAAAAAACAAAACAAAACAAAAACATGGAGGAAGTAATTATTAGAGAAGCTCCAAAACTTTGATTATATTTTCACTTTAATTATGTTTGAGTAACTTGCATTTATTTTGAAACGAAATAAGTAGGAACTATTTCATCCCTAAGGCTGGTGTTCGACATTCAGAATTACTGTCAGAGGTAAAACCAGCCACTCTTCATGCTGACTTCAATAGATTATCACATAATCCTTACAACTACTCAATAAAATACAGATTATCATCATTGATTTAGTGATTAGAAAACTGAAGTTCAGAGACATTTAGAAAATATGCCAAGCTCACATAGCAACACATGCCAGAGGCAGGACTCAAATTCAAGACTCCATAATCTGTGTTTTTTGTTGATACTGTTCTCCTGTAGTTGTCTGCAGTATTTAATTTGATTTAAAACCTTATGAAGTGCTCTCATAGCATTATCTTTAATGCCACAAAACTATTATGTATAGTTAGGCTTTTATTACTGCATGGATAACAAAAGTGAGGTCAAGAGAGATTGAGATTGGAGAGAGGCTGGGAAGATGGTAGAGTAGGAGAATCCTAAACTCACCTCATCCCACAGATACAACCAAGAAACACTGACATCACTATAAATAAGCCACAAAATGACCAGAAAACTGGCAGAACAAACTCCACAATGAAAGGCAGAGAAGAGGCTACATTGAAGAGGGTAGGAAGGGTGGAGACATGGAGTGAAACTAAGTGGACAGAGACCATCAGTACAAAGGAGAGACCTGTGAGCACAGAGAAGATAGAGAAACAGACTGTCATCACACCAGGGAGCCCGCATGGGGAGGGTGAATCCCTATAATATCTGGCTTTGACAACTAGAGGGGCTGAAACTTTTGAGTTCTTACATTAGTGAGACTTAAAGTCTGGAATTTTAAAAATCAATGGGGTCAGATCTGGTCAAGACTGAAGGGTAATAGGAGCAGAGTCCCCACCCTTAAGAAGATAGCACAACATAAAGCCCAGCAGCAGTTTAAAAACACCTAAGGGATACAGGAGGGAGAATTATTTGCCAATCTCAGAGTGTGTCCTGGAGAGGAAGAAATCTCTAGGGGACTCCTCTGGGAGCAAAGGAGCTGGCACAGGCCATTTCCCTTACCTACCCCTCAGCTTCAACACACAGCCACCTGTGGGAGACAGCTGGACAAAAATAGGGCATTCACTCCCTAAGTTGTTTACACCAAGTCCTGCCCACCAGGCATCTGTGGATCCATCCTTTCCAGTCATGTTTGCCCCAGTATAGGAGCTTCAGGTCCATCCCCCAGAAGACTAGCACAAATCCTGTCAACACCACATCTCCCAATCCACATATTTTGCAAGACCTTGTTTGCAGCAACAATGGCAGCAATCCCTCTCCCTCAGAAGACCTGCATGTACCTTATTAAAATTGCATGCCCCACTCCAATTGACCTGGTCCTGGTGGCAGCATATCCCCTCTCACCTGTGCAAAACTTTTGGGTACTGTACACTCTGACTGGAGCCCATTCACACTGGGGCCACAAACCTGGCAGTGTGCAAGCAGCTCTGACAGTGGCCAACATCAAAGTGACTCCTGCCCTGAGGAGAGGGGAAGATAACCACACACACCAGTCAGACTAGGCCCTAGCAGTGTGGGCTAGGGGCAGGAAGTTGGTCTGATTGCAGGCCCTGCCCACCAGCAGAAATACTTCTAAGAGGTCAACACAGGGAAAACACCCTGAAGCATGGTGCTACTGTGTCTCTGGAAAATACCTAGTCTGACCGAACTCAGCCCAAGGCAACCTGAGACTGGATCATTAACACCACAGGAACCAGATATTGCCCACAACTGTCAAAGAGAGCCCTTGCAAATGCCTGGACTGAAGGAAAAAAGTTACTCAGCTAAAATAGCAGGGAACACGTAACACCATAGGAGACATCTTAGAAATGTTCTGCTGAACAGGGGACATTATATGGCAAGGCATGATAGTTTCTCCTAAGGCCATTACATTCAGGAGACATAGCTGACTTGCCTAACATACAGAAACACACAGAGTCAGACAAAATGAGACAGAAGAATATGTCCCAAATAAAAAACAGGACAAAAACCACATTAAGAAATCTCAGGGAAATATATAAGTAAAATGCCTGATACAGAATTTAAAGTAATAATCATAAAGATACTCACTGCACTTGAGAAAAGAGTGGAGGACATCAGTGAGAGCTTTAACAAAGAGATTAAATAGAACCAGAGACGAAGAACATGATACATGGAGTTAAAATATGCTATATAGAATAAAGAGCAGACTATGGGAAGCAGAAGAACAAATTGGTGACCCAGAGGATAGAGTTATGGAAAGAGCAGGTGAGGGAAAAAACAAACAAACAAACAAACAAAACAAAAACAAAAACAAAAACAAAAAAACAAAATGAGAATAGACTTAGAGAACTCAGCATTATCAAGTGCAATAATACTTAGATTATACAGATCTTAGGAGAAAGAAAAGGGGACAGAGAATTTATTTGAAGGAATAGTTGAAAACTTCCCTAGGATAGGAAAGGAAACAGAAATCCAGATACAGGAGGCACAAAAATCCCCTAAAAATGAACCCAAGGAAATTCACATCAGGACATCAAAGTGGCAAAAAGTAGAAAGAAAGATATGACTTTAAAAGTAGTAAGAGGAAAGAAGGCAGTTACATACAAGGGAAACCCCGTAAGTCTATCAGTGTTTTTTCAGCAGAAATTTTGCTCTCCACAAGAGTGTCACAGGATGTATTCAATGTGCTGAAAGGAAAAAATCACAGCCAAGAATACCCTATACAGTAAGCCTATCATCATTCAGAATAGAAGACATAAAAGTTTCCCAAACAAAAGTTAAAGGAATTCATGACCACTAAACCAGCCCTATAACAAATATTAAAAGAGACTTCTGGGAACACTACTCCTTCTGAGTAGAAAAGAGAGAACATAAGAAAAAAATTAGGGAAAGAAGGAAGCACAGCAGCAATAAAAATAAGGATATCTCTAAAAATCAGTCAAGGGACTCACAAAACAAAGGGACATAAAGTATGACACCATATACCCAAAACATGGGGGAAGTAAAGAATGAGTTCAAACTTAAGTGACCATTGATTTAATATAGACTGCTATATGTAAAAGCTGTTATATACAAACCCAATGGTAACCACAAATTGAAAACCAGTAAGAGATAGGCAAAAATAAAGGAAGGAGTCCAAGTATATCACTAGAGAAATCAGAAAACCACAAGAGAAAGAGCAAGGGAATAAAGGATCAAAGATCAGAGGAGAAATACAAAAACAACCATAAAACAAGTAACAAAATGACAATGAATACATAATTATTAAGTTACTTAGAATGTAAAGGGACTAAACACTCCAAGCAAAAATCACAGGGCAACATAATGGATAAAGAAACAAGACCTATCTATATGCTGCCTACAAAAGACTCATTTTAGACCTAAAGACACATGCAGATAGAAAGTGAAGGGGTAGAAAAAAACTTTATCATGCAAACTGATGTGAAAACAAAGCCGGGGAAGCGAAACTTATATCAGATCAAATAGATTTTAAAACAAAGACTATAATGACAAGAGACATAATATGACCATAAAGGGGACAATACAACAGAAAGATATAATAATTATAAATATTATCCATCCAATGTGGGAGCATCCAAATAATTAGTTAATAACAAGCATAAAGGAAATTATTGATAGTAGCACAGTAATAGAAGGAGACTCTAACATACCCCTTACATCAATTATTAGACCATCCAAACAGAGAATTAACAGTGGCTTTTATTACACACTAGACTAGATTTATTTATTTAATTTATTTATTTATCTTAAAGATTTTACTTATTTATTCATGAGAGACACACAGAGAGAGGCAGAGACATAGAAGGCAGAGGGAGAAGCAGACTACTTGATGGGATCCTGATTCGGAACTTCATCCCTCCACCTACCTCCCCTCTATCATTTTGTTTCCTATGGTTAAGAGCCTCTTATGCTTTGCCTCCCTCTATTTTTTTTTATTTTTCTTTCCCTTCCCCCATGTTCATCTGTTCTGTTTCTTAAATTCTACATATGAGTAGAATATGGTATTTGTCTTTCTCTGACTTATGCTTAGCATAATACCCTCTTGTTCCATCCACATTGTTGCAAATGGCAAGATGGCTGAGTAATAGTCTATTGTGCACACACGCACATGTTTGTGTGTGTGTGCAAGCATATGTGTGTGTGCATATTTTATCTTATTTATCCACTCATCTGTTGATGAATATTTGGATTCTTTCCATATCTTGGCTATTGTGGACATTGTTGCTCTAAGCACTGGGGTGCATGAGCTGCTTCAAATCACTATTTTTGTATCCTTTGGATAAATATCTAGAATTGAAATTGCTGGGTTGGTTGTGGTGTAGTTCTATTTTTAACTTTTTTAAATTTTATTTATTTATTTATGATAGTCACAGAGAGAGAGAGAGAGAAAGAGAGAGAGGCAGAGACATAGGCAGAAAGAGAAGCAGGTTCCATGCACCGGGAGCCCGACGTGGGACTCGATCCCGGGTCTCCAGGATCTCGCCCTGGGCCAAAGGCAGGCGCTAAACCGCTGCGCCACCCAGGGATCCCTATTTTTAACTTTTTGAGGAGTCCCCATATTGTTTTCCAGAGTGGCTGTACCAGTTTGCATTCTGACCAACAGTGTAGGAGGGTTCCCCTTTCTCCACATCCTCACCAATATCTGTTGCTTCCTGAGTTATTGATTTTAACCATTCTGACTGATATGAGGTGTTATTTCATTGTGGTTTTGATTTGTATTTCCCTGTGACAAATGGTGTGGAGCATTTTTTCATGTGTTTGTTGACCATTTGTATCATTTGGAGAAATGTCTGTTCATGTCTTCTGCCCACTGCTTGACTAGATTTTTGGGTTTCTGAGTGTTGAGTTTGATAAGTTCTTTATAGACTGGATACTAGCCCTTTATCTGATATGTCATTTGCAAATATCTTCTCTCCTTCTGTAGTTGCCTTTTAGTTTTGTTGATTGTTTCCTTTGCTGTGCAAATACTTTTTATCCTGATGAAGTCCCAATAGTTTTTGCTCTTGTTTCCCTTGCCTCCAGAGACATGTTTAGCAAGAAGTTGCTGCAGCCAAAGTCAAAGCGGTTGCTGCCTGTATTCTACTTTAAAATTTTGATGGTTTTCTGTCTCACAATTAGATCTTTCACCCATTTTGAGTTTTTGTTTATCGTGTATCTTTTCTAACCAGAATGCTATAAAAGGAGAAATGAAGCAGAAGAAAAAATCTGGAAAGAGCACAAATACATGTGCTATTAAACAGTGAATGGTCAACCAAGAATTCAAAGAAGAAATAAAAAATTACGTGGAGACAAATGAAAATGAAAATGCAATGGTCCACAATTTTTGTGATGCAGCAAAAGCTGTTATAATAGGGAAGTTTATAGTAATATAGGCCTACCTCAAGAAGAATAATATAAAGTAATCTAACCTTATGATTAAAGGTGCTAAAAAAAAAAAAAGAACAAACCAAATCCCAAACCAGCAGAAGGAAGGAAATAGTAAAGATTATAGTAGCAATGAAACCATAAGACGGTTCTTTGAAAAGATATAAAAAAATATATCTCTAACCAGACTCCAAGATAGAAAGAGACAGAGAGGACTCAGACACAATCAGAAATAAAAGAGGAAAAATAACAACCAATGCCACAGAAATACAAAGGAATGTAAGAGAATATTATGAAAAATTATATGCCAATGAAATGGATAACCTAGAAGAAATCAATTAATTCCTAGAAACACATAATCAAAATGGTATGGTACTGGCACAAAAAAAGACACATTAAACAATAGAGCAGAATAGAAAACCCAGAAATAAACCCAAAATTATAAGGTCAATTAATCTTCCACAAAGGAGGCAAGCAAAATTAGTGGAGAAAAGACAATCTCTTCAATAAATGGTGTTGGGAAAACTATACAGCTACATGCAAAAGTGTGAAAATAGATTACTTTATCACAAAATACACAAAAATGAATTCTAAATGGATTAAGGACCTAAATGTGAAACCTGAAACCATAAAACTCCTAGAAAAGAGCACAGACAGTAATTTCTCTGATATTGGCCATAGCAACATTTTTCTAGGTATGTCTCCTGAGGCAAGGGAAATGAAAGCAAAAATAAACTATTTGGACTATATCTAAATAAAAAGATTCTGGACATTAAAGGAAACAATCAACAAAATTAAAAGACAACCTACTGAGTGGGAGAATACATTTTCAAATGTTACATCTGGTAAAGAGTTATATATATCCAAAATATATAAAGAACGTATAAAACTCAATACATGAATAATCAAAAAAACAAATAATCCAGTTAAAAAAATGGGCAGGAGACATGAACAGACATTTCTCCAAAGAAATTGGAGATTTCTTCAACATACAGATTGCCAACAGACCGCATAAAAAGATGCTCAACATTACTCATCATCAAGGAAATGCAAACCAAAAAACCACAATGAGATATCACCTCACACCTCTTAGATTGGCTAAACTAGAACACTCAGGAAACAACAAGGATTGGTAAAGATGTGGAGAAAAAGGAACATTCGTGCACTGTTGATGGGAATGCAGTCTAGGGAAGCCACTATGGAATACAGTATGGAAGTTCCTCAAAAAATTAAAAATAAAACTACTCTATGTAATTGGACTTCTGGCTATTTAGCCAAATAATATGAAAACTCTATTTCAAAGGGATACAAACACTTCTGTTTATTACAGTATCATTTTCTTTTTTTTTTTTTTTATTGGTGTTCATTTTCAATAGCAAAATTATGGAAGTAATTCAAGTATCTATTGATAGATGAACGGATAAAGAAGTGATGTGTATGTGTGTGTGTATAGCTATCTATCCATCTATATACACAAACGATGGAATATTATTCAGCCATAAATAGAATAGAATCTTGCCATTTGCAACAACATGGATGAATCTAGAAAGCATAAGGCCATGAACAATAAGCCAGTCAGAGAAAGTCAAATACCATATGATTTCACTTGTATGTGTAATTTTAGAAACAAAACAAATGAAAAATCCAAACCAAACCAAACCCAAACAAAACCAGACTGGTAACTATAGAGAAAAAAAAAACAAATACGTGGCTACCAGAGGGAAGGCAGGTTGTGGGATGGGTGAAATAGGTGGCAGGAATTAAGAGTACACTTATCCTGATGAGCACAGAGTAATATGTGGAATTGTTCAATCACTGTATCGTACACCTAAACTAATATAATACTACATGTTAACTACACTGGGATTAAAACCAAAAATAAAGTAAGAGATTGATGCTTCTAAGCGACACTCAGTTGGAGAAGTACAAATCAGACTCAGTTTCTAGCTCTTTGACTTCAGCCTGAATAATGACAGAATTGCAGTTGAGAATCTCTCCCTTCCCAAATGCCTTTTATTTGTGAATCACCATAATTTCCTAGTGTCGGATCTTTTATTCTGTTTCTTCTTGGATTTTTTTTTTTTTTTTTTTTGCTGTAGTTGTCTAGGCAATAGCTATGGAAAGATGGTGCAAGTTCAGTGCAATGTAGAAGAAAACTTTAGAGTGAGAGAATGGAAATGACCAAGCCCAGATATCCCTTCATCTCTACTCCAGACAATGCTCTGGAGTTATTTTATTAAGTCTGATTCTACACTTAATAAAGGGAAATGAGATTATGAGAATGCACTAAAATAATTATTAGGAATGCCAAACACAAATAGAAAACAGTATTAGCAACGTTTATACTGAGGACAAGGATTATGAGTCTCTGCTTGATGGGAAATTAAAAGAAATAGAAGTTACATATTGATATAGTAAATTACGTCTATATCAATATATTAACATATTGCTATGATTTCATGTCTCTTAAGTGTTTTATTTCTTATAAAATCTTTGAAAAGTGTTTTATGATAAACAATAACTATGAAATCATAGTAGTATTGAAGACTATCTTAATTTCTACCTATCTAGTAAGTCTTCTTATTAAAACGTCACTACCTGAAACTTTAACAGTTTGTTAATCCGGGAAAAGACTAATTCATAGGATGCTGGAGAAGCAGCTATGGCCTTTTCAAAGCCCCAAATCCTTTAAACCTCTTTCCTCCTTCATTTCAGAAACATGAACAGCAAGACACAAATCTCATAGCCAGATTTTTGTAGGGTATTTTTTTCTTGCACAATTTGAGTAACGTATTTCTTACAACAGTCTTTACAATAAGCAAATGCTTGTGGAAAAGTCAAGTGTTAAGGAAGCCATGCAAATTAACCATCTGGAGAGAACAGCATTGTCTTGCCTAATATTGAGCTCAACAGATTTATAGGCTTATAAAATATCTTCATCTTTTAGCCTTTGCAATATTTTGGGATATATGACCAATTATTATGATTCATCAAATATAAATTAACCTTGAGATGTGGGAAAAATAGTTGAAAAAGACTTCCTGTTTCCGTTTAAGTATCAAGACAGTTATTTTGGACTAAAATAATAGGCAATGCCTAAAAATATATTTGAGAAAAATATTTTATTTATACTCAATGCATTTTTTTAAAGCAATGCCTAAAACCCACTGTCAGGATTCCATTTGGTTGTGTGAACAAACATATTTAAGAGCTTTGCTGATAGTAATTGTGAGGAGGTTAGACATAACATAAACAAATGAATATTTGAACTTGATGGACAGGGAGCTCATGCATACAAAGAGGCCAAAGAGATCCTGTCATTTGGAGAAATCATGGCATTCTTCCTCCCATGGTTTACTGGAAACCAGTCTATGTACTTGTCTGAGGATGTTACACCAAAAGTTAAAAAGGAAAGGACAAAGGGAATAAATTGATGCCCCATCATTTGTTCACAAATATTTGAGATGTTTATTCTGATATTCATGACCTTGCATGTTCTACCTCTATATTTAATGTTTCGACTTGTGCAGCAACAATTCCTATTCATTTATCTTTTACTCTAGTCCTGACACTCACCATTGCTCCATACCATATACCATATATCCTTTCCTTCCCAGGTGCCTTTGCTCACAGGTTTACCTTTTTCTTATCTATCCCTTTGGCCAACAACCAATCTGTATTCAATATTTAGTTAGTTTCAAATTTTTATTTAAATTCTAATTAGTTAACACATAGTATAATATCAGTTTCAGGAGTAAAATTTAGTAATTCATTACTTACTATAACACCCAGTGCTCATCACAAGAGCCCTCCTTAATGCTCATCACTAATTTAGCCCATCCCCCACCTATCTCCCCTCCAGCAACCCTCAGTTTGTTCTCTGTCATTGAGTCTCTTATAGTTTGCTTCCCTTTTAATCCTCCTTCTATGTTCATTTGTTCTGTTTCTTAAACTCCTCATATGGGTGAAATAATATGGTATTTTTCTTTCTCTGATTTGTTTAGTATAATATATTCTAGGTCCATCCACTTTGTTGCAAATGGAGAGATTTCATTCTATATTTAAATTTAAAATTTATTGAAGTATGATTTACAAATAAGAAAATACACTCATTTAAAGTGTACAGTTCAATGAATTTTGGCAAATTATCCTTATTTTCAAATATAGAACATATTTGCTAAATTTTACACATAATTCTTACAATCAAATCTTTTAAACCCATACCTCTTCACACAAACTCTGTACCCGAGGCAAAAACTAATCTGCTTTCTGACATTATGAATTGTTTTCTGGAGTTCCTTATAAGTGAATTTTTGTAGGACATACTCTTTTATATCTGACATCTAGTGTTTAGCATCATTTTTTTTTTGAGATTGATTCATGTGGCTACATGTATTAGTACTACATTCCTATTCATTCCTATTACTCCATTCCTATTATTTATCCCATTGTATAAATAGCACTAAACTTTATCTATTATTGGGAATTTGCTTGTTTCCACTTTTTGAATATTCTGATTTTAAGTTTTATGAGTATCATGTACAAGCTCTTACGTGCACAAATGCCTTTTATCTCTCTTTAGCCAAGGCCTGGGAGTAGGATTGATGAGTCCTATGGTAAGTGTATCTGTAGACTTTGGAGATATTGCAAAAATTGTTTCCCCAAGCGGTTGTACTACTTAATCCTATTAGAAATGTAGATTTTCAGTTACTACACATATTCACCTCTTGATATAACCTGTCTTTCTTATTTTAACTATACTAATGGATATCTAGTAGTACGAGATTGTGGCTTTCATGTACATTTTCCCAATGACTAATAATGCCAAGCATTTTTAAAATGTTTTTTTTTAATAAAGATTTTATTTATTTATTCATGAGAGACACAGAAAGAGGGAGAGACATAGGGAGAGGGAGAACCAAGATACCCACAGGGAGCCCAATTCTGGACTCCATCCCCATACCTGGCATCACACCCTAAGCCAAAGGCAGACACCCAACCACTGAGCCACTCAGGCATGCCTTCATGTGTTTCTTAAAGCAATTTGTATATCATTATGTTTAGTAAAGTTTCTGTTCAAATCATTTATAAATTTTTCTTGAATTGTTTGTATTTTGACTTTGTTTCTTCTTATGGATTCTCTGGCACTGGGTCATCTAGGAATAAAGAGTTTCTCTGCTTCTTTCTACCTACAAGCCTTGTGTATTTTCTCTTTTATTATTTTACTGGCTAGAGAAGTATTAAGAGCAGATAGACTTGACTTTCCCTTTATCTTGGGTGAAAACATTTGGTGTTTCAACATTAAGCATATTAGCTAGTTTGCCACAAATTATTGTTTTGTGTTTATTTTTTATCATCACTAGGCTGTTTTATTTTGACAAAACATTTTCTGCATATACTGAATAATTTTAAGGTTTTTAAAAGCATATTAATACTTTGAATTACACTAATTGTACTGCTAAACTAACTGAATTCCTTGGAATTGCACATTTGTTAAAAATCTTTTAGTTGTACACTTGGTAATGAAATATTTTTTTCATACATTGCTGGATTCAATTTGCTAAAATTTTGCTAAGAATTTTGTTTTTATGCTCATAAAGGATATTGAACTGTGTTTTATTTTTTTCTAAATATTTTTTTCTTTCTTTATTTATTTATGATAGTCACAGAGAGAGAGAGAGAGAGAGAGAGAGGCAGAGACACAGGCAGAGGGAGAAGCAGGCTCCATGCACCGGGAGCCTGACGTGGGATTCGATCCCGGGTCTCCAGGATCGCGCCCTGGGCCAAAGGCAGGCGCCAAACCGCTGCGCCACCCAGGGATCCCTGAACTGTGTTTTAAAATTTATTTTTCCAGCTTTATTAAAGTATATTTGACGTAAAGTTGTAAGATATTTAGAATATACACATGATTAATTGATATACATGGTGAGAGAATCTCCCAATCAAATGGATTAACACATCCATCACTTCACATATTTTTTTTAAACTAAGTCAGCTGGTACAGACATGGTTACCAATCATGGTAACTTTAGCTCATGAAATTTGTTGAGAAATAGTTCCTCCTATCCTAGTTTTTTGGTGAGCATGCATAGAATAGATATTTCTTTTTTGATAGCATTAAACATTGGATCCATATAGGTCTGGACTTTTCTTTGTTCAAGGTGTTATACTACAAGTTTAATTAGCTTAAAAACACTAACAGTTTCTAAGTGCTGACAGTTTATTCATAGTAATTTGTTCCCAATGATCTCCTATTATGCCTTTAACATACTAGGATGTGTAGGATCTTTTTTTCTGAACTCTGGGAGATTTTCCTGATATTTCATTTTTTAAAAAGATTTTATTTATTTATTCATGATAAACACAGAGACAGAGGCAGAGGCAGAGGGAGAAGAAGTAGGCTCCATGCAGGGAGCCCAATGTGTAACTTGATCCCAGGATTGCAGGATCAGGCCCTGAGCTGAAGGCAGACACTCAACCGCTGAACCACCCAGGCATCCCTTTTTTCCTGATATTTCAAAAATAATATTTTGTGTAAATGCACTTTCCTTTTTTCTTTTTATTTTACTAATATCTGTTCATGTAAAAATTATTAACCCTTTCCTTCTACTCAGAGTTTGATTTTTAAAATCATTTTTAAGGTGGAGGTTTAGATTATTATTTTAAAGTTTGTTTTCCATGTAATGCTAAATATTTTTCTAGGCCCTAATTAAAATGCTTTCTTCAAAGCTGGCATTTAGTTCAATATATTTTCCTATTTTTATTCTAATTTCTCCTTTGACCCATGATCTATATAAAACAGTGAGACCAAAACAAATGTTGTTTGGAACTCTGAGTAATAAATGGGATAGAAAATAAAGGAAAGTAGGCTTGAATTAGCCTACTTATATCAGCAATGACACTTCTTTAGGAAACTGCATTACTAACTCCTGATCAAAGTTACTAATTTTACTCGATGTAAATTTTACATATATTTGTATCAGGATTTTTCACCAGGTATTGGTATAGTAAGATAAGTAAGATAGAATCCTTTTTTTGAAAGCAATTTTAGTCTAATAGGGTAAAAATGGCAAATATATGGAATAGTTGTGTACAATAAAAATATTTTAACATTTAACTTTATAGTAATGATATTAATAAAAGTTTAATAACACATCTTATTTAGCCCTACATATCTAAATATCATTTCTATATATATAATTAATATAAAATTAAGATTTTTGTCACTAAGTCTTCAAAAAGTTGAGAAGTATTTGATATTTCCAGTATATCCAAATTCAGACTAGTCACATCTTAAGTGCTCAATAGTCACAAATGTTATCTATTGTATCAAGTACAATATTCTTGAAATATAAAAGTACTAATTTTAGTTTTTACAGGAATGTATCGCGATTGGACAAATTTCATGTCAAAGAAATTAAGTAACTGGCCCATGATCTTTCAGCAAATGACAGATGTGGTTTAAACCAAAAAAATTTAACTCCAAACCTTATGTTATTTTTATGACCCTTGATACATCTACAGTTTCTAGTTTCCTTGCCTCTTATGAATTCACTTTTTAAAATCAATTGAAATCATGTAATCAAAATTGATGTGCTTTAGAACTACTGGGCAGAGGGTTGCAGGAAAGAACTTATCTCACTGATGTGAATACAGGGTAAGGACAGGAAAGTAATGATGTTTCTCTTGACATGGTAAGGGAATCAAGTCCTTATTGTTTCAATTTTCTTCATATCTCAAGTATAAAAGTACATTGCAAGGGTATAATACTGTTTTCTGGCTGTTCTAATCCGGAATCTATTTTACTGCATAGGATTTTAAAAATAATTGGGAAAATTCTGTTTGGGCAAGTAGGATAATAAACTGGTTGTACTTGGTTAAAATCATTAAGATGAGCTTGCCTTTATATAATTGGATAAAAATTTTTCTTATTGACCAAGAAGCTCAGAGTAGTTTATGGATTTAAGGGCCTTAGACTTCAAGACATTGCTAGGATGGTCTAGACTTATTTTTAAGGTACTAGAGCTATGTCATATTTTCAGGATAAACGTTATAGCCCAAGAAAGAAGTTTTTACATACTATGGGTCTCACATCTGCAAAATCTCATGCTAAAAGAAAAAAAACTGACTTACAGGGTAAATTTAGATTCATTAATCCAGTTATCGATACACATAGTTGCCTCGTGAAGAATATGGTTGGAACCGTGCAGGTCCGCATATGCAGATTTTTTTTCAATAAATACAGGTCAGTACTATAGATATATTTTCTCTTCCTTATAATTTTCCTAATGTTTTATTTTCTCTAGCTTATTTTATCACAAGAATACAGTATATAATACATATAACATACAAATTACGTATTAATCAATTCTTTATATCGTTGGTAAGGCTACTAGGTCAATAGTAGGAAATTAGTAGATTGGTTTTTCAGGAGTTAAAAATTATAAGCAGATGAGGAGGGAGTCAATGTTCCTAACCCCCTATAACTGTTCAAGATTTAAGTGTGTATATGTTTATTTTTTTATTTTTATTTTTTAAAGATTTTTATTTATTTATTCATGAGAGACACACACAGAGAGAAAGAGAGAGGCAGAGACACCGGCAGAGGGAGAAGCAGGCTCCATGCAGGGAGCCCGACGTGGGACTCGATTCCAGGTCCAGGATCAGGCCCTGGGCTGAAGGCGGCACTAAACCGCTGAGCCACCCGGGCTGCCCTTGTGTATAAGTTTATTAAGCATGACTGACTTGGGTGCTAGAATTGCTTACTGAAAACACAACAGTTCTGATTTCTAACACTGCCTCTGTTTAAATGTCTGATTTTGACAAATCTCTTAACTTCTCAGGGCACTCTTCAGTCTACAGCCTGAAAACTATGTGCCTATGGCTCATGTTTCAATGAGCATTTGGGGAATAAAACATGTTTCTACTGTAGTCTAATCAGACATATGGGCACAAATAATTGATTCCTCAAAAAACTCCCCTGAGGGGTTTGTTTCTGAGATTTCTGTTTTCTAGCCCTTAGATCTTGCCACACTCTTAAACTATGTGATTTTGGCACGTTTAAAAATCTTTATTGAAAAATATTTTGGGGATCCCTGGGTGCCTTCAGCAGTTTAGCGCCTGCCTTCAGCCCAGGATGTGATCCTGGAGACCCGGGATTGAGTCCCACATCGGGCTCCCTGCATGGAGCCTGCTTCTCCCTCTACCTGTGTCTCTGCCTCTCTTTCTCTCTCTGTGTCTCTCATGAATAAATAAATAAAACATTTTTTAAAAAAGAAAAAAATATTTTAAAACAGCTAAATAAATAGACTGGAAAGCCATATTCCTGGAAGGAAAGATTCAGTAGCTTATATATATATATATATATATATGTGCAGACATATAGCTTTATAGATCTAGATTTATAGACATCTGTATATGTATATAAATGATAATTTCATTGACCTATAGTTTGAATTAAATTCCAATTAAAATTTCAGAATTTTTTTTTGCTGGCTTTATATTTTTTTAACATAAATTGTTCATAGAACATTTTGTTCTGAGAATTTTGCTCATATAATAAATTTGTTTTGAACTGGTCAGCATTGTGAGATTTGACTGGTTCGTTTTACCTCTAGGTTAGAATAAGAATTTTGGAGAAAAATCCTGTGTGAATGGTATCCACTAGTCCTGCTTCCTAAGATACTAGGTAAGGCAGCTGACTAGGAACATCAATTGATCTATTGCAGTTGGTTTACCTCACTTTTGCTATGCAGTTTCTAAGCCAGTTTAAATTTGCTAAGAAAACCAAGTTGTATGCTAGAGAGTATAGGTTTAAGGACCAGTCATTTACATCTCATTTTGAGAACTAAAGGGTTTTGCTAAACTTTAATGTTGAACTTCAGGGGGCCCTGGGTGGCTCAGTTGGTTAAGCATCTGCCTTCAGCTCAGGTCATGGTCCCAAGGTCTTGGGATTGAGCCCCAACATCCTGGGATTGAACCCCAAGTCCCAAGGTCCTGGGATTGAGCCTCAGGTCATGGTCCCAAGGTCCTGGGATTGAGTCCCAAGTCCCTGCCAGTAGGGAACCTGCTTCTCCCTTTCTATCTGCTCCTCCTCCCCCTACTTGTACTATTCTCATGCTCTCTCTCCGTCTCCAATAAATAAAATCTTAAAAAAAAAACCCTCTGAACTTCAGCATATAAAATCCATCAAAAAATAGTTCAAGAGAAGACAGACATGTTGAAAACGGAGTCTTAGTAAAAATACTGAGAGAAAATCTATGCAGAAAGCAGGCATAATTTTACAAGTATTAAAGCAGCACATGACTGGGTTCAGAATGCTGTTGTTTGAGGCCATGAAACAGTTACCTGTGCTTGGGCAAATGTAGGTGAAATGAGGTGCAGAATGTGCTTTGCAAGAAGTAATACCTAAGAAGAATAATAAAGATGTGAACATTGAAATGGAGACGAATAAGGAAGGTGAATCTTATCAGAGCTGCTGATTATAGATACAGGTCATGAAACTGCAAAATGGCTTTTACAGGTAGCACCAAAGGCAATTTCACATGGCAGTATTCATTCAGATACATCCAGAATCATCCAAGCTTTTATTTCTATGGTAAAGATAGTCTCTCTGGTAGTACAAAAGTATGGTTGGAAATGACTGAATTTGCTAATTTGGTGAGTTGCCAATCCCGTCACAAGTGAAGCACCTGTTCTTCTGGGGAGGTTGGGAGCTTCTTTGGAAGACTGACGGTGGTAATCCTGGGAGTTTTATGAGTGGGTGTGACCATGATATCTCCTGATATGGTGACCAAATACTGAGTTTGTTTGCCATGGAGATGAACCAAGGGAGAGAAAGCTACTTAATTAAAGCTGTCCTTCGTAGTCCTGCTTCCCAATCAATCATTCCTTCCTTCCTACCTACCTACCCGCCTCACTACCTCAAAAAACAAACAAAATCAAACAAAACAAAAACCAAAAAATCCCAAATGAAAAGAAACAAAACACACAAAGCACCAAACTATCTCCTCTGTATTAGTCATTGTTCTTGGACAACAGTGGACAAACTCCATCTTATGAAGCTTATATTTGAATCAGGGCAGAAATTACACTTAAAAATAGATAAAATTCATACATATGTAAGTTAGTAATAAGTAAAATTTTAAAAGAGGCAAGGGTAAAGTGTGGTAGACAGCTATTCCCAAAACAGTCATCAAGGAAGGAGTCTCTCTCTAGTAGAGTGACATTTGACACCTGAATGAAGTAAGGAGAGAGACATCTTACCTGAGGGAAGAAAGCATGAAGCAGAGAGAAATTGCATACATGACTTTGTTTATACTATTATCTTAATATCTATGCCAAGAATGTTCTTGTTTCTTCCCTGCTTACCAGTATATCTTTCAAATCTGTAATTAAATATTGTTTCTTCTTTGGAATTTTTCCTAATTTCAACCAATCGATAATAGCTGTCACTTGCCAGACTGTACTACAGCCTTTTATTAATATGCTTGAATAGCATTTACTTAATCACCAAATAATAAAGTATGTGCTAGAGGTTGGGGTGTGAAGAATAGGGGTTCTTGCCCTCCCAAAGCTGGTGAAATCACACTCCCCTCAAAGAACTTAAGCTGAATTTTACTTTTCTATAATCTGTTCCTCCTCTTTTATGAGACTGTAAGCAACTCAAGGAAAGAGACTGGAACTAACTCATGTTAGTATTGCCATATAATTTTAGCAAGCCATGTATTGCAAAATAGAGCTTAGTCTAAAAGATACTGATATCAATAGAGAATAACACTAATATTCATCCAGTAGTATTAAGAAGTTGCATGTTAGGGGTGGGGGGATCTGGGTAGCTCATTGGTGAAGCTTCTGGCTCTTGATTTCATCTCAGGTCATGCTCTCAGCATCAGGAGATTGAGCCCTGAGTCAGGTTCCATGTTGGGTGTGGAGCCTGCTTAAGGTTCTCTCTCTTCTTCTCCTTTTGCCCCCTTGACCTACTCCCATGAGCTTTCTAAAAAAAAGAATATGCACGTCAAGGTATAGTTTTAGCTGTGGCTCTAATTGGAAAGTGGTTCTTCCTGATAACAGAAATAAAGTTATTTCCTTTATAGTGAAGAAGATAAACTACAGAGCAGAAATTTAACACTGGTACAACTGAGATTCTATATAAAAGACATAAGGTTTAGCATGTAGGAAGCATTTTGAAGAGAATATTGAGGGGATCAAAGCTGCTATGGAAATCAGTTGAAAAAGTCTGTTTCTAGGGATCCCTGGGTGGTGCAGCGGTTTAGCGCCTGCCTTTGGCCCAGGGTGCGATCCTGGAGACCCGGGATCGAGTCCCACGTCGGGCTCCCGGTGCATGGAGCCTGCTGCTCCCTCTGCCTGTGTCTCTGCCTCTCTCTCTCTCTCTCTCTCTGTGACTATCATAAATAAATAAAAATTTTAAAAAAGTCTGTTTCTAAAATCAGCTTTGAAGAAACTACAAGAGTGTAGACCAAGAATACAAACAGAAGGAGCCAAATCCAGAGCAGGGGACTGTAGAACAAGCTTTAAGAAAAAGATCAGCAGCAAGATTGGAGCTTTTTCCTTTGTAGGCTTCATTCATTGCACAACAGGGAACAATGTTAACACACAACACTATTCGAATGGGGAATTCTGGGGTTGTGTGATGTGGCTGTTACTACTCTTTTTTTTTTTTCTAAAGATTTTATTTATTTATTCATAGAGACACACACACACACACACACAGTGAGAGAGAGAGAGAGGCAGAGACACAGAGGCAGAGGGAGAAGCAGGCACCATGCAGAGAGTCTGAAGTTGGACTTGATCCAGGGTCTCCAGGATCACGCCTGGATTGCAGGCAGCGCTAAACTGCTGTGCCACTGGGGCTGCCCTGTTACTACTCTTTTTTACCCCAGCACAATCCCAAAGCCTCAAAATCCAGAGCAGAATGTGATTTCTTTCATTGTCACCCAGGCTACAAATTTTCCCCACTGCTTTTGTCAGAACATTTTGTCATTAGTATTGGAATTCTATTTTTTATTCAAATTCATTTTCAAATCTGATGTCTTGTATTTTCTATGTGATTATTGTCAATGTATATAAATAATGTTTCCATTTTTACTAAATATCACATTAAAGATGGCTTATCCTATTGTCATAAATTGCTAGAGAAAACACTTCCTTGTTTCTATGGAGAAGCTTTGGGGGCTAAAAAAAAGGGGGAAAAATGTGGCATGTTGTTATTTCAACAAAGCTTATTTCAGCCTAGTGAGCTTCATATTATAGGCATTCAATACAGATCATCAACTTATGAGGCTTCAATTTACAATTTTTGACTTTCCATTGGTGCAGAAGTGATACACATTCAAGAAGGCTGGTTAGGCCTTTCAGGGAATATGGCAGAGTAAGATAATCCTATGCTCACCTCCCAATGATACAACAAGCTAAATAACCTATAATGGCTAAATGACTGGCAGAATAAATTCCACAACTAAATGTAGAGGGGGCCACATTGAAGAGGGTAAGAAGGTCAGAGACATGGCCAGTGGTTAAATGAATGCCTAGGACTCCCCATGGAGGGGTTGGGATGCCACTGAGGCAGAAAGGGGAGAGCTCTGGTCTTACAGAGAGAGCATAACAAACTCCTCCAGTGGAGATACAAAATAAAAGCAGCAGTTTGAAAGGTGCCTGTAGCATATGGGAGGGAGTTATTTACTAATCTCAGAGCTTGTCCCAGGACAGAAATCTCTGGGGAATTCTTCCAGAAACAAGGGAAATGGCAGGTGCGATTTCTCATCCCCACTCACCAGAGTAAACACACAACCAATTAAGGGACTCACTACCTAACTTGGTAGCACTGTCACCCAGCCACACTGCCCCCACCCCCCATGCTGTGCTTCTTTGGAACCACTGTCTCTGATACCTTCTTGGCCTGATCCCAAATAGGGTGGTGCCACAGGCCTTGCAGTGTACAAGCAGCCTCTACAGTGGCCAGCACCACTTCCAAGTGACCCTTGCCCTAGGGAGGGGGAAATACAATCCCTTACACCAGTCAGACTGAGGCCCCAGCAGTGGGTTGGAGGCAGAACTGGTCTCACTGCAGGCCATGCCCACTAATGAAAGCTTATCAGAAGACAACACAGAGAAAGCACTCTGTAGTTTGATGCTACTGCATCCCTGGAAAATACCTGGACTGACTCAACTAATCTCAAGAAAGCCTCAGACTGGCCCACAACACTATAGGGACCAAGCAGTACCCATAAAGGCAAGAAAGCATTTGTAGACAACTGAGATGGAGGAAAAAGTGGCTTAGCACAATAGCAGGGCACATACAACACACACAGGAAACACCTCAGAAGTGCCAGATTTTGGTGAACAGAAGACATTTCACAGCAGGGCATGACAGGACCTCTTTTTCATAAAGCCATTATTTTCTAGGGCAGGATAAATAGCTGTCTTTCCTAACACAGAGAAACACAAAGATTTAGGCAAAATAAGGGGACAGAAGAATATGTTCCAAAGGAAAGAACAGGAGAAAATCACAGCAAGAGATCTAAGCCAAATGGACATAAGTAATATGCCTGATAGAAAATTTAAAGTAATTATCATAAAGATACTCACTGGACTTGAGAAAAGAGTGGAGGACATCAGTGAAACCCTTACTAATGAGTTAAAAAAGAGATGAATAACACAATAAGTGAAATTAAAAATACACTCTATAGTATAAGTAGTGGACTACATGAAACAGAAAACTGGATCAGTGATTTGGAGGACAGAGTAATGGAAAGTAATGAAGCTGAGCAGGTGAGAGAAAAAATATGCAAAATGAGAAGAGACCTAGGGAGCTCAGTGATTCCATTCAGCATAAAAGCATTCACATTATAGGGATCCCAGAAAAAGAAGAGAAAGAAAAGGAGGCAGAAAATTTAGTTGAAGGAATAATCACTGAAAACTTCCCTAATCTGAGAAAGGAAACAGAAATACACACCCAGGACATTCAGGGATCTCCCAACTCAAGGAGGGCCACACAGAAACTTGGTAATTAAGATGGCAAAAAGTAACGATACAGAGATAATTTTAAGAGACAAGAGAAGGGGTGCCTGAGTGGCTCAGTCAGTTAAATGTATGACTCTTAATTTTGGCTCAGGTCATGATCTCAGGGCTGTGGGATCAAGTGCTGGGTCAGACTCTATGCTGGACATGAACCCTGCTTAAGATTCTCTCTCCCTCTCCCTCTCCTCCTTTCCTCCCTCTTGGATTATGCTTTCTCCTCTCTTAAAAAAAGAAAAGAGAGAGAGAGACAGAGAGAGGGAGAGAGAGTAAGAAAGAGAGAGAGAGGAAGAGAGGAAGAAAGAAAGAGACAAGACAAAAGAAAACAGTTCAGGAAAAAATCCATAAATAAGTTTTTCAGAAGATTTTTCAGTGAAACTTTGTAGGCCAGAAGAGAGTGGCCTGACATATTCAAAGATTCAAAGTGCTAAAAGGGAAAAATCTGCAGCCAAAAGTATTCTAACCATCAAGGCTACCATTCAGAATAGAAGGAGGGATATAGAGTTCCAGACATATAAAAGTTATAGAAATTCACAACCATTAAACCAGTCCTACAAGAAATGTGAAAGTGGACTCTTACAATGGAAAGGAAAGACCATAAGGAAGAGTAAGAAAAGTAGGAAGCACCAAAGCAGTATAAATATATCTATAGACATCAGTCAAGGGACTAGAAATAAAAGCATGTAAGGTATGACACCATATACCGACGATGTGGGGAGGAGAAAAGAATGGATTCAAACTAACATGGCCATCAACCTAACATTAACTGCTATATACTGAAGATGTTATATACAAACTAATGGTAACCAGTAATCAAAAACCAGTAACAGATATGCAAAAAATAAAGAGAAAGGAATCTAAATGCATCACTAAAGAAAGCCAGCAAACCAAGGGAGAAGAGAATAAAAGAAGAAAGGAATGAAGAAAGACTACAAAAACAACCATTAAACAAGTAACAAAATGGAAATAAATACATATTCATCAACTGTTACTTTGAATGTAAATGGACTAAACACTCCAATAAAAAATATATGGTTATGGGAGGGATAAAAAAAAACATTTATATGCTACCAATAAGAGATTCATTTCAGAGCTAAAGATACATGCAGATTGACAGTGAGGATGGGAGTGCATGGGTGGTTCAGTCTGTTAAGCATCTGCCTTTGGCTTTGAGCATGATCTCGGTGTCTTGGGATGGAGTCCTACATCAAGCTCTTTGCTCAGCAGGGAGTCTGCTTCTCCTGCTCCTTCTGCCTCTAATTCCCACTCTCTCTCTCTCTCTCTCTCAAATAAATAAATAAAATCTTTTAAAAAAGAAGAAAGAAAAAAAGAAAGTGAGGAGATGGAGAAACATGAAAAAAAAAAAAGGGGCTGAGATAGCAATACTTCCATTAGCCAAAATAGACATTAAGCAAACTATAACAGGAAACCAAGAAGGACACTGTATAATCATTAAGGGAACAACCCAACGAGAAGTTAAAATAATTGTAAATATTTATGCACCCAATATGGGAGCACCCATATACGAAAGCCCAGTCAAACAAAAAGGAAATAATTGATAGTTATGCAGGAATACTAGGCAACTGTAACATTTCATTTACCTCATTCATAGACCATCCACACACCAAATCAACAAGGCAACAGTGGCTTTGAAGGACACACTGGAAGAGATGGACTTAACAGATATATTGAGAACATTCCATCTTAAAACAGCAAAATGCATATTCTTCTCAGGTGTACATAAAACATTGTCCAGAACACATCACGTATTAGAGCACAAAACAAGTCTGAACAAATTCAACAAGATCGAAGTCATTCTATGCATCTTTTCTGACCACAACACTATGAAACTGAAAATCTACCACAAGAAAAAAATATGGAAAGATTGCAAATACTTGGAGATTAAGTAACATGCTACGAAACAATAAATGGGTCAATAAAAAAATCAGAGGAAATGAAAAAATACAAATGAAAATGAAAACACCACAGTTCAAAATCTTTGGGGTGCAGCAAAAGCTATTTTAAGAAGGAAGTTGATAGCAATATAGGCCTAACTTGAGAACCAAAAAATAAAACATCAGATAATCTAACCTTAAACCTAAAGGATCTAGAAAAAGAAGAACAAGCAAAACCCAAAACCCATAGATTACAGCATGAAACAGAAGCTAAAACAAACAATAGAACAGACCAATGAAACCAGTTCTTTAAAAAGACCGACAAAATTGACAAACCTTTAGCCTGATCCAAAAGAAAATGATGCAAATAAACAGAATCACAAATGAAAGAGAATAATCAGTACCACAGAAACACAAAGGATTGCAAGAAAATATTATGGAAAATTATACATCGACAAATTGATCAACCTAGAAAAAAATCAATAAATTCCTAGAAATATATAACATCCCAAAAGTAAAGCAGAAAAAAATAGAAAAGTTGAACATACTGATTATCAGCAATGAAACTGAATCCATAATCATAAAAACTCCCAACAAACAAAAGTCCAGGGCCAGATAGCTTGACAGGTGAATTTTACCAAACATTTAAAGAAGAGTTAATACCTATTCTTCTCAAACATTTCCAAAAAGTAGAAGAAGGAGGAACACTTCCAAATGCATTCTATGAGGCCAAGATTATCCTGATATCAAATAAAGACACTATAAAATAAAAACAACTTACAGGCCAATATCGCTGATGAACATAGATGCAAAAATCCTCAGCAGAATATTAGAAACTGAATCCAACAATATATTAAGAGGATCATTCACCACAATCAAGTGGGACTTATTCTCAGGATGCAAGGGTGGTTCAATATTCATAAATCAATTGATATGATACATCATATTGAGAAGATAAAGACTATATGAGCATTTCAATAGATGAAGAAAAAGCATTTGACAAAGTACAACATCCATTTATGATACAAACCCTCAACAAAATAAGTTTAGAGGAAATATACTTCAACATAATAGAGACCATATATGAATAATCCAGTTAACATCATACTTAATGGGGAAAATCTGAGAGCTTTCCTCCCAACATCACAAAGAAGACAAGGAAGTCCATTCCCACCACTTTTTCTCAATAGAGTTCTGGAAGTTGTAGTCACAACAATCAGACAACAAAAAGGAATAAAAGATATCCAGATTGGTAAGAAAGTAAAATATTCAGATGATGTGATACTATATACGGAAAATTATAAAAAACTCCCAAAAAACTGCTAGAACTGTTAAATGAATTCAGTAAGATCACAGAATACAAAATCATTGTACAGAAATCCATTACATTTCTATATACTAATAATGAACCAACAGAAATAGAAATTAAGAAAGCAATACTATTTACAGTTGCATCAAAAAGAATAAAATGCCTAGGAATAAAAAAAACCAAGGAGTCAAAAGACTCATACTCTGAAAACTATAAAACATAATAAAAGAAATTGAAGAATATACAAATGGAAATATAGTTCATGTTCAGGTATTGGAGGTACAAATATTGTTAAAATGTCTATACTACCTAAGGCAATCTACACATTTAATGCAATCCCTATCAAAATACTGGCAGCATTTTTCACAGAACCAGAACAATCCTTAGATTTTTATAGAACCCCATAAGATTCCAAATAGTCAAAACAACCTTGATAAAGAAAAATAGAGGCATCAGAATTCTGCACTTCAAGTTATATTACAAAGATGTAGTCATCAAAACAGTATGATACTGGCACAAAGACATAAATCAATGAAATAAGATAGAAAGCCTAGAAACAAACCCATGACTGTATAGTCAATTCATCTTTGATAAAAGGAGCAAGGATGTGCGATGGGAAAAAGACAGTCTTTTCAACTATTGTTGTTGAGAAAATTGACAGCTACATACAAAAGAGTGAAGCTAGATCACTTTCTTATGCCATACACAAAATAAACTCAAAATGGGTTAAAGACCTAAATGTGAGATGTGAAACCATAAAAATCCTAGAAAAGAGCACAGGCAGTAATTTCCCTGACATAAGCTATAGTGACATTTCTCTAGATAGGTCTCCTAAGGCAAGGGCAATAAAAGCAAAAATAAACTATTGGGACTTCATCAAAATAAAAAAGCTTCTGTACAAACAAAGAAACAATCAATAAAACTGAAAGGCAACTTACAGAATGGAAGGAAATATTTGCAAATGACATATCCAAGAAAGGGTTAGTATACAAAGTATAGGAAGAACTGCTAGACCTCAACACCTAAAAAAACAATCCAATTTAAAAATGGGCAGAAGACATGAACAGACATTTCTCCAAATAAGACATCCAGATGCTTAAAAGATGCATGAAAAGATATGAAACATTTCTCATCACCAGGGAAATGCAAATCATAATTAAAATAGATATCACTTCACACCTGTCAGTATGGCAAAAACCAAAATCACGAGAAATAACAAGTGTTGGTGAGGATGTGGAGAAAAAGGAATACTCCTGCACCGTCAGGAATGTAAACTGGTACAGCTACTACGGAAGACAGTATGGAGCTTCCTTCAAAAGCTGCAAATAGAACTACCCTACAATCCAGTAATCACTCTACTGGGTATTTATCCTCAAAATACAAAGACGTTAATTCAAAGGATACTTGCACCCCTGTTTATTGCAGCATTATTTACAACAGCCAAATTAGGGAAACAGTCCAAGTGTCCGATAGATGAATGGATAGGAAAGATGTGGTGTGTGTGTGTGTGCGTGTGTGTGTGTATGTGTATATGTATATGTACACATATATATGTATATGTATATATACATACATACACAATGGAATATTACTTCCAACAACAGAAAGCTAGTGAGTATAATGCTAAGTGAAAAAAGTCAGTGAGAGAAAGCCAAATACCATATGATTTCACTCTTATGTGGATTTTAAGAAACAAAACAAATGAACAAAGGAAAAAGATACAAAGCAAGAAACAGACTGTTAATTACACAGAACAAACTAGGGTTACCTGAGGCGAGATGAGTAGGGGGATAGGTGAAATAGGCGAAGAGGATTACAGAGTATACTGATCATGATGAACACTGTAACAAAGAATTGTTGAATCACTATATTTGGTACACTTGAAACTAATATAACACAATGTTAACTATGCTGGAATAAAAAAAAGAAACCTTAAAAATGATATGCATTCAGTAAATACTGTCCTTAAAATTTTGCATTTTGATGTTTTTCTGAGCTCCCCATATGCAGTAGACTCTTGTGATGCTGCGCAGCAACAGCAAGCCACAGTTCCCCCATGAGCTTCATGATCACAAGGGTAATCAATAGATACATTTACAACCATTCTGTACACATACAGTCATTCTGATTTTTGCTTTCTATATTCAATTAAATATATGAGATTTTCTATAGTATATTATAAAATAGGCTTCATCTTGGATGATTTTGTCCAACTGTAGGCTAGTGTAAGTGTTCTGAGTACATTTAAAGTAGTCTAAGATTATTAAATAAATTTTTGACTTATGATACTTTCAGTTTATAATGGGTTTATCAGGATGTAACCTGTAGGTCAATGAAAATCTGTATTTGAAAATCATTGCACTTCCTAATAGTTAGGGCCAGCATGTAGCCCCTGAAAAATCAGCCTGTGTGCTTGTGGTATGCTCTAGGCTTCCTGCTGTCAGGGCCTGATTGCTCCTACCTCCAGTCCAACTAAATGTGGCCATTTTCTCTTGCCACACTTAGGTCACACAAGCTGGAAGTTAGTTCTTGCCTTCGTGAGGAATATCTTAAATGAAGTAGAGTTTTAGAGCAATATCACAGGAGAGTAGATCACCTTAGTGCTATTAGTGTCTCTTTGTCTTCATGACCCACTTTCCTGTGCTAGATTATGTCCTCTTAATTGTTGAGTCCATACATCTTGGTGGCTTTCTTCCTAGGCCTTTGAGATTCACTTGTTCTTGGCTATTTCTGTTAGGCTATTTTGAACATCAGTGACTTCTAGTGTCTTGAGTACCCACTCTTATACTTCAATTCTGATTCTTCTTGGGTAATGGATCCTCAATTTAACCACTACTACCAACCTCCACTCACAAAGATGGCCTTCCCCACCTTACAGGTCCTTTTTCCTAACCGTGGCTCTCCTGTTAACCTAGCACGCTGAGCACATCAGCTGTTGTCCATGGTCGGGCACAGACAAGGTAATTGTAATCTCAAATTGTTAAATATCTTGGTGTCATCAGTCCTATATAGCTTAAAAAAAAAGAAAGCTTTGGATCTAGGAAAAGATGAATAGCCAGTAAAGTTATAGAATTTTTGAAGTAAGTATGTTAATAAACTCTCCTCAATAACCATAAATCCATAGATTAAAAGATGTGTTTATGATGCAGTTTTAGTAAGGAAAACTATGATTTTTATTGAAATAAGAACAAAAAATGTGAAATGTTCACTGTGGGAAAAAATAAAGTCCTATTATTATATAGACATTGTAATTGTGTTTTTTTTTTTCTGTGAAAAACCAAGCACGCTTGTCTTTATAGAGCTAAGCATGACAGTTATAGCCAAACACAGTTCTATGGTTTCCACATGTATTATTTATTCATGTAACCAACCCAGTAGGTAGACATGATAATCAGTCCAGTTGCAAAAACGAAGAAGCTACCACAAAAGAAGTAATATGCTCACATTTGAAGAACTGGCAAGCAACATAGAGATTTGAATTCAGGCAGTCTAGCTGGCTGCATGATATAGTCTTAGCTGCTCATTATATTGTTATTCTTGTGCTAATTAACGTAGGAAAAGCCCAAGAAGGATATGCTCCAAAGCACTAACTGTGTTCATTACTGGAAAGTGTATTGAGAAGTAGGGGAGATATGGGAGAGACTTTACTTTTTACTATATCTAGATCTGTATTATTTTCATTGATAATTTACTTAAAGAAAGATTAAAGAAAAATCTTTAGTGAGTTCCTTCCCATACCTTTTTTCTTTAATAAAAATTTTTGTTTATATATATATTTGACATATATTTAGTTGTGCTACAGCAAAATTCTCAAGTTATTTTACTTGAAATATTTTTCCTACTTTTCTTATTAGACACTATTGTGAAATTTCACATACTCAATTTTTGAATAACTTTTTGAACATGGTACATTCAAACCATTAATTACACAGATAAACATATTTTATACATGTTTGTGTATCTACGTGACCAAATATGGATTCTCGTGTATTGTTCAATGAATGAACCCTGAAGATGAATGATTCCATACAGAAAAATGTAAGCATACACACTGCTTATATATAGCATAAGTGTCATAAATTAATTCAGTTGATACAAGGGTAAAAAATATTTTCATCTCAAAAACAGAAAATCTTTACCTTCAATAAGTTGCTCAAGGATTTAACTTATGCATGAAATGTACAATTAAAAAAAAAACCAAAATGCAATTAAAGTATATACAGAGTGCCTAGAAATATCTTGCTGAAGAGGATGTAATTAAGGATATAATATATCTTAACTCTCTGAAAATAAAAACACTCTTTAAAATGTGCAAATATATTGGATGAGAGTCACAGTTCTAGGAGTACATCATGTGTAAAAGGGGATGGGTAGGTGAATTACCTCTATGAGTCCTTTAAAATAGAGCAAAGAGGGGGGTACTTTCAACATAAGTTATTATATTCTGTTGGTTGCAAATAATAGAAACTATAAGCTTGAATGAAAATAATTTATTATTAGAACAGCAGGTGACAATCCCCACTCAAAGCCATGATAAAAGGCTTTTGAGCAGGCCTCCTCAAAATGTGGTCCACAGCCCAGTGTAAATCCATTAACTATCTCACATTGTCTGTATCTTTCACCAGCTTCTGAAGACACAGAAACTCATCCTTGTCAATGCTGTCCAATACTGTACCCTAGTACCCTGCTATGACCTGAACCTCACAGTATGCCTTCTAAGGAGAAGCACAGAAACACAAATGGCAACTCATAGTACTCCTTCTAAGTAGATGCACAGAAACACAAATGGAAACTCTTTGGCTTCTTCAAGAGTTGCCATTAAGCCTCTGTGAGGCGATTGCAAGGGTTTCATTGGAAAATTGTACACCAAGGGCTTGGCCCAGTCCTGGTTTGTAGAGAGCAGTCTATCCCTGTTATCATTATCCCAAACAGGAATGACCAGCCAGAACCTAGGATTGGGATTTAGGATGGAGTTATGAGGCTCAGCTTCCTCTAAAAAGACTCATTCTAAAGGTCCAACAGCTACAGATGTTCACCGAGGGCCATCCACTCACTTCTATCTTAATTGTTATTGACCATGATTTGGTTTTGATAGAGTGGATCCTAGGTCTGTGACAAACACAAACCAACAAAAAAGTCACAAGTGCATTGCAAAGACTGTTTTCCCCTGATGTTATTGGAAAATTGTAGCAAACCTGATGCTTTTACCTTTTTAGTGTGTCTTTTTACAAATAATACATTATCCTATGTAATCACAATGTAACTATCCAAATCCAGAAATTACCATTAGTATATGCTGCAAGTAAGCATAAGAAGTCATTCAGATTTCATCATCCAATAATACCCTTCATAGCAGAAGAATCTAGTCCAGAGTCATCTAATGCATATGAAGAGTATTTTTCTTTAGTTTCTTTCAATACTAACTCAGTCTTTCCTTGGTGTTTACAATTTTGACACTTTTGAAGATTACTGACCAGTTATTTTGTATTATGTTCTTCTACTTGGAATTGGCTCATATTCCTCAAGAAGTACATCTTTTAAAGCAGCAAGCTATTTCCATTTATCTAGTTATTGATTATATTCACTTTGATCACTTAAGATTGTGTCTGCCAGGCCTTTTCCCTGTAAAGTTATTCTTTTTCTCCTTGGAATTAATCAACATTTTGTGAGGAGTAGCTTTGAAACTATATAAATATCCAATTTCTCACTAAACTTCCTATTTTTCCACTTATTTATAGCGTCATAGAAAATGGGCTATAATTTTAATGATTAACTATTTTTAATATTATTTTGATTTTAAATTGTCCCATATTTGACTTGCGGGAGACACCTCAGGCTAACCCCTATACCCTTTTGACACATCCCAATCACTTTTGGAGCACTTATTTACTTTTTTAACCAAGATGTTCTAGGTTCATCTTTTTTTTTTTTTCCCCTGCCAGAGTCATGTTCCTTTGCATGAAGTAGCACTACACAGAGTCATTCCTTTTGAGGTGAGAAACATGGATTTTTTTTTCCCTGAAAAAAAAATTGTGGAATCAATTTCTGGATGGAATTTAAAACTAAGATGATATAAGTATAGTTTTTCAAAGATAAATCTAAACAAGACTGACTACAATACAATCTAGATTAATTTTAAAGTTTATCTCAGAAACCTCTTTTGGAAAAGTTGTTTTAGTTTTCTTCACCTTTATCGTATCATATCATATCATATCATATCATATCATATCATATATCATATCAAGTCTTCACCAAGACTTTTGGTGTCTGAGGGCTCTTGACTGATAGTAGCTACTATTTTAGATTTCAGGACCTTAGGGGAAACTGTTGGTCTAAAAGCCATAGACTAATACATAGAAAAAGTGGGGACCCACAAGTGAGAAGATGGCACAGATGTATTTAGTCATTGTCCTATCTTTGATCCAAGCAAAAGAAGCCAGTTTTCTGTTGATGTCATTAAATATGACCTCAAGGCAAAATTGAAAGCCAGGTTAAAAGTAGTATTTATTCTCCTTTCTTGTGACTTGCAGCAAAATCAATAAGTGGCATTGAGTAAAAATTCTCAGTTTAAAAAAGAATCTCAGTCTGAATTATGAATAGAGAAATAGTTATTGACTGGCTTTCTAAAAATAGTGTTATTAAATCTCCCCTTCCCTCAAAAAATAAATGTCTCTTGGGTGTTAGGCAGCTGATTCCAATGCATCATAAATTTGCTAGACAGAAATATTATTTTATAAATTATCCTACAATTAGAAATACTTTACATAAAAATGCTGCAGTCTTGGGGTACCTGGATGGCACAGTCGATTAAGCATCTGACTCTTGATTTCAGCTCAGGTCATGATCTCGGGGTTAGGAGATCAAGCACCATATCAGGCTCCACACTGAGTATGGAACCTCCTTGGGATTCTCTCTCTCCCTCTACTTCTGCACACACCTTCTCTCTCTCCCTCCCTCTCTCCTTCTCTTAAAAAAATATTCTACAGTCTTACTGAGTAATAGATGATGTGTAAAGTTTTCTATAGCTAAAATATATAATCAGGTACTTCATATTCTGCGTGAGCAACCTTGTGAGACAATACTATTCATCTCATGTCACAGATGTAGAAGTGAATCTCAAAGAGTTTAAGAAACTTAGAAGACTTGGCCATGATCACCAAGCTACTGTTGATAAAGTGGCATCTTCTAATTCCAATGTTTACTTCTGTTATATTTATCTCTACACATTGCTTCCCAACTTTTACCTTTTCCCAGTCTATACTTTCATTTTGTTTGTTTTTGGTCAGTATTAGGTTTACAACAAATTTAAGAAGGTACAGAGATTACCCATATACTCCTTGCTGCCATCCATACCAACCATACATAGCCTCCTTCATTATCAGCACACTAACAAGAATGGTACTTTTTTTCTAAACCAAGCATAAACCTATACTGACACATTAAAGTCACCCACAGTCCATAGTTTACCTTAGGATTCACTCTTGGTGTTATATATTTAATAGGTTTGGCTACCAATGATCTTTTACATTTTCTCCTTAGTTTTGTTTTTTTTCCAGAATATCATACAGCTGGAATCAAAGTAAAGTTGACCCTTGAACAATGCTAGAGTTAGGGTCACTGACCTCCTATGCAGTTGAAATCTATGTATAATTTTTAACTACCTCAAAATATTATTAATAGAATACTATTGGCTGGAAGACTTACTTAAAACAAACCATTATTTTACACATATTCTATATTTTATATTATGTATTGTATTTTACAATAAAGCTAAGGAAATATTGTAAAAATCTTAAAAGTATATAAACAGTACTGTATTTGTCAGAAGAAATTCATGTATAAGTAGACCCACACAGTTCAAACTTGTGCTGTTCAAGAATCAACTATAGAGGGGCACCAGGGTAGCTCAGTATTGGTTAAGCATCTGACACTTGGTTTCAGCTCAAATCATAAACGCAAGGTTATGAGATCAAATCCTATGTTTGGCTTGAGATTCCCTGTCTCCATCTCCCTTTGCCCATTCCCCTGCTCACACTCCCCATCACTCACTCTCTTTCTCTCAAATAAATAAAATCTTAAAAAATAAAGTCAACTATACATAGCCTTTTCAGATTTTCTTTCACTTAGTAATGTGCATTTAAAGCAATTCTATGTATTTTCATGGCGTGTTAGATCATTTTTTGGTAGCATTGAATAATATTCCATTGGCTGTACTGCAGTTTATTCATCCTTTCACCTACTGAAGGACATCTTGGTTGCTTCCAGGTTTTGTCAATGATAGATAAAGCTGCTTTTTGTGTGTGGGGTTTTGTGTGGACTTAACTTTTCACTCCTTTGGTTAAGTACCTAGGAACACTCTGATTGGATCGTAAGATATGTTTACTTTTGTGAGAAACTGCCAAACTGCCTTCCAAAGTGGCTAGACCATTTTGCATTCCCACCAGCAATGAATGAGAGTTTCTGTTGCTCCACATCCTCACCATCATTTTGTATTGTCAGTGGTCTGAATTTTAGCCATTCTAATAGGTATAGAATCACTTCTTAAGAAACAGTTTTAACATTTTAGTAGAGCTCAGTCAACTGGATTCGACAATTCAGCTAAAAGTTATCATCCAAGTTATATTAAAACATTGATTATTTTTAAAAAAGAAAGTGTGATCTTTTATCTCAGGTAGAATCAGTAGGTTCAAGATGGTTTCATATGCAGTATCTCATGGGGCTGTGTAGTCCTATGAAACAAAAATTTCTGCACTGTGAACTTTTACTATAAAAGAGGGGTGAAAGCTATAATATAGAGGGGAAAATGAAAAATTAATAATATGATGATTTAGGGGATCCCTGGATGGCTCAGTGGTTTAGTGCCTGCCTTCGGCCCAGGGCGTGGTCCTGGAGTCCTGATATCAAGTCCCACATCAGGCTCCCTGCATGGAACCTGCTTCTCTCTCTGCCTATGTTTTTGACTCTCTCTCTCTGTGTCTCTCTCATTAATAAATAAATAAAATCTTTTAAAAAATATGATAATGATTTCTAAAAAGGGTCATTGTGGCAGTCAAGGTTCTATAGATAGAGAAAGATGCTGAGATAGGCTAATCATGAAATTAAATGTTGATAATTTGTTTATTCTAAGTATTGTTTTAGCCTCTGATATGTCAAGCACCATTTCATTTGTTGTAAGGAAGCATTTTAACAGTTCTAAGTCAAGAACCAAGAGGTAACTTAAAAGCCATGTTTTGTATTTTAGAAATTTTAACTAATTGGACAAATAATATAAAATACTCCCATCAAACTGTGAGTTAAAATGTCACATAGAGAGTCTTTGAACACATTAGGCCCAACACAGGAGGGGAACAAAATCTCAAAGCTCTTATTTAATTAAGTGCTATCTTAACAGCATTCCCTAATACTCAGCTAAAAGATGCATTTTCAGCATTCACTCTTTCTCCAAATTATCTTTTCTACAGAAGCAAGAAAAATGAAAGACATGTTTTCTTAACTACCACATACTGCTCAGAGCACCACAGTTTGTGAATTTTTAAGTGAAAATGGAAATTGTTTTTATTTCTCTGATTTTTATTTGCAAATTTTATGCCCCAAACCTGTGTGCCTTCTGATCAAAAGTGACAGCTAGAAGTAGCAACTCGTTTAAGAGTGACATATTGTGTAACACTCAGCACATCTCTAGTTTAGAAAATTAAAGAACAAAAATACACAAACAGAGGAAAGAGGACTATCATTTATCTTGATTTTTTTCTCTCTACATCCAAGTTTAAATAAAGGTAAACCTATCATGCTGTGACAACAAACATGATTCAAAATAAATAAATGAACAAGGAGCCCCTGTATACATTCCTTTACCCCTTTCTTGAATATACCATCTCAATTTTTCTAAACTCTCCCCCACCAAAAATAAAGAAAAAGAAACCACAAACAAGATTAGAGAAAGTAGAAAAAATTCTCAGAGGATTATCTGATTTGTGTTTTCATCTGTAAAGACCAAATTGCCTCTAAACTTAATTTCTTTACACAGAGCTACAGAGGCATCATTTAAGTAACTTAAAATTACATCAAATACTGCTGACCTGCTCAGTTTACAGATTAGTTTGATTACATTTGATTTCTTAGTGTATATTGAAATGCATCATCTCCTCGTTCTTTTGGGAGAGAAAGGGGATTCACCATTCCCTATTTTTTGTTGTATTTTAAATTATTTTTTGAGGGTATATTATGTTTCTTAATAAATAAATACATTCAGAAAAATAAATCCTTTATTTTTATCATGGAACATTAAAATAATACAATTTTGTCAGGTGCATTTAAAGAGTTGTAGCAGGGTATCTAACATTAGCTTCTCCTGAAATAAGTCTCTGAGTTATATATTTGAATATAGGTGGTATTTTAGGGGAGGTAATATCAGAAAGTCAAAGTGATTGATGAGGAAAGTAATATGCAGAAGGAAAAGTGAATAAAAGGCTGTGTAACTTAGTTGGCCATCACTGTGGCAAGTATTACTCTCTCACAGTTGCTTCTGAGAGGTCTTACATATCTCAAAACTGTCTACCCAGGTAAGGAAAAGCAAACACATTTTATCATCAGTTTTGTAGCACTTCGTTAGCCTTGTAAGTGTTAATCATCCTGGACTTCCTGGGTACATATGCTAGAGCGCTGATGGAGATGCTATACAGTTTCATACACAGAGTGTCAAAGAAAGTATCACGGCATAAAACAAGAAGTATCCAGTGTGTTCTGAGGTAAGGATCTGTTTATTGACTTACACAATACATCCTTTACTGATATTTGTCAGAGGCTCCATCTGGTATTTGATACACTATAGAAAAGGCTGGAATTATCACATCCGTTAGGCCACAGGACCTGATTGACAGAGAAACTTTCACCATAGTCTGGACCTGGAACTATAAAGTAGCTTTTTCCTTTGGACCCCACTTTAGGCTAGGACTCTTCTGAGTCACCTATTAATAATCATTCTGAAAACTATGGCCTGTAGGACCATATCCAGTAGGGCAAATCCAGTCTGCTACCTTTTCTTTTTTTTAAGATTTTATTTATTTATTTATGAGAGAGAGAGAGAGAGAGAGAGAGAGAGAGAGAGGCAGAGACACAGGCGGAGGGAGAAGCCTGCTCCATGCAGGGAGCCCGACATGGGACTCGATCCTGGGTCTCCAGGATCACATCCTGGGCTGAAGGCGGTGCTAAACCACTGAGCCACTGGGGCTGCCCATACCTTTTCTTTTTAATCAAATTTTATCATAACATAAACCTACCTACTTGTTTATGTGTTGGTAGGCTACTTCCCCCCTGCTACAATAGGAAACTTGTGTAGTTCCAGCAGAAGCCATTTTGTCTGCAAACCCTAAAGTATTTACTGTCTTACTCTACAGAGACTATGAAATTTTTTTGCTAACTTCTAGAATAAATTGAAGAGAGGAATAATTTTCTTGTGTGTAGGATGTATTTCCAAAATTAAGGGTAAAATCAAGTAAAGTATCTCATTATGAAAGGTATGTGACACAAGGTGCAACAATTTGTCTTTTATCTTAAAGGGGGATACCCTGAGATGCAATAGACACTGAAATCCTTTACCAATGTAGAAGATGCTAAAGTTTATATTCCTATTTTTATTAAATCCTTTACTGACCTTAAGTATAATATTAAATGCAGATATAAGAGTTGATAATCTCCTTAAAAGATGGTACAGAGGCTACCTGAATCTCAGACTTCATGGAGTTGATGGCTGACTTGATCCTGCCACTCTTTTATCAGTATTTCTGTATTAGTTAACAAATTAGCCAGCTCATAAAACTAGCTCTTCCATATTGTTTAAGGACTATCGCTACCACACTATTCTTTTGCATCACTTTACAATCTACTTTGGATGGGAATCTTGGTCATTGTGATGCTGTGCATGCCAGGGGATCTCATCATCTGAGTTATCAAGAACTATGTCACATTGCTGTGAGTGATCCAACTCTATAATCCATCTGAAAAGTCTTATCAAGTCTTGAGTTTTAAGACTGAATAAACTGAATTATTCTAAGCTTGGATTCTCTGAAAGCAAGCTGGAATCAAAGATTTCTTTGTACATCATTAACTTCAAAGTATGATCCCAAGGAGGAGGGATCAACCAGGATCCTGAAGCAGAGAATGGGGTAAAATAAATACAAAAGAGACATCATTAAACTGGCCACTGCTACAAACAAATGGTGCTTAGTTACACAGTTACATGGGACCTTTTCAGGCTCCTTTTGAAATGTGTCTGGGGCATTAGATTTCTAAAATGTATCACTCATAAGTGAGTATTAAGTCATTTTCACAGGTATATTGTAACATAACTACAATCTCAAAGCAGAACATGTAAAGCTAATGACATGGGCCCAAGGCAAGGGGACATTAGGTTGCACCAGTGTGAAGCCAGTAACCCCAACATTGGCTTAAGGAAGAAAGGAAACAAATATGCCTAATGGGAGATGTCCAATGCATTAGGTATGAATTTTTAATTTGCCTGGTTTGTTTTGATAAAAATGGCTAAACCACTATAATAGCAACACATCACATATATTTAAAATTCTAGCCATTGACCTGGCATAGAGAAGAAATAAACAATAATGCTACTACAAATAAACTATAGAAAAAATGCAAGAAGTGAGCACAAGGAGTGGATTTCAAAAGAAAATCAAAATTATAGAAAGCAATGGAACGTTTTATCTTTTGTAAGAGAAATTACAAAAAAGAAACGGAGTATATATTTTTTCAAAAAATAGCAGACAAATGGTCAACAGGTATATAAAAGGTGTTCAACATCACTAATCATCAGGAAAATGCAAATTCAAGCACCATTAAGATATCACCTCACACTTGTTACACTGGTTATCATCAAAATGATAAGTGATAAACATTGGCAAGGATCTGGAGAAAAAGAAACTCTTGTACACTGTTGATTGAAATGTAACTTGATGCTGCAATGGAAACAAGTAGGGAGGCTTCTCAAAAAAATTAAAAATGGAAGTACCATATGATCCAGTGATCTCAATTTTAGGTACATTGTCAAAGAAATGTAAACAGGATTTCAAAGAGGTCTCTACACTGCCATGTATATTGTACATTATTCACAGTAAACAAGGTATGGAAATAGTCCATCAATACATAAATGGATAAAGAAGATGTGAGGGTGGCACGTCATCAAGATAGCAATATGGATTATTCCTGACCTCAGTATCCCTTACAACTAAACAAACTAGCAACTAATGATAAAAAGACACCACTGAAAAATTCCTAGCAAATAGGGGTAAGGAAGCACCCTATGGACCACAGAGACCAAGAAGGACCACAATAAAGGATAAGAGGATTGGCTACATTCTGACCATAGTGCCCCTCCTCCAGGCTGACACAATGTCACACTAAGAGAGCTCTCCTGGGTCCATGGTTTCTCCAGTGGGAAAAAGAGGTCAAGGTGGTCATCCAGGTCCCTCAGATTATGGGTCACTTTCTGGGAAGCCCACTAGGGTCTTGCCTTACAGGGAAATAGATGGCAATCTGTGGGGTGTAACTACTGGAGATCAAGCTGTGATGAAGAAGGGGGTGGAATTAGCTTCAATCAGCACTCAAATCTTGACATACTGAGTTTCTACTTGTAGACGCACCCAAAGAAAAATCCCTAACAATGGCTTTGTGCCCTTCTGTAGAGCTAAGATGGTAACCCCACTGCCCAGGGAAATCAGTGTACAGTTTCTGCAGACCTTGGAGCCGGTTCTACCATTACATACAGGCAAGGAAATTAATTCATAGCACTGTTTACTGCTGAGTGGCACCTGAGCCCCACTTGACTAGGAAACCTGTGGCCAGAGAACCTGGAAAGCTATGCGGTCCATAATTTGAGCTAAGAGCCTAGCCAGCAGCACTGCTCTTTTGCAGAGCTAAAGGTCAAGGGAGCTTAGTACACAATTCTGCCTGACTTGGAATCCCAAACAATGAGCCTTGCCTGACTTGGAAAAAATAATCTGTAGTGCCACTAAATCATGAAAACAGGCTTCCTAAGCCCTACCTGATTGATAAACCTAACCAGAGCACCTGGAAAGCTGTGTATCCCATCATGTAGCCTGACAGTAGAATAGAGCAAAGACCACCAGCCAGCAGCTCTGTCAGTCTGTAGAACAAAGCCAGCAGCTCTGTCTGGCCAGGGAGCTCAGTGCACAGTTGGACATGATTTAGGTCCCCAGAAAACAAGCTATGTCAGCTTTGGGTTTACTCTTCTACCCTGCCTGGACAGTGAAGCTAATTTACAGGCCTGCCTACTGCTGAATATGGTACCCAGTCCCACCAGACTAAGGAGCCTGAAGTGACGATCTAGGCTCTGCAGAGATCCTTTACAGCCATTCTCAGGCATAAATCCAAGCCATCAGTGCTATCCAACTATTCCCATTTAGTGGTACCACTTGCCCTGACCTCAAAGCTTCAGCAGTGGCCTCACCAAAATATAGACCCTGAGAGCAAGCCAAAACTGTCCAAGGATGCCACCAGCTTATCCATCCAGAACCCCAAGCTGAACTGCCTCTTAAGATTCCACAAAAGCAAGCCTGTAAAGTATGGAAAAAGAGATAATTTACTCAAATGTGTATTACCAATTTATGGAATTAAGGATTATGAAAAATCAGGTAACATGATACAATCAAAATAAACTAATCAAGCTCTAACAATTGACCTCAAAGAAATGGACACCTAAGAACTGTCTCACAGAAATCAATATAATTTTTAATAAGAAAAATGTGAGTGAACTTCAAGAACACAGGCCAGAAGAGAATGGGATAATATATCAATAATATAGAAAAAAACAACAATCCTGTCAACTAAGAATACTATACCTATGAAAACTGGCCTTCAGAAACTGAAGAAGAGATACTCAAGCAAAAGCTAAGGGAGTTCATCACCACTAGAACTGCCTTACAAAAAATGCTAAATGCAGTTCTTTAAGCATAAAGTTAGTTAACATCATAAAAAATGTATGAAGGTATAAAACTTATATGTAATAGTAAATACATATTCAAAGTCAGATTCTCTAATGTGATAATGGTGGTATGTAATTCAATACAACTTTACATAAAAAATGAATGTATTAAAATTATCATAACTATAATAATTTCTTATTGGATATACAATATAAAAATAGGTATCAAGTGTTGCTGAGGATGTAAAGAAAAAAACATCATGCACTTTGATGGGAATGTAAATTTTACAGCTATTATGGAAAATAGTATGAATGTTCCTCACAAAATTTAAAATAGAAATAAAATTACCATAAGATCCAATAATTCCACTACTGGGTAGATCTACCCAAAGAAAAAAAAAGATTAATTCAAAAACATAAATGCACCTCTATGTTTATTTATAATAGCTAAAATATCTAAGCAATCTAAGTGTCCATCAGTAGATAAATGGGTAAGGAAAATGGGGTAATATATACAATGCAATATTACACAGCCATAAAAAGGATGGGATTACAACACTTGAGATAATATGGATGGACCTAGAGGGTATTATGCTAAGTGAAGTAAGTCATACTGAGAGAGACAACTACCTTATGATTTTACTCTTAAGTATAATCTAAAAAAATAAACAAACCAAAAGCAGAATCATACTGATGAATATAAACTGATATGCCAGAGAGAAGTGGGTGATTGGGAAACATGGAGAAAGAAGAGAGGGACATATAGTTATGGAATGAATAAATCATGGGTATCAAAGGCACAGCATAAGGAACACAGTCAATGAGATTGTAACAGTGATGTCACAGGATAGAGGGTTGCTACACTTGTGGTGAACATAGCATAATATATAAACTTGTCAAATCATTAAGTTGTACTGTACACCTGAAACTAGCATAACATTGTATATAAACTATATTCAAAAATTAGGTAAATTGTAACATTAATAAGCTAACACCTGTTAGTGTGATGGGAGAAAAGTAAAAGTGTGAAGTTTAGGAATGCTATCTAAGTTAAATTATTAAAAGCTTAAAATAGAGTGTAATAAACATATTTTATGTAAGACTCATAATAACTACAAAAGAAAAATCTTTAGTAATTAGGTAAAATATTACAATAAAGGAGTCAGAGCAAATCTCTACAAAAAGTCATTAAATTCACAAAAGAAGACAGCAAGATGCAAGGAACATCCATCTACAAAACAGGAGAAAATGACAAAATGACAATACTCAGCTGTTACCTATCAATAATTACTTAAACATAAATAAATTCTCTAAAGACAATATGGCTGAATGGATAAAAGAAAAGTTCCAGCAATACGCTGCTTATTAAAGACTCACTAGAACTTTAAAGACAAACCATGAGAGACTCCTAACTCTGGGAAACAAACAAAGGGTTGCAGAAGAGGAGATGGGTGCGAGGGATGAGGTATTTGGGTGACAGGCATTAAGGAGGGCACAAAATGAGATGAGCACTGGGATTACTGAGATTACCAACTGTATGTTGGTAAATTGAATTTAAATGAAATATTTAAAAAAATAAAGACACATAGTAAGAGGGAAGAAAAAGATATTTCAAGCAAATGATATCCAGAAGAAAGCGAGTATAGCTCTAGTTCTATCAGACAAAATATACTTTGAAAATGATCAGAAGAGACAAAGGTGGTCATTATTAAGGAATTAATCCATCAAGAAAATACAATAGTACGTTTTTATGCACACAATATTAGACAACCTACATATATAAAGCAAATATTAACAGAACAAAGAGGAGAAAGGAACAGCAATACAAGAGTTGGGGACTTTTATTTTTATCTATTTATTTTTAGAAGATTTATTTATTTATTTATTTTAGAGAGAGAAAGAAAGCAAAGGGGCAGGGGGAGGGGCAGAAGGAGTGAGAGAGATAATCCTCAAGACAACTCACTGCTGAGTACAGAGCCCAAAGAGGGGCTTGATTCCAGGACTCCAAGATCATGACCTGAACTGGAACCAAGAGTAGGCCACGTAACTGACTGAGCCATTCAGATGCCTGAAGAGCTGGGACTTTTAAAACTCACTTTCACAATGGATTGATTTTCTACTCAGAGAATTAATAAGGAAAGAGCATTTTTGAATAACAGTATAGACCAAAAGGACCTAATAAACATATACAGAACATCCCACAGAACAGCAGAAATCATACTTCTCAAGCACACACAGAACATTTTCAAGACTAGATCATCTGTTATACCACAAAACAAGTATTATCAAATTTAAGCAGACTGAAATCACACCATGTGGGTTTTCTGACCATAATAATATGAAACTAGAAATCAATAACAGAAAGAAAGCTGAAAAATTCACAAACATATGGGAATTAAACAACATACTTCTTAATAATCAATGGCTCAAAGAAGAAATTAAATAGGACATAAAGTTTCTTGAGACAAATGAAAATGGAAGCACAACATACCAGTTTAATGGTATGCAGCAAAAGCAGCTCTAATAGTGAAGCTTATAGATATAACTGCATATATAAAAAGAGATGTCTAATAAACCACCTAATTTATATTTAAAGGAAGTGGATAAATAAGAGCAAATGAAGCCCAAAGTTAGCAGAAGGAGAAAATAATAAAAATCTGAACAGAAATAATTGAAATAAAGCACAGGAAAATAATAAAAACATCAATGAAACTGAGAGCTGGTTGTTTGAAAAGATAAACAAAGCTGATGAACCTTTAGCTAGACTCACCAAGAAAAAAAGATACAAAGTTATAAATGAAAGAGGAGACATTACAATCGATACCACAGGGAAAAAAAATTGTAAAAGACTATTGTAAACAACTATATGCAACAAACTGAATAACCTAGAAGAAAGGGAAAACTTCCTAGGAACATACAACCTACCAAGACTGAGTTAAGGAGACAGAAGACATCTGAATAGGCCAGTAAGTCTCCCAAGAAAATGAAACCGTAGCTATATAGTTTCACAGGCAAATTCTACCAAATTTCTGAAGAACTAACACCAATCCTTCTCAGCTTTTCCCAAAAAATTCATTTTAGCAGCTGATAACAAAGCTACAGAGAGAAGGCACTACAAGAAAAATCATAGGTCAATAACCCTGATAAATACAGATGCAGAAATTCCCAAAAGAACAACAAACCAAATTCAGTAAAACATTAAAAGAATTACATACCATGATCAAGTAGACTTCATCCCTTGGATGAAAGAATGGTTGAATATAGGGGTGCCTATGTGGCTCAGTTGGTTAAGCACCTACCTTCGACTCAGGTCATGATCCCAGGATCCTGGGATTGAGTCCTGTGTCAGGCTCCCTGCTAAGTGGAGAATCTACTCCTTCCTTTCCCTTTCTGCCCCTCTCTGCCTCTCTAGCTGCTCATGCTTTTGTGCTCTCTCTCTCCCTCAAATAAAATCTTTTAAAAATGTTTCAATATAAGCAAATCAATCTGATAACCAATCAATCTGATATCCTATCACTCAATCTATCAATCTGATATGTAATATATGTTATATATCATTTGATAAAAAATCATATGATCATCCCAATAAATGCAAAGTATTGGATAAAATTCAAGATCAATTTATGATAGAAAAAACTTTCAACAAATTAGGTATAGAAGAAATGTATCTCGAGATAATAAAGGCTTTTATTCACACCAAAAAATGTGAATTGATGGATGTATACATATTAATTTCCCAGAAGGTAGTAATCCTTATATAGTACATTAATAAAAATTTTAAAGGTAGTAATGGAAAGTTTAAATTTGTGTAATTTTTCCTTAGAGGAAGCTCTGGTTGTTGTGGAGGTGTGGTATACAAACTTCAAATTGGAAACTCACCATCTTTCAGGGAGCACAGCAAAGGGATTGGAAAAAATAAGATTGTTGAAGACTGAAGAGAGGAACTTCAGAAGACAGAGCCAGAGAACTCCAAATGTAAAACCTACAATTATAAAGTTTCTAGAAGAAAATATGATGGGATGAAATCTTTTTGATGTTGGTTTAGATAAAGAATTATTAACTATAGTACTCGAAGTATGATCCTTAAAAGAAAAAATAACAAATTTGACTTTACCAAAAAAAGAACTTTCTTTCTTTCAGAGATGGTGCTGAGAATCAAACCCTAAGCCACAGAGTGGGAACAAAAATGGTTAATTACACATCTGATGAAGGACTTGCATCTATAAAATATAAACATCCACAAATTCAAGGACAACAACTGAAAATAAAAAAAAGCACAAGGATGTGAATACTTATGAAAGAATCTATATGAATGGCAAAAATGAAATGATGTTTAACGTTAGTTGTTAAGGAAGATTAAAACCATGATGATGCTTCATAATACACCAAATAGGATGCCTATTATTTTTTAAAATATCCAATCTGCAAGATTGTGGTGAAGCTGCAACTCCTATACACTGCTGATGAGAATGTTAAAATGAAACAACTTCATACAAAGAATTGTACATGACTATTTACAGATTTGTAACAGAAAAAATGGAAAATTAATATGTGAATAGATGAACAAATTGTGGTAAGCCACATGATAAAATATCACTAGGCAGAGGAAAAATAAACTATTAATACTAGAAATTGTATGGATGAATCTCAAGATAATTAAGCTGAGCGAAAGTCCAGACAAAAGAGTACACATTGCATTAGTCTTCTTCTATAAAATTCTAAGAAATGGAAATGAATGTTTATTAGCAAACAGAAGATAAGCCGTTGCCTTGAGATAGCAGAGGATGGAATGGAGAGATGCAGGACATAGGGGTTGCAAATGGACAAGGGGAAGGTCGCAGTGGGGTGTATGTTTCTTGTCTTAATAGTGGAGATGACTGCAGAGTGTATACAAATGTGAAACTTAGAAGATTATAAACTTTTTACGTGTTTAGTTTGCTCTATTTCCATAGATTTCAATAAACATGCTTAAAAAGTCACAGGATATAAAAGTAAAGCTGTAAAAATGGAATTTATGTAAGCTGGAAATTCAAAAAGTATTTCTAGTGTTCTTACTTTAAGAATCTGGTTTGAAGGCTGAAAAGATGGAAGAGTAGGTGGACCCTAAACTCACCTCATCCATGGATACAACTAGATATGACTAACATCCATGTAAATAGCCCTCCCCCCCACCCCCCAAAAAAGACCTAAAGACTGGCAGAACAAACTCCACAACTAAAGGTAGAAAAGAGGCCACACTGAAGGTGGTAAGAAGGCTGAAGACTCAGTTTGGGAGCAAAACAGACAGTGGCTGCCCATTGTGGGTAGGAAAATGGGGACATGGACATGAAGAAGGGCAGAAAACAGATGATCCCATTGGGGAGCCTTCATGAGAAAGACAAGTTCTCCTAACATTTGGCCTTGAAAACATGACAGGCTAATCTCATGCATTCTTACAACCAGCAAGACTTAAACTCAGGAATTTTAATTTTCAGCCAGTTTGGCTCTGGGAGAGCCTAGAGGGTGTCAGGAAGCTGAGTACTCACCCTTAAAGAGACAGCAATACAGACAGAAATACCATTTCACTTATATGTGGAGTTAAGAAACAAAGGAACAAAAGGAAAAAGAGAGAGAGACTAATGAAGAAACAGACAACTATAGAAAACAAACCCAGAGGACCTAAGTGGAGGATGGGTGAAATAGGTCAAGGAGAACAAAAGTACACTCATCATGATGAAGAAAGAGTAATGTATACAATTGCCGAATCACTGTATTATACACCTGAAACTCCTAGAACACTGTATGTTAACTATACTGGACCTAAATAAAAAACTTAAAGAATGCAGTATATGTGAAAGTTTAAGAATAAAGAGTAGGAATAAAAACCAAATATGGTTTTGTAGTATCTAAAGACTCATTCTTTCCTTTTTGGTAATAGCATTCTGAATTCTGTGTCAGTAATGGACACCTCCCCATTATTGCAGTCTTCATTAAAGGGGAGGCACATAACCCAAATAGAATTAGCGGTTTCCTTAATTCCCTAGGTATTATATCTCAAGTAAAGAGATGTAAGAGGATGAAATTGTTAGAATTCATTAATCTTGGCAGTAGAGACTTGAAAACAAAAAACAATGAAATAAAACCAAAATTACATAGAAGTTTCTTTAAGTAGAACTCTGAAGCTTTTCTATTTTCCTGTTGTTTCTGCTTCTACAGGCTTATTTTTTAATTCTGTGAGTTAGTTACTAATTTATTAGATTATTCTCCTGATAATTTATTTAAAGAAATTTTTGGTTACTTACAGGAAAACAACAAAAACTGTTAAAAGGAAAAAAAATAGTTGTTCAGTTTTAATCATTTTAATTTAATTAGTGTTAATTTTACTGTTTCCTATTAATTATGATTGAAACACATATTTGTTTCCCTTAATATTTTGATGAATAAAACAAAGCATTTCTTTCTTTCTTTCTTTTTCTTTCTTTCTTTCTTTCTTTCTTTCTTTCTTTCTTTCTTTCTTCTCTTTCTTTCTTTCTTTCTTTCTTTCTTCTTTCTTTTTTTTTTTTTTTTAACAAAGCATTTCTAAATGACATAATGAAGACTGGTATGGCAGGGAGGAACAAGAGCTTTCAGTCTTCCTCAATTGTTAGGATCTGGGCCAAGGCTATTAAAAGAATTCTCTCAGAGGAAGAGTGAGGCTATTTCTACTACTGCTTTTTATTTTTCATTTGTCTTTTTTGTTGATAATGATAAATGTAAATTTTTGTTGATAATGATAAATGTAAAGAGGTTTCATGTATGTTTACCAATCATTCCTCACTTTGGAACACATTCTTTGTTAGGCTTACCAGAAACAAAGATAGAGATTTATACAAAATCCATGACCCTTCCTTAGTATCTCCTTTGTAATTATCTTCCCTCATTTATACCCTGAATGTTTATTGTTGTACAGAGACATTTTATGTTCCCCTTAGTTCTCTATACACACCCTACTTCTGTAACCTTAACTATCTCCAGTCTTTGATAGTTATGTATAACTTTATGACCCCTAACTCTTTCTTTTAGATCTGTTAAGCCCACACACCTGCTTGTTAGATATCTTGCTTTAAGGGAAACATGATTAAAACTGAACTCATCATCTATCCCTACCACACAGCCTCACATCTATCCCTAACTTCAGGTTTACTGAATCCACCAAGTTGCTCAATGCTCTTTTTACATACTTTAACTCAAACAATCACCAAGCACTATAAATACTCTTAATTTGTATTTCTGTTACCTGTGGTGATTCACTATTCTATGCACAGTATATTGCCTGAAATATAATGACTCTTCAGTGAATATCTCCTGAATATATTAAGGCATGTTCCAGATGACTACTTCTAGCTTACTTTCAACTTATTAATTTTATTCCTGCCAGTTCCTAGCCTTATTGTAATCTTATTGATATTCCCTACTTTTTTTCAGAGCGACTTTACAAAAACAAAGTTGATCACTCCCTTTTATGAGGCTTGCCAATTCCCTACCCTTTCCTGGCAGACTCCTTAGTGGTTTTAGATGAACATTGTTTCTCTTTCATCTCCAGTTATCTTTACCCTTCTCCATTAAGCCATCTGTACTTATGGAATTTAAGTTTCTTAAATGCTTCATAATTTCTTTTGGCTTCAAAAAACACTGAAGATGATATTTCCCTGATGAAACAATTGTATTTCCTGGAAAACCTTTACCATAATTCACATATCAGATAAATATCAGTATTTTCTGAGGTCTCCTCATTTTCTTCTCCTATAGCCTTCTATATGCCCTTGTGCTTAAATTAAATACCATTTCTAATTAAGAACAAATTCCATGAGAACAGAGGCTGTGCCCATGTTACTCACAGATGCACCATGAGCAGCTAACACAACATCCAATGCATGGTAGACATTTTAAAAAGATTTTCCCTATTTTAGAGAGAGAACGAGTGAGTGAGTGAGCACACAAGTAAGGAGGGTCAGAGGGAGAGGGAGAGATAGAGGGAGAAAGAATCTGAAGCGGACTCCTTATGGACTGATCCCACGACCGGGAGATCATGATCTGAGCCAAAAGCAAGAGTAGGACACTTAACCAACTGAGACACCCAGGTGTCCCCATAGTAGATGTTTTAATCTCTGTTGTTAAATAGAAGAAATTATCCAACATTATTTTAAATGTCTCTGTGATTGATAAAAATTAAAAACTGAAATCACTTGAAATCTTTTACATTCTTCAATTTCATATGGTCAAAGTTGTAAAGAGACAGTCTCCCTATTTTAATGGTTAAGGTTTATTCAGAAATTTAAGGAGTAAGAGAATTACAAGAATCATAAAAGCAATGCAGTTATTTTGTCAAATTATTTCATAGTGCCTAGGGTTATGACAAGTGTTGAATAGGAAAATAATGGCACAAACTAATGGATGTAGTATTACTCATTCCAGTAGCAACATAAATAGACTTTTTGTCCAAATACAGAGTTATTCTTAATAATATTTTCCCAGTGGTACTTAGGTCAAGTGCAGAACGATCTTGGTGAGAGTGATCCTGGAGGAAAGGGCTAAAAATTCAATTTCAGTGAACATAAGAGTCAATAACTCAAAATCTTTTGATAGTTAAAACCCTCCAAATGAATTATCCAAAGTTCTGAATATGTTTTCAGTGCATTTGGTAATTGCTTTTTAAAAACCTAAAAAAAATAACACAACTTTGGATATCACTGTCTTACAAAAAAAATCTGCAACCATCTTTTCAACAAACCAAAATGTTTAACTTTATTGTGCAATCTAGTCAAATGAAGCACTTCCCTATTGTATTACTGTGTTTTTTTTTTTTTTAAGATCTATAATACAAATAACCACATCTTGGAGGATTCTTTCAGCATTAACACAAAATAAGTTATTTCCATTTACTTAAAAGTATTCTTATTCTGGGGATCAAGCAATATTGAGTTCACTTTGTACATTTCTGACCTGACAAAAATAATGAAAAACCATAGTAACTAAAATATATAGTTTATTTCCTTATTAGAGTTATGAATGTGGAAAGGGAGTTGTTAGATTAGAGAGATTCATAAAAGCATTCTGTCAGTTTTTTGTTTTTTGTTTTTGCTTTGAGATATGTGACTTCATCTCCAGTGTTAGTTTTCTCCATTCTACCTCAACCATCCACTACAATGTCTGTACCCTTTATGTTGATATCATCAATAAGAAAACATCTTCAAAATTCCATTTCCAAGCCCTTATCTTAGCCCTTTTTCTCCTCTTCTTTTCTCATTCCAGCCAGATTAATTCACTACTCTTTTTCATGATCAAGCTTCCAAGTTAGGTATCAAGTCCAGATTGTATGTTTCATTATTAAAATCCTTTATTTGAAAAAAAAATCCTCATCTTTTAACATCTCCCCTCCTTTATGTTTACCTGGCTGAACTGCAAATCTAAGTAATCTAACACTTTTCCTCCATTACACCCACATCTAAGATGCTGAATTTTGCTGTGGATCATTATACAATCATGTTAAGTGGACTTTCGATTCATAACCACAAGTCTCAAATTGGCATTCAACACTATCCAGACAGTTCTGTTACACTTCTGTAAGAAGTGAGAATTCCCATTCCCATGGACAACTACTTCACATTTATTCTCTACTCAAATCTGTTATATCTTCCAGCAATTTTCAGATGATGTCCTCATCTTATATTTATTTACCAAGACAGAAACAGATAGGAATGATTTAATCTTTCTGGAAACAAACCTACACATACTTAATTTGGTAGGTTTCTTTACGCCCTGTTTCTCTTCCTGACGCTGGAAAGATATGTCCCTGGTCCTATTAACAGCCAATTCCACACTTGTGACCTGGTTCCTAGCCTTTCCCGTCTTCCCCAGTATTTCAGCCTTTCTTTAATTTCTTCTCTCATATCAACCACTTCTTCTGCTTATTAAATAATTACGCCAATGTAATTTCTAATATTTTTTTTTTCAGGGAGAGAGAGAGCACAAGTGGGGAGGCAGAGGGAGCGAATCTTGAGCAGACACGGCAGAAGCATGGAGCCCAATGTGGGACTCAATCTGATGACCCTGAGATCACAACCTGAGCCAAAGTCAAGAGTCAGATGCTTAACTAAGCCACCTAGCTGCCTCTGGCAGTTCTAATCTTGGGAAAAAAATGTATTTTCCTTTAAAAATACTACCTTTGATGCTACAATATAGCATTTGCCTCTTTTCCTTACCCTTTCACAGAATAACATACAAGTAGCTAGACGTACTATTTCCTTACCCCCACTTTCCATTTTCTTTCAAATCTTTTTCTATTAGGCTTTTGTCTTCTCTGCTTTGCTAAAATTGCTCTCATTAAATTCACTAGTGATCTCCATGCTTCTCAGCAGAACTGGATACAACTGACAACTACCTCATTCCTGCTTTGTTTCATTTTGTGTGAAACTACACTTTCTTTACTTTTTTCCTTATCTTTTAAGATCATTCCCTTCTTCTACCCAATCTTTGAAAATTGAATCACCATAGAACTTGGTTTTAAGCTCTATTCCATTATTTTTCTAAATATATCTTTCCTATATAATCTCAGCCAGTTGTACTGCTTGAAATGGCAGGAACTGGGTAGTGAGTTCCAAGCATATGTCCTCCTACCCCTAAGCCTCAAATTCATAAACTCAACTGTTAATGACTAAAAGGCATCTCAAATTAAATGTCTAAAAAATGTAACTTCTTGATTTGTGCCTTTCCCACTACATGATTTTCCATCAATTGTCCCTATCCCAGTAAAGAACAGTCTTTCACTCAATTCCTCAAACCAAAAGATTTCTGTAGTCATTCTTAACAGCTTTCTTCACCTCACCGCCACTCCCCTACACACCCACACACACTCTACAGTATTAAATCATGTCACAACTACCTCTAACATACACACCAAATTTGATTACTTTGTTACTTCTTTATTCCCATCAACGTAGTCTAAGACACCATCATTACTCACTGGGTAACCAGTGGCATCATAACTGAATTTCCCACTCTAGGAAATTTTGTTGGATAAAATTTATTCATTGTTAGCAACCAAATTAATCTTTTGCAAAGAAGATAAGATTTAGACAGCTTGCTGAAAACCTTTAAACAGTTTTTCTGGGCACTTAGAAAAACCCAGATTGCCACTGTGGTTTACACATCATTTTGCTTTAGGACCTTGCCCCTGCCAAGCTCTGCCACCTAATGGTTTAACTACCACTTCCTCTTTGCTTTAGATATATTGGTGTCTTATTGGTCCCCCTAAGCTAGTGCTGTTGTCCTAGCACCACATCTTTGCATTTGCTCTTCCTTTGGCCTGGAAGATAATTTCTTTGGTTTGCTTCTTCTTGTTCATGTCTCAGACTGACAACCATAAGAAATGTTCCTTATCATGTTCTGTTTTATTGCCCAGATTCAGTTTCTCCACAGTGGTTTCCAAAATCTCAAAAAATCTTTTTGTGTATTTGTTTCTTTGATACCTCTCTCCCTTCTTCCCTACCACTTCCCCTGGGATATAAATATCACAAGTGCAAGGACATTGCCTGTTTTCTAATTCTATTTTGAGTGCTAACAACAATTAATAAAAGTTAATTGAATTGTAGGAGTTGGTAGAAAATATACAAAATTATGGAAAAAGGGACTCTTGATAGAGTGTTCATTTCAATAACCAAGTAATCATATTTTTTAGGCATTTGAAAATTTAATTTTGAACTACTAAATTAGCCATTTTAAAATGGCATTTTGTAACTGGGATGTTTGGCTTATTTCTAAGGATATTATTATTAGGAAGTATGGTACTTACGAAAAAATATCTTTGAGATATTTCATATACCCAGGTACATGAATTTATATTATGTAACTGTTCTTGATAGAATAGTTCCAAAGATTCTTAATTATTTTAATGACTAAAAATATAGGCATTTCTTCCTTTGTGATACCTTTCTATAATATTTCAACTAATTTTCCTTGTTAATTTTACCACTAATGAATAAAGTGAAAGGCTTAAAAACAGACTTGGGATTAGTGCAAACCTATACTTAATGTTCTATGTGTATTATAGCCATACCCAGGTGGAGGAACAAAATAGAGGGGAGAAAAGGGAAATTTTTCTTTGCTGCTTTTGTTGAAGTATTTTTAGACATGCACAGATATGCCTGTTGAAGTAGCCAAGCTTAGAGGAGGGAATCGAGAATTGTCAATCATGAAATATAATCATATGTGATTTTTTTCAAAAATTTCTTAATGGCAAAGTTCCACATATTAAGTCACATTGCTACTTACAGATTCAAGGCAACATCTAACATCCAAAGTATGTGGCAGTAATCAATTATTTTTAAAATATTTTTTATTCTGTTTTTGCATACATTATACATACTCATGGGCGTACCCATTTAAAATCCTTAATGTCATATCATCCTTTCTAGCAGTTGAAAATCCTCAGCTCCTTATAGGATGTGTCAGGATGATATACTGAAATTCTGACCTATGGGAAGTTTTTTCTACAAATTTGTTAAGAGATATTTGAGATATAAAGTATTTAATTTTCTGAGTTTTAACAACGTATATATGAAGTTTTTTTTTAAAAAAACACAATAAATAGACCTTTAAAGTGGTTTTTTTTTTTTTTTTTGTAGCTTTCATGATATCTACTCTTCAGGACAATGGAGATAAAAATATTACTGTCAACCAAATAGACTTGAAAAAGTTAGTATAACAAATAAATCTTGGAAAGTTAGAATATTTCAAGAAAATACTTCATTTTGTAAAAGATACTTGGACAGCTTCCTTACCAATATTTTGTCCAGCAATGCATTCAGCCCTTCCTCCACCAAGCATTAATGTACCTGTCATCTGATTATTTTATTTATTAAATTATTTTTATTCTATATTGTTCATTTTAAACGAGGCACTGACATAGGCACTGAGGATAAGCGTACACGAATGAAAAAGATTGTTCTACTGGGGAAGTAGTTTAAAATCTAGTAGAGAGCTACAAATGTACCAAACATTGCATAATAATACTATCATTGCTACAGTGTATGTGTATGCATGTGTATATATAGTATGCAGATTATACATATTATATATATATATATATATATATATATGTAATATAGTAGCAACATGAGATAGGATCTCCTAATCTGCTCAGAGGAATCAGGATGGTGTTCCAGAACTTGCACCCACCTGTGCGGCCCAGCCCACCATTTCTGAAAAGGAGTACTGTCTGCTGTAGGGTGGACTTATTAGAAAGGACTAAAGATGTCATTAAAGCAAAAACCTGGTAGCAAGTACATGCAGGAAAATGAAGGAACAAACAACAAGAACTAGAGATCAAAGCAAGGTGATGTTTCCATCATCCATACCAGCAGGCAGCAATCATGTAGTATGTAATAGTTTAAAGAGTGGAGTCAGGATGGTGGTCAAATGACTAACAGATGAAGTGGTGTAAGGTGACAAGTTTAGGGAATAGTCTCAGCAGCCAGGGAACCACTGTACTGGTTGGCAATTTGCTGCTTGATCCCATCTGCCTTGTATCTTTCATCCTTCTGACAACTAGCTCTGAAACAATGTGGTCAGGTTTGCTTTTGATCACTTCAAACAACTGGGGAATGATTGTGTAGAAAGAATCAAACATCTTCCAGGCAAAAGTTCTCACAGTGGTAGTTATACAGAAGTAAAATTTGAAATCAAAGGCACTGCACACCACAGTAATCAAGCTCCAGAGACGCTGACATTGATCCCTGCTCACTGTTAGATCTTGTTAAATTCCCTGACCTCAGCCAGACTCTCTCTATCCTGCCCATCTACCTGTTACACAGATTGACTGTCTCATTTTGCTGTACTATATTCTAAATGATGCTTGGTACCTGAACCTCATCTGAATTGTGGTTATTGGTTGGTGCCTTCAAAAAAATATATTTCCTTCATTCTCTATATCCCAGAGAAAGAGGATTCTTACCACTGATAGGACTCCTACCACTGATATTTTGCTTGTGTACTCAATCTCTTTAACTGTCTGGAACCAGTTATTAATGTTTCTTTGATCCCCTACCTTGACAATTTTACATTTTTTTCTCATCCTGGGTTTTTGCAGGGAATAAAAATTTCTAATGTCAAATAAGGATACCCATTAAGCCAGCTGCTTGATTTTATATATAGGTATAAATACTCCTACATATATACAAATGTACATACATATGTGATTAAGCATAAGGCTGCCTACCCTTGTATAGGTGATGGTATTATTTTTTATTTTATTCTTCTATAAAATAGTGCCTATACTGTTTACTCTATACCAAGTAATACTGCTAAAAATTCCTGTATATTAACTCACTTGATTCCTTTAATAGCCTTATTGAGTTAGCTAATGTTATTATTTCTATTTCATACAAGAGGGAAAAATCCTCAAAGCACTAGTAAGTTAAATACTTACTCAAGTTTCCAAAGCTGCTAGCTAAGAGAGCTAGGATTCACATCCAAGCAGTCTGCCTCCGTATTGAAAATTTAAAGAGTGACTGAATCAGATAGGAGTTTTAGAAAATCCTTATGAAAGCAATAAAAAATGAACTGGTTTGGAGGAGAGGGGTTATGATACAGAAGGGAAGAATGAAAGTAGAGAAAACAGTGAGATCACTTAAATAAAGGGAAATTTTTGAACTTAGGCCGCATCATTGGACGGGAGAGAAGCACAGAGATGAAATCAATAGGACACAATGATGGACTAGTGATATGGTCTTGACTTGTCCTGACATTCTTGATAGCACAAGAATAATAATACAAAAAAAATCAAATGACTGACAAAATTTCTATCACATCAAGGAATAATACTTCACTTGGTTTCAAGAATTATTAAAAATTCCATCTCTCATGTCCTCCAAGAAGAGGTTGATACCTTTTCCCCCAGGGATTCATTTCTCCTAGTCTGATTAAACTCTTCAAAGATCACATCTAAAATAGTTTTTGCATTCCAGTTTTATGTTGAACTGAACTAAAATGAAACTCATGAACAGTAAATGACATGACATTTTGCACTTGTCACTATTAATACAGAGTAGATGCTATTTGAATACAAGAACTTAAATGTAATAAATATGCCATTTTCAAACACGTTTGCTCATTTGATCTTTTAGAATCTTTTGCTTTTATTTTTATTTTTTATAGATTATTATGCTTTTAAAGGATGAAGAAACACATTATTGATTCTATTATTTTATGTATAATTTTAACAAGATAATATATGATTATATATTCTATTATATAACAACATCATTCTTGTCACATTTCTGTAGTTGGGCACTTCGAAAAGAATTCCTCTCAGTTTCCAAACATGACAACCCTTATATGCTATTAGTAGTTAAAGAGTATCAGGGAAATATTTGATTATTAGTTGAACTATAAACATTCAGATGTATTGAATAAAAAATGAGGAAAGTATTCCTAGCCCACAACAATCATAGCACTGTTATATCAAACTGTTTAATCTATGCATATTTTTAGTTCTTAAAACAACTATACATGCCAGTAGCTGTCAATGATTTTTCAACAGTAGGAAACAGAGATTCTCTTAACAATTTTCATATAATTTTAAGATGTAAATTCTTTTTGAATTTTGTCTTATTTTGCAGTAAAGCTGAATGTCAGAAATTTAGTAAACAGTAAGATATTTTACATTTTTCAATGTATTATATGCAAGTTTTTCATATTCTATATTTATTAAAACAAAGATAAAAATTAATCATGAAATTAAGGTAATAGGACCACAAAGTAAATTTTACGAAAACCTGTGTTCCTGATGGTATCACTTTATACTCTAGGATCTTAGGTAAGTTGTTTAAGTTCTCTATGCTTTAGTTCCATTACATTCAAAACGGAGATAGTATGCCTGCTTCATGAGATTATTTTAAATGAGTTACACCATATAAAGCACTTAAAATAGTTCTTGGGCCATAATGGATAATAAAAAATAGTTAGCTACTGTTTGTATATTATGTGGCTAAATCTCATCTTGTAAATTGCTTTGCTAAATAAAAATGAGCTGTGAATGATATAAAAATATTGCTTTACAATTGTATTTTAAGAACTAATTACACAAGTGCATATTCATATATTTCATGAGAAATCACTGTGTTACTAGATCATAAAGACTTTTCAGCTTTTTGGGACAGGGATCCTAAAGAAGACACAGATAAAAATGCACTGGAGCAGAGCATAGTAATCAAGTATAAAAACAAATTTACTTAGGAAAATTTAAGATACTACAAAGTGGCCTAGAAAGTAAAAAGTGTGAGTAGACTGACTAGTATCTATTTCTGATGGTTAAGCAAATGGGGAGTCTAGTAGAGAGGTAGGTGGAAGGAAGTGTGGAAGAATTAGCAAAGCAAGGCATAAGAAGGAAATCAGAAAATTATTTAAGTTTCCAGAACTTTCTCAACCAAGATAAAAGGCACAGAATCCAAATACCAGAAGCAAAGTAACTCAGTTTATGAAAAAGGAAAAAATATATTCATAATATCCTTTTTGTTAAAAGTATAGATTTTTAAGTTTTTAATACAGACCCTTTAGAATCTAGCCAGTTACAGATCAGTTGTAAATCTAGAACCACTTCCTATGGGGAATGATTGAAATGTCAATCATAAAAATTATCTAAAAATTATTCTTTTTAAAGATTTTATTTATTCATGAAAGACACAGAGAGAGGCAGAGACATAGGCAGAGGGGGAAGCAGGCTCCATATAGGGAGCCCAATGTGGGACTCGATCCTGATACTCAAGGACCATGCCCTGGGCCGAAGGCAGATGCTCAACTGCTGAGCCACCCAGGCGTCCCTCTAAAAAGGATTCTAATAGGCAGATAGTTTCTAAGTTAGAATCTCATGTATTTAATTGATAAAATTCCTTTCAAAAGAAATATGACATTTTATAAAACCATATGTATCATTTTTAAATTTACAGGAATACCAAGAAATACATATTATTAAAGCTATCCCATTTACACCATCTTTAAACAACTTAACTCTGTATTTGGTAACTGCAGAAATCTCTCTATGCATTTATGAAGATAAAATAGAGTTAAATATAATTGACTATAGCCTGATAACAATTGATATGTAGATAAAGGGGATAGTTGAACTCTAGATAAAAATAAATATTTGTTTTAATTTTTTAATTGAAATGTAGTTACTATACATGATTCAATATTTACATACATTACAAAATGCTCAGCATAAGTGTAGCTAACGTCACAATGCAAAGTTTGTACAATATTGATTATGTTTCCTAAACTGTATTTTTCATTTCTGTACTAATGGAAGTTTGTACCTCTTAATTCTTTTTTATTTCTCCCATCACCCCACCTATTCTCCACTCTGGCAACCATCAATTTGTTTCCCATATTTATGGGTCTGTTCTTTTTTTTTTTTTAATTCCACTTATAGGTGAAATCACATGGCATTTGTCTTTCTCGGACTTATTTCATTTAACATAATATGTTCTAGGTCCATCTATGTTACCACAAATGACAAGATCTCATTCTTTTTCATGACTGACTGATACTCCTTTATATACATACATGCCACATCTTTATCCATTCATCTATAAATGGATGTTTAGGTTGTTTCCTTATCTTAGCTATGCAAATATCCTGCAGAAACATAGCGAGTACATATATTTATTCAAATTCATGTTATCTTTCTCAAGTCAATATCCAGAAATACAAATATTAGATATGGTATTTCCATTTTCAATTTTTTGAAAACCTCCATACTGTTTTTCATAGTGGCTGCACCAATTCACATCCCCATGCACAGTGTATGAGGGTTTCCTTTACTCCACATCCTTGACTACACCTGTTATTTCTTGTCTTTTTGATTCTAGCTATACTGACAAGTGTAAAATAATATCTCATTGTGGTTTTGATTTGCATATTCCTAATGATTAATGATATTGTGCATCTTTTCATGAATCTGTTGGCTACCTATAGGTTTTCCATGGAAAAATATCTATTCAGGTCCTCTGCCCATTTTTTTAATCAGGTATTTTTGGTGTTGGGTTGTGTAGGTTCTTTATATATTTTAGATGTTATCCCCTTACTGGTTATTCTGTTTGCAAAGATCTTCTCCCATTCAGTAGGTTGCCGTTTTGTTTTGTTGATAGTTTCCTTTGCTATGCAAAAGTTTACTAGCTTGATATTGTCCCACTTGTTTTTACTTTTGTTTCCCTTGCATGAAGACACACCAATCCATAAAAATATTGCTAAGATCCATATGAGTTTACTGCATATGTTTTCTTATAGGACTTTGATGATTTCAAGTCTTACACACTTAGGACTTAAATCCATTGAGTTTACTATTGAGTTGTAAGAAAGTGGCCCACTTTATTCTTGTGCATGTAGTGCTGCAGTTTTCCCAACATCACTTATTGAAGAGACCATTTTTTCCCTATTGAATATTCTTTCTTCCTTTGCTGTAGGTTAATTGACCATTTAAATATGGATTTATTTCTGGATCTATATTCTGTTCTATTGATCTATGCACCTACTTTTGTGCCAATACCACACAGTTTTGATGAATACAGTTTTGTAATATCTTGAAATTTGGGATTGTGATACCTCCAGCTTTTTTCTTATTTCCCAGTCTTGCTTTGGTCATTCGAGGTCTTTTGTGATCCCATAGAAATATTAATATTATTACAGCTCTGTGAAAAAATGCTATTGGTATTTTGATAGGGCTTACATTTAATTTGTAGATTGCTTTGGGTAGTAGGGGCATTTTAATAATACTCTTACAACCCATGAGCATGGTAGATCTTTGCATTTGTGTCATCTTCAATTTCTTTTGCCAATATCAGTGTTTTCAAAGTATGGGTCTTTTTACCTCCTTGGTTAAATTTATTCCTGGGTATTTTATTCTTTGTAGCATAATTGTGAATGGAATTGTTTTTTCAATTTCTCTTCCTTTTAGCTCATTATTAGTGTATAAAAATGCAAAACATTTCCAGGTATCAATTTCATATCCTGAAACTTTATAGATTTTATTTTTTCTAATAGATTTTTTATGGAGTTTTTAGAGTTTTTTTATATATAGTATTATCAGCAAATAGTTGTGTGTGTTTTTTTTAAAGATTTTATTCACTTATTTGGGATAGAATGTGAGAGAGCTTGTGAGCAGTGGGGAGAGGCAAGGGAAAAGGGAGAAACACACTTCCCGCTAAGCAGGAAGCCTGACATGGGGATCAATCCCAGGACTCTGAGACTGTGACCTGAGCCAAAGACAGTAGGTTAACTGACTGAGCCTTCCAGGCCACTCTATGATTTTACTTCTTATCAATTGATAAAAAATCGTTTTTGTTTTTGTTATTTTTTCCTGCTGGCTGCAATTAGCACTTTCAGTACTTTATTAAATAAAAGAGACAGGAGTGGACATTCTTATTTTTTCTCTAAAATGAGAAAAAGCTTATAGTTTTTCACCCTTGAGCATGATGTTATTTGTGGTTTATCAAATATGGCTTTGTTGTGTTGAAGTATATTCCCTCTAAACCCACATTTTTTAAATCATGAACAGATGTTGAATTGTCAAATGTTTTTTCTGCGTCTATTGCAATGATTTTTTTTTTTTTAAAGATTCCACTTATTTATTCATCAGAGGCACAGAGAGAGGCAGAGACACAGGCAGAGGGAGAAGCAGGCGCCATATAGGAAGTCCAATGTGGGACTCGATCCTGGGACTCCGGGATCATGCCCTGAGCCAATGGCAGAGGCTCAAGCACTAAGCCACCTAGGCATCCCGTCTTCATTTGATTTTGAATGCTTGTATTCTTGATGAGTCGGACTAAAAGTTTATCAATTTTGTTTCTTTTCAAAGAACCAGCTCTTGGTATCACTGATCTTTTCCATTGTTTTGTAGTCTTTCATTTATTTCTGCTCTAATCTTAATAATTTCCTTTCTTCTACTAACTTTAAGGTTGTTTTGTTCTTCCTTTTTTTAGTTCCTCTAGGTGTAACTTTAGGTTGCTTGAGATTTTTCCATGTTTCTTAATGTAGGCCTGTATCACTATAAAATTTCTTCTTAAAAGTGCTTTTGCTGCATCCCAAAGATTTTTAAACTGTTGTGTTTTCTCTTTTTATTTTAAATTCACTTTGCCAACATATAGTACAACATCCAGTGCTCATCACATCACATGGCCTCCTTAATGCCTATCGCCCAGTTACCCTATCCCCTCACCCACTTCCCCTTCTGCAACCCTCAGTTTGTTTCCCAAAGTTAAGAGTCTCTCATGGTTTATCTTCTAATTTTTCCCCACTAAGTTTCCCCCACTTCTCTTATGGTCCTTTGCACTATTTCTTATATTTCACATATGCGTGAAATCATATGATTATTGTCTTCCTCTGATCGACTTATTTCACTCAGCATAATACTTACCAGTTTCCAATGGCTAATATATACCACATCTTTATTCATTCATCTGTCGAAGGACATCTCTGCTCTTTCCACAATTTGGTTATTGTAGACATTGCTGCTATGAATATTGGGGTGCAGTTGTCCATTTGTTCCACTACATCTGTATCTTTGGGGTAAATCCCCAGTAGTGAAAATCCTGGGTGTTGGGTAGCTCTATCTTTAACTTGAGGGACTTCCACACTGTTTTCCAGAGTGGCTGCACCAGCTTTCATTCTCACCAACAACATAAGAGCATTTCTTTTTCTCCACATCCTCACCAACATTTGTTGCTTCCTGCCTTATTACTTTATTGCTAAAACTACTAAGACTGTTGTGTTTTCATTTAATTTGTCTCTAGGTATCTTATTTCATCTTTGATTTCTTAATTAATTCACTGGTTGTTTAATAGCATGTTATTTTGTCTCCACTTGTGTTTTTTATTTGTTTTTTTTTTCATTTTTCCCCTTGTAATTGGTTTGTAGTATCATACCATTGTAGTTAGAAAAGAAGCTTCAGTTATTTCAATCTTGAGTTTATTGAAGCTTGTTTTGTGACCTAACATGTGATCTATCCTAGACAATGGTCCATGTACAATTGAAAAAATGTGTATTCTGTTGGTTTTGTAGAGAATGTTCTATGTATATGTTATCTGATCTATAGTGTCATTCTTTTTCATTCTGTTTCCTTATTGATTTTCTGTCTGATGTATCCATTGATGTAAGTTGGCTGTTAAAATCCTCTACTATAAAATTGTATTACTGTCAATTTCTCCCTTTATTTCTGGTAATATTTATGTATTTAGTCACTCCTGTGTTGCATGCATAGACACACTTCTTATACAGGCTTGTTGGATTTATCATCATATAATGCTCTTTTGTCTTGTTAGATCACACAAAATAGATTTTAAAACAAAAGCATTGCTATCCTTGTTTTTGTTTCCATTTTAATGATATACATTCTATTTCTTCACTTTCAGTCTGTCTTCAATTCTGAAGTGTATCTCTTATAGAAAACATATCTTGTTTTATCTTTCAGTCACTCTAGATCTTTTGGACTGGTTCATTTAGTTTGTTTACATTTAAAGTAATAATTGATAGGCACGTACTTAATGCCATTTTGTTAATTATTTTCTAGCTGTTTTTTTTTTCTCTTTTTTTCTTTTTTTTTCCTAGCTGTTTTTGTAGTTATTCTGTTATTTCTTGTTTCCCTTGTTCTCTTCCCCTGTAAATGATGACTTTTAGTGTTCTGCTTGGGTTCCTTTCTTTGTCTATTACAAGTTTTCAGCTGGTGGTTACTATGAGGTTCATATAGAAGAACATCCTTTATATGTATCAGTCCATTTTCAACTGGTCATCTAAGTTTGAACATATTCCAAGAACACGTTATTATATTCCCTAATTTTTTATGTATATTAGGTCTTACTTTATTTTGTATATCCTTTAATTCTTATAGATACAAATAAGTTTGCTAATTTTGCTTTTATTTTGTTTTTTTAAATATTTTATTTATATATTCATGAGAGACACACAGATAGAGAGAAAGAGAGAGACAGAGGCAGAGACACAGGCAGCGGGAGAAGCAGGCTCCATGCAGGGAGCCTGACGTGGGACTCGATTCCAGGTCTCCAGAATCAGGCCTGGGGCTGAAGGCGGCACTAAACTGCTGAGCCACCAGGGCTGCCCAACTAATTTTGCTTTTAGATTTCACATTACTAGCTTTAAGTAATTGCTTTACCACCTTTACAATCTGTTTGCTTTTACTGGTTTTAGTTTTTTCTTTCCTAATTTTCTTACTGAGGTCCTGAGTTAAGCCTCACCAATTTTCAAAGGCAAATGTCTTGGGAGCTCATCTTCCCAAAGAAGATTCCCCAGGACAGAGTGCCCAATGTGGGGCTTGATTCCCTCCCTCAGGGAAGACCTTGGCACCTCTGACATGCCTCACATATTTGGGTTGCATACCGTATTCCCAACTAGGTCTCTGCCCCTCCTAGCATTCTCAGTGTGACTTTTTCCTTCTATCTTTAGCTGTAGAAAAGCTGTTCTGGTAATTTTTAGGTCATTTTCAGAGGGAGTTATGCTATATGTTGCAGCCTTGATGTGTCTGTGGGAGGATGTTAACTCAGGATTCTCCTCCTCTACCATCTTTCCGATCTCCCGGAGTGACTCATTTTTAAAGGTCTCTAAAATTAAGTACAATAGTACTAAAAATATTGAAGTTTTATTTTTAAACCTCCAAATTTTAGAGAATTGACTGTCTTGACTGACTTCTTGCTATGAACTATGAAGAAATAGTAAACACGTGTTCCTAGACACTCCTCTGTACCACCTCCATGGAAAAAATATTTTTAATATAGCTTTTCAAATAGCATTTGTAATATTTATAGGCCCAAATTATTACATAATAGATGTAATGCTAATAGATTTCTCAAAATTTAGCCCTTAAGTACTACTACATACTTTGAGTCCCTTCATGTTTGTGAATGCCTAATTACATAGACACTTAAATATTTTTGCTTGGATAATTTTATTGGACTTTGTATGCTGATACAGAAAAATCTGAGGCCAAGATTTTTGATTTTTCTCCTTGTGAATTGTTATGCCTGGAAGCCTTAAAAATTGTTTGTCTTGAAACAAATAATTAATATGCCAGTATTTTGATCAGAAATAACATCCAGTAATGTCAATCTATATTTAAAAATCTTAAATATCAGTGGAGCATATAACTATATTTTTGGAGCCTAAGTTATTTGTCATACTTTCTTGAGCCCATCATGGGCTGTTTGTAGTTTATTCAAGCAAATAAATAAATTTTAAAGCGCATGATCCTCCAAGGAAAGACAGGGCAAATTCATTCTTTCATCCATGGCAGAAAGTGAGTGTAAGATGTAGCTTTTATATAAGCAATTAAGAAATCACTTGAATTTCAAGAGAATCTTAAAGGCCACACATGGGAATTTATTAAAAGTCAAGTTTGAAACACCTGAAGAACCCAGGAAAAAGAGGCATTTATGTTCAGTTGCAAGTTCTTTAGTGGCCTCTGTGAGGTACTTTAAAACCTGGGAGAAGGCAGGAGTTCAAAAGTCATAGCAATGCAGGGGCGGAGATTAAGGGTAGAAGAGACATATCCCAGAGTGTTCTTTTTTTTCCTAGACCTTTGTTTCATACCAAAATAACAAAACAATTGTTACTTCATTTGGAAAGCAGAATTTTTCACCATCAGGATGCAGGTAAAACTATTCATTATTCAAAGAGACATATGAAACATCTACTTGGAGAAAAGCTAAAATCAGCTTTAGCCCTGGAAGTTACATTGATACCCCCACTGAAGTAGAGATAGAAAATTCCTGTCCAAGAGTGAGCATGGATACAAAGCTCAGTTTCAGTTACAGTAGAAAACAGACCAAAAATATAGACAATGCTTTATGCCTGGGGTCCAGGTTCTTAGTTCTCTGAGTCAGAAAGTAAGCTAAGCTAACAGAAAATAACTTGTTTTAAACAAGAACCGAGGAATAAAAAACATCCCCAGTCTTACAGTGAGGGAGGAGAAGAGATATAGACCCTTATCTGTGGTTCAAGTTTGAAGGAAGTCCTGAAATCTCAAACGGACTATGAATGTTGAAAAAAAAATTCCTCTAGCACCCCACACATTAAGAACAAAGAGGCAGCGTACCAGTGGAGCAGTTGGAATCATGATAAATATTAATACATAAGCCAAACTCACCTGACTAGATTAACTCAAATCTTATTCCAGATGCCTGATAGAAGAGCTGTGCCCATTGACTTTTATAAACTATTTTCATTACCCTTTTCTGTTCTTCATTATAGAATATCTGACATTTCATTAGGAAATTGAGACACATAATCTGAACAAGAAAATATAGCTCACTATCAATAAGTAATCATCAGGATCAAAATAAAAGTGATCCAAATGGTGAAACTATCCATCTAGGATTTTTGAGTAACTATCATTCGTTTTAAAGGATTTAGTGGAAAAATTGGATAATATCAATGAACAGAGATGCAATTTCAGCACAGATATTAAAACCATAGAGAAAAAAGCAAATGAAAATCCTTGAAAAAAAAGCATGATGTCATTGATGGCATATTCCTTCAAAAGGATGGAGAAAATGAACAAAGCTAATCAGGAAACTTGAATTTATTAAAATAACAATGATTCAAAGTGAAACAAAGTGAAAATAAAGTGTGTGTCCATGAGACATTATTCAAACCATTAAAATCTAACATATATAATTAGAAGACAGAGGAATATACAACAGACTTCTCATCAGAAAGGGTGCATATCAGACATAAAGCACTGAAATAAAAAAATATATATATATACTTTCATCCTCAAATGAAGGATAGCCTAGCAAAAATAGCTTTAAAAATAAAAAGACTTAGGGCACCTGGGTGGCTCAGTGGTTGAGCATCTTGCCTTTGGCTTAGGGCGTGTCCTGGGGTCCTGGGATTGAGTTCCTTATCAGGCTCCCCACAGGGAGTTTCCTTCTCCCTCTGCCTAAGTCTCTACCTCTCTCTTTCTCTGTGTCTCTCATGAATAAATAAAATCTTTGAAAAATAAAAATAAAAAGATTTGGTAAGACAAAAACAAAAAACATACACCTAAGAAAATATATTGTCAAAACTGTGCTACAAGCTAAGACATTCTTCTTTCACAAAGATTAGGACCCCAGATAAAAACTTGAAGCTACACAAATAGAAGAGTGCTTAGTAAAAAGAAGTATAGAAATGGTAAAAATGGTATAGAGAAGTATAGAATGGTAAAAAGAAGTATAGAATACCATCCCCCCCACTTCTACTTATTTGAAAATATAATGGATTATAATTAAATTATTAAATTTAATAAGAAGCTATAGTTTTATATGTAGTATTCTAAATATCCAATGAGACAGATTATCCAATTAAATTTAAAAAATCCACTATTTAAAATAAATCTACTTAATATATATAAAAATAGATGTGTTAAAATTAAAATGCTGGGAAAGATGTTTAATACAAACAGTAATTAGAAGAAAGTTGGGTTGGCTCCATCAGTATCAAACAATGCAGGTTTCCAAACAAATTGTTATCAGAGATAAGGAGGGAAAATTCATAATGATAAAGAGAAACCACTGAGTATATCATTTTATTCTCCCTTTTTTTTTTCTTTTTTTTTATGATAGTCACAGAGAGAGAGAGAGAGGCAGAGACATAGGCAGACGGAGAAGCAGGCTCCATGCACCAGGAGCCTGACGTGGGATTTGATTCCGGGTCTTCAGGATCGCGCCCTGGGCCAAAGGCAGGCACTAAACCGCTGCGCCACCCAGGGATCCCACCAGTTTATTCTCTATATAAAACTATGTATAGGGACCTCTGGGTGGCTCAGCAGTTGAGCGTCTGCCTTCGGCTCAGGGCGTGATTCTGGGATAAGAAATCAAGTCGTGCATTGGGCTCCCTACATGGAGCCTGCTTCTCCCTTTGCCTATGTCTCTGCCTCTCTTTCTGTGTCTCTCATGAATAAATAAATAAATCTTAAAAAAATAAAACAAAATAAAACTGTATATTCACAGTTTCTTCAAAATATATGAAGAAACTGATAGAAATGAAAAAGAAAGGTTTTATAGTCACAGGTAGAGACTTCACTCCCCTCCCAGAGTCAGGAATACATGAAGACTATCATCAATCAACATGAGCTAATTGAACATTTCAAACGATAACAGAACACATATGTTCAAGCACTTTGGACCTTAAAATAAACAAACATTTTTAAAATTGTAAGCAAAAACCAAATAAACTAGAGTAAATAATAAAAAGTTATCTCGGACATTCCCCAGATACTTGAAAATTAAAAGCACACTTCTAAATAAGATTGGGTCAAAAAGAAAGTTACAATGGACATTAGTTAACATTTGAATTGAATAAAAAACAACACATTTTAAAAATGTGTGCAGTGCAGCTATAATACCTTGAGTTTATACATCATCTGCTTAGGTTAGAAAACAAGAAAAATCTCAAAGTAAATCTAATACTGTACCTTAGAGGAAAATTAAACTCAAAGAAAGAATTAAAATCGGACCTACCATGAATATGAGTACAGCTATAAAAAGAGAGATGTATTTGCCAAAGATATTGATAAAGGACTTGAATACAAAAAATAGAAAGAACTCTCAATTTTCCGAAGAGAGCATAAACATGCAATTTAAAACAAAAGTTTTATAAAATAACAAAGACTTGCATAGAAATACTGGCAAAGACATGGATAGCAAATAGGCCTATGAACATCAATGTACTCAGTATCCTAAGTCATTATGTATGTGAAAAACAAAATAAAAAAGAGGCATCACTACACATCTATTAGAATAGTTCCAAAACAAAAGCAAAAAAAAAAAAAAAAAATTCCTTGACAATTCCAAGCTCTGGTGAGGATGAGGTACAGTTAGGGCCCTCATAATTGTGAGGATACAAAAGGATATTAAAAAATATTTTTGCAGCTTCCATGAGGTGAAACATGTACAACTGTGTGATACAGCAATCCCACTCCTAGGAAGGTCCTGTTTCTGTAAAAGAACATTTTTCCAAGAGAAATGAAGTGAGACTTGTCTACAAAACCTATTAGTGGGGATGCCTGGTGGCTCAGCAGTTAAGCGTCTGCCTTTGACTCAGGGCATGATCCCGTAGTCCCGGGATCGAGTCCCACATCGGGCTTCCTGTATGGCTCCTGCTTCTCCCTCTGCCTGTGTCTCTGCCTCTTTCTGTGTCTCTGATGAATAAATAAATAAAATCTTTAAAAAAACACCTATTAGTGCATGCTTTTAGCAGCTTCATAATTGCCAAGAACAGGAGAATTCAAATGTTAATCAACTGGCGAATGGATAAACAAACTGGGGTACAACTAAATAGTGATAGAACATCTAGCCACTCAAAGAAAGTAACTACTAACACATGCAGTAACCTTGATGAAACTCGAAGACATTAGGTTAAGTGAAAAGTGAAATTCAAAAATCTGTGTACTTTAAGATTTCATTTATTTAACACTTTGTAAAAAGCAAAACTATAGGTAGAGAATTCTTCTCAGTGGTTGCCAGGAAATGTGAGTGGAGGAAGGGAAAAACCACGGACTAGCACACAGGAACCTTTTGAGATTATTCAAATATTATCTTCGTTATGATAGCAGTTATGCAAGTTACTTGTCAAAACTCAAAACTGTATACTTACAGGTAAATTTAACCCTATGTAAAGAAATTACTGAAAAATAAGAAAATGGGGAGAATTTAGATGGTAGATAGACAAGTTTACATTCTTAACTTTGTTCTATGCTCAGAAGTTTTCATATAAAATATTGAAAAACAAAAATTTTCCTCTAAGAGGAAAATCCTTATGTTGAGAACAAGAGAAAAAAAGAAAAGCAGTTATTATTAAAAGGCAAAAATTTTAAAAATGAATTTAGCATAAATAAATTACAAATAATATTCTTTTCCACTTCAGGGTCATGGGAGCAAGTAATAGACTCCAAATAAGATGCCATATTATGAATATTAATATATTCATAAAAATTCATATTTGTATTTACTTCCAATTTTGTATACTGTATTTTACATATATGCTTCCTTTTGATCTAAACAGTAATTAAGTAAGGTAAATGGCATTACATTCCAGATCCAGAAACTGATATACAAAGCAATTCAGCAACATGCATTAGGTCTATAAACCAAGGCCTATAACTCCAAATCCTATGTCATTTTTTCCTCTTTCTATATTGAAGCATAATATTCTGAAAGATGCACATATCAAAACAGAATATGTACTCAAAAGTGCACATATAAAGGTACAGTCAGTGGATTTTCACAAGCTCCCATGTAGCCAGAAAGGAGATCAAGAAATAGAATATCCCCAGGATACCAGAGGTACCTCAGTTGTTTGTTTAAAAAAATAGCAAAACAAGGATCAGTATAGGAAATAAAGTTTTCTTAAAAATTTCTGTGGGCTATCATTAATATAAATAACTCTCCCTTTAAGTTATTTATATTGATTTATTTTTAAAAAGTCAACTATTATATTTAAAATGATGGCATAAAATATTTACATATAGCCTTTTAGGAACCTAGATACAGAGAAAGAATAATAAAGCATCTTCCAAATAACATTAATTGGTAGCACCATTTATAAAATTACTGAGAGTTTATATTTAAAAAGTTATAGTGATTACTTTTAACCATAAACTTGGCTAAAAGACACTGACTAATGGGATTCACTTCACTGGTCAAATGCAACTTTTAAATACTTATTAAGCATGACCAAGATGACCTTAATGTTCCTCTCATCTTGACTAGACCTTAGTCAGGTGTCTTCCTAACTGAAAATAAGCCCAGAAATATACTCATTCATGTAAGATCAACTACTATTTGACAAGAGGACCAAGAGTCTTCAATGGAAAGAAGACAGCAACTTTAACAAAGGTTCTGGGAAAATTGGATAGTCACATGTTAAAGAATGAAACTAGATCCCTATTCTACACCATTCACAAAAATTAACTCAAAATTAGTCAAAGACTTAAACAGGAGACCTGAATTCATACAACTTCTAAAAGAAAACAGGGAAAAAGCTTCATGACCCGTCTTGGCAATGATATTTTTCAGATAGAACACATAAAACACAAGCTAGAAAATCAAGAGTAAACAAGTGGGACTGTATCAAACTAAAAAGCTTCTGTACAGCAAAAGAAATGATCCACAAAAGGAAAAGGCAACCTACAGAATGGGAGAAAATACTTGCAAACCACACTTTTGATAAGGTATTAATATCTAAGAGATAGAGGGAACTCCTACAACTCAATAGCAACAACAAACAACCAAAAGAAAAAACAAAACCCACAAATTACTCAATTTAAGGAAATGCAAAAGACCTGAATAGACGTTACTCTGAAGATACCCAAATGGTGGAAGCCTGGGTGGCTCAGTGGTTGTTTGCTTTTGACTCAGGGCATGATCCTGGAGTCCCAGGATCAAGTCCCACATTGGGCTTCCTGCACGGAGCCTACTTCTCCCTCTGCCCATGTCTCTGCCTCTCTCTCTCTCTATGTCTCTTGTGGGTGACCACGGACTAGCTGGAGTAACTGAACCAAACCAGGCCCGGACTTGCGTCCCTCATTCACTCAAAAGGCTCGAGCCTAAAGGGTGAATAGTTGGTACACACTTGAGAAAGGGCTTGAGCAATGGTTCTCAGGGCTCGCTTGTACGTGATCGCCCACATAACACAATAGATACAATTTATTCTGACCTGGTCATAAATGCAAATAAGGGTCTGTGCTGTCCTTGCTGGTCTGTTTACCATACCTAATATTCCTTTTCAAGGATTTCCCTTCATAACACTTTTACACCTTTTTTTTGTATTTAGAATTTGCTTTAAGCCATTTCTTTTTCAGTCAGTCTCATTTGGGACAAAATTACTCTCTTCTTTTTTTTTGAACAAAAATATATTCCCATTCCTTACATTTTTCTTACATATCTCCTTTTTTACATACAGAGTTGCTTTTTTCAAAAATTTTTTTTATCAGTCATCAGTTTTATTTTAGCAGAGTTTTTTTTATTATTATTATTTTTAGGAACCTTAGTGTCCAGTGAAAACTAAGGAGTAACCGATTTTTGAACAGAACTTTTTAGGTGGCAAATTTATGAAACAGTTAAGCATAAAGCATGTTCATCAACAGATTTAAATCAACGTTTTAGTACTTTTCCTTGTTTGGAAAAGACTTAGATGTCCGATGAATTTAATTTTATTTATCATCAACGTGTGACTAAGGTTTTAGGTTACCAAGGACTTTGAAAGGTATCTTAACAATTACTTATGAAAACTTGTAAACAGACAATTAATTATCAATTTAGTCAATTTTTTTTTACTAACTGATTGCAAAAAGATAACAGAGCTTATGTGACCTTTAGTAAATAGAATAAAAGAATAAAATAGAATAAAAGTTTTAGGTTTAGTAGTGATAATTTTCAAGACCTGTTTACTATGTTTTATCTGGATCCACTTAAAGTTAATCAATTTGCTCCCCATCGTTAATTTTTATCTGAGACACTGGTGGGGGAATCTGGAGGGGGCAGTGTTAAGTAATTGGTGGTGATGGTGACTCAATCACCGAATTATTATTTTCTTTTTGTTCCTCTGAAGAGGTCTGAACATCATTTTCAGAGAAGGATTCATGAGAGGCTATAGAGATTAATTTGAAAGTGTGTTGTGGATCTAAAGTCTCTCTTATTTCCTCCCAAATATGCATGGTGCCTGGAGCACAGGCCATAGGACTACGTTTTTTAAGTTGATTTTTAATTTCCTGTCCTACCCTTTGCCAGGCATCCAAACTGACAGTCCCTTCTTTTGGAAACCAGGGCCACAAGTCTGATACAGTACAAAAGAATTGTTGCAAGGCCTTTTTAGAGACCTTGGACCCTTCTCACTTCATAAGGGCCTGCAAAGAGGTCATAAAGAAGACCTGTTCCATAGATTGAGACTGTCCCATATTTTTTTACTCCTGTCGTGGCCCTAAGTAATTCGGCTCCCCTTACCTGATTGTCAGCAACGACTTACTCATATGTGCACCTCTCTTGCATGTGCTCAGGTCCCTGTTCGGGTGCCACTTGTTGCGCACGCTGCAGCAACACGATCAGGGTCCTGAGGATAAGGGGATGAGGAAAATAAAAGTAAAGAGATGGGGACAGGAGGGACACAGTGGATGATGTCCAAACAGTGCCAGCTTTATTCAAGGTTTTACGACATTTTATAGCATCAGCAAAACAAAGCTAAGAAGGTGTCTGTTTTTAGCATGTTTGTGAAATCCTCCAAAGTTCCCCTTTCTCAGCATGCAAGAGAGACTCACGGGTGCCAGAAGACCTTGGTAAATAGATAAGCTTGTTGCTCCAGATGTGCATACTTCAAAGGAATATTAGGTATGGTAAACAGACCAGCAAAGACAGCACAGACCCTTATTTCTATTTATGACCAGGTCAGAATAAGTTGTATCTATTGTGTTATGTGGGTGATCAGGTACAAGCGAGCCCTGAGAACCATTGTTCAAGCCCTTTCTCAAGCATCTACCAACTATTCAGCCTTTAGGCTCCCGAGCCTTTTGAGTGAATGAGGGACACAAGTCCGGGCCTGGTTTGGTTCAGTTACTCCAGCTAGTCTGTGGTCACCCACAGTCTCTCATGAATAAATAAATAAAATCTTAAAAAAAAAAAAAAAAAGATACTCCAACAAGTATATAAAAAGGTACTCAACATCACTTATCAGGGAAATGCAAATTACACCTGGGTGGCTCAGTGGTTGAGCTTCTGCCTTGCCTTAGGCCGTGATGCTGGGGGTCCTGGGATCCAGTCCCACATCAGGCTCCCTACAGGGAGCCTGCTTCTCCCTCTGCCTAGGTCTCTGCCTCTCTGTGTCTTGCATGAATAAATAAATAAAATCTTTAAAAAAAATTAAAACCACAAGAAGAGCTCCCCCTCACACCTATTACAATGTTGAGCATCAGAAAGATAAGAGGTAACAAAGGATAGCAAAGATGTGGAGAAAAGGGAATTTTTATACACAGTCGATGGGAATGTAAACTGGTATACCCACTGTGGAACACAGTATGGAGGTTCCTCAAAAAACTAAAATTAGAACTACCACATGATCTAACAATTATATCCAAAGGAAACAACAACAAAAATCACTAACTTGAAAGGATATCCGCGACCTGATATGCATTGCAGCATTTAAAATGGCCAAGACCTGGAAACAACGCAAGTGTCCATCAATGGATGACTAAGAAAATGTGATACACACACACACACACACACACACACACACACATGTATGCACAGGAATATTATTCAGCCTAAAATAAGTAGTAAATACTGCCATTTGTGACAACATGGATGGACTCGTAGGTTCACTTAATGCTAAGTGAAGTAAATAAGATTGATAAAAAGTAAATGTATATGATCTCAGCTTTTATATGTGAAATCTAAGTAAAAAAGAAAACAAAACCCAAACTCCTAGATACAGAGAATAAATTGGTGGCTAACAGGTGTGGGGGGAAGGCTTGGGGAGAGTGAAATGAGTAAAGATGATTAAAAGATACAAACCTGCAGTTAGAACTAAGTCCTAGGGATCTAATGTACAGACATGAGGACTATGGTTAACAAATCATATTTCAAAGTTGCTGACAGTAGGTCTTAAATGTTCTTATCACAAGGAAAGAGAAAATTATAAATATAGGAGGTGATGAATGTTAATTAAATCTGTAACTATTTCACAATACAGATATTAAATAATTTTTTTATAAACTTTAAACGTACATACACAACGCTGTATGTCAATTATGTCTCAATAAAACTGAAGAACATTTTTAAAAGATCTGGAAACTATCTCTTGGAAACATAATCATCACAAAAGACAGAGCACGGGTGGCTACCCCATGTCTGTGGGAGAGTGAGACCCAACTTTAGTAACTGCCAATTACCAACATAGATGGCAGTCACCACATGCCCAAACCTGCTCCTCTCACAGCTTCCAGTACTTTGCACTAGTTTACCTCACTGTTCAACAACTCTCTCACCTTTTGTTTTAGGAGAGTTAAGTTTTCTCTCACTCCACTACTACAACAGTCTTTAGGAAAGTTCCTTGCCTGTTTAATTCCCTCTGGTATAATTTTCTTTTGAAAAGCATCCCTTGTATTTTAGGTGATAAGCTATAACTTCAGACCTTGTGTTGTGCCCAAGATTGCGAATCCGAGAAACCACCAAGGAGCCCACACCAATGCAAACACACGAGGGTTTATTTACAAGCTCGAGCTTGGGTCCAAGTATACCCGACACAGCCACAGCGGAGTAGGGACTTGGACCCTGAGGTGGGTTACAGCGTAGTTTTATGGGCTGGTCTAAGGGACCTCCAGAAAGGGGGAGGAATTTCTCAAGTTCTGTTTACATTCTGATGTGGGGCTTTCAAGGGCATTGAGCTCTGTTCTCATTCTAATATGGGGCTTAACTGAAGTAAGGTAAAGTTCAGCTCTTATTCACAGGGGCCTGAGGTGGCTGTACTTGTGCTAACGCTGAACTTAAGGTGGAATGGCCTTAATTCTCTCGGCCTCCACACTTGCATGTACTCAGCTAGATAACTAAGCAAATAGTGAGTGTAATAAGTGCAATACTCACATTTACAAATGTGCTATAAGAAGCAGCTAAGACAGGGTATCATCTCCTACCATCCTCCCCTCCCCTGCCCCAGAGTACAAAGGGCTTTAAGGAAGTTACAGCATAGAAGACAAAGCTGAGCCATGAAGTATTTAGAAAAAAAAAGCTTGCCTAGTATATGTACATTGTATGAAGGGAATTCTAAGCAGATAATGGCATGAATGACAACATGGGCACAGAGGTCATGGTGTTTGGAGACTAAGAGGTCAAGAGTTGCTATAATAAAGTGTGAACATGTTACCTGAATTAAAGAATGACAATTGGGGTAGCTGGTAGACTGACCACATTCCACGTATGAAAATTTTAAGAAATCCTGAGTAGTTAGGAGTGTAAGAATTGTGGAGTAGATCAAAAGTGATGAAATAGAGGTATCTGAACATTGCTCTGCTAGCAGTACAGAGGCTGATGTGCTGGTAAATTGGATCTTCAGCAGGATGTAGGTGGGAGAAAGCCCTCACCTTGTGGGGCGTGCAGATTTCCCCAGTGTCAACACTCCCATTGTGGCTGATTTCAAGCAGCCAATGGTTTAATAACCAGATTTCAGAATTCCTATTTAACAATTGTGCTCTCATGAGCCAGTGCCGTTTGCGCTAGAATACCACTGGTGTCAGGGGAAGAGAAAGGCCTTTGTCTAGGTGAAATGGATAAGGATACGAACTCAGACAGCGGCTGTGATTACAGATAGGAGGGAATCTAATCAGGGGCATTATAGAAATAAAGCCAACAGTCCATGTAAGAGGTATTATTCACATTATCTTTTCCTTAAGTGTCCTATAAATGGTCAACTATTTAAAGGTCAAGTAATGTCTGTCACAGGTCAAGTAATGCACCTGTGGTCACCAACTTTGTGGGTGGCAAAGCTCAGATTTCAACCCAGTCTGCTCAGGTTCCAAAATCCCACATATAGGATTAGGAGCTGGACTCAGGTTCATCTGGAAAATGAGCCTAATAGGGTTGCTGTAACAATTAACAGAATATATATTCAAAGTACCTAAAACACTACCTGATACCTGTATGTAAATACGAAACAGCTAGCATTATCATTAATTACCATCACCCTTGTTTTGCCACAACCATCATGTTTAGTTGCACTTGTTAGGAGAGAGATGCAGCAGTAAATCAGGAGGTATTGATACAGAAAGCAATTTTCTGTGCTTAAAAAGTTTACAAGCTGGGGAGAATAGTACATTTAAAATACTGTGGATTTTGAAATTTCTCTCTTAATCCTTTCTCCTCTGAGTATAAACTAAATCTTCTAAAACCAATCTATGTGAATTGGAATATCCGCTTCTTTTCCAGCATCACAGTGTGGGATAGGCTTGACTGGTAATGATAAGCTCATCAAACATTCCCTCAGGTGAAAAGTGAAGATAATGGTCCTGTAAACAAACATTATTCTTTCTATTGTCCTGCTAAAATCAGAAGTAGAACTGCAGTTTTGAATTATGCAGGTAATGATTCATAATCCTCAAGTAACTGAAAACTGTTATTTCCCATGGAATACCTCCCAAAGGGAGAAGACGCCGATGTCCAGCCCAGCCTTGACCACTGGAAATTATACGAACTGTTGTCCAGGTGACACACCATTGAGTTTGGCATCCAGGCAAAGAGCTGCACCTCAGGTGAGATAAACCTTTTAATCTACGTACAAAGTAAGAATCTTGTTGGCCACAGCTTTATAACCTCTGGTGCTTTGGACCTACAAATAAATCACTCAAAAGATAGAAAATTTGGCAGAAAAATTTGGACTCCAAACTAGCCTGCAAATTATTTAATTTTAGAAATTCAATAACCGCTATCAAACACACATGATGAAGATAAATGTATCTCCTCCAAGTTTCACAGTTTGGCACACCAGAGACTACCTGAAAGGCAAGGTCACCAGAGCTTGGACTGGGTTCACACTTTTGAATTTAAGTCCTTGATAAATAAAATATCTTCACTCAAAATAGAAACACACGTTCATGAGCAAGAAACCACACATAATTAAGTGTTGCTTCTGACTGAACAATTCCTCACAATCCTCAATGCAAATCAATGCCCAAGAATGCGTGTCACATTACTTATTGCAGGAAAATTGCTGTTATGTAATTACGTTCTTCTTACATTCAGTATTTTCGTTTAATGTTTATTATTTATTACCGTAAGTTTCAGCCTTGGTGTATACACTCTCACTGTGAAAACACTGAGTTGTTATTTTGTTCTGACCAAAAATAAACATACTACAGCTTTTGTAGTAAAAGTTGTAACTGTGTTTTGCATGTCAACATAAAAGGGATGTCTGCAACCAAAATGTGATTTTTAAAAAAATTAAATTCTGCCTGGCATAGAGGGCAAGTTGAACTTTGTTTCTCAGGAACGTCTCAAGTGGAAAACAAATATTTGCCCTATCTCCACAGTGAACTTTGATTCTGTTTAAAAGAAAAGGGGTTCACATTATGAGAATTATGTGAAGATTTTTTATGGCATCGGTTTGAAATCTTTTTCCCTTTAACCACTTCAAACTGAAATTTTAATTCAGATCAGTGGAGGTGAACTGCCAGTTGCTCTCACACAGTGGCATGACTCTTTAATCTACTTTCCGAATCTTTTGTGCATCCCTTATGGAGTTCATTCTGATGAAGAGGTGTTTTAAAATGTAGTATATTAACAAAAATTTGAGGCACAGTCTGGCCAACAGATCAGGAAAACAATTGCCATTGAAAATAATAATAAAATATTACAGTTCCTCAAAGGACGAGGCATGGTATGCCACAGGAAGTCACACAGGCAAGCATGGAGGGGGAGGTCTACCAGCAGGCCAAAGTAGGGAGAGGAATTGTGGTCATGGTATTTATTATGGTTTCCTCAGGCAGGAACAGGTGAAACAGGGCAAGCAGACTTAGTATTGACTAATTTTAATACTTTCAGTGGGCTCTGAGGCAAAGGGGCTATCCCTGGTTGTCTGGTAAGTGGCTTTGGGGTTCAATGGGCAGGTATGTAATGGCCTGGAGTATAAGAGCCCAAATGGTTGGGCCTATGGACTCTGGATTGGTTGGTTTACATTTGAAAAATACATCCTCATGAGGACAATTCCTCTCAAGAAGGGGTGTGGGGGTGGCAGGAGGACAAGGCAAAGTGATTTAAGCATATTATCCAGTTTTCCAGAAGGAGGCCAAGTGTGGCACCTGCACGCAGGGCAGTTATTAAATGAGCACATTTACAAAAGCTACAAACACAGTAAATACAAGAGGGATGACTTCCTCTCATGCAACTGAAGCCCATGACACAGGTGGTGGGTGCTGTTAGTAGGCCACTCTGACTCCCTTCCCAGGGCTGTTGAACTGACATTGCTGTGAGGATTGTCTGCTGAGGGCTCACAGCTTTCTCCTCTGGAGATCTGCTCTCAGCTAGTGGTGCTCAGACTTGACTGTGGATCAGAATCACCTGAGGCACTTGTGAAAACCACAAATCCCTTGGCCCTGCCCCCAGACTTTTTGATTCAGCAGGTCTAGGCTAAGGTCCATGAAACTATCATTTCTAACAAGTTCCCTGATGATGCTGACATGCTGCTCTGGAGACTGTACATTGAGAACAACTGCCTGAGACTGACAGGAGTCACCTCCCCTGGGATTATACCTTCCAGAATCAAGAACTGACTGGTAGCAGGTGTAAAAGTCCAGCTACCTTGCCTCAAATCAGGATAATTCTGTGCTCCACATGAGAACAGGCTTTGGCAGCTGACTCCATGTTTTCCCCTGGCTTCTACCCCCTACCTGGAGCTGCTTCCTTGGTCCCTGAAGGTTTCTCCTTAGTAAACCACAGACGCAATACATACCACTCAATTTTTGTTTTCAGGATGTCCAACTTAAGAAAACAAATTTTTACTCCAACTATCTTTTTATTACCAAAACTTCACCTGTGAGTTGTTTTACCATTTTCAAGTTTGTTTATCCTTAATATTCTTATTGCTCCTTCAACACAGCAATGTTTTTGAGGGTGGTCAGTAGTAGGCAAAATGCTCAGAAGGATGGAAAGTATAAATAGTGGAAAAATTGGAGGTATTGAGGATATTTATTTAAAGAGTGGAAAGCAAAAGGGAAGATTAGTTAGCGATCCTTGTCAAGAGCATCCAACTTACTGATGGCATTTTTCTTACAAGGCAAACTAAAAAGAAATGATTCTACTTTCTGGCACTTTATGCCATAAGGTATTGCCTGAAAATGAATTTACATTTTGGGCGGGGATGAATTCATGCATTGAGCATTGTGAGCAACATTTTGATATCTAAACTAACTCCCCATAGTTGATTTGTTTCAATTAATAAAATGTAATTAAATTATATGCATGAATGAATAAATGAATTAATATACATTTAATAATCTAAATATATCAGATACCAGGTTAGCCACTTTCTCCTATACCATTTATTTAATCCTTATGATTAAAGACTCCAAACAAGTTTTCAGACAACAAAGAAATTCGGTGTATTTTTAAAAGATAAAGTAGAGAAAGAGCACAAACCCATTTAGTGTCGCTATTTTCCTGTCAATAATATAATACTGATAATACTGTTGAGTGATTTTAACGAATTAATATATGATTAGTGTCATAATTAGTGTTATGAATGCATGAATAATTAATATTATGCCTACCAATGATTTTGGCAAACGGTGCAAAATATGGGACTATTTCTCCCTCACCCTATTTCAAGCTTTTAAACAGAATTTACCACATTTAACTCCAATTCCAGAAGGAAAAAGGACAGGTATTTTTGTCCTGTACTTTCTTATCAGAAGCCAGAACATGTGATGGATGATGTGGAATAGTGTGAAAAAAATTTGAGTAGATGCTTCTTAAATTACTACCATGGGCAAGTTCATATAATGAACTTATGCAACTCATGCTCCAATGCTATGGTTTAAGAAAAATAGTTTTAGGCTCATCAGACTTTTTTAAGATACAGCATGTTGTACTGGAATAAGGCCAATATCATGTATTCACATTCAGGTTTTTGCACTATTTCTGTTTGATCTAAATCAACCAAGTTATACTTGTTCTGGTCTCAACTTGTTTATCTCTAAATTGGTGGTAATGATGTCCACCTTGGTAGTATGTTGTAAAGACAAAGTAATATATATATAAATTTCCATACACCATAGCCAGAATATCACAGGTTCACAACAAATATTAATTTCCCCCACTTTTAATTGTCTATATTTCCTTCTTTTAATCAATGTATATTATGTACTCCAGTCAAACTAAACTACTACCATCTGTAAACAACTCTTATAGTATCTAATCCTCATACCTCTTTATACCCCATGCCATTTACCTTATTTGATTTTCTCTCTATTTTTTCCCAGCCTTTCTGAACTAGCTTCCTTGACTCTCTAATGCAGTGTGGTTTATTCCTCCTAGGAATACCCAAGGATGAGTCTCTCATGACATTTGGCCCATTTTGCCACAGTATTATTCTTATACATATATTATTTCATACATGTTATTGAGTACAGTGTTTCATTCTATCTACGGTAGGTGCACTTTGTATATGTCACAGCTGAAATAATGACATGAAATAGCATGATAACTATACTGTCTGCTTCCCACACTGTATCATAAGCTTTTAGAAAAGGCTCTACATTGCCTCTCTCTATTTCTATGTTCCCTGTTTCTCTCTATATTCCTCTACATATTCTATTTCTCTATGTTTCACCTCTGTGGTATAATTTCATTGGCACTCCCACTTATGCAACAATATGGAAGTTCTATTGTAGCGGCATATATATCCAAGTCCATGTTTTATCTCGCCAAATTCAGTGGACCTTTTAATACATTTAATAATTTAAGGGCTAAAATCAGTGTCTAGTAACCTGAAAAGGGGCCATTTGATAGCAAACCTTGAGACATTATGGAGAGCTCTGATTGTGTTCAATGTTCTCTATGAGACAATCATAGTTTATAGGGCCATAAGCTATTAGAGCCCAAGGGATCTGGAATCTCCAAGAAGCAACAAGTTACAATCAAGTTAAAAGTACCCATCAGGTAATTGGAATCAGAGCTCCTAGGCCCCCTTCTCTTAGCCGGTGCCTTCCTTCTGAATTTCTTCAACTTCTGAAGCTACTCTTGTTGCCTTTTGCTTAGTGGATCTGACTCTACTTCCCAGTGTTTCTCACTATTATGTGTTATCCTCATTTGGACCTCCTGATTACTTTATGTTTTACTCTAGAGTAAGATTGATGCAATTTTAACCCCATATTGATGCTTAATGCCATATTGTTTTCCATTTATCTTTTTCAGTAGTGATCATAGTCTCACTGCTCAATTCTTCTTAGCATTACAACCAAACATGATCTTTTTTTTTTTTTTTTCTGTGAAAATAACCCTGTAAAACCATGGACATAAAGTCTTTCCCTTTCTTTTCTCAGACATAATAGAACCTGTGCTTGGCTTATTCAGGTCTTCATCATCATCTTGCCACTTCAGGTTATTAAATTTGAGTGTGTTGTTGGGAAAGAAGGATGTACTGTTCTTTTTTTTTTTTTCTTTTTCTTTTCTTTTCTTTTTTTTTTTTTAGGGATGTGCTTTTCTATAGACATCTTAGGGAATAGGGACTCTAGAGGCCTCAGGTCCTCACAGCATATAACTTTAGAAACTAATTCATAGGCAAAATCTGAATCTGAATCTTCCATGTAGAAGCCACACAGAAACATCTAGATGAAATTTTTGAGGACATACAAACTATGGCTATGTGTTTTAGGAATCACCCATATAGAAGGCACAGGCAGTGTTGTCTCCACCAAGCAGCATTTTCCAAACTGTAATTATGACTCCTTTAACAAGACTCATAACTAAATGGTCAACATGTGGATACAGGTAATAGAACCCACCTTTTGGAAGAAACAAAATCTGAGAACAGAAAGTATGTTTGGTTGGTTGGTTGTTTTTTTTTTTTTTTTCCAGAAATATGAAACACCAAATTTTTCAATACATATGTGGACTTCAAAAGACTGTGCATTGCACTGTTGGGGAATATGCTGAAGACAAATCTTCACAGAGGTAAGTGTAGAGTTGAGGGATATAACAAGATGTTTCAAGCAAAAGAACATGACCTGACTCAGAGAGAATATGTTGGCAGGTTATGTTCACATGAGCTATCACAAGGCCAAGATCAAAACTGTTCCCATGGGGGAAAACATCAGGGATAGGAAGAGGGGGTGAGCAGAAGGAGATGATGCCCTCATGCTCAGTGCTAAATTGCATAACCTTTTCATAGTGTAAATCTGGGCATGCAAGGAAAACAATACCAAATCGAACAAAAATCCTCTTACATACCTTCATACTTCAACAGAGTGACCAATTCCCAATTTGGGATATTGTATAAAACATGGCTGCAAGTGTTCTAGATGGTTGTACTTCCATTATTCTGCTGAGCTTCGTCTCTGTAGACAGATTGTCTGGGTCTCATCTGAACCTATAGCTCTTCTAATGAACATGTACATTCCATTCTCTGAAATGCAAATCACCTTTATGATCACTGGGGAAACATGAACTACAGCTATTTTTCTATTTAATCTCATTAGTAAGAATTCATTTTCCCTTTTATTTATTTTTATTTTTTCTTTTTTCATTTTCCCTTTTAATATAATATGATGTTTGGGCAAAAAATAAAGGATTCTGTGAGATACATATTATAAGTTATATTTACATTACAGTTATTTTTAAAATTAATTCCATTTTCAAAGGAAAATAAGGCAACCTGATTCTTCATTGAAATATATTTTAACATCATGTGTTTATGTCTTATAGACAAGGCTTGAATAATACATGAAAACTTGACTTCACCATTTGTTTAAAACTTGAAATCAAGATGCATTTTACTTTCATCTCAAGCATTAGTAGAGGAGGCGAGAAACATCATTTTCTTAACTCTAGAGTCCAACTGCATGGCCAATCAAGGTTGATTGATTGAAGATGTCAAAAGAGTGGCAGCCAATATCCTCTAGTCTGCTGACCTTGCGTTTCAGAAGACAGATTAAAACAGTCTGTCTCTTTCTAAATTCAAATGGATTGGGGAAAAAAAAATAAAAAACCTTTGTGCCTTGATCCATTATGGGTTTGTGCTTAATTGATCTTTGACTCATTACTGCAGCTGAACAACTTGGTGACATTGACATGAATACTTGTTTACAAAATGGTAAGTCAGGATAATAGTTCATCTTCAGCTTTAAAACAGAATAATAAATTAATAAGGTGATGAAAATAAGCTATACAAAAATTATAAAACAGCTCCAATCAAGCAGTACTCTATTTAATTACCATCATTTAAAACTAATCAATAGCAGTGATAGGTTGTATACTATAGTACACTCTATATCCATACACCTAACATATTTGCTGATGACTTTTTCAATATCTAACATCAACATTATTTTCAATATTTAACATCAGCTTGCTAGCATACAAAAACAATTCCTGATAGCTACCATACAGTGACTATATGCACTGTATAGCACACTATTCTTTGGTGAAATAATGAGTTGTTTGCTACTTCAAGTTACATAAGAACTTTGAATGGCTGTATAATTTGAAATAATTTTTGGTGTCAATTTTCATTATAGAAAGCAATTCTTGGGGCACCTAGGTGGCTCAGTTGGTTAAATGTCTGCCTTGGGCTCTGGTCATGATCCAGAGTCCTGGGATCAAGCCCTGCATTGGGCTCCCTGCTCAGTGGTGGATATACTTCTTCCTCCCCCTCTCCCACTCTCCTTGCATGAGCTGTCTCTCTCTGTCAAATAAATAAATAAAATCATTCTAAAAAAATAAAATGTAATTCTTAAAAGTTTTAGAGTAATTCTGTTTTAGAATTCCCATGAACAAAAACTTGCTAGTGTTCTTTCATGTCCATGATTTTCCTTTATTTATAGCAAATTGAAAGTATTCTATTACTTTCTATCAAACTATATATTACCTGTGAAATTTACAAGAATATATCAAATTTATTTGCATGATAGAGGAATGACTTGTCATTGGATGGATGTGTAATCTGAGCATAATATATTCACCATCAACTTATAGACTTGCATATAGTAAGAAAAATGCAGATGATATACCATATGACTTTAGAATATCCTCCTCAAATACCGGGTGTAGGGATTCATTCATTTTCTATTATTTTATGTTAAGAAAATAGAATTCCCTTATGAGATCCTCAAGAATTCCCAAGGAAGAATATTCAAATACTTAATATACTTAATGATGTGTGTGTGTGTGTGTGTGTGAGAGAGAGAGAGAGAGAGAGAGAAAAGTGGGGAGAGAGAGAGAGAGAGGTGTTATGTTAATTTCTTGGCATGTGCTCTGTTGTATAGTCATCATAATAAATTTCATTAGATTTAAAACAGCATCAGTTAATTGCAAGACATATTATTCTATTTACTAACACTGAAGATAAGATCTGCCAATTAAACTGTGACACAGTACTAAGCTGCCATCAACGATAAGATGCATCTGATTTCAGAGATGTAAAATGTGCAAAATAAAGTTCATCTTTCACTAAATGATCTGTGGTAACTTCATTCTGTATGTAACACAACTATGCTCTTTCCACGGTGATTTCTGGGTCCAATAAGAATATGAATAAGAAACACTACCCTGGTGTTCCTCCTACCTCATTTTGTCTCAGTTCCTTCCTCTGCTGTGTCATCTTCATTATTTCTCACAGTGGAAGTGCTCCAAAGTTCAGGCCTCAGACCTCTCCATAAGTGATCTTACCTCATTCCTTCCCTTTAAATATCACCCATGTGGCAGATGGATCAATCTTCAATCATGAGATCATTTCCATTCTCTCTCTGACCAACTGCCAGTGTGATCCTTCCACCAGAGACCTAAAAGACAACCCATAATTCTGAATCTAACACAGACTTCTTGGCTGCTGCTCCTTCCAGTTCTCCTAATATCAGTAAATGACACCAGCGAGCCAGCAGTTTGGACCAACAAATTAGGAGCCTTTCACAATTGTTTTCTCAAACCCCCCCATTCATACCTCTCAGCTCTAATTTCAAAATTGGTTCAAAATTGGTCAACTTTTCGGTCACCTATATCACTGTCACTCAATTCCTAAGTACCCTCAGCTTTCTTAAGTACTGCTGCCTTAGACTCTCCACTAGTCTTTTTCTCCCACTTGCCACAGAGTGGCCAAAGGGATATTTCTGCAAAGTCAAGGTAATGTTATGCTTTTGCTCAAATCCCTTCATTAGCTTCCAAATTTAGAAAAGTACAAACATTCTTCTATGGCATATAAAATCTGACATTATCTGGGGATAATGGGGGTCAATTGGTATTTCCTAGTACTCTTTTATGTGCATACACACCTACATAACCACACACCCACACATTCTTTTATGTGCAGACACATCTGCACACTGCTCACCGTGACTCCACTAGACTGTAGGATTCCCAATTCATGAATTCCACTGGAACTTGGTTTTATCTTATTTGCCCCTGGATAGCCAGTGCTTGAGACACTGACTGACATATTGGAGATGCTGAATAAATACTGATGATTGAGTGAAAAAAAGAATGAGTGAATGGACAGATGGATGGATAAAACAGGAAAAGGCTTTGTAAACACTGACTCATTGTCTCCTTTTCACCAGGATCTCGATGAATATGTAGTGGAAACACATCTGAAGCTGAGTCTGGAAGTGCTGACAAAATGTACAGATGTATGAACGTCAAAGACTCTTGACTTTTGTCCAGGAATAGAGACATTTTGTTTTTGTTTTTGTTTTTTAAAGATTTTATTTATTTGTTCATGGGAGACAGAGAGAGAAAGGCAGAGACACAGACAGAGAGAGAAGCAGGCTTCCTGCGGGGAGCACGATGAGGGACTCAATCCCAGGACCCCGGGATCATGACCTCAGCTGAAAGCAGATTCTCAACCACTGAGCCACCCAGGTGCCTGAGGAATAGATACATTTTGGTTAGATGACTGACTTGAGATTGTTGGTGCTGGTTGCTGTTGGTCAGTGCTGTTAACGTCTTTAGTATAATGGTCAGTTAGAATATTTGCTCTTAAAAGTCCCTAACTAACATTAAAAGCATGCTACTCCAAATCTCAGGCACTCTTCACATGATCGTTTTTCCCATGTTTGTCAGCCTGGCAATTGTGATGTTAATGATCTGCCACATATCAAGCACCAAGGCGGGGAGGATGTCTACTAGACATTCAACTAGATTGCTGTCTGGACTGCTGAACCTAAGGCTAGGAATTTGAAGTCAAAGCTCCTCACTGCTGACTGGCTATTAGGCTTGTGAGCAGCAGAATAACTGTTGTTATGAAATTCATCACAGAATGCTCTGTCCAAAACTTACATTGAGGCAGTCAGTGAAATCTGTCTCTGTGGGGCAAAGGGTCATCTGTCATTTTGAAAGAAGCTTGTTGAGCTCTGGGGCTCTGAAGTGGTTTCTTTAGCATGAAATATTTATGTGCAAATGGGGATTGAGTATGACTTTGGGGCTGTGGAGCAAATTATGGTACTATTTTTGCTGCAAGTCAGAATGTTCTGGCAGTAGATAAAGCAGTCTGGGGTTCTGAATCTCTTCTGGTCATGGGATTTTCTGGCTTCCCAGCTTGCACCTGATGCTGTGTGCTTCTCCTCCATGGCCGTGACCCTATTAGCCTCTAATATAAAGGGCGACCACCAACAAATCACTGCAAGTAGGGAGACACCCATTATGAAGACTTTCTGTAATGAAAACGACCATCTTCTTCCCTTGGTAGAAATTATGTCTCTTAATGGTTCGGTGGTAGTCAGCTATCTTTATACTAACTGTGATCCATTTTAAAACCATTTATTGTCGGCGGGTATGAGGACCCCAAAGGTTTGGGGGAATGAGGAGCTAATGACCCTATCTCAGGAGACCTGGATGACTCCTATAGTTTCAGGATATTCCCTAGTCAAAGAAAGAGAAAACAAAAGGCATCTAGAGAATTTCATGGGCTATTACAAGGGCAGTCAAATGGTAAATATTAGTGGAATAATCAGTCTGACAGGAATGACATGGCAAGTCAGGATCACTTCTCAGAACTTGTAGGAAGTTCTCAGCAGAGACCTGAACTTGAAGTAATTGGAGAAAAGAATTGTGTCTCACAAATACTTTCTCGTGTGAAACTTTGGGATAATGATAGCTAATTCACAAAACTGTTGTGAGAACTCAAAAGAAAAAAACACCCATAAAAGCATCTGGTAAATTGTGAATGACAAAACAATATCCAAAGGTATTTTTGTTGTTGTTAGTTTTGTTCAGTTGGAATGAACCCTGGTTACTGTCATAGCCTCCAGAGAAATGTTGAACTTCAACTAAGGAGGAAGTGGCTAATTGGACACATTTGGGTTTACAGCATCAAACACAGTTTACATCTGTATCTCCGAGTCTCAATCTCTCTCACATTCTCTTTCCCTGACAAAGACGTACATATATAATATTTCTCTATTCCCTTCTGGGGAAATAGTAAGAGAAAATTGGTATGTGGTCTGAAGAAGGAAATTTGCTTTAGGTAAGCCCACATGATAAGATTTAATAATTCAGTCTTTGAATGAATTTACAGGAATATTTAAACCATGTAGGTAAATGTTTTTAGGAAACATTGACGGCCTGTAGCAATACTTTCCTGCTATGTTCCTAGCATGAGGCATATAAAAGGTGAAAATATGTGTACCATCCACAGTTGTAAAGAATGAGGCTTCTCACAGCTGGAAGCAACTGGGTAGGTGATTACTGGCACCTAAACTCTGCTAGGCAGCCTAAAAGCTGAGGAGATCAAAATATTGGAACACAGTGCTTAGAGATCTCTGGCTTTGGATCTACAAAGCATCTGATGCCAGCAGTATTACTTACTACCTTGGGAAAGTCACCTAATCTCTGAACCTGTATTGCCACATTTGTAAGACTCAGATAATAATCTTTCCCTGTAGGTACTCTACATGAGATTCAAATGACATGGTGTATGTGAAAGATGAAAAAGTAAAGCAATGTATAAATGTTTGATACTAATACCAGAGATAATTTGAGTTTTTTACTTATTTATCAAGGTTTGGATGCAATTGAGCAACTCGAAGCTATAATATACTTAAAAATAAAGAAGTTCTATAATGGAAAATGGTAAAAGCATATTGGGTAGGGTGGAAACGGAAGAAAATGAACATGATTTTATTCATACATTTGTTGCTGAAGCTGTCACCACCCAAATGAGTTGGAATTTTGCTTTTAAAAATGAAAGAACACTATTTCCACACATTTCCAAAACATAAAATTTCTGTTCTTATTTACTATCTTTTATTTAAATATTGAGGTCTCTAAATGTCAATCCAGAATATAGTAAGTTGAAATGTTGGGTCGGTATCTGAACCTTGTTCTTTTTCCAAGAGGACAACTGCCAAATCTCCTCTCCAGCCAAAGGATAAAGTAAAATTTTCTAAAATAAACAAGTTAAACTTTATATTTCATACACTAGAAATCCCTCATTTAATTTTCCCAATCAATCACAGTGCTAAAAGCTTTATTCTGGAAGTCAATAAGTAGATTTGTTGAACAAAGGACCTATTTTTTACATTCTTTCCCAACTTTTTCTTAGGATACGCAAAAATGAAAAAGAGAGGAGGGAAAAAAAATAAAAAAATAAAAAATAAAAAAGAGAGGAGGGAGAAAAGAGGAAAAAAAAATCTGTTTAACTTTCTCCAAGCTGGCCTAGCTGCAAACTCTAGCAGTGAATGACTGGATGGTTAAGATTGATGAGCGCCACCTCCCTTGGCTGAAGATCAAGTCTTGTCTCATTTGTAATTTTCTCAGTACCCTTGGCTAAGGAAGAAGCATCCTAAGGTTGAACACACCTGTTTTTCCCCTAGTCCTGGGGAGAAGAACCTCTAAGTAGGCAGACCCCCTTGCCAGATGAGAAGAGAAAGCAAAATATACAGAAAAAAACCCTAAAAGCCAAGCAGTGCCACAGTGGAGAGAGCTGAAGAGAGATGACATGGTATTATTATTTCATTTCTAACTTCACAGAGATGCATACTTTGATTAATCAAATATGCATTGTCATTAAAATATAGAAAGCCTCTTCGGAGGTAGCAGAGAATATTTTTACTAATAAAAGCAGTGATAAATTAATTATGTTATCGACATGAAACTTTAAGTAGGTATTTTATCATGCTCAGCCTTGATGTACTATTTTGAATTTGTAACAATGGAAAAAATAAGCCACACACCCTATCTCCCAAATATATGATACAGCATTGCTTTTAGGTTCTTTAATATAAAATGCATCATCCTTTCACTGGATACAATTAGAATAATGTATGTATATTCACACAAAATTGTCTCAAGGAAAAAAAAAATCAATGGATTATAGGAAATAGACTAGGAAACATTACAAGAACAGCATAAGAAACCACATGTGGTGTCAAATATTCAGAGACCGGTGTGTTTTGTTTCTTTGGCAAATTCTTGGACCTTCTTTTTCAGGTTGCTGTGGCATCTCCTTTGCAAGTTACTATAACATAAACCAAATTTTGTCATTTATACTGCTAACAAATAAAAAGAAGATGAAGTTCTTGTATGATGTAGAGAACACCTCAGTGCCTTGCTAAAGATGACCACACTCACTTCCCATGAAAAGGCACAAGTGGAAAGGAAAATACAGCCCCTAGGGATCTTATTTTATTAGTTGACATACTCACCAAGAAAGGTTATTACTTGGTGATTTTCTTAATTTTATGTAATTTCAACCTTTTTTAAGGCACTGTATCTGTCGTCAAGTTCTATGCACTAGTGAAACACCTATGATAATACAAACTAGAAAGATAACTCCCAATGAGTATCTTTTATCTTTTCTTCTGACCTTCTGTTTCTTTCCTAATTCTACTATGAAACATTCTTTTAGAAGGATCCTAGAAGAAGCAATTACTTAGGGTAAGACAAGATGAAGAAGGATCCTTGGAAACTCTAAAACAGGAATGGGGAGCAGGAAGGAAGTACAACCAGGCACCCGGAATCAAAACATTATAAACCTGCTTTCTCCGGCCACTCAGGATTTTTGCTTAGGCAAGTACATTCTGGAAAATGACTATGATTATTTATTTAGTTTAACAAAATAGATATTCACTCTGAGAAACCTGGTGACCCAAACTGATGGGAACCACACAGTTACCTACCTTTGTGAGAGGCTGCATTGTCCAAAGATACGGCATAGAGGAAGATAAGCAACCCAGGCTCCCTGAAGAGTCTAATCACATAACTGACTTAGAAGCAGCTTCAAAGCTGCCAGGGAAACAATTTGAAAAGCCTGCCAGTGAGTCAGATCCTGCTGCTAGAAAAAGATCTTTCAAAGGCTGGCATCTGGGTCCTGTGATTGCCATTCAGAAGGGCGGCTGGAACTTCATGCTTAATCTCTGGTGATCATGTGCTCTGGCCATTACTAGACTATTTGAACCGTGAAGACCGTTGTCTTGATTCACGATGAAAGTCTATCTTGTGGTTTCACTTCTGAGTAAGATTCTTTCACACTGTCCTTTTAATTTACTTACCGTTTTGCATTGGCTTTAGCATGTGTTTGCTCTGTGCTATGAATTCAGTAAACTCTTCACAAAACAGAGGCAAAGTTAAAAACCTAGCTTTATGCCCACTTTCGGCTCAAAAATCTCATAAATAATGAGCTTCACATTCTCTCTTTTTAAAAATACTATTTGAGACAGTTCTTTCATTATGACATATCTTCACTTTTGTTTTATTCAGAAATTTCTTTAATTCACCTCCACATAGCAATTAGTATTGTGTAGCTATTACTACATTTTTAAGTCATGAAAAAGCCTGTTGCATATCCTTCCCACCATAATACTCTGAACCATATCCCATGTTGATGTGGTCTACCCCAAAGACAATTGTGTCAGTAACAGAAATATGCCAGTATTCTAGAAAAAAATTTATTCTGATCTATTTTAGGCTTGGCTAAGGAGATTTCCAAAGCTGCACTTCTCCAGTCAACTTTCATTTAGACACCTGTGGAAGTAGCTTGCAGACAACCCAATTCACTTTCTTCTTTCTGCATGACTCACTACTATCTTCACCTTCCTTCAGCTCACTTCTAATGACTTGTCATACAACCTCCTCCCCAACCATACATAGTCCATTACACAATTGTATCCACTTGAAATCCCTTCACAGCAGGCGTTAACAATTCTCCTTCAAGTGAATGTACCATTAACTGCCCAATATTTCAATGGGCTTCTTCCTAGGTCTCAGTTTTGTTCTTGGCTATAGACCATCCTCTCTCTCCAAATATCAGTCTGTGGTTTTAACTCATTGTACTGAAATGATCATGGTCTCGAGATGAGCTACTTTGTGATTAGTCTCACTAGCTTGAGGTTCCTGCAATAATCTTCATGCATGTATATACATACAGTTCAATATAAAACCAACATATAATTGAGAAAACTCCACATGAATACTGGCACTTTCCTAAAGTCTATTCACTTTTTTTTTTATTGAGAGCATAACTATTATGCACAAAACTATAGAGAATTCCTGAACCATAGAGAGTTTTGAAAAGATTACTGAAATATCCAAAGTTATAGAATAATAACCATCAGAAATGTAAATATAGCTGTAGGCATTTGTTTATTTCTTTAAAATTTTTTGTAATTTTTTGCTAACTGAAGTTTCAACTCCTGCTTAAAGGAGAAATAGGGCCGAAGATGTGGTTTTTGTGATCCTGAGTTGAAACCCTTGATATTCTGGCACCTGTGGCTTTCCAGCCACTAGCACGACCACTTAGACCTGCAGCAAAGCATACTGGTCAATAGACTACACCCATTTTTATAGCATGTCCAGCCAAACTTTTAATTCTGGTGCATCGCTGATTAGGGAAACAACTTACATACACAACAGTGGAGGAAATACATACCTATTTAGATTGACCCAACTTTCAATTCTTAAAAATATAATTGAATGGCCAAGTATAATTAGATAAGTGAGAAAAATCAACAGCAAACACTAACCAGAACTGTTGACCCAAAAGACCAAAAATCACAGAGGTAATTCAGGACATAGAAGAGATTTGAAAAATTCAAACTCATATACACAGACAAATTTATAAGATAAGAATCAAGTGCTATCAAAAGGTAACAAGGTGATATTCAGAGACCAGTAAAGAGTCCTTTGAAATTAAAAACACACACACACACAGTGACTGAGAAAGAGACAAAGAGAGAGAGAGACAGAAATCTGGCAGGATGCAGAATGCAGAGTGATAAAAAGGGAATAGAATCTTTGTGACAGAAGATTAATACAGGAAGGAGAATATCCAGCTAATAAAAATATCAAAAAAAAATTGAGGGGAATATTGTCTAAGAAATTATTGAATTAATTGTTCATAGTTGAGGAAAGACAAAAATCTTTAGACTACACGGTCTCCCAGGGGCCTACGGGATAAACGAAGAAAAATCCCATATATTGAGAAAACCTGAACTCTCAGAGGGCATAGACAGAAAAACAAAAGATCATAAAAAATTTCCAGAGAAACAAGGCATGTCTCTAATAAATGTACAAGTTTCGATTTGCGCTATACTTTGTGATTGCTAATGTGACACGGGAAACAGAGGAGTAGTGTCTTCTGAATTTTAATAGAAAACGATTGTATACTAATCCAATACAGTCTGGGTTATTTCATTTAAAAGAAGCAGAAAGGGAGGATTTCATGGCTGTTTGTATAATTATATATAAAAATACATAGTATAAGTACTCAAGAGAATCTTGATTAGTGTCACAGTATTGCTACTTATTTATTATTTTAAAGAATTTATTTATTTGTTTGTTTGTTTATTTGAGACAGAGCCAGTGAGCAGCGGGAAGAGCAAAGGGAGAGAGACAAGCAGACTCCGTGCTAAGCACAGAGCCTTACCTGGGGCTCAATCTCATGACCTCGAGACCATGACCAAATCAAGAGTTGGTCACTCAACCGACTGAGCCGCCCAGGCATCCCTGGCAGTATTACCATTTTAAAAAAATGAGCCTTGGTTATTTCACTTCTCCTCACAATCTTAGTTCCCTTGTTTTGCAAATGGTGACAACTATTCCACCAGCTCAAGACCTGGTTGTGAGGATGATGTGGAGTAATTAATTTGAAAATGCTTTAATAACTAACTGTTAGACATAATTTAATGATAAGTTTCTCACCTTTGTTTCTTATAACTCTTCACTCAGAAGCAAGCAACTCAGTCAATATCATGGCTTTATTCCAGGAGCATTCTTGGATATGTTTCTTTGGAAATTTTGATATTTAGGTGGTAAGCCTTTTGATTCACTGTGACAGGCTGGGCACTATGCAATTAAGAGGGAATGCAAAGTGTTCTGCACTGTGCTCTGTTTATTATCCATGTTCTATATCAGTAAAAAGTTTGATTTTTGTTTGAAACTTTAGGTCAAAATGGATAGATATTACTGTTATCTGCTCACTTTTGAATCCACATTCCCCAATTTTTTTTCAACAAATTAAAGAAAATACAATACTTCCTTGGGTAGTGAGAAAATTCTATGGCCTAAGAGAACTTGGATGGTTCTCCTTCTCTGTGAAATATATGGGACAATTTGGGAAAACATAGAAGTGTTTCAGACTGTTTGGTGAGTAGTAAAATGTTTTTCCTTATCTTAAAACTTCGAAATATCTTAGTTCCTACAGACAAATGCCTGCCTGCTTTACTCAGGCCTGATGGCCAATTTCTCTCTACATTTTCTTTTCTATAAGGAGAACACATGCATGTATTGCTTTCATTGAAATTTTAATTCACTTCCTATAAGTACCATCCTCCATGCTGTGATTTTCTCCTAACTTTCCATTCTTACTCACTCGACGGGACACTAGTGTGGTGTGTTTTAATACACATCGCTTTGACCTTGCCAGTTGCTTTTTGATTATGAATGGATGAAAGTTTTAGATAGATTCTTGTGATTGGAAGAGCGCCAGTGATATATTGCTTTGTCATCAGAACATAATTTCCTTATGGGAATAGTGAGTGGCCACTGAACATTTTTCCTTTGTATGCCTACAAGTACAATGCAGATTCTAGCAGGTGGCTAAGTAGAACATATAAATAAACTATTATATGTTGAAAAGTAATCAGAGTAGGAATTAGCTATTATAGATTGTCCATATCAATGAATGATTTTGCATATAAGTGATTTTCTGTGGGAGTCTATGATTACCTACATAATTTCCCCCAATTATAACTTACATTAAATTACAATTGTGTCTTGTGTTTCAGCAATCCCTGAGGGGGATTAATTGTGTCTTGTGTTTCAGCAATCCCTGAGGGGGGAGTGAGTAGGTGTGTGTGTGTGCAGGTGCCCTTCGAAAGAAGTATCATTTAGTTTCTGCTTTCAAATACAGAAACAGGAACATAATACTCTTTGCAATAAAAAAAAATTAGTCTATATTGCAGCCATGTTCTTTTCATAAATGGATAGATGTGTCATGTTCAAAGGGCTATATTGAGGTTCATCTAAGAGAGGATGCATTGGCCAGAAGGAGTAGTTACTGGGTAGCATCAACATCCATTCATTTTATCAGGTGCTTTTGAAATGTGTATCGATTCTATCTGTTGTCTTTGTGCAGACTGCGCTCTGCTTCTCTGGTGGTCACTTCAATTTGAAGATTACCATGTTTCTTTGTAAGTATACTCTCCTGATCTATTTCCCATTATCTTTGTGTGACTGATAAGATATGTTACTTTTTTACCTGTAAGACTTTCCAAAATAAATAATTTAATTCACATGAATAAATTTCTTATGGGAATACATTAGATAAGCAACTCTCTAATTTAAAGGAAAGTGACTTGCACATTAATTGAATCTGATAAAGTTAGTTGCAAGATACATTTTCAGCTGAATTCTTCCTATGTGTATATATATATATCAATTCCCTTCTTCCTTGCAAATATGCCTGCTTTAAAATAAAAGACATACAAACAGATGCTAAGACAAGGGTTAAAGAATAAACCAATATTATGTCCACTTCCTAAATTGCAGGTAGGTTCTTTTTGTTGTTTTTGTTTGTTTTTAGAGAGAGATCATGCATGCGCAAGAGGGGCAGAGGGAGAGGGAAAGAGAGAGAGAATCTCACAATGTGGGGCTCCATCTCACAACCCTAAGATCATGACCTGAGTAAGAATAGCTATTTAACCAACCGACTGACCTACCCAGGCACCCAGCCCCAAGCAACTTGTATAGAATACATAAAACTATTAATAGTAGTTATCTCTGAATCACGGTAATGTTAACACCCTAACTTTTCCACAACTGCTGCCTTAAATATGTTTAGCAATAAGCATGCAAGACTTTTATAATCAAGATACTATTTTAAAAATGAATAATTTTTTAATTGAAATTTAAATAAGGAAATTATTTGAAGAAAAAAAAAAAGAAAGCTCACCTAAGCACTAGAAAAAGTATGGCTGTGTCAAGCCCTTGGGGTCCTCTACTACTTAAATTATGGAAATCTTAGTATATTAATATCAGACAATGAAACTGCCTTTTTTTTTTTTTTTCAGATGAGTAGAGTGAGTAGGTGCCACAATTTAAATTTTGTTTTCAATGCCTCAGTGGCATTGAAATCCTGGTTAGGGATCCAGGATTCCTAACCTCTGACAAGAGGTTTTTTTTTTTTTATTATTTTTTTTATTTTTTATTGGTGTTCAATTTACTAACATACAGAATAACCCCCAGTGCTCGTCACCCATTCACTCCCACCCCCCGCCCTCCTCCCCTTCCACCACCCCTAGTTCGTTTCCCAGAGTTAGCAGTCTTTACGTTCTGTCTCCCTTTCTGATATTTCCCACACATTTCTTCTCCCTTCCCTTATATTCCCTTTCACTATTATTTATATTCCCCAAATGAATGAGAACATATAATGTTTGTCCTTCTCCGACTGACTTACTTCACTCAGCATAATACCCTCCAGTTCCATCCACGTTGAAGCAAATGGTGGGTATTTGTCATTTCTAATAGCTGAGTAATATTCCATTGTATACATAAACCACATCTTCTTTATCCATTCATCTTTCGTTGGACACCGAGGCTTAAATGACAAGAGGTTTTAATAATAAAAGCATCCTCCTTTTGAGAGAGATACTTCTAAGAATATGACAACAGTTAAAGTAAAGAAAAAAAAATCATATTCATGCTTGACTTGTTATTCCTTTATCTCTTATGCTTCTTAATTTTCATTCGCAAATAAAACTATCCATATTTATGTCCATAACAGCAGATAATATGGTAAATAGAAAAATCACACTTAACAAATATTAATTTTTCCACATATTTTCATCCTTTTACCTCTTTGGCTAAATAATTTTCCAAGTATCTTTTTTTTAATTTTTTTTATTTTTATTTATTTATGATAGTCACAGAGAGAGAGAGCGAGAGAGAGAGAGAGAGGCAGAGACACAGGCAGAGGGAGAAGCAGGCTCCATGCACCGGGAGCCCGACGTGGGATTCGATCCCGTGTCTCCAGGATCGCGCCCTGGGCCAAAGGCAGGCGCTAAACCGCTGCGCCACCCAGAGATCCCATTTTCCAAGTATCTAATGCAAGTAAAGTAATTAACAATAATTAAATAATGTAGGATAATATGGGTAATAAAATGTACAACGATATGATCCCAGAGATGGGAGGTTATTTAACTTTCCTTGCTAGCCAGAGCTCTCTGAAATCTGCAATGGTGAGGTCCCATCTTCTCTCTCATTTCTGCAGAGCTTCCCGGGGAAGTGAGCCAGCACAGAACGGCAACATATTTCTGATAGCATTATTTAACTGCTTGAATCAAGATGTTCTTGAGACCTGAACATTCCTGGACTTTTCATTTGCCTGAACTTATAAATTTATACTCAGGTTTCTGATAATATGAGGGATTTTGTTTTGTCTTGAACACTTTTATTTAAAGTATTCTTTTTTTTTTCATTTAAAATATTCTTGACAAATACATGGACCTTATTGTTAGCTTCTGTATTAGTTCGCTAGAGCTCCCAAAACAAGGTACCATGAACTTCGTGGCTTAAATAACAAAAATGTATTGCTTACAGTTCTGGAAATGAGAAGGACAAAACCAAGGTGTCAGCAGAATTGGCTCCTTCTGAGGGTTGAGGAAGAATTTGTTGAAACCTCTTGCGTCACTTGCTGGTGGGCTATGAATCGTTCATGTTCCCTGGCTTGTAGAAATCTCACTCCAATCTCTGTCTTCCTCTTCAAATAGCATGCTCCCCACATGTGTGTCTGTCTCTACTTTGCCCTTTTCATCAGGACACCAGTCATTTTGGATTATGGTCCACCCTAATTTCAATTTGATTTCATTTCAACTTGACTACCTCTGAAAAGACCTCACCACATTCTTATCACATTGTGAGATCTTGGGGGTGTAAGGATTTCAATATATAACATTTTTTTGTTTTGTTTTGTTTATTTATTTATTTATTCATGAGAGACAGAGAGAGAGAGGCAGAGACATAGGCAGAGGGAGAAGCAGGCTCCCCGTGGGAGCCTGATGCAAGACTCGATCCCAGGACCCCAGGATCATGACCTTAGCCAAAGGCAGATGCTCAACCACTGAGCCACCCAGGTGCCCCAATATATAACATTTTGAAGGACATGATTCAACCCATAACATCTTCTGACTTAAGAACCAACTGGGATGTGCCTTTAATACTTTAACCTTCCAAGAAGTGAAGTGCAGAGCCTCTCAAAGTCTAGATGTAAGAGACAATTCCTTTCTGCTCAGACACAGTTTTGAGAGTGACTGACTGCTCTCCTAAGGGTTCTATCCTTGGCTTTTATTTTGCCTTCTCTGTTTCCCATTTCCAGGTTGGCTCTGCTCAGTCCCCTGTGCCTTGCCACTGAGATTTAGCTCTCCTGAGTCATCACGTTAGGAGTTAGTTGGACAGTTAGGTAGTCAGGGCCAGCGTCCTAACAAGAAAATATGGAGTTAGGACAGCTAAAATAAAACTGCACTGACATCCTGTTTTGCAGCCTAGATAGGACCACATTGACATTCTGCTTTGCAGCCTTTGCAGAAATGATTTCTGCAAAACGTTCTAAAATAGGACAATTAAATCACAAAAGCATTTGTCAATATTACAGGCAAGGGAAGTTAAGACATAAGCCCCCAGATGTCAGCCAAAAAGACCATCAGCACATAGACTTTAACTTAATAGGTAGACAGAGATGTGATCAAAATCCTGATGGGACAACTCAGCACACTCTGATTTTTTACAAACATTCTGCAAAAGAGTTCATAAAACCCCTAAACTTAGAAACTCCAAGGGCAACTCACTGGGGTCCCCCTCTGTCTCTGGGAGCTCTATACTCTTGCTCAACAAACTTTGCTTTGTTGCCCATCACTCCTTGTCTGGTTTACCTCTTCATTCATTGAAGTGACATGACCAAGAACCTGGGCACTAAGGGGACACAAGTCCTGTAACATCAATTCCAGGGAGGCATGTTGCCTGTAGGAGTTTTGGGTGCTGCTGCTCAGTGAACCTCAGCTGCTGGCCCTCCTCCAGCAGTGGCTTTGCACTGGGACCCGGCAACTGCCTTTCCACCATGAGTATGGACTGTTACGAAATCAGCCCTACCTGCCAAAGAATACCATTTCAAACTCTGATTTCCTCTCCCTTGCAAGTAATTGCCTTCAGGTACTCAGGGTGAGTTTGGCAATCTACCTTCCCTGCACTTAGACCAAGGATCACTCACTATGTGCTCTCCTTTGTGTACCATCTCTCATTACTGCCACCTCTGCAAATGAGTCTGCCGTTTTGTGAGCAGAGTTAGTAATTTCACTGCTCGCCACACCAGCAAGGTCTCAGGCATCCACCTGGGAGCAAAACCAAGCTCACTTGATTTAATTGCCATTCATATCCAGTTACAGCAACCAACATATATTTGCCTGGTGAAACACTTTCTTTCCCTCACTCTTCCGTTTTGAATTTCTCACCTTGCTAAGGTGCACACAAATTGGCCCTGTGTACATATAATCAATTAAACCCTTTAGTAAGAGTAATAGCATGGAGTGCCACCTATATGCAAGAAACCCTCTGAATAATACTATATATATATATATATATATATATATATATATATATATATATATATTACATCTTTAGTCCACAAAAGATCCTCATGAAGGGTGCATTATTGTTTACTGTTTACATGTTTGCACGGGAAATTACTAACATTTGTTGAAGGTTTACTATAAACAAGGCACAATTCCCCCACATTTCATGTATATTAGCTTATTTAAAACTTATGAAGCAGGTTTTATTTGTGTCAGTCAGGGTCTCTGCAGGAAAAGGATGGCTCAAACTAAGATATTTCAATGCAGAGCAATGACAAAGAAATAACTCTGAGGCACCTTGACATCTGAAATGGCAAGATGTATCACCTTAAGGGCCAAAGGGACAAAAGAAGGAAGATGATTGATGTAACCAGAAAGCAGCTGGAGCCCCCATGGGAGCATGATGTAAGGGCCGATTGGCAGGTGCCGAAGTCTGGAGGAGATGAAGATGCTATCAAAGACCAGACGAGGAAAAGAAGGAGCAAATCCTCTTTTTAAAAGACTGATTCCTGAGGTTGTGCACATTATTTCTGCTTCCATTCCATTGATCAGAACTTATCCTTGATCCCCTGTCTAGATGCAAGGGAGCTTGGAGAATTCAAATTCCACTGTTAATTATGGACAGTCATGTACCTAAATCAAATTTGAAGAGAAAGAATAGATGAAGGCAAAGGGGAATTTCAAGTAACTAGAAGTATATTGTTGCCTTAATTTATTCCAATACATTATTGCTCTTAGGATGAATTAGTTTTTTTCCTCTAACACTTATTTTAATAATTCTTTGTTCGAACTCATAAAAAAATTATTCTCTGCTCCCCTCCATAAATGATTTTTCAATATATACACCTCCCAGACTTGTTTACTCTTGATTAGCTTCTAAGCACCTCTCCCCAGTAAATTACAACTGAGGAAAGATACACTAAAGAAGAGAGACTTTAAATAATTATAAATAAAAATACATGTCTGTGTTCCTTTGAAGGACTCGGAGCCATCTTATACCTTTTTTTTTTTTTTTTTTTTTTTTAATCTACTTAGTTACCTTTCACAGGTAACAGGTACTTGTCAGTAGATATGAGCTTCTTGCGCTGAGGAAAATCAGAGTTTATGCCTACTTATAAAATACTTTCCTGAACCCTGAAAGCCAATTTAGCATTTCATGTCACTTTCAAAGTTTTTCTCACTTCAACAAGAGGCACTCATGTTGTCTGGGATGTTTGGTAATTGAGTTTCTCAAGGAATATGTGACACATTGTGATGTAGTGTAAAAGGATTTTAGAGCTATCCATTCCCAGACCCTTCATAATCGGCTAAAAATATATTTCAGTGTCCCTTGCCGGTGCCTTAGGAGGCCCTACCAACCTCATATTTTTTAATCTGATCTTATTTTCTGGCCATCAATTTGATTTCTCAGCAACTGGCAGTGCTTGGTCTTTTTTGAATAGCCTCATGTCTATAAATCTTTATCTCTATTTTTTTCAATTTTCCTTCCAGTCTCTGTTGATCTTAACCCCTAAATTTTTATCACTTGTAGCTTGAATTACAGGTGACCTTTTCATTGCTCCCGGTCAAGTTTCCACTTAATAAGGCTGGAATGGCCCTTGTCATTTAAAAAAGAATAATGAGCAGTCCTGAATGAAAGGTGGGGAATAGTATTACCAGGGTAGAGGGAGGAATAGAGGGGGAGAGAGAGAGAGAGAGAGAGAGAGAGAAGAAGAAGAATTGAAGAAGAAGAAGAAGAAGAAGAAGAAGAAGAAGAAGAAGAAGAAGAAGAAGAAGAAGAAGAAGAAGAAGAAGAAGAAGAAGAAGAAGAAATAATCCAGGACCTTAAAAGTTAAGGGCCTCACTGCCTGTGTATTTTTCCTTCTTGTTTATATTCAATCTACTCCACTCCATTTTTTGGAGAAATAGCTGATAACCTGAAATTCTTACTGAGCCACCCTGAATAAACCAAATACTTTATATGGTGAACAAACTATGATTTGAGGGAGAAAAGGACCAATACTTTTTCTATTCACCTAAATGTAACTTTTTATAAAAGCAAATAGTAAGTCACTTATAATTTTGTATTTTCTGTGCTATTTTTTGATTCTTATGGAATTTTTTTAAAAATGCTTTGAAGAAATGACTATCTCCTTTTATAAAACATGTTTAGTCTCTTCCAACCTACTTTGAACATGACGAGTTTAATTATGATGCTGGAGAGCATATGCTAGACATCCATCTTATGCAAGCAAATTTTTTTCTTTTTAAGTGTTCACATTCTCTCCTCTTGATATTCTGATAAATCTGTCACATTTGTATTTTGTTGTTCAACATGCGTGAAGCAGGCATATGAGTGAATCTATGATAACTGCTATGAGAGTAAACCACAGACAGGTTTCACTGTCTGGGAATTTGGGCCTAAGGGAAATATATTAGTAGTTAAAAGAGTTCACCTGAGGATGATGCTACTTCAACTTACTTCCTTAGATACACTTCTTTAAAAAGATTTATCTATTTATGAGAGAGAGAGAGAGAAAGAGAGCAGGGGGGAGGAGCAAAGGGAGAGGGAACAAGCAGACTCCCTGCTGAGCGGGGAGCCTGATAGGGGCTGGATCCCAGGATGCTGAGCTCCGAAATCAAGAGTCAGCCACTCAACCAACTGTGCCACTCAGATGTCCCTTTAGAGACACTACTTGGTGCTTAATAAATGAAGCAATAACTTAACAAACAGTGTCAGAAGAAAATAGATCACCTACATGATTCAGAATATTTTGGCAACGTGAAAATCATGCTAGATTAAGATAATGGCAATCAATACAATTTGTAAAAAAAAAAAAAAAAAATAGATTTTTGCCTGTGTGTAAAGATAAAAAGAATAGGTAACTGAATCAAACCTGTACTTAAAAGGCCTCAATGTGAATTCTTATTCTAATAGTTATTTTAGATAGAAGGATGATTTTTTTCACAGATTTAATGAAGTGATAAATATTGAAGAGGGAAATATATATATATATATTTGGAGATTCAACACATGCCCTTGAGAATTGCTCTAGAGAGATAAACTTTTAATATTTGTAATTTAAATTGCTAGTATCTAAAATGGCATATGCTTGCATCATATTATATATATAAAATCTATATTATAATTAACATATAATATAGATATATAATATATGTTATATAAATAGTATACAAGATACACATATATATCTCTTATGTATCTAATACATATATATCTTACTATATATAATTAATATTTAATAATATATAATTAAAACTTTCCTTAAAAATTCTTCATATTTAGGGTTTGAAATTTGGAATCCTTTTTTTTTTTAAGATTTTATTTATTTATTCATGAGAAACACAGAGAGAGAGAGAGGCAGAGACATAGGCAGAGAAGCAGGCTCCATGCAGGGAGCCTGATGTGGGACTTGATCCCAGGACCCCAGGATCACATCCTGAGCTGAAGGCAGACGCTCAACCACTGAGCCACCGAGGCATCCCTGGAATCCTTTTCTATCTAAAGTCATTTTTCACAAAATATCAACCTCTGTTCCACCAAAAGCATTGGTGGTATAGAATTTCTTAAAGTAACCTAGAAGCACTAAAAGTTCTTAGAGATGATTCATAAGAAAGCTAGCCTGCTTGCTTTCTTAATTTGAGAATAAAGTATAAGCCCTCCACTTGGCTACATGTCCCATCTCAACTTACAGTCTTTTGATTGCCAGGAAATAGAAGAGGGCTGTAGTATTGTCTGTGAGATTCTCTTCTGAGCTACTGACACCCAACCTGCACATTCTGATCTCACACTACACAGGTACAAGCAATGACAATCATCACCCACCACAAGTGTAAGATGCGTTTGATTTCAAGAGATGGTAATATCTGGGGGGAATGTACCGCAGAACTAATAATGTGCATCATTCCTTTTAAAGGTCAAGAATGGCATTTGAATGGGGATGTTTTGGCCCTCGATGAAACATTCTGACATCAATGAGTGTGCAAAGGAATGAGGACAAATTTCCTTCAGTGGCTTGACCTAAACACTTCTATCCTCTATTTAATGGTAGAGCATCTTCTTGGGGGAGTCAACTTGGGAGCAAAGCAGGAGATGATCTATAAGAAATGCTGTATCTTCTTTTACATATTTAAATGTAATTTGTTTCAGATATTCTCAATACTTATCTCCAGGACATGCCATAAGCTTTAAGGGGAAAAAAAAAAAAGCTTTTTTTTTTTTTAAAGACCTGACATATTATTGCTTAATAATAACACATTTCTCAACTTATACAGAATGCAAGTTATGTTGGTAGAAGTGGAATTAAAATTTTGAATTTTTGAGTCCTTTCTGCATATAGTGGGTTAAACAAAAGGGACTCCTAAGAGGAAAGTTAAAAAAATTTTTTTTTCAACATTTAATAAATCTACTTCCCAGAAATAAAAATGTGCATGACTCTAGACAACCTCTGTTTCCAAGAGGTTATAGAAGGTGTACTATAGTATACCTACCATATAGTATATGGTATACCTACTATATAGTATATAGTAGAGATACTTTTTCCTATTCTTCTCACTAAGTACAACAGAAAATGCTGGAAGAGGCTAAAAGGTAGAAAAACTTGCAACCTGGTGAATGACACAATAGTGTGTTCCCTGGATTTTCTTCTGGCCACCAAGATCCCATAGGTCCCATAGCAGAAGACATTGATGATCTGGAAATGCCAACAAGTGCATAGAAGGAAACAAAAATTGACCAGAAAAGTCTGTTTTTTTTAGCCAAAGGAACAAGCTAGGGCAGCCTAGCAAAATAGATTTTACAAAATAATCGCTCTACTCCAGCCATACACTGCAGAAGAGAACTGGGGCTCCCACCCCTAGTCACCCAATTTAGCAATGGCTAAGTGGTTAGTCTAGACTTCTACCCTCATTGAGTTGTAAAAGGTGCCTTGATAATCCCTGGGTTAGTGTCAGAGAAGGTTAAGAAGGGAGACTAGACTTCAATTCCTGCCAGCTGGTAATGGGGCTCCCTACCACCTGTGATGTCAGTGTTGACTACGTAGGCACCCTAATGTCACCATTATCTGGCAGTAAGGAGGTGTCCCTTCTTTCTTTGTCATTATAAGCTTCTAAGAGATGCCTCCTATCTCAAGATATCTTCATCTCCTGCAACTCTAGTCCTGCAAGCTTTCAAGGCTCTGCCTTCTGGCTCCTCAGTAGCCAGTGCTATGCTTTGTCAAGTTTCATACACCGATGTTAACTGTAACAGTATGTGCTTTCTTTCTTGATTGCCTATCATTAACTGGATTTTGGAAAGTCTTGTGCCTATATAGCCTGGGAGGGCATTTCATGTTTTTTTGAGAATGAGTCATCTCAAATGTTGGGTGTGTTTTTTAATGTCAGTGTAAAATTTTGAAAAAACCTGAAGGAAAACTTGAGAATGAAAGCCATTTACTAAGGAAGATTGAACAGAAACCATTAAAACTTGGATTTTAATGGTTCTTTGAGGAGAACGATGGATTGCCAACTTCTTATTTACAAGAAAAAAGTAAACTGCTGAGTCACTTAAGCCATCATTGTAGGGATTGTCTGCAACTTGAAGAGAAATGCAATCCTGCAATGCTTGCAGAGGCACGGCTGTTTCTGCTTCTGAGCTGTAAAATTAAGGCAGTTAGCTAAATTTGAAAGTGCCCTGTGGGTATTTAGATATTGAAGGGAACAGTATGAACCAGCTTTCTAGAGTGACTGCCCTTTTCCACACATGGAAAAGTGTTAAATCAAATGAGATGGAAGTCCTGAATCTTGACTCCATTTCAGAAGAGTAACATGGAAGTCTGACATTCTAAAAGAAACACTTCTGTGTTGGAGGCTCCATCTCTTGATATTAGATCAACAGAAGTTATTATTTGTCAGTATGAACAAAACCAGGGTATTCAGGGAGGAAGACGTGTGGCCTAACTCCCTAGGATTCTCAGCCTCTCACTCAGAGCAGCACAGGTCTAAGGGACCTAAAAGTTTCTCAAGGTTGAAATATAAATAAAGGATGATTGTTGGACTGTCCAGATGGCTGAGAAAATATAGAACCCAAGTTAAAGGAAATTATAAAACATTTTATTCTAAGTTTTAAATCTTGAAATGGCTTTTTGTTCTCCTATAGATTACTGCTGTCATGAAATAGTCCTAATTTCTCAGGAAATTCTTATTCCTTAGGAAAACTCCTTAGAAAATAAATAAACATCAACTTGCAGTTTCATGTTTTATACATTCCTTAGAGGAATTGTTGGATTCCTTCTTCATTGGGTCGTACTGGGTCCAATAACTCTCACATTCTCTAATGACATATGCTCATTTCCTTCAGGCATTCATCATATTCTCAAGTTATTACATATATTTTTCTACCTCTTTACTGTCTCACACTTCCAACTTGAATGTTAATTTTATCAGGGTAGACATTACATCTGATTTGTTCATCCTTGGCTTTCCAAATCTTAACACGTGGTAGGTTCACGATGCATTTATTGAATAAGTGAAGGCATGGGTTATTAAGCAAAATTGAAAGTCAGGATTTATGACATGCTATGAATTTTAAGAATAAATGTATAACTTTGGAATTACTGTGAAATGACTTGAAAAATTACTTGAGATCCTGACCTACCTGGTATTATAAAAGCTCACAGAATCCTTAGTGGCATAAGAAATGGAATGTTCCTGCCGAGTGACCACTGTAATCTTTGAATACGCTTTTCATAAAACGTTCTAAATGGCTTAATAATACTTACAATTCTTGCATGTAGCTTTAAGAAACTTGTTAAGTTACCTGGATTTAGTCAAAAGGATGTTGTTACAATGGCCAAATATATCTCAGCTGGAATACTTTACTGCAAAGCTATATACATAAAGAGACTTGAACAAAAAGTGACAGGATAGCAGAAAACACTGGTTGATTGATCTTTTCCCCAAAATTCACCTGAAACCATGTATCTGTCCTTTGAACATAGTCTTCAAATCCATCATACAACTTTATACTAAAAGAGTTTTAGTCTTGTTTGAAAACTCATGGCATTTCTGACAACTTCCAAAGGAAAAAAATATCTTTTCAAGTTAGAATTGTAAAAAAAAAAAAAAACACACTTCTACAGTCTACATGTAGCCGCAGATACAAAAATATTAACCCATAGAGAATCACTCCTTTGTTGGAGAGAAAATTACAATTATTCCTCAAAGTCAGTTAACAGAAAATAATTCTTGTGTCCCTACATTCCACTGAGATTTATGGTTTACATGTAGATCTTCATGCAGATACTTTCAGATAGATCATTTCTCCCCTCAGGCAACACAAATACTACAGGTGTGTATTAGAAAATCATTTTGTTTTTTTTGTTTATTTTTATTTTATTTTATTTTTTTTTAGAAAATCATTTTGTAAAACAATAAGGCTTCTTTCAAATGAGAAGCTAAATAATTTACCAGATTCTCATATCTGACCATTATATGCTTTCTGTTATTTTTGAACATTTCTCAAATGACAATGTTTTGTTCTGCATGCTGAATAGCTTAAGAATATGACCTGGTTCTATTAATGTCACATTAAAGCCCCACCTTTAGGAATGCCTGGATGGCTCATTGGTTGAACATCTGCCTTCAGCTCAGGGTGTGATCCCGGAGTCCAGGGATCGAGTCCCACACTGGGATCCCTACAAGGAGCCTGCTTCTCCCTCTGCCTATGTCTCTGCCTCTCTCTCTGTGTCTCTCATGAATAAATAAATAAAATCTTAAAAAAGGCCCCACCTTTAAAATTTGAATTACAGTGTTGCTCAGAGGTCTGTGTTAAACCCCAACATAGCACTTTGAGAAGAACAATCTATTAAACATGTTCAGCAAATTCTGGCCCATCAGCCAAATCTAGCCCACTGTCTATTTTTGTACATAAAATTTTAATGGAACACAGCATGCTTGTACATTTACAAATTGCCTATGGCGGCTTTTGTGCCACAAGAACAGTGTTGAGTAGGTGCAACAGAGACTTTATGGCCTCAAAACTAAAAATATTTATAATATGCCCCCTTACAGAGAAAGTTGCTGACCCTGTATTAAAACATTAGTGACAGCTAACCTGACACTTGCCTATGCATCTGAGATTCCATATATTCCACACCATATGGAACAAGTGAGAGTACAAAAGAATAGTATCTACTAATGCAGTGCTGGACATGACTTTGGGAATACTGGAGAGGCATGTGAGTTGCAGGTGATCTCAGGGCTTAAATGAGAAAGAGTGGAAATCAGTGGGTGTGCACCAAAAATAAACTTCAGCTACTCAATCATTTTGTCAATCAGGGTCTTGCTAAACAAAGGGGTAAATTTAAACAACAACAACACACAGTCTTTAGTAGGTTTCTATCTGAGTCACTTTTGCTTACTATGGCTGTTTAATGATACCCTGATCATACACATACACTTCCACATGAAGAACAGCAGCAACAAAATATCAAAAGAATTACACCATTTTGTTCTCTACTGAATGAAATAAGGTGTAAAATTTTTAAAAAGCTGATTTAAAAGAAGAAACTACTATTATTTTACATTTGGGCATCGCAAATTTTATTAGCTTACTCATATTCATAAAAAATTTAAGTTAAAGAACAGCTTTACTTTTATAGCATCTTAATAAGCAATTCAAAGCACTTTCTAGTTTTATCATAAAATTTAATAATCCACAAGAACAGCATTTTCTGATGTTGTCAACATGTACAAACATAAGGAAAGCAAGTTCAGATATGTGGTCTCATTGCAAACCCCCAAACGAAAATCCAATTATCAGTTAGAAATTTATATCTCCTTTTGAGGGTAATATAAACATGTGCTTTTATTAAAGGGTTTTTTAAATCAAATACATGGATGGAATGGAAAACTTTCTTCAGTTTCCTATCTGCCTCTTGAGGAAAAGAAAAAAACAAATTCAAAAATCAAAATAACAAACTATGTATGGATTAGCAGTTTTAGATTGACAAAAATTCCTGGAGTTCGGAAACATGTCATCCCACAGAAGTGCCTTTAGAGTAAGAGTGGCTATGAGTGATGTGACTCAGTTAGGAAGATGGAACTGTCACAGCAGTTAGCCAACAAAATGTTATACACCCCAGCTTTTAGCTAAGATGGATGAATAATACAGACCAGTTTAACTTCCTACCACAAAAACTAAAAGCCAATTAAATATTTGAAAACAAAGATTTTAAGATATTGGACAGTAGGTAGTACAGAACAGTTATTATTAAGAGGGGAAACAAAAGAGAGAGGCCCTATGACTGGACTAGCTTATGGCTTTGGGAGAGTTTCCTTTACATAGAGCTGGAATTCTCAAAGATCTTTATAGTGTGACTGGGATAGCCAGGCCATCAGATATCATATTTTGAATTTTAGTGAAAGTGCAAGGTGTAAAGTGCAAATTTAGTGTAGTTTAAGAGCAAAGAGCAGTTTTGCAAAGAAATTATACAAATTCATACTCCCAGCTATATTGTCAGTGAATGACAGTATTTTTTTCTCATTTTAATCATTTTATCATGATTTTTATTTGCATTTCCCTAATGACTTAGATGATTCAGATTTTTCAAAGGTTTATTGGGTATCTTTTCTTTTGGAAAATGTCTAAGTATTTTATATATTTTTTTCTATTGGTTTGAATGATTACTTTTCTCATTGATTTGCAGGAATTGTTGTGTATTCTAGGTCTGAATGATGTGTGTTTTTTTTGTATTGCAAAGACATTTGTTTGACTTGCTTTTTTATTCTTTTAATGGTACCTTCTTATCAACAGTTTATAATTTTATTAATATCCAATTTGCCAATTTGTCATGTATGTTTTTTGCTTAATAATTTTTAAATTCTGTTCAAGAAATATTTATTTTTTCACACACTAAGAGATATTAAAATGATCATCTTGAAAATACAGAGAAATTTGTAAGGAGATACAAGTTGATGTGATGGACTTGTACCAAAGGATGAAGAAAAAAAAAAAATATATATATATATATATATATATATTTAAACACACCTTCCTTGGGTCTCTTTCATGATGGCTGGCTAATACCAACTAATACATGCCAATAAGTTTGAGCTTTCAACCACATCTCCTAGTACTACACATTCACTGGATACATGACTAAAATCCAGGTCTTAGCAGATGGTAGTTTTTTAAGTGTTTTGATAATGTGTAACAGTGGGGATCCCTGGATGGTGCAGTGGTTTGGAGCCTGCCTTTGGCCCGGGCTATAATCCTGGAGTCCCAGGATCGAGTCCCACATCGGGCTCCCTGTATGGAGCCTGCTTCTCCCTCTGCCTCTCTCTCTGTGTCTCTCATGAATAAATAAATACAATCTTTAAAATAAAATAAAATAATGTGTAACATCAATTGCCACCTTTATCACTGCCAGGATTTGCTAGCATCACTCCATATCTACAATAGCAGAATTGAGTTATAATTCTACAGCAACACAAAGAACCAAAATCTTGGTGGGTTAACACAACAAAAATGTATTTCATGCTAGTGCTATGTAACAATGCAATCAAGTATTAAGTCATGATCATTACAGACACATGGGAATACCGTACAACATCAGTTTCATGTCAACTGGAAAGAGCTGGCAATATTTTCTGGAATAGCACTACTGGCTACTGCATACAAGGAATACATGAAAAATTTATCAAGTAATATATTACATAACATATCATTAGAAATGTCTAAGAATTTGGATCACATAGAATGGACCCAAGGACGCTTAAATGTAAAAGTAAGAAATCAACAACAGAAAGCTAGCATCCACTTCCCAAGATATTTTAAAGAAAGATAATCATGTACAATCTTCTTAAAAAAACTAAGAGACCAAAAAAGAAGTTATAATAGAGATTGAAACATATTTAGAACTAAATTAATAATGAAAACACAATGCGTCCAAACCCGTTAAATGTGGAAAAAGCCACAGTCTCACAAAACTCTTTGGTCTTAAGAGTTTATATCAGAAGATAATAAATATGGAGCATTATGCTTAACCAAGAAAAAGAAATGGAGTAAACCTAAAGAAGGCAATTAAAAAAAAAGAGCAAAATTAATTGAAATATGAAATAATGAAAAAACTTTCATATAGAAAGAAAATATGAATCAAAGTGCTAAAAGTATATATATAATAATGTGAAGAAAAAATGAAGCAAGTTGCCAAAAGATATAAGATGATACCATTTATGCATATTTACACTCTCCAAGCAGTAATTCATATTATTTATGGACACATACAAATGCAGTAAAACACCTAAGCATGCCTGAGAATGATATACATCATCTATAGTATAGAACTGGAGGCAATGGCAAGAAGATGAAGTGTTTGAAAAAATGGACCTAAGATCTCTAACGTTTTATTTTAAAAGAAAAAAGACTCTCTGAATTAAATATGTAAAATGTTATAGCTTAATAAATAAAATATCAGTGATGTATTTTAGGTATCAAATTTATTATTTTCATGTTTCTATATTTTAAATGTCTGATAATTAAAATAATAGTTTTAATAATGATAAATATATATCAGAAGTTCTTTAAATGTTCATACTATTAATCAAATAATTCTATTCTTGACAATTTATTGTAAGAAAATTACTCTCTAAAAGAAAAGGAACAAAACCTATGAAGATAATGTATGTACTTTCTGAAAAATCTCAATGTAATAGCATAATTTATAAATCATCTATATATTCCAAAGTAGAGAAATAGTTAAGTAAATTATGATCTTTAAATTCAATGGACCATTGTGTACTGTGTTTTATTAAAACAATGTAAAACATTGGAAACTATTTAACATATACTCTTAGTAAGCTAAAAGCACAAATTTGTTGATATTCTATGACTGCAATTATATGAAACTACAAATCCACATAGGAAACATGAAACAGAAATTGCGTTTTAATCAGGAAAAAACAAATAGATATAAACAACACTGAAGGGAGTGGGGAAATTAGGATGTAGGTACATGTTAAAAAAACATAAATATATCAATATTACAAACTAACATGGGTCTTTGTTCTGAGCATGACAGTCAAATTTTGGAAATGAATACTTCACTTCTCTGAGTTTTGATTCTGTAGGAAAAGAATGAGGGTTTCAAAGACCTCATCAGCTATGGTTTAGTGAGGTAGGCTGTAACAAAGCAAAATGTTATTTTATAGCCATAAGAAATATTTATTACCTGGAAATACCCTGAAGCTATAAGTAAAGTGAAATGAGTGGAATATCAGTTGCAGGGCAGTGATTGTGTTACCACTGCTATCACTGTTATGTTAATAGATAAGAGGAAGACTTTGGGCTGCAAGACTGATCTGGTCCCAGGGCCTAGGGCAGAGCAGGTTTGGTGTAGACCTCGTCATACAATTAGCTGAAACTCTCCCAAACAAACTGCTGCACAGACAATGTGCAGAGGCCTCCCTTGTGCTTCACTCACCATCCTTAACACAAGCACCAAATATCATCATCATCTTCACCTTCACATGGGTAGAACAAGTCCCTTGGCTTTCTGCCCACACTGGAGTTAAATACCAAGCGTTGTCAGAATATTCTTTAGTACATGGTTGCTATTGCTATGTTCAGAGTGCCTGAAATGGAAGCAAACCTTTTCTTTTAGAAAAGAAATTAAGAAGAAAAAAAAATGAGTTTAAAATGGAGTCAAAATTGAGACACTTCAGAGATATTTTTGTTATTTCAACTCTACAAAATACAAAAGCAGAAGAAACATCGATAAAATTTAAAGGGGCTATGAAATTGATTTGATTTAATACAATCCTAAGTGGTAGCTTTAAGTAAACCTTCCCCTTCTTGTAAATTACCTTGAGCAGAGGCCTTTATGAAGTAATGTGCCATTTACCAAAATCCTATCTTGATATTCTTTGCTAGTGAATGCCTTCCATTAAGGTTGGGCCAATTACAGAGTATAAATGTTTAACTTTTTTTTTCTTCTTACCAGCACAAAGGACAAATGTCTGAAACCCTTTGGGTGGAATGAATTTTCTCCTTGTTCCAAATGAGACTATATGCCTATATTTCTTGGGATCCTCCTAATTCTTGAAGAAGGCTTCTAAAGCTCACGGCATCATGATGACATCTTTTCTCAGGCTACACCTGAGCAAATGATGGAATAGTCTCAGGGATTTTTGCTTGATGTAGCAACTCCTCTATCTACAATGGGTAGTAACAAAGGCATTACCCAGTATAAATTGTTGGTTTTCCTTCAATATGCAGAATTAATTGAAGAAAAGCTATCATGTTAGTAGAATTTCATGTAGTTGTATACTTAATTGCATGAGATTCTATTGCTGTTGATATCTCTTTGACTAAAGTCTTTCTGACCAGAATATTTTATAGTGTTCTGAACATGACTTTATGTGGTAATTTCATGCATTCCAGTGAATAGCAGATTTATATTTCCTATTTGGATATGTGAAGGGAAAACTTAGATTTTTCCTTCCTATGTAAAGAAAAACCCAGTTCTTCCCTACCATGTCTTTCTTTCCTGAGAATCTCCTTTTCTACTCACACAGAACACTTCTTACACTTCTGGTCACCAAATATGTATGGTTTTATCTTTTCAGCAATGAGCAAGTCTCCAACATAGCTAGGTATCCTACAGTTTTCAGTTCTGACACTATCTACCTGGAGATAACATCAGATCATAGAAGTAAGGGCTCATTCCCACAAGAATCCCTGCTATCCCCATTTCAGATGCCATTTACCACCTGGCTTCTTACCTATAGATCAGAGCCTCCAACCACCTCCTATTCAGGTTTGATGAATTTGCCAGAGCAGCTTACAGAACTCAGGAAGCACTTACTTAATGTTTATCCGTTTATGAAAGGATATGATGAAGGATACAGATGAAGAGATGCATACAGTAAGGTCTGTAAGACTCCTGAGTGCAGGAACTCTGTCTCTGTGGACTTGGAGTGCATCAACCTTCCAGTGTGGATATATTGGCCAAACTGGAAGCTTTCTGAATTTCCTACTATTGTGATTTTATAGAAGCCTCTTATGTAGGAACAATGAACCATTAGCTCTATTTCCAACCTCTATCACCACTTGGGAGGGTGGATGGCAAAGCTGAAAATTCCAAGTTTCTAATCATGGCTTGGTCTTTCTGAAGACCAGCCTCCATCCAGAAGCCCACCAAGAGTCACATCAATAGAACAAAAGATGCTCCTAATACTACTAGGAATTTACAAGGGTTTTATGAGCCCCAAGTCAGGAATGGAGTCAAGGACAAATATTAGTACAACAGATACTCTTATGTTCTTATATCACTTAGGAAACTATAAGGGCTTTAGGAGCTCTGTGCCAGGAATTGGGGGCAGAGACCAATATAGACATATATTTTTTCTATTATCTCATGGACACTAATTTCAACTACTTGGAATGATCAACCTTTTACAAATTGTATCTGAGAAGAATTGAGGGAAATAATAAAAAAAAAAGGCTCAATATGCTTAATATGCTTGATTAGAGGTTATCATTTCTACTGGGATGTGATTTCCCAATAGATTAACATTTCCATGTCCATTAAAACAAACTAGAATAGCAAAGCAAGTGTAGGGACACATTTAGTAAATTTCTGTAGCTGACTCTTTCCCATTACTGGCGTATTCCCTTATTCATTTGTGTACATACAAATTCAATGTTCCTGCCAGCAATGGATAGTTAGATACTTAATTATTCAATACAGTTTCACATTTGAGTGTCAATAAACATTCCTGCCAATTTCTAGAGATAACTTTGTGAAGGCCCTTGAAAAATGTGATGAAAATATTGTGTATGGACAAGATGGGATTTCAGTGAATGCTCCCTTCCCATTGCTAATGGAGGACAGCTATAGCAGAGATAATTCAGGACACAGGGATAATCCTATGTCATGTAGATTTGACTTGAAGAACATCATATTTTCTAAAGCAGCTTGACTTTTCCGGTTCAGCTGGGTTGAGGCTAACAATCAAACGTGTTGCCTTTTCTTTGGAGAATGAAACCTGAACCGTGTTGGGTGCCAGAGTAAATGAGCTTGTCATCATTGCTGTATCTGTGTCTCTCTGTCCACAGAGTTGATGGGCTGTATTTGTTCACAAATGCTATTCAAAATACATTAGATGTTAATAATTTTCATTAACTTTATTTTTCTTAATGCTTTTTTAAAGATTTTATTTATTTATTTATTTATTTATTTATTTATTTATTTATTTATTTATGAGAGACAGACAGACAGAGAGAAATAGGCAGAGGGAGAAGCAGGCTCTTGCATGGAGCATGGAAGCATGATGGGGGACTCCATCCCAGGTCTCCAGGATCACACCCTGGGCTGAAGGCGGCGCTAAACCGCTGAGCCACCCTAGGCTGCCTCTTAATGCATTTTAAAGCACTTCTAAAATGATCTCAATTGAACCTTTCAGTAAATTAGTGAAGACTTAAATTTGACATTAAAAAAGAAACAATTCAAGAAAATTGACCATTAACATATGTAATGGTCACAAAAATATCGCCTTTTTTGTATGTTGTAATGCCACTTATTTCTTCTAGAGAATTATTCTAAGGATGATACTAGCAATGATCACCAACTTACATGACACTTTTAACATTTTATGTACTCTGAGAGTTTTATAATTTCTATTGCAGGACTGTCAACTTTCTGCTTGTCAGCACTTGGTCATTTTATTATATAAAAAGAGGAATATCCTTGACAGATACCCATTTGTCAAATTCCTAGGAACATCATGATTTAGTCTCCTATAGGAAAAAGCATTATTGCTGACTACAATAATCATGCCTCCTGTTTCTCACAGGTAAGTTCTTCTCTCTATGCTGTACCATTCTGGAATCTCTTCACCCATTAGGTACTCTAATTCTTCAGAAGAATCTCTCACAGCCTCTAGAAAATAGAGAATAGCTGTCACCGAACTTCTCAAAGTTCAGATGCCTCCCTTATTAAAGCATTCCTTACTACCTTATAACAATTTAAAAGTTTTTTTCTAGGCCAACTTTGTAAAAGGAGAAAGACTTGTCATTTTTAGGCATGACAAGGTAAATGCATTTTAACTTTCCCAACTCCTGAAGGCTTTTAAGTTCTTCAATATATGTCAAAAATGTACAGCATCTCGACTCCATTTGGTATAGACTGTTCTCATGTTCAGGCTTCAAGGAGCCATTCCATAAAATTATTAGGTCCAGCTATAGATATTTATGCCTACACTTTGAATCCAAAGTCATGTGTAAATACTCTCACATGAATGAATTATCTTGCAATTAGCTTTATCTTTTGTATCTTTTGCTCTAACACCTTCAAAGTCTATGACCATGCATAGTCACTCAGAAGCTGCTGGTTCATATCTTCCAGGTGTCCTCTTCCTGTCACACATTTATAGAATTACTTTCCAGGTCACTTAGGATGTACTAAAATCAGATTCTGGTTATTGGCCTGGAGGCAATAAATGGTGGTGAATTTCAGGAGAATGGCAACACTGGAGGTCTTCACGTAGATATTGAATTCAGAGATTCAGTAGTCTTGGGTTCATCCACTCAGATTTTCCCATTCTAACCAACTTTGCTATTATGATGCTGGTATTGACATCAAAGATCTTTGGAGACTGCTTATTTAATATCTATGGAGGATCTGACTCTCTTATGATCATAAAGTCATGAGCCTGACTTTAATCATAATCTGCTAGGTGTCCATGGTATTTTGGAATCTTTTAAACCACAGAGGTTTTCTGGCTTTTATAGCATTCATTCCCTTTGTTAGCTATATCGATCCTATCATTTTATTTTGCAAGCTCTGATTTCATTAAAACAGAGATCTTAAACCACAATCTTCATATCTACCACTGTCTCCACAGTGATTAAATGATGCCCATCTGATCTCCTTAAGTCATAGATTCCACTTGCATCTCAACAAAAGTAACCACGGGTCAAAATTTCACTAATTGTGGTGTCATTTTGTGTCAGGGGTTACAATCATCTCACTTACCAAAAGACAGGCGAGCAATCCAACATTAAAATCTCACTCTGATATCTGCATTTGTGAGTTATTCTAATCCAAGTTGTCTTACCCCAGATTGCCTAGGATATAGAGCCTGAGATAAAGATTGTGAGCTGTGGCTTTATTTGGAAAAACAATCCTAGGGCTGCAAGAGTAAAGAGTAAGAGTGAGGAAATGAAAGAGTGAGTCAGAAGACGGGGAAGAAAAGCAAATACAAATGGTTGCATCATCCATGTGGCAACAGCTTAAAAAGCATAACATAGTTTCTAGGCCATGAGGGTCATCTTTAAGACAGGATGTGTGAATATAACTCGGTTTGAACAGTTCTCAAGAAGAAGAAATGAGAGGATGATCATTCATTTCTGTATTCTGCCTTTGATTCCCAAAGTGGGTCATCTTTCTCAGACTTCTGGATTATGTTATGCAAGCCACTGGGGAACTGAGTTACAAAAATCAGATCCCACCGCTGGTGGTGTTCAGATAACTCAGGAAGTGCTATAAGGAGCAGAGACTCTGAGTCCAGCCAAGTTGTACTTTATAGACACAGATATTAGGAGAAGAAATGAAGACAGTAATAATAAGGGATTTTCATTTATTTAAGTCTTCGAAGAGGCAGAGATGACCTATCTAGAGAGACATATAAATTCATTTTGGTTCATTATTAATTTTTCCAAATCTCCTTACATTTATTTTTAACTTCTTATACCATCTATATATTTTGCAAATCATTGAATCAATTTTAATGAAGCAGAACATACAGCACAAATTTGAGATGCCTTGAATTTGAAGCAAATTAATTATGAAGTACAGGTAGATGATCTAGGTGAAGATTTCTGATGTATAAAATAAAAGTTCAAAGCCTAAGATCAGAGCAGAAGATACAGATTTGAAAGTCAGAAGCTGAAGATGTAGGTCTGAATGAAATTGATGAAACAGATAACACAGGAAAAGAGGGAAAACTGCCAAAGACTGAAACTGTATATTTTAGTGTATTTGGATATATGGACTTGCAAAAGTGATTCTTCAAGTTTACACAGGTCTGAAGATTAGCAGTGAAACTAACTTGTGAATAGCAGTTAAGGAAACATTATCACAAGTGTTATTTCATTTAACTATTACCACATATCTAAAAATAAAGTTTTAATGTGGTAAGTACTATGTACTGCTTCTGAAAATATCCATTCCACTGCCCTCCAAGTAGAGAGGCTGGAAATAAAAAAACTAATTTTCAAGGTGTCCTTAATCTTGACTACTGAGTATACATTAAGTTTTGCCAATTGGTTATACTGGTCTGAAGTTTAAAAGATACAGATATGCTAGAGATCATTTTCTTGGTGATATGACTGTGCAGGCTAACATGAATGCCAAGACCTGGAAATTTGGAAATAATTATGGTGACTGGACTCATCGATTTGGTGTCTAGTGAGCCAATCATCACAGGGATCTCCCTTTTTTCATTTTCATCATTACACCCTTTTCTTTTCACTCCCAATAATTCTTTAACTCTGCAACCACTGATGTGTTTTCCATTAATGAAGTATTTTTCATTTCATAAAGGTTCTTCTGTTGTTGTCGAGGGCTACCATAACAAAGTATTAAAGACTGGGTAGCTAAGAAAAGCAACTTATTTCCTCACGATTCTAGAGACCAGAAGTCCAAGATCAAGGTGTCAGCATGGTGGTTACTCCTGAGGTCTTCTCTTCTTGGCTGGTAGATGGCCATCTTCTCCTTGCGTCTTCATGTGTTCTTCCCTGTGTGTTTGTGTCCTAATGTCCTCTTCCTATAAGGACAACAGTCATATTGGGTTAGGGCCATTTAAATGACCCCATTTCACTTCAATTACCTCTTTACAGATTCTGTTTCCAAATACAGTGACATTTCGAGATACTAAGGGTCAAGACTTCAACATGCAGATTTTGGCTGGGGAACAATTCTGCCCATAATAGTGACGCAAATGGAATCATACAATATGTTATCTTTTGGGTTGGCTTTTTTTTACTCAGTTTAATTCTCTAGAGATTTATTCAGGTGATTGTGTGTTAAACAGTTTTTTTCCTTTTTTATTGCTAAGCAATATTTCATGGTATGCATATACTGGTTTCTTTACTCATTCACTCCTTGAAGAACAACATTATTGTTCCCAGTTTCTGATTGTTTTGAATAAAGCTGTTATAAACATTCATGCACATATTTTTGCATGAACATGAGTTTTCATTTTTGTGGGATAGATCCTCAAGAGTGCAATTTCTGGGTTATATGGTGGTCATCTGTTTAGATGTTTAAGAAAATGACAAAATGTTGCTTTAGAGTGGCTGGACCATTTATATTCTTGCAAGCAGTATATGAATGACATGGTTCTCTGTATCCTCACCAGCATTCGATGTCACTTTTTTCTTTTAACCATTCTGACTGATGTGTAGTGATATCTGATAGTGATTTTAATTTGTATTTCCTTAATGGCTGATGATAATGAACACCTTTTTCTTGTGCTTCTTTTATTTAGATCTTTGATTTTTTTTTAATCAGTGTTGTTTAGTTTTCAGCATATAGCACTGTAAATGTTTTGTTACACTTATACCTAAGTATTTCTCTTGTATGTGTAAGATTCATATTAAGCATTCTATAAGAGTTTGGTAGAATTTTTCAGCAAAACCATAGAGGGCTTGGGGACTGTTTTTGGGAGAGTAGAGGAGTTATATGAATTAGATTTACTTAATAGCTTTGGGCTATACAAATGATCCATTTCGTATTAAGTCACTTGTAGTAACTTGTGTTTTCCAAGAAAGGGTTCATTTTATCCAAGTTGTCAAATTTTCTTTCTCACTTTTGCTAAGTTTTACTAGAGGTTTGCCAATTTTATGGCCTTTTCAAAGAGCCATATCTTTGTTTTATTGTTTATTCTCTATAGTTATTGTCTTCAAAATCATTGATTAATGTGCTTATATGTTTATCCTATTTTATCTTTTTCTCCTTCTACTTGGTTGAGGTGTGTTTTGCTGTTCTTTTCTATGTTTTTGAGATAAGAGCTTAGAATATTTTTTTTTAAATTTGTGTATTCAATACTATAAATTTTTCTCTCAAAACTACTTGTGATATGGCATGTCGATTTTGATATATTGTATGTTCCTTTATATTCAGTTCAAAATATTTTTAATATTTCCCCTGAGACTTAATGTTTTAATCTTGAGTTATTTAGCAGTATGTTGTTCAGCTAAAAGTGTTCATTAAATTAATATATTAAGTTGTAGCTACTGTGCTAGGTACCTAATTATGGACATCAAGTAATTATGCATGCTATGATGATACTAGCTGGAATTTATCTGTTACTATAATCTCATTAAAGGGTTATTTTTAAAAATAGTGTAAAGAAACATTCTTCCAGTGGCTAAATTTGTGAGCAGTACACTTGAACTTCTACTTCATATGAAGAGAGAAACAGTCATAGATGCAGATATACACTTGTGGGAAATAATGAACACTTTGGTTGGTTGGCCAGGAGCCTGAATAAATGATGAAATATTAAAACAAAAAAGGCTTAGGAAAAAGTAAGTGAATAGACTGATATAAATTGGCACAAAGTCTTTCATCTTTGTATCCTGTACCATGACTATCAAAAGGTAGCCACCATAGAAGGAACTCTCAACTAGGTGGACAGAATGACCTATCTTCTGGAACTTACTCCTTGGCACTTAGTGTATAGGTAATGGATCTATGAACAGAAGAATTGTAGGGCATAGTTGGAAGCTATGCAAGCATATCTCATTTTATTGTGTTTCACTTTATTACAGTTCACAGATTTGAGTATTTTCTTTATAACAAATTGAAGACCCTGTGATAGTCCTGCCTGGGTAAGTTGATCAAGGCCATTTTTAAAACAGTATATGCTCACTTCAGGCTCTCTGTGCCACATTTTCATAATTTTCACAATATTTCAGACTTTTTCATTAATGCTTATTACAATGATTGGTGATCATAATCTATGATGTTACTACTGTAATTCTTCAGGGCACCATGAAATGTGCTTACACAACACAGCAAACCTCATCAATAAATATTGTGTGTCCTGACTCTTCCACTAACTGGCTGTAACTTTCTTTTTCTCCCTCCTCTGAGGCCTCCCTATTCTCTGAGAGACATAACAATATTGAAATTAGGCTAATCAATACCTCTACAATGACCTCTAAGTGTTTAAATAAAAAGAAGCATCACATGTCTTTCCTTTTTTTCTATTATATTATTATTATTATTATTATTATTTTATTTTTTTTAGAGAGAAAGAGTACACACTCAAGCTGGGGGTCGAGGGGCTGAAGGAAAGAGAGAGAGAGAGAGAGAATCTTAAGCAAGCTCCACACCCAGTGCAGAGCCTGACACACTTGATTTGATGACCCTGAAATCATGACATGAGCCAAAATCAAGAGTCAGATGCTTCACTAACTTAGCCACCTAGGTACCCTACTGTTATTTTAAATCAAAAGCTAGAAATGATTTAGCTTAGGGGGAAGGTGTGTTGAAAGCTGAGATAGGCCAAAAGTAAGGCCTCTTATGTCAAAACACTTAGCCAAGTTGTGAATGCAAAAGAAAAGTACTTGAAGGAAATTAAAAGTGCTACTCCAGGGAGGAGGGGCGAGATGGCAGAAGAGTAGGGTCCCCAAGTCACCTGTCCCCACCAAATTACCTAGATAACCTTCAAATCATCCTGAAAATCTACGAATTCGGCCTGAGATTTAAAGAGAGAACAGCTGGAATGCTACAGTGAGAAGAGTTCGCGCTTCTATCAAGGTGGAAAAAATAAACTAAAAAAGCATCCAAGGGGAAGGGGCCCTGCGAGGAGCCGGGCTGAGGCCCGGGCGAGTGTCCCCAGGACAGGAGAGCCCTGTCCGGGAGAAGCAGGAGCTGCTCCAACCTTCCCGGGGGGAAAGGGGCTCGCAGGGAGGTGGAGCAGGACCCAGGAGGGCGGGGATGCGGGGATGCCCTCGGGCTCCCGGGGACACTAACAGACACCTGCGCCCCGGGAGAGTGCGCCGAGCTCCCTAAGGGCTGCAGCGAGCACGGCGGGACCCGGAGCAGCTCTGAGGGGCTCGGGGGAGGCTCCGCGGAGGGGGCTGCGGGGCGGGAGCAGCTCGGGGGGGCTCGGGGGCGGCTCCGCGGAGGGGGCTGTGGGGCGGGAGCAGCTGGGGGGCCTCGGGGGCGGCTCCGCGGAGGGGGCTGCGGGGCGGGAGTCCGAATCCAACAGCGCAGGCTCCGGAGCACAGGGCGCCCAGACACAGCCCAGGATCCGGCCTCCCCCGGGACAGGCAAAGGCCGGGAGGGCCCAGGACAGCGAGGACGCTCCTGCCCCAGCTGAGCAGATCCGCGGCCCCGCCCCGGAGCCTCCAGGCCCTGCAGACGGAGAGCTCCAGAGCTACTGCGGGGGCTGACTCCAGGGATCCAGAACTGGCCGCCGCCACTGCGGTTGTTCCTCCTGGGGCCTCACCGGGTAAACAACCCCCCTGAGCCCTGCACCAGGCAGGGGGCTGAGCAGCTCCCCAAGTGCTAACACCTGAAAATCAGCACAACAGGCCCCTCCCCCAGAGGACCAGCTGGACGGACAAGTTCCAGGGGAAGTCAAGGGACTTAAAGTATACAGAATCAGAAGATACTTCCCCGTTTTTTTTTTTTGTTTTTGTTTTTTTTTTTTTTTTTGGCTTTTTGATTTCTGTTTGCCTCCCCCACCCTTTTTTTTCTTTCTCTTTTTTTCTTCCTTTTTTTTCTTTTTTCTCTTTCTCTTTTCTTTCCTTCTTTCTCTCCTCTCTTTTTCTCCTTTTACCAATACAACTTGTTTTTGGCCACTCTGCACTGAGCAAAATGACTAGAAGGAAAACCTCACCTCAAAAGAAAGAATCAGAAACAGTCCTCTCTCCCACAGAGTTACAAAATCTGGATTACAATTCAATGTCAGAAAGCAAATTCAGAAGCACTATTATACAGCTACTGGTGGCTCTAGAAAAAAAGTATAAAGGACTCAAGAGACTTCATGACTGCAGAATTTAGATCTAATCAGGCAGAAATTAAAAATCAATTGAATGAGATGCAATCCATACTAGAAGTCCTAACGATGAGGGTTAATGAGGTGGAAGAACGAGTGAGTGACATAGAAGACAAGTTGATGCCAAAGAGGGAAACTGGGGAAAAAAGAGACAAACAATTAAAAGACCATGAGGATAGATTAAGGGAAATAAATGACAGCCTGAGGAAGAAAAACCTATGTTTAATTGGGGTTCCTGAGGGTGCCGAAAAGGCCAGAGGGCCAGAATATGTATTTGAACAAATCATAGCTGAAAACTTTCCTAATCTGGGAAGGGAAACAGGCATTCAGATCTAGGAAATAGAGAGCTCCCCCCCCCCCAAATCAATTCAACACCTTGACATTTAATAGTTAAGCTTGCAAATTCCAAAGTAAAGAGAAGATCCTTATAGCAGCAAGAGACAAGAAATCCCTGACTTTTATGGGGAGGAGTATTAGGGTAGCAGCAGACCTCTTCACAGAGACCTGACAGGCCAGAAAGGGCTGGCAGGATATATTCAGGGTCCTAAATGACAAAAATATGCAACCAAGAATACTTTATCCAGCAAGGCTCTCATTCAGAATGGAAGGAGAGATAAAGAGCTTCCAAGACAGGCAGGAACTGAAGGAATGTGACCTCCAAACCAGCTCTGCAAGAAATTTTAAGGGGGACTCTTAAAATTCCCCTTTAAGAAGTCCAGTGGAACAATCCACAAAAACAAGGACTAAACAGATATCATGATGACACTAAACTCATATATTTCAATAGTGACTCTGAACGTGAATGGGCTTAATGACCCCATCAAAAGGCGCAGGGTTTCAGACTGGATAAAAAAGCAGGACCCATCTATTTGCTGTCTACAAGAGACCCATTTAAGACAGAAGGACACCTACAGCCTGAAAATAAAAGGTTGAAGAATCATTTACCATTCAAATGGTCCTCAAAAGAAAGCAGGGGTAGCCATCCTTATATCAGATTAACTAAAATTTACCTTGAAGACTGTAGTGAGAGATGAAGAGGGACACTATATCATACTTAAAGGATCTATCCAACAAGAGGACCTAACAATCCTCAATATATATGCCCCAAATGTGGGAGCTGCCAAATATATCAATCAATTAATAACCAAATTTAAGGCATACTTAGATAATAATACACTTATACTTGGTGACTTCAATCTAGAGCTTTCTACACTCGATACGTCTTCTAAACACAACATCTCCAAAGAAACGAGAGCTTTAAATGATACACTGGACCAGATGGATTTCACAGATATCTACAGAACTTTACATCCAAACTCAACTGAATACACATTCTTCTCAAGTGCACATGGAACTTTCTCCAGAATACACCACATACTGGGTCACAAATTGGGTCTGAACCGATACCAAAACATTGGGATCGTCCCCTGCGTATTCTCAGGCCATAATGCCTTGAAATTAGAACTAAATCACAACAAGAAGTTTGGAAGGACCTCAAACACATGGAGGTTAAGGACCATCCTGCTAAAAGATGAAAGGGTCAACCAGGAAATTAAGGAAGAATTAAAAAGATTCATGGAAACTAATGAGAATGAAGATGCAACCGTTCAAAATCTCTGGGTTGCAGCAAAAGCAGTCCTGAGGGGGAAATACATCGCAATACAAGCATCCATTCAAAAACTGGAAAGAACCCAAATACAAAAGCTAACCTTACACCTAAAGGAGCTAGAAAAAAACAGCAAATAGATACTATACCCAGCAGAAGAAGAGAGTTAATAAAGATTCGAGCAGAACTCAATGAAATTGAGACCAGAAGAACTGTGGAACAGATCATCAAAACCAGGAGTTGGTTGTTTGAAAGAATTAATAAGATAGATAAACCATTAGCCAGCCTTATTAAAAAGAAGAGAGAGAAGATTCAAATTAATAAAATCATGAATGAGAAAGAAGAGATCACTACCAACACCAAGGAAATACGAACAATTTTAAAAACATATTATGAACAGCTATACACCAATAAATTAGGCAATCTAGAAGAAATGGATGCATTTCTGGAAAGCCACAAACTACCAAAACTGGAACAGGAAGAAATAGAAAACCTGAACAGGCCAATAACCAGGGAGGAAATTGAAGCAATCATCAAAAACCTCCCAAGACACAAAAGTCCAGGGCCAGATGGCTTCCCAGGGGAATTCTATCAAACGTTTAAAGAAGAAACCATACCTATTCTCCTAAAGCTGTTTGGAAAGATAGAAAGAGATGGAGTACTTCCAAATTCGTTCTATGAGGCCAGCATCACCTTAATTCCAAAATCAGACAAAGACCCCACCAAAAAAGGAGAATTACAGACCAATATCCCTGATGAACAAGGATGCAAAAATTCTCAACAAGATACTAGCCAATAGGATCCAACAATACATTAAGAAAATTATTCACCATGACCAAGTAGGATTTATTCCCGGGACACAAGGCTGGTTCAACACTTGTAAAACAATGTGATTCATCATATCAGCAAGAGAAAAACCAAGAACCATATGATCCTCTCATTAGATGCAGAGAAAGCATTTGACAAAATACAGCATCCATTCCTGATCAAAACTCTTCAGAGTGTAGGGATAGAGGGAACTTTCCTCGACATCTTAAAAGCCATCTCTTAAAAGCCCACAGCAAATATCATTCTCAATGGGAAGCACTGGGAGCCTTTCCCCTAAGATCAGGAACAAGACAGGGATGTCCACTCTCACCACTGCTATTCAACATAGTACTGGAAGTCCTAGCCTCAGCAGTCAGACAACAAAAAGACATTAAAGGCATTCAAATTGGCAAAGAAGAAGTCAAACTCCCCCTCTTCACGGATGACATGATACTCTACATAGAAAACCCAAAAGCCTCCACCCCAAGATTGCTAGAACTCATACAGCAATTTGGTAGTTTGGCAGGATACAAAATCAATGCTCAGAAGTGAGTGGCATTTCTATACACTAACAATGAGACTTAAGAAAGAGAAATTAAGGAGTCAATCCCATTTACAATTGCACCCAAAAGCATAAGATACCTAGGAATAAACCTAACCAAAGAGGTAAAGGATCTATACCCTCAAAACTATAGAACACTTCTGAAAGAAATTGAGGAAGACACAAAGAGATGGAAAAATATTCCATGCTCATGGATTGGCAGAATTAATATTGTGAAAATGTCAATGTTACCCAGGGCAATTTACACGTTTAATGCAATCCCTATCAAAATACCATGGACTTTCTTCAGAGAGTTAGAACAAATTATCTTAAGATTTGTGTGGAATCAGAAAAGACCCCAAATAGCCAGGGGAATTTTAAAAAAGAAAACCATATCTGGGGGCATCACAATGCCAGATTTCAGGGTGTACTACAAAGCTGTGGTCATCAAGACAGTGTGGTACTGGCACAAAAACAGACACATAGATCAATGGAACAGAATAGAGAATCCAGAAGTGGACCCTAAACTTTATGGTCAACTAATACTCGATAAAGGAGGAAAGACTATCCATTGGAAGAAAGACAGTCTCTTCAATAAATGGTGCTGGGAAAATTGGACATCCACATGCAGAAGAATGAAACTAGACCACTCTCTTGCACCATACACAAAGATAAACTCAAAATGGATGAAAGATCTAAATGTGAGACAAGATTCCATGAAAATCCTAGAGGAGAACACAGGCAACACCCTTTTTGAACTCGGCCACAGTAACTTCTTGCAAGATACATCCACGAAGGCAAAAGAAACAAAAGCAAAAATGAACTATTGGGACTTCATCAAGATAAGAAGCATTTGCACAGCAAAGGACACAGTCAACAAAACTAAAAGACAACCTACAGAATGAGAGAAGATATTTGCAAATGACGTATCAGATAAAGGGCTAGTTTCCAAGATCTATAAAGAACTTATTAAACTCAACAGCAAAGAAACAAACAATCCAATCATGAAATGGGCAAAAGACATGAAGAGAAATCTCACAGAGGAAGACATAGACATGGCCAACATGCACATGAGAAAATGCTCTGCATCACTTGCCATCAGGGAAATACAAATCCAAACCACAATGAGATACCACCTCACACCAGTGAGAATGGGGAAAATTAACAAGGCAGGAAACCACAAATGTTGGAGAGGATGTGGAGAAAGGGGAACCCTCTTGCACTGTTGGTGGGAATGGGAACTGGTGCAGCCACTCTGGAAAACTGTGTGGAGGTTCCTCAAAGAGTTAAAAATAGACCTGCCCTACGACCCAGCAATTGCACTGTTGGGGATTTACCCCAAAGATACAGATGCAATGAAACGCCGGGACACCTGCACCCCGATGTTTATAGCAGCAATGGCCACAATAGCCAAACTGTGGAAGGAGCCTCGGTGTCCATCGAAAGATGAATGGATAAAGAAGATGTGGATTATGTATACAATGGAATATTACTCAGCCATTAGAAATGACAAATACCCACCATTTGCTTCAACGTGGATGGAACTGGAGGGTATTATGCTGAGTGAAATGAGTCAATCGGAGAAGGACAAACATATGTTCTCATTCATTTGGGGAATATAAATAATAGTGAAAGGGAATATAAGGGAAGGGAGAAGAAATGTGTGGGAAATATCAGAAAGGGAGACAGAACATAAAGACTCCTATCTCTGGGAAATGAACTAGGGGTGGTGGAAGGGGAGGAGGGGAGGGGTTGTGGGTGACTGGGTCATGGGCACTGAGGGGGGCACTTGACGGGATGAGCACTGGGTGTTATTCTGTATGTTGGTAAATTGAACACCAATAAAAAATAAATTTATTATTAAAATAAATAAGTAAATCAAAATAAATAAAAGTGCTACTCCAGTGAATACACATAAGACAAGAAAGCAAAACAGTCTTATTGATGATATGGAGAAAGATTTTAGTGGTCTGAATAGAATACCAGACTAGCCACAATATTCCCTTAAACCAAAGATTAATCCAGAGCCTGGCCCTCATTCAATTCTGGGATTGGTGAGAGAGGTAAGAAAGCTGCAGAAGAAAAGTTAGAAGTTAGTAGAAGTTGGTTCACAAGGTATAAAAAAAGAAGCCATTTCCATAACATGAAACTACATGATGAAGCAGCAAATGCTGATGCAGAATATACAGAGAGCTATCCAGAATGTCTAGCTAAGAAAAGTAATGACAGTGGCTGCATAAGCAACATTGTCAAATAGACAAAACAGCCTTCTATTGAAAGAGGATGCCATGTACGACTTTCATGCCTGGAGAGGAGAAGACAAAGCCTGGCTTCAAAGCTCCAAATGACAGGGTAACTCTTTATTAAGGACTAATGCAGTTGGTGACCTTAAGTTTGAGCCAATGCTTCTTTGCCATTCCAAAAATCCTAGGGCCTCTAAGAATTGTATAAAATCTAGTCTCCCCATGCTCTATAACTGGAATAACAAAGCCTGGATGACAGCACATCAATTTACAACATAATTTACTGAATATTTTAAGTCTTCTCTAAGAACTACTACTCAGAAAATGATGACTGCTTTCAAAATATTACTGTTCACTGATATTGCCTCTGGTCTCCCAAGAACTATGATAGAGATATACAATGAAATTAATATTGTTTTCATGCCTCCTCACACAGCATTCATTCTGCCATCCACGAATCGAAGATTCACTTCAACCTTCAAGTTTTATTATTTAAGGAATAGACTGTGTAAGACTACAGCTGCCATAGATAGTGATTCCCTCTGTTGGACCTGGGCAAAGTAAAGGGTTCACCATTCGAGATGTCATAAAGAACATCCATGATTCATGAGAAGAGGTCAAAATATCAACACAAACAGCAGTTGAAAGATGTTGATTGCAACCTTCATGGATGACTTTGAGGGACTCGAGACTTCAGTGGAGGCAGCAACTGCAGATGTAGTAGAAACAGCAAGGGAACTAGTGAGAAGTGGAGCTTGAAGATGGGACTGAATTGCTGCAATCTCATGACAAAACTTTAATGGATGAGTTTTTTGTATTTATGGATGAGCAAAGAAAATGGTTGCTTGAGACCAAATCTCCTGCCAAAGATGTCAAGTTAGTTAAAATAACAACAGAGGATTTAGAATATCACATAAACTTAGTTGTGAAGCATCAGCAGAGGTTGAGATGATTGGCTACAATACTAAAAGAAGTTCTACTGTCAATTGATATCAAAAAGCATCACATGCTACAGATAAATTATTCATGAAAGGAAGAGTCTACTGATGTCTCAAACTTTATTGCTGTCTTATTTTGAGAAATTTCCATGGTCATCCCAACATTCAGCAACCATCGTCCTGATCAGTTAGCAGCCATCAACCTCAAGGCAAGGCCTTCTTCCAGCAAAAAAAGATTATAATTCACTGAAAACTCAGGTGATAATTAGTAATTTTTAGCATTGTAAGTATTTTTTAATTAAGGTGTGGAATAAGATGTTGGATAGGATCTAAACTAATGGGCCCGTGGGGCAAGAGGGTAGTTTTCCTGAAGCAACTGAGCAGTGGCTTGCTACTTGTGACTGGACCTCTGGCCCTCAACCGAGTTCCCCTGCATAGAGCACACCAGAAATTTGTCATTGCCACTTCCACCAAAATCGATATCAGCAGTGTGAAAACCCCTAAACATCTCACTGATGCTTATTTCAAGAAGAAGAAGCTGTGTAAACCCAGACACAAGGAAGGGGAGATTTTTGACACAGAGAAGGAGAAATACGAGATTACAGAGCAGCGCAAGATTGATCAGAAAGCTGTGGACTCGCAAATTCTGCCAAAAATCAAAGTAGTTCCTCTGCTTCAGGGCTACCTCCGCTCTGTGTTTTCTCTCACAAATGGAGTTTACTCTCACAAATTGGTGTTCTAAATTTCTTACAAAGAACCTAATCAAACAACTGATCCATTAAAAAAAAAAAAATGTGTGTCCTGTGTCCTGTCTGGGCCAACTAGACTAGATGAGTCTAAAACCTATGGGTATAAGTAGGGATAATATCTTCACCATAATAGCTATCGAATTTCTCCTGCAACTTAAACTTTCTATCCCCAGAGTTTTCATTTTTAGGTCCAACAGAAGTCTTGATTCTTTGTCAGATGCAGGGGAATACTTCCACCATAGAACACAATAAAGGTTTCACTCTGTTATACCTGAAATTATCACCTGAAATAGACTGTGTAAGACTAAAAATCCTAGGGCCTCTAAGAATTGTATAAGACTTCTCATGCTAAAAGAAGAGCAGGCAAAGAATGGAGTTACCTAACTAGGAAGGAAAATTGACTTCAATCACCAGAAAAACCTACAATTGCAAGAAAAGTCAATCCAAGAACCCAGGTGATCCACTAGGATGACTTTTGCTGCTTCCATGACCAGTAAAAACTGTGAATAGATCCCTGCGTAACAGAAACCAGTCTCAAAAAAAAAAAAAAAAAGAAAAGAAAAGAAACCAGTCTCCTCTGAGTTTGAATTTAACATCTAGGTCAGTCCAAAAAACAAGGAACCAGATGAGAGAAAATGATAGCCAAAGAAGAGAGCAATCATGCATGGGTAGTAGAAGAGGAAGATGATAAATCGAAGTATTGGCTGTGGGGCTAGCTGCAGCATTAGAGACCATAGTTTTAATTTTCTGAAATTTGTTAAAACCTTTAAAGAAACAAGCCCTGTGCATTCCCTGTTAGAGAATATAGGATGGCATCCTCTTCTCATATGAGACCATATCATAAAAGGTTGCAGGGAGATCTGAAAGGAACAAAGGTGCACTCTATGAGACTCAATTTGTCTCCCTCTTCAGTCTTAGTCTTATGCTCAATGGAGAATACCAAATGCCACTGCCTTCATTTCCTCTTCTGACACTACCCATGGGGGCAGCCTGCCTTGGGATAACAACTAAATTTTGCATAGCCCCTGTTGTTATCATCACAGAGTGGGCCACAGCAACTCCAGTAGTAAATCTAATGAACTGGACCCCAAAACTGTTTCCTTCCATATTTTTGTGACTCGGCAGTAGTACTAAAACTCAGGAAGTAACATCTAGCTTGTCCAGCAATTGCCTGGACAGACTAGAAAATTAATGGGAGACTCCTAGAAGACCAGGGAATTTAATGTCCATGGGGAGAATATTTTAAAATGAAGTACAGAGAATTCTGAGGATCTGACAGGTAAATATCTTTCCTTTCCTCCTCCCAGTGGAATTTACTAAGGCAATATGATTCTACATGGCTTTTCTAGAAGACATTTTTCATGACAAAAATCCAGCTGTTTGCCTTCCTTCCTTCTCACCTCACTTCTTTTTCCCTCGTCTACCGCTCCACCTGGAACTGCACCTCTCAATAAAACCTTAGCACATAAGCTTTGCCTCATGCCTTATTTTCTAGGAAATGTTTGATAAAAAGTAAAATAAAGGAAATGCAGTTAATATGAAGTAAAATATATAGAAAAGTAAAATAGTGAATTTATCAAACAAAATATATATCTTACATTCCACAAAAACGTTGGGGATATGCTTTGTAGAAGTCAACATAAAGAAACAAAATCCTTGCCTAAGGAAATGGCTTTGGGAAGAGGTGGCAAAACGAGGGGTAAGAAATCATTTGGACATTGTTATGATAATCAAGCCAAGAGAGATGACAGGAGCTTGAGTTAAGGTCAGATGGAGAGCTGGAGAAAGGAGCTGCTGGGATGTTGGACAGGTAATACAGAGAGGAGCAGAGCACTCCTTGGATGTAAAAGAGAATTCTGATACGATGATGATCATTGTCATAAAAAACTATAGACAGCTCGCTTTGTGTTAGGTATTGCAGTAAGCACTTTGCATAAATTAATATATTTATATTTTATCTTAGTTTGGTGACCAGATGGATGGCAATTCCATTTATAATTCAGTATACTTGGGAAAAACAAGTTTGTAGGACAAACCACGCTTATTCCACTTAATAGCAAAGTCAGACGATTTCTCTGAGTCTCAGTGTTTATCAGCTGGATATAATTTGAACCTTGCAAAAATCACTGTGCTACCTAAAGGAGATACAATACAGAATGCATCGTGACACAAAGCAGGCATTCACAAAATATTATTTTCCTCCCTCCTTTCTTTCTACCTTTTAATTTAAAAAAATATATCTACAACAGAAAGTGCTTTTTTGACAAAAGAAAGAGACTGTAATCATAATATTAAAATGCTAGACTTTGCTAATATTATGCCATGGTTTTCATATTTGGATTCACAATGGCAATTCCAGCTTTTACTATTACATATTTCAATTTATGTTTGGTAAAACTCTACTAGAATGAGTTAAAAACTTAATACTGTGTGTTTTGAGTTTGTAGTTCTAGCAAAGTTACTGCAACATTATATCCCAATATGAATAGGACACATTTATTGTGGTTATCTTATAGATTATTTCCTTTTTTTTTTTTTTTTTTTACTAAATCAAAGCACAGCTTTGGATACGTCTCAACTACTATGTAGTCTGTATCTTATCAGAATTGTAATTTCTGTTTAAAGAATTCTCTCTTTTCTCTTTTCTTCGTTACTTTCATACTTTAACATCTCTATAGCCAGGTCAGTGGCTGTTTTACCCATTAAGCCTTTCATTTAGCCTTTCATTTAAATTTACAAAACAGGCTGTTATGAAAATATGAGATACTATAAAGCACCCTCACTGGGTGGGTAGCACGGCTTAATTGTCCAGAGCATGGATTCAATCTCCTTGAAAGTACTTCTGCCCTGTGATAGCTTGCTATTATTGCCAAGTAAATTATGTCTGTGTCTCTAGCACATGAAAATGTTAAGAATGCAGTATATCCATTGTGTGTATTTACTGCTGAAATCCTCATGACCTTGGCTGAGGACAAATGAATAATTTTTACAAATAATACTCTTTGTTCACCAACAATTCTCTGAAGGCCAAAGAAAACACCATGTGGAGTCTTCAGGGATTATCAACTCACCACTGAGATCTCAGCCATCCCTTTCTGGCTTTTAGCTCCTTATAGATGGCTAGACTCTCCTAATGTGGCAAGTGTTCATTGAGATTACAGTACCTATTTTAGAACCTATGACCCCAAAGTACCAATTAGCACACTGTTATCCACACTGAGTAAATCAGACACAGCACTGTTTTTCTGAGAACAATCAGCTCACAGACATTTACTGAAGGCAAAACGAGTTAGTCACTCCATGTTCCTTGGGGCAGACATTCCAGACGTATTGTAGAGATTTCCAGGGGAAAGCCAGCATCGTAAATTGTCAGATACTAGAAAGAAAAATAAAACCTTGCAATCAATTTATCCCAGAGACTTCTGGTGAACAATGTTTTGCTGATTCTAACTGGAACGTGTCAAGTGTGAACTATCATATCAATGTTAAAAAATATGGGCAGCCTATCTAGTTGATTAATATATTTATACAGCTAAGATATTTATACGTTTAGAAGTTATAATTCTGAAAAACAACTGTTATCTCTCTGAGCAACCTAACCTCATAAACCTATTTTAAACACAGAATTAGCTTCATCTTGCTTTATTTCCAAAATGAAAATAGTTGATGAGATTTTTGTATCATATAATTGTTCACACTGCATTTATTTATTTATTTATTTATTTATTATTTATTTATATTTTATTTATTTATTCATGAGAGATACAGAGAGAGAGGCAGAGACACAGGCAGAGGGAGAAGCAGCTCCATGGGGGGACCCCGACGTGGGACTCGATTCCGGGACCAGGATCACGCCCTGGGCTGAAGGAGGTGCTAAACCACGGAGCCATGCAGGCTGCCCCTGTTCACACCGCTTTAAAAGAAAAATAAAACTCGGGGTGCCAGGGTGGCTCAGTCAGTTAAGCCTCTCCCTTTGGCTCAGGTCATGATCCCAAAGTCCTGGGATCAAGCCCTACATCTGGTCCTTGCTTGGTGGGGAGCCTGCTTCTCCCTTTCCTTCTTCCATCTCCCTGTTAGTGCTCTCTAGCTCTCTCAATCTCTCTGTCTAATTAATAAATAATACCTTTGTTTTTAAAAAAGAAAAACAGAATTCTGTATTCACCTTAGATTTTATTATTTTTATTGAATCATACTACATGTTTCCTCAAAACTTTTTGTTTGGACCAAGAGTATCTGACTTATTAAGAATACTTTTGCTGATGGACAATCAAGCCTTCTGTGAATTTTTAATGATAAAGTGAAAGAAAAAAAGAACTAAAGTGATCTTTCTGTTAGCGTTAAAGTAAAAATATCTATCTCGTGTGGATACAGCTTAAATAACCAGTTGCAGATGGTATTGAATGTGGGCTAAGTTCTTGTTTTAATCAATGAGAAGATAGCCACAATGACAAGAATTTTGTGCTCCTGCTAAAGGAAAATTTACGTTTGGGGGAGTGACATCATGGGGCAACCACGTTGTATTGTGTCATTTTTTTTTCCTTGAATCTGTAGCAATAATCCAGCCACAATGTGCCAGCATGAAATACTAGAGCCAATACTAATGAGATACAATTTGAATGAGAACAACATATTGAAATAAATAAACAATCAGCTTGCTTTTCGTTAAGTGAACTATGAATAGGAGTTATTCAGGGGTTGGGAAATGAAATAACTGTACACTTTTTTAAAAGTTTTTATTTATTTATTCATGAGAGACACAGAGAGAGAGAGAGAGAGAGAGAGAGGCAGAGACACTGGCAGAGGGAGAAGCAGGCTCCACGCAGGGAGCCTGATGTGGGACTCGATCCCGGGACTCCAGGATCACGTCCTGGGCCCAAGGCAGGCGCTAAACCTCTGAGCAACCCAGAGATCCCACTGTACATTTATTAATACTACCATCTTATAAAGCATTTACTTCTTCCAACTTTTCAGCCTAGGAAAAGAACAGCTGCTAATAAATCTACCTAGCACATAAATTGGTTTTCTGGGTTTTACAGAAGAGTTCCTGGTTTTGTTAAGGGGTCAATCACATTTTCTATAATGTGTCCCTTAACATAATAGACCTTTCATATTGTACCTCTATAATAAGTGCATTTTAATTGTATTTCATTCAGATTTATTAAAGTATAATTAAAATATATACTATAGCTTACAGTTTTAATTTTCAACATATCACTATTGGTTAAGATGTAAAGGAGTCTGAATCAGAAGCAGAATTTTATTCTATGTGTGTCCTGTGGTATGTTTCATAAAATTATATCTAAAAATAAGAAAATAAGAGGCAAGGATACTAGGGAATAGGAATAATTGGAACCAATCAAAATAGTTACACCTACTGGCAAAATGCAGCTGGAGGATTTACGTCAAATATGGTAAAAATTGGCCAAGGTATTGATGTACTATTTTCTGTTAAAGGAATATTATTTCCTTTAAAGGTGTATTATTTTCCTGTCAAGTTACATTATTACATCACCAATACTCTCATTTTATAATTACATCTGAAACCTCTATATCTTTGAAAGAGCCCCAAACATGCGCTTTGTGAGCAGTCCAGAAAGAGATGTTTGTTTTTAAATTTAAGAGAGGTTGTAATGTAAAATCCATCTCAGAACTAAGCTATAAGAACTTACAGGACAATATTGCAAGTCCAAATCAAACAGTCATAAATGGAGGGATAACTATAAAACATTACAGCTTTTCACATAGTGTAAGAAAGTGGCATATGACTTTTTTTTTTTTTTTAATTTATGATAGACACACACAGAGAGAGAGACAGAGGCAGAGACACAGGCAGAAGGAGAAGCAGGCTCCATGCACCGGGAGCCCGACGTGGGATTCGGTCCCGGGTCCCCAGGATCGCACCCTGGGCCAAAGGCAGGCACTAAACCGCTGCGCCACCCAGGGATCCCGGCATATGACATTTTTATAGAAATTCTTCCTTTGGGCTACCTTCATGATGCATAGAATAGCACACTGCAGAATAGTGGGGGGGAAAAAAGAGATTTAACCTACCCACTTGTGTAGAGAAAATATTTCCCTGACTTTGCAATTATGTCAAAATGTCTGGAAGTTTGGTCTCTGCATTAAGACAGAATCCAGAAAGCCATTAACATAGACTATCCTCCTGGATTCTGTGCCAAGGTCTCCTTCTCCAAAATCCCATGCAGTTATTTTCTTCTTTTCAAGATTCTAAACTATTTATAACACCTAGAAATCTAGATTCCTGATATTCATGAGCAAAGAAAAAAAAAAAGGTTTTACAGATAAAATAGGGTTATGCATAAATTGCTGTACTCTGTTTTTAAGATCATGTTACCAGATAGGAAGCCAAGGAAAATCCTGAGCATTATCTTCCTAGGTTTTGTCAAAGGATTTGACTGGCTCTGGAATGAACAATTGGTGCTAGAGGTGTTATCATACGTGATATAAATGGAGCAAAGATTTGTCAACAGATTCAGTGACAACTGTATGGCCAACATAGGTAATACACTAAACCTGCGACAGCAATGAACTTTGTGTCAATGTTGCTAATTATCATGGTTCCACTCACTTTTTAAAAACACGTATGAATTTTCAAAAAAAATAATGCTTCAAAGCTTTTGTAATCAAATCAAATTATAATTATGAAAGTGATTTGTAAATTGTAAGGTCAGATCATTCATAAACTTTAGTTGTTATTAATTTATACAACATGAATAAGGACATAATACCCAACAGTTGACAAGCCTGGCTATACATGTCACCTAGGAGACTATAAAAAATAATAATACTTGGTGTCTACCCCCAAATATTCTGATGAAGTAGCCTAGGATGCAGTTGGACATCAGATCTCTCAATAATTCTAATATGCGCTCAAGGATAAGAACTTCATTTTGAATACCTTTTAATTTCTAATACCTTTTAATGCCTAGAAGTCATGATTATTATTCCCATTTTTTAGAATGAAGAACCTGAACATTAGAGAAATTAAGATAAATTTCCAAGTCCACATTGGTAGCAAATACAGAACCTGGATTTGAACCCAAGTATCTTTGTCCTCACACTTAATCATACCATTTTGATTATATCATGCTACATGTGTGATTATAAGACAAAGTATATATGAAAAATATTTCCTGGATTAAAAAAATCAAGTATTTTAAAGGCAGGACTTTATTGTTATGCATTGTTAGTGCAGTGTGGATTGCTACAATCATTTTGGAAAGTCATTTCCAAAATCTGTGAAAAGATTCAGTTGTTTTATAATAACTAAGAATAACTGGATGTTTACTCTGCAATGATCCATTCCTAGGCACTGCATGTGGATTACCTCATTTACTTATCATAGGAACTTTATAATATATATGCTATCATTATTCCTATTTTACAAAAAATAAAATGTTTTACAAAAAATGCTTGAAGGGTTTAATCAACTACCTGAAAATACAACAGGCAATCAATGACAGAACTTCATTCAAACTCATCGGTCTTCGGTTTGACCCTATTTTCTTTTAACCCAGTAATTTGTACTTATGAATATGTCCTAAGGAAATAATCCTGAATAAAAAACAAGCTATGCATATAAGTATTTTTACTGTGATATTCTGTCTTAAAGGTAAAAAATTGAGAAAAAAGCCCCAAATATTCAGCAAAGTGGAATAAGAAGTATTTATGATGCATATTTATAATGGAATACTACACACCTACTGAAGATAATGTTTGCAACAATTATAAATATGGACGAATGTTTATAAGGTCATTTCCATCTATTCATGGGAAGTAGAAAACTATAAAAATGATCTCTTCTTCATTTACAATAAGAAAAACCTAGATAATCTGTAGAAGCACAACTTTCAAGGTTCACTGATTCCAAAGATGGACAAGCCTCTCCAAGGAGAGACAGGACTTGCAAAATGTCTCACCTGTGGCAAAGCAGGGTAGAAAGAGATAGCTGCCATACAAATGAGTAAGAAGAAATTAACATTTTAATTAATTTTTAAAGGTCAGTTATGTGTCAACTTGTCACTTGGATGTTCTGGAGCCTCAACACTCATTTCACATGCTCTTGAAATCACTTCTTTATGTGTATCTACCAGATACTCATTTAATGCAATGCTTGACACTAGTAAAAATTCACTAATTTTGCTTGTTGTTATTAGGTGGGTGGGAGCAAGAGAAGGAAATTGGTTTAAATGATTAGTAGGCATGCATTTTTGCTATTATGAACATTATCATCTATCATATACTACATAAACCATATCATTCCATGATTTTGGCATTTACTTCCAATGTATATTCCATTAACTTCAGGTAGCAGGGTTAGAGGTACCTGATTTACCAAGGAAAGAATATTGACCTTTTTCAAAATACTATTTTTTTTTTTTTAGCAAGGTTTTAGGCTCATGGCAAAATTAAGGGGCAAGGACAGACATTTCCCATATATCCTCAGCCCTCACATATGCATAGCTTCCCTCATTATCAACATTATTATCGGAGTGTTTTTAATCAAAGATGAATCTACATTAACACATGATAATCACCCAAAGTTTATAGTTTACATTACAGTTCATTCTTGGTAAGATATGTTTTATGGGTTTGAACAAATATATAATGGCATTCATCCATTTTTATAGTACCATACAGAGTATTTTTAGTACCTTAAAAATCCTCTGTGCTCCAACTATTCATCCATCATCTTTGCCATCACACCCTACAATCTCTGATCTTTTAACTATCTCCACAGTTTTGCCTTTTCTAGAATGTAATATAGTTGGAATCATATATTATGGAGCCTTTTCATATTGGCTTCTTTCACATAGTGATGTGCATTTAAGATTTCTACATGTCTTTTAATGACCTGATAGCTCATTTGTTTTTAGTGCTGAATAATATTCCATTGTCTGGATGTATCGTCAGTGACTTACTCATTCGCCTACTGAGGGGCATCTTGGTTGTTTCCAAGTTTGGACACTTATGAATAAAACTGCTATGAACATCCACGTGCAGATTTTGTATGGACAGAAGTTTTCACCTCCTTTGGGTAAATACCAAGGAGCATGATTGCTGGATATTATGGTGATAGTACATTTAATTTTATAAGAAATCACCAAACTGTCCTCCGAAGTGACTATGCCATTTTGCATTCCCACCAGCACCAGTTCCTGTTGCTCCACAGGCTCACTAGCATTTGGTGTTGCTATCTCACTGCTATTTTAATTTGCATTTTCCCCGATGGCATTTAACATGCACATAATATCTGTATATATATATTTTTTCCCCTGGGGAGCATTAGCTTTTGTTTATTTATTTAAATCTTTGAAGCAAACTAGAGATAGCATAAATATTTGTATGCATTATGTTCTAGGTTCTCTGATTCCATAATCTACAATGGATTTTGTCAATTCACAAGAAAAAGCCAGACAGCGAAAAAAAATGATTGCTTACTATTTTAATTGCAACACAAATGTTGTGATTTGGTTCCTTAAACAGTTAATTATCCATTGATTTAATTCTCAAACTACTTAGTGTAGTGAGAAATATATCATTTCTCCAACATGTCACGTCACTTACCCTCTAGAGGTGAGTGGAATCACTTCATATAGTGTTTGGGAATAGGATCTTCCTTTTAGGAAGGCTAATATTTTTTTCCCATTTTATTACATTGATGCAATATAAAGGATATATATATATATATATATATATATATATATACACACACACACACAAATAGATCACCCAAAAAGGAAAATCAGACACACACATGATAGACACATCTAATGCTATACCAGCATGTATTTTCTTGAACTAAAGCTTTTCTAATACAGATTTTGGGTACTACTATTCCTGCCATCTGTACACAATATTTAGAGATGAGGAGATGTTGCAAATTCAGATGACAGTAAGTTCGAGTTCTTCACACTCATTGCATCTGGGAGACAGGTTTAAATTAATCTCGAATAGCTTGACTGCTATGAAATAAATCCTCAGAATAAAACTGAATTGACTGTGTCTGTGTTTTCGCAAAGGTCTTTTCAGAATAAAATTTGACACTTTTCCTTTCTCCCGGGGGTGGCAGTTTACTGCTGGTTATCATTGCCTTTTAATGAAAGGGCTTTCAAATAAAGAAACTAATTACTGTATAATTTCAAGAGGTTTTCATTCCCCCCTCCCTTTCTTTCCCCCTCTCTACATCCCACCCTATACATGTAATGCAGGAGAATAGAGTTACACTTATTCATATTGAATAGAAGCACATTCCGGCAATACGATATTTTTATAAAGTATGAAAATGAGTAATTGAGAAGCGATATATTATCAGTTTCTCAGGAACCTAGGATTGGGTTTAGCTCAGGGAAATGTGAATGACATGGGAGTCTGCCCCCTGGGATCCCTTATGACTTTTTAACTAGCAGAAACCAAATACACCCCAGGTTTCTTTGAGCTGACAATTTAAATTCTAATTCTGGCTATTCATCTTTGAAGAAACAGGAGGCACCCAGCTTGGACACAGCGTGTAATTGGGCCTAAATCACAGTTTGTGCCTATAATTATGTCCCTTTAGTCTGATGGTTAAGGCTGGGATCAGGGCCATGTTTTTAGCTTCTTAAGTGTAGACTTATATTTTTTTGGGAAAAAAAATTGCTTAATTAATTTCTAGGATATATATCTTTTGAGTGTTTAAAACTGGACTGTTAAATTATAACAATTAGTAAATAGTAATCAGAGGTGAGGGATGTGAAGAATAAACACAGAGAAATAAAGATGAAGCACATCAACACGAACAACACCTTCTATTAGAATTGAATTACCGGAGAAAGAAATGGCGATGGACCTAGTTAATATTGAGATACTATAGATCAGTAAACCATGCTGAGAGTTTATACTTGGAATGATGGGCTGGAGGCTTTGGATGTGGGCTGGAAGATACTCTAGCTTAACAATTAATTTTATTAATATTGGAATATACTGTGAAACATGGACAGCCAATCCCTACTAGCAGAGTTTCCAAACTCCAGTTTTAATCTATTCAGATAGTCTTTGAGAAAGATTTTGATGAAGCCTCAAAAGATGCTTTCCCTATAACACATAGAAAATTCCAAAGTGGAAATAAATCCTATGGGTAAAGTAAAAGAAAGTGCCACGCTGTGTAAAACTAATGGGGAAATAGGTAATGAGCATGGAGGTAAAAACTAAAGAAAGCAAATACAAGTGGCATATTGTCTTAGAATTCAGGAGAAGTACTGGAACATTTTCTTTTCTTGTTTCTCTCTCTCTCTTTTTAAATTTTTAAAAATTTTCTTTAGGCACAGAGAGAAAGCATGTCCATGCTGGTGAGCAAGGGTTGTGGGGAAGGGTGGAGGAAGAGAGAAAGAATCTCAAGCAGGGTCCATGCCCAGGGCAGAGCCTGATGCGGGACTTGATCTCATGACCACTTAGGTCGTGACCTGAGCGGAAATCAAGAGTTGGACACTTAACAGACTCAACCACCCAAGAACTCCGGCATGTTTTCTTAATCAGTTTTTGTTGTAATTATTACCCTTAATTTAATACCCAGTGAGGGATTAAGACATATAGTACTTCTCTAGAAAGTGCAGGATTTTAACTTCTGGAAAGAAAAAACTAGGTGAGGAGCTAAGCCATCAAAGGAATTCTCCAAGGCAGGAATAAAGTTTGAGTCTTCATGTCTAGAATTATGTGCTCTTAGCGAATGTCTAATTCTGAAAGAGTGTGTCAGGGTGGCATCGTATGGTAGAACAACGTAAATAATAATCCCTGTACCGGCATGGTACATTTATGTACAGAATGTATTTTCACATACGTTCTCTCAGTTGAATCTAATGGCTGAGGCCATGGTTTAATAGAGTGACACTGGAAAGAGGTATGTATACCTTAGGTTAAAGCCAAATACTGTCCAGAGATAGTTTAATTAAACAGAAACTGATAATCTAATCTCTTCTAAATACTGGGGACTGAAAGCATTTCACCTCCAAACTTCACTGTATTATAGTGTATCTCAATACACAGTATATCAGTGCACCAACCTAAGGGGAAATGCCATAACCTACATTCCTGCTTATTCTGGGAGGCTTCTAGTGCAATGGTCTTTTTAACAGTCTTATTTTTTCTTTTAGAATATCTTACCCAAGGTTGTTCTGATTCCTAAAAATACTGAATCTCCCCTATATCCAATTTCTTAAAAAAAATTGAAAAAATGAAATATAAATCATTGTCATATCGTAAATTAAAGTTAGGGATATCATTAACAATTTAAACTTATTGCCTATTTATACTTTTAGCAATCCAATTTAAGTAAAGTCTTTCTATTTGAAAGGTAAAATTTATAGGACTCCAGATGTTTTCAGTTGTTGACAGGAGTGATTTTACACTAGTAAAGAGAATGTCTTTACTTTTCAGCAGTATCAGCTTCAAGTCATATTTGTATTTGATGTGTATTTGATTTGTATTTGATGAAACTTGAGAGCTGAGCAAGAAGGGTTAAAATGTGAAGGGAAGAAATTGTCAGTCATCAAATCAAAAATATTTTCTACTAATAAGAAAACTATGAAAGCAAAATAGATATAATAAGGTTAATGAACCAAACTTTTTCCTTTGACAATCAGGAAATTAAAAGGAGATAAATGTTAGTGGTGTGACTAATGTGTGTACCTTTATCCAAAGTGCTTGAACTTTCAATCCAGGCTATATTTTTCATTAAAACACTGAAAAGAGGTTATTCATTTACTTCCTTATCCCTCACATGTATCCATCAACAAATGGCTTTAATGAAAGAGATGCCACTTCTAAAGATATACAAATAAGTGAGATAGTATATGAAAAGTTCTTTGAATTAAATGAAGGGAAAGAATAGTGTAGAATCATGATATAAATCTTAGCAATATAGTTTATATTTCTATTTTGGGAAACTAGGAAAATAAATCCAGTTACATGAAATCCAGTGAAATGAATTGGTCTGAAATCTTCCACCAAATTAACAGAGACTTAAGGCTTTGGCCTGTGGACTATAAGCTTATAGCTAAACCATAACCCATTCCTATGTTGTACTCCCCCTTACATCAACGTTACCTCCTAAAAGAGAAAGCGTATTATTCTTCCATAGATTCCTTGGATGTAGGGCTAGTATAAACCAAATTTTCTCTGATTTCTGCTCCTCTTTTCAAATAAAATCTTAGTTTAAACAGAATAAACTCTTTATCCACTAAACACTTGGGTCTGGGCCAAAGAGAAAGTTAAGATTAGCAAAGAAATGAGGAACTAACCTTGACATTCTCCCTCTATACCTTCTAAGTCTAAAAGGCTTAGAAGTGGCTCTGGAAGAGGCAGGCACTGTTGAAACTGAAACCTCAGGTACCAGAGAGTGTTCACTCTTCTACAAAATCTGCAGTTTGAAATATTCTGGCTCCAGATATCTTCTTATTGGCTCGGTTATTTTGGCCAATGATCAGCCTAGCAGGCTTCAGAAAAGAGACAAACTCTAACACTGGACGTGTCTAATGGTTATTTTGCAAGTACTTCCACTAACTGGTTTAGATATGTGATTACAAAGCAGTGCATACTATTTTTTTTTTAAATATCTACAGTCATATGCAAGGTCCCTCTTAACGTATCTGAGATAGTTCTGGAGTATCTAGTCATCCCGCAGAAGTCAGCCAAAATCATTGCTGCCTCAGACTAAACAGGTCTTTCAGGACTAAGGAAGTTTTCTCATTATCCCTACATATACATCCATGGGAGATACTGTGGCTACAACTCAATTCTCTCTTCAGGGAAGGACCTGGTACCCCAGCTTCTGGGAGTGTCCACAGCAGACAGCTTCCCCCGATCAGACCCTCCATGGACTATCTTATCTGCAGAGGGCTGCCCTACCCAAAGTTATGTCCCTTCTCAGGATGACCCCTGTGCAATGACTAAACAACACAGGTATGGAGAAGCGTGATCATCTCAGGCCAACTCTGAGTCCAGAATGCCCCCAGCCTATCCTGCTGTTGGGACTGCACAGTACTTTTGCTTCTTTCACTCTTGATTCTGCTTTCATCCCTACTCTTCCGAACATGCTAGCAGATGCTAGACTGCAAGATCAGCTCTCCCTTGATTTCCTTCCTGGTGAACATACCTGTGACAATATCTCAACATTTTTTATCTACTTCAAGGTCCTTCAGTAGAATCTACTTTTAAAAGCAAATAGACAACTTCTTGAGAGGATATCAAACATAAGCATGACTGTCTAAGCATCTCTGCCCATCCCCTAAAAATGATTCAATGTTCAGAAGAATATAAAAATAAGAATATATATGCACCATAGCTAGATTCCAGAGTTTCGTAGCAAGCAAAAATTTAGTTTAATATAAAATAATAAAACAAGTAATTATGATCCAGAAATGCAAGAAAGATTAAGTATTAGAAAATCTAACAATACTAACATCCAGAGTTGCATATTAATAAGCAGTATATAATAATACTACAGTTGTAGAAAAAAACCTTAAACATATTTCTACATTGATTTTTAATTTAAATGATCATAAATGAAAAACAGAAAAAAAACTTCCTTAATTTGACAAATATATTTGCTAAGATCATAAAGAAAAGATTTTACATAATTATAAGGTTTTAGACATATTTGCATCAAAGGAAAAACAAGTAATTGCATTAGTTTTCTATTGTTGTATAACAAATTGTCATAACCTTAATGGCTTAAAACAATACCACTTTATTAGCTCACAGTTCTGTAACTCATCATGTGTATTGGAGATCTGTATTTTAAAATGAACATTATTCTACCCAATAGCAACACTCAATTAAAAATATAGTAAATGAAAAAGTTATAATCTCTAATAGTATACATATATTTTATATATTTTGTATTATTCTATTTTTTCATGTTATAAATAGCATTTTGATAATTTCATGTTTTACTTCCCAGTAAATATGTGTATATATATTAATATGTATCATAGTATAATGATATTTTTATAATACATTGAACATAATATATAATAAACATACAAATATATACATATTAACTTTTCCCATCAAGGAGGTGGGAAAAGAGATAATTGAATATATACTTGCATACAAACACTGAAGTCTATTCTGTACAGCAATTCAACATTAGCTAATATTTAAATGTGCATAAATGATTACCTAGCATTTACATTTTTTGGAATTTACTGGCACTCTCCAATAAATTAGCTACTAGCCACGTGTGACTAAATTACTTACATTAAAATCAATAAAATGAAAAATTCCATTCCATAGGCTGCCTGGGTGGCTCACTCAGCTAAGCGTCTGCCTTAGGCTCAGGTCATGATCTCAGGGTGCTGGGATTCAGTTCCAAGTCTGGCTCCCTGCTCAGCAGGGAGTCTGCTTTTCCCTCTTCACTCTGTTCCTCCCCTTGCTAGTGTTCTCACTTGCTTGCACTGTCTCTCTCTCTCTGTCTCTCAAGTGAATAAATAAAAAATATATTTAAAAAGTTGCATTCCATAGTCTCACTATATATATTTCAAGTGCTAGTAGCCACCTTATTTGACAGCACAATTTATAGAATAGTTCAGTTATCACAGGAAGTTCTTATTGCATAATGCTGGATAAACCCTGCAGAACTCTCACACATGTGTGTTGAGAGTATCAATGTACAATGTTTTATGCTGTGTCTCAACTTGTAATTACACAAAAATAAATAAGGATGGAAAGATGGGAAAGGAAAGGAAAAGAAGGAAAAGGAAAGAAGGAAGGAAGGAAGGAAGGAAGGAAGGAAGGAAGGAAGGAAGGAAGGAAGGAAGAAAGGAAGGAAGGAAGGAAGGACAGGAGGAATGAAGGAATCATGAGCCAAACAAGTGGTGAGGGTTCAAAGTAAATATGGGGAGGAAGAGGATAGCTATCAGTAATTCTGTGTGGGGCATGTTAAAGTCTGACATGCCCATTCATCATTCCAGTAGGCCTGCTGTGTAAGAATTACACAAGGTTAGAACTCAGGGGAGAGTGATTTAAGGCTGTAATTAATACAGTTCGATTTGTTCAATTGGCCCTTGACAACAAAGAAGTTTTCATGAATGGTTGTTACATTCCCAGGTATTTTTTTCAGCAAAATGAAATAAAGGATTCAATGTTTTATGACTTTTTCTTCCATTACTATCAAAAGTTAAGGGCTTGTAATAAGGGTTTGTGTGCTGTGTGTGGGTGAGGTGAGGCAATGGAAACAAAATTAATAATAAGACTCTTTTTTAAGTAGGTATAGTGCAATGCAACTGCTCCAAACTTCATTTAAAGCATTTCTTTACATGCAGCAAACCTACTCAAATGCCATATCTGCAAAATTACTCAAATGTCATAACCACAAAATAAAAAGGTTCATTGTACACTCTTCCCAAACATCAAATAATTAGAAATATTTGTTCTTTTTCTTATGAACGTGAGGTAGATGAAAGTGATGGAATTATTTTCATGTTCAGTTATTTTCAAATATACAGGCAAAACACAGGAGTCCATTTCCATGAGGTATATATATATTGGAATAAAACCTAAATCACTTTTAACCCTGTTTCAAAGACAGCCTCGAATTTTACATATGCTTTGTAAGGTAATCTTAAAAAGACATGCTGGCACTGTGTCTAAATAACATTATGAGCAATTCTGATAAAAGGCTTAAGGATGACTTTTCTTTTGACTATGAACAATGGTTTATATTGAATAATAAGTGAATAAAATATAAACCTCTGATGTCTTACAATGTAGCTACAATTTGTTAGTTCTTCTGCTGGAGTATTCTTTGTAAACAGGTTCCAGAAATGTGTTCCCTGAGGCTAAATACCACTGTTTCTCCCCACTCCTTTTTTCCCTAATGAAAAATAAATAAATTAATTAATAAATTAATTAATTAAAAAAACAGCAGGAGCTGCAAAATTCCATATCCCTTATTCTTATCTAGCTTTGGCCTGATGGAACTTCTGAAAATTTTCATTAGAGGGAAGATTATTTTTGTCACTGTAGTCAAATATCTATTAGTACTTCTATTCAAAAGTGCTTGTGCTTCTAGTTTATAAATTTAGTTCTACACATGTTATGGCACGTGCCTCATAAAAGACTCTCCTGGTTTCCTTCAGATGCTCCCATCTGTTGTACACTGCTCAGTGCTAAATACAGTAAATAAGCTGTAATTATGTGTTACACACAATTCACTATACATCCTCATTTTGCAACATTAAGCAACAAAACAATGCGCCTTCTCAAAGGAACTCGCCATCTGCATTTTGCACTCCAAGTCACGAGCACTGAATCTAATACGAAGCTAATGAAAATGCACATTATTATGGACCTAATAAATTACTGCAATTGTCTGGCATTACTGCATTGCTGCTTGGATACACCATCTATAAGAAACCTTGGGCCAGGAAAGACACCGGTAGGTACATGCAGTCAGAGGCAGAGGCGCTCACAGCCACCGAACGTGGCCTCCCACTCCCATTTCCCGGTTTTTGCATGGTCTCCTTCCTCTTTGGTTCTCTTTCTCTTTCTGTAATTTCCTTCCACCTCCTCGCCTTCTTCCTCAAATTCAAAACTGCGTGTGTGACTAGGAGGTTAGGGGAGACCATAATTATTGCTCTAGTCTCCATCCTGACTTGGAAGTTCTGGGTCCTTGTTGGGAGTGACTTTACAGCTCTGTATCTGTTCTCAAGGGGTCTGTCCTCTTGCTGCAGCCTCAAATCCACACGTGGAAACAACATCCAGAGATGAGTTTCCACGGAAGGAAATCTCATCTTTGTGTTAGAACTGCTTCTTGTCAGTCCCCTTGTGACCCAATGGGCAGCATGTCTCTCTTTTGTAGTCTCTCCTTAGGGAAACAGCATAAATGGCAGAAATAACTGAGAAGAGATTTCCAATTTTTCCTAAACTTGGAGTTCTTCTGCCCAGGGAGTCATCAATTATGTCATTTGCTTACTTTTTAAAATTCACTAATAATTCACGCAATAAGTTGAGGGGACATTAGTCTATCAGCATGGGAGTGTGATCATAGCTGCATTTTTTAAAAAGATTTTATTTGTTTATTCCTGAAAGACACACACACACACACACACACACACACACACACACACAGAGGCAGAGACACAGGCAGAGGGAGAAGCAGGCTCCATGCAGGGAGCCTGACGTGGGACTCAATCCTGGGTCTCCAGGATCACCAAGGTGGCGCTAAACCACTGAGCCACCCGGGCTGCCCCAAAGCTGCATTTTTAAGTCTTGTTTCTATGTGTTATTAGAACAAAATTTTCAGAATTTATGATCTTTCATAGCATGCAATGCAGGTAGCTCTGTTTCCTACACATTTTTTGGAACATGAGCTTATACACAGTTTTGTCACAGACAGAGAAGTGGGGGGAGCCAAGTGGTGAGGTCATTTCTCAAATTTTAAAATATAATCATTCACTCTTACTCATCAGCTCCCAGCTGTCTCTCATCCTGCCAATCAGTCTACTTCATTGTTCTGGGGGAAGGAAAGCCAGATTTTGTAAAGTTACACATCCTTATTTTGTCATCTAAGCATTACGTGATGGCCCACATCTTTTGATATTCCAAGCTAAGCTTTTTGAACTCAGAAAACTCCTTTTTTTCCTTTCAAAAATGTATATGATTGAAAAATCAAATGACATTTTAAAAGTGGTAACTTGCTCTGAGTTACAAGAAATACATTTAGATTCTCCACTAACTTTCTTATTTTTGCTGGGTTATTTTAAATCTCCCCATCCCTGGGGCAAATATATGCTTCCTGAAGTAATAAAGACTTTTAATTCAATGGGTGATGGTTTGTGAGGCAATGGCAAAAATCCATGAAGGAACAGCTTGTGAACTCGGTATTATATCCCCTGCCCCATTAACATTGTCATGACCCAGGGAGCTAATAGAATCATCCTTCATGAAGGTCTCGTTGCTGTTCATCCCGAAAAACCAAGAATTTTACAAGTTAGGTAGAGTGATCTTTAAGAAGTGTGCTGGTGAATATTTGCTTAACTTCCATCTTACTTCTTATTTATGTTATTTCTTCAAATAGCAGTGTTTTTCCAAACAAAATTACATTATTTCATCATAAATAATCCATTGGGGAAAATACATACTATTTCTATAGTATATATTAAGCTGGCAATGATTAATTGATTTATAAAGTAAAATTATGTTATAAAAATGTATGTAATGTTTGAAAATATATACATGCCTATGAATGTTCTAATATTTTTCCTCAAGTTTTTCTTGAGTTTGGGACATAATTTTCAGATGAGATTTATTACAAAGGGATAAGCTTTGAAGAAGAATCTCACATTTTTACATGTGTAAGAATTATATTGCTACAAGTACAAGGAATGAGCAATTGACCATTTTCTAACTTGTAATGCTTATTAATGTTGACATCTTAAGTTCAAGTGAACAAAAGTATTGGTTGTGAAGGTTTCCCAGGATCCAATACGGTAAACCACTACCAGCATTCATCTCTTAATTGTCTATTAATGGGGGTTTACAGTACCTTATTAACTTATTTTCAGAATATTGGTGGTAAGTAGCCAAGGTAACTAATTTTTCATTTTACCACTCTCTCCCTTTCTATCTGGTGGACATAATAATTACTAATCAAATTATTTTAAGACTCTGGCAGCAGGGGATAAACACCAGTAAACAATAATACATATACGGAATTATATGGAATTTAATCATTGAAAGCAAAACCCAAGAGATCCAACTTATGAGTTTTGACTTTTTAGCTCTCTTTTGTGATAGTATCTTTAGCTAACCTAATAGAGAGTATTCCATGGTAAATAGTGATTTTATTTTTTCTCAAAGCCAGAGGACAAAACAGCCTGGGAGATCTCTGGAATGATGTTAACTTCTCTGATGAATCTGACTCCCTTCCTAGAAATGGCCACCCACCATCCCATGTTTTTTTTTTTGTCTTCAAACTCCATTCACTCTACCTCTGCAATGTTCATATCTGTCTTCACCCTGTGTTTTCACCACAACAAAGCTCATTCTTTTATCTTCTATAGACAAATTAGGGCAGCGGCTTCTTAACTAGATACCTTTCCTCTATGTTCTTATAGTCTCATTTCTTTCCTTTATCATCATCAACATAATCTTTCTACAGTAGATATCAGATGACATCTGTCCTACTTAAATTTTTTTTCACCCTCATCATTAGCTTTGACTAAAGTCCAAACACATTTTAAAGTTCTTTGCAGGGATCCCTGGGTGGTGCAGTGGTTTGGCGCCTGCCTTTGGCCCAGGGCACGATCCTGGAGACCCGGGATCGAATCCCACGTTGGGCTCCTGGTGCATGGAGCCTGCTTCTCCCTCTGCCTGTGTCTCTGCCTCTCTCTCTCTCTCTCTCTCTCTCTCACTGTGTGTCTATCATAAATAAATTAAAAAAAATTTAAAAGTTCTTTGCAATTTTTACTTCATAAGTGAACCTTTCCATAAAGACTTCTTCTGCAGTTTCCATTTATTACAATAAGTTATTAATTTTATCACTTATTAAGCATTTTGATACAGCTTATGTTTTACTTCTGTGAAATGTCATCGGACACTTGGTATTATAACCATTTGAGTTATTACATATCATGCCCACTAAACATAACCTAATCAGAGACCAACACTGCTCCATCTGCCAAGTAAAGTATTGAAGGTACTAAAATATGCTTAAATTTACTTATGTGTGTGTGTGCTAATGCACTCATGTATTCTAACTCATGATGTGTAAAGTTTCATTTTTGTAACTTTCACTTTCACTTTCTATACCATTTCCCAGAGTTGGATTCCTTTATCATTCCTAAAGTTCATGTTTTGTTTTTGTTTTTATTTAAGATTTTATTTCTTTATTCATGAGAGACACAGAAAGACAGTGACCTAGGCAGAGGGAGAAGTAGGCTCCCTGGGGGGAGGTCAATGAGGGACTTCATCCCAGGACCCCGGAATTACACCCTGAGTTGAAGGCAGATGCTCAACCACTGAGCCACAGAGGTGCCCCATGTTCATGTTTTGTTTATATAATTTCCAAAAAAATCTCTTTTTTTGTTACGTAGGATGAAGTTGTTGCCATGGTGATATTACATTTTGTACAAGTAGGAATTGCCTACCAAAATGAAAGGATTTAATTTCTCTATGTAGTTTTTAAGGCCCTGCTCACCATTTATTTATGAACGTCTTTATTTTTCCATTTCAAGCACTGATCACCCAACATGGGCCAGGCATTATATTAGATTATACATATATAATATTTTGTATTATATATACTATAATATATATGCATATATATATATATATGCATGCTACCCTATATATATATAGCTTTATTTATCCCAACAATCCCATAACAGATATTATTCCCATTTAGAGATAATAAAATTGAAGGGTCTTTTTGTTCTATTTTTTTTATTTAAAGAGGAAGAGAGAGAGCAGGGAGGGGGAGAGAGAGGAGAGAAATTCAAGCAGGCTCCAGAAATCCAAGCTCCTCCAACAAAGGGCTGAATCTCACAACCCTGAGATAATGACACGAGGAGAAATCAAGAGTCCGGCACTTAACCAACTTAGCCCTCAGGTGTCCCCAAACTGAAATTTAAAGAGAATAAATTACTGCCCCACATCACAGAAATGGAATTTGAACCTCCTTTTTTCTGGCTTCGAAGCTTATGCTTCTATATTATGCATAAACTCTCTTTTAATGATTTTCTGTTACTTTTACTCCTTCCCTTGTTTATTTTTAGTTTTCTACCTTTTCCTATTCTATTGTAACTACTCTGAATTTCATTCCTAGTGGCTAAGTCCTTTATCAAGACCCAACTTCTCTGATTTTCTTAGTGCACGTAATGATGGAAATGATGCCTTCACACTATTTGTTGAGAGCTTGCTATGTGCTAAGAATTTTATATCCACTATATCCTAACTTTTTCTTAGAATTTTGATGATAATACAAATATCTCAGCTTGCAGATAAGAAAACTAAAGCTGAGGGTGACTTTATAAGTGTTCCCCTCACCAACAGACACTCTTTGTTTTCTTCTTTTTTTCAACAGACACCATTTCTTGTCTGACTATAAAATTCATATCTAACCTCTGTTTATTTTTTATCCTTCCTTTAAACTTGATTATTATCTAATTATTTTGTGTAATTTTAGCTTAATTTCCCGAAATGAACTGCAAATCATTTTGGAGTCCAGCTACCCTAAGCAAATAACAAAGGAGGTAATACACATTAAAAACAAAACAAAACAGGGATCCCTGGATGGCGCAGCGGTTTGGCGCCTGCCTTTGGCCCAGGGCGCGATCCTGGAGACCCGGGATCGAATCCCACATTGGGCTCCCGGTGCATGGAGCCTGCTTCTCCCTCTGCCTGTGTCTCTGTCTGACTATCATGAATAAACAAATAAAATTTTTTTTAAAAAAGGATAACGTTAAAAAACAAAACAAACAAAACAAAAAACAATCAGTCAAAAATTCTTACTTATAGACACATTATGAACACACAACCATCTGAATACCATCTGAATACATGATTAAAAGTTGTAATTATTGATAGTTTAGACATTTAAAAAATATATTTTATTCATTTATTTGAAAGAGAGCAAGCATGAGTGGGAGGGAGAGGAAAAGGGAAAAGCAGACTCCCTGCTAAGCAGAGAGCCCCATGTGGGGCTCGATCCCAGGACCCTGAGATCATAACCTGAGCCAAAGGCAGAAACTTAACCGAATGAGCCACTCAGGTGTCCCAATAGTTTAGATGTTTAAAAACAAAAAAATATATTTCTAGGGCTTAATAATGTAAAGTTCTAATGACACTGTCAGGTTTGATTATTTGACAGAAAACTAAAGGCAATGAAAACCATGATACTCTGATTTTTTTTTAAGAGTATGACTGATGTTTCTACCTTTTTGTAGGTGGCATTCATCTATGTTACATCAAACAAAGACATCTTTATTGGTGCAGTCATGTCGTCAAAAGAAAAAGAAGGGGTGCATATATAAGAGGTCTTAATGTGAACACAGAATAATCTTGTTTCCCTGGCTTCCCAGTCTAAAAGTGATTCATTAGTACAAAGTATATTATCAGCATTTACATAATTTAAATATTATCAAAAATCTATTTTAATTTCTATAAATAAGGTAGATTATGATATAGAGACAAACCCTGAAATGTCAGGGGCTTAACAAATATAGGTTTATTTCTTGCTCTCACGTTTAATGTGGATCAAGCAGCTCTCCTAAAGGGTTCTCCTACAAGCGGTAGTTCATGAAGCCAAGCCTCTACCACCTGTAGCTATGCTGCCTGGAACACAGGAACACAAAAGTCATAGCAACAGAGCAAGAGAGGTGGAAGAGGCCATGGGATGTTTTAGATGGCCAGACTTAGAAGTGGCTTATGTTACTTTCTCTCACGTAGCTTTGGTTATGACAAAGTAGTGTGGTCCCAACAAATTTTATTTGATGAACATTCAATGACACATTATATTAGTTTCTTATTACTATTGTAATAAATTATCATAAACTTAAAGGTTTAAATAATACAAATTAATTATTTTACAATTCTAGATATCAAATCTCTGGCATGGGTTTCATTTCTGAAATAAAGGGGTCAGTAGGGCTGCATTCCTCTACATACTTTAGAGAAGAACCCATATCCTTCCCTTCCCCAGTTGATGGAGGCTACCCACAATCCTTGGCTTGTGGCCTCTCTCCTCCATCAACATTGGACCAAGTCCTCATGCTACCATTTATCTCAACTGCCTCACTTTTCTAGTTTTAAGGATTCTGTAATTACGATGAGCCCACCCAGATAATCTAGGTTAATTTCCTTATTTTAAGATCAATTAATTAAGATCAAATTAATTCCATTTGCAGTCTGAATTTCCTATGCCATGTAGCCTAACAGATGCATAGGTCCTATGGATGAGAATATAGCCATCTTTAGAGGGTCATTTTTTTGCCTACCATACACATTGTCATTTTATCTTAAATTTATGTGGTATATATTCCAAGTAAAGGACAGTGATTGCCATATTGGATAAAAATAAGCAGGACTGAAAATATGCTGTCTATAAGAAACCCATTTAATATAAAAACATAGAAAGGTTAAAAGCAAAATAATAGAAAATGATAGACCATGGATGCACTAAATAAAAAAAATAGAAGAATATACTAGCATCAGGGAGAGCATACTTCAAAATAGACAATTATAAGAGATAAAGAGAAGTTTCATATGATAAAGGGTATATTAAAAGAAGACATAGGGGATTCCTGGGTGGCTCAGTGGTTTAGTGTCTGCCTTCGGCCCAGGGCAGTCCCAGGATCAAGTGCCGCATCAGATTCCTGCATGGAGCCTGCTTCTCCCTCTGCCTGTGTCTCTGCCTCTCTCTCTCTCTCTCTCTGTGTGTGTGTCTCTCATGAATCAATAAATAAAATATTTTTTAAAAGACATAAAAATATCAAATATGTATAGAACTAATAACAGAGCTTTAAAGTACAGTTGACCCTTGAACAATATCCGGATTAGGGGAGCTGACTCTCTGCACAGTCAATAATCTATATATAACTTTGACTCACAAAACTTAATTACCAATAACCTATTGTTGACTGAAAGCCTTACCAATAACATAAACAACCAATTAACACGTATTTTGAAAGTTATATATATATTTTATACCATATTCTTACACTAAAGATGAAGAAAATGATTTTAAGAAAATCATAAGGAAGATAAAGTACCTTTACAGTAGTGTACTGTATATATTGAAAAAAAAATTCCTTATACAAGTGGACACACATAGTTCAAACTCATGTTGTTCAAAGGTCAAGTATATATTAAAATTCTGAGGGAACTAAAAGGAGAAACTGGAAAACCTGTAGTTGTATTTGCAGAACTGATCACTCCTTTTTCAGTAATTGATAGCATAGAAAAAGTAAACAAAAATCTGTAAGAGTGTAGAAGACTCAAGCACATTATCAACTAATGTGTTTAAATGGAGATTTATAGAAAATTCTACTCTAAAAACATCTTTTCCGAGTCCACATGGAACATTCAAAAAGAAAGATCATCTTCTGTGATATAAAAGAAATTTCAAAAAATATTAAAAATTGAAATCAGCAAAGTATGCTTCCTTAATATAAAAAAATTAACTATAAATCAGAACCAGAAAGCTATCTGGAAAATCTTCAAATATTTGACAAGGTCAGAACATATATCACCAGAGAAATTATTTACCCTAAATAAATGAAACTACATGTTTACACAAAGATGTATATTCAAGTGTTCATAGCACTCATAGCAATTTTATTTATTATAGCAAAAAATGAAGGAAAAAAAACAATGTCTATTAACTGGTAAATTATACAAATGTACAAAGGAAACATTACTTAGCAATAAAAAAGGAAATCTTATATGCAGTGACATGGAGAGAGAAAGAGATTGAGAGAGAAAGTGGATCTGTTTGTGTGTTTCTGGAGTAAGAGGAGACTGGAAACTCTCTACCTGCTTTGGGCGCTATATTTTTATACATTTTACCATTAACTAGATGTTATGCAATATACCCTATTTTCTGATACAGAATATTCTTTTCAAATGCTTGGTCGGGTGGCCCAGGTGGCTCAATGGTTTAGTGTCACCTTCGGCCCAGGGTGTGATCCTGGAGACCAGGGATCGAGTCCCACGTGGGGCTCCCTGCATTGTCTCTGCCTCTCTCTCTCTCTCTCTCTCTCTCTCTCAATCTCTCCTTCTATCTGCATGTGTCTCTCATTAATAAATAAATAAAATCTTTAAAAAAAAATGCTTGGTTGCTTTTTCTGCTTCTTCCAAAGGACCAAGAAGATTTTATTTCCCTTAAACATTTTCTCTCAACTGGTACTTTACAGTTTAACCTTTTTTTTTTTTTTTTTAATGTTTGTATACAGGTGAAGTTTGCTTCAGTTTTCAGCCTGTTACTTAGTCTACAGACATCAGCTTAATGGACTGGGAGTTCCAGCTACTTCTAGCTCAACATACCCATGGCAAATTGAAAGCCACTCTTGTCCCCATCAAATGATTGCTTACATTCATGAGAACTCTTATGATGTTTGCTAAGAAAGGAAAATGATTGTTTCCTTTAGATGGAGACTTGATTGTATGTGAAAACTGCAGGCATTTTGCAGAGTATCTTTAGATTCTGTGGAGTCACTGGAGACACAAAGCAAATGGAGACCGATGGAAAACTTAAAATTCCTCACTAGTGAAGTAGGAGCCAAGTTGCCATTCCTTCACCTTTGTTTTGGTTGCCATGTGTTCACTCAGGGCTATTTTAAAGCTGCTTTAAACTTTTTATTCTTTGCAAAAGTTATAATTTCTTGTTATTCCCATGTGGCTGAGTACCACTTGGAATCAAATAGTGGATTTATTTCATGATTTCCTTTTCTTGAAAACCTGTAAAGTCTTCTTACCCTCTCATTAGACTTTCACACATAGACTGGTGGAACTCAATGTGAAAACACCACAGTTCCAGTAATTAAGGAGCAAGGATTTCAAAGTCATTTATAATTTAATATACCCACGCACGTACACACAAACACATACATCATCACCATTGTCACCATCACAAACAACAACGAAAAACTTGGGTTTTGAAAGCTGAAATGGATTTGCTTATTCAATATTTACAGTTTGTTTTTATGAAGATATTTAAAGCACACAGTTTTTTTTTTTTCTTTCCTGTTCTCAGTGTTTTATGAGTTTCTTTGGAATAAATAACACATTTAAAAACTCTTTTCAAACATTCACAAATTGTTGCCAACTTATGAAATAAACAAACTGGGAGAGCAATATTATTTTTTTAACTTTCTTTATATCTAACTTTGTAAGGATTTCTAAAAACAAGTAGTCAACAAAAAGATACCCTCTTATATGACCAAATATAACAATGTCTACATTCTCGATCTTCTTGGCATCCCTATCATGTTCTATGTGAGGTCTCCCAAGAGCCACAATCTGGGACACATATACACACACACACGCACAAACACAAACACTGGATTGTTCCCTTCTGACTGATGCTTGGTGTCCCTTACCTAGGGAACCTTTATGATATCCCCTATAGTCATTTTCTTATATTATTTCTTACTTAATCCTGAAAACAATCATTACATATTATCAAGTGTGGTCAAGATAGGGCCTTGCCTTGGCAAGAATAAAATAGTAGAGGCTACTTGCTCTCTCTCAAAAGCGTGCAAGTGCTTAAATATCACATTATGTAAAACATTCTGGAGTAAAGCCATCTTCATCTTTTCTTCTTTCTCCTTTTCCTCCTCCTCCTGATCTGTTTTTTCTTTTTATTTCTATTCTAGGTAGAAAGATCATATTACCTAGAGATATAAAGTTAGAATAAACTTTTTTTTCTCTATCCATTTCATATAGCAAGTTTAATGGTTATTTTTTAGAGAGAAATATTGCTGTAAGAATATTTCAAAATAAGGCAGCCCCCGTGGCTCAGCGGTTTAGCGCCTGCCTTCAGCCCAGGGCGTGATCCTGGAGTCCCATGATCGAGTCCCACATTGGGCTCCCTGCATGGAGCCTGCTTCTCCCTCTGCCTGTGTCTCTGCCTCTCTCTCTCTCTCTCTCTCTCTCTGTGTTATGTGTCTGTCATTAATAAATAGATAAAATCTTTTTTAAAAAGGATATTTCAAAATATTAATAATTATAGTTATCATTTATTGAATATTACCATTCTATATTTTTTATATGGATGGATAAAATTCAATATCTCAATAGTCCTGTCAGTCAGTTATCAGTAGATTCATTTTATAGGTAAGGCTACTGAGGCTTAGTGACATTGGGTAGCTAACTGAGGCCACAGAGCGCATTCATTATTCAAATTCAGTCAGGTACCTTTGTCTATGAAAATAATGCTTTTCCACTTAAGAATTTTAATTACTTTTTCTCTCTTGCTATCTCTCTCTCTCTCTCTCTCTCTCTCACACACACACACACACAAATAAATAAAATATTTAAAAAAACGGGACACCTGGGTGGCTCAGTCAAATATCTGCCTTCAGTCAGGTCATGATCCTGGGGTCCTGGGATCGAGCCCCATGATCCTGGGGTCCTGGGATCGAGCCCCACATTGGGGTCCCTGCTCAGCTGGGAGATTGCTCCTTCCTCTCTCCCTGTGCTCATGCTCTCTCTTGCTATCTCTCTCTCTGCCAAATAAATAAAATCTTAAGAAATTTAAATTACTTTTTCTCAAGGAGGACACAAGTTTTGTTTGTTTTTTGTTTTGTTTTGTTTTATACTGAAAGCACACGTTTTACTAGGAAATTAGTTGTTGGTATTTTCATTTTGTCACTATGTTGAGATTAATATGGGTAAGTGACACTCTAGAAAAATCTCTCCCCATTCACAGGATTCCCTGTGACTTTAATATTTAGGACCACATTTTAGTGTTTTCTTTCATTATGCTTGAATATCAATGAGTTGTGTAACCCAGATAGAGGAAATGAGGATAGTGAAGCATTACAGATGAAAAACTCTAAGTTTTTCAAGAGATGAGAGGATGTTTTACTTAAGAGACCATTCTTTTCTGGTTGAAACAGGTGGTGTGTGAAACTTACTAAAATGATGAATAATGAGTCCTTTTTCCATCTTCCTATATTAAAATAAGTAACTTAACTGAGATTAATATGATCAATTTCATTTGACTAGCTTTATATTTTAAAGTAGAAATAATTGTACTCTTGATAAAATGTATTACTATTATGAGTCTAATTATCCTTGGTTATAAGAAAGCCTAACATGAAAAAGGAGAGGCAAAGGAAGATGGAGCAACAATTGTGAAAAAGAAAAAAGAAGCAGCCATGATTATCTTATTTAAAAGTACTGTATATTTTCCCTTTTTTTTTTTTTTTTTAGGTCTGAGGTTCATTGAGAAGGTGCTGACTTGGGCCATATTTAAGTTTGGCTTATTTGTAAGAATTGATACTACTATTTATAAAGGGAAGAAATCTGCCCTGGGAGTGGATGAAAATCAAGTTGAGAGTCAAGTGAAAGTTAAGTGAGAATGACCTGAAGTTTTAACTCCTGACATTCCCCTGAAGTGCCACTGCTAATCTCTTTTGTCCACCACACAAAACAAGAACAGGAAAATAACAGAAAAAGGAGCCCTAGATACTATTTTTTCCTCAATTTGATCAAAATACCTAAAAATGAGTGACAGACCAATGATTATTATTTTATCTTGTAGGAATCAAGGAAAAACTGTTTTCAACAGTCAGTGGAATAAAAAACAGAATATGAGCTCTACTTCCAGTTTTAGTCTGAACATGTAAAGAGCTTATAATCTGTCACTCCTGTCCTTACAACAAGGAAGAGGTGACAAAACTTAAATCATTGACTTTTCTTGGACTCATCAGAGACTGCATGTAAAAGGAAAAAGTATTACTCCCACATTCAGAAAGACAGACAATTCAGAATCACAGGAGAGCGTCGCTTACCAGGAGCGGAGGTCCTTGGAGTCCTAATCGGGTAGAAACATGTCAGTGGTAATATTGAGGAACTTCTGGAGCCTGAAAGTAAACAACCCTCTGACTGAGAAACTCTTGAGGTTCAAGCTTAAGGGGTATTACCTCTAGGAAGCAAAGATGCCTGCTAGGCTCTGGCAGTGGGGGAGGAAGATTAATGATTATAAAACATGCCCAACACATTCTCTGTTTCACTTCCTTTTTCTCCTCTCATTCTTTGCCTCAGGGTCTGTTTTCTTTTTCTTTTTTTATTAAGATTTTATTTATTTATTTGTTTGTTTGTTTGTTTATTTATTTATTCATAAGAGACACACAGAGAGAGAGAGAGAGAGGCAGAGACATAGGCAGAGGGAGAAGCAGGCTTCCTGTGGGGGGCCCAATGGGGGACTTGATCCCAGGACCCCGGGTCATGACCTAAGCCAAAAGCAGATGCTCAACCACTGAGCCACCCAGGTGCCCCTTTCAGGCTCTGTTTTTGATGAAATCCTAGACTGTGGCCTCAGATAGCATGTACCTTTTAGGATGGGATTTTGGACTTGGATTCTCTACCTGTGTGAAGGCAATAGTGACCACAAAGCTCACAGTTAGTGGAGTAAGGGAATAACAGTTGATATTCAGAGGTAATGTAAGTAATTGCTCAGGTTTTAACCTATAGTTAATTGAAACTGAGTATAAGTAGAAGGCAAGGCATTGGAAGATCAAGCAATTGCTTGCACTGATCATTATGGGGAGAGTGATAACTGATCTTTTGGTAATATTGGAAACTTTGAGAAAAATAAAAATGACATGCTTTTGGTAGCTATTTCTCATGCAAACCAAAGTATCTTCACAGAAGCTTTCAGAAAGTCTCTCACACATTGTTCCTCTAGTAGATTGTGCTGAAAATAAAGCCTAAGATCCGAATATAAACTGGAGAATCTGGAAAGGAGAACAAATGTGTCATCTTAACAAGTTAAACCAGGGTTCTGGTTGGGAAAAGATGGGCCCCTAGAAAACAAGATGGTTATATTTGGATAAATGAGCCTGAGAAGGTCAACTTGCTGAATTTTCCAAAATATTCTTGGTCCATAGAGATAATACTAAAAGAACTTGACAGAAGAGAATAATCTTGTCCTTTCCTTAAGAACTATGTACTCACTTGACCTAAGGCAGGGGTCTCAAAAGATAATGTTTGTTTTCTATAAAATCTTTCCCTAATATGGTTCACTGGCTCCATGCCAATCAAGTCTCACCACAGTCCAAACAGAGCGGAATAGACTCTGCTCTGGGAAGAAAAGGCCTAGATGTCAACGACATTAAAGGCCTGGTTAATGTATGCCAACAGAAACCAGGGAACCAAGTATGGGAGATGGGAATGGATCCTAACTAGAAGCTATAGACCAGGAATCGAAGGCTGGATATGCTTGCCATTACACAATGGAGGCAGAAGAGAGTATGTCTTTGTCCCAGGAGAGTCACTGGTGCATATTTTGAGGCTTCTATGCCCATTGAGAATTGTGAGTGAAAATTTCCAACAGTTTATGACCCAAATAAGGCAAGTTAAGATTTCAAACGCATTAAAAATGAAGACTGTGTCACTTCCTAAGATAGGCAACATTGATCTGTGAAAGTGCTGGAAGAAGGTAGGGGAAGATCAGAAAGTTTGGGTAAAGAAGCATGGTGAGCAATACCAATTCTATCTTACCCGTGATGGCTTGAATATGGCTTTGTTTTTCAAACCTCTGTAAGTCTTTTTGGGAGACTGTACTTACCTTGAGGATGAGATTTACACCTCCTTTCCCGGGGAAGAATTAAATGCAATGTTCTCATGTGAAATCTGAAGATCATTAAAGTCTGTGAGTAAATAGGAGGGATTTCTGCCTCTTCAACCTACCTGATCTCACCTGACCTTCAAGTCTCGGCAGTTTACTCTGCATTCTGGCCCAAATGGGCTCGGGAATGACTCATGCCATTACCCCAATCATAAAGCCAAATCATTGCCACAGTCATCAGTACCATCACAACCATCACAAACCAAGTAATTCCCATGCCCCAAACACATTCATACACACAATCTTGGAGAAATCCATTGTACTAAGCACTGACTGGTCTGGACCTTCTGGAAGCCCTCATATTTTCCATACTTGCCCAGAGAGTCCAGGTGACACAACCTAGCAGTATAGGAGAAATAACTCATGAGCTATGCTCTGGAAATAGGAAACAAATGACAAAGAGGAATCAGGAGGCAATTCACTAGCCTTTCCTCCCTGCTTCAACCCTCAACAGATCTACCCAAGCACAGAGTTCAGCAACTCCTATAGCAGAGCTATCAACTATGCTGCTCCTAAAGCTGTGGCCTCTGCTATGATAATAAGCCAACTTGTATTTGCTCTCCTACCATTATGGTCTCTCTTCCTTTTTTAAAAAGATTTTATTTATTTATTCATGAGAGACACAGAGTGAGAGGTAGAGACATAAGAAGAGGGAGAAGCAGGCTCCCCGTGGGGAACCTGATGCAGGACATGATCCCAGGACCTTGGGATCACAACCAGAGCCAAAGGCAGAGTCTCAACCACTGAGCTACCCAGGTGTCCTGGTCTCTCTTCCTTCTATCACTCACTTTTGTTACCAGGGATTGCCCATCAGCTACTCCCATTAAAACTGAAATGATTCAGAAGGCTGGACCCAAAAAATGAAACAAAATAAAAGCACTAGTAAGGCCTCAAAAACAAAACAAAACAAAACAACAACAACAAAAACTGAAGTGATTCAGTTTTTGCCTCAGGTTCTATTTTCTAGGAAACTCAGACAGACACAGTCTTCTTTCAGTCCTGGACAAGCCAACAGTAAATTAATGTCAGGTTATTTTAATGAAAATAGATAAGCAATAAAAATTCATTCAAAATACCTTTTTTTCTTTTATTTCTTAAAAGCCATTACTTAATTTTATATAGTTTAGTATGGGGCCACCTGAGTGGCTCAGTGGTTGAGCGTCTGTCTTTAGCTCAGGGTGTGATCCCAGGATTTCAGGATCGAGTCCCGCATTGGGCTCCCTGTAAGGAGCCTACTTCTCCCTCTGCCTGTGTCTCTGCCTCTCTCTCTCTCTCTCTCTCATGAATAAATAAATAAAATCTTAAAAAAAATTAAAAAATAGTTTAGTACATTTAAAATTTTATAATATTAATGTATCTTCATTCCGTTTTCTGGCTAGCTGTATATCCTAATTTAGTTAGCTGTAGATAAAGATATGTAGAACTATATCATTCATATCTATGTACTTCTTGCTATATATATGTAGGCATTTCTCTTATTTTTTTTGTTTTTAAGAAAATTTTTATGATTTTTTTCCTATCACTGGAGAAATATTCCATGTTCCAATTGAGAAATAATCCATGTTAGTTTTAAGATACTTGTTTTTTAAGCTATAGATAGGGGGATTGTTAATAAAATTTTGAAAACTATAGAACTTCCAAAATGCAAGAGATTATTTCTTGTTTATACATAGGTGATGAAAGCGTAATAAAAGACTTGTGAGATTTTATAACCAAAAAGGATCTCAGAGACCATTTTAATTTAGTATTAAATTTATGTTACATAAATGTATTTTACTTTATGTAAAAGGATAATGAAGTCCAGAAAGAGGACTAGCAGTCAGGACTACAGCCTAGCACTGACAGTTTGTTTTCTTACTTATTGCCTAGCTCCAGCTGATATTCATACATTTTGTTGCCATTTTTTTAATTAAAAGAAAATGAAATGGGAAAAAACAAGAGGTTTATTTCACAGAAATAAAGCTTCACAGAAGTCTGATACTGCGAAAGTGCTGTGCTCTGTTCTTAGAACAGCCACCATTAGGGTAAAATTGAAAGATTAGCTTTTCTTTAGGGGTAGCATTTATTAAGAATATTTAAATAAGAGACAAATCCAAGAGGGAAAGTTAATGGATATTTCTTGGAAATATGTAAGAAGTAAACAGTGCTTCTGTCTTAACATCAAACATGGCCCTCATGTGTACTATGCACTAATGATTATTTACTGAGTGACACAAAGTTTTTAGCCATTAGGTTTATCAATATGCTTCTTTCGGTTTATCAGATAAGAGCACTGCCCAATGCTAAAGCCAAGAATATTTTCTTTGAAGTGTGTAGACTATTTAGGCAGGTTTTTGACAATGTATTTTAGGCTGTTTCTTCAAGTACCCTCTCTCATTTTTCCCAGCATGTGTTTCTCAGAGTAGATTAGAGAACGAATGATAATGTCAAAGCATGGTGAAAAGTTTCATAATATTTCACTTTAGATTCATTATTTTCATGGGCACTGTTTCATGGGTATTTCCCTTGAGTTCAGCAGTTTGTAAATCTTGGATACCATATCTAACTTTTTTTTTAAGATTTTATTTATTTATTCATGAGACACAGAGAGAGAGAGAGAGAGAGAGAAGCAGAAGCAGACTCCATGCAGGGAGCCCGACGTGGGACTCCAACTCGGGTTTCCAGGCTCACACCCTGGGCCAAAGGCGGTGCTAAACCACTGAGCCACCTGGGTTGCTCCTATATCTAACTTTTTTAAAGCTATTTATTCAAACTTTCAAACTATGCCAACTCTGTCCAGGATAGGCAAGTTCGTTTCACCTGGTTAGGAAGCTGAAGAAGTTTCTAACATTTTATCCTAATTTGAAATGCACGCAGCATACAATGTGGCTATTGACCAACTTGGCAGCTTTCAAAATGTGGAGGCCATGGTGATATGTGGTGATACCCTGAGAAAGACTGGCGAAGGAATAATTTTAACAATTGGCTTTCTAGACTGCATTCTTTCCCTGGCATCTAGACTGCATTCTTCCAGTGAGCAGTACTACCCAAATGGCGATTTGTTATGAAATCTATCCATTCGGGGAAATGAACGAATTGAAACAATTACTTGAATATATTTAGAAAACACCTTTAAAATGATTGCTTTGCATTAGCTGGGTCGACAAAGCCAAATAGTGCTGCCCTGGTTATTCCACTCTCTTCATCTAAGGCTATTCTCGATTTCTTCCCCAGCAAGAGAGTTACCACTCTGACACCATCTCGGGAAATGACAGTTATTTCTCCCCTTTGGGGCAATAACACTTTAGGACAAAAAAAAAACTTTGTCTCGTCTTGGGCCATTTGCAGGTGCGCAAAGAAATTTCTGGTTGATGAAAATGTGAAACTGTTTTCAATAAATGTCTAAACACCAGTAAGCTTTCCTTTTTTTTTTTTTTAAGACTTTATTTATTCATGAGAAACACAGAAAAAGAGGCAGAGACATAGGAAGAAGACGAAGCAGGCTCCTCGCAGGGGGCCTGATGTGGGACTGGATCCCAGGACTCCAGGATCACACCCTGGGCCGAAGATGGATGCGCAACTGCTGAGCCTCCCAGGCATCCCAGGCTAGTCAGCTTTCCATTGCCAGAATACTGACTCTACTTTCACATAAGGAGTATTAGGCAGGTCCCATTGTTGCCTAGGTCTTGACAAAACTGATTCATTGCTTTCCCTGACTTTGCTGACCTGGGCAGTGGTCTCAATTGGACTAGCTGCAGTGTTGATTGTTCAGTTTCTATGTGGGCTGCCATTCCTGCTGCATGGTCAATAAACTGATGTGGAAAATGGCTCCTCTTCTGTAGAAGAAGATAGAAGAATGTACAGGTAGCCAAAAATCAACACGAAATAAGCTTTTCCCCAAGAGTCCGTCACCTTAGGCAGAAAAATAATGAATTTACTATATAAAATAAGGAGGGAAAATTATTTCCTAGCATTTGATTAGGAGTGTCAAATGGGAGGTGGATCTAACACTTGTGTTCACTTTGTAAAAGAGTAAGAATTCATTGAATTTAAACCCCAAAAACATTTGTCAGTCTAGCACCTATCCTTAGTACGTGGCCTATACTGAAGGGAGCTTGACTGATCAAAATAGCATGCACAGTAATTATTATAGAGAAAGATTGACCTAGAGATATGAAATGATAAAATCATACTATGCTCTGAGAAGCTGCTGAAAAATTTGCAGACACTGCATATTTTAGCACCACTATCCTTTAAATTCTCCAGAGGGAAACTCTCCTCTGAACTTGACGTTTTTGAAATAATTCCTTTAACTGAGACCACTTAAACCTATGGTAGGAGTTTTAATTACCAGAATAACTCCTGAAATGTCTGGGCAGTGGTAGGGAATTGCAATACCAGATAGTATATATGGGCTCATGGAGAACATAAATAATATTTGCCTTCAAACTCGAATGGAAATAATTCGAAACAATAAAGTCTTACTAATTTCTTGAAGAAATATTAGTAATATCTTCTTTCTTTTACTAAAGACCACATCCTTTTGTTACGCCTAATAAAATTTGATTTCCTTGATACTTCATAATTTAGTTAGAGGTAAAAACAGCTAATATTCTAGAAAAATGGATAGAAGAATACAATATCATTTAACAATGTATATTAGAGTTCCAGAAAGAGATGAAGAGGTATCCCAATTTGACTGTATCCAGGATTATGAAAAGAGAAGTTCATATTGACTTTTAAAAAGAATATCAATAACAAAATAGTAATACTATTACTATTGCTATTATAATACTATTACTCGAATTACTATTATAATACTATATAATACTATATATTACTATATAGTAATATTACTATATAATATTACTATATACTATATATATTATATATATATACTATATAATATTATATATACTATATAGTATTACTATTATAATACTATTACTCGAATTACTATTATAATACTATTACTTCAAGTACCTACTGTGTACCAAAAAAACGTACTCATTGTTTCATACGTTCTATGAGATAGGAATTATGATTTCAACTTTAGAGAAGAAGAGTCTTTAGCCAAGTCTACACCAGCAGCTAAGTGGAAGAGGCTGAATTGGAAACTATATATGGAATGATGCCGATATATTATGATATTACGCCAATATTGCCTTGCAATATAAGCTTGCTATTTATACTTTATTAACTTATTGCAACACAAAGTTGCCATGCCTATTGGACGCTCATATAAGCATACCCAAAGCCCATCACCAGTAACTCCGTAGTGTGGTGTTGCACTAAAGGACTGTTTGCACCATTAGCATTTTGGTCCATTAATGAAGTCCATGTCTTTCCCCCAAGTCTTCTTGAGCTTGTGGTATTCTACATTTGATGGGAAAAGTCTACTGATCACCGTATTTTATCCAACATCCCCTTTATTTATAGTCCCTCACATTTTCCTTATAGTGATATAATATCTTACATATTTCTTATTTTTTTATTGTTCAATTGAATTTTAATTTTTTACATTCCTGATTGTGACCTCTACTCTACAAATATCTTGGTGGACCCCTTAGATTCTTAAGAGTTTTATCTTTATATTGGTTTCTGATTGGCTCTAGACCTGGATGGCCAACATGCTTACAAATATGTATGTCTTGGTTTGTTCTGGAGTGCCATGGGTCCTTACGTTAGCTTCTGAGCTTTTTCCTCACTGGTATTTTCCAAAAAATTACAACATCTACTAAGCTCACCTACCAGTTGTATTAAGAGCCAGTATCTTGAGTTCATTCTCACACTAGGGCATGTGTTAATTTATTTCTATCAGTTTTTACATCTCCAGGTGCTTTGGAGAGATAGGGAACATTAAGATGGTGCTAAGTTCAACACACATTGAAAACCTATGGATTTTATCAACAGACATGAGGCTCTTAAAGTATATTATGATAGGGAAACTCACAAAAAAAAGTTTCTTATTAAACAACTCTTTTTTGTTTTTATTGTTGCAGTTAAGATTAAATATTATTCTAAGCACATTTTTCTTCTTGTAACTTCTCTGGCAGCTCTTGTGCTGTGCTGTGAAATAAACGACTTAAAATTTTTTAAAAAAGAAAATCACATGTATAATTGTATGATTTATAGGAAGCACCCTAATTTGTTCCTTTGAGATGATGCCTAATTTAATATTTATAGCAATTTTGTAGTATATGTTTTATTTTCCCTACTTTTACAGAGAAGGAAATTAAGTGCTGAGCACAAGAGCAACTTTTTCATGGTCACATGGATAGTAAAGGTCAAAACGGACACCTGGGTGGCTCAGTGGTTGACTGTCTGTCTTTGGCTCGGGTAGTGATTCCAGAGTTCTGGGATTGAGTTCCATATCAGGCTTCTCACATGGAGCCTGCTTCTCCCTTTGCCTGTGTCTCTGCCTTTCTTGTGTCTCTCTTGAATAAATACATAAAATCTTAAAAAAAAAAAAAAAAAAAAAAAAAAAAGCAAAGGGCAGAACAAAAGTTGAAGCCAGGAATGAAAAATGTGAAATTTCACCCTCTTTCACTAAAACACATTGTTTTAGAGGACTGAATCTTTGTAAATATTCAGTCAATTCAGATTTTTATTCAATCTTCCAATTGGGCATGGCATACCAGTGTAGTTCTCAAACTTCTGCCACTCAGTGTTATCTAATTGCAGAAGATATTAACATGAAAACTGTACCAAAGGGAAATTGGGAAACATACTCTAATTGTCCAAAAACTTAAACTATCTTTAGGGCCTCCTGTAATAACTTTAAAATTCACGCAAGGGCAGCCCCGGTGGCACAGCGGTTTAGCGCCGCCTGCAGCCCGGGGCGTGATCCTGGAGACCCGGGATCGAGTCCCACGTCAGGCTCCCTGCATGGAGCCTGCTTCTCCCTCTGCCTGTGTCTCTGCCTCTCTCTCTCTCTCTCTCTCTCTCTGTGTGTGTGACTATCATAAATAAAAATTAAAAAAAAAAATTCACGCAAAATTTATATCCTACCATCTATCTTTTTATTAATGTAAAAACTATTTTAAAATTGCACTAACTCATAAAAACACAAAAGCCAACCTTTCAAACTTGTCACATTGACTAATGGGCATTATGTTGTTTGGTTTATTCTAAGGCTTTTGTAAAATGGGCTGCACAAAGACTCAAATAGCATTCCATATACATGAGTCCTTAATATGGTCTACAAACTCAGATGTGCTTGCCCAAGGCTATTCTTCAGACCTCATTTCCTCTAAATTTCTCTTGACTCAATTCAGCCACATTACGTTTTTGCTCTTCTTCAAATATTCTAAGCAATCTTCCAGTGCAGCACCTCTGCATTTATAGTTTCTTTGCCTGATACTCACATAGTTCACTTCCTCTCTTCCCAGATTTTACTTAGATTTAAATGCTATCTTCTCTGGGATTTCTGCTTTTATAATGTCTTATAAAATCATATCCTTTCTGCCTCTATCCATGTTCTTTTTTAAAAAATAGCCTCATACTACATTTTATGTTGATCAGTTCATTGGTTTATGAACCAATGGTTTATGAACCTAGGAGGTGTTCATAAACCCCTCCTAGGATGCCAGCCCCATGAGGCCAGGGACATTTTGTCATTATTTATCTAAATCATGGCAGTTAAGTGCAAAAGAACCTAATCCATAGTTATTGTAAGAAATAATAAATTTAGGGGCACCTGGGTGACTCAGTTAAGCGTCTGCCTGAGGTCATGATCTCAGGGTCCTGGGATGGAGCCCCTCTCATGAAGCCTGGGCTCTGCACTCAGCAAAGAGCCTGCTTCTCCTTCTCCCTCTGCCCCTCCACCTCCCGCTTGTGCTCTCTTTCCCTCTCTTAAATAAACAAAATATTTTTTTAAAATAATAAATTTATTAAAAGCTAGTTGCCTATGGACCCTCCAGATGACAAGATTAGCAGGCTCGGCATCCAAGCCAACAGGAACACTGACTCCCAAAGCCTCACCACAGGGATGTTCCAACAAAACCCTACCACCTCTACTGCCTGAGTCAGATAGTACAGTTTACACACTGGTCACAAGCTATCCCTGAAAGCCCAACCTCTCAGGTGTGGGCTGTAACTTAACAAGTAAGACATTGTAATAGGTTCCCCTTTGGCTCTTGCTTCTGCTAGTTGTTTCTTTCAGGACCAAAATTCTGAGTGAGTGCAGCTGATTAGTAAACTCTAGGTCACATAGCCGAACCCCAGATCAAGGGTGTCAAGAAAAGCGAGTTCTAGGTTCCTAACTTAAGAAGTGTTTCTTAACATAGGAAACCCTCTATATATAGAAAGTACCTCAAAATGTGTGGCATGGGCCACAAGAAGCAAATGTAACTGCCACTGCTGCATTCCCAGCACCTAGAAGTACGGGATATATGTGAAGAATTCCATAATGGTTAAGTGAATGAATGAATGAACATACCATGTTCATGTTCCAGGTGATGTATTTTTCTCACTTTGGTATCCAAATACTTTGAAAACTGAATTTACATGAATTTGTAAGCACATACAGTAATAGTTTTTTTTTTATTTTTTCATTATTTTGGAGAACCAACATACTGCTGATTAAATAGAAAAACAATGTTTTAGAGTTTCCTTTTGGGGAACAGTTTTCAGTGTCATCTTGCTGAATTCAAATGAATTGTCCCTTAGGATGGCTGAAATGGGCCTGAACTGGACAGTCAGGCTCTTTTAACAACTTAGGGAAGCCCAGGTCAAAGACCTTTGCAGCATGGAAAGATAGCTAATGATTCCTGTAATATATTTTATGTTAATAATCTGAGCAACCCAAGCATTTCTTTTCTAATTTTATGGGGCAGATATGCTTGGGTATTCAGAATTTGTAGATATTAGAATGTTTGTGAATACCTATGCCATATATTACATAACACTCTCAGCTGCACTTAGGGCACACCCTGTAATGAAGCCTGTTACTATTTCTGCAGTGAAATATAACATATCCTACTTCCTAAGATATGGACTATAAGTAGCCTTACAGCTGTTCACATCAGGTTTTTGTCCCCCAAATAAGCTATACAACTGTTTTGGTTTTCAGAAGATTTGGGACTTGTGAACTGAGGATAAGAGTGTAGAGACCTGTAAATTTATCAAGTGTCAATGAATAAAGACACTCACATGCTTACTGTTGCTGTAGTCAACAGTCTTTTTTAACTGTTCAGCTTATTTCCAGTGCTCTGATTGATTGGACATGGATATTGAACACATTCCACCACCACCACCACCACCCCCTTTTTATTGCCTTTTGATTTAGAATATTCAGCTTAGAAAAAAAAATTTATATTTCCTACATGGACTTTCCTCCCCTTAAATATAAAACTTATGTCTTACTAAAGCCTCTAAATATATTCTCTAATTGGCAGTTGGACTAATTCTGCTTTACTCTGCTAGGTCCTTCAATAACTGACACCGTCACCAACATTTTTTTTTTCAGATTGAATTAGATTCTCACATTACTTTACTCTATCATTTTAAGATTTTATTTGAATTTGTTTTTCAATACTTACTAAAGTTACCAGATGACACATCAAGAGGTTGTTTTAAAAAATAAATGAATAATGAATTAAAAAATAAATGAATAAATAAAATGAAATAAGGTTTAAAGTGCAAAAATGTGCAATAAACCCTTCTTATACCTGTTCATTGTCCTTCTAGCCAGGATCCACTCAAATAACACTGTTTAATATTCTGAAAATCTCTTTGGTAGGATATTAGTTGGCAAGAGTTGCATACCACACCCTAATTATTATTTCTGATTTTCTTCCATCTACATTATTAAGTGATGACTGGAAATATCCCTTGCTCCTCTGCACCCAAAGTATATATCTTTTTTTACAGCAGTTTTTGTCAAAGTGCACTAAACAATGTTCCCTGCTATTACCTGATCTCTACAAAGTATAGTGTCGTTTGAATAGGAAAAATCAATTTTATTGTAACAATAGGCTTGGCATCTAATATTTTCAAATTATTAATAGTGCAACAGTACAGTCTTTCCTATTGGATATAATTTCTAACTTTCACATTGAGCAAAGCTACTTTCAGTAAGCTTCCAAGGTAATGTTGACTACATGATATTTTTAGTTTTATTGACATTTTACTGAGATAGTTTATTTATTGTAGTTTTGTGTATAGAGTCCAGAAATTTTGTAAATTATATTTTTAGAAGACAGATGAATTCAAACCTTATATAAATACAATATAGATAATTTCTCTTTTTTCCCAAAAATCTCAAAGAATTCTCCTTCAAAAGTAATGAATTCTTTGACCACAGTCGTTGGAAAGGAAAGGGAAAACTGTCAAAAATCCCACCTGAATTCTCTTGAATTCAGAATATTTCAACACAGACCAGCATACCCTATTTTGAATACCACCCATTGTCCTAAACATTAATATGTAAAAGATGTGGAGAGATACAAAGCTGGACACAAATTTTTGATGTCTTGATTAAAGCCTCTCAACACCAATAATTGGAATTATCACTTCGTTCCTTAGTTTTTTCACTCAACCACTGTGCAACACAGAAAGGTTTTGATAGGCTAGGGGAAACAAGGCTTTTCTTTTATAGACTATGAGAATAGAAATTGTGAAAGGAAAAAGGGGAAGAGAGAACCAACAAGAGACCTAGATGGCAGTTGTATTTGTTACAACAGTAAATATGAAAACCTGAAATTTGAATATTGTCTTAATATTTATGCGCATGCTGTCCCCTTGTAAAGGTTTTCTGTAACCCACAGTATGCATATCCTAATTTGACGATCATTATTTTGGATGACCTTTGTCCTATATTTTAATCTATTCTCTTCCTTAAAAAAGCCAACTCTTAGGTTCCCTTATTTAAGAATCCTGGATTAAGGAGTCTCTGGTTGGTTCTCTTTCAGTGTCCTGGGATCAAGTCCCCTGTGGAGCTCTTTGCTCAGCAGGGAGTCTGCTTGAGATTTTCTCTCTCTCCCTTACCCTCTTCCGCTCCTTCTGCTCATGCTCTCTCTTGCTCTCTAAAATAAATAAGTAAATCTTTTTTAAAAATGGGGAAAAAATCTCGGATTTAAGTTTTTGACACTAGTGGAAATTTATTTCTAGACTACCTAGCAGGGCTTGTCATGTGTGCGGAATCCAGATTTCATTTGCATAGAAAGTCCTAAGTCTTCCAGCCCAAATGGTGGTCATACTCTTTTTACAATTAGAATCTAGGGTGTCTGGGTGGCTCAGTTGGTTAAGCATCTGCCTTCAGCTCAGGTCATGACCTCCAGGCCCTGGGATGGAGCCCTGCATAGGGCTTCTTGCTCAGTGGTGAGTCTGCTTCTCTCTCCCTCTACTGCTCTCCTTGTTTGTGTTTTCTTGCTCTCTCTCTCAAATAAGTAAAAAAATCTTTTAAAAAATAATAGAATTTAAAATGTTATAAAATACATAAGGACTCCAAACTGTAGCTTTGTTATAACTCTCATTCCTTCTTTCTACTATCTATGATCATTCTCTTATTTTCTTGCAGGGCATATCACATCTTGTCAGCTTCCTTCCCTGGATCCCTGGCATTCTCCTATGTCATTAGGGTTCTCTTTCCATGATTCATCAGGCTGTCCCAAGAAACTGAAAATTCCTCAACTTTCATCATACTCATTCGACAATCTATTTATTCTCATTCTGCCTATGGAGAGAAGCACAGGTCACATTTTACACTCAAAAAGATTGTAAATTTCCTAAAGAAAAAGGATTTGTCCTCCCAAGAGAAATTTTACATAAGCATATTCTGTTTGTGTCTCTGCTCTGTATGGGTCTGCTATGTTTCCTTTCTTTTCTCTCTTGTGATTCTTCATTTTTTTTGGTTTTGTTTTGTTTTTTAGCTGAAATGATACAGACCCTATTATCCAGAGAATCTTCTGTTATTGCTATATTTTGAATAATATAAACTTGGTCTTATGTGGATTATATTAATGATCTTGCTAAGAATTTGGACATTGTTTTAAATCATTAAGCCCATGCAGAGTTGTTTTCTTTTTCCTTGATAGATATTATGTTGTTTGGAACACTTAGCTTTGTTTTCCACTGCATGCTAGCTCGTGACTTGGGTTTACACATCTTCAAAATACTTTTTTTTAATTGAAACTAAAATGATATATATTTGTTTGTATACACTTAAAGATCTCTTATGGAAAGTTAATATTGAAATACAATGTTTGATCTTTTAATTAGCCATGAAGTGTGGAGGATCTAAATCCAAGAATATATAAAAATGAAAATCTGGGCCTTTGATATGTTAATTATCACCTAGTAGTTTTGCCTGTTAATATGTTCTCTTATGTATCTTTATGGTTGCTTTTCTGAGACATACTCTCCTAAAACAGTGTATTTCAAGACTGGCTTCATATTAGAATCACTTAGGGGAAAATTAAAAGAATACATATACCTGAACTTAACCCCAGAGATTCCAAGTTAATTGGTGTTGGAGAAATGCCTAGTTTTTTTTGCAGGACTTTTGTTTTTGTTTGTTTTTAACAAATTAGGCATTTCTGATATGCAGGAGAGTTGAAAACGATTGATCAAAAGTGAGGATATGTTTCTATATTTTCCCCATCATGGCAACTTCTAATTTTAAAAATTATCATTCACAATAGCATTGACTATATAATGAACTCAGGAAATACCAAAATGCATGCAAGAATTTTATGTACAAAATTACAAAATGTTTTTAAAGGCAGTTCAATAAGATCTAACAAATATTATTTGTGGAGAAGAGAGTTCAATATAAAGATTTCAGTTTCTTCCAAGTTGGTATGTTGATTAAATACTAACCCACCATGCAGGATTTTTTTTTTTTGTTAAGTTTGGAAAGCTAATTTTCAAATGTATCTGGAAGATCAAATACTCAAGTCCAAGATACTATTAATAAAGACCAGGTTAAAAAAAAAAAAAAAAGACCAGGTAAAGGGACCGAGATATAAAATATCAATTGATTACAAATGGTAACAAAGATAATATCAGAGTAGCAACAGGTATGTAGTATCAATTCAATACAAGTCTACATGTTTTTCAACACCTACTGAATTCTTTTTTTTTTAAGATTTTATTTATTTATTCATGAAATACACAGAGAGAGGCAGAGACATAGGCAGAGGGAGAAGTAGGTTCCCTGCAGGGAGCCCGATGCAGGACTCAGTCCCAGGACCCCAGGATCACGACCTGAGCCAAAGGCAGACACTCAACTACTGAGCCACCCAGGTGCCCCAACACCTACTGAATTCTGATTTTGTTTTAAGGTTTGGTGATATAGCAATAATAGAACAAACAAAACTCTGTCCCTGTGGAGTTTAGCTGTATCAAGGGGAAAGCGATATATGAGACAATAAGTAAAACATATATTAGCTGGTGGCAGGTGCTCTGGAGAGATATTGAGCAAGGAAGGTGGATAGAAACTGCATTCTTTTTCTTTTTCTTTTTTTTTTTTTTTTTTTTTTTTTTTTTTTTTTTTTTTTTTTTGCTGAAGAGGCAAGTGAGATTCAATTTTAGATGATTTGACCAGCCAAGTCCTCACTGGGAAGGTGCCACTAGGCTCAAAAACCAGGAGAGGAAAAAAAAAAAAACAAAAAACAGTAGAAATGACCAATGACTGAGAGAACACTGATGTATCACAATGGATATCAGCAGGGAAATGATTATCAAATAAATGGTTCTGAGACCATATATTTATATATTTTTAAAAATATATAAAATGTAAAGTTTGTCTTCTATCTCATATATATTTTTAAAAACCCAGTTAAATTAAAGGCAAGCGTGAATGACTAAACCTCAAAAGTATTAGAAAACAATGTTAAAATATATTTTTAGACATTGGAACAGGGAAGGATTTTTAAAATAAGACCCTAAAAAGGTCAAACCATTAGGGTAATGATTCACATATTGGATTACTTTAAAATGATTCAAAGATACTATAAGGTGAAGGGGATTTGGAGATACAAACATCCAGTTAATAAATAAATAAGTCACGGGGTTAGAAAGTACAGCAGAGAGAATGGAGTCAAAAGTACTGTAATAAGTTTGTATGGTGACAGATGGTAAATGGTGACCACGCTTACTATGGTGACCCTTACATAACATACAGAATTGTCAAATTACTATGTTATACACCTAAACTAACATAATTATGTATGTCAACTATAATTTAAAAAGAAAATACTTTAAACTTGGAGGTGATGTTTTAAAATGCTTTCAGTCAAAAAGGAACTAGTACCCAAAATGTATAAAACTCATATAAATTAGTAAGGAACCAGCATTAAACAGAAACAATTTAATAAGGAAAAGTTAAGCCACTCGAAGAAAGAAACAAAAACATGAACAGGCATTTCACAGGAGAGGGAATATGAATGGTTATTCAAAATATGAAAAGATGTACAAGCTCAATTGTAATCAAGGAAAGTAAATTTAATTTATAATGAGATGCCCTTCTATAGTGACTAAACTGGAGGACATAAATAACTCTGTCTATACAAAATTGTGGAATACTGGGAACTTTTAATATACTCTTGGTAGGAGTGAATATTGGCACAATCATTTAGAAAACTATGTCCTCTCTTAGGTATATCATTTTTAATAATACAAAATAAAATATGAGGCAGGGTGTTTAAGACATCAGGAAACTTTTGGCTTTACCCACTGGAAGATTTGAACAGAGGGATGTTGTCATCTGGCACTCGCTTTGCAGGCACAGGCAGGCTGGCTGCTCTTTGACCACATATTCTAGGAGTCAGGCAGATGTAGTGCAATTAGTTGGGAGACGCCTGGCACTAATGCTGTAGCCATGGAAATAGTGAAAGTGATCCAATTCTTAAAGATTGAGTCTGGTTATAAGGGAAAGAGGAGTTAAGAATAACTCCAGGGTTTTTAACCTGAACAACTAGAAGATAAACTGGCTATATAATGCTAACCACACATTTTCCTTTAGCATTTTCCTCCACATATTTGTCTACTAGGCTGGTGAGAACACTTTTCCCTAGATTTATAAGAGATCAGCACATCATTTTAATGTTCACTTTACGACACTGACAATTCAATTTTAAAATTTCTCTAAATATGTGAGAATATGTGGAATTATAGATACCCACTACTAAGGTTGCTGATAAACCTTTTCTAACCTTGAAGATATACCAAGCAGAGTTAGGGATAAAAAACAAAAATGCCCTCTTCAGCTTCGCTTTGAGATCTCCCTTTAAAAGAAATGTATCTTACTGAAGGGGAAGGACCGATCTCTGGGAATTGCTGAGGTCAGCTGCTTCAGGCAATAATGATTTCCTTCACTCGTTTTATAAAGGTCAAGAGACAGGAGGCAAGACCCAGCATGGAACTAATATGATTAGGACAGAAACTGCCTGTTCTCTAGAAAAGTCTACATCCCATTGGGTATTGTGCTATCATGTTTATGCCAAAACATTAAGACCAATATAGAGTGTGAACCCCCAGCAGAAGAAGAGGGCAATTGCACTTGGGATGGTCTGTTTTGTCTCTAATGGGTGTGCTTCAGGGGAGAAAGGAATTAGAGTCAAGGATAAATGACATAATGTGATTGAATTGTTAGAGGCTGTTTCACTGTTTTTACCGTAGGCATTTTTTCCCTGATCCATGTACTAGTAAGCTGCGCCAGAGTGGGGTGCTTAATATTTTCTTTTATAAAAATAAAATCTTTTGAATAAATGTGAAATCAATTTTTAGACGTGGAACCATACTGAGTGCAGCAGGTTTTTGCCAGCAATGTTTTCCCAAGTCATCACCGCTGATTAATGCTGTTATGTGGCTCCTTAAAAGAAAAAAAAATGCTTTCAAGTCTTCTGTACTTGAGGTGTCCTTTTAAAGAGAGACAGTGAGGAAGGGCAGGGAGGGGCAGAGGGAGAGAGAGAATTTCAAGCAGAGCTTGCACTGAGCACGGAGCCTGACAGGGGCTCCATTTCATGACCCTGAGATCATGACCCTGAGATCATGACCTGAAATCGAGTCCTAGGCTTATCCCACTGAGCCACCCAGGTGCTATTTTTCAAGTCCCTTTTTAAATAAATCTCTTCATCAGAGAGAAGAGATCACTTTCCTGGAATCCCTTGACTGCTGCCTGAGGTTCCTTAATTTCTTCAGTCCTGCCATCCATTTTCTACTATAGATTAAGGCTCTATTCATTTTCATTGTATTTGCAATATTGTGGGGGGGGGGGGGAGAAAGAGCTCTCCCACCACATAAGTTTCATGTGTAACCACACATGCAAAAGTTTCTATTTCAACATTAATCCTTACTGACTGAAAGTCTCTTTCTTATTTTCCAAGCAGTAAGTAATCACTTTTTCCCCTTTAATATTAGATTTCCTCTCAATATCTCATGAATAAAATAATATAAATCCCATTTCAATGTGGTCCAGACAAAACAAAAACTAAGCTGTGGTGATTAAAGTCAGCGAGTGGATTCTCTTATGGGGGCAGGGATGGAGGTGCAGGGGTTGTCTGGAATGGAGAATGAGAATCCTTTCTAAAATGATAGAAATGTTCCAAGTCTGATTTGGGTGGTGACTTCATAGGTGTATAGGATTGTGAAGCTTACTGAGCTGAATAGTGCATACCTGTACATTTTAATGTAGGTAAATAAAAGAAATAAAAAGTATTAAAAAAGTAAAAATAAATTTTAATTATTTTCCCTATTCATCATTTTGCCTATTAACTCCTGTCTATTTAGATAATACAGTCACTTCTTCAGGTGTCTCTGTTGTTTGAAAACACATTTGGTCTCTGCCTCCTCCAGACACACCTTTGATATGTGGTAAAATATGAAATAATAAGGAGATAACTTAAAACTAATTGGCAGGGACGAGACATCTGAAAAAAGACAAAATTTTATTATTGAACATTCAAAATGCATTTTATGATACCACAGGAGTATCATCGCATATAGAAGTAAAAAGCAGCACAGGGAAAATCTATCACTTGGTAGCTACAAAAAGCTAAATAAACACAACTATTCATCCTTGGAAATGCCCAATTTCCTTAATTTGGTCAGAGAGGAAGTCCCCAAAATGTTCCTTCTAAATTTCTTTTGACTTATCTATGTCTATATTCATATCTATATTTGTGTTTTATCTACATAAAAGTTGTATAAATAAAGATAGAGATTTCAGAGTTTAGAAAAATTATTAGGAATGAAATATCTAAGGTATAAACATAGAAGTGAGTGACTGAGATGAACTGGAAGTCATTGGAGAAGAAAAGGTCAAGGAACTGAGAAGCCAGGTTATTAAAAAAATATCTTCTAAATAATTGTAGAAATGATTTGGATCAGAAGATACCATTATCTTTGATGATAAGGAGTTCAGATTCTAAAGAAGAGAGCACTCTTTGGAACTCACACCATTTTAAATGTGCTTGGTGAATAAATAGGACTTTTCATAGCAATGTGTGTCTGTTGGCAACAACTAAACTTGACGAATCACATTATACTGAGCCAAGAATTAAAATCACCAAGGAATGAATCCTCAGAGGTTTGTAGAAGACTGTGATGAGGTGGGTAGTCAATAAAGAAGTATAGAGTTAATGGGTCATAGAGCAACAGTGGGGAGGAAGGCAGTGGGTGGCAAGGTTGTCATCTATCTTCATACTCAGCAACTTAAGAAATATGAAAGACAGAAGAGCCTCCATGTGAAAGACCTTTCATGTGGTAATACTCTCAGAAAGAAACCAGGCTGTAGTTAAAACAAGATACTTTGAGAAATACTCAGAAAAAAAAAAATATGTGGATGATAATCTCTGAGCACTAAGGGACACAGTAGAAGTATCAGACACTTCAGGAGGAACATAGAATAAGATCAGGAGAGGTGGTATTAGAGCTCTATGGGAACCAGAGTCTGATTAGACAACAATTTCATGACACTTTTTTTTATTGCACTTCTTGTGAGCCATGATGAAATTCACCAAAGGAGAGTGTGGTGGTGGGATTCTGGGTTTTGAAGAAGGCTTGGTACTGGTAATATTCTGGCAATATTCAAAGAGGAAGGATATGAATAAATGATCAAACTATCACAAAGATCAAATTACCAAATCAGATTCATAAACAACAGGTATACCCAGAAACATGATTTGCTAATTAATTCAAGGATACATTCAATCAAAACCCACAGGCAATACAAAGAGCAGTTTGGAATATCAAGTACAGCTCCCCAGATCCTTCTAATAACAGACCTATCCTCTGCCCAAGAGTAATAGATTTGATCTTTAATGATGTATATGAGTTCTCTAATGGAGCAAGGAATGTTTAATTTATAAGCCATATACTTTTTATACCCAGATAGCTATATGCCCTATGTTGTATTTTCCATGGAGCCATGTCTCCTTGAATGCATAGATTCCAGATTTTTTAATAAGGAAACCTAAATCAGGAGCAGCCCACTAAAAACATTCCATAGATAAGGACTCACCTCTTAGCAAACAAAAGCAGTCTGTATGTCAGGAGGTTCAGTTAACACCAAATTTAAAAAGTAACTAGACTGAGACAACTTCTTACCTTCCCCAGAGAGCTTATCTCTACTGACAGGAAAGAAACTGATTATAAGCAGTGACTTTAATGCCTTCCTCTAAGACAATTATTATTTAATGGGCACTTTTTCATTTTAACTTTCAAACCCAGTTCTTTTCCCCATGAAGAGAAATGGTGAACAAATATTTGAGAGTTTATTTCCTTATATCAATAGAATTCCCGAGTGAGCGCAACACAGAAGCTTCTTCTGATTTAGAGTCAGAATGAATATGTCATCTCTGCTTACAGTTAAGTTATCAAGAATGATTTGCACTAGAATCTTTGGGGGAAATAAAATTAATTTCACATCAGTTAATAGCTCTGTTTTAAGCCTTGGAGGGTTCATTTAAAACATTTTTTATCTTTTTAAATTTTTATTTATTTACTTTTAAAAGATTATTTTATTTGAGAGAGCAAGAGAGAGTGAGAATCAGCAGATTCCCCATTGAGGAGGGAGCCTGATATGAGACTCGATCCCAGGACCCCGGGAGCATGATCTGAGCCAAACTCAGAAGCTTAACCGGCTAAGCCACCCAAGAGCCGGTTTTTAAAGACAAATGCTTACTAAATGATATTTTATAGAAGAACCTATAAAATTTGGGGGAATGACAATGTTGTATATTGTTGAATATGTAAAATTGATGCAGGAATGTTTCGTTTAGTAAACAGAGATGGACAATATTTTACAAATGTGTTAAGTGTGGGTTGAAATATTAGAGACAATTCTCTAAGTTTTGACCATGCTTTTATATTCTGGTGTTGTTTATAGTTACACAGCTGTTTGCTGGATTCTCTTTGGCTAAATGTGTATAGATACGTGTGTACATGCATGCAGGCATGCTAGAGTATAGCAAGTACTATTAAAACTTATATTTACCTTATTGTAATAATTTATTACCATATAAATAGCTTGGTAACACAAAGGTGTTCACTTATTTCAATTATATATATATATATATATAATAGCAAGATAAATACAAATTTTTAAACAGAGCTTTACTGAAAATCGTAAAAATATACATCTTTACTTTCAGACATCAATTTCCTGCTTTTACCAATATACATACACACTCATCAAAATATTTATCTAAATATAATTAACTTTTTAAAAGATTTTATTCATTTATTTGAGAGAGAGAGAGAGAGAGAAAGGACATGAGAGAGAGAGAGAGATCACAAGCAGGGGAGTGGGGTAGAGGAAGAAGCAGGCTCCCAATTGAGGAGGGAGTCCCACGTGGTACTTGGTCCCAGGACCCTGGGATCATCACCTGAGCCAAAGGCAGACGTTTAATTGACTGAGCCACCTAGGCACCCTCTAATAAACTTTTAGCTATCACATGGCCAAATCTGTCCTTTAAGAATCACATTTTCTGCTTTAAAATTCTCCACATGCAAAGAATATCCAAATACCATGAAGACACATAGACTATCAAAGAAGACTGAAGAGGTGGCGAAATGTGCCCCAGAATACAAATAGGAAGACTCAAGTTTTCATTTTAGTTTTGACACTGGACAGTTGTGGTTTGTGCCAATCAAGTGCCTTTATCCATTGAAGCCTCAGATTTTCAGTTGCTGCTCTTATTGTTCTCTTTTGCATTTTAACTCACAATCTGAGAGACTTGAATAAATTTTCTGTGATCCCCTTAAGCACAAGTGTTCTGTACTTTATTTAGGTAGTTAGTTAGGCATGAGTGAGAAGAGATACAGCAGATGCTGGCAACACCCTCAGAGCCACCTCTGGGGGTTAACAACTATTCCCTCCTAGCCACTTCTCAGGGCTAACAGAACAGGCAAGGCCTGGCCACAGAACAGGCTCAAAAGCCACAAGGGGACTTCCAAGAGCTGAGCATGCACATAAGAGATGCAACTTGCTCCTAAGGTCATAGCAGAAACTCATTAGGAACTCATATACGATACATAAATAAATATAACAATGCATCATGGGTAGGCACATGCACAGAAGCCAAAATGTACACAAAGCAGGCTTAAAAGGATGCAGCAGAGTTTCTTGGCACCATTGCCAATCTTGCTTTGACAGTTGTCCACTTTTCCCCTTGCAAGTCTTCTATAATTTTCTACTCAATAAACCATCTCCACATTCTGGTCTTGGGTCTCCAATTCTTTGATGTATCTGGCACCAGAGCCAAGCAACCCGGAAACACTTTGATAATCTGGAAAATACTGTAGGTGACACAGAGGCACAAGAAGGGCTGATCTTAGGAATATTATGTAGTCCATGCCCTAAAAAAGCACCTAAAATGGCCTTTTGAGTCTTTTTGTTTATATTCTTTGGGTTAAGTCTTTGAGTGCTTTTAAAATATAAATATCACTGAGAACATCATTAGTATGTGTGTGTGAATATTTTAGCTTTCTTCTTCAGAGAGATTTTGATACAAGGAGGGTAGTAAAGAGATTTTTGAACTCCTGGATGCTTAAGGATTGTATGGGGTAAGAACCAGAGATGAGTGCTAACCAGGAAGACAGGTGGGGGAAAACTTTCTCCCCATCTGATAGGTGTCTTCAAGGAGATGAAGGGTATGCTGAACCTTAGCCAGACTTGGCTATGTCTCTGGCTGTAGGTCTGCTGCTCTTGACCCCCAGAGAACCACAATATAGGCTATGACATTCTCTGCTGAGGAAGCAGAGGAGAAAGCCTCATTCAAGGAGAAAAATAGCATCTTGTGACTCACTGAAATTTACTGAACTATACTAGGCTATCTGGATATAGCAGTTTCATCTTTAAAAAAGATATATCCAATCTGCTGATTTTTAGAACCCCTACCATTCATTAGGTAATTGTGTATTTCCTTTAGTTCAAGTTTATTTATTCATGATAGACAGGAGCCCGATGCGGGACTCGATCCCAGGACTCCAGGATCACGCCCTGGGCCAAAGGCAGGCGCTGAACCGCTGAGCCACCTAGGCATCCCCAGTGCAAGTGAAATCTTATGGATCACCTGCTCCAAGCCCACATAACTGTTGAGTCTTTCGTTAGATCTAAAATGAAGTCTCCAGTCATGAGATGATACGTTGATCATGTGATATCCTATAATATGAAGAACTTCCTCAATGCAGAAGATTTCTACTATCTTATGTAGAGCACAGTACATCAGCCAAAATTTAACCTGCCTGACCCTGCTAATGGTAGAATGCTAATGAAGGAAATATTAACTTCTCATTCTCTTTGAATTCCTGTTTTTTAAATTTTATTTCCTTATTTGAGAGAGAGAGAGACAGACAGAGAGAGGCAGAGACAGAGGGAGAGAGAGAGAAACCACAAGCAGGCAGAGGGAGAAGGAGAAGCAGGCTCCCCACTAAGCAAGGAACCTGATGTGGGGCTTGATCCCAGGACCCTGGGATCAATGACCCAAGCAGATGGCAGATGCTTAACCAAACTGAGCCACCCAGGCATTCCTCTTTTGAATTCTGGATAAAGAGTTAATGTATACTGTAGAGAGCTAATCAAATGAAAATAGAACAATAAAAGCTATATAAATTTTGGCAATATCCTATTGAGTTTTTTAAGTATTTATGTAGAATTCATAAGAGTGTAATTTAAGAGAAGAAAGCATATTTTAAAAATTGTTTTCTGGAAACTTTTGGGAATTCATTTTCAGCCAGCTGAACCATCTGGACAAGTATCTCTCTATACGATAAGAGACTAGAGAGGCCAGAAATGTTACTAAAAGTTGATATTTTAGTTTAACGACATCGCACAGAATGTTAAACTTCAAATTATCTTTGAAATCATCTCGTTTGATCTTTCAGTTTAGGAATTTCTTTTATGACATCCTGCTGGAATACCTCATTTGACAAAGAACTTACCACCTTGCAGGACAATGCATTTTATTTTTAGACAGAATTTAGTAACTAAAACTATAAATAGAGCTACTTTCTTTCTATCAAAACTAAGTTGCTTTTTGATCTTTTTTTTTTTCTTATTGGTTCTAGTTTTGCTCATTACAATTAGACAGGATAAGTTTTCTTCTAATATTAATTCCACTGAGATTTTTTTTCTCTTCCTAGATAAATATCTCTATTTCTTTCACTGGTGTGCAGTCTTCCCAGGTCCTCATAATTTCTACCTGGCTTTCTCTGGCACACACATGTTGTCCAACCATCCTTAAAACTACAGCCCCTAGAAATTATCCCAAAGAGATCAGCAATGGGGACAATGTGATTTTTTTCAAATAAATTTAAATTCAAACCATATTAAATAATTATTATAAGACCATCTTAGAACATTCACCAGGCTTTGTCTCTTCCCCATTTTTACACTATCTTATATTTTTCCTTGATTTGCATTCCCTTTGCCTTGTCATGAACCCCATCTCACCTCTCTGGTTTCCATGAGCAAATGACACTCCCACTAGAGTATTTAGCTGATATACTCTAGCTGCATGGAGTGCTCCTACCTGTAGGAGAGAGAACAATGTGCTGAACCCAGAGAAAACAAACCATAATTGAACTGGGTAATTTCTTTTGATGTAGGAATGAGTTAGGGGCAGATGGAGCTACGGAGGGAAAGATAAGAAAAAGGCCCAGAGTCAGGCTCTGAGGAATCTGTGGGCTCTCATAAACCCCAAGGACACAGAGAGGCCCCAAGAGTCAGGTTCTTACCCATCCCAAGGAAACAGAGATAAGACAGTAAAAACAGAAAAGAAAAAAATAAATAAACCTGGATCCCTAGCTCCAAAATGTTAGGGAGTATCCCCCTTTGATGGCTACTAAGTAATCACAGAAATTCAGCAGACCACAAAGAAATAAGTCACTAAGGTGTTATCAATAGTTCCTACTCAAACCAAGACTGCACAAGAATCTCAAGGCCCTGGGCTCCCTGGCTAGGTTCTCAATAAAAGATTGCCAGCCCTAGTGCAACCCTGTCCAGACCCCTCTCACTTCTGAGAGCTTTCTCTGTATCTCTGCTTAATAAACTTCTAACGTTTTGCTCACTCTCCATTGTCCGCGAGATTCATTCTTCCACTCGGTGAGACAAGAACCAAGCTCTCCCGTGTCACTTTCACTTGTTTGTTAAAGCTCTGCCACAGGGCTCTGAAGATTGTCATCTGCTTAACTGTATGCTGTAGTGAAAGGGCAGCTAGTCTGGGAATCAAGAACTCGGGAATTTGGGGCACCTGGGTGGCTCAGTGGCTGAGCCTCTGCCTTTGGCTCAGGTTGTGATCCCAGGGTCCTGGGATCGAGTCACACATCGGGCTCCCTGTAGGGGAGCCTCCTTCTCCCTCTGTCTATGTCTCTTTCTGTGTCTCTCATGAATAAATAAATACAAATCTTAAAAAAAAAAAAAAACTCAGGAGTTCTGTTTGACAGCAGTGTGACCCTTCTTATATCATTTGAACTCATTTCCAGTAACATGGTTCCCTCTCTTGCTCCCCTTGCCACTCAGGCCTAGAGGTATAATGGCACTTCATTGTTGCTAAATCTTGCACTTCGTTGGTTTCCTTAACCCTTCCCATGCCTCTATAAATAGTTTCTTCAGCTACTTTTTTTTTTTCACTATTATTTGTTTCCTAACAGGGTCCTGACCAATAACTTCTCTAAGCGACAGTTGTCTCATCTGCAAAATTGCATAACAAGAGTATTTACTTTATAACATCACCCTGAGGGGTAGTGAAATAATATCAACACTTAGCATAGAACCTATTAATTATGTAATAAATGTGAGATATGTATAGCATTACTATTATTATTAAGAAGCGCTGACAGAGAATATAACATTTTAGCTATGAGGATTATGCATAGTCCTTTCAGTACAATAATTTATTAAATATCTCACTTGTGATCCTGCATGACAAATAGACTCAATTCTCAATATTAAAGGCAAATAGAGTACTTAGTGATGACTGTCAGTGTTATCAGTGTCTTGTAAGAACACTAGAGGAAAATTAAGATATTTCGAGAAAGAAAAATAGCACTTTTTTTTTCTTAGAAAAGTCAATATGAATGTTAAGCCAGTTTCATAGTCATGTTCCATGGAAAAGTGGATGTGTATTGCCAGTCACAGTCACAATTCCACTGTTTTATATATGCATTTTCAGTGCTCTCAAAATTCCAATGAATGCTTGGTCCATGTTCTCAGATGGATAGCTTAGACTCCTGTTGTCATCGTGATCATGATGTTCTCCTGTCTGTCCCAGATAGTATCATCGACCTATCTAGAACGACTGAGAGCCAGGGACCCTTTCTGTAAAGTTCTCGTCTTTATGTTTTTTCATCAATCTATGTGAGAGTATGTTTCCCTCTAATATTTGCTGCAAAATATTTGTTATATACTTCTCTTGTTAACTTGGAATTGCTTTCCTCTGTTTTCTTCCTTCCATCTTTATTGTCTGCTGTTGCAGTGCTTTCACGGTTGTCTGCATCCTCTCTCTCCATTGCTGGGGTATCTACCCTGCTTCCTTTGGCAGGAAGAGCTATTTAGGGTCTATATTTCGCCTGAATGCAGAAAGTCCATTGCTCAGCACTAAACATGTCTGATGTAGGCTCATTAAGAATCCCCTAAGCAAGAGTAGTCTAGGTGCATTCCTACTTAGCCATCATGCTCATATCATGTGTGCTATACTGGATATTGAATGCACATTCATTATGTCGCCACATGCATGTGTGATTTTCACAATCTGAAAGAAAAAGATGTGCCTTAATAACACAAAAGAACTAAGAAAAGTAAAATCTCTATTGATCTTTGAAATACTGCTTGCTGTGTTACCTTTCACCTAGCACTCATGGCCCTGTAAAAAAATTGTAAATATTGCAGTTTCCTGAAACATCTTACATTAGGCTTTCTGAATGTAAAATACCCGTCAGGAAGAGTTCTTGAGAATCTGTATTCCCTATTCTCAAAGCTACATGTGTACATTTACAGCTTATCACATTCTCCTAGAACAGAACCTAAGAAAACGTCATTTTGTGTGGTGTGAGGGGTGTTTTATGACTTACTCATTTGAAGCACAATGTCTTGACTACAAGACAGTCTACCCAGACCAAAGATCTCTGTCACGGTATTCAGAAGGATTTGCTTTATTTCTGTTGCTTTTAAAATTCAGAATTTCATAAAGAAAACAAAATGCTGTTACAAAATAAATAAATAACCTATTGAAGTGAGAATTGTTTCCATGTAAACATATAGTCAGCTTGATAACCACAATGCATGATGCTATTAGGAGACAAGCCACTATCATGACAAAGTCATGTTTCTTTGCTCATATCACTTTCTGATGTAACTGTACAAAGTGATCTTTGCATCTCACCCCATGGTGGTCCTTGCTATAAGGACTTGAGTATACCCCGAATCCAGGGCAACCAATGCCTGAAGTGGACTGAGTTACTGTGATTCTTTCCCCTCAGAGGCCCATATATTAGACCAGTGACAAATTTAGTTAGTTTTCTATGGGCAGCAGGCCTAAGAAACCACAGAGACCCATCACCTGGCTTATGGTTCATGATGACCATAAGGAGGCATAGTGTGCTATATATGATACAAGGCAGACTCAGACAGAAAAGAGAAGGAAAAAAATATTAGAGAAGCTGAGAAAGAAATCCTTGCAGAGTCAGTGAGAGAAACAAAATGCCAGCCCCAACCCTAATTTTATAAAGCTTGATGCAAGGGTATAAATTTCATACTTTTTTTCCTCTTTATTCTTTTCAAAAAATTGTTAAAGATTTTATTTATTCATGAGAGACACAAAAAGAGAGTCAGAGACACAGGCAGAGGGAGGAGAAACAGGTTCCATGCAAGGAACCCCATGTGGGACTAGATCCCAGGAATCCGGAATCACATCTTGAGCCAAAGGCAGACGCTCAATCACTGAGCCACCCAGCCATCCCAATCTTTTTCCTCTTTAAAAGTTTAATCAAGAGTTTGTGAGAATTTGTCTCTTGCTTTTAAAAATCTTTTTTTAAGACAAACTGAATTGTTATTGAGAGGGGTTGATACGATATTCCAGTACCCGCTTACTATAAAATAATTAAAGATTTTTTTGCAGCAGACAAGTGTCTGAAAATCTCAGTTTCTTATATTCTTTTTGCCTAAGGTGACTTCATTTTTTTTTCTAGGTGAGCTATATGTAGTTGTTGCATCATTCTTTTTTCAAAGTATTTATTTATTTATTTGACAAAGAGAAAGAGAGAGCACAGGCAGAGGGAATGGCAGAGGGAGAAGAAGACTCCATCCTGAGCAGGGAGCCCAATGCAGAACTCAATCCCAGGACCCCAGTATCATGACCTGATCCAAAGAGAGACATTTAACCTTATGAGACATTCAGGCACTCTCTTGCATCATTCTTGTTTCTCATGAGAAGTAATATTCTTTTCCAGCCAGGGTCCTTATCTATTTCTCCATAGGAACATGATTTAAATTCATTTAGGCCCCAGTTTATAGCAGCATGTCCACAATAGCCAAACTATGGAAAGAGCCTAGATGTCCATCAACAGATAAATGGAAAAGAAGTTGTGGTGCATATAAAAATATATACACACACCATGGAAGATATGATGTGTATACACACACACACAATGGAATACTACTCAGCCATCAAAAATGAAATCTTTCATTTGCAACGACGTGGATGGAACTAGAAGGTATCATGCTAAGTGAAATAAGTCAACCAGAGAAAGACAATTATATGATTTCACTCATATTGGAATTTAAGAAACAAAACAAAGGATCATAAGGAAGAGAAAAAAATTAAATATGATGAAATCAGAGAGGGAGACAAATCATTAAGAGACTCTTACTCAGCCATTAGAAACGACAAATACCCACCATTTGCTTCAACGTGGATGGAACTGGAGGGTAATATGCTGAGTGAAGTAAGTCAATCGGAGAAGGACAAACATTATATGGTCTCATTCATTTGGGGAATATAAAAAATAATGAAGGGGAATAAAGGGGAAACTAGAAAAAATGAGTGGGAAATATCAGAAAGGGAGGCGGAGCATGGACGACTCCTAACTCTGGGAAGCGGGCTTGGGGTGGTGGAAGGGGAGGTGGGCGGGGGGTGGGGGTGACTGGGTGTCGGGCACTGAGGTGGGCACTTGATGGGATGAGCACTGGGTGTTGTTCTATATGTTGACAAATTGAACACCAATAAAAAATAAATTTATTTAAAAAAAAAGACTCAATCGTAGGAAACAAACTGAGGGTTGCTGGAGGGGTGGAGGTGTGAGGTAGAGGATAACTGGGTGATGGGCATCAAGGACAGCATGTGATGTAATGAACACTGGGTGTTATATAAAACAGATGAAACACTGACTTCTACTGTGAAACCAATAATATGTTATATGTTAAGTAATTGAATTTAAATAAATTTTTAAAATTTCATTTAGGAATTATAATCTTAATTGCTTGTGTTTTCAAAGTCATTATTTTCCAGTGTTCAGCAAAATGTCTGAAATCGACTATAAAAATTAATAGGTACGATATATACAGAAACAAATTTTAAAACATCAAAGTCGAGATCCCTGAGTAGCACAGCGGTTTAGCGCCTGCCTTTGGCCCAGGGCGTGATCCTGGAGCCCCGGGATCGAATCCCACGTCGGGCTCCCGGTGCATGGAGCCTGCTTCTCCCTCTGCCTGTGTCTCTGCCTCTCTCTCTCTCTCTCTCTCTGTGACTATCATAAATAAATAAAAATTTAAAAAAATAAATAAATAAAACATCAAAGTGTGTAGTGTAAAAGCAGTCTTCTCTCACGCCTCCATGCTATCACTTCTCAGGTCTTACTCCAGAGGCCACCGCTGCTCTCAAAATTTTATCTACCTCCAAACTAACAATATTTGCAGTTTTTATAGTTTGTTAATTTTAATATTTTGAGCATACACTGCACTATGGTTCTAAATGTACAGAAAATACACATTTTTTTTCTCACCCTTCCCCATCAGTCACACAACTTTCTCTCCCTGGGGGAAATTAATCTTACCATTTTTGGTGTGCTCTCTTGGATTTTTTTCTAACAATTTTTTTTTTACCAGTTTTGAGAAATAGTTGATATATACCACTGTATAACTTTAAGGCATATAGTTTGATTTACATATACTATAAAATGATTATCACAAAAGGTATAACTAACATCTACCTTCTCAACAGATCCACTAAAAAGAAAACATAAAGGAAAGAATAAAGGGAAAAAATCTTATGATAAGAATTCCTAAGATTTACTTTCTTAACATCTCTCTTATATAGTGGTGTTAACTATAGCTAATACCATGTACATTACAACCCTGATACTTATTTGTCTCATAACCAGAAATGTATACCTTTGGATCACCTTCTCCCAAGCCTCCTCTTCTGATAACCACAAAAGTCTGATTGCTTTTGCTATAAACTTGGTATTCTTTTTGTTTTTCAGTCTACATATAAGTGAGTTCAAATAGTATTTGTCTTTTTCTAACTTATTTCACTTAGTGTAATGTCTTCGAGGTATCGAGATGTATTCCTTCTCTGCATAATTTGATAAGAGTTTTTATCATGGATGGATGGGTGAATGTTGTCATATGCTTTTTCTACATCCATTGAGATGTTTATATGATTCTTCTGTTTCATTCTATTAATATCATGTATCATGTTGATATATTTGTGTATGTTGAACCCAGAGAGATGCACACCAGGGATAAATCCCATTTTAATTGTGGTGAATGATCCTTTTAACATGCTGCTGAATGCAGTTGGCTAGTGCTTTCTTGAGAATTTTTGTATCTATATCATTCAAGGATATTGGCCTGTAGTTTTCTTTTCTAATCGTGTCCTTTCCTGGTTTGGGTACTGGGATAATGCTGGTCTCATCAACTGAGTTTGGGTGTTTTCCCTCCTCTTCAATTAGTTTTCTATTGTTTTTGTTGTTCTTGTTCTCTATTTAATTTTTTTTTCTGCACTAATCTTTATTTTTTATTTTTTTCTATAAACTTTGGGCTAAGTTTATTCTTTTTGTATGTCCTTAGGTGTAGAGTTAGGTTGTTTACTTGAGGTATTTCTTGTTTCTTAATGTAGGCATTTATTGCTGTGGACTACCGTCTTAGAACTATTTCTGCTGCATCCTATATGGTCTGGTATGTTTTGTTTTCATACTCATTTGTCTAAAGAAACTTTATTTCCCTTTTCTCTTCTGTGATCCATTGGTTGCTCAGGAGAGTGTTGTTTACTTTCTATGTGTTCATGAATTTTCCAGTTTTCTTTTGTTGTTGATTTCTGTTGCGGCCATTGTAGTCAGAGAAGATATTTGGTATAATTTCAGTCTAATTGACTTTACTAAGATTTGTTTTGTGGCCTAACGTATGGTCTACATCCTCCAGAAAATATTGCTTGTGGACTTAAGAATGTGTATTTTGCTGTTGTTGGATAGAATGTTCTGTTTCTATCTGTTAGGTCCATTTGGTCTATGGTGTTGTTCAAATCCTCTGCTTCTTTATGATTGTCTGAACAATCTAACCATTGTTGAGAGTGAGGTACTAACATCCCTAACTATCATTGTATTAGTTTATTTCTTCCTTTCACTCTGTTTTATATATAATATATATATTTTTTCCTCTGGTATTAGGCACATAAATATTTACAATTATTATTATCTACTTAAATGAGATTGAAATCTTGTTTTTCAAAAAGACCAATTGCATTTTTAATAAACTTTTTATAAAAGTTATTTGCTCCTTTTTTTCTATTGAGAATATCTATATATGATTAAATATTTTTACATATATAATATAAATCATATATATATATTTAGACATTGTCACAACTATTTCTGTTTGCCAATTGTCTTTTTATTATTTTTTATTTTTATTTTTTAAAGATATATTTCTTTATTCATGACAGACACAGAAGAGACAGAGAGGCAGAGACATAGGCAGAGGGAAAAGCAGACTCCTCACAGGGAGCTCGATGCAGGACTCGATCCTGGATCCCAGGATCACAATCTGAGCTGAAGGCAAGCACTGAACCACTGAGCCACCCAGGTGTCCCACCAACTGTCTTTTAATTTTCTATGTGGTATACAAATATCTTACCTTTCTTATATGACTTTCATAAATTTTTAACATTCTTACAAAGATCTATAGAAAGAAAGATCTTCTATATTCCAAGATTATTTTTAAAAATCAATGCTTTATTCACTGATTTTATAGTTTAATTTTCTACATTTAAATATCTGATAAACTTAAACTGTATCCTAGTGAAAAGTGTAAAGCATGAGTTCAACCCAATCCCCTGGCAATCTCCTTCTGTCAGAATTTGACTTTCAGATCTTGCCTTAGAAGAAAGTTGTGTGGGTGGTGGGTGGTGTCTGGGTTGGCTACTCAACACATGAAAGCAAAACTGAGCCTCAATGTGAGAGATTCAGATAGGAAAAAGGTAACTCTTTTCCTCAAATGAATTTCAAACTGTATAATGCTGTATAAATAGAGCACAAACTAGTACAAGATAATTGCTTGTTAATATTTTTTCACAAATCCCACCAAAAAAAAAAAAAAAAACTAGAAATAAACAATCTTTCGGCAAGTTGCTACCTTTCTCCCTGCAAAAGTTTCTGTGCTGGCTCCCAAATCGCCTCCTTTATTGCCAATGGGAACTTATAGCAGCAAATACTCATGGTGAGTTTATCATATAACACTAGATTTATCAGTTTACATTCCAGCAAACATGGTTCTAATTACTTCAAAATATAACCAACTCCCCCCCAAAAAGTAAATAAAAGCTTTTCAGTGGTTGTGAAAGCATTATGTAATCAATATATCCCCCCACAGAAACCATGGAAGTGGAGGAAAGAAAAAGAGATATAAATCTAAAACTGCAGGAGCATCACTCTGATGTGATTTATCTGGTATAAAAATGGAATAAAAAGACTCATCATAAAAAAAAGACTCATCATTAACATTTAACTGTAGTATTATTCAATTTCTCCAAGCTGCTCTATCTCATATTTAAGTAAGATGTACTTTTGAGAAGGTATATCATCTAAAATCATTCTGTGAGCATTCTGGTCTTGGACCTATGGCCAGTATTTCACAGAATGCACAGCATTTAGAACAAGAATCAGCCCAGAAATTTAGGGAGATTCTGGCCTGTGCTAGAACTACTTGACCAGGTCTAAAATATTACTTCAAGTTTCTCAAAATTAGTTAACATTTTTCTTACCATATAGTCTCTCTGTAGTTCAAACTAGAGGAAAGAACATTCTGCATGGGAGAGATATATCAGTCATCCTGCCATTCGCTGAGAAAGCCCAATGCATAATTACACCGAATTGCTCAGATACTTTAAGAAATGATGACCTTTAAATAAGGCTAAATTCGGAGTTCATCTCAAAAGCAAACTTCTCTGGTTTATCTTCAGGACCAATCCCGTTACTATGAGCAAAATCTCTTATGGAACTTATGGAGCAAGAGAAAGTAAAGTGCAATCATCAGAAAAAGGTGCCAAGCTACAGTGAATTTCCGAGCATGGGCACATGTAACATTGCAGGTTATATACCACAAATACTATCAGAAGAGACAATTCCTCCCCTTTGCAAAGTAAATGCCAGTTTTTATTTACAATTTCTAAATGTGACTTTTGAAGAAGTCTATGAAAAGAGACATATTAAAAAGTTTACATTTCTCAATGTAAAGAATAGATGACTTGTGAAAGCAATAACAAATGAAGGCTGGTTAGAATTTCCGTGTAAAGGGCATGCATGTCATGGATCTATATTCTGTGCCTGGAGCATTGGACTGTGGCATATTCTATGACCAGTAAATAAATGGCTTTGTTTTATTGTAAGAATGTGTCTGATCTGTAAATGAATAGTAATAAAGGAATGTTTGAATTTGAAAATGATGAATGTGATTAAGTATCAAGACCTATGTTTATTAAATTTAATTGTCTGAAACAATAAAATTCAATTCAGTGCAACAGACCTACAAGAAAATTAATATATTTCATGCACTGTGTAGACAGTTTAAACCTAAAAAGTTTTTTTCATTATAAATGTAATACAGTAATTTTGTATTTTCGGGAAGTAAACTCATGTTCAAATCTTCCTCACCTATGTGCAACCTGAAAAGTGACAGAAAATATATGAAGATTAAGCTTAAAAAAAAATTAAGCTTAGTGCTACATATGCAAACTCCTGGAAAGTAGAGAGACTTACAGGAAACTCAGCTGTAGGACATGCCTGACAAGTGATACTACAGGGTGAGCCAGACCCTTGCCAAAGGCAAGCCTGCCCAGTAGCAGGTACTGTCCCGGATGGGGACACTTAGAGAGCAACCAACCCATGAGATCATTCCACTATAATCACAGAGAGAAGAGTTATAGCTACTACAAGACTGGTTGTTAAAGATTCACAGAAACTGAGATGACAAAAACATGAGGAAGGCCAGTATTATTATAGAAGCACAACAATAGAGAGATCTTAAATTGAAAGAAATTAGAATTATTAGAAAAAAATCAGAAGAGAGCTTTAAAATGACTATGTGAGATGGTGAAAGGAACCACCACTGATATTAAAACGATGCTATAAAACAGAAACAGATGACAAGAAAAGAGATCAAATGAGAGATCTAATGAATGATCTAATTGCTGATTTGAAGACAAAATAAATAGGTAAAGAATACATTATATATAGTTGAAAAATTAACAAATCAAAGATCAAACCTAGAAATTCTTCCACAATCAAACAGAAACCTAAAATCCAAACAAATTAGAATTGATAAGAAAACAAAAGAGCAGAAAATTATGGAGAAAATTAAAGGTTGGTATTGAAAAGAACAATAACTTAGAAATTTGCAATTTAATCACTGAGGGAGAGAAAATAGACCAGGAGCAATCACAAAGAGGAAAAAAACAAAAACAATAATTAAGTACCAGTAGAAAAAATAATTAAAAATTATAAGGTGATGTTGGTAAATTCATTCCAATAGAATTGAAAACCTAGTTAAGATTAAAATGAGTACATTTCTAGAGAATACTAAAAATTATTTGAATACCAAAAACAAATTTGAAACATTAAAACATACACACACAAAATTGCAGATATCTTTATGAAATCTTCAAGGAAAAGATAATTATCATCTTACACAAATGGTTTTAGAACAAATGTTTCAGTCGGTTGGTTACTGATCAACTGACTTTACAAGGCATGATTTAAGGCATAGTACCAATACCAAACATAGACAAAAACTGAATAAAAGAAAATATATAGCTTTTTCTTATAAAGATAAGTGAAATGATTCAACAAATTTAAAATGCAAAGAACTAATAAAACTCAACAAGGCTGCTGTATACAAGTTCAACATACAAATTCAATTGTTTCTGCATAAGAACAACTAATTAAAACTTATAGAAAATGATGCACGTCGTCATAGCAACAAAACCAATGTATCAAAATGCAAATTAAAAATGTTATAATTTTTAATAATTGGTACAAACACTTTATGGAGACAATCCAAGAAGTTTTATAAAAAGACAAAGTTTTAAAGTCTACCATTATACAATTATGGGGATGTGTTGTTCCATGTAGATCTCAATTCTTTGTAAATCGTTCTATAAAGCCAAATTAATATCTTTTAAAATCCTATCAGAGTTTCATAGAACCTCACAACCTAGTTATAAAACTAATTGAAAAAATAATTATACAAAAATTAATCAAAAAAATTTAAAGCATGAGGTTGGATTGACATGAAATCATTTAAAGAAAAATCAAGATATGAAAATATACTAATTAAAATAATAGTGTTAGAAAAAGAGGAGAATGAATGTTGCTGAGAATGTTATTACTATCAATATGGGATATATATTTCATGCATAAACCATGATATGTGAGCATATTTGCAATCTATATGTATCTATCTTATACTCAAACAACTTACTTTATTTTGCTCCTTTATTTTTTTGTATATTTTTTATTGGAGTTCGATTTGCCAACATATATCATAACACCCAGTGCTCATCCCGTCAAGTGCCCCCCTCAGTGCCCATCACCCAGTTACCCCATCCCCCCGGCCACATTCCCTTCCACCACCCCTTGTTCATTTCCCAGAGTTAGAAGACTCTCATGTTCTGTTTCCCTCTCTGATATTTCCCACTCAGTTTCTCTCTTTTCCCCTATAATCCCTTTCACTATTTTTGATATTCCCCAAATCAATGGGACCATATAATGTTTGTCCTTCTCTGATTGACTTACTTCACTCAGCATAATACCCTCCAGTTCCATCCACGTTGAAGCAAATGGTGGGTATTTGTCCTTTCTGATGGCTGAATAATATTCCATTGTATACATAAACCACATCTTTATCCATTCATCTGTCGAAGGACACTGAGGCTCCTTCCACAGTTTGGCTATTGTGGACATTGCTGCTATAACCATTGGGGTGCAGGTGTCTTGGTCTTTCACTGTATCTGTATCTTTGGGGTAAATCCCCAGCAGTGAAAGTACTGGGTCATAGGGTAGCTCTATTTTTAACTCTTTGAGAAACCTCCACACAGTTTTCCAGAGTGGCTGTACCAGGTCACATTCACACCAACAGTGCAAGAGGATTCCTCTTTCTCCACATCTTCTCCAACAGTTATTATTTCCTGTCATGTTAATTTTCCCCATTCTCACTGGTGTGAGGTGGTATCTCATTGTGTTTTTTTTTTTTTTTTTTTTTTTTTTTCTCATTGTGGTTTTGATTTGTATTTCCCTGATGGCAAGTGATGTGGACCATTTTCTCATGTGGTTAATGGCCATGTCTGTCTTCCTTTGTGAAATTTCTGTTCATGTCTTTTGCCCATTTCATGATCGGATTGTTTGTTTCTTTGGTGTTGAGTTTAATAAGTTCTTTATAGATCTTGGATACTAGCCCTTTATCTGATACGTCATTTGCAAATATCTTCTCCCATTCTGTAGGTTGTCTTTCAGTTTTGTTGACTGTTTCTTTTGCTGTGCAGAAGCTTTTTGTCTTGATTAAGTCCCAATAGTTCATTTTTGCTTTTGTTTCCCTTGCCTTCATGGATGTATCTTGTAAGAAGTTGCTGTGGCCAAGTTCAAAAAGGGTGTTGCCTGTGTTCTCCTCTAGGATTTTGATGGATTCTTATCTCACATTTAGATCTTTCATCTATTTTGAGTTTATCTTTGTGTATGGTGCAAGAGAATGGTCTACTTTCATTCTTCTGCACGTGGCTGTCCAATGTTCCCAGCACCATTTATTGAAGAGACTGTCCTTTTTCCAGTGGATCGTCTTTCCTGCTTTGTCGAATATTAGTGGACCATAGAATTGAGGGTCCATTTCTGGGTTCTCTATTCTGTCCCATTGATCCGTTTGTCTGTTTTTGTGCCAGTACCACACTGTTTTGATGATCACAGCTTTGTAGTACAACTTGAAATCCGGCATTGTGATGCCCCCAGCTATGGTTTTCTTTTTCAATATTCCCCTGGCTATTCAGGGTCTTTTCTGATTCCACTCAAATCTTAAGATGATTTGTTCCAACTCTCTGAAGAAAGCCCATGGTATTTTGATAGGGATTGCACTGAATGTGTAGATTGCCCTGGGTGCATAGACATTTTCACAATATTAATTTTTCTAATCCATGAGCATGGAGTATTTTTCCATCTCTTTTGTGTCTTCCTCAATTTCAGAAGCATTCTATAATTTTTAGGGTATAGAACCTTTACCTCTTTGGTTAAGTTTATTCCTAGGTATCTTATGCTTTTGGGTGCAATTGTAAATGGGATTTATTCCTTAATTTCTCTTTCTTCAGTCTCATTGTTAGTGTATAGAAATGCCACTGATTTCTGGGCATTGATTTTGTATCCTGCCACACTGCCGAATTGCTGTATGAGTTCTAGCAATCTTGGGATGGAGTCTTTTGGGTTTTCTAAGTACAGTATCATGCCATGTGAGAAGAGGGAGAGTTTGACTTCTTCTTTGCTAATTTGAATTTCTTTATTTCTTTTTGTGGTCTCATTGCTGAGGCTAGGACTTCTATTGTTCAATAGCAGTGGTGAGAGTGGACATTCCTGTTATGTTCCTGATCTTAGGGGAAAGGCTCTCAGTTTTTCCCCATTGAGAATTATATTTGCTGTGGGCTTTTTGTAGATGGCTTTTGAGATGCTGAGGAATGTTTCCTCTATCCCTACACTCTGAAGGGTTTTGATAAGGAATGGATGCTGTATTTTGTCAAATGCTTTTTCTGCATCCATTGAGAGGATCATATGATTCTTGTTTTTATTCTTGTTGATATGATCTATCATGTTGATTGTTTTATGAGTGTTGAACTAACCTTGCATTCCAGGGATAAATTCCACTTGGTCATGGTGAATAATCTTCTTAATGTACAGTTGGATCCTATTGGCTTGTATCTTGTTGAGACTTTTTTGCATCTGTGTTCATCAGGGATATTGGTCTCTAATTCTCCTTTGTTTTTAAATTAATTTATTTATTTATGATAGTTACACAGAGAGAGAGAGAGAGGCAGAGACACAGGCAGAGGGAGAAGCAGGCTCCATGCACCGGGAGCCCGACGTGGGACTTGATCCCGGGTCTCCAAGATCGCGCCCTGGGCCAAAGGCAGGCGCCAAACCGCTGCGCCACCCAGGGATCCCTCTAATTCTCCTTTTTGATGGGATCTTTGGTTTTGGAATTCAGGTGATGCTGGCCCCATAGAACGAGTTTGGAAGCATTCTGTCCCTTTCTATTCTTCGGAACAGCTTTAGTAGAATAGGTATTGTTTCTTCTTTTTTTAAAAAAAAGATTTTATTTATTTATTCATGAGACACACACACACACACAGAGAGAGAGAGAGAGAGAGAGAAAGGCAGAGACCTAGGCAGAGGGAGAAGCAGGCTCCATGCAGGAAGCCTGATGTGGGACTCATTCCCAGGACTCCAGGATCACTCCTTGGGCTGAAGGCAGGTGCTAAACCTCTGAGCCACCCAGGGATCCCGTTTATTCCTTAAACATTTGATAGAATTCTCCCTGGGAAGTTATCTGGCGCTGGACTTTTGTGTCTTGGGAGGTTTTTTGATGACTGCTTCAATTTCCTCCCTGGTTATTGGCCTGTTCCGGTTTTCTATTTGTTCCAGTTTTGGTAATTTGTGGTTTTCCAGCAGTGCATCCATTTCTTCTAGATCACCTAAGTTATTGGCGTATAGCTGCTCATAATACGTTTTTACAATCATTTGCATTTCCTCGGTATTGGTTGTGATCTCTCCTTTTTCATTCATGATTTTATTAATTTGAGTCTTCTCTCTCTTCTTTTTAATAAGGCTGGCTAATGGTTTATCTATCTTATTAATTCTTTCAAAGAACCAGCTCCTTGTTTTGTTGATCTGTTCCACAGTTCTTCTGGTCTCTATTTCATTGAGTTCTGCTCGAATCTTTATTAACTCTCTTCTGCTTGGTGTAGGTTTTATTTGCTGTTCTTTCTACAGGTCCTTTAGGTGCAAGGTTAGCTTGTGTACTTGTTTTTTCCAATTTTTTGAGGGAGGCTTGTATTGTGATGTATTTCCCTCTTAGGACTGCTTTTGCTGTATCCCAAAGATTTTAAGCAATTGTATCTCCATTTTCATTAGTTTCCATGAATCTTTTTAATTCTTCTCTAATTTCCTGGTTGACCATTCATCTTTTAGTAGGATGCTCTTTAACCTCCACATGTTTGAGTTTCTTCTAGATTTCTTCTTGTGATTTAGTTCTAGGCATAAATATTCATGATTGTTAGGTCTTCTTGTTGGATAGACCCTTTAAGTATGATATAGTGTCCATCTTCATCTCTTACTAGAGTCTTTGGGGTAAATTTTAATTTATCTGATAGGAGGATTGCTACTCCAGCTTTCTTTTGAGGACCATTTGGATGGTAAATGGTTCTGCAACCTTTCATTTTGAGGTTGATGTGTCCTTAAGTCTAAAATGAGTCTCTTAGGGTGACAGAACATGACAGACACCTAACTCTGGGAAACGAACAAGGGGTAGTGAGTGGAAAGGGAGGTGGGCAGTGGGTTAGGGTGACTGGTTGATGGGCACTGAGGGGGGTACCCTCTAGTTCTATATACTGTAAATCCCTCGACTTCCCTGGAGCTTTCCAGTTCTGCTGGGTCAAGAACTTGCTCTTCCGCTATCCTTCCAGCTGATCTGGGGGTTGGGGGGGCTGCTGTGCTGACTCTTAGGTGTGTGCACCTGGGGGAGCTGCCCCCCACCTGCTGGTGCCGGGCTCAGTGGGAGCTGTTTATCCTGTGAGGCTCCTATTCCCTGGGGCCCCCACTCTGTCCCAGACACATGGTGACACCAGAAGGAACGACCCTGTTGGTGGCGGCCAGGTCCCCAGCCCTGGCATCAGCTCCTGCAGTAACCGCCGCAGTCTCCCAGTCCGCAGGGGCCAGGATACCCCGTTGGGGGTGGGGGGTGCAGAGATGCACAGCCGGGGGGCGCCCGGGGCAGGAGCGTCCTCGCTGTCCTGGGCCCTCCCCGCCCCCGCCTGTCCCGGGGGGAGCGCAGGAGCCCGGCTGTGTCCCCCGCGCCCTGGGCTCTCGGGCCTGCGCCCCCCGAGCTCCTCCCAGAGCCCCGCAGCCCCCTCCGCGCGGAGCCGCCGCCTGAGCTGCTCCCGGGGCCCCGCCGGCCTCGCGCTCCAGCCCTTGACCGAGCTCGGCCCGCGGTGTGGGGCGCTCTCCCCCGGGCGCACCTCCCCGTCAGTGCCCCCGGGAACCTGGAGCCCCGCCGCCCCTCCCGGGATCCCGCCCGGTTCCCTGCGAGCGCCTCCCCTCCAGGAAGGATCCGGTGCGGATATTTAAAGTTCCCGCTTCTCGGGGCGGGGCCTTCCCGCTCCGAGTCTCCCCCGCCTTAGCCCGGCTCCTGGGGCCCCTCCCCCACTGGATTCTTTTGTATTTTATTTTTTCCCTTTTCCTACCTTGCTAGAAGCGAAAACCCTTCTCTCTGTAGCATTCGGCTGTTCTCCCTTGAAATCTCAGGTTGAATTCGTAGGTGCTCAGGCTGGTTTGAAAGTCATGGGGGAGAGGGGGAGGTGAGGCCCCTGCTCCTCCGCCGTCTTGCCCCGCCTCCCTATTTTGCTCCTTTAAAGCATAGAGCAGCACGCTTTTTTTTTTTTCTTTTAAGATTTTATTTACTTATTCATGAGAGACAGAGAGAGAGAGAGAGGCAGAGGGAGAAGCAGGCTCCATGCAGGGAGCCCGACGAGGTGAGACTCGATCCCTGGTCTCCAGGATCAGGCCTGGGCTGAAGGCGGTGCTAAACCGCGGGACCACGCGGGCTGCCCTCAGCATTCTTTTCTGTACCTGTAACTCTACTTCATACCTTTTGATGACAGTATACTATTTTATTTCATGGGTACAACTTTATATTAAATGATTTCATTACTTATTACTATTACATTTTTTCCAGTAAGCAGTCTTGTCCACAATCTTTCTACCTAATACTAGGATATCAATGAGAAATAGCCACCTGAGTGGAACTTTGGAAACAAAGATACACAAATTTTATGTTAAACAAAAGAGTATCCCATTTTCTTTGCAGAAGATCACTTTTATGTTCCCACCAGTTGTGCCTATAATACCATCTACTTGATATCAGTCTTTGTTTGACTTATCTGTATTGAGTTCCACTGAGAAACTCTTTCCTCCATCTAGTGTTAGGTTCCTCTATATGTGTTATTTAAAATATGTACAATTTAATGCTATAGAGTGATAGGAATATGGCCTTATATTATTTTTTTCCCACTGAGCTAGATAGTTCTTTAAAAAGCTTATTGAATGGTGGTTAATTTTTCCACTAGCATGAAATACTACCATTCTTACAGCTAAAGAGCCTTGTAATTTTAAGCTATATCATAAATGTGCCTAGTTTTCTAGGATCAAACTCCTGTATATGGTAAAATTTCATTTAATATATTTTAATAACAGGTAGGGCTACAATATCCTTTCCATTTTCACATTCATAATCAGATTTTTGCATTTTAAATACTTATAAAATAAACCCATAGCTTTGTTTTCTAAAAAAAAAATGCTTATTTATAACGTATTATAAATGTGTCATAAAATATGCCTCAGAATAAACTGAACAAAAATTTCAAGACCTATTTTAGAAAAAAAAAATAAAACTCTACTGTATTACATTAAAGACAATGTAAGGAAATGGAAAGGCATGTTTTTCTTAGCAAAAAAAGTAGTATTGTGTCACTTATCTATAAAGCAATCAATAAATTCATTTCCACCTCCAATCAGTGAGCTAATAAGTATTTTTTGCCTTGATAAAATGATTATAAAATAGTTCCAGAATAATAATGCATACACACACACCACTAACCACAAAGGATAAGATGGAATAGTTAGATTAGGTTAAAACAAACTCATGCAGTAATATCCTCCAGATGGCAGAATGGAGGCTTTCTCACTGGTACCTGCCCCCTCCCATCAGCAATACTAATTTGGCAGTATTCATGGACAGAAATGTATCTGTGAGAGCTCTAGAATCCAGATTTTAGAGAAGGTAGGTCCATGCCAGGGTGGCAGGCCCACAGACTATGGTCCTGTTAAAGACCTAGAAACAGCACTGACTCCTGTGGATTCAGCTCCAGCCTGTTCGACTGGTCCTGCCACCAGCACCAGCGCCATCTGCCAGGAAACCATTGAGGAGGAGGCCTGTGTCCCTATGCCTCAGGTAACAGGCCCTCCAACCTCTGTCCTTGGTTTTAGGCCCTGAAGCATCCAGTGACCTGGCTCTAGCTCCTAAGAGTCATGGTCTAGAAGCAGTACTGTCTTCAGGGAGACAACACAGAAGATAATACACACCCACACTCCTGTGGCAGCTCCATCATATTTCGTCCGACTGCTTATCCTGAAACTGCTTTTAAATCATGCTCTAGCCCCTCTCCTCTATAGTCTGGGGGTGGTCCTGATTGCACAGGACTCACGCGTACCCAGGGAGGCAGATCTGCTGACCTGTTAGCACATCCTGGAAAGGTCCTACCTATATGCAGCTCCAGTGTTCTCAGTCACGGTCTGGGAGCACCACTGTCCCATTGGATACAAGGTGGGAAACACCTAAAGGCTGACACACCATGATGCGGCATGACTTTGGATCTTGAAGCAACCCTGACTCTAGCCCAGCTCAGCCATGGTCTGAGAACATTCCTGCCTATACAGGAACCTGGCAGGAGGCACTCTCATCCATTCCCTGGAGGCAGAACTACAGACCATAGTTCCAGCTGTGAACCCTGAAGCAGCCCTTGACTCTTTCCTAGCTGCTCTCGGCAGAGGTCTGGGGTTAGTTTGCCTACCTGGGCCTACCTACGAACCTGGCAGGAGCCCTTTCTGGGGCCATGCAGAAGCCACACCCATCTGCACAGCTGATAACAGGTTCACGGTCTGTGGATCCAACTGTAGACAATGAAGCAGAAAGTTGTACCAGCACCAACTCTATTGGCCAAGGTCTCTATCCAGGGACCACACAGGATCCATGGCCACCTGAGGCCCTGGAATCAGGTCCACCAACCATGAACCCCACAATAGCAAAGAAGGTAACTATATAATGATATCATCAAGAGAATATAAAAGTTGTAAACATGTATACAACCACACTTAAGCACTTCAATGTATAAAGCAAATATTCACAACTGGAACTGCAATATGAAAATTATAAAAAATGAAAAATTAACCCTGAAAGTCTAAGTGAGAGTTTAGAGGTAACTAGAATACAATTATACTCGCCTTGTATAATTGCACATATATCACATGGAAGAAATTGTTCCACTATTTGCCATAGTTGTAGAAACTTTTTCCCATGGCCTTTCCGTAATTTCAAGCCCTACTTAATCTTTTCAGGGTTACTTTTTCAAAAAGGAAAGGTTGAAGGCAGGCCTTAAAAAGAGGCATCAAGAAAACTGCAATCAGTTCTGACATTAAGGAACTGAAAATGTTCAGGCTCACCAAAAGGATAGACCATGTATCAATTAATCATATATCCTTATTTAAAAATAACTTCTATGTCCATAAAAAGATTGGAGGCATGGTCATATACAGATGAAACTCTCAGAGTACATGCAATATTGGAAGTGCAATAATTTGGTAATCATTACTAGTATCATTCTTGGAATAACTCTTTACAGTAAAAAGGTAACATTATTAATACAAAAAGATGATGTTTTAGGACCACTAATATAAACTAAATTTTTCTTGAATTGTTTCTTTCTTAATGGTCAAATTTAAAGCCTCATCAATTTATTGAAAAGTTCAAAGGAGATTATTTGGAAGTGCTTTAAAATGCATTAAGAACAATGGGATTAATGAAATTCATTATCTAATGTATTTCGAACAGCCACACTATCATTTGCTCTCATTTATGTACATAGAAGACCAACAGTTCTGTGGACAGGGAGCCACTGGTATAGCAGTGATGACAAGCTCATTTACCGTGGCACCCAACACGGTTCAGATTTCACTCTCCAATGGGAAACTGACACAGCTGACTGTTAGCCTCAGCCCAGCTGAACCAGAAAGTAAGTCTAGTTTAGAAAATGCAGTGTTCTTCAAGTCAAATCTGTATGACATAGGATTATCCCTGTGTTCTGGACTATCTCTGCTATAACTGTCTTCCATTAGCAATGGGAAGGGAGTGGTCACTGAAATACAATCCTGTCCATAGACCTTATTTTCATGACAGTTTTTCAAGGGCCTTTGCGAAGTTATCTTTGGAAATTGGCAGGCATGTTATTTACGCTCAAATGTGAAGCTGTATTGAATAATTAAGTATCTATCCACTGCTGACAGAAACAGAGTTTGTAGGCACACAAATGAATAAGGAAATAGACAGTAATGGGAAGTAGCCAGCTGCAGCAGTTTACTAAATGTGTCCCTACACTTGTTCTAGTTTATTTTTATGGAGATGGAAATGATAGCCTATTGGGGATCACATCCCAATAGAAATGCTAACCTCTAATCACACATATTAAATGTATTGACTCTGTTATTCATTATTTCCTTTGAATCCTCTCAGATAGGATTATATAAATAGTTGACATTTCAAGATGTTGAAGTTAGTATCCTAAAAGTAATAGAAATCTGGTATTCATTGGAATGAATAAAATCAACCTGCAAAAATATTATCAGAATACTATAATATATCCTGGTTGGAAAGATTTTAGCTGAAGAGATGTCAACAGCAATAGAATCTTATGCAATTAAGTATAAAACTGCATGGAAATCTAATAATAAAAATTAATGTGTCAGCTCTGTAATATGATAAAAGACTGATCTTAACTTGCTATGGCTTCTCCTCAATTTATTTTGCAAGTTGAAGGAAAACGAACAGTTTGTGCTGGGGAATCCCTTCGTTACTACCCACTGTACCACTAGGTAGACGAGTAGCTATACCACACAAAACTCCTTGGAGTTATTTCATCACTTGTTCAGTGGCAGCCTGAAGAAGACTCACAACAGTGATGTTGTGAGATCCAATACCCTTCTCCAAGAGTTGGGAGCATACCAAGAAATATAGGTACAGAGTCCCATTTGGAAAAAGAAGAAAACTCATTCCACCCAAACAAAGATTTCTCAGATATTTGACCTTTGTGTTAGCAGAAAGGGAAAAAAAAATTAAACAGCATTTGTACTCTGTAATTGGCTCAACCTCAATGGGAGGCATTCACTAACAAAGCAGAACACCAAGCAGGATTTTGGCAAATGGTAGGTTATTTTATAAAGGCCTCTCTGCTCAAGGTAATTTACAAGAAGGGGAAGGCTTACTTAAAGCTACCATTTAGGATTGTATCAAATCAAATCAATTTCATAGCTCCTTTAAATTTTATTGATGTTTCTTCTGCTTTTGTATTTCATAGAGTTGAAATAACAAAAATATCTCTGAGATGTCTCAATTTTGACTCCATTTTAAACTCATTTTTTTTCTTCTTAATTTCTTTTCTAAAAGAGAAGGTCTGCTTCCATTTCAGGCACTCTGAATGTAGCAATAGCAACCATTGTACTAAAGAGTATTCTGACAATGTTTGGTATTTAACTCCAGTGTGGGCAGAAAGCCAAGGGACTTGTTATTCCTGTGTGAAGGTGAAGATGATGATGATATTTGGTGCTTGTGTTTAGGATGGTGAGGGAAGCACAAGGGAGGCCTCTACACATTGTCTTTGTAGCAGCTTTGTTTGGGAGAGTTTTAGCTAATTGTATGACAGGCTCTACATCAAACCTGCTCTGCTGTAGACCCTGGGACCAGGTTAGCTTTGCAGTCTGAAGTGTTCCTCTTATCTATTATCATTACACAATTGTTGCCCTGCAAATGATATTCCATTCATTTTTCTCCACTGACAGCTTCAGGATAATTTGGGGGTAATTATTACCATTTTTGTAGTTATAAAATAAGAACATTTTGCTTTATCGTAGCCTACCTCACTAGATAATAGCTGATAAGGGCTTTTACACCTTCATTCTTTTCCTGTATAATCAAAACTCAAAGAAGCAAAGCATCAGGGTCGGTTTCCAAAATGTGATTATCGCTGCTCAGTATGAGCAATATCACTAGGCCAGGGAACTAGTGGGAGATACTTCTCTCTGTACCTTAGGAGAGGCTGAAAGGGCCCTATAATTTATTTCAGTTCCTCGCAGCCAAAGTCCATGAGCAGTCCTGCTGGCCTACGGACCAGGTGGAAAACACTCATGTCTGCACCTCTGGAAATCCTGAAAGGGTTCTGTACTCAATTTCAGTCTACTGCATAATCTGTCAATAGGTTCACATTATTTAAAAGAAGAGCTAAAATATGGCCACAGTAGCATAAAATGTGGGGAATAGAGAAATAAAATTGTGGTTCTTATAAGCATCTGAAAACAAGCTGTTATCAGCTTCAAATAGACGGTGAGATCTGAAGATGTTTCAAGGAAACCTCATGTTAACTACAAAGAAAAAATCTACAGTAATGAGACAAAAGATTGAGAGAAAGGAATTAAAGTAGATTCCACTAACAACAAAAAATAAAAAAGGAAAAAAGCAAGAGAGGAAGAAAGAAACAAAAGAACAAGAGTACCATCAGAAAATGTTAACAAAATGGCAATTTTAAGTCCTTATATATAAGTGATTAATGTAAATGCAAATGGCCTAAATTATCCAATCAAAAGACACGGAGTGGCTAAAGGTGTTAAAATTAAGATGCAAGGATACGCTGCCTACCAGAGATACATTTTAACTTTAAGGACACACATAGGCTGAAAGTGAGTGGATGGAGAAAGATAGTCCGGAGGTGCTAAAATGATAAATAAGAGACTGGTGGTGGCAATTATATTTATATCCAAATAAATTGACTTTCAGTCAAAATCTGTTACAAGAAACTAACTAGAACACTATATAGTGGAAAGGGTGTCTATTCATTAAGAGAATATAACAATTATAAATATATATGCTCCAACATTGGAGCAACTAAATATTTAAAGAAAATAGTAACAGAACTGAAGGGAAAACCAAACAGCAGTATGATAATAGTAGGTGACTTCAAAACTCCATTTCAATATTGGATGGGTTATCCAGAAAGAAAATTAATAAGGAAACAGCAACCCTGAATAATATTACAGACCAAATGGACCTAACAGACATATATAGAACATTCTATGCAATAGCAGAAGGATGCACATTCTTCTCAAGCACATATGTAACATTCTCCAGAGTAGATCAAATGGCCACAAAGTAAGCCTTAGGAAAAAAAAAGTGAAAGCTTTTACTCTAAAACCAGGAACATGATAAGGTGCCCATTCTCAGTACTATTCAACATAGTACTGAAGTTCTAGACAGAGCAATCAGGCAAGACAGATAAAATCCACCCAAAACAGAAATTACAGACAAAATTGTCTCTGCAGATGACATGGTCATTCATATAGAAAACACTACAGACTCCACCAAAACACTATTAGAATTAAGAAATTAATTCAGTGAAGTGGCAGGATACATAATAAAGATACAAAAATAAGCCACATTTCTATACAGTAACAAGAATTTGAATGAGAAACAAAGAAAACGATCTCTTTCATAACAGAACCAAAAACAATAAAATGCTTAGGAATAAATTTAACCAGGAAGTAAAAATATCTATACACTGAAAACTGCAAAATTAATGAAACAACTGAAGACACAAATAAATGAAAGGTATCTGCCCTCGTGGGTTGGGAGGATTATATTGTTAAAATGTCCATACCACTCAAAGCCATCTGCAAATTCAATGTGATCCCTATAAAACTTTTGGTGGCATTTTTCACAGAAATGCAAGCCGTCCTAAAATGTGTATAGAACCACTGGAGACCCTGAATATCCAAAATAAACTTGAGAAAGAAGAAAGCTGGAGACCTCACACTTACTAATTTCAAAGTAACCTACAAGGCACAAAGTTTAGAGTCATCAAAATAGTATGGTATTAGCCAAAACAAAACAAAACAAAACAAAAGACACATAGACCAGTTGAGTAAAGTAGAAAGCCCAGAATAAAGCCGGGCATACATACTCAATTGATATTTGACAAGGGAGCCAAAAATACTCACTGAAGATAAGATAGTTTTTTCAATAATTGGTGCTGGAAAAACTGGACAATCACAGGCAAAAGATTAAACACTTAACTGTAAAACATGCAAAAAGAAAAAAAAAAAAAAAAAAAACAAACAGAGAAAAAGCTCCTGACTTGAATCTTGGTATGGGTTTTGGACTATGACACCCATGTGACAACAAGAAAATAAAAAATAACCATGTGGGACTGTATCAAACTTAAAATCGTTTCCACAGCAAAAGTAACAAGCAGCCCAGTGAAGAGGCAACCCATGGAACTGGAAAAAATATTTGCAACTATGTATCAGATATGGAGTTAATATCAAGAGGTGGGGAAAGCCTCGAGGACATGATGTTTAAACTTAATCTGGAAGGTTAAGCAAGAGTCCGTGGAGGAAGAAAGAAGGTGCAGGAGGGAAGGTGGGTATCAGTCAGCCTGAGCCGAGGCTTATGGAACTGCAGAGACCCAAGGAGCAGTTGGGATTACTGCATTGTTAGGTAGAAAATAGAGGGATTTGAAAAATATAGCTGGAGAATTAGGCGATGTACTAATAATTCTTATGTAGGCCATGTTTAGAGGGTTGATTTTTTTCTCTAGATTCAGGGTAGCTATTAGAAGGTTATAAGCATGGGGTAGCCCTGGTGGCGCAGTGGTTTAGCGCCGCCTGCAGTCCGGGGTGTGATCCTGGAGACCTGGGATCGAGTCCCACATTGGGCTTCCAGCATGGAGCCTGCTTCTCCCTCTGCCTGTGTCTCTGCCTCTCTCGTTCTCTCTGAATGAATAAATAAATAAATCTTTAAAAAAATAAAAATAAAAGTTTATAAGCAGAAAAGAGTCACAATCAGATCTCCATTTTAAATAGATACCACAGAATTGAAAGGGAAGTTTGGGAGCCATGTGATAAAAATACAATATGGGGATACATTCTTTTTTTCTTAAGATTTCTTACAAGCTAATAACAAGAAGTCATAAGAGATCAAGAGATAAAAGCAATATCTGGTTCTTGAATACCCCAAAAGATGGTTCTGCTTTAAGTGACTTTTTTTCTGACATTTGGCAGTAGTTGTGATGTTTGCACTAACTCATCCACATTTTGCCCAGTTTCCTGTCTGGCCAGTGACATGTATTTGCGAATAGTTTTAAACCATCAGCCCTGAATACATTAGGTGCTCAATAATTACAGTGTTGATTTGTTGTGGTTGCTACACAGGGTGGAGAATAAGGCGTGGAGCCGTGTAATAGTTGGGTTGGGTTTTTTTTTTCCCCCCTCTGTGTGAAGTTAATTGGACTATGTAGAAATTCAATTCTCAACTTGGCCTTAAAAAAATAAAAAACCTCTTTTTATCCTCTCAGTAGGAAACTCATTTTAGGCTTTTTAAGCATACTTTCATGATTTTGATGAGATTATCATTATCATAATCATTATTATTATCCCTCATTAAGTTCCTGGAATACAAGGCCATACTATCTCAAGACAGGAAGCTTTTTAAATAGCCTTCACTATTTTTTATTTTACCGCAATAATTACAGCAAGTTATGAATTCCAAGACTCTTTATATTGTCTAGGTTAAAATCCTTATGTCCTTTGGTTAATAGTTGTCTTCATTTTTATACAGATGTGTTGAGAGCCTTAAGCAACCAAAGAAGACTTTGTAAACACACACACACACACACACACACACACACACACACACCCCTAATAGCTGCTATAGAAATATGTATAATGTGTGATGCTTAACAGGTCTTAAGGAATAGATTTCCTTTAGCTTAAGATCGGTTTCCAGTCTAAGTAGCTACTATATTGTACAAAAACAAACAAACAAACACAAAACCTTAGACCAATGTTATTCACATCATACAGGAAAAAAAAATTCTAATGTTCTTACTGAACTGTGCCAGGATCTCTGCTTTCTAATCCAGACTACATGTTGCCACCAATGAACATAATCCCTCTGAGGCACAATTCTGGACATGTACCCTCCCACAGCTGGAGGAATTACAAAAGATCCCCTTTATGCACCTGAAAAAGTCTGGCATTCTAAGCCTTTTATTGTCAGGTGGCCACACAGATACCATGAGCCAGGAACTATTCTAGGTGAAGTAGACATAGCAGTGAAGAGGCCTGACTTGAAAGAGGGTGTATATTGTGGTGGAAACAGATGGCAGAGATGAAGAAACATGAAATACTGTTCAGTTCCATCAAGACTACAAAATAACATAATGTTAAAAATGACATGGAAGGTGTTTTAGGTCAGCAGTCAAGGAAGAATCTCTGAGGAAAAGAAATCAGAGATGTGTCTGAATGTTGTGAAGGAAAAATACATAAAATCATATAGATAAATAATAGTCCAAATGGAAGTAGCACTGAAGACTTTGATACAGTCACTATAATTAAGGTATAAAGAGAAAAATGGTTTGGCCAAACCTACCCTTTCACAAATCAATTCTTCCTTCACCAAAAACGCAAACCCCAAACTGAAATATGTTTCACTTTTCTCCAAATGGTGATAAAAGGGGTGGGGGGAAGTGGAGTCATGGAGAAATAACAGAGAAATGGACTCTTCCAGATTCTTCCAAGGCTACCAGTGTACTCAGTCTGCTAGAGGGAGCTTAGCAAGCAGATCACATGGAAGAGGAAGAAATAAGCAAGTATTCAGAAGCAGAGGATTCAGCAGAGTTTACCATGCGGCCTGCCAGAAGGAAAAAAAAATCCTCTCTGCCATGAATTTCAAAAGACTATGAATGATGAGGATTGCATTTAAGAGAATGTGATGTGTCAAGAATCTTCATATTTATATTCTGCTCAAGATGTGATGCTTCTTGTGCATTCCAGTACATATATCTTATCTGCATAGCTTTACCTTGGAAATGTATAAGATAAGGGAATGTTGGGTTGTGATCTCTCCCAGATGTGTTTGAAGGATATTAATTGAAGAGGGTTCACCCAAAGTGTCTTCTATGGTTCCATGGTTAAGGGAAATCAAAGATCATAAGAAATGGAATTATTTTTCTCTCAAGACATTTCACATACCATTTTCTAATATCATGATTCATTTATCTGCTTATTTATTTATTAACTTAATAAACATTGAGGGCGCACTGTGTGCCAAAATCTGTACTATTGTCTGGAGATATATATGATGGTGAGCAAAAGAAATGGTGGCCTGCAGTCTTCTTGTAAAAGGCCTGAACTTTAAGAATCCAATTTCATTCCTCATTATAAACTGTTCACACATTCATTTGGCAAGAACCTAATAAATACTTGGAGACTACCTGAATTAAAAAAAAAAAAAAAAAAGGAAGAACCGGAATGAATGCGTACCTGGCCTCAAATGCTACATAGAAATTCTCAGGAAAGCTGTAGAATTAGAATCCGCTATGGAGAAGCCTGGGCTATTGTTTAACAAATGCAACAGGACTTGAGAGGCTGGACAAGGACAACTCACTCTTCTAAATTTATTGCTCAGGAAATCCACAGCAGAAGAAAAAACAAAACTCACTTCAAAGCCAAGATTCTTAGATGTTTTACTGATACTCTTGCTGAGAGGACTTTTTGACTCTTAGAATTTTCTTAGGAAGAATGCTTTCATAATCAAAGAAAGAGGCATGTGTGCCATTTGGTTTAATTTGTGGAAAGATGCCTTTCAACAAAGTTATGAAGGCTTGTGCTTACTTTCAGTTTCCAGTCCTGGGGAATTAATATAGTTCCACTGTCATTTTAAGTAGAACCATGCCCCCTCCCACATTATACTACCCCTAAACTAAAAAGCTAAGACTCATTATGACTGAACAGTTTATGGTATTACCCATTGTCAACACTACTGAGCTATTGCACATGACATGTCTTAATTTTTTAAAATGTTATTTATTTGAGAGATGGAGAAAGAGCATAGGATGGAGAAGAGGCAGAGGGAGAGGGAGAAGCAGACTCCCTGCTGAGCAGGGAGCCCAGTATGGGGCTGGATCCCAGGACCCCAGGATCATAACCTGAGCGAACAGCAGATGCTTAGCCAACTGAATCACCCAAGCACCCTTTTAATACTATTTTTTACTAACTATACCAACTTGAAAATGCAAAGAATGCTTTGCTACAAAGAATATTGCCTGATCTGTAAGTATAGGCTTTTGTTCATGGGAAAAAAAAAAATGTGCTACGGGCTGGGCTGACCACTGCAGTTGAAGGCAAGGGGTGGTGGGAAGTGGGAGAGCTATGTGAAGCTGTACTAGAACAGCAGCAGAGGCTACAGGCCTGATCCCAGAGGCGGGAGGGGATTCTCCTGGGCATCGGCAAGCCTGGGCCTGAGCAGGAGATCTATCTCTTAGATCCAGATCTGGACATGTCCTCTTCTCAGGGGTGCAGTGGCACTCATGATATTTTGGGGGTCTCCTGAATGTTCCCGAGGGGTATGATTCCTAGAGCTGCCCCTGCTGCAACTCGTTTCTCATTACATGTAAAGGCAAAATGTGAGCTTTTACTTTTTGGCCTCGAAAGACATGTCATCTCATAATAATTGTGGTTTTGTTGGCAGGATTTTTCACACAAATTGTTAGCATTACTAACTGAAATCAGAGAGTCTGGATTTGGCCTCACTTGCTGCCTCATTTGCTGCAAGCACCTCCTAAATCTGTACGTCAGTATGCACCCCAAGGCAAACTGGGACTGCCAGGAAGAGGGGTTGCATTTATTGCACAATTAACTACAGAATTATCCAATTCTTGCATAACTTATGCTTAGTTACCTACTTTGGTGATGGAAGATTCCAGGTGTCTTGCCACTGACAAACTTGTTATAGTTAAGAGGGTAAGAATATACTATATTCATAGTATTTTATGATTTACAAAGCATTTTTAATTGTATTATTTCAGATCATATACAGGACAACCCAGAAAAAGGAAGATGCTTTTTCCATTCTGCCAAAAAGAAGCTAGGGTCCAGGAATGTTAGATGTTCAAAGAAATACACTTAAAATTGAAAAGGATTCAAATCGAGGCTAACAGACCTGGAAGTCTCTCTTTTTATCTGTGCTATACTTTCTTTTAATTTAGGTAGAGACCCAGCAGGGCCCTAATCACAGTATAACAATCAGTAGTACACTTCTTCCTTTTAAGAGTAAAAGGGAGTCATCTAGGTTTCTACCCTTGACCACCCACGTGAGGGGTACATGAGCCCACTGGGGTTTTCTCTTTCCACTGGGGCCGGAGGCACAGAAACAGTGGGCATGGTATTAGGGAGTGGCCCCAGGTAAATACTGACACTGTGGATGAGCAATTCCCTATCAAATTGCCTCTGAGAAGCAGTCTGAATGCAGTTTGCGTAGGCTCTTTTAGTTCTTTTCTAAAAACCAAATACTGATGGATCACCTGCCATATCCCAGGACTTGTTAGGTGCTCTGAAGAAAAGGATGTGGTCTCTGCCCTGGAGGAACCTATAATTTAGGAAATAAGACCAGCATGTCAACTATGAAATTGCTAGAAGGACCCAGGAGACAGAAACAGAGAGACAGCAGGAGGGACAGAGTAAAGATTTCTCTGTTGGGCTTTGCAACTTTGAGTATTGCTGCTGTGGTGAGGTGCCCCATCCTGTCTGGGCACCCTTTCCTGAGGAGTGTTTTTTCATGTGAAGAAATAAAACTTGCAGAAGCCAATGTGACACAAACTTCAGACTCCCGAAAGACATGCTTTAACCCAGCTTTGATTTCAGAGCTGGGTTTTTATGATAAAATTAGACTACCTAGAAAACAAATTTGGCATCGACCGAGTACAAATGGGGAAAGTTCACAGCAACCTTCCGATTGATGTTCAAGAAATGCCAATGGTTCAAGAAGCAGAAATGAAATGGAAGATGGAAATGCAACATTAGGCCCTACAACCAGAGCCTGGTGAGACCAGCCATCTTTCATTTTAAGGGTAAGCACTGAAGAGTGATTCTCGAACTAGACTCTTCTTTCTGGCTGCCGGGCTTCATGGGGCAGAGACCAAGGGAACGGTAGCCTCCTGTGGTACACTGCCTCATCCCCCTCATCCCCAGCACACTTCTTGGCTTCATTCTGGGCTTTGGGCCATGCAGGAACTTCACAGCTGCACACAGAGCAGGGATGCATCCCTCTTGAATTGGAACAGTGCTTTTCTTTGGAGCTCAGGTAGCTGCCTGTGAGTATATTTCACACAGGGAATTTTCTTTAAAAGTCAGAATTGTTGACTTTTAGGGTTAGAGAGTTGCAGCAAATTGGCAGTCACTGAAATATCCAAGGAGGTCGGTGGAGACTACATATCAGAAGTGTCATGATTTTTATTCTGTTGCTCTTCAACTTCATAGTGTAGGATGAATGCGGTCATGGGTAAAGCAGTCCAGAGTATCCAGGCTATTTCCCTAGAGCATTGATGGGGACCTGTCACCGTTAGCTTTGGATTCATAAGATATGTTCTCTTATATTAAAATTTTAGAGTAAAAACCAGTGTATACCTGTCTGCCTGCCCGCCTATTCACCTATCTTGGTATAAGGCATGCACTTATTACTGTTACTGTGAAGGAGGGCATAGCAGGAACTTCTAGCTAAATGTAACATCAGACCACCTTTGCCAAAAGAGTCTGACCTTTCTGTCTGAAGTTGTATGTGTGTTAAAAATGTATCGAATTAGGGATCCCTGGGTGGTGCAGTGGTTTGGTGCCTGCCTTTGGCCTAGGGCGCGATCCGGGAGACCCGGGATCGAATCCCACATCGGGCTCCCGGTGCATGGAGCCTGCTTCTTCCTCTGCCTGTGTCTCTGCCTCTCTCTCTCTCTCTCTCTCTCTCTCTGTGTGTGTGTGTGAATATCATAAATAAATAAAAAAAATTAAAAAAAATGTATCGAATTAAACAGGAGAGCCTGACTAAGCAATACAGAGATCCAAGGCCAGCGAGGCCTTTGAGATTAAATTAAACATAAGGCAGTGAGAATCTGCACTTCTGCATAGTACTCTCTACCAGCTGAGTATGAGGACAGAGAAGGTTTGAAAAATAAAAAAATAAATCCAATTAAGTAATGGGTAGAGAACTTAGAGACATGCAAATGGCCACTAGACACTTGTAAAAAAAATGTTCAACATCACTAATCATTAGGGAAATGCAAGTCAGAATCAAAATGAGATATCACCCCCTACCAGTTAGAATAGCTAGATCAAGAAGACGGGAAATAACAAATGTTAGTGAGGATATGGAGAAAAGGGAAATATTGTTAGTAGGAATGTGAATTTATGCAATCACTGTGGAAAACAATATACAAGTCTCTCAAAAAATTAAAAATCGAAATACCATCCAATACATTAATTCCACTACTCGCTATTTTACCCAAAGACAATGAAAACACTATTTCAATAAGATATGTGTACCCAATGTTCATTTCAGCATTATTTACAATAGGATATGGAAACAACCTAGTGTCCCTCAACAGATGAATGAATAAAGAAGAAATGACATGTATAACAATGAAATATTACTCATCTCAAAAAAAGGATAAGATCTTGCCATTTATGACAACATGGATGGACATAGTATTATGCCAAGTGAAATAAATCCAAAGGAAAAAAAACAAATAACATACGATATTTTTTACATATGGGATTTTAGAAAAACAAATGAATAACAACAACAAAAACAAAAAAACAGAAACAGAACAAAAAATACAGAGAACAAACTGGTGGTAGCCAGAGAGGAAGGGAGGAGGAGGGATCGGTGAAATATCTGAAGAGGATTAAGAGGTACAAACTTCCAGTTTTAAATTAAGTAAGTCATAGGAATGAAAAATACAGCATAAGATATACAGTCAATAATATTGTAATAACTATGTGATGACAGATGGTAACTACACTTATTGTGGTGAGCACTGCATAATGCAGAGAATTGTTGAATCACTATGTGGTAAACCTGAAATTAACTTAACATTTTATGTCAATTATATTTCAACAAAAAAAGAAAAAAAGAAACTTTAATAGTTCATTAAAAATAAACTTCTATTAAATTTGCATCATTGCAATTTCTGGAGTCTAATTGTTATGACAGCTACCCCAGCATTCCTATATAGAGTGGCACTGAGTCAGCTCAATTTTTATTTATTTATTTTTTGAGTAATCTCAATTATAAGAAAACCTAGAGGTAAACATTTTATTCCTCCTCTTTTATCAATAAATGTCAGACCTAAACTTTTTTTTTTTTTTAAGATTTTATTTATTTATTCATGATAGACATAGAGAGAGAGAGAGGCAGAGACACAGGTAGAGGGAGAAGCAGGCTCCATGCCGGGAGCCCGATGCGGGACTCAATCCCGGGTCTCCAGGATCACACCCTGGACCAAAGGCAGGCGGTAAACCACTGAGCCACCCAGGGATCCCCCAGACCTAAACTTTTAAGTGATTATGCCATCACAGTTTCTTTTGGAAAAGGAGTTTCTAGACTTAAGTTTATTACATTGTAATAAGAACCATAGACTTTTGTGTGTCTATTTTAACACTTATTATATTTCCTTAAACAATTTGAGAAAATAATCTTATAAAAACATCCTCTAGACTAGACTCAGGGTTAATTAAAACATAGTATGTAACAAAAACTGGTAGTTATTATTCTTGCTAGTGTATCAGTCATGAAGAATGTGAACCTTTAATAATTGTAATAGCTAACATTTGCAGAGCATTTATTGTGTACTAGTTACTATTCAAAGAATTTTTACGTATACTGAACCATTAACTACTCATAATAACTATGAGACATTGCAAAGACTTTTGACATCGGCCACCTACAATTGTAAGGGACATCACAGATTCAGGGTACAGCCCTCCACAACACTGCTTTCACTTCAGACACCAGATGCAAGTTCTGGGTTCCCTAGGCCACTCTTACTTCTGACCTACTACAAATTGAGAGATTCTTACTACTCCCTCAAGTTCAACAATTTTCTAGAATATGAGGAATACAATTGCAAAAGACAAAATCCTAAAGCATATCTGATTCCTAGTCAGTCAATTAGACATTTGTTTGGGATATAAAGTATAGCTATGCAAGTCAACAATAACAACATTGAGGATAATGATTAAGGTATAATGCTCTCTGTAGCCTTTTGAAGAACAAGAGCTGCAAGCCATCACAAACATGCTCATCTCATGTAAATTTTCAAGTGTGTAATCTAACTATATAGTTACATAAAAATGTAGGAACTACAGCTAGAAGAATTTTTAAAAATATTCGAAAATTTTTTAAAAATTTAAAAAATATGACATCCCCAAATATCAACATAAGTCCTTTCCTGACTTTGCTCCCCATCGAAGAATTAATCATGGGTAACATACCACTGAGAATCCTAGAACACAGAGGTGAGGCTGAAGCAAGCCCCCTGAACCACCAAGACCAAGACAAACTGCATCAGGAGGGTAAGAGGAGGAGTTACATGCTGATTCAACTGCCTCTTCCCCAGATAAGCAGAGGACCATGCAAGGGTCTCCTCTGAGCCTATGGTTCCTCCAGTGGAGAAAGAGAGCATAGGGTGGACATTCAGCTCCCCTCCTCTATGTTGTGGGTTGCTTCTTGGGAACCAAATTCTGGTCTCAGTCCATGGGGATTGCAGGAAAATCAGTGGGACTTGACTATAGGGAATCTGGTTGGAAAGGAGAAGTGGGGGAGAGACTTGCAACAACCAGTGCTCAGACTTTGGCAGACTGGTTCCTATCTGCAGTGCCCAAGTAGTATTCCCAACCAGCAGCTTCTCACCTGCAGAGCCAAGACAGTGGTGCAATCGGACCAGGAAACTTACTTAGGAGCCGACTCTGCCAGCCCTGGAGTCTTGTCAGCTGTCCCCCTCCCCAGGCAAGGTTCACCCCCTGCTGAGTGTAACTTCTGGCCCCTTTTGACCAGAAAGCCTGATGGGGAACACCTGGAAGCTGTATAGCCCAGCAGTGCTTGAGCAGAGGGTGCGGCAAGCAGAGCTGATCACCCACAGTGCAAATTCACTGGCATCATTTGGCCAGGGAACTTGGAGACTGGGTCATTTTGAGTTAAGATCACAATCAAAAAGCCTTGCTGGGCTTGTAAACTTTGTTGCCTCAACTTGTCTGGGGAGCTGAATGCTAGCCTGGCCTCTGACTGAGTAGCCCCCAGACCCTCCTGACCAGAAAGCCTGGTGGGAAACACATGGGAGGCTGCTCCAGGCTGGCCTTCAAGTCCTGGCCCCATCAAAAACCTGTCAGATCTAATCAACAAATTCAGTCAAGTTGCAGGATACAAAATTAGCATACAAAAATCAGCTGTGTTTCTATCCACCAACAACAAATTATCTGAAAAGGAAATTAAGAAAATGATCCCATTTCTACTAGCATTATTAATAATAAAATACTTAGAATTTAATACTTAGAATAAAAAAATACTTGGAATAAATTTAAGCAAGGAGGTGAAGACCTATGTACTAAAAACCATAGACATTGATGAAATAAATTGAAGAAAACAAATAAATGGAAAGGTGTTCATGGATTGGAATAATTAATATTGTTAAAATGTCCATACCACACAAGACTTCTATAGATTCAATTAAATTTTATTAAGATTTTAATGGTCTTTAATAACAGTAGAAAAAAATCCTACAATTTACATGAATCCACAAAAGCCCTTGAATAGGCAAAGCAAGCCTGAGAAAGAACAAAGCAGGAGGCATCACACTTACTGATTTCAAGCTATATTATATAGCTATAGTAGTCAAAATAGTACGGTAATGGCATAAAAACACACAAAGCCCAATGGCACAGAGTCAGAAGTTCAGAAATTAAAAAAAAAAAAAAAAAAAAAAAAAGAAGTTCAGAAATTAAATCATGCATGTATGGTCAGCTAATATTTGACAAGGGAGCCAAAAATACTCAATGGACAACAGATGTCTCTTCAATAGATGGTACTGGGAATATTGGATGTTCTTATGTAAAAAAATGAAACTATTCCCCTATCTTAAGCCATTCACAAAATGAACTCAAAATGAATTAAAAACTTCAACGTAAGATTGGAAAACCATAAAAACTCTTAAAAGGAAACAGGAAAAAATTCCTTGACATGAATTTTGGCAAAGATTTTTTGGATATGACTACTAAGCCACAAGGAAAAATTAAACAACAAGTGGGACTAAGTGACACTAAAAAGCTTCCACACAGCATATGAAACTGTCGACAAAATAAAAAGAAAACCTATGGAATGGGGAAAAAAATTTGGAAGCCATGTATCTCATAAGAGATTAATACTGAAAATATAAATAGAACTCATACAACTCAATAGTGAAAAACAAATTAATCCAATGAAAAATATGCAAAGGACCCCATTTGACGTCGTTCCACAGAACATATACTGATGGCCAACAGGCACGTGAAAAGTTGTTCAACATCACTAGTCACCAAGGAAATGAAAATCAAAACCATAATGAGATACCAACTGGTATACATGGTATCTGGTATTATGGCCACCATCAAAAAGACAAGAGATATTGCTGGTATGCATGTGGAGAAAAGGAGACACATGCACTATTATTTAGATTGCAAATTGATACAGCCACTGTGGAAAACAGTAGGGAGGTTTCTCAAAAAGTTAAAAATAGAGCTGCCATATGATCTAGCAATTCCAATTTTGGAAATACATCCGAAAGAAATGAAAACACTATGTCAAAAAGCTTTCTTTTATTACCTGTTTACTAACATGTTTATTGCAGCATTATTTACAGAGTAGCCAAGACATGAAAATAACCTAAGTGCCATTGGTGAATGAATGAATGAAGAAAATGTGATATGTATATCACATTTATATACATATATATCAGATATATATATATATATAATATAAGAATATTCAATCATGAAAGATGGAAATCTTGCCATTTTGTGACAACATGGATGGACTTTGAAGATATTATGCTAACTGTAATAATTTAGACAAAGAAAGACAAATACTGTACGATACTACTTATATGGGAAATCTAGAAAAAAAGAAGGAAAGAAAGAAAGAAAAAAAGAAAGAAAGAAGAAAGAAAGAAAGAAGAAAGAAAGAAAGAAGAAAGAAAGAAAGAAAGAAAGAAAGAAAGAAAGAAAGAAAGAAAGAAAGAAAGAGAAAGAAAGAAAGAAGAAAGAAAGAAAGAAAGAAAGAAAGAAAGAAAGAAAGAAAGAAAGAAAAAGAAAGAAAGGAAAAGAAAAACCAAACTCATAAAAAAAAAGAGATCAAACTTGTGGTTCCCAGATGTCAGGGGTGGGAGGAGGGGGAATTAGATGAATATGGATAAAAGGTACTGAATTTCAGTTACAAGATAAATAAATACTAAGGATATAAGGTATAGCAGGATGACTGCCGCTACCCCTGTTATACGATTACATGGATGTTAAGAGAGTAAGTCCTAAGAGTTCTCATCACAAGGAAAAAGACTTACTTTCTTTTTTTAAATTATATCTACATGAGATAATGAACTTTGACTAAACTTACTGTGGTAATCATTTCATAAAAGATATAAGTTAAATCTTTATGCTTGCATACCTTAAACTTATATGCTACTGTAAGTCATTTATATCTCAATAAAACTGGAATAAACAAAAATAAAATAAAAATTAAAATTTATAAGGATAAACAACCCACCAACATCTTTTTACCTTAAGTTTCCATATCATTATGGCATAATAATAGTATAGATGGAATAATAATAGTAGCAGTAATCATCATAATAATTGGCAGAAGAAGGAAGAGTTGAATAAATTATAGCATGTTACTGTAAAAATTTTAATGTATTTTAGATCTTGATAAAACTCACTGGAATGCAATTAGGTAGTGTACAAAAAAAAAAACAAAACAGTAATATATGTGTGCTTTAATCACCATTTCCAAGAACTGAACTTATATAGGTAATGATAAGAGAAATCCTACATTTGTGAAAATGTTCATGAAGCATCATTTATATTAGCAAAAAGCTGGGGGAGAGTCTAAATAAACAGTGAAATAAGGCATGGTTGTGTAAGTTAAGGTATATTCACTCCATGCAATTTTTTGTGCAATTTAAAATGCTGATTAAGAAACAACGTAGCTGGGATCCCTGGAGGCTCAGTGGTTTAGCGCCTGCCTTTGGCCTGAATGGAGCCTGCTCCTCCCTCTGTCTGTGTCTCCGCCTCTCTCTCTCATGAATAAATAAATAAAATCTTAAAAAAGAAACAACGTAGCATGAAAGAATTCTAATACTAGGTAAAGGAAAGTAGTACACAAAATCATAAGTTAACCATTATTCTAGAATTTGACAATCTTGGCATAGCCAAGTAACATTTTAGTCATTCTGTGGGTCTCGATGTGACAAATAGATTGTGACTATTATCTTTTAACCTGATGGTCAGCTATGGTTGCTATGCTCTTTCCTGCAATCTATCTGCACGTCTTGATCAAGGAAACATGAGTAACACTGGCAACTTTTGGATTATCTAACTCTATGAAAATATTTAAATGTCCTTCTCTCTAAAATCTTGATTAATGACAGGTCCCTCAAATTGGTGCCTGAGCTCATTGCCTCTTAATGAAAACTGTCTCTCCCACAGGATCCCACATCAAGACCCAAGCGATAAAGTAATCACGTGGTTCCAAACATTCAATCTTGGAGAATTTTTCTCCCTGTCACAGCAGGTTACTGAATTCTAATGCAAATACCACTCACACAACCTCAGCAGGCAGATTAAATCCCTGTTGGTCAGGGTTCAGGATGCATTTGCTTCTTTGAATTTGACACAAGGATTGTGAAAACTCAACTTTGACAGCATTGGCATGTGAGGAAAATTGATGAGGGCAGAATATCTAAGAAACAGAAGGAGAAGAGGCATGCCCTGGATGGGCAGTCTCATGCTTCAAGGACATGCCACACTCAGCCCAAGGCGCTGAAACATCTCTATCCGTGGTGACGGAGCCAACCCCACGCTGCCATCAACATGGGACAGCTTAATTTGAAACCAAGAAGCCAAGCCTGGTGCTGCAATTCAAAGTACGACCTTCCAAGGAGAAATACTGGGTATGGACCCAAAAGACACGTTTGCCTGTGTAACAATGATGCCAAAAAGTCTCATTTATCAGCTAGACTTTATTGATAATGAATTCCTTGGGGCACCTGGGTAGGTCAGTAGGTTAAGTGTCTGACTCTTGATTTCAGCTCAGGTCATGATCTCAGGGCTGTGAGATTGAGCTCCGCATTGGGCTCCGTGCTGGACATAGAGCCTGCTTGAGATTCTCTTTCTCTTCCTCTCCATCCAAGCCTCCCCTCCTACACTCTTTCTTTCTAAAAATAAATAAATAAATCTTTTTTTATAGAAAGCTTAATAAAGGGTTGCTGGCTATCGGGTATGTAAGAGAAGGACTGCACATCAAAGACATATGGAACAGTCATGCCTTAACAAATATAGCAACGAGTTAAACTGAATGGCAACAAAGCTGGAGCACCTATCCTCTTAATGAAATGAGATTTCTCTGGAGAGTTTGCCAAAAGCTAGAAGTTTGCCTCATACAAAACTGCTTTTCTAAAACAGACATCTCAAAAGACAACTTCACTTTTCTTTCTCTGGAATCAGATTTTTTCCCCTCCTTCTGGACATGTATTAATTGTTGACAACAGCAGTAGGAATCTAACTATAACTATATATCTATATCAATTCGTCATCGGATGCTATTATTACATCTCCTATACACATCTATCACATTTTAAATTATTCAATAGCAACAAGTGTTACACACACTAAGTCACAAGCTCCAGTCTCCAAGTCAAGATACACTTAATATGAGTGACACTAGGTAAATTTTAAGATTCTCCGCAGCCCATTGAAATGTTTTTTTTTTTTTTCAACTCATCATCTTTCCTTGAAGGAACTAACCAAACAGACAATTATCTTTAATCAACCAAACAGAAATTTCTATCTTATACTGTTTCATGAAATAGACCAAATGTCGTTTTGGGAATAAAACAGAGATCTACATATAAATACAAGCTCTTCCATTACACACAGAGTGCCATTAACTTCTTTAGCACTGAATATTACTTATCCTAACACATAGTTTGCTTTTTGTTATTCTGTTTTCTTTCTCCTCCATTAAAATGTAAGCTCCGGAAGAGCAGAGCTTTTTGACTGTGTATCTACTACTATATCTGTGTCTTGAAGCTAGTGGCTACTTTATACATACTAGTTGAATGAGAAAACCACTCTCCAGAGAATTTCCACCTTGTCCTACCTCTTGTAGAGAGCAGTAAGAACATTACGTATGGGGAAGTAGATATATGCACCCAAATGATATTGGTAATACTGCTCCTGACAAGATCAAACATAATCCCTGAATTTAGAGATGTTATATGATAAGCACTTCTACAAATCAATGTAAAATCGGAAGAACGTTTTAACACTTTATGCATGTTTAAAAATTTTACATCTTTAAGGAAATACATCATGACCTATAGGTAATTTAAAAATTAAAAGAACAGCTAAACAATCTCTCAAGTTTGACAAATATTCTGTCAATCAGGGAGGTTTTTTTTTTCACATTTACCCTTTAATTTAGTCTTTAATTTCCAAATTATGACCTATTTAATAAATTGCATCAAACTTTGCAGTGTTCAGTAAAATAACATTGTTTCAGATCAATCAAAAAGCTGAGAAGCTTCTTCAAGGTCTGCATTCATTATATTACTCAGCAATTATTCACTGAGTGCTAGTGTTCCCAGTATGAGTTTAAGAAATTTTAAAAACGTAAAAGTGCATAATAGAATAGCAAGGTGTTAATTGTAAAGAACAATTCAAAGTTAATAGTATGAAAAGTAGACAGATTTTTTGTTTGTTTTTTGTTTTGAGAGACAGACAGCATGCATGCACACATATGTGGTGGGGAGGCAGAGGGAGAGAGAGAGAGAATCCCAAGAAGGCCCCACGCCCAGCAATGAGTCCAACATGGGGCTTGATCCCATGATCCTGAGATCATGACCCAAGCCAAAATCAAGAGTCAAAGTTTGACTGAGCCACTCATGTACCCTGTAGAGTAGATATTCTTTTTAGATTTTGTGGATAAGAAAGGCCTCTCTGAGGAGGAGTTATTTTTTAGAACACCTGACTGAAAAAAGGGAAGGAGGTGTAGAGTAGCTAAGGAATGAACATTCTCGTTAGAGAAGACAGCAAATACAAAGGCTCTGCATAGGAAATGCTTGGTTTGTTTGAAAAATTGCAAGATCAGAGACAGAGGCAATGGGAGAAGATGAAGTTGTAGAGATTGTCAGAGGTCAGATGAAATTGGATCTTAAAGGCTGTGGTCAGAACATTGAATTTTATTCTAAAAATAATGTGAAACTCTTTAAGAGATTTTTATCTTTGGAATAGCACTCTCTCGCCCCTCTGTGGATTGAGCCCTAGGAACAGGATATCCAGGGAGACCAGGTAGCAGGCTGTTGCTATATTACAAGTGAGAGAAGATGGAGGGTACTGAGACTGTAGCAATGGACATAATGAGGTCAGTTTCGGGATATATCGTGTAGCTAAAACTGGCAGGATATGGTGATAGGGATGTGAGATGTGAGATGTGAGAGAGATCCAAGAGGATGCTGAAGAGTTTAACATGAGGTCTTGGGAGACTGATAGAGCTCTATTCTGAGATGTGGGGCATGGAAAGGAAAGGATTTGTGGAAGCAAACCAAGAGTTTCTTTTTGGACACTGAGTTCCTAATGACTAGTGAGCATTAGTGGAGGTTTTAAGTGAGTCATCAAATAAATGCAAAAATTAAGGAAAGGTCATACCTGAAGATACAGAGTTGAGAATTATCAGTATATAAAAGGTTCTTAGAGGCCTGGTACTAAATAAGATCACATAGTGCGTGTAATAGAGACAAGACAATGTCGAAGAACTAAGCCCTTGGCTTACTCCAACATTTAGAGTTGGGACCCTAAGGAAGCTCAGGGATACGAAGTTGCAAAGAAAAAAACAGACATAAGGAAAATCAAAGTGAATAGTATCCTACAGTCAAATGAAATTATTTCAAATAGAAAAAGTAATAAATACTGTCAAGAATAGATTGGCTATTACGGTATTTGAAAGGGACCTTTCCCAGGAATGTCCTGGCTGGTTAGATTATGATATATGCCTTTGTCTCATGTCCTAAATACAGGAAATGCAATGTATTCGAGCTCGTTTCTTGAAATTCATTTATGGCAAACTTTCTCATATCTGCATACATCAGCTATACAGCACACAGAGACTTCAATTCTGTCAACATTATTGGCTTTGGATTGGAATAATGGAAATCAGTAGGCTTAATGGAATTTTCACAATCCTAAAATTTATTTGTATACTTCTATCAAGACTATGATTAGGTCAAGTTATTTTTTTAAAAGATTTTATTTATTCATTTGAGAGAATGACTATGAACAGAGAGGAAGGGCAGAGGAAGAGGGAGAAGCACATTCTCTGTAGAGCAGGGAGCCCAACAGTGTGCTTGATCCTAGGACCTCAAATCATGACCTGAGTTGAAGACAGATGCTAAACCAGTTGAGCCACCCAAGCACCCAAATTAGGTTAAGTTAAAGGACTTTGAGCTTTGACTGGATGATATCAATTTATTGTCCTAAATTGAGAGTTGGTAGTCAATGCTAGTTGCATGAGAAAAGGATACAATAAGGATAAATGTCCAGGTGAAAAAATGGTCCAAAATGATTAGCTTCATCACCTTTGCCACTCATCATTTGGTTTTGCCTTTGTCTTGGTTAATGTTGAACAATCCCCCTAACTACTTATGGAATGAGTAATTTAAAGAGAGAAAAATCATATCCCAGTTATTTTCTGATGAATTATTTCTACGATAAATTTTCTTTACTCTCTTGAAGCCTTAGAAATGTGGGATAAAACTATTTGCCTACAAACAATAAGGAACTAATGACAAAGGACAAGTGTTTATGAGAATGGCTTGCTAGTGAATGAAACAATCCATGATATCCTACTAAGATCCAGCAAATAAGGGCAAAGATTAAGAAAATAAAGTAAGAAGTAACAGTTAAGTCATATTCTCACCCTATTGGTCATGATTGATGAAAGAAAAGTCCTAGTAAGTTGAATCCTTCTGGAACAAGAGCTTATTGAGGTTATTCATTACAGTAATTTCAGAGTTTACATTAAAATTATTATAAATGTGAAAAATACCATCATGTCTATCTTATCAGTTAGAGAATACATTTCAGAAACTCTGTTAGAGCATTACAAAGTATTGCTTAAGTTTTTAAAGCTACAGGAAACAGAAGGACTTGACATAGTATTTGTATAGTAGATTTTGAAAAAGAATACATCTATAGAACTTTTAAAATCACATTTATTTTAAGTTTGAGGAAACAGCTTTAGTTTGTAACACTAAAATTTTAAGAAATAGTCTAAGAAATCCCAGCTTTTAAATATATAATATAAATATATACAATAATAAATAAAACGTTAACTGCATTTTAAATTCAGTAGTGTAAAATACAGAATATTTCCATACCATTTTGCTTTTGCTTTTATATTTTGGTACGTTTTTGTTAGAAATGCATGACTAATACTCTTATACCATTAAGCATTTTATTGAAAAAAATATTATTGCATTGAACTACAGTCCAAGTAATTTATTGAATAACCTTAAAAAGCTGCTTTGCATGTACATTAGTGCAATTTACTTAACCACACCATGATAAAAAAAAAAACATTTTGTACATAAAAAACAAAATAAAATCATTGGATTATGTTTCATATTGCCAGACTATCATCCAATTTAATTACAAAGTAAATACTTTAAATAGGATCGAGTAAGGTAGGAATTTGTCTTAAACAGCTACATAACCAATTTACATTATCAACCAATTTATAATCTCCCACAAATAGAAGGAAGTGACAATTTTTAGCATGATGGAAGATAAATCTTTCTTGAAGTTGATTATTTCAATAAGTGAATATGTCTTGAAAAACACTATTTTGAATATCTTTTGAACAAAGATAAAGGTCTACAACTGAAGACTAGAATATATTCATTAGGAACACACAGTGGCATACACACTCACATGTACACACACATATATTTTGTTATATTTCCAATTTGCCTGCTTTGCATTTCTGCCAAGATGATCTCGCAATTTAAGAAAGGTGATGAGGTGCAAAAGGAAGCAGTGACTTTGGGAAGGGAATTAAGAAGGAGGATTGGGAGGTTGCCCTCCAACACAAAGCTGCATAAAATGAAAAAAAAAAAAGACCCTTTGGCTTATCTTTCTCATATTGGTTTATTCTAAACCCTACCGATTCAGCCACTGCTTCCATTTTAATATAACTTAATCCAAAGCAATACAACAATCACTTTCAAATGTCTACCTAATAGAAGCAGTGGATAATATTTTTGCTGCAATGAAATGATAACCTTTTAAAATCCTCTGGACCCAGGTTTATTGGCTGAGAAACTCATATTTTAGTAGGAAACTCCTATCTTACTGAAGTAGTTTCAGTCTGAGACACAAAGGAAGTAAACTTTTTTCTCGACTACTCTATGGAAGTGGTCACTCACTTGCTTTTTTAATAATTTTTCTATTTTCCAAGGAGAGTACATTTCTCTTTAGGAGTTCACTCACTTAAAAATTCAAAAGTAAATCTCTTCATGAGTCCTGCTAAGCCAGAGATAAGCACTAGGCCAATTTTGCCCCTAAGTACATTAGCTACATACACTGATTTGTGAGATTTGGGTGCTTTCTATTGTGCTTCTAGAAAATTGGATTTGACATTTACATATTTTTCTTTGGAATGTTTAACCATCTTTCTGAACTCTTGTGGTGAAATTTTCAGGGAAGATTGAAAAATGTGCTACCAGTTTGAAATGACCAGCAATGTTATTTCACTAATGAGGAGGCAGTTAACTCCCCACACAGCCTGGGGAGGGCATCGGGATGTTTCACTCATATATATCTAAAACACTAGGCTATCAAGCAGTCCCCTTGATAAAGACTAAAGCATCTTCATATCTCCCATTAGTGTTCTGAATGCTTGAAAAGCATGAAGCTTTTGAATCGTTTCCAAGTATTATGGTAAGGTTGAGAAGCTGTGTTGCTGCCATCATTGGGAACTGTGGAAGTAAGCAACAAGTTCACACCCTAAGGGTACAGCCCAATCCGGGAATATGATACTGAGTACCTCTACTGATTAAATATTCCATTCAATGGGAAAGCTTTATGGGCTTTATGAAAGTTTACATTTCTTTGTATATGTTTCTATTCAGAGATAACAAAGAGATTCTGTTGAATCCTGGCAGAAACTGAAGGGGAAAAAAAAAACACTGTCAAATCCATGTTCTGTAAATGAAATTAAAAGTATAGGGGATCTTTCTGTGAAATGTCTGCCTAAGAAAAAGAACCCCTGGGAATTGGGGCCTTTCCAAATTACATTCTATATATATAGAAGGTGAACTCACAGAGAATATTGAAATGCAGTTTTCAAATGCCACTGTATTTTTTCTTGCTGAATTTGTCAGGAAATTAAGAACATGAACTTTCCCAAATGTCCCATTATTTGTACAGAGAATTATTTTATTAAAACAAACCCTGAATTCAGGAAGGCTATCTATTGGTGGACTGGTTCTTTGTGTCAAAGAAAAATATATAGCGTGCATGTGCATATGTGTTTGTACATGTGTAGGTAAAGATCTTACAGACTTTCTGAAAATATTTTCAGTCTTTAATTAAGCATTTATAATTTAAGACAGATACAAAAAAGTATTTTCGATGTGCCAAATGTGAAAGAATAATCCCATAAAGAGAACCGCTCCATAAATATCAGACAATGGCCATAATAGACATTGAATGCTGAAAATCAACTGTCAAATAATTGTGTAAATGAAAGGGAACAATCCTGAAAATATCATCCATCACAGTGACATTTTTTAAAAGAAGGATCCACTTTAGAATTTAATATGTATTTAGAATTCTATTTCATTTTCTTCCAGAGTGTGTTTCACTTAAGTACAAAATAAATTGTTCAGGCCCACACTCACTAACTGTGAGAAAGTAAGAGGATGGCTCAGAATATTCTCCCTAGCAGAAAAGGCATTTTGGGTATTATCAGAAGAAAAACATTAGTCCCAAACTAAGCACTATAAATCAGCCATCTGAAATTTCAAAATTATCCTAGAGGATAACTGAAAAGGTCATTGGTCACAAGCAAAATTCTCATAAATCTTTTCTGAAAATCCTTAAGCATTTTACTCAACCAAATGTGCAAAAGTTCTTAAATATTTCGGTGATGGGGATTTTACAACTTTATATAAATCACTCAATTTATCAAGGTTTTCTTCATGTTGAGTCAAAGCCTCTCTATTTGTAGCGTCTATCCTCTCGGCTCTAAAGAGAATAGAGATGATCTTCCACAAACACAGCTCCATGCTGCTGGTTGGAAATCTAAAGCTGGAAAGCTTAATTCTCTCATATTATTCTTTCCTCACCAAGCATTCTTTTGTTTGGAATATGCATATTAGTCTTTATTTTTCACATGCCATCTACCAGGCCCTTTTCTATAGAACATTAGTTCCATGAGATGGTCCACAGGAAAAAAAATGAAACGTTTCTGACATTATTACTTTCAGAAATTCAGTATAGTCTATCCCCCCTCCTGGAAATGTCTGGTAAAAATATTTGCCTGTCATATGGTCTGAGATATGTGGAAGTCTTGAAATGGGCCACGTAAGTCAACATTCCCCTCAAGTATGTGAAAATGGATTTTTGTCAGTTAATTTTTGTTAATTCAAAAAACTCAGGTTACTAATGAGTATAAAAACATAAGATTGATATGGTCTCTTAATTAGTCAAACCTGCCATTTATGGACATACTTCAGTTTGCTAAGAACTCTTTTAAATCCTGTCTAAGAACAACATTTAATTTTCTACCAGTGGTGTATTTTTTCCAAGTTCTAAAAGAAATCCCCTTTCCCAATTCTGTGTAATTCCTTTAGTACAACCTAATACTTCAAAACTTTATGGAGTTTATAATCTAGTAAGCCTTTCATTCTTTTGATGAATTATAATTAGGCTCTATGAAAATAAGATTTTTAAAATTAATGTAGGATCTGACATCTGTTCATGCTAAATTTAACCTTTCAAATTTTGCCCTATTGCATGTTTTCAAAATTTTTTCACATCGTATCTTGCCATTCACTATATTTGCTAGTCCTCTTGGGTTTGTGTGTTTCTCCTCTTTGGTACATATTGTTCCATGATTTTATCCATGTTTTATGAAAGTTTACATGACAGAGTACAGTACAAAGCCTCATAACCAATCACTACAACCCTCTCTCCAGTTTGGAATTAATCTAAGTTTTACCACTCTCCAGGTATAGTTGTTTATCTATAAAAACACATTTATAACACAGTGCTATTATCCATACGGATACTTATAAGAATCATAAAATGTATCTATGTAAAATTCCTCATGTATTTTACTATTTTCTTTGCCTCAACCACTCCACCACAATGTCTCTAGTTAAGGCAATAGGTGAGCACTACATAACTGAAGAGACACTTAATTTTCTATCCTCTTCTTGACTCAGCAACATGTGACAAAATTGATCATCTCTGCCTCCCTGAATCACTTTCTCAATTTGCCTTATGCAGTCCTGGACTTTTCCTATGTAACTTGGAATTTCATCATGGTCTCATTGTCCTGATTTTCTCCTACTTAACTTGAAACTTCCTCATGGCCTCATTTCTTAATTCCTTCTGTTACATCCACTCTTAGAGTGACCTGGCACTGAGTCCCCAAAACTTTTATATACCTTACCTACCCCTGATGATAGTATCCAAGCTAATGGCTTCTGTATACTTACTATACACTGATGATTCCCGAAAGTGTATGTCCTTTTCACAAATTTATTCAAACTTCAGACCCATATTTCCAACTACCAACTCATTACCTCCATTTCTATAACTTTAGGCATCTCAAATAAGAGTGTTTAAACAGACCCTCTCCTATCCTGCTCTCCCACAGTGTTCCCCATTTCAGGTGACAGTAAATCCACCCATGTGCGAAAACTATTATGCCATTTCTAGTTCCTGTCTTACACCTTACACTCAATGTGAAGTACATTTTCCCAGCCCTACTTTCAAAACAAATCTAGAGTCTCAGCACTTCTCAACATTCCCACCAGACTATGGCTGAGGATGTCATTGCATTCTCTTGTCAGCTTCCAATCTACTAATGAACCTTCTCACCACAACCTTTACTCCCCTGGAGGTTATTCACTATGCAATAGCTGAGTGATCCTGGTAAAATCTACAAGGAATTACATTTCTTCTCTGCCTAAATTATCCAACAGCTTCTCATCTCACAATAAAAGCCAAGCATTCCAATGGTGGACAAGATCCTATATGATTTTGCTCCACAATTATTTCTTTCACCTTTTCTCCTATAATACTCCCCCTGTAACCATTCCCAGCTAGTGTTTTCCTGCCATTTCTTGAGCAGAGTAAGTACATCCAACAGGTTGTTGAAATTTGATCTTGTTCTAGTCTGGAAAGCTTCCTCTCTCACTTTCTTCAGGTTTTTGCTGAAAAAACACTTTCACAGTGAAGCTTCCCCTGACTTTTTTTTTTTTTTTTAATAGTGCTTTACACTCACCACCTCATCTGAGTCCCTTTATCTGCCTTTTTAAACTTATTTTCCTCAATGGCATTTTTCATCATCAGGCATAGTACATATTTCACTTATCTAGTCTGGTTTTTGTTTGCATGACTCAACTTAAATTAAACTATGTGGCATTATTTTTGTTGGTCCAGCAGCTAGATTATTGCCTAGCATATGACTCCAAATATATCATTGTTGAATGAGAATGAGAATAGAGTAGACAAATGAGAAATAAAATATTTTAACTTTTGTACAATTTGTTCTTAATAGTTACCAGTGATTGTCTCTTTCTTTTCATTAAATATTCTGCTTAACATTTCATTTATAAATATGCTAGCTTTTAAATCAGTAATATCTGTATTCAACATTCCTCCCTTTATAAAAGTAAAGATATTTGATATTTGTTCCAGCTCCTCTTCAATTCTGCGTGTTTTCTCAAGGACAATTGATATCATGTTTCTCTTGTCAAGCAATTCTAATATACTATGGTAAAATTCTTTCAAATATAAAGATTCAAAATCATTTGTAGCAGCTGGGAAATAATTTTTTCAAATTCTTTATCCATGTTTGTTCTACAGTTTCCACTTTGAAAACCTGTTGCTTAATAGAGAAAGCATAATGAAATCAGATTTAGATAACACTACTGTTTTTGTTTGATTCATTAAATCACCTAGCCCAGCAATAAGCCGAGGGAAAATATTAACTTATTTTGATATTTCCAATAATTGAGATATTAAAAAGATATTAACTTAATCTCTGTTCATTTTGATACATGGATATGTGACATTTTAAAAATTACTCTGTTTTCTCCACTCAGTTTATATTGGATTGTTTAAAGGACTATTTTTCTCCTTATTGGAATATTCTATAATTGTAGCTTTCCTCACATGATGCTACAACTTATAATTTCTCACTCTGTGGTACAAGTTATCTTTTATTTAAATGGTGAAGTCTGCTTTCCCATAGTCAAAGATAGTGAACATTTTCATCACTGATAATACAAGACAGTCATTTCTATGTCATCAACTCCTATCAATTTATCCTTGTTAGTCAAAATGAAGTGCCCAATAGAGGTTCTCTGGTCTAACCTTCAGAGATTAAATTATCACAAAGATGATTATAAAAATTACTCAGATACTGTCTTTTTCATAATAGGTCTTTTAGTGTGTTCCCCTAATTACTCTGTCTTGGCTCTATGTCAATTTTTAATCCGTTTTAGGAAACACTCATTCACATTATTTTTTTTAAATCTGCTGGGCCATTTGTCATTTATTTTTTATAGTAAATATTCTATTATTTCACTTTTATTGGATTCACTCAATTTTTATTAATGTTCTTTTATAGTTATTTTTATGAAGTTCTATGCAAGTATTGAGGTTTCTTTTTTCTTTTTTTCTATTTGATGACTTTCCTCCATTTTCTATTCTTTCCAGATAAATCAGACATTTGCTGCCATATCTCAGTCAAAACCCCCATCCTGCAAGTTTCTGGTGATATTTAGGAAACTACATATTTTCTTTATGTTACAATTTCAAAATCATATCATCCCCTTTCTCTCTCTCTCTCTCTCTCTCTCACCAGGATCAATGATATCCTTTCCTACTATTTAAGTATTAAGTATTTACCCTTTCAACCTCATTTTCCTCATTTGTACAGAGGAATGATAACATTGACCTCAAAATACATTTGTGAAAATTGAATGAAATAACAGAGCAAGTGCCTAGCCTGATTCTGTCTGATGCATGATGGGCCCTCAGTGAGCATAGCTCTCTTCCCTGTGAAGCTGAGGCTGAGTAAGACCCCATCTCATGTAACAGAAGCGGTAGCATCATCATACATGCAGTAGAAGGCTGATCACTCCATTTCTGTTCAGTTGATTTTCTCTGAAATTCTTGTTTATAGGAAATGTGCAGTCATATGAATTTTTCTTTCATTTTCAGAATATAAATAATAAGTCTAACTGGAGAGCCATCCAGAATACTGATGTAAGACATGCAGATTCTGTGGGCCAGGAAACATTTTGAATAAATATTTAAGATCATTTGCAAAATTACACGAATGGTGATTTTATTCTCACCATTCACTGTGTCTTACTGAAATCTACTACATTTGAGTAAAATACACAAAATAATTTATATGATTTTTCTGCATAAATATCATGTAAAAATTCTGACATTTCCAAACCTTCACCCCTCAACATATACATAATATTGGCGGAACATGGTAAGATTTCTTGAGTAGAAGAATAAAGAAAACTTATTATTTCAGTCCCTGTAATATTTGAAAGATTAACCAATATATTCAAAATGTTGTTGAATATATTTTATTTTTTATTTTGCATTATCAAATACTAATGATAGCTTATATATGTTTTCTTATACAAAAATTAAACATTCTTAATTTTAGATATTGGTTATTCTTACAGTTACAAAATTCCCTTAACATAGATGTGTGTGAAATGAAGATGACCCAATTTTTCACGGAAACTCAATACAATCTGTGTAAAGATTGGTTTTCACTGAAGAGTAGTTTTTAACTTGAATTAATCAGAAAATTGCTTGCCATCTTTTATTTCCTATGAAAATATAAATTATTTTGATTGAAACAGAGTATATTGATCGAAAGCTCAGTCAGTAGTTAACCATAGGAGTTAGTTTTAATAAGCAGTTTATTTCACTGGCCTTTCATTACTATCTGATGCATAAAACCGAATGTGCGATTCATTCATTCACTCACTCAACAAACACCTAGAACATACAATATTATGTTCCATTTGATTTTCTTTGTAATATCAATGATCTGCCTGAATTTTTTCTGTTATCAGTTTGTAACATTATGTGAGAACTCATCCAAACAGATCTTTAACAGGTTTCCCCCTACCCTTCCACAAAATTATTTTCAATTTGTTCTGTTATTTATGCGAGTTAAAAGAAATCCTTAAAATGCTCCTATTTTGATATTGGCAATTCAGTTTCTATTTATATACTGGTCACATTTTGAATTGGCACCAATATTTCAAATCTTAATAATAATCAGACCACTTTAAATAGATCATTTTGTAGGTAGTGACAATTTGTTTTATTTATCCACAAGAGGGGCTTTGACACCTATTAGTTCAAGTGTGCTGATATATTTAAGGCCTCTTTCACTCCATTTAACTGCTGCATCTGACTGGAGCAAGAATGATGGCAAAGATCTTGACCTTGAAACACTGGTTGGATTAAAGGATTCAAGTGGATGATAGAAGCCGTGGCTGGGTTTAAGTGAGGGCCAAACAATGCCGGGATCAATGCCGCCGAGGGCAGGGGCTGAAGTGTGATGTGAGGTGGGTGAAAGGGAGCAGCAGTGACCAGATGCAGGGGGTGGCCCGCTAAGAAAGTAGGGTGGGCCGGGATGATGGCTGGAGTCAGAGGTGAAAATGCAAATGGGGTGAAGTGTGGCTGGGAGAGGGGATGCAGATGAGCTATGGGGATGGGACTGCCATGGGAATTTAAGGAAGCAGAAACAGCGAAATGCTGCAGGAAGGTGTGGTGGATGGTGGTGATAGAAGTGTGCTGGTGGACTGGGACCGTCTGGATGGCCGAGGCCGGGGCGAAGGCGGTGGGCCCGGAAGCAGGCAACACTCGAAGATGCTTCGATAGGAGCTGTTTCTGCACGTGCTGCTGGGCTTGCAGCTGTAGGAGCTTGTATTTATCTATTTCTTCAGGAGAAAAAGTGATTGGCTGTTGAATTAAAGGGGGCGAGCTAGATTTATGACACGCTTCTGATTCATCTTCCACTTTGTCACGCTTCTGCATAGTTCTGTCAGAGTAAGAGTTTACAGTCCCCTCTACGTGATTCATATGCAGGCTTACATCCTGCAAGTCGAGATTTATTCGGTCCTCTTTGGTCTCTGTTGAATCGGTAACACCAGTATATCTATTAGACGGAAAAGCACCAGGGAAATCATTCGGTACCGGGTCACGGCTCTGAATGGTATGTTGGACTTGGCCAATTAAAGGTTTTGCTTGTTCTCTTGTCACTGGGTTCTTTCTCGTGTTTGGTGGCTGAGAATCTGCTACTACATGAATCTTGCCTTTAGAAAGGTGGTCACCACAATCAGGATCTACTGAAAGGGCGAAAGTATTTGTCTGTGAACTTTGGACTTTGCCATGCTCTGCAGTCCACGGCATCGCACCGCCTGTATCCTTTCCTCTTGCGCTTGCGCTCTGTGTTTTGTCAGACAAAGGCAATGCTGGTCGGTTACAGCCCAGTGGTGTGAATTCACACTGAACTGTGCGCTGAATTTGTGAATGAGCCTCGGATTCGTTTTTATGATTCTTTGAAGAGACCTCAAAATTAGTTGATTGTTCCTGACACCTCTTGGCTTGGACTCTTTCTAAAAGGCTTTTGGCTGTCAGGGGGGCCCTCTCTCCTTCTGTCAACTCCGCGGCTTCTGCAGGGCCGCTGGAACAGCTCCTTAGACGGCAGCTGATACTCCCCGAGCTATACTGCATGGATTTTACTTTTCCCAGGTCACAGATATGAGGGCTGTCCAAAGACTCCGGATTTCTCTCACTTTTATTTAAGCAATACATACTCTCTCTGGAGCAAGAGCCCAATCTGCCGAGCTGAGGTCCCTGGCAATTTGGTGGTTCTTCACTGTTCCCAGAACAGGACATCTGTGAGCCGGAGTCACAATGGGTGAGTCTCCTGGATTTGGGCCCTGAAAACTGCTGCTGATTTTTGCCCAGTTTAGATCTTTCTCTGCAGCGACCGTATCTGTGTTTTGAGTATTTTTCCTTCTTAAGGGATTCCCACAATCTGAAGTTCCTATCTCTCTGTATTTCAGATGGCAGGCAGGTGCTCCTTGCCATCTCCTCAGACAGGCAGAGGCAGCTGTGCTTTTGGTGTCTCCCATCGTGCCTTTCAACGGAGTTGTGTTCCCTTTTACAAAAGTAGAGCAAATTACCTCTGCCATTACCCCTGGACTTATGACCTGAACAAGTACTTCTCAAGCTGGATGTGCTGCCAGGGCATGTGTCTGAGGGGCTAGAAAGTCTATTCAGAGTCAATTTTGGAGAATTTCTCTTGTAAGTTTGGTTTCTACATCCAGAAGCCCTGCTGGTCATGCTGATGTGGTTACTGTTCAGAATTACTCTAAAGTCCTTCCCAGGATCACTGTGACCCCTTACTGGGTAAGGACTAGAATTCCAAGTGAATTGGTTTGCATCTTCAAAATCTGAATGAGGATCGCAAGGAATCAGTTTTGGTTTTTTAGTCCTAGAGATGTAGGGAGAAAAAGCAAGGCCCTCGTTTGCATCATTTAGAACCACCCTCTGGCAGCTTTGCCAATGGGTCCTTGAGGACGCCTTGAGTTCATTATCACTATTATTACTGTTTCCTACACAATTCCTTAGAGACATATCAAGGTAAGCAGGCACTTCAGGATTTTTCATTTCCAAATCGCTTGTATTACAATTATGTTGACTCATGTTTGGCTCAGAATCATTGTAGCCCAAATTATATTTTCTCTCGAAATTTTCCCAATCTGGATTAGCTATCATCATCTTTGGTTTCAGAGATTGATCATTTTCTTGGATCAATTCTTGTTGGTCTTTGATTAAACCTGAGACTTGGCTGTCTATTGTTGTCTTCATTTCCGAGGGCTCCTTAATCAGTTCTTTTTTTAGGTCTTCTGAACCGTGGTCACTCTTTGTGTTCCGAGAAAGCTTAAAATCAAAATACAATGGGTTGCATCCATAAGAGATGCAGGGCTCTGTTTTTGTAAAGAGCAAAAGTTCTGTAGGCCACTGGAGAGTGGTGTGGCCATCCTTACTTTGTACATGGAGAAAAGGCAATGGTTTAGACTTCACTTCATGGGGACATGCTTCTCTTACAAGCCTCTGTACATTTTTCCTAACTCTTTCTGTTTCCTCTAAAGATTCTTCTCTCTTCTCCATTCTAGAGCTGGGATCCAGATGAACTGTACTGTTTTGCTCACTTGGCTCCAGTGATGGAAACTCATCCAGATACTCAAATACCCTGGCATTGCTGTGCTTGTAAATGTTTGGTGGGCTGGAGGAAGCATTTGCTTGGCACGAGTGATTTATGCAGTTTTCTGAAGTGTTCTTCAATGTACTTCTAGTTTCTTTTTCTCTGCTGCAAGGAGGAAAATCCACATCTGAAAGATGAATATCAGATTTAGAGAATGAAGCATGAATGCCAATCGAATCTTCTAGTGTTTCATCAATAGAGTCATTTTTGTCTTGCAAGATTTGAGAGCTTATGGAGAAGGTATTGTGTAAGACGCTTTCCAGATGGCTTGGTGTGATGTTTATATTTTTTTCCTTAGTGGGATATGTATCCTCGTTTGCAAACCTGCGGCACTTGCATTTCTCTGCAGTTTGTTTTGCTTTATAGACGGGTGACTTGTTACACTCATGGGTTTCTTCGGTGTTCTCACTGAAAACTGACGCTGATGATTCTAATTTTAGATGCACTTTTTTGGAAAAAGAAAATGATACTCCTGTCCTGTGATTCGCATTGCTGAGATCCGAAGAGGTCTGTGGTACCCGATTTCTGAATAAATAATGTCGGTCCATTTGTAACTGGTGTCGATTTTGCATGGGGGACCGCTGTTTATCGGAAATGCTTCTGGGCAGATTCTTTCCTTTAAGGAGAAGAGCACTCTTCATGCACGATACCTTTCTGCCATTCTTAACTGGAAAGACTCCTTGCTGAAGTTGCTTTTCTATGGCTACCCTGGGAGCTTTGTATGCTGGTCCATTTCCAGAAACACTGTAAATACAATAAATATTTAAGTGATTAAGATGTTAGATTTGAAATCTTATCTATATGTGAACAATTCTTAGTGTGTATGATGAGTTATGCTATTTATGAACCAGGTCTATTGTAATATAACCATTTCGCTGTGTTTGTACAACTCAGTACATCTATGTTTCATAGTGGCTATTTCTAAAATGCATCACTTAAATATGTTCTTTTGAAATCAGCAAGAAGCAATAGCAGGTGAGTATCTTATGCAAGTGCTGCAAAAGAAAACAAAGTGTTGCATTTATAGCCCAATATATGTCCTGCAGAACCTATCCATAACATTCTTTAACAAAGAGTTTTTCAATCGGTGACTCCACGTTAAAGAAGAAATTAAATGAAATTAAAAGTCATTTCCAAAGTATAAAAATATATGCTTATTTGCTTTTTTATATAAGCGCTACCCATTTATAATTTTTGTTGCCTCAGTTTTAAAATTCCTTCAAGTTTCCTTCCCTTCCCAACAATGTGGCAAGTTCTCTCTTCATGACTTGTCACTATTTTGACCAATTATAACAAATGCATAATAAAATAACACACATCTGCAAGCCATCTCCATATCTTCAATTATTTTGAAATTTTTCTTTTGCATCTTCCTCACAAAAATACTTTCTACCTTTTTTGCATATATATGTTTGATCTTTTAACAGCTTTGTAAAGCTTATTCATTCTGCTGAGCTTAAATTAGTAATTCAATCAGAAAATTGGAAACAGCAGTACACATAGGAGATGAAACTCTTTAGATTAAAATGGTCTCTGTAATGTTCTACCTTAAAACCTCTACTACAAAACAAGGTCTTCCGGGAGGGTGAGCAACACAAATCACATCCTTTATCTGATCTTTTGCTTTGATTTGGCTTTCTTTTCATTTTCCTTTTCTTTTCCCACATGTTTGGATATGTGTATTTGCTTTTTTCTAGTTTAGATTTTTATTTGATTTTGATTCAGCTATTTATTATCTGAGTATACAATACTGAAATAAATGATATCTTTTCCATATGTGGCTTCAATTCCAATGGAGATGTGTGTCTTCTGAGCATTTCTCTGAGACATTCTTTCTTGCTGCCTTCACATGACTATTTGGCCAATCAGCGTACAATTCTAGAATATATTCCGTTTGTCCACCAAATTGCAAATACTTTGCTTCATCCTGTTTATGTGTTTAATATTGTAGAAAGATACTTAATTCACATCCTTTTACTTATTTTTGAAATGAATTCACTGGTGCACTTGTATGATTTTGCAATTTTTCTTTTCACATATATATTTATTATATTTCTAATCTATAATGTATTTATATTATATTTACTATCTAGGATATATTTTTGTTACATTTATATTTTATATAAAATGTGATATATACTTATATATGTATGATATATAAGTATTTTCCCAAGACCATAGTTACAGATAGATTTATTTGGGTCAATTTTTGCTGGTACTCCTGGGCACTTTCAATTCAACTTCTTCAGTTCAGTTATATTTTCTTCTCTGATTTCTCTGATTATTTTTTTCCCTGTCTTAGCTTTTCATCCTGGAATTTATATGTTAAGTGTATTGGCTCTCCTGAATATAGTTTTTAGATCTTATTATTTATCTCAGCACTTCAAGTATCTTTAGTCTATTTCTCTCATTCAGAAAGAAGTCCTTGTTTTTAATTTCTATTTTATTGATTTAACTTTTTTTTTTTTTTACAATATCCAGTCTGTCATTTACTATGCCCAAATGGATTTTAATTTACAATAGCTTTAGTCACCATTCACTCTTTAATAATTTCAGATTGTTCCTTCTTCATAAACTAATAGCTGTAGCTTTAGAATTATAGCCTTTCTTTGAATCTCATGGAGAATAAATTTTGAAAATTTCCAGTAACTGTTTCATAATGAAAATTTTCTTTTTCCTCATCACATTAATCTTCTTTTTTAAAAAATCATTTAAAAAATTCTCTTTATAGAAGGTGTTTAGGCATATTTAATATGAAGAATGGTAAGGAACACTCTAAGATAGGGCACTTGTTATGATGAGTACTGGGTGTTACATGTAAGTGGTGAATCACTAAATTCTTTTCCTGAAACCAATACTACACTATATGTTAACTAACTAGAATTTATTTTTTTATTATTATTTTTTTAAGATTTATTTATTTATTCATGAGAGACACAGAGAGAAAGAGACACAGCAACACAGGCAGAGGGGGAAACAGGCTCCATGCAGGGAGCCAGATGTGGGACTCTATCCCGGGTCTCCAGGATCATGCCCTGGGCTGAAGGTGGCGCTAAACCGCTGAGCCACCCGGGCTGCCCCCAACTAACTAGAATTTAAATAAAAACTTTAAAAAAGAAAGAAAGGGAACAGCCTAAGATGGAGTATGGCTTACTGAATATTTCTTTCAAACATAAAGGAAAATAGAAAGCACAGAGATTAACTATAGTTATTGGTCTTTTAGAGTGCCTACAGTCTGGGCATAGAAGGATGAAGACCAGAGACATCTGCAGCTCTGGATTTTGCCTCAGTGCCAGAGAGACACTTCAGATTAAATAGGAGCTATATTTCTGTTAAGTTACCTTTTCTAGGAACATCAATTAATCTGATATAATTTGCATTTAGTAGAAATTATTTCAAAAGCCTGGTATATGGATATTATCATTCTGCTTCTCATGATTCCATTATGAATCAGATATTTTACTATTTTATATTATCGCTCACTATTTTTCCCTTAATAATATTTTTGCTTATTATCCTGGTGCTGTTTTGCATGTTTTCTTGCTTTGATTTATGTTAGTCTAAACATTATTTTCTGTATTGCTGTTTTATTTTACCATTTATCTCTCTAATGTGTAAGGTTCTTTCTTTTATATTCTTTCAGATATTTGTAATCCTCTTTACTCTTATGGTTTCTGTATGTTTGGCTCTTCTTGTCCTCAATTCTTGTTCTCACTCTATAATCCAATCTACATTTATGATTATATTTTTCACAAGTTTTAGCATTTTACCCTCATTATTAATCTTTTCTACCTCTAATGTTTATGCTTTAGACTCTTTATCTCATTGCTTTCTAAACTTTAAATACCCTTATCTTAAATCTAGTTTATTTTTTCTCTTTGGAAAATCCTACTTTTCTATCTCTGTGGTTTTTCAATTCTATTATCTTAATACAAGTTTATGCCTTTTAGCATAATTAAAAGTTTAACTTTTATGGTTATATCCTTATTTATGATTTTACTCCTTTCTCTAGAACTTTCTTCAGTTTCTTTTTGTGTTTTTTACCTAAGTGTTTATTTATGATTTTTAAAAGTGATATACAGGTAACCCCTCACCCTTATTAATAGATTGTCCATTCTAATAGCTCTCCCAAAATTCTAATTCTTGGTGACTAAACATATGCACAATTTAATTATCTTCTGGGCAAAATATACTTTCTAAACAGGAAACAAGACATTTATTTATTTTTTTTAACAAGACATTTAAAACAACATAATTTCTTTAAATGATGCAATATGCTAATGTCCCACATTATCCAGCTCATATATAAGGAATTCCATATTTTTCAGAGTCAATGATCCTATGATTTTTGAAATTTGGAAAAATGTTCATATACTTTAATTTACACATAGTAAAGCTTACAAACAGAATGACTCTCAATCTCCAACCTGAGGAACCAGGCTGGGTTGAATTACCCAAGAGATGGCCAAAGTTGAGTGCCCTTTATAAGATTTATTACCAGTTTTCTGCTATTATTTTTTTCAGCAGTTCAATTTGAATATTCGTACAACTAGGAAATTCTCTTCTCTTCTCCATAGGGTCATAGAAGAATTTTCTTGTTATCTTCATCATCCTACGTAGAAGCCTTTGTTGTGAGAATAATGGACGGAGAAAGGTGGTTCAGGAAAGGGGTAGTAATACAGATGATTTTTTTCTTTTTAATTTTATTCCTTACTTTCATTTTTCAATTCAGCTGCCAACATGAAAATATTAAATAATTCTATTAAGTGACTTCCCTAGGCCATGAGGCTGCTTAAGCAAAGAGAATAATTGGCTGGAGGGCAGATGGCAGGTAGGAGAAAAGAGTGCAGTAATTTTCCTAATTCCAACTACTGTGTGTGGAAAGCTAGACACCTATCGTTTCCCTAGCAATACAAAAAATAAAAAATAAAAAAATGGAACCTAAAGAGCCTGTCTATTCTATAAAGGTATGTGCTTTAGTATGTGGTTTTTTTTTTTTTTTTTTACTTAATATGATTTTCAGCTCAACCCCAATCTAATCAATTTTAATATGTTTTTAATTTGAAAGACACATCATGGGTAGCTTTACAAACTCAGAACTTTTAAACAAAAGCATCATAACCATCACCACCATTATTTCTCCCAAAGGAAAATATGGAAAATGCAGAAGTGTGACAACTTTCTACTAATAAAATAACCAAAGTTATGTTTATTAAGGCTACTCAGATTTTTTGTTGTTTGGCCTTAAAGGACCTACCTAAAGATTGTCTCTCTACAATAAGGTTTGCCCTTTTTTGCAGTCTTACAATAATACCGTAAGTCACCCAATAATTAACATATTCCTCAGATTTTTTTCCTTCATGCTACCATAATTTTCATTAGATTTTCCTTCTGAGTTCTGTTTTACAAGGACTATCTGAGATCTTATTGACAGTGTGTTTGAATAACATAAGATCCTCATTGTGTTGGCAGGTAGAAAGTTCAGTACCAGTTTCATGTCCTGATTCTTTGATCGCAGAGGACCTCAGAGCATGCCTTTTTATGTTAACCTCGCTTCTGGACAGATATTTTTTCAACTTTATTTTTCTTTTATATTACATTTCTCTCTTATTTTTAATATGATTATCTTTTATGTATTTTGATAAATTAATTAAATTGTTCTAAGAGAGTGGCACAAATACATGAATATAATTTAACTCATCAGTTGATCCTTAAAATAAATATTTTCTTAGAATCAAATCTGAGGTCTAATATTTTATGATGCTCAATAATTCAAGTCATTCATTCCCAAACTTATGCATATTGTTTCTCATTTCAACAACAGGGGTTTAAATTGTGGCACAGAGCTATAAATTTCACAATTGGCCAGGTTCCTGTCAACTGCATTAATTAGCTACATTAGATGTTCTACATTATGATTCATATGAACACAAGTCACAACCTGAAAATTTAATTGAGTTCCAGGTAACAATCTCCTCACTTTGAAACATTCAGCAGTTCCAAGCTTACGTAAAACAGTTATTTTTCAGCTACAAGAATATATTAGTATAACATGTGTTTTAATTATCAATTTAAATGACACGCTGTGGTAAATTTAACTGCATTAATTACATCTTTTGTCATCCGGACAATGGTAGTGCTATTTATTTGAGATTCAGGTGTGTACAGGGAAATGTAGATTTATTTCCTCCCCCAAAAGATGCACACTTACATATGGTTTTTAAAATTATTATTATAAAACTTAAAATTATTACTGAAGAACTATATGGTACCATTTAAATCAACTGGATAGAGTAAGTGCTAGCTTATTAGAATCTTTATTTAATTAAAGAGCACATAAAATTAACAATATTGGGAAACAAAAAATTTAGGTACCAAAGTAGCTAATTTATGAGCTTTTAACTACTAAAACATTTCCCCTTAAACATATCTTTTGATAAATCATAATTTGTTTACATTGTAACAGTGAATCAAGTAAATTCATCTTAGACATTTCCCCAATGATTGAAAACAGTTTTGAATGATCCAAGAAACCTCTCATTCTTACCATTCAGATTGTTGTCTTAATTCAGCCAGCTGGTGAAGCCGTTTAAGAGCTTTTTCTTGTTTCTTCTCATCTTTCCATGACTTTGAAGCTACGTTTCGAGCAAATTCTCGTTGCTTTAATTCCTTCAGCCTCTATGGACAGAGAAGAAAAACAGAAAGGGTATATAAATAAGCAATAATTTTTCCATCCATGAGGCTCTTTATTAAACTTTGTCCTGGGTACAGAGGTGATTTTCTGGATAGAGTAAAAAGTGCCTTTTCCATCAATGTTATTCTCCTCTTTAAGATACATTTAGTTGGCAAATGGCTTATTTATCAAAGCTTGTCACAATCACCATAGAAATGTGTGGCCAAGTTGGACCCCAGTTCTTGTTGGAACCACCCTAGCTACATATCTGCAATCATTTAGGTGCCTGTGAAATATAAGTGGAAAAATATGAAGGGGTATGAAGGGAGAGGAGGTTATAGGGTGAACTTTCCTCTCACCACTGCCCCTGGTCCTCTCATTTGTAAAATACACTTTCTCTTATTCATGAAAATTGATGCTATTAAATACACTTGATGAAATGAGCTTGTTTCATTTAAGAGCATCTGTTAATGTGAAAGATTTAGTTCAAAGCTCTAAATGTGATCCTTAACTAATTTTTTCCTGGTGGAGTTATTTATCCAATGCAGATTTCTAAATTGTATCCAGAAGATAAAAATGGGTCAGGGACATAAGCTCAAGATAGATGCTTGGCCTTGCTTGATTTAAATTAACCTACCACTTCTTTTAATTAATTCTTTTCTCTAAAACAATTGGCTTACATGGAAATTGGATGTTACTCATTACCTGTTTGGATTTCCACCTCAGAACTGTCCACTAAGCACACCTAATGACATTGAACAAATTGAGAAACAACTACAATCAAATGAGCATCTTGAAGTTTGGTGCTTAATCCTGAATTGAGAAGATATTTGAACATTAGCCTCTCTTAACCAATACAAAATGATTTTAAACTGTCTGAAATCTATACTCATTTAATTTACTTTAATTTTCCAAATCAGGTATAGGCGATATTTCCCAGGAATGGCAAAAACCACATAGCTCTCAAGTGAGGTAATAATGCTGTACTGGACTGTGGCCCACCATAAAGCAAGAACCCCAATTTTAATGATCGTTAGCTTTTTCCTGAAAGAGGACATGCTTATGGGAAATGGTGGCCAGATAACCACATCTTGGCTAAGTATCTAAAGAAGGAGGCAAGACGAACTTTTCAAAGAGAGAATATTCTAAGCACAAAGAACAAAGGGTGCCTGGGTGGCTTAGTCAGTTAAGTGTCCAACTCTTGGTTTCAGCTCAGGTCAGGAAATCAAGGTAATGAGATGGAGCCCTGCATTGCACTCTGCTTGAGTCTGCTCTTTGTCCCTCTCCCTCTGCCCCTCCCTCCAGCTCTCAATAAATAAATTTTAAAAAGAGAGAGAGAGATTCATAGAACCATAAATAGCTACAAGGGGAATAGTGGAGTCAATCCGAATTCAATTTTTGACAAGTGCTTCAGAAGTTTTTAAATAACAGAAAATTTCAAGAAATAAAATGATGGCCCATGTGTTAAAAAAAAAAAAAAAAAAAAAAAAAAAAAGATCAACAGTTCTCTAGAGCTGATAAATGCAGAATGTCTAAGTGTTAAGAGAGCCTTGGCCAGGAGGGAGAAAGGCTTTTTAAATTTCCATTCTTACTTATCCTCCTACTCACACTTCCTCAGACTCCATATAATAATAATCTAGTTTTTGAAGTGAAAGCTTGCCTTGTCAGCAAAGACCTTTTAGAAATTGTTCTACACAATTTAAGAGCCCACATAAATACTCTATATTTATTTAATGTTTGATATTACTTGTATGTAAAACCTAAATAGCCTAGGAGATGAAATTTATTCATTTACTCATAACTGACTTGACTGGAAACTTCTTTGAAACTTGCAGGTACACCTCTTATTTCTTCCATTAGTGTCCCAGATTCTAAGACTGTACTTCTATCTCTGAGTTATAGAAATGATTGAGAATTCTGTCTTATTCATCCAACAACAGATACTGTCAACTACTACCATATAATAGGGACATAAAATTGTCAAATCAATAATTTTCCCTTCAAGGGAGACAGATGTGTGAATAGATATTTTTATAAGCTAGTGTTTAGTTTCTTAATAGGGGTAGACACAAGATGCTTTTGAAGCATACAGGAAAAGTTAAGACAGACTGGGGAGGTTGAGATTTGTTGTGTTAAGGAAGTCAGTAAAGTTAAAATGCATTTAAGGAACACAGAAAACTGGAAGATATTTTGTTTAAAGACATCTAGCCACAGATTTGGCTTAATAAATGCTTAATGCTGAAGGCTGCACAGCAACAAACTCCACAGATCTACAGAGGGATCCCCTCAAATTTTCAGTGTACTGAATTGCAGTGAGAAAATTACTCAAATCCAAGAAAAGGGCCACCTGAAAGAATTAATGGCAGCAATATCGAGCATTCATATAGGTTTAGGAATAGTGCCTGTTCTAACCAACAAATTCGAAAAACTCATGCGACATTGAGTTTAGAATTCAAGGAAATCTATGTTCTCATTCATTTGGGGAATATAAATAATAGTGAAAGGGAATATAAGGGAAGGGAGAAGAAATGTGTGGGAAATATCAGAAAGGGAGACAGAACGTAAAGACTGCTAACTCTGGGAAACGAACTAGGGGTGGTAGAAGGGGAGGAGGGCGGGGGGTGGGAGTGAATGGGTAATGAGCACTGGGGGTTATACTGTATGTTGGTAAGTTGAACACCAATAAAAAATTAAAAAAAAAAGAATTCAAGGAAATCTTGGGGCATCTGAGTGACTCAGTCAAGTGTCCGACTCTTGATCTCAGATCAGGTCTTGATCTCAGGGTCATGAGCACAAGGCCTACATTGCACTCCACACCAGTCATGAAGCCTACTTTAAAAAAAAAATCAGGGAAATCTTGCTTCAGTAGAGAATAATTTTCTGTGGATTGAGCACTAATTTAGATTTGCCTAGCAAATTATAAAAGCAAGAAATACAAGTATGCACCTGACTGCAATAACTTAACCACATTTCAGAATCAAATTTAAACAAACTTATAAGAATACAAAAATATTCATCAAAAACAAAGAAAATTAATAACATAAACATCCAAAGATTACTAAGCATGCAATGATTATCAAGAAAGTACAGCCTAAAATGAAGAAAATAATAAAGACCAATACAGAACTGAACAGATGCTAGAATTGGCAGAAGAGTGCACTAGGACAGTTTTAACTTTATCCTATGTGTTCAAAAAGTAGATAAAAGATGGTGATCAACTGAACCATTGTGTAATTGGAGTCTCTGAAGAAGGGAGAGGGAATATTTGCAAATGTAATGGTGAAAATTTTCCAAATTTCCTGAAGACTAAAAACCCACAAATCTCCCCCAAATCTCAAGTGCAAGAAACTATACCAACACTTGTTGTTATCAAATTTTTTAAAACCAAATAAATAAAAAGGTGTAATTTTTGAAAACATCTAAAGAGAAGTGACATATTCCTATACAGAACAAAGAGGGGAGGATGGAAAAGAATTCTTACTGGAAACAATATAAATGAGAAACAATACAATGGAGCAACATATTTAAATTGCTTGAAGAAAATTAAAAACTTCTCAAAATAAAATTTTATGTTTAGTGAAAATATCTCTTTAAAAAAGTTTTCTAAAAAAAAGTTTTCTTTATTTTCCTTTAGAGAGAGAGAAAGAGAGAACACATAAGCAGGGGGAGGGGCAGAGAGAGAGGGACAGAGCCTCAAGCAGACTCTGTGCTGAGCAGGGATCCCAACATGGGACTCAGTCTCATGACCCTGAGATCATAACCTGAGATGAAACTAAGAGTCTGACACTTAACCAACTGAGTCATCCAGGTGCCCCACAAATATTTTTTTTAAAGAAGATGAAATAAAGATATTTTAAGACAAGAAAAACTAGAAGAATTTAGGAGCACACAAAAAGAATATGTTAAAGAATATCAATGGGCAAAAGGAAAATAATATCGCATAGAAATGCATGTCTACACAAAAGAATAAACACTAGAAATAGTGACTACAGGATAAATAAGACATATTTCTTAATATTTGAATGTATTTAGATAATTTAAGCAAAAATAATAACTATGTTTCCGAGAATTTCTAACAAATTTATAGTTAAGATGTTTGACAACAACAGCATAAAACCTGAGAAGGCAGAAATAACAAATATGTTGAAAGGTCTTATTCAGTACATGAAATGGTAGAGTAACAAGTGAAGGCAGACTGTGATAAGTAAAGAAGTGCACAATATGTTCTATCGCAACCATTAGTATAATAAAACAAAGAGTTTTAGCCAATAGGATAACAAAGAAGATAAAAGGAAATCATTATGTTTACTTGATCCAAAAGAAGGCAGAAAAAAGGTATCAAGAAAGGCAAAATAGAAGGGACAGTTACAAAACAAATAGCAAATGTAATAATGGTTTAGCAAATAACTAAGATCTAAATATATCACTAATCAAATTAAATGTAAATGGTTAAACACTGAAATGAAAAGTTAGTATCAGTTTGGATTAAAAAGTAAGCCCCAACTATACGTTGACCACAAAAACAAATTTTAAAATACAGATACAACAGGTTAAAAGAATATTAAAAGATACACTATGTCAACACTAGTGCAAAAAAATGCTGAAGACACTCAATCACTATCAAGCAGAGTATATTTTGGAGCAGATATATTACTAGGAATAAAAGGGTTATTTCATAATGATATGGAGTAAATAAATCACAATGACAAAATAAACTTAAATGTTTCTATGCCTAATAACAAAGCTTCAAAATACACAAAGCAAAAATGGATAAAACTGCAAGGAGAAAAAGTTAAATCCACAATTATATTAGGAGTTTTCAATGACCTTCTACAATTCAACAGGATGCTAATCGCAAATACCATATATCTGGAATAGGTTACACTAAGGGGATCATGCCTATTATAAGAGACTCTTCCAACAGTTGATTTGTCTAATGAAAAGAGAACTGGACAGATAAGGAAAACTTCCAAGAATCTAGGGAGCATATTTTGTCAACCTCATATTTTAGCTTGAGTTTTCCCAAGTTTCTACTTTTCTCCTCCTGTTCTGATAAAAATCCAATTATTTAAACAACGGCATGGATTATAATTGCCCGCAATCTACCTCTGTTTAAACAGAAAACAAACCAATTGGAAAAAAAAAAGTTCTTTGAGGGTATAGAGTAGATCTGTTCTTATTGAGAACAGCACAAGACAAACACATTTCAGAAAAAAAATAAAAATGCTACCTCACATGTCATTTACAAAGAACTGTAGAAAGCCCAGTAATCATTGCTTATCAGCAGGGACTCAGGGTGAATAGGTTAGAGCAGGTGAAGTTGAGCCTCACTGGGATGGGGAGTAAGGAAGACAGAGAATAGCACCTAAAATCCCTATCATTAGGCAATAAAACAGTGTCTGTCTGATGTCCAGAGGTGTTGGATAGTAGACAACACAGTGTAGGAGTTAAGAGAAGGATTGTGAAATCAGTCAGACCTGAATTTGTATATTGTCTCTGTCATTCACTAGCTTTGGGTATCTAAGGTTACTTATTCCCAAACTTCAGTTTACATATTTGTAAGTTGGCAAACTATCACTATTTACCATGTAGAGTTCTTGGAATTATTATTTGAATTGATAAAGGTAAAACACTGAGCACAGCACCTGATATATAGCAAATGCTCAATGAGTATGAACTATTATTACTTTTAGAGGTAAGCAATGGTCAGATTTTATGGATCTTGGGACACCTGGGTGTCTCAGCAGTTGAGTGTCTGCCTTAGGCTCAGGGTGTGGTCCTGGAGTCCCAGAATCAAGTCCCACATCAGGCTCCCTGCATGGAGCCTTCTTCTCCCTCTGCCTATGTCTCTGCCTCTCTTTCTCTATGTCTCTCATGAATAAATAAATACAATGTTTAAAAAAAAAAGATTTTATGGATCTTTGGGAAGCAGCAAAAATAGAAGTCCTTGATTTACCTGGCAATGGGGGAACCATTAAAAACACTTGGTTGATTTTCTTACTGAAAACAGAGTATTTGAGTTGTTTTCATTTGGGTTTTACAAAACTGGTAGGTGTTATCTTTTCTAAAAGGGATCTTTGGGAAGCAGCATAAATGAAGAGCCCTTGACTTACTTGGCAATGGAGAGCCATTAAAAACACTCGATATTCTTACTGAAAGCAGAGTGTTTGAGTGGTTTGCATCGGGACTTCACAGAAGTGGTAGGTGTAGTCTTTTCTAAAGGAGAAGATAGGAGAAGGAAGCATACTGCGTATGTTCCTCACCCTTGTCTTGACCAATTTGTAATATTTAATTGAAACATGTAATTTCTGTAATTCCATCATTTTCACTACTGAAGAAAATTATAAATTTTAGATTCAATTATGATTTTTTGGCAGACTCTTTTTTGATGAATCTTATTTGCTCTTGGGTATTATTACTATCTAAAATGGATCTCGATCAGGAAAGAGGGTAAAAGTGTTTCCTAGAAAGAAATGGAGACATCTAGTTCACATCCTTGTATTTTGTAAAGGAATTTAAAAGAGAAATTGCAGAACAGATGGTCTTCCTGGTCCTGAAGAGAGGCTACCTGCCATCGTCCTTGCCCAGATCAAAAGCAATTTAATAAAGGGCAGATGCAGGGGTCAAGTTAAAGGAAGTAAAGCAGTCCTCACATACCTTCTCTAGTTTCACAAGGCATTTCATTTGCTCTCAACAAAAAGTAACATAAGGCTTTGGAGATTTATTTGCTAAAACACAATTATGAAATATTTGGAATTTAATTTTTTTCTCAGCTTCATTTTAAGAGCACAAACTAAGCAATCTTTATCTCCCTACCTGCCAACATGAATGCTTGGCACACACATTGCAAGTGGAATTCAGCCGTGAATAAATAAATGAAGAGGCAAATTGATCAGGTCAGTGAGTCTCTATGTGCTTTGAATGGTAATATCCCCAATATTATTGTCTACCAGTCAGACCATGCATGTGAGCATCTGCCCACTCTGGAAACCACGCCCCATTCACCTTTGCTGGAGCAGAACAGCACGTGTGAAACAGATTTACTCAAGTGTATCCACTTTTTTCCTCCCTTAAACAGAATAATTCCTTCCATTCCTGCACTTTCATCCACAGATCCCAGAGGACTTTGCTGGCATTAATGTTTTTCTTCACAGAGGAGCAAAGCCCCAGTGCAAAAGGTCAAAATTATTAACCTCAGTTTAGAGACGAAGAAACAAAGATAGAAGGTTAAATGGCATGATCCACACCAAAGCAGACACCAAGAAAAGAACTGTGACTGGAAAACAGGATGTCTGACCTTCATAAAAAGCAAGGGGAAGTCAGAAGAATTTATGTAAAATTTTAGACATTTATAATAGTTTCATTTTATGAAATGAAAAGTCTATCCAGTTCTGAGATATTGTTCGTTGTTTGGAAATGTTTTTATCAAAATGATCTGGGAGACACTTATAGATAATTAACAATAATCTAGGAGAGGACAAAAAATTAAAATAAAATAGAAGAGGGCATAATTTGAACAAAAATATGATCAAGATGCAAGAATTAAATTATATAAAAAGTCCTTATTATTTCTCAGAAGACTTCTACATGTTGAAATGGAACTTTTTTGCATGTCATTTTTTATGTGATCTGGTAGCCATATAAACACAGGGAGGTGAACTAAAATATCCTAAGGTCTCCCATCTTCTCAGAAGATACGGTTTGGGCTACTCACCAGGAAGAGTTCCCTGCTGTGTTCTGGAATGAATGCACCTGAGCATATTCCCTCTGGTAGAATTTACTCCTCCAAGAGCCACAAGTGAGCAAATAATAGGTGAGAAGAAATGAACTTGGGGCAGATACTCAGCCTCCATCCATTTCTTCATAAATGTTAAGTTAAATACTTTATAACTGCTTCTGGAGGATTCTTCATATTCTTGCTGTAATAGGAATTGCCAGACTCTAAACCTAATTGCTGATGGCCAGCCCACTGTGTTTTGACAATTAGGATCTAGAGACTCCTTGTTGGAGTCATTTCTGGACTCTGACACTGGATAAGTGTAATATTCAGGAGAGATATGGCTAGGTCTGAAGACATCATTTTCCAAATGTAAGTTTGGGGATGTCTGTAGATACTAAAATAACCTGAAAATGTTGGTTCATATAAAAGACAATATTTAATAATCCAAAATAACCTGAGATAACCTCCGTGGCTTAAGGAGAGAATATACTAAGATGTGCAAGGTGTATGCCCTTGACAAGTCACCATGCCATCCCCCTCCAATGCCCAGGATCCCCTGAGAAGTCTTCAAACAGCAAATAGATAGCTCTTGTGTTTCCATTCCTTCCGGGAAGTTCCTTCCATCCTCTAGCTATTATAGTCAAGATCCAAGTCAGTTGTGATACAAGGCATGCACATTTATTGGATTTTTAATGGTAGGTTTATTTATTTTCCATACCATGGCATAAAGTTTTTAGTACTTTTGCGAGTCATGTTATATCAGGCAAGAATATAGCCAATAAGACAGCAACATCAATATCTCTGGTGATTGTTGTGAAATGATTAGCAGCATTATAAAGAAAGTACTTTGGTTATGAGTGAATGGAAATTGCTTTTAAGACTGGCTTAGTAGTAAAATTCAAAGAGCTTTTAATCCCACCCTTCACCATGTTCACAGCATGATAAGAAAACATCCACCATATTAAAATACTATTAACTCCCATTAAGTGTCTGCAGAACGTATGTCTAGGTTTTGAGAAATCCAGCATTTCTGAAATGAACAAATAGAAATTCATTAATTAGAGGTAATGACTTGTGTAAACATCTGATTAGATTCATATTTAGTTAATAAAACCTCAAGAAATAATTCTGCATTCCATCACTGTCTAAACCATGGTGAATAAATACAAGAATGTAGATCAAGAAAATACACACTTCTCCTCATCTAACAGGGTCTTAAAACTTCAACTATATCCTTAGAGAAAAAGTAGAGTGGGTCAGATGTTTCAAACATTTTTTATAGTCTAGTATGTAAATTATTTATAATTTATCTTTAAAATGTGTTGTTCATGCTAAAAAAAAATGTTCAAGTCAAGTTTACAAATCCTTGTCTTTTAGAAACACTTCCAAGGGTCAAAATGTAGAGTTAGAAAGGGTCTCAAAGGGTTAATGTGATAAGGTATCAGATGGGTTAAGAATGTTTTTGGTAGGTTCATTTCTATCTCTGGCATTCCTAGTCCCATATCAAGGCCTTAAGGGACTATTTTATCTGTTAAAGTGATCTAAAGGATTAATTAATTAATTAATTAATTCAAGAGAATTAATCACACCCTTTATGGAAAAGTGTTAGGAAATAAATGATTTGCACTGAAGCCCTAAGAGTCTAAAAAGGAAATCTTACAAGAATCCCACGGCAAACCTCTGCCCTCCTGCAGATTGTGCAGTTGCTGTCGTGATATCATCTTTATTAGCAAGTTGTTATCTACTCTGTAACATTATTTCCCGATTATATGCCTCCTTCATGGTCACCTGCTCCCTGTTCGGTTCCTAAAGAAAACGTGACCTGGTGCACTCTGATCCAGCTATCCCACTGCTTCCTCAAGGGCAACTCTTCATATTGTGGCATCTTGTACCACCTCACATTATATTGATTTTTAAGAGCTCTTTCAATTTCTACTTCATCCTCACTCTTTCATACCTGAGTTTAGGGTCAGTGACACCTGCTGAGAATATTGCAGGCAGAATTATTTAATCTGAACATACAGCAAATGGAGACTGTCTTAGTACAGGGAAAGTGTTTTTGAGGTTTCTTCAATTTCCTAACCAAATGCCATTTTGAAATTGAACTGTCTTTGAGAAGAAACTATGAAAATAGAGACAGAAAGAAATGAGACATTAATGAAATTAGAATCTGGTGTAAAATTGAATTTTGGATCGGGTTACTCTTACACAGTAAATAGAGATGATATTTTAAAGCTAAAGATATCAGTGTTCAGTTGGGCTGTGTGTATCAGGCACTTAGCTGCAGTGGCCTAATGCAATGAGGTTAATTTTATTCTAATCCAAGAATCTAAGCTTAAGCATATAGCACAGTCCTTACATCTTCTCTAGAAAGGCCCCAGCGCAATTCCCTTTCAGTTTTGAGTTTCTTCCAACTTAGACACGTGGCTTTATCATCCTGGCTGCCACACACCCGAGAAATATCAGACATCAAAACTGTACTCCAGGTAGAAAGGAAGAAGAGTCCAGGGCAAAAGGTGACTCTGTGCTTTTTTAAGTCCCATAAACAACAGCTTTTTGGAAGCTGCACCAACTAGACTTCACTTGTATATCATTTTCTAGAAGGATATCACATGATATTAGCATTTAAGTAAGGAGTATGGTGAATGAATCCAAGTTTTTAGCTAGGCATATGGCCCCCTCCCCCTCAAATAAATCCAAGCTCTGTTAGTAAGGCAAGAGGGTGGAAGGGATGTTGACTAGGTAAACACAGTGTCCCTTTTACTAAATTTGCTAAATGTTGACAAAATGCATGGCTGTAGTTAGTGTTCAACCAGTGCACTGCTTCTTTCAGATATCAAATTCCTCTCTACAAGCTCTAAGCCACTGGGCTGTGAAACAGGATATGGAGAAGTTTCCAGATCTGCTACTTTACATCCTCATAATAGCCTAAATTTAAAGTTACTAATTCTCTTAAAAGATTTGAAATTGATTTATTACTTTAGTGTATTGCGTTAGAAGCAGAGGTCAGTGAACTAAGGCCCCTGGGTCAAACAAATATGGCTCTCTGCCTGTTTCTATAAATAAAGTGATATTGAAACACAGCCATGCCCCTTTGTTTACATCTCATCACTGGCTAATTTTGAGCTAAAATGACAGACTTAAGTTTTTGCAACAGAGGCCATGTGACTTGCAAAGTCAAAAATATTTCTGACCCTTTCCAGAAAGTTTGCCATCCCCAGCAAGAGAAACAACCCTGTTCCTGTCAGTTCCAGATAAGGGAAGTGGTTGGTTCCATATTTACACACCACATGGGATGTTCTAACAGAGAGAAAGTATGAAGATCCAGTGAAAACAGTGAAGCAGGTAGTAGTGAGAGAAAGACATAATAGTATTTGGAGAAAAAATACCAGTTATATTTAATGGATAATAATAAATTTGTAACTCTGAATGTGAAATTACCAGTGCTCCGGGGGTAACTTTTAGTGTTCTTATAAAGATGTTGACTTAGTTTTAACATTCCCAGTTTCCTATGGGAAGTCTCGCTGAATCAAGCCTTTGTTAACAAATCAAGCCTTGAATATTCTCACTGAATAGGATCCCACAGAACTATTAAATGCATAGCTAATTTCTGAACTCAACAGATTGAATCATTTTTTATTTCAAGTGTTTCACTGATAATGCTCACAGAAAACATTAGGCAGATAAGAGATTCATGGGCTTTTCTATACTTTGCCTATCTTTGCATGGAGGTACTGCCGAGGAAAGAAATAAGGAAAATGTAGATAGTTCAGTCAAGAGTGTCTGGATGTTCCAAGAATAAAGAGCAGTATATTTGAATAATACTAAAAAGACTTCTGGTTCTGGGGCAAGGGAGTTTTCCAAGTGAAACTGATAAGTAGCCTTTAAAATACTTTTATTCTGTTCCTGTTTTTCAAAACTGTAACTCCATTTATTAAATGTGTTGTGGGAAACTCATAATAAATGCCACATTAGAAATTGCAGAAGGCTTGGGAAACTAAGGTTTTAGCTGAGAAAAAAAGAGATTATTATAGGTAAGACCATGCAAGCAGCTCATTTAATTTGACTCTTGATTTATCTCCTTAAATAAACTAAATTTTTATTTATTTTTGAAATAAAACTTATTTTCAAATTTTTATTTCCTAGACAATGAAAACAAGTATTTCTATAAGTCTACTTTAGTTATTTTCTAAATAATTAGTAGTGCCTCTCGCCTGCCTTCGGCTCAGCAAGTGATCCTGGAGTCCCGGGATTGAGTCCCACGTCGGGCTCCCTGCATGGAGCCTGCTTCTCCCTCTGCCTGTGTCTCTGCCTCTCTCTCTCTGTCTCTCTTTCTGTCTCTCTCATGAACAAATAAATAAAATCTTTTTAAAAAATAATAATTAGTGCCTCTTTGACAAGCAAATACTTTGATTAGACCTGTATTATTTTTAATTATTTTATTTATTTATTTATTTGAGAGAGAGAGAAAAAGTGTATACAAGTGGGGAGGGAGGGGATGGGAGAAGCAGACCCCCTGCTGACTCAGGGCTGAATCCTCATGAGCCTAAGGCAGACTCTTAACCAACTGAGCCACCTAGTCACCTCAGAAATATGTTATTTTTAAAATCAAAATTATTTGAACAAAACTTTATCAACATCCATTGTTGCTACTACTGAAAAATAGCATTTCATATGTTCGTTCTATTAATGACTACAAATGTTTCTTGGAAAAATACTCCAGATGGGTATATTACCACTAAGATCAAATTTATAATTTAATTTGAAGTGATAAGACATTTAATAAATTAAACTTCCAAAACACTGAAAGATTTGCATTGTTTCAAAATTGGTCAGTCTCAGATATTTTAGTAAAGTATGACATTTAAGCAGAACATAAGCATAGGTGTCCATTTATGAAAATTTATAATAGTTGTGTAAAATTTAGCCAGTGTTTAAATGACTTAAAATTTGATGAATGCTATTTATGATTTCAAAAATATTATTACAACAAAGGAGATTTTTAGTTGTGTTTATGCTTTTTCTAGCACTGTATGCATTATTCATTGTGTATTTTATATCTTCAAATATATATATCATATAAAACTTTGAGGTTGAATGCAGGAGCACTAAGAAAGGCTGCTTAGATTTACTTTGACTTTTAAAAAGAAAATAATCTCATTCATAAAGAAACATAATGTAACCATCAAAGAGACCACAGTTTTTCCATTATCAAACTAACGAAGTCATAATGTTTTATAACACCCAGTAGCATTGCATATACAAGAAAACAGCACATCCATTCTCTCTCTGTGTGAGCTACAGACTGACGCAATCCCTTTGGAGGGTAATTTGGCAATAGCAATTACATTTCTATATGGACCATCCCCCTGACTCAGCAATTCTACCTAGAAATGCATCCCTCAGATATAATTACACATCTGAACAAAGGCTGTTCCTTGTAATATTGATGGAAGTAAGTTTAGGGAAAAAAAAAAAAAAAAAAGCTGTGTAATTCCTGAGTCCTTGTTCATAGCCACTGCTCAAACTGCCTGTGATAGCTTCTCCTTGGGAATGATACACAGTTTTAACCATGTCTATATGCTAGATTACTTTCTATTCCTTTTTATGTAAGTTTCTTTCTTACACTTGGTCTTGAAATTAGTCAAAATTTTAAAAGAATTTTTGAAAAAATGAGAAGTCTACCTTATTACTTTGTTGTTGTTGTTGTTGTTGTTGTTGCCTTAAGAAATACTTGAGTCAAAAAAAAAGAATTCATCTGACTCGGGGCCTAAAGAATCAGGCCTTGAATTTTATTTTCTTAAGTCCAGAGTCACATAGTCTTATAGGCCAGAGCCAATTAATACCACAACCTTTCTTTTCTAGAAGTTTTTGACTTTTTTAGAAAATAAAATAAAATAAAATAAAATAAAGCACATCAGTTGAGATGAGGATGTTTTAAGGAATTAAAAATTAAAATTTACAACAGTGAGTTAAAGTGGAAATAAAAATTGCAGGAGTTAGGCAGAAGAAGGTCAAGGCTAGGATTCTTGGCCTTGGTGAAAGTATCAAGAGGTTCTATTTCCTTCCTTTGAAGCATCCAACTGGCTGTTACATCCAAACCTCCAAAAGATATCACAAAGATACAATTTTAATGGAATAAGATATTTAATGTGATTATGCAATTAACCGAAACCTGTAATTCAAGTAAAAACCATCCGACATTTGAATTAGTTGTTAATGGGGGACAAACTATGCCTAGAGATGAACTCTGTTTGGATAATTCAGCTACAAAGCTATTTAATGATGCTGTTTATTACTCCTTATTTCATTTAGCCTAGTTTTAATTGAATTCCCTAAATCTTATTAACCATGATAAGTCAAAATTTGGTCAAAAATATTAAATTCATGAAGAGTGGCAACTTCAGAAGGCCATACACTTCAATTTTCCTAAATAAAGCCACCTAACCATTAGCTCTTTCACAAGTACTAAAATGAACATAGAGATCATAAACAAGCACACATCGTTATTCAGTAGAAATAAATAGGTATGAAGCCATGAATGAATAAGTTTCACATGAGTCTTCAAATAAATACAAGTGGGGTGAAAAATATCTCCTTTCAAAAATTAATACCAGAAATAAGAAAAAATATAAATATATAAAATACTCTGCTGAAAACTGAAGCCTTATCAGCAGTCTTTATTTCCTTTGAGTTTAGATAATAAACTCATCCTTATTATCATGATGAAAAATTGAAAACAATCCAGATGTTCAATTGGTAAATAAGTTATGATACAAACATTTGATAAAACACATGCCACCAAAAAGAAATCTACACCTAGAAGAACACTTAATTACCCTGAAGATATAGATTGTGACAGATATACCATTTACCCAAAAATTACACACTCCTTCCTTCCTTTCTTGTTAACATTTTTTTTTTTTGAGATATCATGTGAGAATTCCTTGACCTCAGATGTACATGTGACTCTGGTATTTTCATGGTCATAAATAAACTCCTACAATTTGGCCATAAGAAACTCATAATGGGGGCTCCTGGGTGGCACTGCCTTCAACTCGGGTTATGATCCCCTGGTTCTAGGTTTAAGCCCCATGTCGGGCTCCTTGCTTGGTGTGGAGCCTGTTTCTCTCTCTCCCTCTGCTGCTCCCCCTGCTTGTGCTTTCTCTAATAAATAAATCAAATCTGAAAAAAAAAATAAAAGAAAAAAGAAACTCTTAACAGACTCAATTCTCATGTTCAAGTCAAGTTGCTTGGTGGCCACTATGTTCTTCTTTGCAACGTCTTAATTTAAATACAATAATAAAGCAGGGCTGACATCAAAGTACTATGTACAAGGCTCAGTGAAAAGTACAAATGCTTTAAAAAAAAGTCCAAGTGCTTTATTGATATTAATTCCTTTTATCTTCACAACAAATCTATGATACAAACGTTGTTATTATCATTCCCATTTTACAGATGAGGCAAAGACAGCTAGAGGCAGAACACTGGCAGCCAGAAAAGTTTAGAGTGTGGCTCTCACCAGCCAAAATATGGCCTGTAATGCAAATATATCCTTGCAAACTAATGGAGGGAAATTCTTTCTAAGTGAAAATATGCTCTGCTTTTTTTGAACTCCTAATTCTACACTTCTTTTCAGAACATTTTTCCCTTTATCTTCAGATATAGGAAAATGATACCGAGGCTAGATGAAGACCATGTCTTTTGCTGAATGCCATTCTGTAAGTCAGTAGCCAATAGGGACTTAGGACTTCGACTGGAGGGCTATGCTTTAGAAAGCTATCAGCTGCCAAGTGCTCTTCAGCTCACCCCTATAGCTGAGTTTTTGAAGTTGGCAGTTTTGCTGAAATATAGTCATTATAATATACCAAGAAACAAGTTTGAGGGCAATGACTTTAAAAAGACTGAATTTCAGTTCCTCTTTAGAATTTTTAGCTAACAAACATTGTCAGCTAACATCATTCTTTCATGTACACACACACACACACACACACACACACACACCTGCTCAAAAATATACCCTATACTTTCATTTTTACCATGTTTGCAGTATAAAAGAAAAAAATTGTACTGCACAGGCTAAACAAGAAGGAAGAATTTATTCAAGACTTTTGCAATAGGGAAGAAAAATTGAACACAACTCCATTGAAATAAGAAGGAAGGAAGATTTATCAGTGGCTAGGGTGAGGTAATGGAGAAGTACTGGAGGATATTTCAGGGGCATTCCCTCAATGTCATTAGGCCATCTGTGTTTGCTCATTATCATTTCTTAAAGATAGGTTCCTACCATCCCACAGAAACAGGGTGATAGAAGGTCTGCATCTTTCAAAAATTACTTTTCAAAGGTATGCTCCCATGTCCTGAGAGAGATGTCTGGATTGTGAACAATTTACATCTCTAAGTGACAGAGAAAGAGTTTACAACTGCAAGTTTTCTAAAGTAAGTGTGGTAAGAGAAGGGCAGTCAGGGCCCTATAGTCAAGAAGAAATCAGTCTAAATTTTATTCAAGCTGAGGGGAACATTAAGGCCATCTTGGAAAACACATATAAAAAGAATTAAGAATATGCATTATCCTTATTTAATAACAAAGATAATTAACATTTTGGTGTTTGTTCTTTCAAATGATTATGCATCACTTATTCATAAATATAAATTTTGTCATTCATGCAATCCCATAATCTTCCCTGCCCAGTTCTTACCAGAGCCACAGAACAAGTGAACTCAAGTGAAAAATCTGTCTATAATGATTACAACAAAATGACAATAAACTCACATGAATTATGAGATTTTTATAGGCCAGGCATTATGGTAAGCCCTGTACTTCCATAATCTGATTTACTTTTCCCTAAAAGCTTTCAAGTATTATTTGCACCCATATTCCACTTTTTTTACATGAGGAGATTGAGCCTCAGAAATTCTGAGTAACTTACTTAGAATTATGTAACCAATGATCAGTTTTCTAGAATATATTTAGTTTTATAGAATTTATAGAATTTAGCTGCCTTGTTCCCGAGCCTTGCTGCTAACATCTATATTCTATTTTCTCTGATAGATTATGTACTTTGCAACTTTTCAATAACTCTCCTTTAGAATCATGACATTGCCATCTTCACAGGACCAAGACTTTTCAATTAGATCTCAAAAATTTTATTTTCTACTCCACATAAACTGTAGTTTATAAAACATACATCCATGAAAGCTTTGAAACATTCGTTTGGGATTTAGCATCTGAAATTTAGAATGTTTCTGTGCCAGCAACATAGAAACATCTGCTTTCTCCCTGGTTAACAAATGAGACCTCTGGAATGCAAATCAGCTTCAGAAAAAATTATTTTTTACCAGGGTAAGATACAATCCAGGAAGTGTCCTTTTTTTCCACATGTATGTGACGTACTATAAAAACAGCCAATTGTGCTCTTTACTTTGGTCCAATTTAGTAATTCCCAATTCAGGCTCACCACAATCTAGGGGGTCTTAAGAGAAAACCTCAATGCTACCACATTCCTTGAAGGAAATTAGTTTGAATTCACTTTTAAATACATCTAATCCAGCACTGTGAGCAATATGGTGTTAAATTCACCCTAGAAAGAAGTGGTAAAAACAACCGAGCACTATCCAGATTGTTACTGCTATTCTGTGTAAGGCAATGAGCTAGGTGTTGTGGATGAGAAAAGATGAAAATATGGCACACGGCAAAGACTATGTAGAGGGAAAGGAGATCTGCACATAGTCTCCAACAGGAATAGTTTACTTATTAGCAACAGAAACTACTAAAATATGGATGATTTCTTGGAAGGGCACAGGGTATCATACTCCGAGATCTGGCAAGTGTAGAAAGGCTGAATTACAGAATGACATCAGCAACAAGAAAGCTACGCACCAGGATGATTTTATATGTCAATTGAGGGTTGCATCCTTCTGTGGGCACACAAATGACATTTTTCTGTCACTGTCCAGCATGCCTTTCTCTATTTCAGAATGTTTTAGGCCTGAGTATGGCCAGTCTAAACTGGCTCAGCTACACCAATTTAGCCTGATACTCTGTACTTGGCCTCTGATTTGGAAGAAAGAATGTATCTAAAAGAACTAGGGCCAAGGGTTCATCCAAATCCAATTACCTGTGACAAAGTGGGTGAGAGCTGTGGCTTAACTCTCATTTAACAGGCGTTGTAGGTACAAACAATGTTAAAAAAAAAAAAAAAGACATGAGCAAGTTCTGTAAGAATTGCATGTAAGGCAGATTAGAAAATGTTCAGCACAGGAAATTACTGTATGCTTGGTATATAACACAATCTTAATGCACAATGGGATGTGCTAAGAAGTATGCAAGATATGTAGTCATGTTGTTATGCCAGCGAAACTATAAGATTATTTTTGATCATTCTATATGTATGTATGCATATATACAGACATATATGTACAATTGTAACACATGACATCATATTCAAGTTGAAAGTACAAGCTGATGTCATGAGCTTTTCTCATATAGTTCTAGCATTTGAAGTGAGCATTAATAAGGATACTGATACCTGTCATTGATTTAGCACCTAATTTATGTAAAACGTGTTATGAAATTCATTTGTGCATTAAATCATATCATTTTTAGAGCCACACTTTAGGTAGAAACTACTATTTTCCCCATCCTAGAGAAAGAGTAACTGGCTCTTAAAGAAGGTAGGAACTTGCTGGAACCCACATGTCTATTAAGTAACAGAGGCAAGATTATAATATATGCTTCTTTTTTTTAAAACATATGCTTCTTAAACTAATTACCCTAATTATTATGCATTACTGTCACTCCAAGCCCTGATGCTGATAGAACGTTTTTAGAGAGAAGGTATTCTAATATATCATTTGGAAGACTATAGGAGTACAGGCAAGAGGATGATACAATTCTACAGTACTCAAGGAACAAAGAAGACCTCTAATTTTAGTTGAAACACAAGATGTATAAGGAAAAGAGAAAAACCAAGCCTGAAAGACAAATCTGGTCCTGACCACAGTGGGTCATGAAAACCACATTGAGCAGGAGAAAAAGTTAATTGAAATAATCCCCCTAAAGTGTGAGTTGGGTGGGTCAGGATGAGAAAATAACAGGTCATAAGAATCTGATAGAACTATTGCACTTTCTTGTCAAGATCATCTACTGCAGTCCACTTTATTTAGTTGATGTAAATAATAAGCATCTTCCAATCATTCATGAGAGAATGAACTGTGTAGCCAACAGATCAGCTAAACTAATAAGGCGAAACACTGTCAAAGTAAGTGAGTGGAATGCTTAGGGTGTCTATTACTGTCTCTTTTCTATCAGTTATTTCAGAAAAAGGAAAAAATATTGAAAAATACCATTCTCTGCCTAAATGCAAGGCAGTTTTTCCAACTCCCTATCCATCACCAAGTCCTATTTGACTCTACTTCTAAATTATAGCCTGTATTGATAGTATTGATAGTTTTGTTGTTGTTGTTTGTTTGTTTGTTTGTTTGTTTTTGTTGTTGTTGTTTTGTTTTGTCTCCAGGGCTTCCACCTTAACCTAGCTATCATCATATCCTTCCTGGACACCATAATAACTTTGCGGCCCATCTCAAAACTGCCAATTTCACCCTCCTTTACATCAATCCTTGGTTCACAGAGAAAACAGAGCAATCAGTTCAAAAAAATCTTTCAGATTAAACCTCTTACTTGATTAAAATATATCAGTGGTTTAAAAGTGATCTGAGACTAAAATCCAAAATCAATGGAAAGATCTGTGATACTGTGATACTGTGACTTATAAGAAATATACATTTGGTGTTCATTCATAGTTTCTCACTCACAGCTCTCAAAAAACCTTTGGAGTTTTCTCAGTGCTAAGAATGATAAAGCTATCTTTTGTTATGTAAATGAAGTTACTTTTGTGCTTCATCTAAGGATGGGGGCTGGTTGCCAGGAGAACTAACCACATGATTGGAAGGTTGGAACTTTCAATACCACCACTCTGAACTCTGGAGAAGGAAGAGGGATTGGAGACAGATTCAGCTGTCAATGGTCAATTATTAAATCAATCATGCCTAAGCAATGAAGTCTCCATAAAAGCCTAAGAGCTTTTAAGTCTCAGAACCCTCTCAGGGTTCTGAGAGGTTCTGGGTTGGTGAACATAGGGGATTTAGGGAAAATGACGCAGGAGAGGGCATGGAAGCTCTGCACCCTTTCCCCAAATATTGCTGTATGTGTTGCCTCCATCTAGCTGCTACTGAGGTATAAATATATATATAAAGATTTATTTATTTATTTATTCATTTATTTATTTATTTATTTATTGTTTATTTGAGACACCGTGAGAGTGAGAGCAAGAGAGAGAGACCACGAGCAGGAGGGACAGAGGGAGAGGGAAAAAAATCTCAAGCAGACTTTCCACTGAGCACAGAGCTCGACATGGGGCTTGATCCCATGATCCCAAGATCATTACCTGAGCCAAAATCAGATGCCCAACCAACTGAGCCAGTTTTTTGAGTTCTGTGAGCTACTCTAGTAAAGAGGTTATGGAAACCTTTTATTTGTAGCCAGTTGGTCAAAAGAATAGGTAACAACATAGAGTTGTGATTAGTGTCTAAAGTCCAAGGAAGGGGTTGTGGGAACCTCCAGTCTGTAACCAGTCAGTCGGAAGCACAGGTAACAACCTACTCTTGCAATTGGTGCCTGAAGTATGTGGGAACAGTCTTGTAGAACTGTAAACTCTTAACCTGAGAAATATGATGCCACCGCTTAATAGACAGTGTAAGAATTGACTTGAATTGTTGGTGTACAGAGCACTGCTTGTTAAAATGTTGGAAGTTGGGGAACTTCCCTACCCCACACTGAAATCGGGTTTAAGAACTATCAAATACTATACATGATTCAAATACTCTATATTTTTCTAGCTTCTTCTTTAATCATTCTACCGTGATTCCCCCCCCCCATTCTATTATTCTTCAGCTATACTGACTTCTTTCTATTACTTTAAATTCTCCATAATCTTTCCCAGTTATGCCCTTGCTGGACTCTTCTAATTTCTTCTTAGATGGCCAACGTCTTCTCATCTTTAGAGTCTAAGACCATCCTGTCAGTTCAGAGAGGCTTAGCCTAACCAATAATTTAAAACAACTTCTAAACTTCCACCTCCTTTCCCTAATTATTAACACATCACAGAGGAAGAGTATTCATTAACCCAAAAAGAGTAAAATCTGCTCTACAGTGTTCAGGAACAAGGGAAAGACATACATAAAGATCCACAGGTAAGAGAAGAACACCTATAGACCTAGAATATAGATTCAAATAGAGTAGGGATAAAAAGGCAAGGGTGGGGGGAAGAGATGAGATAGGAGTTGTAATTGGGATATGCAGGGCTTTCTAAGTCAACATATGGAGGTTAGGCTTTATTTTGAACATACAGCACTTTATGTGAAGAAAGACAATGAAATGTTTCAAGCAGAGGAATGTGGCCATAATTGTATTTTAGAAAGATGACGGTACTAGTGTAGATAAGGGGGAAAGGAGTGGGGAAGACTGGAGGCAAGGAAGCTAACCAAGCAAGAGATGATGGTGTCCTACCATAAAATAAGAGGCAGTGTTGGGAGGGACTAAGGAAGGGGAATACTTTAGCTGCAGAATGAATTCCTGGGAGATTACTCACCAATCAAAAATCTATTTGCACTCTCGACAGGACACTATTACCAAAACAAATCATTTATTTCAATGAGATGTTTTGTTTTCGTTTTTTGGTTAAGGTCATTAATGGTTTAATTAAATGAGTAGCTCTACTCTTATAATGAGAAGGAGATATTGTAAACAGATTGATATATTTATTTTTAAGAGCTAAAAGGGAGGAAGCAGTTAACTCTCAACACTTAGGGAAAAGAAAACATTATTTCAGGTGTGGGGGACTTAAAAGCAGTGAGTTGGGCTAGAGGTGTTTAGTCCAAAATGATAACTAGGTATTTCCAAAATGAGCAAATTGTTGAAAGGTATTCTAATTATGTAGCTGAGCTTTCTTGTGACTGTGGTTATGTTGGAATTTTTTTCACATGTGATTTTGAAGGTTTTTTTTTTTTTTAATTTATGATAGGCACAGACAGAGAGAGAGAGAGAGAGAGAGGCAGAGACACAGGCAGAGGGAGAAGCAGGCTCCATGCACCGGGAGCCCGACGTGGGATTCGATCCCGAGTCTCCAGGATCGCGCCCTGGGCCAAAGACAGGCGCTAAACCGCTGCGCCACCTAGGGATCCCATGATTTTGAAGTTTTAAAAACATATCTCACTTCTTCTGAAAATGCTTTCAGTTGTCATACATGAATAAAACTTAAAGCAGAATCAGAAATTAGAATACTAGAAAGGAAGAAGAAGCAAGTATTTCCACTGTAAAGATCAATATGGATTTCAAGAGTGACATCACCCAGATGGTGACAGGAAGACCTCAGCCTCTACCCCTCCTACAAAGATCAACAATTGGATAGCTATACAAGAACAAAAATAGCTCTGGGAGAGTTCCAGAGTCCACTTAAGAAAATTCAGCAACATGGTAGAACAAAATACTTGAGATTAACTGTGTGACAGGGAAGGCAGCTTCATTTTACTAGCATCATCCAATCTCTAAGCTGGCATGGCTCAGTGACAAGAAGGACTTTTCCTCCAGCTAGGAAAAGTCCCCCTTCATTGGGAAAGGGAGAGCGTGGTAAGTGAGCAGCTTTTCCAAGAGAGCTGAGAGGTACAGAACTAGCTAGGGATAAGGGAAAAAAAACAGAGGTTAGCAAAAATAACCATGAAATGAAAGATTTATAAGCCAAAAATTATAAGATAGTGAGGAAAGAAGTGAAGAAGACTCAAATAAATAGAAAGCTACTTTATGTTCATAGATAAGAAGACTTAATATCATTAAAATGTCCGTATTACCCAAAGCCATCTATAGAGTTAATGCAATCCTATACAAAGTTCAATGGCATTTTTCACAGAAATAGAAAAAAATAGACTTAAAGTTCATATGGAACCACAAAAAAAAAAAATCCACATAGCCAAAGCATTCTTGAAAATGAACAAAGCTGGAGACATCATACTTCCTGACTTCAAACTATATTATGAAACTACATTTATCAAAAACTTATGGCAGTGGCATAAAAACAGACATGTAGATGAATGGAAAAGAATCAAGAACTTAGAAAAACACATGCATGCATGGTCTACTAGTATTTGACAAAGTAGCCAAAAATACTCAATAGGGAAAGAATACTATTGGGAAAACCATGCATTACATGCCAAGTAATAAAACTGAATTCCTATCTTATGCCACTCACAAAAATTAACTTGGAATTGATTGAGGACTTAAACTAAGACAACTAATAGACAACTCCTAGAAGAAAACACAGGAAGAAGCTCCTTAACATTGGTCTTGACAATGCTTTTTTGGATCTGACACCAAAAGCACAACTAACACAAGCAAAAATCAAGTGGGACCACATCAAACTGAAATGCTTCTGGGTAGCAAAAGAATCAATAAAATGAAAAGACAATCTATGAAAAGGCAGAAAATATTTGTAAACCATACATCTGATAAACACTTAATATCCAAAATATATAAAGAACATATACAATTCAATAGATGCTTATCACTAATTATTAAGAATATGCAAATCAAAACTACAATAAGATATCATCTCATACCTGTTCAAATGGCTATTATCAAAAAGATAAGAGATAACAAGTGTTCTTGAGGATGTGGAGAAAAGGGAACTCTTGTGTATTGTTGGTGGGAAGGTAAATTAGTGCAGCTGCTATGAAAAAGAGTATGGAGGTTCCTCAAAAAATTAAAAATAGAAATGCCATATAATCCAGCAGTATCACTTCTTGGTATATATCTGAAGGACATGAAATCATTATCTTGAAGAGATAGCTGTACTCACATGTGCATTGCAGCATTATTCATCATAGTCAAGACATGGAATTGACCTAAGTGTCTGTTGATGGATGAGTGAATAAAGCAAATGTGTATATCTACAATGGAATATTTTTTGGCCATAAGAAAGAAGGAAATCCTGCCATTTGTGAAAACATGGATATACCTTGAAGGCATTATGCTAAGTGAAATACATCAGAGAAAAACAAATAGTGTATATCCTACATATATATAAAATCTAAAAATGTTAAACTCATAAAAACAATAAAGTGGTCATTACTGGGGGCTGAGGGATGGATCAACTAGGAAGTCATTGATCAAATTGTACAAACTTTCAATTGTAAGATGTTCCAGGAGAGCTAATGTACAGCATGGTGATTAAAGTTAATAATACTTTATTGTATATTTGAAAGTTGCTATTGAGTACAGATTTAATGTTCTCACTGTAACAGCAACAAACTGGTAATTATGTGAGGTGAAGACTGTTAACTAACCTTATTGTGGTAAACATTCACAATATATATATGTGTGTGCGTATCAAATTTACATTATACACCTTAAACTTACACAATTTCATATTTCAAGTATCTGTCAATGAAGCTGGATAAAAAAGATCAATAAAGTTTCAATCTTGAAACAACGACAAGAGAAAAATGAGGGCTTTATTTTAAATTGCAAATGAAAAAACAAATAAACTTTAGGGTGGTAAAATAATATGTTCCAAATACCTGGTATTTGGGCTGTCTAGCCTGATAATATAAAATAACAGTATCTCTAGAGTAATGCATGAATAATTGGTCAAATATACAATCTTTCTTGAATATTAATTGCCTCTGTTAAGCTTGTCATGAAAACTGGGGAGCAGACAATTAACTCTTAAGAGCTTAGACATGGAAGAATGTATAGTCCAGAGATTTATATAATTGGTAGGTCATAAGCTTTCAAAAACAGAGAGGTGGAAAGAAGGGCTGAACACTTATTATGAAATTTGAGAAATCTGGCTAGTATTCTTATCAAGGTATAGGTGTATTTTCTGTGAAAATGAGTCATAAGGGTACCCAAGTCTAATCTCTCATTTTCTTAAATAGCTCTGGAATTACCACACTTCTAAAACCAACCATTTCTTGGCTTTCTTTTTTAACCTGTTCTAGAACTGGCAACTCTCACACATAGGTGGTAGCAATGTAAAATGAACTCACCTTTTTTTTTTTGTCAGATTTTTGTAAAACTAAGCACATATTTACTATATGACACAGAAATTCCATTCTTAAATACTCAGAAGAAATAAATATACATGTACATGAAATATAACTTTTACCAAAAGTTTCAAAGCAGCTTTATCATAAAAGTCCAAAGCAAAAAAAAAAAAAAAATAGTTTCAAAAGAATTTAAGTTGTGATATATACAGAAAATGAAATACTTTTCAGTAGTATAAATTATAAACAACTGGTATCTGCACAAACATAGATACATTACAAAGTCATTGCTCTGAGCTCAAGAAGCCAAACAAAATAACACATCCTCTATGTTTCCACATATAAGGAGAGTGGAGATGATAGAAATGTTCTATATCTTTATAATAGTGCTGATTACAGAGATACAAATATTTGTCAAATTCATTAAATATGTATATGGGAATATAACCTTAAAAATTAACTAAACAAATAGAGCATGGATTAGCAGTATTTCAGATCAGAGAAGACTAAAGAGACATAAGGGGATTGGAAATTAGTGTTTATCTCAGTCTTAAATTTCCGGACTTTGTAACTCTTCTAAGTGTGTGTGAATAATCTCCTTACTCTTAGAAAATGCACACTAAAGTATTTAGAGCTAAAGGGGCATGGGATCTCCAGCCTATTCTCAAATGATTAGAAAAAATACATCTGTATTTCTACAGAGAAAAAATAATAAACAGTATAGAGAAAATGGAAAAAAAATTGGTAATATCCCAGATTGACACACACACACATCAAGAAAATAAGTGGCAAATATGCAATTGAACCTTCAAAGTTCTATAGCATATATGAAATATGGCAGAGTTGATGTGAACCTAACACCTCCTTGAAACTATTTTACAATTTACCTATCATAGATACAGCAGAATTTCAGACAAGCTTCTGTGGACTGTTTAATCTTATGGTGGGTTTTCCAGAACTAATGTATGATTGGAGTGAACAATTAATTTGGGAGAATAGATTTCAAGGTGATGACTATAACTCAGTGTAATTAATAGTAAGTGAATATTATCTACTTAAATATGAAGACCAGGTGCCTCTAATAATAATTTGTAGTCCCTAAAGAGAAAACATTTCATCAACACAACACAGAGAAACACATGTATTTCTAATTTTATTACTCCAGGATAGCATGTGTCCAATTAGTTGAACTTAGTAGGAGGCCATTACAAATGAATTATAGAATTATATAGAATGTTTTATAGAATTAAAACATAATCTTAGTATATGTTATTTTAAATTGTGATTTGATCAACCAGAGCAACTGGCTACTACATTAATACAATGATATTAAATGGTATTTCATTGTTACATGAAAATTTAACAATTTAAGAACTATATAGTAAGTGTATATTGTTTGGCTCCTAGCCCAATTCTGTACAAATAGCTATTAGCTAATGCAAAGCAGTAAAAGCTACAAGTAGTCATATTTGACTCTTAATTAATTTCTTAGCAAAGTAAGTACGTAAACAAATCAATATTAAAATAGTTGACACAGAAACCCACACTCTCCTCATTTAAGGTAGGAGACAGGAATCTTGGAATAATAGCTCATTAAGGACAAAGTGGTGTGGCTCCAAAAAGTGAGAGTTCTGTACATCCAAACATTCTCTAAGGATATAATTTAAGTTAGTATATCTTAAAATAGATCTTTTTCAGCCCTTGACAAAGCATATAGATTTTAACACTGAAAATTAGATGAAAAGAAAACGATCAGGAAAAAAAATAATGGAAACTTAGACAAATTGAGATGATATTAATACATCCAGATGATATTAATACATCTTGTTTGTTTTATCCTGAATAGTCTAATTTTAAATGATTAATTGATTTAATAAATGAGAAAGTTGTGTTCTAAAAAAGCCAATTTTTACCATAAGCAAAATATATATTTTAAAAGTCCTGAGATTGATTCAAATTTGCATACTGTTAACATAATGTGTTTTTCATTCTGCCCCAAATCCAATGAGGTGAGAGAAATGTATTTTTATAAAATACTAAATTATTGATAACAGTGGAAAACAAAACAAAAAGTCCTATTACGGGACTATTCTGATCATTTCAGGAAGGTAAGAAATGGAGAAAAGTCATTAAGTAGATAATAGGAGCACAAAACATTCACAGAAGAAGACGACCTTCAAGGTGAGGAAACTAGGTCATACGCAAAGTCGGAATCAACAAGAGAATTTTGAGTGAGTCATTGCCAGACTCATTTTCAGCGACTGTATCACCCAACATCTTGTACTAAATGGTGGGCGGCAGTGATATTTGTTCCTCCACCAAGGGTGGGGTACAGGCATTGACAACAGAGGTATAATGAGCCCAGAGATTTACTGGAGACAAGAGACAAGAAGCTCTCACTTTCCAAATAAATATTATCAGAATTCTCAGATCACATATTGTGATCGACATAATTACCAGAGGCAGGCTAAGACACATTGAACTATCAACTACAGACCAGTCAGCAGGAATTCTCAAATACAAAAATTATATGCTGCCAAGAAGAGTCAAATAGTTGAGGAAAACTAGTACCATGAAACTCTTTACACAGAAGAACCTGAGAACACACACTTCTCATTATCAAAATTGGTTACTAGACTACGATGGAGCAGCATTATAAATGGCCTGAGGGAAAACAATTTTAAATCTTAAATTTTGTACTTGGTTAAATTAGCACTCACTTGCAAGGGCAAAATACAACTATTTTCAAAAACATTTGGAATTAAAATCTAAAATGGATTTCTGGTTTTCTGCTTAGAATGTAGAAATCTGGCAAGCTCATTGTGTCTAGCAGCCATATGAAAAGACTGGAAAATCTCAGTAAAATTAATTTCTTTTCCTGATTTGTTTTGTTAACTGTGTGTCTTTATTATATTAGTTTCCTCTGACTACTGTAACAAACCACCACAAACTAAGTGTCTTAATACAAGAGAAATATATTCTCTTTATAATTACAGCAGCCAGAAGTCTGCAATCTATTTCACTGGGCTCAAATCAAGGTATTGATAGGGCCAAAATCCCTCCACAAGGCCTATGGGTGGAATGCATTTTGCATTGCAAAATCCAGCTTTTGATGGCTGCCAGCATTTCTTGGTTTGTGGCTACATCACTCCGATTTGGCTCTATGACAACACAAGAGAGGAAGCCCTTCTCTTATATCATCAAATCTCACTGTCTTCTCTTATAAGGATACATATAATTGTATTATATGTAATACAGGATAATGCTCCCATTTCAAGATACTTAAACCTGTGAAGTTGTTGTTTAATTCAAATCAGGTAGCAATCACTGGTTGCAAAGGTGAGGACTTGATATTTTGGGGTACAATTATTCAGCCTACCACACTTATAATTTCGTTTCTTCATTGTCTTGGTATTTCATTTTGAGGCTCACTGGGACAAGAGAGTCTTTGTGTTTGTTGTTGTTGCTTTCTTCTTCCTTTTTGTCAACTCTTCCTTTTCATCACTTTTTAAGTTACCTGGGTCTGTTTTCCAACTTAATCAAGTCCTGCAATGGCAATTAGCTTTTCTATCCCATTGTGGTCCTTGCATTATTACAGGTACCTGCACAGTTTCTAGTGATTGGGTGGGTAGCCTACCTGGCTAGCAGCTTGTTAAAAGCAATATCCCCAGTTTTTGTTTTGCCACTGTTTGAGTTATAATTTTTCAGTCTCTCTGATTCTTTTCTTTTATGTGAAACCCCCTCCAGGGCTGTATTTCAAGAAGAGAGTTTCAGACTCCATGTGACTGGATTACAATACTCTTTAAAATTTTGGAAATATTTTTGCTAGCTTTAGCATCCATGGTATATCAAGACTATGTCATCCTTGTGTTTCTGATCTACCTCCAGACTACAGAGATGTTATTTCATTTAGAACTTTGTCATATCACTTGCTGTTGTTATCTGTGTGAACATTGTGCTTGGCTTTGCTATATTTTGAAGCAGTGTGGTGTCATAACCTAGACCTACTATCTCATCTAGACCAGGGCTTCTAGTTGTTTTTTTTTTTACTTTGTGGTCTTTAATTGTATCAACTTGGGGGGGGGGGGGAAATAATATGGATCTTCACAAATTATTTTAAAGTATTTTGCTTGAAATACATTCATGTTAATGTTATATATTTCCTTAAGTGTTTCACTGCAACTTAGCATTAGTTATGAACATTTAAAATGTTATCATAGCATTTGAGAAAATAGTGGTGAAATCCAGTTCACCAGAATTTGCTAAGACTTTTACATAAAAAAAAATTAATAGAGCTATTGATTTTTCTCTGCTGGAGGCCGAATAAAAGATTACAAATTAACATTTGAAATTTATAATCATGCCAGCTTATCCCTTATAGCTATCAAAATAATACACAGATCTTAACAAAGTATTCCTTAAAGAAATATATTCTACAATATAAATCCATTAGCACCAAGATATATGGTTAACTATACAGGACACCATTCTGCCACAAACGTCTCAACATCGATTATAAAGTGAAAGATGCAGGTGGTCATGATATTTTTGAAGTTTACTATAAGAAATTAATGGTTGAACAAAGATTAAATATTATATTACAGATAATGTAAGCATCTTGAAAAAATTCTCCTATGTATGTTTCTGATGTTGGAGCTTAGTATAGATAAGACTGATAAGACATACACACATACCATCTACACACACATGCACACATCAGTACTAAACTGAAAAAGTCAATTAAATTTGTCAACCAAGCAAAATTGTTTCACATTATTTGAATATACACTTGCTTGCCTGTGTAAGCAAATTCAGGCTATAGGTATAGTCCAAACACACACACACAAATACACTGAAATACAGATATAATATTTTATTTTATAATATTTTTCAGGAGAAGGGAAAAAACAATTTATAAACGCATGCTTTTGTGACTTAGCAAATGCTATCTACATTGTTCAACAGATTGAAGTGATAAAAACACTCTGAGGGGTGTTGCAATATCCATAGGTCCATACAAAGTACAAATACACAATGGAGTTTTAAAATGGTAAGTTTTCCAAATATTTTAATATTAGTTAATTTCAAAATTATTTTAAATATGGTCAAATGTCTACTTAAAGGGGTATTGTGTTGTAATCAAATTCTATTATAATTACTGGGTTAAATTCTAAATGAGTTTGACAGTTGAAATGTATTTAAAACTTTTCTCTTGAAACATGCATAAAATAGCTTTTAAAATATATCTTTAATTTGGTTAGGTTTTAATTGTATTGTACTCTCAAAAATAAACATATATTTTGTTCTGAATATGATATTAAGTTAGTGAATCTCCCCCATAAAATACAATAGAGCTTTTGGGAATTTGCATTCTAGGCCAATGTAACATTCAACTTCTAATGACTAGATGTGAGTTTATCCAAAGTCTTTTATGAAAACAGGTTATATATAAAACTGCACATTGGACAATTTATGCAAAGCCAACAGATCGCTTTTAGAATGTCTAGTAGGTACAGGTAAGCCTTCTAAGATAGTGGGGTTACATTAGCAACAGGAACAAAGAATAATCTCTATCCTCATAGAGCTTACTTTCTGTGGGAAGAAGACAAAAAACAACTGAATCATTAAAATATACAGTATAACATGATAAAAACTGTAAAAAAATGAATAAAGTAGGAAACAAAAGATGTGAAATAACAATGGGGTAAGTTGCAAATTTAATAGGCAGGCGAGAAAGGACCTATTGAGAAAGTAGGAATTCGATCAAAGATCTGAAATAAACAGGGGAATTAGCCATGTAGATATTAGGGAAACAGCATTCCAGGCAGGAAGAACTACTAGTTGAAGAATTCTGAGGACAGAGTAGCTGGAAGGGATGTGTCCAGAGAGCAATGAGTTAGAAAAAAGAAGTAGGTAGGAGGGGGTGAATCCTCATCAGCTTCTACTTTGAGACAGATGCAAAAGAGTTGGAGGGTTGGAGGGCTTTGATCCAAATAATAAGAATGATTTGACTACTCTTTTGAAAACATACTGAGTGGAGGATGGGCAAGAACAGAAGCAGATAGACTGGCTCTAAGGCTATTACAGTTATCCAGACAAAACCAGGGTGGTAGCCAACATGGTGGTAAGTAGTTGCTATAGTCTTACAGTGATAACACGTTGTACCGATTTTATGACCAATAAGAGGAAACAGAGAAGTCAAAGTTTTGGGTATGAAAAGCTGGAAGCAGGACTTTCTACTTTCTGAGAAGGGAATGACTCAAGGAAAAGCAGGTTTCTGAGAAGAAAAATCAAAAGTAAGTTTTTTCATCTCTTTGAAGGACATTTTGAGATGCCTATTAGAAATCCAAGTGCACATACCTGTCTATGAATTCATGTAACAGTCTAGAATCAGAAGAGTGGCTCATTCTAGAGCCATCAATTTGGAAGTTTTCTATTCCCTGTGTTAGGAAGACCAGGAAAAATTGCCAAGGGACTACATAAAAATAGAAGAGAGAGAAGGGTCCATGGTTTGAGAGCTGGGACATTCTAAAATTTAGAGGTTGAGAGATAAGGAATCCACAAGTGAAACTAGAACAGAGTGGTCAGTGAGCATGGAGAGAAATTGGGGTAGAGTTGAGTCCTGGAAGGGAAATTCAAGTAAAGTAGGTAAGTTTAGGAAAGAAAGACAAATAGAGGAGTTAATAGAAAATTTTGGATGGAGGTAAAGACTTTTCCATAACTGGAGTGAAAGGAGAAGAGGTGATCACAGAAGCAGACTGGTAGGTTGTGTGTTGTTAGGGATTTAGGGAATATCTCTTCTAAATGTATCTATTTTCTTACTTAAATAGGAAAAAATGTCATCAGTAAAGTAGCATGGGCGATATTAGCAGGGAGAAGATGATGTGGAATAGTCATCCATCAGAGTGGGAGAGCACATAAAGGATAGACTCTTAACATAACTGCTCTTTTGGACCAAGACACAGATTTAGAAGGCCACTGTTTGGAACATTACATGCAGAATGTGGTGAAGAACGTAAAAAAGGAAGAGTGTTCCTCGAGGTTAATATATAACCTTAGTGATACAGAAAAAAACTGCCTCAAATACGTAAAGGCATTGTTATCACTCTTCAGAGAGATGCCAATATTTTGTTTTGTGTCTTCTTCCACATTTTGTTGGTTGGAAATACTGATGACCTAAGAAATGAGAATTAAATAGGAGCTCTGGGGAAAATGTAAATCTTCCACTCAAGACACCCAACATGCAGCACAAATCAATAAAACATTAACTATTTGAGCTTTTTATAGGTGCTAGGTATCAAGGTGAGATTTGCAAAGGGAGTTTCATGAATAGGAAAAATATTCCAGAAATAGTAGATTAAGTCCCATTTATTGTTTTCAGTTGTAAATTTCCTAATCACATTATACTTGGCAAATGGGAAATATCAAACTGAGCAAATTGAGAGCTTCTGGCCATAAATATTTGTAAATTGGTTAAATGTGAATAAAATTCTAAAACTGAATTAGAACCTGGCCACTTTAAATAATTTGAAGTTGGAAATTAATTGTAACAAAGGGAAACATTTAATCAATAACCCCACCTAGCCATTTGCACTTGCCTTTCATCTGTAATCCAGGAGATGTCATTAGAAATCCTGATGAAAGCATTCTTTGAAAGAAAGAAAAGAAACTTAGTGCCTTTTTTTCATTAGACTTAGCATGATTTCCATTTTGATGGCTGTATTATCACATGTTGCCCCTTTGTAGTTAGTAGCATGAGGTCATTACTTTAGTCTGTCCTTTGAAGTCGAATTTTTCTTTTAAACTCTAGTTTTAGTAAGATATCCTCAAAATTACTTGCAGAGCTTTGCTTACTTATGGAGACACGGTGCTTAGGGTTGTTATAAAAACTGATTAATTACTTTCTTGTAATTATCTACATGTGAGGACTTGCCTTTTAAACAGCTGAAACTGTTTTTAGAGTCATCAGAAAGAACTGTTTTATTTTTTAAACCTGAAGCTATCTATACAAGCTTTCGAAAAGCAATTTAACAGTATTTGTTTTTCTCTGCTGCACAGTGTCAGAAGACAAGAAGGCAGTATGAACGCAACATTTCTCCAAAAATTGGAGAGTGGATATATGGAATTGGAGTTGGCCTTTCCAGTGTTCTGAGAGTTAATTAAATGCTTCTTTGTTTTTCTTGCTCTGACTGTGGGTGGTATATATAAATTGTTTCTTAAAACAACAACAACAATAACAAAGCAAACAACAACAAACCTTCCACCTAATAATCTAAGAAAGGAAGAAAGATGAAGATGAAAGAATTTTTTCCCTCTACAACTCTGAGTTGCTGTGCTACAAATAAAGTTCAAAGGATCACTTTAAGAGTGACGGGAACACAGAGGGACATGGAGGGACACAGAGACACAAAACTCAATAGTTATTTTGTGGAATCTACAAGCAAATCATACTCTGAGAAAGTATCTGCTGTTTTGAACCCTGCCTTCGATCTCAATTACCTTTATGTAGAATTAAACACCACTCCAATAATTAAACCATCAATGTGTGCATTTATTTTTTGGCTCCTACTTTATCTGTGTTTTATGGAACAAGTTCACCACGTTGTGTATCACATTACCCCATCATTAAAACATAGAGTAGTCTCCCCTTATCCACAGAGAATATATTCCAAAACCTCCAAGAGATGCCTGAAACTGAATAGTACTGAACCCTATAGATACTAGTTTTTTACTACACATGCATACCTATGATAAAGTTTAGTTTATAAATTAGGTATAGGAAGAGATTAGCAATAGTAACTAACAATTAAATAGCCAATTATAATAATACATGTATTAAAAGCATGTGAATATGGTTTCTCTGTCTCAAAGTATCTTCTTCTGGTGAACATGTGAGAAGATAAAATGGGGAGGTGATGAGATGAACTGAAGTGAATGACATAAGCATTGTGACATACTGTTGGGCTACAACTGACCTCCTGATGATACAACAGAAGGAGGATCATCTGCTTCTAAATTGTGATTGACCATGGGTGACTAAAATTGTGGAAAGCAAAATCGTGAATAAGGGGAGGGACTACTATACGTTTTAATTAATAACTTGTAATTGATTTTCAAAACAAAAAATCTTCATTTTTGCCTATGAGGTACTCAAGGCATAAATTCTTATCCCATCTTTTAAAATGTGTAATCAAAGATAAGTTACTATCTAATTCATTCATTCATATATGTATATGAGTATATACTCTGTGCCAGGGACTGTAACTGAGAATTTGGTAAAGTCATGAAATTAGACAGAAACATAGGAAGAAGAAGAGATTTAAAAGTAATTATAAAAAGTCTGACGTTTGATATACTACTTTTTTATATGTTCCTGCTGATAGTTAGAAATGCAGGTTTTTACTTCAAGATATTGTTCTGGGCAAAAGGTACAGAATTTGTTCTTATTGTCACTTAGGTATATTCAAATCCACAGAAAATAAATCAAGCACAAAAGGAGATTTCATATTGAGAGAATATAATAGAAATCTAGAGAACATTTACTTAATTAAAAGATAGAAGAAGAGCAAAGAAAAATATTTAAAAATAGGTACAAGTTACAAAGATACTCAGGAGAGATACATATTATAAAACTTAGAAAGGAGACAGATCCAAGAAAGAAAAAAAGCCTTGAAACAATGCCAAAGACAGTGTGATCAAGTACTATGAAGAAAGAAAAGCAGTCACTGATTTTAGAAAGGATTTTTTGTTTAAGATTTTATTTATTCATGAGAGAGAGACAGAATGAGAGAGAGAGAGAGAGAGAGAGAGAGAGGCGCAGGCTCCATGGAGGGAGCCCAATGTGGGACTCGATCCTGGGACTCCAAGATCATGCCCTAGGTCACAGGTGCTAAACCGCTGAGCCACCCAGGGATCCCCAGAAAGGATGGTGTTTTTAATAAACACAGGAGGAAGACTTTCAGTAGACTGTTGAGCCAAAAAGTTCATCACAGCAAGATGAGTAGCAAAGCTAGGCAAAACATGGGCAGCATTTAGGTGTCCAAAGAGAAAGAGGAGGTCGTTTGCAGAAAAAGGGAATAATTAAATAGGGAGAAATAAAGGAAGGTTAAGAAACAAAAATATTTAGAAGATTATCGTTGCTTATATATTCCTTCTTTTCTTCTTATAATAAAGACACCTCATTCTATTAAGAAATGAATTCTTCCTAACAACCATTCTGCTTGAATCTGGCAGTAGTTCTAGCCTAGGGCACATTGGCTGGCTCTAGACAATCACAAAGTCCTCTCTTGTCTGCAGTTACTGGCTGGGAACAAGAAGGTTGGAAGCCACACTGGGTCCCACGTGGGACTAGAGCGTATTTGGTGGAATCAAGTTTGACCAACGTGCAGAAGAAAGTAAAGATATAAAAGAAAGATGTTTCCATTTGAGCCCCTGAATACAGTTATGCCAAAGACTAGATCTTACTCTGGTCTTCAAATTTTTGAGCCAATAAATTTCCACAGGTATTTACACTAGTTTGATTTGTCATTTGCAACCAGTAGGATCTAGGATCCTGATACTATAGCTGAATGTCAAATAGCTACTATAAATAATATAGAATATACAAAACAGGGAAACTACAATGGATGGAGTAATTTCACAGAGGAATAAAGAGGGGATCCAATCACTAGCAGGTAGGAAGCAGATTCTTAAAAGGAAGTAGGTATATTTCATAGTCTGAGGGGACAAAAAATGAAACAAAGTATCCCTATGGACAAAATGAAGGGATGGGGTATAAGGATATAAAGTAGGGTTTAAAAGCCTTGAAGAATGCTAATAAATTGGCCAAATAACTCCAAGTTGTCCACTCCACAATCCTAAGAAAATCCCATTACAATTAAGTAACATGCAATTTAGGAGCATAATTCCATTCCAACTGATTTTTCAGATATTGATGCAACTTAGTATACACAACTTTAGTAAAATTCTTTGCCCTGCCCCCCACCCCCCCACACGATAATAACCAAATTTTTGAGCTGTTTGCTCACCAGTTTTACTTCCTGACAAAGAGATCTACATTTTTTAAATAATATATCTGATGAAAACTCTGCTTTTCACAACACAGTAATTTTGGAACAAAATAAACATGAGAAAGGATGTGTGGGTAAGTGCCAAATGAAGTACAAAATCTGATTCTTCAAAGTGAAAACAAAGCTCACCTTGCAGTTAACTAAGAGATCAATATTAGCATAACAGCTGTGGGATGGTGGTTCACACAAGAGGGGGACTTTAGGATTACTTGGCCTATACTTGCCACTTTAATTTCATATGCAGAACTTTACATTAGAGGAAAGAATACTAGAATTGATATGTAGCCCTCTTTACTAAGGTATATTTATTTAGAGTCCAATGCTACTTGCAAATTTGGGAGTTCATACTATTCACAATATACATTAACATCTGGCAGTGCAGGAATTCAAAATTCTGAAATCTAAACATGACCTTTATCATGAAATGTCTGGGGACGGGAAAAAGAAAAAATAAGTCAACCTTGGTGCTAGACTGGTAATATCAGAAATAGCAACCACAAGGGTGTTAGGCCAGCTATTCTAGTGGCTTGTTAAAGACAAATAGGCAAGTTGCTCGGCAGACGAATAGAAATGGCCCTATTCCAGAGGTCAGTGAAAGCCTTGACTGACATCTTCAAGAATCTATTTGGAAACCTCAAATCCTCTGACGAATAGTGGGAGGAAAAAAATCTAAGCTTAGATAATAGTATAGAACTTGCATCAATTACTTGTACTCTGGCTGTAGAGAATCCATAACACCATCACTTTTTCCATTAGCTGAGATATGTGCGATAGAATGGAGTGACCAGAGGTCTTTTCCGAAAAGGATGGCAGTGTGGGAACTTATTCTGAGACCCTAGTGAACATTAATGTAGCTGCACCGACTGCAAGGCTAGTTTCCATCTCTTCCTGAAACTACTTCCAGGGGTCAAGGAACAAACAGATGGTGGGTGTCATTGCAGACAGAAAGATGTATTACTCCTGTTATTCCTACTTCTTAATTAAAGTGGAAAAATAACTTTTATTTTCACAAAATGTTTGTTTTCTTAGCACAATCATTAATAACATGGTATCATTTTATCCTTTCAAATCAGCTTATAGGAGAAATATTTGTTTTAAATAAATTTAAGTGGAATATGAAAAAAATTCCAGCAATACAGGTAAGGACAGGCTTCTATCTTTTTGTGTTAGTTTACATGGAAACCAGTTAAGTTGGCATGAATAGCCTTCACCGATTAGGGCTCAACCTAAATTTCTCACATCAACTGCATTTGAACATAACTTTTGGCTCTATGCAAATAAGCTTTGAGCGGCTCCTTAGTACCACCTCAACTGCACTGCACTCCTGATTTTGTTTCCACTGCTTAAAACATTTTTTATGGTGCTCATTTATTTATTTACTATAATAATTTATCACAAATCACAAACATTCAAACACACATTCATCCTCTTTTTTCTATGCTCCTGGAAAATAGATTCAGGGTCAGATGCTGCTGCTCTACCCCAGCCTGTGATTGTCCACTATCAGTCACAGCCATCTTTCTTCTCACTCTGGAGGTGACCTCACTATGCTTCCCAGCCCTGTTCTTTAGATAGCCCCTACAAATCACTGGGATATGGTGATTGAGATAAAACTATTTATCATTCTAGATGCAATTTCACATATCATGCACAAGAATAAAGTAACTGCTTAATCAGGTACAAAGATATGGTATGAGAGGGCACACAAAGAGCTTCTTGATACAGACAATATTCTGTTTTTTGATTGTTTGAATAAAGAGTGTGTTCACTAAAAAGGTAACACAGTAACACGTTTAGAGTAGAGGCAGGTATGTGTCAAAAATAAAGGTCAAAGTTTGAAATGTCTTTGGATCCTAATGTAGATATGTAGATGGTAGTTAGATGTTCAGGACTGATGCCCCAAAACAAGTTCTAATTTAGGAATATATATTTCAGAGTTCCCAGTATAATCATTTAAGAAAAATCATGGGTGTGGGTGAGGTCACCCAGAGATCATGTAACATGGGAAGAAAAGAGCAACAAAGAGGAACCTTAAATGACTGTCAATCACAGAAACATGAGGGGAGGTTGAGTAGAGCTTGAATCTCCCTGCTGGGGGCAGTGGTCAGAATCTAATGCCAGAGTGAGGTCAATTGAAGGACATAAGAATCAAAGTGGAAGTGTATTCAGACTTTGGAAAAGTGAAGGACACTGGCATTGTTAGTTTTCAGAAGTGTGTTGGGCTCCAGGGAGAGACTGCACAAGTTGAGATATATGATACAGAAAGGACAGCAAGCACAGGCTACTCTCTCTCAAAGATTGGCTGTAACACCAATATGGAGTCAGGGCAGAAATTGGAGGTGTGTCAAACCTGAAGGAAGTTTTTGGTTTTTTGTTTTATTTTGTTTTGTTTGGAAGAGGGTTGGCCATGTTCATAGGCAAAAGGAATATCCCTACTAGATTATAAAGTTGAGTCAGTTAGTAAAGCAGAGGCAGAAATGAAAGAGAGTCACTAATATAAAGCTGGTTTTTCACAGTAGAAAGGACAAGGAAGTAGGTATGGATATAGATAAAAATACATTCGTAAATGATGAAGAAGAACTAGAGGAAGCTTTTATGTACCAGTCTTAATTTTTGTTGGGTGGGAGGCACTGTTTGCTGGTGCTATTGATGTTGTGGGTATTCATGGAATATTTGTGGAGAAGGGTCATCCGTGTAGTTTTACACATCCGTGTAGTCATTCCATTCCTTTGTGTGGGTTTCCATTCCCTGTTGTGGGTATTCATGGAATATTTGTGGAGAAGGGTTATCCGTGTAGTTTTCTGGGGCTTCCCTAACAAATCACCCCATACTTGATCTCTTTAAACAACAAAAATTTATTCTCCCACAATCTGGTAGCCAAAGTCTGAAGCCAAGGTATCAGCAGGGATGCTCTCTAACAGTTGAGGAAGATTCTTTCCTTGTCTCTTCCAGCTCTGGTGGTTCTTAGCATTCCTTGTCTGGTGGCTGCAGAACTCATTCAAAGCTTAATTTACCTTCATCTTTATATGGCCTTTTCTTTCTTCTACCTGCGTGCCTCTTATAAGGACATTTATTGGATTTAGGGATGATCTGATCTCAAGATCCTTAATTTAATGACATCCCACACATAATTGTTTGTTATATTTATGAGAATGAGAGAGGCAGAAGGAGAGGGAGAGAGAGAATCCTAAGCAGATTCCACACCCAATGTGGAGCTTTATGTGGGGCTCCATCTCACAGTCCTGAGATCATGAGCCCCGTGGAAATCAAGAAGCAGATGTCCAAATGACTGAGCCACCTAGGTACCCCCAGAACTTTTTTTTTTAATAGGTCTCATTCACAGGGGAGGGAGGTATGGGTGGATATATCTTTTGTGGAGTCACGACTTCAAACCACTATAATATCTACAAAGTTCTATCTCAAAAAGGAAGATTTGAATACATTTTCCAGTTTTCTCCTGCTCCAAATTCATATACATGATTTATCATATATAAAAATAAATACATAATTCCACTCAAAAACTGAAAGGAGTCAGTCTGGTTGAACCGGAAACTCTAGTGAATCCCTGAGAAATAGAAAGAAAAAGAAAAAAAGCCGCAGAGCAAACCACAGTGGCAAAATATAAAAGCAACATCCTGATGATCTGTGCTGGGAGGGCATGGAGCCTATGAGTACAAGGGGACCAAGGAAGGACATGCAGAGTTATTAGTTATGGTATCATAGCAGGATCCATCACATAGGTGGCCCTTAGCAAGAGCAATGGAAAGTTCTTCGGGTAGAAACAATAAGTGAAGGAGTTTAGGAAAAGAGAAGCACACATAAATCCTGATGGCTAACACTTGGTTGTGAGTACCCCTTTCAGAAAATTAACTGCTAAGGGATGCTGTTCTCTTAGTCACTGAAAAAGAGAATAGTCACAGATTAGCTGGCATCAATCTCTCTGAACAAAGAGGGGACGGTCTATACAGAATAACTCAGTTACAAAGATGAGTGCACAAATAAGCAACAAATATTGAATAGAATCCTGAAATAGAGACAGACAAGCTAATCAATAGAAAGCTTATATGTGTCAAAAGAGTCAACAGCAATCAGAATATGCTTAATATATATTCATTATTAATATCCACAGGGAGATACAGGAAGGTATCACCCCCATAACAAGAACAGGTAATTGTGAAATAAGAATTGAGTAGAGATTTTTGAAAAAGTCAAAATACAGATGTTGAGATTAAAAAAACAAAACAAAACAAAAGAACCTGCTGTGATTATCCAGACTAGAAAGGAAGATGGACACACCTGATTAACACTTAAGTGCTCTGAAGCATTAAGCCAAGGAATAAAATCCAAAGATTGCACAGGTTCATTTTCTATGGATGGAAAATTTACACATCTCTACAAAAGTAATCTTAGTTGTAATAAAAGCTAGCACTTCTACTACTGAAAATGTGCCAAGCACTGATCTAAGCAGTTGACATTATACTAATTTATCTAATCTTCACAACTAGCCTTTGAGGAAGAGAAGTTAGTGATTCACCTAAGGTCACATAGCTAATAAATAGAGAAGCTGGAAAATGAACCAGGCTTTGCAACCAGGCTCCAAATGGAAGCTATTCACCATTATGCTAAGCTGCCAGACCATGAAAATAATAAGCATGGATGGGAGACCTAATGGAAGAAGTGATAGTAGAGAAGCTCCCAAAACTAAGGAAAGACATCGAGCTTCTCTGAGGACAAAAACAATTAAAACAATAAAATGAACCAAAATGACAAATGGCCCATCTCTAGTCCGTATATTTTTTTCTTCTTCTTTAGGTTCCAGGCTAATCAACAAAGTTGACATGGAGGGAATAACGTTGAGTGTTTGCATAATTCATAAGGTGTTTCCATTCCTTTAAATGATTTTCAAAAGTCACCTTCTTCTTTAAGATCAGGGCTAATTGAGGGGGATAATACATAAGTCCTAAAATTGTAATTTCAAAATATATTTCTAGTTACTCAATATGAAAATGTAAATCCAAGCAGTATAATGAGCCCAGAGAGAGATTCAGACAAAAGGAGAATTCTAATGACCAAGGTATAAGACACCATCACTCACTATAAATATATCTACAAATTTTCTCATTATCTTCATCTGTACTTGATTCTCCAATACAGAGGGTGTTGTCTTGCCTATGGATTAGCTATTCAATCTATTTGATGTTTCCTAAATTATTTTATTTCAATGCATCTAAAGGCACATCTCATTTTATTGTGCTTCATTTTGCCGCATTTCACAGATAAATTGCCTTTTTTTACAAATTGAAGGTTTGTGGCAATCCTGCATTGAGCAAGGCTGTCAGCACTGTTTATCCAGCATTCATTCACTTCACATCTCTGTGTCACATTTGGGTGATCCTCAGAGTATTTTAAACTTTGTCATTATTATTAAATTAATTCTGGTAAACTTTGATCAGTGATCTTTAATGTCACTATTGTAATTGTTTGGGGCACCATGAACTGAGCTCCTAGAAGACTAAGATTTAATTAATAAAGATCGTATCAGTTCTGACTGCTCCACTACTGGCTATATTCCCATCTCCCTCCCCCTCCTCAAACCACCCTGTTGCATGAGACACAACAATATTGAAGTAGAAAAAAATAAAAATAAAAAATACAAATAAAAAAAATATTGAAGTAGGTCAGCTATTAACCTTACAATGGCCTCTAAATGTTTAAGTGAAAGGAAGAGTTAGACACCTTCTACACTAAATCAAAAGCTAGAAATAATTAAGTTCAGTGAGGAAGGCACGTCCAAAGCCAAGATAACTTGAGAGATAGGCCTCTTGTACCAAACAGAGAGCCAAATTGTGAATGCAAAGGAAAAGTTCTTGAAGGAAATCAAAAGTGCTAACTCAGAGAACACACAATGAGACGAAAGTGAAAAAGCCTTATTGCTGATATGAAGAAAGGGTGTGTGCTCTGGATGAGACATCAAAGAAGCCCCAGCATTCCCATAAGCCAAAGTGTGATCCAGAGCAAGGCCTTAACTCTCTTCAATTCTATGAAGCTTAAGGGAGGTGCAGAATGCAGAAGAAAAGTTGGAAGCTAGCAGAGTTTGGTTCAGGAGGTTTCAGAAAGAAGTCATCTCATTAACATAAAAGTGCAAGGTGAAGCAGTAAGCGCTGATGTAGAAGCTATAGTGAGTTATCTAGAACATTAGCTAGACAAGTAATGAAGGTGGCTACACTGAACAGGAGATTTTCAGTGCAGACACAACAGTCTTCCATTGGAAGAAGATGCCATCTGAGACTTTCTTAGCTAGAGAATAGTTAATGCCTGGTTTCAAAACCAAATGAGAGGCTGACTCTCTTCTTAAGGGCTAATACAGCTGGTGACTTTAAGTTGAGGTCAATGCTCAGTTACCATTCCAAAAATCCTAGAACCCTCAAGAATTATGCTAAATATACTCTGTGCTCTAAAATTGGAACAATAAAACCTAGATGATAGCACATGTGTTTACAACATGGTTTACTGAATAGGTTAAGCCCACTGTTGAGTCCTACTGCTCAGAAAACAAGAATTCTTTCAAATGATTATTGCTCACTGACAATATATCAGGTCACACAAGAACTCTGATAGAGATGGACAATGAGATGAATGCTGTTTTCCTGCCTCTTGACATAACATCCACTCTGCTAACACACCTATCCACCCATGGATCAAGGAGCCTTTCTGCATTTCAAGGCTTATCATTTGAGAAGTACTTTTCATAAGATGGGAGCTGCTAGAACTACTGATTTCTCTGATGGATCCAGGAAAAGTAAATTGAAAACCTTCTGGAAAGGATTCACCATTCCATACACCATAAAGAATATCAGTGATTTGCGGGAAGAGGCCAAACTCTCAACATGAACAGGAGTGTGGGAGAAGTTGATACCAACCGTCTGGCATGACTTTGAGGGGATCAAGACTTCAGTGGAGGAAGTGACCTGCACCTGTGGTGGCCAGAGCCAGAGGACAAGAATGAGAGTGGAGCCCCTAAGATGTGACTGAGCTCATGCAATGTCACGATAAAACTTGAACAGACCAGTAGAGAAAGTAGTTTGTTGAGATGAAATCTACTCCTCGTGAAGATGCTGTGAAGATTGTGGAAATGACAGCAAAGGATTTTGAATATTACATAAACTTAGTTGATCAAGCAGTGGCAGGCCTTGTGAGGATCAACCCCAATTTTGAAAGACATCCTACTAGGGGGTCAAATGCCATCAAACAGCATCTCATGCTAGAGAAAAATCATTCATGAAAGAAGTCAGTCAATAGGGGAAACTCTTCTGTTGTCTTATTTTAAGAAATTGCCATAGACACTCGAGTGTTCAGCAACCATCCCCCTGATCAGTTAGCAGCCATCAACATGAGGGCCATAACCTCCACCAGCAAAAAGATTGTGACTCACTGAAAGCCCAGATGATGGCTGTCATTTTTAGCACTAAAGTATTTTTTAATTAAAATATGTCCATTTTTTAAAACATGATGCTATTACACACTTAACAGGTTATAGAATAGTATAAACATAACTTTTATATGCACTGGGAAAGCAAAAATTATTTTGACTCATTTGATTGCAATCTTTGCTTTATTACATTGGTCTGGAGTGGAACCTACAATATCTTTGAGGTATGCCTGTATGTAGCCAAAAATAATTACACTATAATATCATTATTATACAAAGCCTCACTGCCATGAGCAAATGTTCATTTTCCATTAGCCCAAAACAGCAGGATCCTGTGCTATTATGGGAAAAAATATATATTCTGATGTGTTATTATTCAAGGTTGGCATATTTGGATGGCATGACTTTATAAGGCATTGAGGTCTGTATTATACACCTGAAAAAGATGTAGGGCTTTTCACTAAAAAAAAAAAAAAAAAAAAAAAAACAAACAAAAAGATTAAAACGAATTGAAGTAATTCTTTTCATGTATAAAGGGAATTGCTGTTAGTATAATTTTATGGGACTATTTACACAACACAACAAGCTATGGACATTAAACACGTGATGAAATTATAATTGATAGATTAGGTTTATAAAAACTAACATGAACAGAAATTATGATTCCTGTCTCAGAATTCTTCACACTATACCAGGAGATCCAGCATTTTACTTAGGAATAAGCATGCAGAACTTGCTATGCAATATGCAATTTCAAAGCAAATTTAAAAAAAAATGATAGAAGGATATTTGATAATTTCCTTTAGAAACTAATTCCAGTACTTACCGCCACTGTGTAATGGAGGCAAATTTCTCCTGCTACAGGAGAGAATCCAGCCTCTTAATTCAGGTTATTATGTGTGTTTGTAATTAAACTCAGCACAGCTGATGAGAAGAAAACATCCTAAAATTTGTTCTTTAATGAGCCATTTTATGGAGCGCTAACACACTAGGAGCTACAGCACCTTGTCTAACTCAATCACCTTGCCCCCAGTGGCATCTGAAATTGCATATACATAAGCTATTGTTTTTAAAAAATTAATCCTGATATCTAACCAATTAAAAGTAAACTAATATTAAATGTATGCAGTTTAGAGAATAATAATTTTAAAAGCACCTGTGAAATCATCCACTGGATTTAAGCAAGTGAATGTTATCAGGGCCAGCACCATAAAGGCCTCTCTTCTAATCAACTATCTGAGTGTGTAAACCATTCACTTGACTTTATAACTAGATCACCTAAGTATGTCAGCCCAGACAATATGTTGTTGCCTCACAAGTTTTGAAGATTTATTAAATGGAATTTGTATCCTATTCATTCTCCCATAAGCTGGATTTGTTTGCTAATTATTATGTTTCTGAAGTTCATCTCTCTGGCTGTAGTACTGATAGAATGTCTATTTTCAATGCTTTATAGTATTTCACTGTATAAGTATCCCTCAGTACATTTTGCCAACTATTTTTGATAGCATATGTGGGTTGTTTCCAATTTATTGCTATTAAAAATAATTTTTAGAAGAATTTATCCTTATAAATATCTCAGAAGGCAAATATAATGAGAGTTATTCTAGTCTATATGCATGGGAATGGATTTTCTTGGTCACAAATATACCCATGCCAAATTATTGATAGTAAAAATCACCAAAGGGTTTATTATCATTTATATTTATCCTATCATTAATATTGAATGGAATTTTTTTAATAATAAATTTATTTTTTATTGGTGTTCAATTTGCCAACATACAGAATAACACCCAGTGCTCATCCCGTCAAGTGCCCCCCTCAGTGCCCGTCACCCATACACCCCCACCCCCCGCCCTCCTCCCGTTCCACCACCCCTAGTTCGTTTCCCAGAGTTAGGAGTCTTCCATGTTCTGTCTCCCTTTCTGATATTTCCTACCCATTTCTTCTCCCTTCCCTTCTATTCCCTTTCACTATTATTTATATTCCCCAAATGAATGAGAACATATAATGTTTGTCCTTCTCCGATTGACTTACTTCACTCAGCATAATACCCTCCAGTTCCATCCACATTGAAGCAAATGGTGGGTATCTGTCATTTCTAATGGCTGAGTAATATTCCATTGTATACATAATCCACATTTTCTTTATCCTTTCATCTTTCGATGGACACCGAGGCTCCTTCCACAGTTTGGCTATTGTGGCCATTGCTGCTATAAACATCGGGGTGCAGGTGTCCCGGTGCGTCATTGCATCTGTATCTTTGGGGTAAATCCTCAATAGTGCAATTGCTGGGTCGTAGGGCAGGTCTATTTTTAACTTTGAGGAACCTCCACACAGTTTTCCAGAGTGGCTGCTCCAGTTCACATTCCCACCAACAGTGCAAGAGGGTTCCCTTTTCTCCGCATCCCCTCCAACATTTGTGGTTTCCTGCCTTGTTAATGTTCTCCATTCTCACTGGTGTGAGGTGGTATCTCATTTTGGTTTTGATTTGTATTTCCCTGATGGCAAGTGATGCAGAGCATTTTCTCATGTGCATGTTGGCCATGTCTATGTCTTCCTCTGTGAGATTTCTCTTCATGTCTTTTGCCCATTTCATGATTGGATTGTTTGTTTCTTTGGTGTTGAGTTTAATAAGTTCTTTATAGATCTTGGAAACTAGCCCTTTATCTGATATGTCATTTGCAAATATCTTCTCCCATTCTGTAGGTTGTCTTTGAGTTTTGTTGACTGTATCCTTTGCTGTGCAAAAGCTTCTTATCTTGATGAAGTCCCAATAGTTCATTTTTGCTTTTGTTTCCTTTGCCTTCGTGGATGTATCTTGCAAGAAGCTACTGTGGCCGAGTTCAAAAAGGGTGTTGCCTGTGTTCTCCTCTAGGATTTTCATGGAATCTTGTCTCACATTTAGATCTTTCATCCATTTTGAGTTTATCTTTGTGTATGGTGCAAGAGAGTGGTCTAGTTTCATTCTTCTGCATGTGGATGTCCAATTTTCCCAGCACCATTTATTGAAGAGACTGTCTTTCTTCCAATGGATAGTCTTTCCTCCTTTATCGAGTATTAGTTGACCATAAAGTTCAGGGTCCACTTCTGGATTCTCTATTCTGTTCCATTGATCTATGTGTCTGTTTTTGTGCCAGTACCACACTGTCTTGATGACCACAGCTTTGAAATCTGGCATTGTGATGCCCCCAGATATGGTTTTCTTTTTTAAAATTCCCCTGGCTATTTGGGGTCTTTTCTGATTCCACAAAAATCTTAAAATAATTTGTTCTAACTCTCTGAAGAATGGAATTTTTAATTTTTGAAATTTGGTGGCTTTTATTTGGAATTGTGCTGTGTTTTAAATTCAAGTTCCCAGACTACTATTAAAAGTTAAGCTTTTTAAAAAATACAGTTATGACACATTTATATTTCCTCCTCTGCAAAATGCCTATTTATGATTTTTACTCATTTTTTTACAAATCATCTATTCTTACTATTTATATTCTGAATCTAATTATCTGCCATTTATAAATACTAGAAAATTTTAATACTATTAGTTCTATTTTCCTTCTCTGTACGATGTCTTTTGATAAACAGGTCCTTTCCTTTTTTCTATCATGAAAGTTATCAATCTTCTTTTAGGCTATGTACTTCTTACTATTCGATTAAACATTTTTCTTCCACTACAATTATAAAGAAATTTTCTTATAGCTACACGGATAAGTCTTTAATTCATCTAATATTTATTTGGGTAGAGTATGAGGTAAGAATCAATCTCATTGAGGTATTCTAATACATAACGAGGTTTTCCAATATTATTTATTCAATGGGCTCTCCTTGCCCCATTGACTTGCAACACCTACTCTTCTATAAATAAAGTTTACATTCATGGATGGAATGCTTCCTGGCTTGCTATTTTATTCCATTCCTTTACTTGTCTCTCTCTTCATCAACTCCACTATGTATTATTGAAATTTCGTATATAAGAACACACTGCTTCTTTCCTCTTAAGTTTTTAATATATATCTTTTAAAAAATTTAAAAAAGGAAAAACTATCTTTCAATATAATTGTATATATTCTTCTGCCTAAAGGTTTGCTCTGCATTTGTTGTTTATGAGGTATTTTACAGTTTTGATGTTATAATTTTTATGTTAATACAGTTATATTCTCCAACTGATTTTTACTGTCATTAAATCAACAGCAAATATTTCCTATTGAATATTGCTATCTAGTTACATGACTGATTTCTAAATTAACTCTAATAATCAGTAAGTTCAATTATACTTTGTAGATATAATGACAGTGCTGTTTCTTCCTTTCCAATTTTTATAATTTTTTTCCTTATCTCAAGGCATTAGCTAGAGTCTTCAACACAATGTTAAATAGAAATTGTGATAATGGGAACCATTGGCTTGTTCCTTGTTTCTAATTTCAAGGGAGAGTTTTCAACATAAATCACTAATATGATGTTCATTGATCTTAGAATCATTTACCCTGCTAAGAAAATTCCCTTCTGTTTTTAGTTTTCTAAGGATGTTTATTCTCAATGGATAATAAATGTAAAAATTCCCCCAAATACTTTCTGTAGGTGAATAATGAAGTGAATTACATTAATTCATTTTCTAGTAGTAAATCGACTTCACATTCTTGGGATAAATCAAGTTTAGATTATGTAATATATTTTGTTTTATAAATTGCTGGATTTACATGTAAATAATGTATTTATTTTTGTTCTGCTCATGAATCATTTTTGGCCTATAATTTCCGTTTTCATTTTTTAGACTCTTCTGTTTTTATTGTCAGCCTTTCCTTTTTTTTATATGGTCTAGAGAAATTGCATAAATGAAATTATCTGAAGAAAACTTGTGTTGCAAACTACATGGACTTGATATTGCCAAAATGAAATTTTTTTAAATGTGTCTATTATTTTGATGGTGATAGAACCATTCATAATTACCATTTCTTCTGGACTCAGTTTGGATGAGCTGAGTTCTTAAAAAATTCATTCATTTCATCTAATTTTGACAAGTATAAAGTTTTCATAATATTCTTTTATTGGCATAATACTAATAGCATCTTTAGTCATATCTATTTTTTTAAGTGGTGTATTTTGGATGCCCTTTTTATTTCTCATCTGGGGATTATAGGCTTCATTAGTTTATTTGAATAGCACTCTTGACTGTTGGTCCTCTCTGTTACAATATTTATTAATTTTAACTTTTTCTGTTTCCTTTTTTTCTACTTTCTTTGAATTATCTTTTTAAATTATCTAGCTTTTAATTAAGTTAGATACCTAGCTTATAAACTTCTAGCCTTATTTCTGTTCTAAATTAAACTCTTTGGAGCACCTGGGTAGCACAGTAAGTCAAGTGGCCAACTCTCCATTTGGATTCAGGTCAGGATCTCAGGGTCCTGGGTCAGAACTCAAGTTGGGCTTGGAACAAAGTGGAGAGAGTCTGCTTGAGAATTCTGTCTCTCTTTCTCCCTCTACCCTTCTCTTTTCTCATGCTCCCACATGTGCTTACAGTCTTTCACTCTCTCAAATAAAGAAATAAATCTTAAAAAAAATACCTATTAAACTATATATTTCCCATTAAGTACTACCTTAGGACATGTCAGAAGTTTTGAAATGCAGTAACTTCATATTTATTTAATCACAAATAATTATTTAATATTTCCTTTATTAATTTTGATGTTTTTATTTGTTAGAATTTATATATTTTTTAGAGATTTTATTTATTTATTTGAGAGAGAGAGCACATGAGCAGGGAGAAGGGCAGAGGGAGAGGGAGAAGCAGACTCCTTGCTGAGCAGGGAGTGTGTCTTGGGGCTCAATCCCAGGACCCAAGATCAGGACCTGAGCCAAAGGCAGGACTTAATGGAATGAGCCATGAAGGTTCCCTTTGATATAGTTTTTAATCTCTAATATGTTAAGTTTCTACTTGAAACTTATTATTGATTCCTAATTTAATCCCACTGTGATTGAAGACTGGCCAGTTTAGTTTCTTCTACTGTTTAACAAGTTACAGTCTTTACATCTTATTCTTTTAGTGTTTACCTTAGCTATGTTAAGATGCACTCTAAAAAAAAAATGAAGCACTAAAGTTACTGCATTTACTCTTCTACTGAGCAAAGACTTTATATATTTCAACTACAATCATACCCTCCTACCTTACATATTACCTTTGCCTTGTATTATTTTAGTTCTGTTGTCTCATTCCCACATTTGGAAGGTGTTACTGTTTTAGATAGTGATTTTTCTTAGAATTTATGCACACATATTTCAATACTTTTTTTCCTTACTTGTTATTATATTTCAGACTTTACTTCTGTTACCATTTTTCTCATACCTGATATTCATTCATTGGACTTTAAATTTAATTTAGTAAAAATCTATAGGCAGTAAATTTTCTCAATGCTTATTTTTTTCCCTGAAATTTGCCTCATTTGTGATGTTCTTTTTTTCTCTTTTAAATATTTATTTAATATTGAAGGGGGAAAGGGCAGAGGGAGAGAAACTCAAGCACACTTCTGAGCACAGAGCACAGTGTGGGGCTGGATCCCAGGACTCATGATCATGGCCTGAGCCAAAATCAAGAGTCAGCCACTAAACCAATGGAGCCACCCAGGTACCTCATTTTTCTTATTCCAGAAAGATAGTTTTATTGCATCTAAAATTCTAATTTGATATTTTTTTTCAACATATGACTGAAATAGGTTGAATAAGCAATAATTTTTTATTGCCTTTTGTCCTTTATTCTTGTTTCTGAGAAGCCAGACATTAATGAAATTGCCCTTTCTGTCATCCTGCCCTGCCCTCTACCACCACTACCACACAGAGGATAGAAATGTTATATCCCATGTTTATCCTCTGAACTTTATACCTTAGGCACTCCCTAGTCTTTATCTTTTGTCCCCATGTCCCACAAAGGTGTTTTGAAAAAGGTCAGGTCTCCAGAAATCCACAAAATTCTTCAGGTGAAGACTATCTTGGTCTTTACTTTCCACTGAAGAGTTCTAACTTTCACCACGTGTTGGCCTTTGTGGATTTTTCATTTTTGTGCAATTTTAGCAATGGATTTTTACATTACCCAGCATTATCATGAGGATAGTTGTACAGTGTATCTAGTGAAACATACTATCTGAAAAGGAAGTACTTATGCCATTTTTGAAATATATTAATATCTTAAAACTTGGGATGCCTGGATGGCTCAGCAGTTGAGTGCCTGCCTTCAGCCCAGGGCGTGATCCCGGGGTGTAGGGAGCCTGCTTCTCCCTCCGCCCGTGTCTCTGCCTTGTCTCTGTGTCTCTTATGAATAAATAAATAAAATCTAAAAAGAAAAATCTTAAAACTTATGTATAATGTAATATTGAAGTTCATAATATTCACAAGCACTAAACAGAGTGCCTTATATGTAGCAAGTTTGAAAACATTTTATCTCTGTATGATCATTATAATTGAGATGTGGTAGAGGTCGAATCATCCATGCACAGCTATATGGAAAATTTAGAGATCACATGTATCACTCCAGGTTTCACAACTGTTGAATATCACAAACCTACAGTGTTGCTAACAGCATTATAAATGTGCAGATAATTTATATAATTAAAACAATTTGATGGGATAATATTGTCATTTCTGACTTTCATCCTTTCAATTACATTACATACAAATGAAAACAATGAAAGAATTTTAAAAGGGTAGTAAAAGAGGAGTTGTAATCTCTTTTCCTCTGAATTTATTGTATGATAGATGTGTTAAAACTAGTTAAAATGTAAACACTTTCCAATTTATTCTATATGTATTTAGAAGTATAAAAAGCTGCCCGGACATTTTATACTAGATAAATTTGCCTTGAAGCATTGATCCTTAGCTTGCCTCCCTAGTGTTTGGTTATCATGTGCATTTTTTTCTAACTTAGAAAAATATAACATCATATCAATTTCTATGTACAACTATCATGTGAATTTCTGATTCCAAAATAAATTTATATTGTATGTCCAACAGCAATAGAAAGTTGAAGTTAGAAAAAAGCCAAATTACTACTTTTTTTTCCTGTTAAGCTTAATATAATGACTAAATGGCCTCCCAAGCTTCCCTTGAAAATATCTCAGAGATAGTTCTTCCTTTATGTTCCCTTAATTGCAAATTAATAAAGTTATTAAAATAATAAGCTTTTTAAAGGATCCACACAACACCAATTTCCAATATGTAAAATTGCCTGATAAAACAGAATGCCCAATTACATTTGAGTTTTAGATGAAAAGTGAGCATTTCTTTTTGGGTAATTATGACCCATGCAATATTTGGGGCATTCTATACTAAAAAGTATTTATTATTTCTATGAAATTAAAATATATTGGGGATCCCTGGATGGCTCAGCCATATAGTGCCTGCCTTCGGCCCAGGGCGTGATCTTGGAGACCCAGGATCGAGTCCCACATCGGGCTCCCTGCAGGGAGACTGCTTCTCCCTCTGCCTGTGTCTCTGCCTCTCTCTCTCTGTGTCTTTCATGAATAAATGAATAAAATCTTAAAAAAAAAAAAAGAAATTCAACTATAGCTGAGCATCCTATTGTTGTTGTTATAGTTTGCTAAAAATAGCAACCCTACTGGCACAGCAGCATCCTATACTTACATAATATGTATGTACACTTTTTCTAAAGTACCAATAAATTATGTCCCCATATCCTTTCTCAAATGTTTACCTGGCCCCAAATGATTAATTTCCTTATTTGTAACAGCTTGACCTCATTTATGTTTTAGTCATACATTTAAGTTTATTCACAGAAGCCAATTTCTATGGTATCAAGAGTATTGAGAGGGCTTATTTTAATTAATTAACAAGAATTTTACAAAGGACCAGGTATTTACATTAGAAGATTAATGATTGCATTAATCAGATTGCATTTTATAATCCTGCAAAGTCAGCAAATAGGATTCTCAGCACTCATCTCAACATCTATTAAAAAGAAAATAAAAGTTTTTTTCATACATATCATCTCAAATATGAACAATATAGACTATATGTACCACATATGTGCATTACATATATATATATCATGTGCTATATACCACGTCTATACACCATATCATCATGTACACTGTATATTTCATCTCATATATATCATCCCGATAGCCAAATCTCCTAATACATATGAAAAGTTTTAGTTTTTTCAGAGGATTATTGTCATATTCTTAATACCAAAATATATAGCTGGCAGATTTCACCTATGATCTTCATCATAACTACACAAGTTCAATAAAGATCCAGGAAAATATAAACTATACGTATCATCCAAGAAAATAATGTATTATAGTAGGAATACCATCTACAAACATGGGTAACTTAAATTTCATACTATGTGTCTCTTCTCGACATTCAGATTATGCATAAATATCAAAATCACACCCCTAGAACCATTGTAAAGTCTAGCAAGTATGTGTGTGCATGCATGTAGGTGTGTGTGTGTGTGTGCACGCATGTATGTGTGAACACAATGATGACCCTTTTATTTAATTTTAAAGATAGGATTGAGAGATCAATCAGTTGTTTAAGCATCTAACTTGCCCTTGGTATGCTATTGTAAATATATTTATGGAACACAAATCTAAGTGTGACCTATGACAATAAAAATTGGCATTAGAAGGGGATTCACAAATCTAGCACGGCCACCTCACTGTTCTCACAAGGACAGAAGCCCTGCAATGTTACCAGCTTCCTAGCTCATGGCTATTCCCCCAGAGCCTGGGCTGCTGGTGGTATTTTCTTCCTCTTATAGAGCTGCTCCACAGTTTCCTACTAGTTCATTTAAACATAGAAAGGTTTGTGAGATGAGATGAAAAGACACTTTTCAAATCTTTTCATTCATATGAAAAGACTGTCTTTTGGCTTCCAGTTTTGTTTTTTTTTAAGATCTTTATACATTTACTTCATCTCTTGCTTTCTTTATTTGCTGAATTATTTTAAAGAAACCCTAAGGCATCATTTCATTTCATACCTTTGTTCTTTGGTATGCATTGCTAAAAAAAGGACATATTATCGTATGACCATAATTTTAATATTACACTTGAAAATTAATGGTTATTTTGGCTTCCAGTTTTGATCATTGCATTCATTTGAGGCCAAAATAAGTATTATCAGGTTGTTGAAAGGTACAATGACATTTCACAGACTGTCTGCAAAGATTTTAAATGTTAGCCACCACATTACATCCCTGAGTGCTAGATTTGTTTTGTTTTTGTTTTTGTCTTGTTTTTTAGGTTTGTGCATTTCTTGAGGAGTAGTATGTTTTTTTCTCAAGAGCATCTAGAACTTTGTGTGGACAGAAGAGAGTTTGAATCCTAGCTCTCTCTTCTTCAGTATTTGGCACTACTGGCTTTCTTTTCCCTTTGTGGAGAAGAGTTCTCTGCCTTAGCACACCACTGGCATTTCTCTATTCACTCTATATAAATATGCCAGTGCTTCCTTCTTTAGTTAAACTTTAGCTAAACTTAAACTGTTGGGAGTTGGGTGCTAGGCCCTCTTTTGATTCAATAGTTTCTCTTAGGTGATCTTTTGACCTAAACTATATTTAAATGCTGTGACTTCCAGGAATCCTGACCTCTCTTTCTAAGAGTCATCATACAGGTCCACACAGACATTGAGCTGCACAGCTTGCTGCCTTTGGTCTAAGATGTACAACCTGCACAACTGTATGTGGAAGCCCTCTCAGATCTGGAACTCCCTAGGTAATTGTGAATTTAGCAGATCCATTTGAAATGACTCATAGGTAACTGATTGGTACTTAGATCTTTTGATCTTTAGCTTAGAGTGAGAGTCATGGCTTGGTTAGAGGTCACCAAATACGGCTCCCTCCCCACACACCCTCCCTAGTTACCTTGGTGAATTAGAACCATCTTCTTCTGCATATACTTAGTTTTCAAGGAAAAACCTAGTTTCAGCACTCTGAGATCGCTCGAATGTATGTTTCCTTTGGTCATTAGTTTAAGGTAGCATCTCTCACTAGGACTTAGAAGGTAGACCAAAAGTCTTTGGAATGTTGCAAATGCATAATAAGTATGTGTTGAAAGAAATATTCAGTAAATGAGAAACTGACAGGTTAGAGTTCTCGAGCCAGCAATATAGAGACATCAAGACCTGAGAGACAGGCTGATATGGTGGACTTCACTGGCATCTCAGAGCTTCTAGCTTTTTCTAGCACTAAAAATATGATGCTGGGCAACATCGGACGATCAAAAGGCTTCATTAATGAGAGATACATACATGCAAAAAACCAAAAGGTCAGGGAACAGGGCAGGCCTACTTTTTGGACTAGAACAGGATTTGGGTCAAAATCTCAGTACATTAGGTAAACTCTGTTATCTGAATTTACACCAAATCTTGGCAGTTCACTGGGATCACTCAGAACAGTATTACACCAGCTCTTGCTGTAGTACAACTCCCCCAACTAACACATTCATGGTTTTCAAAGCTGGATGTTTTTGCTTTGAATCTTCTGGAAGAATTAAAACATCAGTATACAAATAAAATAATAAAATATCCTCTGCCAGTAAGAGTTGTCACTTATTCTGTTTTAAGTATAAAAGTCTGATAATATATTTCTGTAATTTCTTATATAATGAAATATGAAGAATCATCCTACGATAATTTGGCTATTGCTAACAACTATGAAATTAACTGTCCCAAGGGTTTTTTTCCAATTTAAAGAGGGTTAAATTGCTCATTTGCATGTTGATTAGCATTCACTTTAAAAAGTAAGAAATGTAATTCCTCTGCATCCAACATTTAATGACAAACTTAGCATATCTAGCCATTAAATTTAAAGGGATCACTACTCTGTTTATTAGGTATCTTTTGGAATAATAAGCTCATTATTCCATACTATCTCCAAATATTAAAACTACTGATTTATTTTCTTTCCTTGACACTAAAAAAAAATGTTCCCAGTGTGGCAGGTACAGCATTTCACAATAAAACCCAACTATCTTCACAAATGTATAGGTTTAAAATAAAGAATCGTGCAAGCTGATTTTAAAACTGGAATTTGTTACCGTAAGACAAAAGCAATCACTGGCCTGTGGCATTTGATAATTTAAGTTTCTCTCCAGCAGCACTGCTATAATACATAGTTATTTAATGAGCAAATAAAGAACATTACCTAACCCTTTATCAAACTCATAACTTTACGTTTCAATATTTAGAAGATCAATACATAATGAAGTAATAAATTATTACAAACATAACACAAATAATTAAATATAACTTTCATGATACATATGCTTTAGAAACAGTAAGCATCTTGACATCTAGGATTTTTTGCTTTTATTTAAGCAGAGATTAAATTCAAATATTGTATAATTTTAAGTTATATTTTTAATTTAATTTTATTATAGTGCAAACGATAAGCTAAAGGCTTCTTCTTGTATAGAGAGTCAAAAATATTCACAGAGTTACCACCAGCAAATTCTATATTGGTCAGACTTTGGAAACAGGGAAAAATGATTAATTGCCTAGTGACATAAAAGTAGAGATGATAAACGAGAAGGTAGGTAATTCTCTGTATCCTTTTGAAGCAGTGCAGAGCCAAATGTTCTATAACTATATAGATTTCATTAAAACCACTTGCAGATCTAGCAATAATTTTCTTATTTCTACCAATACTCATAAATGTAGTCATTGTCTAACAGTTCATGTCTTTATGTACTCAATCCTCTTCTAGGTGCTGGAGATGCAATAATAAAAAAATCCAGTCCCACCAATTTTGGATAAACAAGAAGTTAATCACTATGTAGATTTACATGTTTTGAGAGGAATAAGTATTGGGGGCCATGTCAGCTTGGAATAAAGGTATCCCAATTGCTTCGATGGATGAGGACAAGCGTTGTAGGGGACCTATGAATTGAGTTTTATAGGATGAGGAAGAAACAGCTGGGCAAAGAGAAGTTGGTGGGAAGTGTGAAAGAGCGTGGCACGTCACTCTTCTAGGGAGAGTTAAAAAGAAAAAGGAAAAGATAGCCTCTTCCACCGCCTTTCACGGAATATTCTTCTCTGTAGTGTTTGTAGTGGTTCAAAAGGACTGTAGGAAAAAAAACAGTTGCATTGGAGGAAAATGTATGACTGGTGATGAAATCATAGACAGCAACATCACAGAAATATGTGAACTCTTCATAGACAATGCTCACATTTTGTCATACTGGGGACCACTGGTATGGCTCTGCATGTCCAGTGTAAAAATAATTCATCCTGCTGAGCTACAGAGGAAACAAAACTATACCTGGGAAAGAGTACTCAGCAATAAAAGGTAACATTTCTTCTAATTAGATGCAATGTTAATAGAGTAGTTACTGTATGTCAGGATCTGTAGTTATTTCATTCTCCCTAAATTTAGGTATGTTCTCCTCCTTAATAATTGAGAGGCCTATACCTGCAAGAACATCAGTGAAACAGACTCTGTGATAGGGACTGGAGGGCAAAGAGTGTACTTGGGAGGGCCAGGGAAAACTGGCAGGGAGTTAGGGGTGGTGGTGCAGAGAAGGGATGAAGGCCAGTAAAGGGTATGCGATGAAACTACACTCCTGAGTAAGCAAAGTTTCACCTGCATGGAAAGTCCTCCTGGAAGGGAGGAAACAGGAATGCTTCTGTCTATAGAGAAAGGGACTGGGATATTTATATTCAGAAGAGTCATTCATTTGGGATTCAATAATGAGATATCTCTCTTTATTTTTAAGATTTAATTTATTTATTTGACAGAGAGAGGGAGAAAGAGAGAGAGAGAGAGAGAGCAAGCATGAGGGGGCAGGGGAGAGGACAAGGGAGAGGAAGAAGCAGATTCCCCACGGGGCAGGGAGCCCTATACAGGGATTGATCCCAGGACCCTGAGATCATGACAGCCACAGGAGGGAGCTTAACCAACTGAGCCACCCAGGAGCTTCCAGCCTCTTATCTCTTATACACAAGAGCAGAATAGCCTTCTGTGGTTTCAGGTAGAAAAACTAACGACTCAGGCACATAGGTGCAGGCACTGAGGGTTGTGAGAAAGCAAGAGAACACTGAAAGCTCTGAGAGATGGGGACAGGCCACTGCCACCATCTGCTACAGATACTGGACAGCTGTTAAAAACTAAATAATAAATAAAGTATGACCAGGAATGAGTTAAAATGAGGTGAGTCTATCATGCCTTTGAAACAATATGCCAAGTGCATTTTGAGATACTAAGGACCCATCTTCTCAAAACCAGTGACTAAAGCAATTACACATTACAATGAAATAGGAAAATTTTAAGTGCTGAGCAAGAAATTATGCTCTGCCCTCAAGGTTTGAGATCGCAGTCTAATATTAATAACTTGGAGTAGAGAGTTGAAGAAGATGAATATGAAATTAGAAAAAAAATCCAAGGTTAGAAAAAAAGTAAAAGCAGTTGAGATGTACCAAATATAAAATGAAGAGTATATGCAGAAAATATAAGGACTATGTCAATTACAAATCAAGCAAGAGGTAGTTAGGAAAAAGTCACTTCTAAATTATAAATAGCAGAGGTTATTTAGAGAGAGACAAGATATATAGCCAATGATATAATGATTTTTCACTAAAAAAAAAAAAAAGAGTAAGACTTAATGCCAGTGACACAAAATACACACTTTTTACAGAAAAAGAATAGAAGGAAAAGGCCTTTCACCTGGCCATGGGCCTGGTATAAACAATCATAGGCAAAGCTCACATAAGGGAATTTATACACATATCTCTTCTAAAAATACTTCAGAATTAACTCACAAAAATTAGAGGGAAATAAAGTGTACATATATGTATATATTCACTTTATTTATTATATATAATATACTTTATTATATATATATAAAGTATGTATATATTCAAACTAAAAGAAAGGCTAGCTTCTGTCAGTACTAATTAGCAAAATGACTTTGGAAAATTATTGCACATCTATACACCTCAAGTTTTCTATTTACAAAATGACAGTTTGCATACGACAATTTGTAGGATAATATTTAAGAGGGAAATTCTTCTAAACATAATAGTAATTAGCACCGGAACATTTTATTCAATATATTTAGAATTAATGAATTATTTCACCTCTATTAAATAAGTAACTTATGGTAAAAGGATGGAGAAATATATTTTAATTTAGAATTTAGATATGATCTGTCAATGTGAGAATGTGCTTGCCCAAAATTAAACATTCACTGGATAATATGTATATGTAAACATATGTAATGAAAATAGTCTCAATACAACTGAGTATTTCCAATACAATTTTCAAAACCACTGGAATAAAAGTCAATCTGCTACATTCTATATATATCAAGAAACTCCACCTTGTTAAAAAAAAAATTAGTAAAAGTGTAAGCAAAACTTGTATTCTCCATGGCCGTGTATCTCCAGATATAAATAAACTGATCTATGCATAGGAGCCCCTCTGGTCTATCACGATTACCAACCCCCAAATCAGCCATCCAAAAACAGTTAGGTATCAGAATGGTTTTAAAGAGCTTAATTTGAAATTCAAGTGATACATACTTTACTGTATCCACAAACACAATAAACCAGCTAGTCCCATACATTTGAGGCATTTTAAAAAGAGACTAGGACTTGAGAACGGGACTTCGAAAAGTTGAAGTGTTAGGCTCCTCTAAAGTTATGGGAAGGGCTGCAAAAGCATGATTTGATAAAAAGCTGAAGAAAAAAGGAAGAATAAGGATATAAACTGGTCATGCCCCTGACCTCTGAAGTACCAGCTCTCTCTCAAAGCAGAGTGCCACTTCATAGAGAAAAGGAAGAGCTCAGACAATACTGTGGTTTCCACTTGGTTTCATGAACTACATCTATGCTTGCGTTTGGCCTCTGCTGGTCCACATACCTATTCCATACACTTGGGGCATCACTCAGTGCTGCCCTGCACAAACCAGCCCCTTACCATGCTTAGAGCTTCAGCTAATTTCTTGTACCCACCTTGACCGGTATCTTGGCCTTTGAGACTCTTAGATTGAGCTCCTACATTTAAACCCAAATATATCCAAGTGGCAACAGCTATTTTCAGATACATAAAAATCCTAATTGTAGAAAAGTGACTAGGTCCACAGCGTGGCTCCAGAAGAGAGAGCCATAAATATTACAGGTAGACATTTACAGAAGGTAAACTTGAAGCTCAAGGAAAAAGATATTTTCTAACAGCTAAAGCTGTTTAAAAATAGATGGTCACCCTGTGCCAGTCTGGAAATCAGGTCTGCCGCTTTAGACCTAGCCTTGACAACTGCCAGGACATCTTCGCTTCCCTAATAATTTTGCCCCCGCTGGGTCCAATTTCCCACCTTTGATCAACATCACTAGCTCCTTTCTTTGTGCTTTTTTGGCTTCCTGGAGCCACTGGAAAAAGGCAGGGCATTGTAATGATTAGCCCAATACAAATCTAAATCAGCAAACTGTATTCCACCTCTATTTGCCCCTTGCAAAATTTTTATTCAGTTCACAGAGATCCTCTAGTTCAGAGGCTTTTGTATTTTTTTTTAAGTTACACTCCACAGAAAGAATTGCGTTTTATGTCATGACCCAGGATATTCATATATATCTATTTAACTGCAAGAACATTTTATGAAACAAAGTCTACCCTTACAAAATGTCATGCACGCTAATATTTTCTGTTGGATTCTATTTCACTTTTGAATATACTAGTTGCAACCTACTGAAGTGCTTATATGACCTGATGATGAATCATGACCCACTAATGGATCATACACCCATACACCTTTGTTTAGAAAACTACTAATTTTATGACTTAGGCATGTATGTTCAGTGAATGACTCTTCAAGTCAAGGTAAATCATAAGTGTTTTTATCTTTTTCTTCTGCATTTCAAAATACACACTTTTATGAACATTCTTTTACTGACACTCGGGTTCTCACAGTTCTGCCCCACCCTCTCCTCTCCAAATCTGCTTTGCTCAGCTTTGCTCTAATCCCACTTTGCCTACTGGAAACGTCTTATTCTATTATTCCCACTTTCCTGGTCCCCAACTGCCCTCACATCTTGTGTCTCTCTTCCCCACTTTGTTCTTCCCTGCTACAGACAGATTTGATCAGGTCAAGTCACTTGTATTTTGATAAACAATGAAAACAACAGCAAAAACTTCCTTTGAGTCAGCCTTCCTTGAAAAGAACCTATTTTCTTAACTCATCATTTGTCAATGAATTACTCTTGGTGAAACATGGTAAGTGGTTTAAACTCTTTTTCTTACTATAATGTTTTGTGTTTATGATTTCTCTGCTTGGGCTAGAAATACCTTGAGAACAGCCGTTGTATGTTATATAGCTCTTTGGTGTGTAATTTGCCTGAATCGTGGGGTGCAGTGAGGGCAGCAATCAGCAGGCACCGAATGACTGGAATAGCTGGAAAACATCATGAGAGGCAGTTCCTATGGCCCAGCTTCTCTAGAACATGTGTAACTCTGAACCTCAGATTCTACAGGTCTCACTCAGGCATGGAAGCTACTACCTCACTGCACACTTTCTGTTCTCATTCCTGCAACTGCCTAGAGCTAGAACACTACATAAATATATTTGTTTAGAAAGTCAAGCTGTGAAAAGCAATGTTTTGTTTGGAAATGTGTGGAATACTGTAGCATAAATCATCTTGATCCATCATCATCACATGAGCCTTCCCAATGAAGGGGCAAGGTCTACAAGCCTCACTTCACATCAGAGGAAACGGAAAGGAGTCATTGAGCTAGAAAGACCTGGTTCAAAATACAAAACTACAAAATGATTGATCCAGGGCTCCAATCTAATTCTTCTGAGTGTGAAAACTTGGCCTCTTTCCTATATGAGGGTTCTTCCATAATCAAGGAATCAACTACAGGCAGATTTTTTTCTAATCAACTTCATAGTACATATGTTTTTTGAAAATCATAGTTTCCACATAAACAATGAGTTATAAATGTTCTGGTTATGCTTGTTTACATAATACTTATATTTTTAGAGCTCTCCTAAGTTTCTACACCAATATTCTCTCCCTGCAGGATAAGCAAGACAGGTCTTATTACCATAGTTTTCAGATGAAGAACTGAAACTAAATGAAACCATGTGACTTTCCCAAATTCTCACTGCTCACTAGAGGTGGGGGTCATAGGGTTAGGTTCACACCTGGCTTCTCACCCACTTTTTCACAAGACCTTTATGTCCTTCACAATGTTAAAATCCTTCCTAATGTTAGCATATAGAGTCTGAAAAATAGATTTCAATTTTAAGAATTAATTAATTAAAAAAAAGAACATTCTAACCCTAAAAAAAAAGACTACAGGATTCTAAAATTACTGATCAGAAGATTTCAATGGAACTGCAGAAAATGCACTGATATGTAATTTACTAATATAAGCCTCATTTATTTCCTTATATATTAGCACCAACTCTGAAATCCAAGAAAATTATTTTATAAAGCTTTAAAATTTATTTTATAAAATCAAAAATGATTATTTTAAAATCATTTATGGTTATATATATTTTATTTTCATATGCATGAATATAATTTTATTTATTTTTTAAAGATTTATTTATTTGAGAAAGAGAAAGCACAAATGGGAGAGGCAGAGGAAGGGAAAGAGAGAGAGAGATAGAGAGAACCTCAAGCAGACTCTCCACTGAGCATGGAACCCAATGTGGGGCTCGATGTCACAACCCTGAGATCATGACTTGAGCCAAAATCAAGAGCGCTTGATTTTTAATCAACTGAGCCACACAGGTGCTCCTACACATGAGTATGATTTTAAATATCATTGCAATTTAGAACCCTGAAAGTCTTGTAGTTTGCCAAGAAATGGACATAATAAAGTATGTATTTCTAATAATACTAAGTGGCTCAGTTGAACATCATATGTACTTAAGATAGACTGGAAAGTTCTACTTTTAAATATCTTGAGAGAGAATCAATTCTTCTCTCTATATGTATGAATGGAACTTTGCTGTATATTCATGAATTGTATATTGATCCTGTTCTCCTTCCTTTCAATCTCCATAGAAAATTCTGTAACTCTCATAACACTTGGCTTAGTATATTAGAATTATGTGTATAGTTGCTTTGTCCTGCTCTTTTCACTTCACTTCCCTACGCATCTCCACATGTGCCTAAAACTTTACCAGTATCAAAAATGAAACCAGAATAGTTGGTCATCATGTATATACAAGCTTCCTGAAGACCAGAGATACATCTTACTCCAACTTTCATCTTGAACCATGCTGGAAAGATCTCTGCAAATACTAGGATCTAAATAAACATTGGTTGAATTTAATGAAATTTGAAGGCTGAACTATAATAATTTATTCATGGTCATTAGCAAATGCAGTTAGATTCACCACACATGATAACTTGATTTGCACTTGAGAAGGTACAAAAACTTGGGAGTCAGATTTAAAAGTAGACGTGTGGTTCTGGAATGAATAAGTCACAGCAAAAAAAGGCACAGCATAAGGAATATAGTCAATAATATTGTAATAGTGCTGTATGGTAACAGATGGCAGCTACACTTGAGGTGAGCATAGCATAATGTATGAGCTTGTCAAATCACTGTGTTGTTTACCTGAAACTAATGTAACGCTGTGTGTCATCTATGCTCAAATTAAAATATTTCTAGAAATAGATATGTGATTCCCAATGAAAGATTCAGAAAGAAAGTAGCTTCACAGAGTGGTTTTGATTCCAAATATTTAATTTTTTTATTTTTAATAAATAAGTACCCCCCACTACATACTTGTTCCATGTGCAAATATGTTGTAAAAAGTGTTAAAAGAAAACCATTTCATTTCAGTTCAGGCAATTGTTTCATTCTTCAAAAACACAGTTTGGCTCAAATTAAAATCCATCAGGTTTTTCCTGTGCAAGAAGAAATCATTTGATATCCACAACTGCTTTTTAAAAGACTGCCCTAAAGAATAGGTGGCTGTCACTGTTATATTATGGTCAATTAAGTCATTTTTCCCATTATACGTCTTGATCAAGAATGTTTTTGTAAAGGGCAGCTTTTACACAGCTCAAATTATGCATATCAGCTTACTCAGAATTGAATCTCAAATGCATTTCAGTTTCCTTAATGATGCATAGAACATATGCACTTTCATAAAGTCTGAAGATCACTCAAAATTTCAATACAGATTAACCTCATATTTATCACCATTACTTTATGAGAAAATCTCTTTTTGTTTACATCCCTTCAGCTTAATCTATGAAGACTTGGTTATGAACTAAGAAATTAAAGCTCATAGTACTATTCTGTCTGCTAGTGCTTATTCAAGTTTTATACCTCAAAAGTCTTTAAGATTCAGACTCCTATATTTCTCTAGACAGGTAAGGTACCAATTTATAATAGAGTGAAGAAAGTTTTGATTATCTTTTTAATTTTTAATTTGTCATTTGATGAAATTTGATGAGCTGGAACAGTGAAACCCCTAATAGAAAACAGGAAAACAAGGATTTTATTATACATATATGTTTTTTAAAGTTTTATTATAAACATAGTTATTTGTTGGGTCAAACAGTACACTGAGCAACTTTATGACGGTATTTAATTTCATAGAAATCCTATGAAGTAGGTATCATTTACTGCTCAAAGAGGCTATTAGATCTAGAGTTAGAGCTTAGTCTGATTATGAGTCCTTAATTACTCTGGGCAGAGGTCATAATAAATTTAATATACTTCTTCCCATTGGGCTGATTAAATTAAACAAAAAAGGATTTTTTGTTTAATTTTAAAAAAGAAGAAGAAAGAACAAGAAAAAGGATTAGTACCAAATAATAAATCGAGACAAAAGGAATAATTTTAAGTTTATACACTTCAACCCTTAATGAGTTTACATAGGCAGACCTCTGGATATATTACTAGTGCTTCCAGACCAGAACAATAAAGTGAATATTGCAATCAAGTGAGTCAAATGGATTTTTTTGGTTTCTAAGTGCAAGCAAAAGCTATGTTTATACTATACCTTAATTTAAAAATACTTTTTTTGCTAAAAATACTAACCTTCTTCTGGGCTTTCAGTGCTACAATCTTTTTGCTGGTGGAGGTTATGGCCCTCATGTTGATGGCTGCTAACTGATCAGGGGGATGGTTGCTGAACACTCGAGTGTCTATGGCAATTTCTTAAAATAAGACAACAGAAGAGTTTCCCCTATTGACTTATTTCTTTCATGAATGATTTTTCTCTAGTATGAGATGCTGTTTGATGGCATTTGACCCCCTAGTAGGACGTCTTTCAAAATTGGGGTTGATCCTCACAAGGCCTGCCACTGCTTGATCAACTAAGTTTATGTAATATTCAAAATCTTTTGCTGTCATTTCCACAATCTTCACAGCATCTTCACGAGGAGTAGATTTCATCTCAACAAACTACTTTCTCTGCTCATCTGTTCAAATTTTATCATGACATTGCATGAGCTCAGTCACACCTTAGGGGCTCCACTCCCATTCTAGTCCTCTGGCTCTGGCCACCACAGGTTCAGGTCACTCCCTCCACTGAAGTCTTGATCCCCTCAAAGTCATGCCAGACAGTTGGTATCAACTTCTCCCACACTCCTGTTCATGTTGAGAGTTTGACCTCTTCCCACAAATTACTGATATTCTTCATGGTGTATGGAATGGTGAATCCTTTCCAGAAGGTTTTCAATTTACTTTTCCTGGATCCATCAGAGAAATCAGTAGTTCTAGCAGCTCCCATCTTATGAAAAGTACTTCTCAAATAATAAGCCTTGAAATGCAGAAAGCTCCTTGATCCATGGGTGGATAGGTGTGTTAGCAGTTATGTCAAGAGGCAGGAAAACAACATTCATCTCACTGTCCATCTCTATCAGAGTTCTATCCGAGTTCTCGTGTGACCTGGTATATTGTCAATGAGCAATAATCATTTGAAAGAAATCTTGTTTTCTGAGCAGTAGGACTCAACAGTGGCCTTAACCTATTCAGTAAACCATGTTGTAAGAAAGATGTGCTATCACCCAGGGTTTTTGTTATGTATAGATAACTGGAAAAGTAGGTTTACAATAATTCTTGAGGGTCCTAGGATTTTGGAATGGTAACTGAGCATTGGCTTTAGCTTAAAGTCACCAGCTGTATTAGCCCCTAACAAGAGAATCAGCTTGTTTTTTGAAGTTTAGGCCAGGAATTGACCTCTCCCCCATAGTTAAAAAACATCCTAACTGGCATCTTCTTCCAATAGAAGGCTGTACTGTCTACACTGAAAATCTGTTTATCGGAGATCTGATAACTTGTTGCAGCATATACATCAACATTTGATGCTTCACCTTACACTTTCATTTAAAGAGTTAACTTTAATCACCTGAACCAAACTCTGCTAGTTTCCAACTTTTCTTCTGCAACTTCCTGACCCTCTTCACTTTTCACAAAATTGAAGAGTTAGGGCCTTGCTCTGGATTAGGCTTTGGCCTAATATTTGAGAATGTTGTGGCCAGTTTGGTCTTCTATTCACACTACTAATTCTTTCTCCATATCAGCAATCAAGATGTTTGGTTTTCTCATCATTTGTGTGTTCACTGAAGAGGTACTTTTAACTTCCCTCGAGAACTTTTCCTTTGCATTCACAATTTGGCTCACTGTTTAGTGCAAGAGACCTAGCTTTCAGCTTATCCTGGCTTTGAACATGCCTTCCTCACTAAAGTTAATAATTTCCAGCTTTTGATTTAAAGCGAGTGAGGGATGTATGACTCTTCCTTTCACTTGAACACCTAGAGGCCATTGTAGTGTTATTAATTGCCCTACTCCAATATAGTTGTGCCTCAGGGAATAAGAGAGCCCAAAGGAGAGGGAGAGGGATGGGGAAATGGCCAGTCCCTGGAACAGTAAGAATACAGATAACATTTATTTATTAAGTTCACTATATAGTTGTGGTTCACGGTGCCCCAAAACAGTATGACAGTAACCTCAAATATCACTGATCACAAGCTATCATAAGAAATATAATAATGGAAAATCTTGAACTATTGCAAGAATTACCAAAATCTGACACAGATACACACACATGTGTGCATATGCTGTTGGAAAAATGGCACCACTAAACTGCCCAACACAGGGTAGTCACAAACCTTCATTTGTAAAAAAAAAAAAAAAAAAAAAAAAAAAAAAAAAATGCAGCATCTGTGAAAGACAATAAAGTGAAGCACAATAGAACATATTATGCCCACCTTTAATAATTCCATTTTGAGAACAAGCTCATTATATTTTCGAGGTATGTGTTTAAGAGTTTATTTGGGGATATAAGCCAGAAAGCTATATTACTTGTTTTAAAATTTTTTTAAATTATTTACTGAGATGACTTTATGGCTATGTCAAAGATGAGGCTGCTTTTTCCCAAACAGGTATGAACTCATTTTTAACAGCTCTCTGTCTAAAATTAATAGAGTCGTACTCCAGGATAAAATGTTAATGCTTTTATTCTCTGCACTGGAGTAGATACAAAACTACTTCTTATGAAAAATCCTGGCTCTGTTTTTCAAGTGTTCTTCCAACCTAACCTTCAACAGAAGCCCATCTCCACAATGAGACAGGCATACGTTAGCTTTCCCTCTTTCATCATAAGAATAAAGCACAGAGGTATGTCTTTAATCTGCATATGAAGTGGTTACATTGATACTTACCAAGAAATCCTCAGATTCCTGGATGTGCAATACTTACCAAAAGAGGATTTCACTATGCATTTATTTTTTCTGCCTAGAATTACTTTGTAAATCATACAACCACATGTTCATTGGTCATTCCATAGAATTAACTTTAAGAAAGCCAACACTGTAGTTAGTCTAAGCATTCATGATTAGTGAAAAATCTTTTAGAAAAAAGGGATTACCAAATTTGTGAGCATAGGGTTTTTTTTCACAATATTCTTTTATTATCCCTTTTAAAAAATATTTTATTTATTTATTTATTTGAGAGAGAGAGAGAAAGAGAGAGAGCATGAACTGGGGGAAGAGGAAAAAGGGAAGGTAGAAGCAGGGTCTCTGCTGAGCAGGAAGCCCAATGTGCAGCTCAATCCCAGGAGCTTAATTGACTAAGCCACCCATGTGTCCCCTTTATTAACTTTTTAATATCCATGGAATCAGTAGTAATGGGTGCTCTTTCAGTTTTAATATTAGTAATTTGTGTCTTCTGTCTCTTTTTTATTAGCCTAACTAAAGTTCAATCAATATATTGATCTTTTTCCAGAACAAGCTTTAGATTTTACTAACTTTCTCTATTGTTTTCCTGTTTATAATTTCATTGATTTCTGCTCTAATTTTTATTTCTTCTCTTCTGTTTGTTTGGGGCTTAATATGTTCTTTTTTCTATAGTTTCCTAGAGTAGAAGCTTAGATTATTAATTTTAAGTCTTTCTTCTCTTCTAATATAATATTCAACAATATAAAACGTTTTGTAACTCCATTTTGGTTGCATCCCACAAATTTTGATAAATCCTATTATGTTTTCGTTTAGTTCAAAATATTTTAACATTTTTTGCAAGACTTTCTTCTTGTACTCATATTATTTAGAAGTGTGTTGTTTAATCTCCAGTTATGTGGAGGTTTCCAACTATCTCTCCATTATTGATTTCTGGTTTAATATCATTTGGTCTGAAAAAAATTTGTATGATTTCTATTTTTTAAAATTTGGATATTTTTAATGACCAGAATATGCTCCACTTAGGTGAATGCTTCACATGAGCTTAAAAAGAATGTCAACTAATCAAGTTGACTGGTGGTATTTTTCAGTTCAACTACATTCTTAATTGATTTTCTGCTCGCGGGATATGTCAATTACTAACAGAGAAGTGTTGGTCTCTTCAAGTTAATAGCAGATTTATTTATTTCTCCTTGCTTTTCTTCCAAATTTGTCTCACAGCTTTTGATGATCTGTTGTTAGGCACATACACATAAAGTATTGTTATGTCTTCTTGATGATTTAACCTCTTTACCATTAGGTAATGCTGTTTTTATCCCTGATAATTTCCCTTACTTTGAAGTCAGCTTTGTCTAAAATAAATATAGCTACTCCAGCTTCCTTTTGATTAATGTTAGCATAGTATATATTTCTCCATTACTTTACTTTCAAACTATATGTGTCTTTATATTTAAGGTAAGCCTTCTAAACAACATGTAATTGGGTCTCTCTTTTTTCAAAAAATGAATTCTGACAATCTGTTTTTTTAATTGGGGAATTTAGACCATCTGTATTTTGAGTGATTATTGATATAGTTGGATTAACATCTGCCATGCTTGTTAATGTCTGCTATTCATTGCTCTTGTTCTTTGCTTATTTTTTGGTTTTGTCTTCCAGTTTATTTCTGCCTTCACTGTTTCAGTTGCATATTTTACAGGATTCTATTGTTTCTCCTCTCTTAGCATATCAGTTATTCTTTTCTACTCCTTTTAGCAGTGGCCCTTGATTTTCCAAAAAATTTACAACTAATCCAAGTCTTGTCTCACACAGCACTGCAGCATTTCATGGACAGTGCAAGTATCTTATGATACAGTGTTTCCCATCCCTCCTTCCTGTTTCTTAACAGTATTGCTGGCACTATGTCTCTTATCCATAAGCTATAATCATTGAATACATCGCTGACATTATTTGGAACAAACGGTTATGTTACATCCGTTAAGAACAAGAAAAATATAACTATTTTATCTTCATTATTTCTTCTCTAATGCTCTTCCTTTTTTAATGTAGATGGAGTTTCTGATATATACATATTTTTTTCTTTCTTTCTTTCTTTTTCTTTCTTTCTTCTTTCTTTCTTTCTTTCTTTCTTTCTTTCTTTCTTTCTTTCTTCTTTCTGTAGAATTTCTCTTAACAATTCTTTTAAGGCAGATCTACTGGTGACAAATTTCCTCAATTTTTGTTTGTCTAAGAAAGTATTCATTTATTTCCTCTTTGTCTGATTTTCTACAGTTTGAATATGATAGACGTAGGTATCAATTTTTGTATTTTCTCTAAGATTCTGATTAGTGTCTCTGAGCTTCCTGTATCTGTAATTTATTGTCCATAACTAATTTTGAAAAATTCTTAGTGAGGATTATTTCAGATTTTCCTTTTCTTTCTTTCTTTCTTTCTTTCTTTCTTTCTTTCTTTCTTTCTTTCTTTTCTTTCTTTCTTTCTTCTCTTTCTTCTTTTTCTTTCTTCTGAATCTGGTAATACCATTACATGGGTTTTATATCTTTTGTAATTTTCCTACAATTTTTGGATAATCTTTTTCATTATTTTTTTTCTCTTTTCCTTTCAGTTTTAGAAGTTTTAACAGGCATCTTTTTAAGTTCACTGATTCTTTCCTTAGCTCTGTCCAATCTGCTGATAAGTCTCTCAAAGGCATTCTTCTATTCTGTTGTAGTTTAAAAATTATTATTACTTTTATTTTTTCTTTTTATTATTTTTTAAAGATTTTATTTATTTATTCATGAGAGATACACAGAGAGAGAGAGAGAGAGGCAGAGACACAGGCAGAGGGAGAAGCAGGCTCCATGCAAGGAGCCCGACGTGGAACTCCATCCTGGGTCTCCAGGATCAGGCCCTGGGCTGAAGGTGTCGCTACACTGCTGAGCCACCTGGGCTGCCCTATTATTATTTTTAACATTTCCTTTGCTTCTTTATTAGTTTCCTTCCCTCTGCTTACATTACCTTTCTGTTCTTGTATATTGTCTACTTTTTCCATTAAAGCCATTAGCATATTAATCATATTTGTTTTAAATTTTTAGTCTGATAATGCCAACATTTCTGCCATATTTGAGTGTTATTTGAATTCTTGTTCTGTCTCTTCAAATTGTGTTTTTTGTTATTTATTATATCTTGCAATTACTTTCTTGAAAGCCAGACATGATGTACTGGGTAGGTGAAACTGAAGTAAATATGCCATTAGTGTGAGGTTTTATGTATACACAGCTAGATATTGGGCTATTTCCTTTTCTTGAAACTGTAATTTCATCAGAGGCTAAAATTTCATCTGGTGCCCATGTATTTATCTCCTCTGTTGACTTTGGGTTTTTCTACAGGCTTCTTAAATAAGATTGAAGACATGCCATTCTTTCTGTCGTATTCCTCTACCATTCTGCAGGAACCCTACTGATGTGGTGTAAGGTGTTGGCTGGAGAAAGCCAAGTGTTCTGTAGTCCTATGACTAGGTCTCAGCCTTTAGTGACCTGTTGGGCTATGACTGTCTCAAGTGCTTCTCTGGGCTGGCCTCTTCCTCCCTCACCACCCTTATTGAGACAGAAAGGGGGAGATGGGTATTTCTCTTCCCTGATGTTGGAAAACTGTTTTCTTCCTGAGGGTATGTCTTGCTAAGAAGCCTGAAATGCTCTGACACCTTTTTAAATGGCTTTGTTTCTTCTGCTGCCTGAAGCAGAAGGGAATTTTTTTTCTCTCATCTTCACTTTAAGAACAAGATGGGTTTCCCAGAGGTAAAATTTATAAAAAGCCTGGTGGCCTGCTTGAGACAGCCCTCTCCTGCCAAATTTTTACCTCGAAGTTATCCACACTGAGCCTCCTGCAATTCCTCGATTATAGGTTAGGTTTCCATACACTGCTACAGATGCCCTCAAAATTCCCACACTTCAGCTTTGCTAAGTTGTAATTTCCTGTATCCACCTGTCCAGTTTGGAGGAAAACAATTTGTTCTATAACCTCAGTTCTCTGGTGGGTCTAAAGAGAATTGTTGGTTTTTCAGTTTGCTTAATTTTTGTCTGCTTATGTGGATGGGAGTGAGAACTTCCAAATTCTGTACATAATTCTGTAGGATGTTAGAAACTGGAAGTGTTTACTTATTTTTACATTTATAAAATACACAGAGCCTAGCACAAGTGATTTTTGAACAAATGACTGGAAGAGTGACTAATGAATGAATTACATATCTGACATAATTACATGGAAATAAGAAAGAAATGATTAATCAAAACTGATTTATACATCATGCATTACTTTCCAGGCTCTGGCCTTATCATCAACATTTGTGGAGAGAAGTTCTGGCTTGACCTACAGCTCTGCAATATTTTGGCTACTTAATTTTAATGGGTATAATTTTATCACTTATATTACCAGATTAATTTATATATTTATCATTTAAACGATCAGATTAATTTATTAATATATATGTATGTAACCCAATAATTTATTTATTAAATATTTTATTTATTTATTCATGAGACAAGGCAGACTGACTGCTGAGTGAGGACTAGCGGACATTAATCCAGCAAACTTTTGCTAGAGAAGTAAAACTGGAAAAGTAAAGGTTGGGACTTGAAATAAGAAAACCAGTTAAAGTTTACAAAAGAGCAGACAGGCCAGCATGTCCCCTAGCCTACTCTGGCAGAAAATTGAGGCTTGCTCTCTGGAGATACCGAACCAGGTAGGATTTAGACTTAGGAACATCTGATACAGCTTAGGGCTAAGCTATAAAACCATTTAAAATAAGCAGATTAAGTGAAAATTTGCATACAAGTGAGATTTCAAATTTCTTTTCTGTTCACAACTTCCAAAAGCTTCACAGATATTGACACTTGGAGGTCACTCAATGAAAAAAAATATATATATTACTACCCTATCACATCATACTGAAGGTTGCCTCCCTCCAAACTCAACCCATACACGTAAACTTTCCAATCAAATTTTTGGTCCCTCAGTTATAAATGAGAATGTCAGGTAAACAGCTGGGTACTTCAAAATATTTGAGGAATGCCTCTAGTGTGTGAACTGTAGATCAAACCAAATGAGTACTTGCTTGCTCTCTCTCTGTCTCACACTATTTCCCCACAAATACACACACATACAATATGAAATAATGTTCACTTGGGAAACTGGAAGATGGAATTGTGCAAATCTCCCATAATGTTTACATAAACATGAAGGTACTGAAAATGGTAAGAAAAATAAGGAACTTGGAAAACTCATGCTGGAATTCTCATATCAAAATAAGAGAATCGTGGAAGAGAAGAAAGAGAGCAGATGAGGAAATTATCCAATACAGTATTTAAAAATTCCCAAAACAAATGACATGACTTTTCTTTTTTTTTTTTTTTTTTTTTTATTTATTTATGATAGTCACACAGAGAGAGGGAGAGAGAGGCAGAGACACAGGCAGAGGGAGAAGCAGGCTCCACGCAGGGAGCCCGACGCGGGATTCGATCCTGAGTCTCCAGGATCGTGCCCTGGGCCAAAGGCAGGCGCCAAACCACTGCGCCACCCAGGGATCCCAATGACATGACTTTTCTAATTGAAATATTCCATGGGATGCCCTGCACAGTATTGAAAAGTGACTCATATCAAAGCAGGTCATTGCAGGATGTTAGCATATTAAGTCTTTGGCACAGTGTGCATGGCCTTAATTCCCAGACCTGACATGTAATATTCCCTCTGGCTGGAATATTGTCCCTCAGATAAAACAATAGTTCCCTGTATGTTCTGAGTTTTACCTATTATCACCTTTTATTTTTTAAGATTTTTATTTATTCATGAGCGACACACAGAGAGAGGCAGAGACACAGGCCCAAGGAGAAGCAGGGTTCCTGTAGGGAGCCTGATGGGGAACTCAATTCCAGGACCCTGGGATCATGCCCTGAGCTGAAGGCAGATGCTCAACCACTGAGCCACCCAGGTGCCCTATTATCGTCTTTTAATTAAGGTCTTCACCCTTAATGAAACTCTAAATTAAAATTCTATTTTCCCAGAGCATTCCCTACATGCTATACTCTTATTTTCCCCCATAGCACCTATGACTATCCAGTGCCCTATTTATTTTATTACTTCTCTCTCCCTTTTCTGTGTTCCTGCATGAACTATGATGTCAGCTCCACAAGGATGGAGATGATTGGAGAGTTTCTCACTGTATCCCCAGTATGTGGAACAGTGTCTGGCCCATAGCTGGCAGTAAATAAATGTTTGTTGTGAGAAGAAATGATGGCGAGACACATCTAAAAGTTTTCAGAAAAAAATGATTAGGACTCAAAATGAGATATAACTTTTCAATAGCAAGATTAAAAGCTGAAAACTGTTTGAAAAATAAATTAAGTATGAGAGGAGAATAAACACATTTGAATTTACTGATAGACATGGACCCCCAATTTTTAACATGTGTATAGGAAGCTGTGGAGACTAGGTTCCACAGGGAGGAGGAAATAAGATATGGGAAGTCATGAGTTCAAGGATATGAGAAATAAGCAATCTTGGAAAGAAGCAAAAGCAGTCACAGGATGATGATAAGAAGTACGATAGCTGTGCAGCAAGAGTAGAGCACAATCTAGCCCGACTAGAGCCAAAAGACAGAGGACTCTACCACACATTTCTCTAAAATAAGAAGGGGGAAGAAATCAAAACAGAATTGACCTATTGCCGCATATATCTGATGTTATTTGTTAAGACTTTGTTATTAATATGGTAGATAGTTCAGAGATAAATTAGTAATAGGCAGTTGTATAAAACTGAGCAAATCTAAGAGTTAGGCAATTTCTAACTCCACGGGAAAAAAAAATGTACAATAAAGAAAACATAATCATAAAGTAATCACAGCACCTAAGAAGCTCAGATGAAAAAACAATTTACAAGTCACCACGATATAAATTTGGAATATTGACTTAACAACACAATAGAATATAAATCTTTATGGACTGAAAAGATATAAATGAAAATGTATGAAAGCAGAACAGTATATATAACACAATCACATTTTATGTTTATGTTTTATACAAGTTTATGATTTGATGTAAATGTTTAGAGACTCCTCTAAAAAGATACGGACCAAACTGCTACTATATACTTTTACTCATTGTTCTATATGTCTGCGTTCTTTAATTTTTGTGTTTTTTGTTTGGTGGTTCATTTTGTTTTGTTTTGTTTTGTTTTTTAAGATTTATTCATTTATTTTAGAGAGAGAGAGAGAGAGAGAGCAAACCAGGGAGAGGGACATAGGGAAAAGGAGAGAGAATCTTAAGCAGATTCCATGCTGAGCGTGAAACGCAACATGAGGCTTGATCTCACAACCCCGAGATTACATCCTGAGTCGAAACTAAGAATCAGATGCTTAAATGACTGTACCACTCAGGCATCCCTCTTTAATTTTTTATATAAAGTGGCATTCAGGGGCACCTGGGTGGCTCAGTCAGTTTAGCATCTGCTCCAGTCATGAAATTGGGGGTCCTGGGATGGAGCCCCACATTGGGTTCCCTGCTCAGTGGGGAGTCTGCATCTCCCTCTGCCTCTGCCCCTTCCCCCTGCTCCTACTCTCTCTCTCTCTCAAATAAATAAATATTTAAAACAATTCTTAAAAATATAAATAAACAAGTATTCAAGTATTCATTTTAATAATTAAATTTTGTGTAAAATATAGATCCAAACACAATTTTAATTTTTACACAGTAGTCCCATTTATATGTGTCATAATTTGGTCTCTCAGGGTTTTTGTTTTTTCATCTTATGTTTAGAATGCTTCTAGTATTTTTCTCTTTTAAATATCCTTATACACAAATCTTGCAATTCATTTGATTATTTTCCTAGAATACATGCCAGATGGAATTGTTGATAGAAAATTCCCATTTTAAAGCTTTTGATAAATAATCCAAACTGAACATCAAAAGACTGAAACACTTCATATCCTCACAAGGATTGTTTGACAGTGTTTATTTTCTCACATCTTGTCAACATTGGATAGTAACATTCTTTTATCATATTTGACATACTTAAAAAAAACTCTCCAAGTTTGTATTTAGTTGATTATTAGTGATGTAGAGCATGTGTTCGTGTGTTTCAAGCCACTGACAATCTTTCAATGCACTCCTCTCACTTTCTCTCCTTGTCACTGCTGTAATGGCTCTGATCATCTCTCTTGGGCTTTTGGGCTCATATCTGATCACAGAGCCAAGTTCTCTCCTTGTGTACCATCTCTTGAACTACTTCTAGATTTATTTTTCTAAATCACAAATCTGAGCATATCATTTGCTTGCTTGAAGGCTAGCAATTTTCTACAATTAAAGTCTAAAATTCTTAAAAGGGGTACACCGCATCAACATTTACATGAGCTCAAATATTTTCTAAATTATTAAAAGGGGTTTTTCATGACAATTTTTCTTCAATAATCACAAAGAACTTGGGTTTAGGGGGTCCCCTCTTGTTTACAGCAACATTCACTGTCTCTACTTAAGAAGAGATTAAGGAGTGACATCACCAAGATGGCAATTAAAGGTGTTCCTAATTTCACTCCCCTTCACAAGAACAGTTAACAACTATTTAAAAACACGATACCACAAAGATAATTCTAGGAAATGGGAGTGAACATGAAGCACCCCCCCACACCTCAGAGACCAAGGTAGACCACACTGGAAGGGAAAGAGAAGCAGCTACACCTTGACAATATGTCTCTCCCCCAGGCCAGTGAAGTACCGTGTGGAGAGATCTCCCCTGAGTCTCTGGATCCTTCAGAGGGGAAAAAAGAGAATCTAGAGGCGGACAACCACCATCCACAGCATGTTTTGTCACTTGTGAGAGCCCCAACTCTGATCTGGCCCTACAGGTACTGCAGGGGAATCTGTGGGCTCAGCTATTGGGAATGTGCCTGTGAAGAAAAGGAAGAAGGGGCTTGCAACAACCAGCACAGAAATCTTGGTGGACTGAGTTGATATGGCAAAGGAGTAACCCAAACCAGGGGCTATCCTCATTTGCAGAAGCATATCAACGGTATACTTTGGCCAGGGAACTCTGTGGAGTGCTAGTCTCCCTGATTTGGATCCTCAAAAGGAGGAGTTTTGCTGGTCCTAGAGCCTCGTTTGCTTGATCCAAGCAGGGAGCTGAGTCATAGCCCTACCGTTTATGGAGAGTGTTTCCAGGCTACATCTGACCCCAATGGCTGGCTGTAACTCCTGGATGCTGTGCAGCCCAGAGGTGCTTGAATAGAGGTGCATGGACAGAATGGATTACCCTCAGATAAAGCCAGTACAGGGCATAGAGGGTTTCTGTGCAACACAAAGACAGAGGAATTTTTTCATAGCCAAGGCTAAAGTTAGCCCAAACTTGTTCAAGAAATTGAGAGTTGCCTGGAGCATCCCTTCCCTGCCACCCAGACAAGGGAGCTGAGACACAATTCTACCTGTTAGAAGAAAACAGGAGTAAAGCTCCTTGACGTGGCTTTTGGCAATGAATTCTTTGCTATGACACTGAAAACACAAGCAGCAAAATAAAATTAAACAAGTGGGACTAAATGAAACCAAAATACTTCTGCACAGCAAAAGAAACCACCAACAAACTGAAAAGAATGGGAATGGGAAAAAATATTTGCAAACTATGTCTCTGATAAAGTTAATATCCACAATATATGAGGAAGTCATACAACTCAAGAGCAAAAGAGCCCAAGTAAATCAATTAAAAAATGGGCCACAGACCTGAACAGACCTTTTTCCAAAGAATGTATATAAAAGGTCAATAGTACAAAATAAAGATACTCAGCATTCCTAGACCTTAGGGAAATGCAGATTAAAACCACAATAAGATACCATCTTATGCCTGTTAAAATGCCCATCATCAAAAAGACAAGAGTTAATAAATGCTGGTGTAGATCTGAAGAAAAGAGAACCTGTGTGCACAGTTGGTGGAACTGTAAACTGTTATAGCCACTAAAGAAAATAATGTGAAGGTTCCTCAAAAATTAAAAATAGAAGTACCATACGATCCAATAATTCCATTTCTGGCAATAATACATTCAAAAAACACAAAAAGTCAAAAGATAGCTGCACCTCTATGTTCATAGAATCATTATTTGCAATAACCAAGACATAGATACAACTTAAATATCCATGGGCATTAAACAATAGAATAGTATTCAGTCACAAAAATGAGAAAATCCTACCACTTGTGATGTGGATGAGACTTAAAAGTATATACTAGGTGAAATAAGGCAGAAAAAGACAAAGTTGTAGGATCTCACTTAAATGTTAAGTCTTAAAAACAAACAAAATAACCTTATAGAAAAAGGCATCAGAGTTGTGGTTACCAAATGTGGAGTGGAGGGAGGGGGAATTGGAGGAAGATGGTCAAAAGGTACAAAATTCCAGTTATAAGATAAATAATTACTAGAAATGTAATGTACATAATAACTATAGCTAACCTTGCTATAGGATGCACAGAAAAGTTGTTAAGAGAGTAAATCCTAGGAGTTCTCATCATAAAGAGAATTTTTTTCTTTTATAATTATTTCATAATATATGTCAATCAAACCATCATGCTATACACTTTAAATCTACACATTAATATATGTCAGTTATTTCTCAATAACACTAGTAGTAATTAATCAATGGTGGATGAATATACTGACGTAAGACAGAGTAGCACGGTCACTTATAGAAACTTACTTCTTTGGTTACTTATTCTTTTAAAAACTATTCATGGAGTCATTACTATGTGCCAGACATAGCTCTACACTTTACAGAGACAGGGATACATGACCAATAGAACTGATAGTACCCTGTTACTCTCCTTGTGGAACTAATGGCAGGAAAGAGGGGAGAGGATAAAAAAAAATCAAAAAGAAAAAAAAAACTGTTTTACAGAGTAATAAGCAATGGTGTGCTGCTATACCAACACTCTGGAAAAAATCAAACAAAACCTAACATGTCCTGTTTATAGTGCTTGTGGATGTCCCACCACAAACCATGGTTGATTTCAAGCTACCGATGGTTTAAGAAGCAGTTCACAGAATTCTTATATATTGAACAAATGGCTCTGGAGAGCCAGCATAAGCGGAGTCTGCCCACCACTGGTAGTGAGATTTGGAGAAATGACAACTGTCCACTTGAGGTAGAGCAGAAAGGAGACATCCCCTGGAGAAAGTGACACTGAGCTACACCACAAATGAAGAGGAGAGCCAAAAAGTTGAGTGTCAGATGGCAGAACATTACAGAGAGATCTCCGTAATGCCTTAGAGCAAGAAAGCACTTGGCACATGTGAGATACAGAAAGAGCCAGAATATAGATTTTTAATTTATTTTTCAGTCAGGAGACAACCTTAAGATCAAAAAGCCTCTTAGCCAGGGTGACAGCAGTATTTCAGGAGAGCTAAATTAGGAGTCAGAAGCTAAGATTAGCTTTGGGTCGTTTGTCCTTTTTTTTGCAAATGAAAGTTCCAAATTCTGCTGAGTGATTCCAGGGGGTGGGGGTGGGGGCAGTGAGGAATATACATATACTAGAAAGCTGGGTTTATAGAACGCAAAATGCAAACAGAGATAAATAGTATTTTATTATACCAACGTATATGTTTCTGAGAATTTCCGTTTCAGATACCTGAGGTTACACTTCTTCAATCTTGCTGACCCTACAAACTAACTAGACCTTGAAGTTTTGTTGTCACATTAAGAGGACTGGTAACTGAAACATACTATGCTGAAATATATTATCAGGCTAATTTGGGCAGTATCTGGAGAAAATATAAATCAAATTGTAGAAACCAAGCATGGGGTAATTGGATTGAATTTGTTTAGCAGTTTTGGATGTCTTTTCCTCTTGGAGACAAGACTGCAAAGATGATTCTGTTCTGTTCTTTTATCCTGAGCAGGTAGGTTTGGGGAGAATCCAAAACAATATTTTAAGAATAAATCAGTTGGAGTTCAAATTCAGGTTTGACAAGTGAACAGCTCCTCCTGAGTGAAAACAAATCCAATTGTGAAGCAAACGAAGATTAGGAGGATTAAATGTCACATGTGGAGGATCTAAAAGTGGATTTGTTTTTTATTATTGAAGATATTTTTATGGGTTATTTGTATGGGGATCAGGCTCCTTTGTTTTATCTAAGTTGAGATGAGCCAGGATGTCTCTGGGGCAGGAGAGATTTTTGCTGCCTGTGAGGATGTGTGGTTTTCATTTCAATATTATACACTATGACTCACCATCTTGAGAAAGGAATTATGACTTGTGGATAGTCTCACAAGGAGTTGTTATTAGCATGTTAGCTTTGTTAATAGTTATACTGCTGTCTTCATTCAAGTGACTGTAATTTGTATATATATTCAAATTGCTTCAGTAGTAATGCTCAACATTTACACGGAATTATAAGTAGTTCAAAGCAATAGCTAAAACAATTGAGTTATTCCCAAAAACATGAGTTATGTAGAGAATTGGGTTGTCAAAGCTAGAAATTAATTTTTTTCCTTGTTGAATAAATATAAAAAATTCAGCCTTTTTTACTGATAAGCTACCTTTCCTACCAATAATACCTAAGAAAAAGGTTTTAATTTTATTTATCAAATTATAGAAAAATAATATTAAATACCCAATGAAATTAATCTAAAGCTATGAATCTCAGACTATTTTACTTTATTCTTTAAAGATATGTATTGACTTACTTCTCTAGAATTACAGTATATCTCTGAATAATATAATCTTTGTAATAAAATAACACATGATACTGCTATTTAGATACAAGACAATACAAAAGCTTTAGAAATCACTTATTAAACTGAAGGATTCTAAATAATTATAAGAATTCAGATTTCCTCATTTCCAATTCTATGCTATTCTGTTAATGAATAGCAGGATTAATTTTATGTGAATTTAGATTCACTTCGAAGTATGCCGAAAAGACCATCTTGGAAGTTCAACAGAAGAGGCCAGATATTTTGTCTGAACACACATGGAAAATAAAATTATAGAAGCTATTCATATTACTCAGGCCAAAAAATACTCTCAGCCAAATCTCACCACTATCATTATAATCATCATCACAATCAAGAAGAGCCCTTACTGAAGCAAGAACCAAATAGACATATTTAGCTTTGGAATTTGGGGGGGAAAAAAAGACTTGCATGTTTTACTTTAGTGCATACTTCCTTTTTCTGTATATAAAATTCAGTTTCATTTAAAAGGGAAATTGTAAACTCAGCTTCATTTAAAATTCAAGTTATTGTCAAAATTTTAGGCTAAAAAGAAATCTTTAGATAAAAGTATTTCAACATTACCCAAGAAAGCAGTCTTCCAAGATCTACAGCAAATTTAATTATTCCATTGTTTTCCAAAGTGGGCAGCTTGGACAACATTCTGCACAGTGTTAATAGGTTTTGATCAAAGGGAATCTAGGAAATGCTGTTAAATCAGCTTATTATGAGATTTCAGCTCTTTGAATATCCAGATATAAATTGTCAATCCATGTGTTAAATACGCAGGAGTATATGTTGAAATACAGCCACGAGATGGGAGGGCATCCCAGGCAGAGGGAAGATTATGAGCCAAAATGAGCAGGTGGAAAAGCATAAGGCATCTTTTGAGAAACTGTAGGGAAATTCTGGAGTTGCAGGAGATAAATCTGGAAATGGAAGCAAGAGCCAGACCGTGGACATTTTGAATTGACAGACTAAGTAGCTCAGACTCTTGAAAAAGTCAGTCATCACCCATTGAATGTGGTAGTTTAAGATTAATTTGGCCATAAATGGATAGCCTGGTTTGGAGGAGGGAAAATACTGGAGGTTGGGAGTCCAGTTCAAAGCCCCTAGCAGATTCAAGAGTGAGATTAAACATGAATGGTGGAAAGAGATTGCAAAGTGAAGAATGAGAGCAAGATCTATTGCAAAAGAAGAATGAGAGAAATGAGATACAGTTTCAAAGAGTTTTAGAGAGCTCCTCAGGATAGTGACGGTGACTGTAGTAGCCATAGTGAATCTTTTGCAGTGTATTGGTCATGCTTTATAACTGCCACATGTCCTAATATAGGCTTTCTTTTTTTTTTCTTTTTTTAAAGATTTTATTTATTTATCTGAGAGAGAGTGTGAGCAAGAGAGAGAAAGAGAGCACAAGCTGGGGAAGAGTCAGAGGAAGAGGGAGAGTCATACTCCTTATTGAGTAGGGACCCTGAAAGGAGGCTTGATCTTAGGACCCTGGGAACATGACCTGAGCCCATAGGCAGATGCCTAACTGACTGAACCACCCAGATGCCCTGGATAGAGGTTTTCTATTGGACAGGATCAACCATTCTTAACTACATGGTTAATTTCAATTCATTCTTTAGGAATCCAGCTCACCTCTCATCTTTTCTTTCTTAAATCAGTTTTACATGTTCTCTTGGTATCTTAAGTATATAATTTCTAGAACACTTAAATCAATGTATTTTGAAGAAGGATTGAGGAAAGGTTGCTTTTTCATCATGTTGGGAAGCCAGTGGAAATAAGACTGAAGAAACTAATAAAAAGGGAAATGGATCAGGCGGGTTTCAGAGTACCAGGGAGGCTGTAGCATGCCGATTGGCTGTGCAGAATTCATCCTCTTCCTAGTCCAAATACTTTGGACGGTTTTGAAAAGATGCCCAGGCTCTCTTATTTCCTCGTCTTAGATTCTTGTGTTTCCACAATCAGAGATTCCATCCCATCTTCACCCTGTTTTAACATCTGCTTATGCATGTTTAAAGCATAGATCAAGTGTAGCTATCCCATGAAAACCTTCTCTGGTTACTTGTTTCTCTAAATTTCCAGTATTTATAGATATAGTATCTATATATACCATCTACACTATCTGTATACTATATATGATAGAGAGATAGATGATAGATGATAGAGAGAGAGAGAGAGAGATACTGGGGATATATGATGTGTGTGTGTGTGTGTGTGTGTGTGTGTGTGTGTATAGCCTATCTATACTATATATATAGATCCTGGAGATATATATAGATATAGATATATAATATACAGCCTAAAGACCACCTACATAAAATCCTCAGGGAGTGATGCTTATGGGGAATTTCTCTTTATACACATTTTTATCTAGGAAATGGCGAAAGGATGATAGAATTAGAATAATCATTTTACAACTCCAAATGAAGTAAGGGATTTAAACAAATGATCATCTATGGCTACAAAACCATTTGTGGAAAAACATAAGTGATATACTTAATGATAGATGGATCAAACTGGTGGCATCTAAACCCATTTCTCAAACAGTCATAAAAATAGAGACAACCAGATATCATATGCCTCTTTATGGAAGGATACAATATGCCTTGTGATATATTTTTGCCAAGAAAAAAATATGAACTGGAATTTGTTCAGCTCCGTGTAACAGTCAGTTTAAAAGAAAGAAGACAGAAAAAAAAAAGACAGCACTGGATTGCATTCAGCAAAATCCTGAATATGTCCAGTTATTTCAGCAGATAAATTGCAAGAGGTCAAATGTAAAGAAGGAATGATAAACCTACAGTCTAAATATATATTTAGAAAAACTTCAAAAGACATGTCAACCAAAAGTATGGATGTTTGTGGATCCTGATTTCAAAAAACCTAAACTTAAAAATCATTTATGAGACAACTAAAGAAACAAGATCACTAACTGGTATTAAGATACAACTGTTACTTTTTAGGATGGTAATGGCCATGTTGCGTAAGCACTGTTCTCCATCTTGAAATACTTTCAGATGTAATATGATATCTGGAATTTGCTTCAAAATCATATATGGTGGTGGTGGGTGGGGGTCGATGAGGGGTGGTAGTAGAAAGGAAACGAGGTCAGAGCTGGAGTTAGGTGGTAGCCACATAGTTTAGTTTTAAATATTTTTGAAAATTTCCATTTTATATCATTTTAAAATGCAAGTTCCTGGGGCCAACTCAGAACTGCTGAATTACAATACTCGAAGGAGAGTCTGGGAATCTGCATTATTAAGTTCCAAAGTGATTATGATGCACACTAAGATTTGGGAATCACAGTTCTAAAACAGTTTATCCCATGTTTTTTGCTCTTGTCTGAGAAATACAGTCAAGTATAGATACATGCCACATCTTCAAAGATAGAAATTGATGCCTTCCATCTCTCAAGGCCAAATATTTTGGATGTGCTCAGTAAATACTGGCAATGTTAGTCAAAATATTTATTGTTGTTTACTCTGAATAAATATTTTAGGTCTAGATTACACAAGTCTTACCCACAGATTCCAAGATATCAGGTCCATTTGGCATCAGGAAAATGCACCTCCTCACAGCTGTCAGCAATAATCCTCTGGCCAAGTGGGATTTCTTTCTTAGTATTTAACACTCCCAATTCCTAAATGGCCAATATCTCCAAGCCTCATGCAACAAAGATAAAATCTAACAGGATAAGAATAACAGCCTCCTCTTTCACGGAGAGATGGAAATAGAGAATATTAGCAGCTGTGTATAGAATATCTAAACTGATAATGTATATATATGACCTTTGAAGAAAAAGAAATGCAACGTTCCTATCTGAATTACCTCTCAATTTAACTGCCGGAGTTTTTGGTTGTTTTTTCATTTGCAGTGCTTCATCTGTTAGGTAACCACTTTAACTCTTATAAGAGGGTATTCTTTGGAGAATATAACCTTTTATTAAGAATTATTTTCCCCACAGTCCTAGGATTTGCTAAACCCCAGAAATTTTGAAAGAACCTTATAATAGATTCTGTCCAGTGTTCTGGTTCTGCTGCTGACTAGTTAGGTGGTTTTAAATATGACATATTTTTACTGGGTTCTGGTTTCCCCATATGTATAATTATCAAATAAATATCAGTTTACTTTTAGATAATCTTTAAATTCACCTACAGTTTTATGATACTTCTAGGAAAAAAATATTTCACCTGGCATTTAAACAGAAAAAAACCTTTCCAGAGAAATAAATAAATAAAATGGTTTCACCTTAGTATCTTAGATGACAATAAATAAAGCCAAATGCATACATTCTCTTCTGAAGGTATAAATCTAGGAATGAGAAGAACTTTTCTCATTTTGGCTTACCTGCTTATGAGCATGATCATAAGAATTAATATGATTGTCAAACTCCTGGTGCTTGTGATACTGCTTGTCACATAATTCACAGTAAAAGTTTGCCTTTACATCTTCCAGGGCCTTTGCTGTGGACTTCTCCTTTTCTGGAAAATCCTTTAAAGAAGGAAGAAATGTTGGTTATATTTCCCTCTAATAGCATAACCAGATCTCATATTAATCAAGTTGTTATTTAATTTTACTATGACTGAAAGAGTATGGTGAGGCTCATTAGTTTTTTGGAAATTCATGGCACTATGGATATCACTTTCAGCACCACCTTATTCCTAACTTATCAACAAACACATAATGAACTCTCGAAGAAGAAGCCCACAACTGGAGCCCCTAGATGGCTCAGTTGGTTAAGCAGCTGACTCTTGGTTTTAGCTTAGGTCATAATCTCATGGTCATGGGTTCAAGCCCTATGTGGGGCTCCCTGCTCAGTGGAAAGAATGCTTAAAGAGACTCTCCCTCTGCTCCTCCCCCAACTCACATGCTTATGCTCTCTCCCTCTTTCTCTCTCTAAAATAAATAAATAAATCTTAAAAAAAGAAGAAGAAGCCCACTGCTGCAGTCTGGTCATTCTCTTTCTTGCCATCCATTTTCAGGTTGTGGTTCCACTGACTCAGCACCATTTCCTCTGCCAATCCAATGATCAATCTCAAACACAAACCTCCACTGTCTTCTTGAAACAGCCATTACTACAAGATCTCTTTACTATAATAATTAATTGAGACATTGATTACATTCTGTTATATCCTTCATCTAGTACTTCCTGTATTTTAGCCTCACTGAAATTGGCAGTGTTGGACTTACTATTCTCAGCACATAATGCCTATTCCCACCTTGTTAAACTGGTGAACTCCTACTCCTTTCCCAACACCCAGCTCTTTGTCCCCTCTGGAATGCTTTCCAATGACTTTATCAGGAAGACAAAGCCTGCATTTCATTGCTTGCTACCAAACACATCTATGACCATTCCTAAGCATTTCTTCTGACATTATCCTGTATATTTCTGTGTTTCCCATAATGTCATGTTCAGTCAACTGATCTAACTACTTCATACAGTCTCTGTGGGTGACCTTCATTCACTCTATAGCTAAGGCCTTATTTATCTGTAGTCTCTAACTCCAAGATAAGCTTCTTCTACAAGCATCAGTATGTGCTAGACACAGACAATGGGTTTACCACATGTTTTTCAAAACTATTACCTTAGCTCCCTTGTTAATAAACAGCTGTGCTTTACCATCCCCCTTAAGGCTAATCCTCTTAATGTACCATGCAAACTCTTTCCTACCTAATCAGTGTCATATTGTATCAAGCCATGCTCCTATATTACCCCCTTTAATTCTATCACCAGACATGTCACATATATTAAATGATCTGTTTTCATGTCTAAGCTCATAAATCCTTTGAGGGCAGGAACTATTTTATTCAGTTTTGTGTACACAATGCCAAACATATTGTTTAGCCCAGAGTTACCTATTTAATATGTATTACATAAAATAATGGATAATGGTGGCTTGTATGTTCATGCCTCCCATCATTCTGCAAGTTTCTCATTATCCCAGTGCCTAAATAAGTGAATGACTGGCATATAGATGATATCAATTAAATATGCATAAAGAATGAATGGACAAAATAAAGGATGGATTTTAGTCCTATTTCTCTAAAATGACTAATCCTTCATAGAAAGAAATCAGACCATAAACCTAAATCACAGGGCCATTGCTAACCAGATAAGAAAGCAAGCCAGGGAATATAGGCAGAATATCAAAGGTTTGGGTGAAATGATGGAGCCATAAATTTGGACATGAGCACATAATGATGCAAACTCAAATATAAGATGCTAATACACATGGCACAAAAGCAGGAAGGACATGAATACCATTAGCAAACAACAAAACTAGACCAAATATCTAGATTGTCTATCTAAAAGAATTAAAGTAGGAATCTGGTTATATTATAGACTGATGGGGACATAAAAACTGACAGGATATAACCAGTAATGAGAATGCAGACTTCAATTTCAGGACAAAAACCCAGTTGCTCAAAAAATTGAAAAAATGGCTTGCTAATGTAGTCACTTGAGAGTTGAGGCAGAAGTACAGCATTGAGGCAGAGCTAAATCTTTTGAACTGATAACCTTACAATAAGGAGAAACCATTATTTCCCTTTCCATATTTTTCACTAGGAATTTTTTTTACATGTCCTTTATATGTTGGGTATACTTTTAAGGATGGGATTGGGACTAGGGACTACTAGGGCTTACAGTTTTTCTTTCTTTATTATAACACTAGAATAACAGCCTTAGAGAAGTGGCCATGTGTCTTGGACGTTGAGCACCTGCCTGTGCCTCTGTGCTCAACAGTGCCTCAGCTTCATTAACTGGAGATAGGGTGGCAACTGAGATTTCAGAGTGGCTAAAAATATACTTTATATTATTCCAGAATATGTAGAGGGTTTTATAACAATAGCTCAATGACTAGGGGTGAGGCTTCTTCATTTACTCTTGGTGTCTTCATCTAAACAGCATTTATTTCTAAGATAACCTTTAATTATGACATTAAATGAATTTCAGTGTAAAATTTTGTAATCATAAGAGAGTTTTGTCAACCTTTTAGCCATTTCCTGTGAATGTTTACAGTTATCAGATTAAATTATATACTCCATTTCTTAATTCATCTTTCTGCCAGGAAATGATACTATTCCCATTCTCCTTCCTTCTAAGGGATTAATGAGATTCCCAAGGGCATATTCTAGTCCTCTTAATAAGAGATGAGGAATACACACATGAGCTGTAAAGGCCATTAGTGAAGCATACATACAGAGTTTACAACCCAGTGTGCCTATCAAATCCAGAAGTAAGAGCATAAACTTAATGGCAGGTGACTGGGGGGTCAGAAATAGGGAAGCTGAGACATGAGATTAGGAGGATATAAGCCATGAGTCGGGTAGGGCTAGAGGAATCACAGAGGAGAAAAAAAAAAAGCTTCCTTAAGCATCTTTGGCAAAACTGAAAACTGATGTTGGAACTAGAGCTGAATTTTAGTAAAAGATCTGTAATCCAGTGGCCCAGGATATGACCCAGTGTGAGGTGGGCCTGTCTTCAAGTGTGGAGTTGAACTGCCCATGGAGATTGAGCTGAGTTGGTTTAGTTGTATGTACCAGAAGGCTGGAGGATAAGGCTCAGACTAGCAGACCTGTAGGGAAGGTGTAGTCTAAGTCAACCATTTAGACAAGGCAATTTATGCTTAGTGATTTCTTTTTTTTTTTTAATTTTTTATTTATTTATGATAGTCACACAGAGAGAGAGAGAGAGAGGCAGAGACATAGGCAGAGGGAGAAGCAGGCTCCATGCCGGGAGCCTGAGGTGGGATTCGATCCCGGGTCTCCAGGATCGCGCCCTGGTCCAAAGGCAGGCGCTAAACCGCTGCGCCACCCAGGGATCCCTATGCTTAGTGATTTCATGAGTTCTATCAAATCAGGCAATGTAAAGCAGGGCACACTTTCCACTGTGCCATGCTGCTTCATCCATCCAACCATTCATTCATCCATCTGTCTAACCACACACTCATCCAACTAATCATTAAGCATTCAAACATTCAAGGATTTTTAAAAATAGAACTACCCTACAATTCAGTAATCGTACTATCTGGTTTACCCCCAAAATATAAAAATACTCATTCGAAAGGTTATATGCATCCCTATGTTTATTGCAGCATTATCTACAATAGCCAAATTATGGAAGCAGCCCACAAGTCCATGGTTAGATGAATGGATAAAGAAGATGTGGTACATGTATACAATAGATATTACTTGGCTCTAAAAAAGAATAAAGTCTTGTCATTTGCAAAGACATGGATGGAGCTAGAGGGTATAATGCTAAACAAAATAAGTCAGAGAAAAGCAAATCCCATATGATTTTATACATATGTGGAATTTAAGAAACAAAACAAATGAACAAAGGAAAAAAAGAGAGAGAAAGAGAGAGATATGGTTCTATAGAGAACAAACTGATAGTTACCAGATGTGAGGTGGGGGAGGGAATGAGTGAAACAGGTGATGAGGAATAAGAGTACACTTGTCACTGAGTAATGTATAGAATTGTTGAATCATTATATTGTACACCTGAAACTAATACAACACTGAATATTAACTATATTGGGATTGAAACTAAAAACTCAATAAAAATAAAAATAAATAAAAGTTCGTTATGTAATGACAAAAAAAGAAGCTGTTAGCATTTTCTAAATGACGTTTACAGTCTAGAAGGGGAGAATTACATGTCAAGAGCTAAAAAATTATAAATCACAATAGAGTGATAATCACAAATTGTTATAAAGCATTACCTAGTTCTGACTAGTTAAGAATAATTAGAGGGAAAAAATTAAGGTTTTTTTTTTTTTTTTTTTTCTCTTTCTCACATAGCATTAGATACACTGTAAGCACTCAGAATTTCTTGTCTTCTTGTTAAATGACAGGATACTTTCACTGGTCAAATAGCCTGCAATGCAATTTGTGACATTTGCTCCCTGAAATAATTACACAGTTTTTAAATATATTAGAGATGCAGAATAAGTATGAAAGAGGTAAAAATAACTACCTATACTCAGTATCTATAAACTTAAAAAAATAAAAATTAATAAAATTCACAGTAATACACTAGACATACAAGACAACATATAATTCCATCATTGACTTGCTAGTTATTCAAAGTTCTCACACTTTGCCTAAAAGAGGGGTCTTTAGAAGCTTATTTAACAGAAAAAAAATAACATTTAGGAAGTGAAAGAAAACTTCATTTAACTATTCTCAATGATTCATTAAGATGTTGAAAATGAATTATAAATTGAATATGACAGTTATCTTAACAAGAGTCATTTTTAAAACATTAGGTATTGCCAGTGGGCATTTTATGTTTCAGTTCACTAAAAATTCTGTAGTAATTAAATATGTTTAATAATTAATATTTTTGGTGCAGGGAGAGAAAATGTACTTTTTTTACACCAAGAATTTTACATTCATGCAAATAACTGGTATGTCTGTAATGTGGCGAGAATGCTGCCTAGAGTAAGGCATTTAATTAGAAATATGGGTGTTTTGCTACCAAATTATTTTATTATTGTAATAATGATTACACAGTAACGCCCACTGAGCATTCACTGTAAACCAGAAATCTGCTAAGCACTTCACACTTGTTAACTCCCTTAATCTTCACAATAATCTTATGAAGTATTATCTATTATTATTCTATACAAAGATGTGGAAGGCACAAACATGTTTAAAAACTTGCTCAACATTGAAAGGCAGAAACTGGGTTAAGAATCAGATCTGCCTGACTTCAGAGCTATTAATCACCATGCTAAAGGCGGCCCCAATTACTTAGCCCTTATCCAGATGCCACAAAATTTCAAGCTGCCTCGGCTAACTTTTTTGTGGATTTGGGATGATACAGAGGCCCTAGCTCCCAGAGGGAGTAAGAGGAGTAATTATAATTTTAAAAATCTATTAAGCTCCTGAAGCGGAGAGATAGGCCCTAGGAAAATACAAGGTGGTAGTCTTGTTTCCACTGGTTGTGAATATGTGCCCTGATTATTAAAAAGGAAGAGAAAAAAAATCAATTGCTGTTCTTCATATCTCCTTGATGGTAATACCAGCTCAGAGCTTTGAGGATTGAATTCATATTCTTTGTATGAAAGCTCACATTTGACCTTTCACTGTTATGTGTAAGAGATTGCTTTAAGAATTCTAATATTCCCTAACCTGTTCTATTATATTGGCCCCAAATAAAATCCTGCTTCAAAGAGAGTGTATTTCCTCCCCTCTTCCTCTGATCAAATGGCTGTCGTGGATTCAGAAAACCGACTGTCTTTCTGAATCTTTGCAACAGACTCGGTAATAGAAAACTCATTTTAGAGGTCTTTATTCACTTATTTATTTTTGTGATGGGTAAAAAATTATTCTTTGGAGACTGACTAGTTTGAATCTCAGCCTGTCTCTTCTACCAGTTTCACTTATTCCAGTATAAATTTGGGGGAATAATGAGTGGCTTGCAGGATTGCTGGGAGTATAAAATGAGTTTATTTTACCATGCACTTAGTATAGTGCATGGTAAAAGTAGGAACTTGATGTCTAGAGATTCTGTGTTCATATATACGTTTGCATGTATGCATCATCATATGCATGTGACTTTAGAAAATTATTTAAAAAACAGTGCCATTCTCCTGAGTCTACAAAGCAACCTTCATTTTCTGATGGAAATTTGAGCAAGTGAGAGGAGCCCTTTTCATCCTCACTCCACCATCTCATATGAAAGCACAGTCGATCTCTGCTCTTAAATGCAAATTTGGTTGATGTTATTAGGATTTTCAGTTGTTTTTATCTCATGATAATTGTTTCACTTTTCGACTTTTTTTTGGAATACCACACATTGTCAAGAGATCATGTGTGCTCAGCTAACATTAATACTACTAATATTGATTTTCCTAAAGACGTGTCTGGCTTCTTTTATAAAATGAATGGTCTTTGCATTATATAGCATCTACCATAGTACTTGTTACTTATAAAAACTCAATAAGCACTTGTTAAATGAGTGAAATGAATGAATTCAGAAGCAGAGAATGCTATTATCACTACGTAATGGATAGAGTGGCCTGCCCTGGCAATGTAAATCATATCATGAATTCAATTGTTGAAATGGTGGAATAAGAAGATGAGTCTGACTCCAAACACATGGAACTTTTAGAACAATATTTTTTTAATGTAGATTCTGAGGACTAAGGAGTTTATTGAAGAACTATCCTAAAGTAAGGAAGGGTGCTCTGCACATAGATTCACAACCAGAACTAAAGTTTCTTGACTTTCAGTATGCTTCCCATTTTGCCATAATCAACTATTCTCATTACAATTCATTAAGAATAAAGTATTGGTTTCCCAGACTTGAAATAGAACACGACCAAAAAGTTATACCTTCTCATCAATGTCCAGGGAGGTGTGATGTTAGTCACTTCCTAGACTTGGAAGAGAGCTTTTTTTCCTCATTAATAATTCATTTAAGGTGCCCAGATTAGAGGATAAATACAACCACATTAAACATATGAACTTGCCTCTGGGTGGCATGTTTTGGAGACGGTTCGACATCATTTCTAATTTGGAAAGAAATGACATTTTTCTGACTTACTGGCAAGATGGCAGAATGATGATTGTGTTTCTGCTCATGAAGTAACAATTAAATACTTAAAGTTTGCTTGTATAACTGCTTATTTTGGAAAAGCTTCCTAATTGGCTGCATTTGAACAGAGACTATTTTGGAAAAACACATGCATTTCCATTAGAACCACTGTTCATCAGCATTCTACACCAGCAACTACATCTTCCTCAGTATAAATTAATACACGGTTCCTCCACAAGAAAAACAATTTAGAAAGAGAATAAGGCAGTCCCAGATGCACTATACGATAATCATAACAGTAGCTATTGCTTCATTGCTTACCTGCATTTGTCTGTCATGGAGGCGAAAAGGGGTGGGTATAATTCCTAGATTGCTTATCAATCAAACACAGATGGTACAACGCACATGTTTTAAAGGTCATGAATTGGTTTGCAGAGGTTTTTAACAACCGATGAAACAGTAAAATACACGTATTCATCATGGTTCAAGGACCACCAATATCTAATAGAGAACATTTCAGCCCTCATCAGTATACTCAGGTTGGGGAGAAAAAGAAGGTACATGAAAAAGATATGTAAATTAACCCAGGGTCAGGGAAGTGATTGAATCCATTAAATAGCAGTCCTTGGCCTGCTAACACCCATTAGTGAATACATGAATGAATAAATACAGTGAGTGAAGGAATAAATATGCTTAATTTCCCTCTCTCTTTTTGCCTGGTTATTTATAGTGCTAAAGGGGAGAGAATTGGAATGCCTGAAATATGTATGGTGGTGTCAAAACCCATGTAACTGTACAACTCAAGAATGAACACTAATATAAACTAAGAACTTTGGCTAATAACAATGTATCAATATCAGTTCAGGAGTTGTAACACACTAACCCACCACACAAATTCAAAATGAAAATAATAGAGGAGATTAGATGTAAGAGTTGAGATTCTATGAGAATTCTCTGTGCCTCCTCCCCAGTTTTTCTGTAAACTTAAATCTGCTCTCAAAAAAAGTCTGTTATTTTGAAAAAATAAGATACAACTAAATCACAATTTTTTTAAAGATTTTATTTATTTATTCATAGAGACACAGACCGAGAGAGAGAGAGAGAGGCAGAGACACAGGCAGAGGGAGAAGCAGGCTCCATTCAGGGAGCCCTGGGACTCGATCCCAGGTCTCCAGGATCACACCCCGGGCTGCAGGCGGCACTAAATCGCTGTGCCACTGGGGCTGCCCCTAAATCACAATTTAATAGTCCTACTTGTACTGAACCCAAAGAAAAACAGCATGTGGTGTAAGAGTAATCAAATCCATGCTATGTTAAGCATATAGCTGAGCTCAAAGCACACCAAATGACAAATGTGAGCTTCTTTGTATGGAGAGACTCTTAAGAGACTCTCAAGAGACTCTCAGTTCCCCTCTGTCATTTTCCGTGAGACAAAGAGCGGCCCGTGCCAACCTTCAAGAAAAGCAGGACCTACTACTGACAGACCACATTACAATCATTAGATCCACTGGAAATTCAAGGGCAAAATGTCTACATTTGAAAGAAAGATTCTAGAATGTATCTATTGTGTGGGTGTGTAAAGTATGATAAGAAAAGGAATCTTCTTCCTCCAGACTGACAATACTGTCCCATTTATAAAGGTAGTAATTACCACCCCATCAATTCAGCCCACAGATATGTATAACTGTAATGAATATAGACATATTGCATTCATCTAAATTGAATACATTTAAATGAATACATCCATTGTGCATTAGACAGAAAGTACCTTCATTTAGCCATTACTCCTGCTGTAACTACTTATTGTAAAAATGCAATTAATAGTGTCTGACATTTCATTTTCTAATATAAGAGAAATCGATGAAAAATGTCAGGTAACTAAGTTTTTTAGAAAGTTGCAAGTGACACTGGCTCATTACAAACCATTTTTTTAAACTCACTATTTCTCACAGTTATCAAGGGGAGATGCTGATCTATACATGATTTCACCTCTGCTTGGGAACTGACTACAAGTATGTTCCCTTATATAGATTCAAGAGATTGTCAAGCACATTCTCATTTCCAGGTGTTCTTGGGTTGTTCTGGGGCTAACTTGAAGGGTTCTAAAAGATTGCGTTTACATTCTACATGTGCTAAAACAGGACCGCAAACTCCTGAAGTGATGTACCAAAATAGTATAATGCCAATAGCTTTCTTTGCTTTTAAAGACATGCAAGCCAGATAAATGCAAAACTCCAAGGGCATAGTCTCTTTTTTTCCTGAATGTCTGCTATCATGTCTGATAAAAAGTCTACTACATTTGGTTTACTTGTTCTATAACCCAGAGATGTTTAAAAAGTGAATGTGCTCACGAAGACACTTCATTATTTCAAACTGGCTGCTCCAGGCTTCTATCTATTGCAATTCTAATAGGTAATTTACTTTTAAACTTAGAGAAAACTAGCAATTGTGAAAGAAGTATGCTAGACAGAAGCTCTGTGACTCAAATCTTGAAATATTAACTGCAACCTGGGAAAATGTGTCAAAGTAAGGAAAATCTATTAAAATGCTAGTTTGGGAAAATGGCATTCACATGGGCTTGAGGAAATGCTGTAAACTAGATTATATTCATTTCAAGATCATGAAATGATGTACAAAAGCTTGGCACCATTGTCATATAATTTGGAAGAAATGTATTTGTCACTTATATTTTGTCCATTTATTATTATTCTCATAGAACTTCGCAAAATGTGGTTTAGTGACCTCAGAAATCCCTTAAAGGAAAGTCTGTATACCATACTTGTTTTGTTTTTAAGATTTATTTATTTATTTATTCATGAGAGACACAGAGAAAGAGGCAGAGCCATAGGCAGAGGGAGAAGTAGGCTCCTCACAGGGAGCCCAATGTGGGACTCAATCCCAGGACTCCAGGGATCACGACCTGAGCCAAAGGCAGACGCTCAACTGTTGAGCCACCCAGGCATTCCACACTTGCTTTTTTGAAAACAAACTGAAAACACTTGTCAGTTGAAGTAAAAAAAGCCTGATTAGTTGGAAACCGTGGCCAAGTCAACTTGTGTCATAATGATAGTACCAATGTACATCCTACCCTGCTTGTGGCGAATAGACTATAGTCGTTATAAATTTTCACAGCTGTTTGAGCACTTGGAGGATCCATGCTTACTGTTAACATCGGTGCCAATTTAATAAACCATATAGCTGTGCTCCAATCTACCATGTGCATGCACATACATAGATGTATGCACTTTGGATAGAACCAGTCTAAGGACAGAGCAAGCTACAATAAAGCAGAAGTTGTGGGTGCACTGTAAGTGAAGTGTGATAGAAAAATTAGAACCATTACAGAAGCATATAATTGGAAAGGACTTCAGAAATTCTTCCCCAGACAAAGAGATTTAGTCCGGAAGTTTTATGCTTTGCTCAGGCTGGTGTAAGATAAGTAGCAGATCCAGGATAAGAACTGAAGTTCTTGACTTCTATCTTTGAAACCAATGGTAGAGAAATTAATATTATCTCTTCATTTGGAAAATGAGGTAGAACTACAGGGCTAGATTTTTGTGTCTGAAAACTAGAGAGGTATAAATTAATATTCAATCTTTAAACTGATAGAGATGTAGATATAGATACAGATATTCTCTTTCTTTTCTTAAACCACACAATCAAAATCTATTTAACAACATATTTAGAAAATTATGTTTTTGCTCTCCAAATGCCAGGAACAGAAAATGTTCAGTTTTAAACCATCTTCTACAGGAGGAGAATCACCCTCAAATAGAGGAACCCCTTTTCCCTTTATTCCCCTAAACTTAAAAAAAAAAAAAAAAGCATTTAGTGCTTTATTAGTCCATAGACTGTTAGGTGCAGAGAGTTACTGGGGATTGAAGACTGAATTCAGCCAGTACTAAAGACTAACTCTGGGAAGGAGAAAGCTACCTTCTTCTCTGCTATTGGAGGGATATCTGAGATGAAAAGGAAGACAAATTTAAAAAGCAAAAGAATTCATACTTCAGAATTTTTTTTAACTTTTCTATGCTGCCTTTGATGGAGTTTGGTGTAGGGTAAGGATTTAGTGTTATATGAAGGTTTGAATTAGTTTCTGTGCTATTCCACTGTACGAGATAATGTAACACACAATTCCTGTTTTCAAAGACTCTCCAACCACCTGAGGGCACAGAATTAATTCACATATTGCAAGCCACAACACAAAGGGATATGTAATCATTTGCTGGGGTGTATTTAGTTCTATGTATATTTAGAGAAGGGAGCTGGCCATGCTGTTTGTAATGTGCCTACATACATAAGCAGAATAAGCCTATTATGATACAATTTTATAATGAGTCTAAATTAGTAGTAGTCTTGGACTTAACCTTTAAATATAAAAAATGAATAATCTTTGCTGGGCTCTTTAATACCAGAGCTTAAGAAGGTATGTAAAGTATTGCTGAGAATGAATGAACCTACATGTTATGATCTGAATAATGTGGATTTTACTCTATGTACTAATAAACAAGAAGCCACCCAAACTTTAGGGAGGATATGATTCTTATTCCCCATTTCCTCTTCTATTCCAGCTGGTATTTCTGATTGGCAGCTAAGAGAAGAATGATGTTCCTGTCTATGTTGGTCCTCTGTACACTCCTTGTGATTATTTCCCCAGAACATCTCTCATGGACTTTCTGCTTCTTGTTTCAGAGTCTTCACACAAAGTCTGAGTTCACTTTGAACGTGCAAAACAAAATTAACTGATTTGAAAAACTGATCCCTTTGGGATGTTTTCCCTACATTCATTATGTCACAGAAAAGCCTGACTGGCTGTTTTCTGCTAAAATACCCTGGTTGGAATCTGTGTCGTAACTCATGGCTGCATTTATCAGCAAATCTCTATTTTGTATTCACTGCAGTGATAGCAGGGGGCATTTATACACCTTTTAGTAGAAACATGTCTCTTCTATAATATAAAGAGAAAGAAAACCTTCCCTGATAAGAAATGATGATGTCCTTAAACTTCAAAATAAGTGCATTAGATATTTCCTAGGAACAGCAGCAAAGTCTCAGACAAGAGCATCCTTCGTCATCTACCTCATGCTCAAATATTACAATGGCTTTATTTTGGATTTCCATTTAGGGAAGAATGCCAAGAGACAAAAAAAAAAAAAAGAATTAAAACCTAGATGATATGGACAAAGATATGGAAGAAGAAAGAGAAAAGAGGCACATGGGATAAATAGAAGAACCCATATTCTCTTATAGAGGATTGGGATAGAAGACTAATGAGAAGGAAAGAATCAAAATTGTAAAATAATATACTGGAGGGGGAGAAAAGGGATAAGTCATAAATATTTTTCTTAGTCCTAGGTAATTTTTCTTAGCCAAAGGCTATTTGTGGGGGAATAGGGGAATATAGTTCTACTAGGATTGTCCATGATTTGAAATTTATTTGTAGAGACTTGAAAGTATAGAAAGGTCAACAATATTTACACTGCATATGAATCATCTTGACCTTGACATTCTCAGACTGACCAAGTTCAAATCAGTATTCCTCAATGGGAAACCTTTTGTCATGGGACATTTTTTAGGAGTCTACACATTTTATAGTAAATTTGTCTCAAGTAGTGATTTAAAGACCAGGACAAGGATTCAAAGATTGGAAATAAATATTAAGTTCTTACTGTGTTGCTATTGGTGAGTTAGGTGCTTTAGGGACTGTCTAAGACACAAAAGGTCTTATCCCTAGACTAAAAGAATATACAGTTAGCTACTGGAGGTAAAACATGAGGGAAACAAGGGAGCATTTCACATAATAAAGAGTAAAAGCTTTTAGGAGGTAAAGAAGTTAGGAGTCTGAATCCTAACTCAATCTTTTGTAAATGCCATGTCCCTTCATTGCATCACTTAACTTCTGTAATACAAGGATAAAAATGTCATTGTCACAGTATCATTATAATAATTAAGTTTGACCATAAAAAGCACCTAACACAGCCCCAGGCACTACCCAGCAGTCACATAACTATAGATAGATAGAGGCTGAGATAGATGTATGTGAATATATAAAATAAATATATTCTTCAATGCTGAGAGAGTGGGCAAAGTGGAAGGATGAAGCAGGAATGGTGTCTAGGAAGTCCTAAATTTTGAAACTAGTTATTAAAAATAGAGGAGGTAATATGTCCTTATGGTTAGGAGAACAGTTCTGCATCAGGCAGCCTGAGTACAAACCAAAGCTCTGTTCTCCATGTGCGTAGGGCATTCAGCAATTCAAACCAACGTGTGCCTTCAACTATAAAACAGGAGCGTGAGATACTAGTACCAAACCCAGAGGTCCACTGTACTCATTATGGAAACAAACCAAATGAAATACTTGGCATAGTACCAGTCCCATTGCTATTTGTTTGGTTACTTTGGGTATATTTCCTAGGACAGGGAGTTTGTTTTTTCACTTTGTTTTTACAGAGTTTAACAGCAAATAGAAGAACATGGCATTGGATTTGAATGTGATGTACTGTGACAGTTAAGGACAAACAATGGGCTGGTTAGAGTAGATGTGTCTGGGCTGGAAAAGGAGACTCGGGGAGAATCCTTCAGGACTACACCAAAACAATGCTGGCTCTAACAGGGAAGGGGAGCCATGCCTCCCATAACTGCCACCCATACAATATAAGTAAATAAAGAATGAGCCCGCAAAGTCCAATAAAAAGAATTTCTTCCCACAGGGAGGAGATGTAGTTATCTGTACCCGACTGAGTGATGTACTGGGTAGATGGCAAGTTTTTCTTCCTGTGGGACCTGTCTTTGCATTGCATACTAAAGGGAAAGAATTCAATGCAAAAACAAGTAGAAGCTTCAGTCAGACACTTAATCATGCTCCTATGAGGACACTAGTACCCTTTATTGCTGACTCTTTTATTTCCAAACTCCCCGTGGCGCCATATTCCAGATAAGTTACTTGTTAGAAATGATGTTCTTTGCATTAAACATACATTTTCCTTTCTGTAAATAGGCTCTGTTTTCTGCTACAGATGGTGAGCTGAGCTGGCTTCCTGACCTGGCCTTTTGCTACTGTGTCTTTTGGATTTCTGCCTTTGGCACAAGTACAGATGGACTAACTTTTTATGTACTTTTTTTGTTGTTGTTACTGAATAAAAGCTTTAGATGTTTTCTGTTACATTCTATTACTCTATAAAAAATGTAATTTGAAACTTAATCAATTTATAACATATAGAAGTCTACATGTCATATAAACAATAAATAATTTTTATTCACTCTGCAATGGCATGTATTAAATTCTACTACATTTATGTGAAAATATTCCTTAGATGTCATGACAAATAATCTCAAGGTCACCTTATTTTTTATTTAATATAAAATGTGTGCTACCTTAGAGTGTTTCTCCCTAATTACATGTGACCTAATTTTTTCTATAATGTTTCAATAAAAGTAAAAAAAGTATTCTTACAAATAGTATAATATTGTAGAGAGAAAAGCATTCAGTCAAGGTGACCACAAACTTGGAAGGTGATCAGAAATGGTTTTGAACATTGTACATTTTATTATTAATAACAAAATGGCAAGGAGCAATTTTTATTGGTTCTAACTAAACATGCTGTCCAGATTCACACCAACTATTTTGTCTCTTTAGCAAAACTTTCAAAAACTTATGTGTGTATATGTCTGTGTGATAGCATTTCCACAAAATATTCCCTGTTAACCTATCTGCCTTAAATTAACTCATTATTTGATCAAGCTGCTCTTATGAACCATGAATTCAACCATGAATTTTTAAAGGTGTAATTATCTGTTGATTATGTCCATTCTTCTGTTGTCCATTTAGTTAATATTTTCATGAAAACCTGGAGAGTCTAATGTCAGTATTCTATTCATCAGTCTTTAATGACCAGATCTGTATGTTGAAAATACAAGTAAGATGCCATTATTTTACAGGATGTTTAGCCACATCTAAGCATTTCATTTGCTAATCAATTGAAGAACAATTGATTCAGATAGAAATAAGGCCACATTTCTTCAATATTCAACATTAAAATGTAGGAAGTTTTTCACCTCTGTGTCCCCATTTAGCTAAATTAAGTTTAATTTCACCAACGTATGCATAAACCTGTCTTTTCTAATACAGAGGGAGAAAAAAAACAAGAACCTAAGTATGTTCTTAAGAGCTAACTATGAATTCCATTGAATAACCAAGTGACAAGTATATTGAATTAAGAGCTATTATTCTTGTTTCCTCATAACTAAATTTTTGAAAACATTTCTCCCTTTATATTTTACTGCAGAAGTTAGAAACAGGAGATACAACGCAAAAAACTTGTGCTATATACAAAATATGATTGTAATCAGGTAGCCAATGGGAAAAAAAAGTGGAAAAGAAATGAAAGAGCCATGATGCAGATATGTTCTTCGGTAGAAGACAAATATGCAAAAAGAAGTCAACAACAAGTGGACAGCTGATGATGTGATTAAAACTTGTACATATTTTACATCTGCTTTTTATCCTCTTCCTGTCAGATTTTTGTGATACCCTGTATGAGCTCTAAAAGAATTCTTAAACTTGCTATAGTTAGGCACAGGGCTTTTCATTCTGTTTTGTGTGGACTAGGAACTGAAAAATTTGAAGCTGAATTCTTAAATACTTCATATACTTTACCAGAAAATCTACTTAAGTATTGTTTCATTTTTTTTTGTCACTACAGAAGACTTTTCACTTCTTAAGATATTATACAAATGGAATCATACAGCATGTACTCTTTTCAACTTTTCATTCAACATAACTGTTTTGAGTTTAATCCATGTTCTGTCTAACACTTGTTCATTTTTATCATAGGATGGCATTCTATCGTATGGTTATCTTGTAATTGTTTATCCATTCCCCGTTGATGGGCATTTGGGTTCTTTTTTGACAATTCTCTGAACTAGGGAAGGGGTAAAAGTGTTGTAGGGGTAGAAGGAACTATAAAGGTACACTGGGAAACATTTGATGATATATACATACATATTATAATATAAATAATTGAATATATATGAGACGGTCTTGATTGTAGTGATGATTTTGTGGGTGTATACACATGTCATAACTGATTAAACTGTACACTTTTAATATATTCAGTGTTAAAATATCAATGATGAGTCTTCCTAATTTCTTTTCCATACTCCTAATAAGGATTCTTGATTCTCCCATTGTTAAGAAAAGATCTGGGTAGATATTAATCCCAGACATCACAACAGTAATATTTCTTCCAGGATTTAATTATTTCTTCTTTATTTCTTTCTTTATCCCATTCTAAAAATAAAAATTATTTTCATAAGTTTGTATAGATGTCAAAAATAATTTTGTTGCCAGGTACAATTTCATTCACACATTTACCTTTCCTTGAATAAGGTACAGCTTAATATGGAAAATATGCTTGATGGATGTACTTCTAAAAATCCAGTTCAGATTCCCCCCCCCCCCCCCCGCTACTTGGCTACATTTTTATTCTTCTCCCTACATAAATGTTCTCAGGCAATTATTTTTTCTTTTCCATGTATCCTGTTTGGTCTAGTGATGTATTTTACCTTTATTCATGGATGTGGTGGAGAATGCTTAAGCTCATGATGTGAATACTACCAAATGTCATTCAAAAGTTTTTTTAAAATATAGATTTCATGATTTATTACAGACATTAGTGAAGTGATAACAAGTTGTTCAGTAAGGAGACAGTTAATTCATATATCTTGTAGGCATATCCAGACAGCTGACGAATTATCCAGCATTTGGTTGAAAGCAAATTCAATAATCTGGGGGGCTATTTTTTGTACTCTGTCTGTGTTTATGAGGCTTTAACAATGTTTAGGTGACAATTTTGTGTGATACAAGATAATTTCTTGTACCTTATGCCCACTTGACAGTAAATGTTGAATGTCATGGCAAATCAACAATGAATTATATTTTGAAATTAACTGCTCACTTGCATATTTATAGATTCATGAAGAATACTGAAAGTTAAAATTACTGACAAATACTGATATTAAAATTCCAAACTTACTTTTGTGAGATACATAGGATAATTTGGTATTGAAAATAAACATTTCAGGGGAATCTAAAATGGTAGCTTAGTTGGTTGAGCATCTAACTCTTGATTTTGGCTCAGGTCATGGGATGGAGCCCTGCATCAGGCTCAGTGCTCAGAGCATAGTTCCTCTCTCTGTTCTTCTTCTTTCAAATAAATAAATAAATAAATAAATAAATAAATAAATAAATAGACAAATAAAATCTTTTTTAAAAATTAACATTTTATAGGTTGTATATAAATTTTAATTAATATTATTCTTGAGAACTTAGTTCTATTTAAGTTGATTTTTTAAAAAAATCCTGTGTTTAGCAAACATTTATCTTATCTAAACTGGATATATAATTTTTAAAAGTTATTCTTGGGATCCCTGGGTGGCACAGCGGTTTGGCGCCTGCCTTTGGCCAGGGCGCGATCCTGGAGACCCAGGATCGAATCCCACATCGGGCTCCCGGTGCATGGAGCATGTTTCTCCCTCTGCCTGTGTCTCTGCCTCTCTCTCTCTCTCTCTGTGACTATCATAAATAAATAAAAATTAAAAAAAATAAAAATAAAAGTTATTCTTATTAAGAAAATGCAATAAATTGTGTGTGAGCCCAGTTCTGAGGTCAGAAACCAGGGAGACCTCAGGCCTACATAGCCAGCCTTACCTCCAGCTAGATGTGTGTGACTTCCCTCAGTCTCCGTTTCCCTGCCTTTAAAAGAAGGGTTTAGCTAATTGACAAGTTTATTTTGAACTCTAAGACTGTACCACTAATTTTTGTCTTTTAGGAACAAACTTTTTAAATACCAAAGTGTATATTTGAAGAGAAAAAGATTCAGTTAATAGAACCTTTCTGACAATAAAATGTGAAGATGAGGAGTTTTGGGGAGAAGATGCTGAATTATTCAGGCTTGCAGGCTTCTGCAATGATTTCCTCACTGATAGAACCCATGAATACTTACTTCTCCAACTCTGTGTCGATGTACACAAAGCCCAAGGCACAAGAAGACATTATACCATATGTCACCTGTCACACATTCTTAAGAGTTAATAACATATTGAAAACTTCCAAATCTCTTGAATCTAGTTATTCATGCCAAAATAAGACATCTGTTATATAATTATAGTTTAAATGTGTTGACATCCACTTATTTAGGCTATTTTTTTTTACTTTGTTTGTGTTTTCAATTTGTTTGGAACTCCCTTAGTTTCTACTCAGTCAAGATAAATGACTGAAATAAATTAATGTAACATTTTTATTGATGTACCTTCACATTTGCAATCCACTAGTGAGAAAGATGATGGACTGAAATTTGTTTGGTAGAAAATATTCTTTCAGTTATAAATGATCTTCTAAGTCAGAGGCAAAAGAAAAAGATTTAGAAATTGAAAGGATAAATCCCAACCACTAAGAGATAAAGTTAATTCTCTTAACAATGGTGGTGAATGCAGTGATTAGAAGAGATATACCTTTGCATTTCCAACATGGTGTTCCCCCACATAGCAACATCCCAAGTTTAGAGTGAAGAATTCAGCCACTTTCAAAAAAAAAAAAAATCAAAAGCTTCTGAAATTTGTGGTTTTGCAAATAAAATGCTTAGAGCAGCTTCAGAATTATATTCTGAGACAGTCATCAAGGTTGACAGAATCTATCAGATCTTGACAGAAAGATTTAGATTAGAAAGGCAGGGACTTGAGAAGTTGGTTTGTCCATCAAGGTCCTCAGAATGATTGTTTCCTTGGAGTTTAAATTGCAAAAGGCTCTTATTATTTCTAAAGTGAGCAGAAGGAAAGTGATTTTCTCAGATGCCAAAAGATGTATTTAAAGATGTAACACAACTACTAAGCCATATCACTCAAGGCTCATGTAGGTGAACAAATATATTATTTTATTTTTCTAAACATCTTTTTTAATCAAGAAAAGATTGCTATTGGGGAAGAGTTATTTATTTTAAAATCAGATGGATGGCATAGGGCTTACCAGGAACTACTGTTCGGATATGGACAAAGGTGTGTGCCCTTTTCTATACAAAAAAAAAAAAAAAAAAAAAAAGGAGTGGGCACAAGGAATATAACCTTTAAAGAGAATACAAATAGAGGAAAAGAATGAATCCTGAAAATTTCTATACTCAGGTGTTTGGTTTTAGGCATTAGGCTACACGATAAGAGTAGTTCTATTTCTTTCTGGTTTTACTTTTTTTTTTTTCACCTCTGATTTTGGGGGTAGTTCTTAGAAAAAGTATCATACAAATCTTAGTATATCAAACAAGCAGACTCTTTTATACAAGAATAAATATGTTGTTATTCATAGTGAGATTTCTTCCTATTCACTCAAAGAGTAACTTTAAAGTAGCACAGAGTAAACTTACTTTTAAAAAGTTCATCCTTGTTTTTTTTAACAGGAATTAGTACTTTAACTGTATTGTGTATAATGACATTTCTAAGATATTTCCATTTGTAGCAGAGGTGATTTATTTTATTTATTTATTCATAAAAGACACAGAGAGAGAGAGAGAGAGAGAGAGCGAGAGAGAGAGCTAGAGACACAGGCAGAGGGAGGAGCAGGCTCCATGCAGGGAACCTGATGTGGGACTGGATCCCGGGTCTCCAGGATCACGCCCTGGGCTGAAGGTGGCGCTAAACCACTGAGCCACCCGGGCTGCCCAATGATTTGTTTTATAAATAATTTTATCTTCTTTATATACGCATAAATGGTGTTTTCATAATTTTTATTTATACAATTATTTTATCACCATTTAAGTTGACAATATATGCATATTCTTACTGACTGTTAATTTTTCACATTTTCTTTTGCTTAGTTAATTTTTCAAATGGTCAGTTTAACATTTTAATATAGGTATATAGGCATATTACATTTTAATCTAATGACAGCATTGTTTCACATACCTTCAATATTTTAAATGTAGCAAAGTTTTTAAAAGACAAACTCTAACTAAAATGAAAAATCAAAACCTTACCCCAGATTTCCTGGAATAGACTTAATATCAAAAATCTTGTTTGGCTGTCCCTTAGGACACTCAATTTTAAATTTGTAAAATATTTTAAATATAATATTGATATTAAATAAGTATCTAGGTTAATACCTATGTTTTGCACTGTCTCCTATGATTCTCTAGAGCAACTGGAGTCTTAGATTCTAAACATGGTTACAAGTGGACAGACTAACTTGCATGGAGAAGGATAACAGAGTCATACAAGCTAGGAACCCCAATGATGAAATCCGTGTTTGTAGTAAACGAAGAGTTGGGAGTATTTTTAAATACGTAAAAAAAAAGCACCAAAGAAGAATTATTTGTAAATAATAAGTTGTGAAATAATATGAACACAGAATTTAAAGAGAATAGAAGAGAAGGAACTGACATTTAAAGTTGACCTACCCTATGTTAAATACCTTATAAAGACTATATGACACTATTAACCATTTATTCTTTAAGGTAAGGCTGGGGGAAAAGTTATTTTTTTAAAAGTCATTTATCCTTTTTCCAAACTGTTACATCATCCATGAAATGAATCCATAAACTGGATTCTGTAAGCTGCTCTACAAGGCCTGTAGTTTCCTTTCCTATTCATTAGAGGAAAAATCAGTATATTTAAAGTAGATAAAAGGGTACTGCTTTGAGTGAAGTGTGTGTGTGTGTCTGTGTACATAGGGTTGTAGTCCTGTATTCCATAGGCTTGCCCAGAGCACTCTTGAGCATCTCTGCACAGTGTGGATGCTCTAAGGGCCCTTTGCCTCACAAACTCAATGAGTCCATCATCCTATTCTGATCTTATTCCAAACCACCTTCCCTACATCTAATCTTAAACCAGCCCAGCCTTTGCATGGTAGAGAGCCAAGCAGTAGTTTGCCTGTTTATTGGAATTTGCTTGATTTCACAGAGACAGCAGCTTATAAAAAGGCTAACTGTATAAAAGGTTGGAATGAAGGGCCCACAAAAAAAAAAAAAAATTGTCATTGCCTGTCACTCCTGCTGGCTTCCAAATGACTCAGGCCTCCCAATAAGATCCCGAATTTGGAAGCTGCATTTTCAAATACCAGAAGGATTTAGACACGAATGTGCAGATGGCTATATAAATAAAATGACTGTCACTGACTTATTTTTCTTCATAAAATGAGTGCTATGATTCTGGCTAATCTTGTCACAGCCATTTTACCATTAAGGCAGGCATTATTTGAAAATTAAAAGCATTCCATTTTTCATTTACTTCTGAAATTTGCTCTATCTGAACTCACGATGTGCTTAGAACGATAGGATTTGGAGCTAAAGGAAAAAATGATTAACTGATGGGAAAATCTGTTACATCATTCTTTCCTTAGAGAAAAAAAAAAGCAGTATTTTTAAACAGGAAATTAGTTTTATAATTTTTTTTTTCCTACCAGTATTATCCTGACTTTTCTCCTGCATGGATGAGTAGACCAAGCTAGACTATTCCTTTGGGACTTTCAGGAGCCCCTTGTGTGCTCTAATATATCACATATCACTGCCCAATAAATAATGACATTTGGGTCACTTGCCTCATGAACAAAATACATATGCTTAATTCCTCCATGATCTGACTCCAACACTTTGCAGTGTTGTTCTTCATGATGCTCCAATATACATTCCTATCAAGATAAATGATTCACTATTTACTCTCAATATCCATTATTTTTCCTTTTCTGAACCTTTGCTCTAACTCTTCTTCCTGGAATGCCATTCTTTTGCCTCCTCATGTTGATATTTCAGCCGATATTCAAGGCTGAAATCATTTGCTATATCCATTCCACAAAGCCTACAATAGTCACACCTGCCAAAAGTAACCCTTTGCCATGAGCCCCCATTGCTCTTAAATTCTTTTCATGTGATCTGTGTCAATTCTTCATTGCATATATGTCTTGTCTTTAGTGTTTGTTTCTTGAAAACAGATCATACCCATATTTGGTAGGATTTAACACTCCTAGTACACAGCAAACATTCAAAATATATGTTTTTGAACCAATATGTGGGCAGAGAAACTCTATATGTAGCCAAAATACAACCCTGAGCAGAATAAGATAAATGGTAGATCAAATCAAAGAATAGGGATCAGCAATGAAAATAATCAGATCAACTCTGATCATTTCTGCTGAAAAATAGTTTTCCATAATCATGGAGCAATTCTCCCTGCTACCCCTTATGGAAACAGAGGCAGAGTAGGACTCAGCTTGTCTACTTCTCTTAGTTCTCAGGAGGAATAGTCAAGCTTGTTTATTTACAAAGTAATCAAGAAAAAGTGAATTTCATATTCTCTCTTTTGTATTATTTAAACATTTTTTTTCCTGAGAATTAATAGTAAATCTTAATCCTCCAGGAGTATTGGCCAACAATTAGAAATTAAGTCTTGGGTTTTTACCTAGCACATGCTTACCATGGATGATAGCTGCAACCACACTAATCCTCTCTTACAACGTCTTGGCTTCTATTACACTAAATTCTTCTACTGCCACATATAATTCTCATGAACATTATAGTATATCTCACTTGCTGAATTTGGATTGCTGATAAGGTCAAATTCAAATTAGCTTAGCCTTTCTCTGGAGAATGTGTTTTAACAATATCCCTAAGTGTCTCTTCACATGTTATCACAAGTTTTGATTCATGAATGCCACCCACACAACTACATTTCTTAAAAATAGAATGAATAAAAGCAAGTGATTTAGTACCTATAATTAGGTAGCACACCACTGTAATAGCATCTTTAAGAAAGGGCAATTTCCTATTTGATCTTGTTTGAATTAAATGTCATCTGCTCAGAGTTAATTTGTTGGAGTTTCTATCTGAATTTATCCTCAATTCAGAAAGCCTACAGGTTGAAATATTAAGAATGCATTTTATTGACTTGGTAGCTAATAGAGAATAAACCAGCACATAACATGTCTCTTTGGAAGTTGCTCCTAGCAAGAACATTTATTAAAGTGTACCTTCTTAAAACATAACTTGCATACAGTCAGAGAACAATCACCAACTCGATAAGTTTTTACAAAGTGGACCCAACCTTTCAGCCAACAGGCAGATCAAGAAGTAGAACATCATCCATGCTGTAGAATATCCGTCACGCCCTCTCACAGCCCCTCTCCTGCAAAGATCATAAGACTAATTCCTACAGCCCAGCTTTGCCTGTGATAGATACTATCTTAGTGCATTTGGACTGCTATAACAAATATCATACTGAGTGACTTAAATGGCATGTGTTTCTTACACTTCTGGAGGGTGGGAAGTCCAAGATCAAGGCACCAACAAATTCAATGTCTGGTGACACCCCACCTCCTAGTTCAAGGAAGGCAATTCCACTTTAGAAGATACGTGTCAAACATTCAAAAAGGTTAATGATCAGTTCTTGCTGTGTCCTCACATGGGGAAAAGAGCAAGAAAGCTCTCTGGGGTCTCTTTCATAAGGGCATTAATCCCATTCATGAGAGCTCTATGCCCTCATGACCTAATCCCCTCCCAAAGGCCCTACCTCCAAATACCATCACACTAGGAATTTCAACATGAATTTTGGGGGGCTGCAAATATTCAATCCAAAACAGATAGACAGATGATAGATAGATAGATAATAGGCAGATGATAGATAGATAGATAGATGATAGATAGATAGATAGATAGATAGATAGATAGATAGATAGACTGACTCATCAGCATATGTGCATTTGTAACTGGTTTCTTCTGCTCAAAATTATGGTTATCAAAAAAAAAACCTGACAGTTATCAGATTCATTTATATTATTGACTGTGATAATATCTTATTTTTTTCATTACTGTATGGTATTCCATTGTAGGAATATATCATCATTTATTTATCCACTCCATTTTTGAGACACATTTGAGTTGATTCCAGTTTGGAACTATATTGAATAGGACCATAATGGATATTTTCAACATATCTCTGAGGTGGAATTACTGAGTCTCAGAGTATTAATATGTTCAGCTTTATTAAATATGTTATGTATAGGTTTAATGTAATTATCTTTGCACTTCCATAATATTCACTAGTCAATTATAACTTAACTTATATTAAATTACTCAAATATTAAAATTTGGGTAAACATCAGTGATACCTCTATAAGAATTAATACATACAAGAAGAGAGACTACTGCTGATTGGTTGGGGGTGGGATATAAAGTAAAATTCCGTAACTTTGAATCACGATTTACAGAGAGCCAGATACATGTTTGACCCAGAGATTAACTTTTTGAGTCAAAGAATTAATCCCTTTAATTTCAGGTCCTTTGTTAAATAATGTGGAACAGAAAGAATTCAGGGATTAATTGATGCCCCAGAAGGATTTATACAGCAACCTCAAATTGTAATCAGTGCCTTGAATTGTTGTTTCTAGAAACCCTGGGTCTCTGTGGCACCACTGGAATTACTTATTACCTTCTGTTTAATGCATTCTCGTCAAATACTGTGAAAGAATTAGCTCTACTTTTCCAAGTTTATTCATTTTGAGGGCATATGAGGATGAAATATACACAGTTGGTACATCAAAATGTTTGCTTAAACTTTTATTCCAGTCAAAGGCCAATTCCAAAACTCAGATTATGTTTTATTACTTCAAAATCAGGGGTACTGGGTGGGGAGAAGCCTGCTTGGAATGTTAAATTATGAACGAGATACAACGCTCTGAGTTTTGCTTAATCACAGTGAACTCTGTCTCTTTATAAACATTTCTATTTAAAGTAGCACATTCTACAAATGTAAATTAAGTATGTTAAAGTGGCTACACTGCTATAAGACATACCCAGTAGGAAATCTCAAGTTTATTTTATTTAGGTGGCAAAATAATAAAATAAAAAGAGACTCTATAGTTCGCAAAACAGCTGACAAAGTGAAAGAGAAAGATATATTGGAGGGAAGTAAATCAAGAAGGAGTATGCCAGGTGACCTTCTATGTACAGAATGAATTGAATGACATGGGTACAAGCCCTCTAGACATGTTTTTTGCTGAATTGAAGAGTTTCACGAGATTATTTAGCTAAACATTTTGAAAGACAGACTATGCTAACTGCTGTCACTTTCTCACATCCCATGTACTCTTGTTGCAAACCGGTACCCTTTTCTATCTTCTGATGAAACAATTCTCTCAAAATCATCATAAAACTGTATTTTCCAAACCAAATGCATCTTCCAAATCCTCATTCAGATATTCTTGTGTCCTCCATTTCTTCATTTGAGCAGTGATCATCTCGGTTACCCATTCTTAACCTCAATGCTTCCTTTCTTTGACTAGTTTTATTTGAAATACAGTGCCACAAAATCAAGATACCCCTCCAGCTACGGGTTGGATGAGACCATGAAGTCATTGACAGCTATCCTACACTGTAAGTCAATTACACAAGTCCAGTTCTTTTTTGTTTTTTTTTTAAGATTTTTATTCATGATAGTCACAGAGAGAGAGAGAGAGAGAGAGAGAGAGAGAGGCAGAGACACAGGCAGAGGGAGAAGCAGGCTCCATGCACCGGGAGCCCGACATGGGATTCGATCCCGGGTCTCCAGGATTGCGCCCTGGGCCAAAGGCAGGCGCCAAACCGCTACGCCACCCAGGGATCCCTACACAAGTCCAGTTCTGAAAGTGTCGGGCTTTAATTCTCCAAATAGCCATTCCTGTGATGTCAAAACCCTCTGGCCTGGCATCCCAGAATTCCTTCAAGTCTGAACTGATTCAGTTATTAACTAGGGAAACATTGTGCTTTCGGATTAAGATCTCAGACTTTGAAATCAGGTGACCCACGTTCAAATCCCATGTTTGCCAACACTACCTGTTTGAGCAAATTAATCCTTGTAAGCCCTGCTTTCCCCATCCATGGATTATGGTGCTATTAATAAGGCCTACCACATATTTATTTATATACCATATAGTTATTTGAAGGAAAAAATAAGATAATGGATATGAAAGCCTCACCTGACTTACACTCTTTAAACCCCAAATAATCTATTATTTTTTGTTATTTTTATTGTTTTTTGCTTTGCTCTGTTTTGGTGTTAAGGTACAAAAGTAGAGAGCATAAGCACATTTTATAAACTAACCAGAAACCAGAGTTCAATTCAGGCTAGAATCAGAGCTTATTGATCATTCATATAAAGACTTGTCTCATGGTGTTAATCTTACTATGAATAAACCCAGAATTTGATCATGCAAGATTTTCCAGGCTAAATAAAGGAAGATATCCTGAAGGTGTCAGTCTGTGGGCTTATTGTTAAAAGGTGAGCTAGAAATTGGTAGGCTCTTGTGTACCTGGGCTGCTCAGTGGTTGAGCGGCTGTCTTTGGCTCAAGTTGTGATCCCAGGGTCCTGGGATCAAGTCCTGCATCGCACTCCCCACAGAAAGCCTGCTTCTCCCTCTGCCTATTTCTCTGCCTCTCTCTGTGTGTCTCTCATGAATTAATAAATAAAATCTTAAAAAAATTGCTAAGCTCTTGAATGAGGGAAAAGGGTTGATGGAGAGGTGCAAACACTTCTCTCCCTCAAGTCCTCATATCTCCATTCCCTGTTCATGTCAGGTATAAACAGGGAGATACACACCTTTACTCTTTCTGAATTCATAGCTTTAATAAAAATGACCAACCTGTGCTTAGGGGGGCCTAGAGGTAAAGTTACCTGTCATTTTTGTTCACTGCTACAAATAACAAGGACAAAGACGTTAGAGAAGCCACAGTTTCTGTAACAAGATGGCTATTACTAAAGGAAATTGGTGAGCACATTCAGCAATTAAGCAAATCATTCTGGGCCATGACAGCAAATTTAAGGTATCACTACAACCTGACAAAGATAAAATATCCATTTTTCCCCACTTTTAAATGAAGAGTAAAATTCAGTTACTGATTATACCTATTTCAACTCCATATGTGTTTTCATACAACACTTAACAAAGAAAGTTAAAATTTTTGTGACTTCATTTTAAAGTCAGTAAATACAATGTCTTTCAAATAACTATTTGAGAGATTTGTTCAGTCTGGGTTCTAAGCGTACAAACAGAAAGTTTAAGTACATGTATTTGAAGGGCACTGAAATTCAACTTCTCATTTTATCCAGAGGTCTTTAAAATTTTTCAGTAAAAGCACCCTTAACTGACTTTTAAAGAATCAACTAGAAGGCTGACTAATAGCTTCTGGTCCCCTCTGGACCTACCATACAGTCTGAAGCCTAGGATGCTGTGAAGGCCTGTCCTAGCACACCATCCTCTGGTATTTGAATACTTGGTCTCCCACCCACGCCATATGCTTACATAAATTATTCATGTTTCTTCCCAACCTATTTATGCACTTATTCTTGCTACTGTAACTGTTTAACTGAATATGTTACATTGATAAAAATACAAGTTTGAAATGAAGGATCCGTTTCTATGAAAACTAGATTTAATGCTTTGGAAAGACTTGAGCATTGATATTATTGAGTTACATGTAAGGACAATGACATTAAAATATTGGGGGAAATAACACCAATCCAGAAGGATATGGCACTCACACTGCTTCACAAGTACCAATGAAATTCTCACTCTACTTTGAATAACCCAGAGAAACTGAGGATGATGAATTTGGATATGTTTCATGTGAGAAAGATAATATGCAAATCCACTCCAATGAGCAGATCCATGCTTAAAGGAAAGTACTTCGCTCTACCACAAAAGGTGAAGGAATATTCGGAATTAAAAATTTTCGCCTCTATCTATGTCATGTCTCATAATTTCTGGATTTAATGGATAACTTTTTATTAACTAACCAACCAACCACAAGTCCCAACGGCATTAGCTAAGAAGGCTGCCCACTAGAACTCATGAGGCACAGAGCAAACAACACCAAATTCCTTCTTAAATGCATAAAATTAAAAAATAATTTAGAGGTATTAGCAGAACTATAGCTCAATCCTTTCCTAATTTTTTTCCTCCCTCAATTTAGCTATGAGATTTGCTAAAATAAAGTGGTAGAACAGTTTGCTCACATATCTAAAAATAACCACTTCAGGGATTTCACTCAACTTCAGAAAGTCTGTGAACAAATACTTATTTTCATGCCATTCGTTTGTGTTTTCTTAACAGGATTAACTACTGAAAAAATTTAGGGTAACCTGTGTATAAATACTATGAAGACTACAGAAGGGAGAAAAAAAAGAGAGAGAAATGCCCATCTTGAGAAAAGGTAATGGGATAGTTATGTTCTCAGTGGATAAGCCCATTTCTCTTAATAACATTGTTAATTTCCCTAATCATTTCATTGAATACTAGAGTAAATATGGATTTTTGGTACTCAGGGTTAAGCACAATGTACAGTTTTTCTTTGAATATGTAGTGTATGTTAATTTTAAATCTCTGTATCTGTGATTTAACAACCCTTTTATTTACTGATATTGCTAGAAAAGATCTTTTCTGGTGGTTTCTTTAGTTTGTATTTAAGATGCAATAAAACATGAGACAACTTAGAATAATAAGAGATTTTATGACAAGCTGTATAATGTAATGCTCACCACTTGGGCCCCTCATTTTGCTGTTTGAGACCCAAGCCTATTTTAATAACGAATGCCATAATTTGCATTCTACCCAAGCTGAAATATGCAGAGTTCAATGAACTCTAAAGCATTTTTATAGCGGGACTTCTCTTTTATCCTCCTCATAAAAGTCATTCTTTAATTCTGGCAACCCTTATCCCAACTGTTCACAATCTTTTAAAAGCATTGTAGAAGCAAGTACACTCTGCATATGTTCTAACTTCCTTTGTTGGGAATGAGTTGCTTTGTTTAAAATACAGCTTGGTGATTAAGTTTCATGCTTTCTTGATGCATAGAAACTCATTTCACATTGGAATCCCAATACACAAAAAGGAATATTCAATGAAATAATAGCGTACCAGGCAGTATAACCTGAAAGCTTTGCATTTGTGGGATCCAGGGGATAGAATACCTATCCGGTGCTTCTTTTTTTTTTTTTTTTCCAGATCTCGTTTAAATTCAAGTTGACATATAGTATAATATTAGTTTCAGGAGTAGAATTTAGTGATTCATCAGTTGCATATAACACCCGGTGCTCATCACATCAAGTGCCCTCCTTCATGCCCATCACCAAGGTACCCCATCACCCACCTCTTTCCCCTCCAGCAAACCTCAGTTTGTTCCTTACAATTAAGAGTTTCTTATGGTTTGCCTCCTTCCCTCTATTTTTGCCTTATTTTATTTTTCCTTCCCTTCCCTTATGTTCATCTGTTTTGTTCCTTAAATTCCACATATGAGTTAGATCATATGGTATTTGTCGTTCTCTGACTTATTTTGCTTAGTATAATACCCTCTAGTTCCATCTACATTGTTGCAAATGGCAAGATTTCATTTTTTGATGGCTGAGTAATATTCCATTATATATATTATATATATATATATAGATAGATAGATAGATAGATATAGATATATAGATATATAGATATATCACATCTTCTTTATTTATTCATCCATCCATGGACATGTGGTCTCTTTCCATGTTTTGACCATTGTGGACATTGAGCACTTCTTCTGAAGACTTATGCAAACCATGATGGCATTGTGAAATCACTTCTTTGACAGAAGAGAGCCACCAGTAATCTAAAAGTTATTTTATAAACAAATACAATGTAATTTTCAAGGAATAAATTAAAGTGTTTTATAAAACTACCCAGAGCACAAGAGCACATTTTGATAACATCAGATGATATTTGGTAGGTCGACACTGACTGGCAGTGATTCCATTTAGGAACTCACTTATTACTCTTTAAAAGCATCTATATGGGTTGTTTCACCTCATGTATTCTAGGAAAAGGTGAATCAAGGCCTTCCTAAATCTTCTTTCACATCATATCTTTACACAGAATCTGCTATTTGGAGTGCAAGATGTCTTTAGAGACTATATGTAGAAAAAAAATTGACTACACTTACTGTCTTTCTATTAATTTCAGCTGGACATAGGCTAACACATAAGGTATTTAAACATGTCTCTGGAGATATTTCCAGATGTTCCTTTTCCAGATGTTTCAGTTGTGGTTAAATGAAGAGGTATCTTCATTGACTTCTTAAAATATGAAAACAAAATCTTCCTGTAAGTTCAGTGCTAAATCTCCTGTTTTGGATTACTATCAAGCTGCAAGTCAGAGATGTTTCTTACTTCCAAAAATATTAGTAAAATCTCCATCATTGGACAATTGTGCCCAAAGGGCCTTATTTCTTTGAATTATTTTCCCTATAATGCTTTGCAATTTTTTTGTGTTTTTGTGAAATATAGATTTCTACTTATTTTATTGATTCAATTTAACCTAGTTGCATATAGCACCTTCTCAAATTATTTTCTATTATTTTCTATTTATCCTCCATGCCCTGTACAGACCCCAGATATATTTCATTATCTGTATAGTCCATGTCTCATTAGCAGACTACCTAAAATTCAGACATAGCTCAGTGGCAAAAGGAGTGGACTTGTTATACATACAATTCCATACTGGGAAAAAGGCAGAAGAGCACTATAAAAAATTCAGACTACTTCTTCTTTCTTCTTTCTTCCTTTCTTTTTTTTTCTTCTTCTAGCTTTCTAGTTGTAGCATGAGGCATAATAATCAGTTTGAAACACAAGCTTTGAATCTGGGAGACCTAAATTTAAATCCTGATTATTCTACCCATTAGCTGTGTTTAACAATGGGTAAGTTATTTGATAGTAATAAACTGCCATTTCTTCATTATATTTTTAAAGATTTATTTATTTATTAGAGAGAGACAAAGTGAGCACAGAAGGGGAGATGCAGAGGGAAAGAGTCTTAAGCAGATTCTATACTGAGCACAGAGTTCCATGTGAGGCTCAGTATCATGATCCTGAGATCAGGACCTGAGCCTAAACCAAAAGTTGGATACTAATCCACTAAACCACCCAGGTGCCCCCCATTTCCTCATATTTCAAAGTAAGGTAGCAATACATGTCATATATGGCTGCTATTAGAATTAAATAATATATATAAAATATGTGGTATAGAGCCTGAAATATTGAAAATACTTTATAAACTGTCACTATTACATTTTTTCTTATTATTATTTATCATAGAAACAAATGGTCCTAAATGCCAAAAAGTTATAGACATACAGTATCTATGTTCAATACAGTAAAAGAGGATTGTGCTATGCATCTAAACCATCAAAATTATATTTCTACAGTCTTTGAAAAAAGAGAGAAGCCATTGGAAACTTTAGAAAGTTTCTTATCAAAATAGTAAAGATAAGGCAAAGTTTGGAATTGAAGAAACACATAAAGATACTATCTTTTCAGTATTGTTTAAAGACAAGATGAAGAGAGTTACTGAGAACATCAACATCCAGAATGACTAAAAGAACGAACCATGGGTCTACTATGGCCCTATGAACACATCACTCAAAGAGAATCATTTAAGCTCCAAAATCTTCTCCCTGAAAGCTTACTTGTAAGTCTATAACAACAGAAATGGAATGGTTTATCATTTTGCTTGTTCACAAAATATCCAATCAATCAAAGTTTATTTGCTTATACTTTTTCCTAACTCCCCATGATACTTTGCTCAGAAACGAGAAGCTGTAGGACACTTGTGAGATTGCAGGAATCCTGACATACAACTATAACTGGTTCTGTTTAGTATTTCACAAACTGGTGACTTTGGGAACACAATGCCACATGGTAGTAAAGGGCAAGCAAAAAGGTCTCTGCAATTATTCTCAGGATTGTTTGTGTTGCTAATGTCAATGAGACTCTTCTACAGTAAATTATGTAATATTATCAAAGCTTATTTGATAACAAGTATTTTGAGTGACATTTTATTTATTTATTTAAATTTTAAATTTTTTTCCAGTTTTATTGAGACATACTTGACATATAATATGTATTAGCTCTAGGCATACAACATGATTATCTATCCATTAAGTAAATAAATGATCCCTACAATAAGTTACCATCCATCGCTGCACATAGTTATTATTTTTTCCTTGTGATGAGAATTTTAAGATCTATTCTATTAGCATCTTTCAAATATATAATAAGTATCACTACCTTTGAGTGATGTACTTTAAAGTTCTTGAAGAATGCTTAAGGAAACATTGTTTGAGATATACTAGTTTCATTGTAAAAAAAAAAAAAAAAAGTCCTTTCAAACTAAAGAAATGCAAATTTGCCCTTGGATAGAAAAATCAGCTGATGTTTACCAAAATATCTAGGGCAAAGAAATGGAGGAAGGAAAACAGGAAGAAAGAAAACAGGGAAGGGAAGGAGTTGAGGAAAGGGAGATGGGAAAAACAAAGGAAGAGAGGGAAGAAAGAAGGAAGGAGAGATAGAAGACAGCAAGGACGGGAAGAAGGAAAGAAGAAATGTAAGAAGGGTAAGAACAAGGAAGGAATGATAGGGGCCTCCCATGGCTCAGTCCACTGAGCATCTGACTCTTGATTTTTGGCTCAGGTCATAATCTCAGGGTGGTGAGAAGGAACCCAGTGTTGAGGTCCTAGCTCAGTAGGGAATCTGCTGGAAGATTCTCTCCCTCTGCCCCTTCCCCCCACTCATGCTCTCTTTCTCCCTCTCTCTAAAATAAATGAATAAAATCTTAAAAAAGTCGAACAAACAAGGAAGGAATGGAAGAAGAAAGTGGTGCTAAGTGATTAAAAAGACAATGTCTGCGTTTAGAATAATCTTTTTTTTCTTTTTATTTGAAGGTCTATGTGGAAAATGTTTATGAAGCACTTATAGATTCAATCATCTGCTCTATTGTCTACCCAAACTCTAGATCATATGCATGGAAAATTCATAAGTATTTCAAATAGATAACTTTATTCTTACAAATGGACAACACTTTCGGTTATAGCTGCTTTTTGTTGACTATATTTACTACTGATAGTTCAGGAGTGGTGGAAATAAAATAAATAAGCAAAGGAAAGAAAAATGACACTAAGTGCTATGGAACTCACTTTTTAAAATCTTAGCCAATAAAAGGTATACAGTTATTGCGTTGACTGATTCTTTTTTTTTTATTTTTTTAAAGATTTTATTTATTTATTCATGAGAGACACAGAGAGAGAGAGAGGCAGAGACACAGGCAGAGGGAGAAGCAGGCTCCATGCAGGAAGCCTGATGTGGGACTTGATCCCGGGACTCCAGGATCACACCCTGGGATGAAGGCAGGTGCCAAACAGCTGAGCCACCCAGGGATCCCCAACATTGGCTGATTAACACTTTCTCTGCTTTATAGAAAAACACCAATCCCACCTCATAAAAAAAAGGAATAAGGAAAGAAAAAGGAAAAAAAAGAGTTTCTCAATTTAAAAAGTAACATACACTAAACAGAACTTTTGAGTTAAGAAATACTGAGCTCCTATGTCTGCCTTCTATGGTACAAGTTCTTAAAGCCACCAGTGGCCTCTGCTGGCAGCTATGACTTCACTACAGGAAAAAATAAAAGGGGGTAGTAAATACAAAGAATAAGGAGGATTTTTTTCCCCAAACTTTAGGGAAATTTTATTTAAGATTTCTATTAAGTTGAATTATTACATTGATTCATTACATTCAATCAACAATTACACTGTATTTTCCTAGATTCTATTTTTGGCTCAAAAGCTACTGAGGAGCTTAACTTTGGTCATAGAGCTAAAATGCATTTGAAACAATATTGGGTTCAATGTTATCTTCATAGTCACTTCCAATCCCAAATGGGAAGTGCTGCATATGTTCATAAGCTGAAGTTATAATAAAGCTTCAGAACTAATTGCAGAGGTGAATGTTAAAAAAAAAAAAAAAGAAGGAAGTGAACTAGAGAGATGAATATCTCTATTTCTTTTTTCTTTTCTTTTTTTTTTTAGATTTTATTTATTTATTTGACAGAGAGAGAGAAAGAACAAGCAGGGGGAGAGTCAGGGGGAGAAGTGGATCCCCACTGAGCAGGGAGTGCAATGTAGGGCTCAATCCCAGCATCCTGAGATCAGAACCTGAGCCTAAGGCAGACGCTTAACTCACTCAGCCACCCAGGGGCCCCTATGTCTGTATTTCTTATTTTAAAATGGTGACTGGTTGTAGCAATATATTTACATTCGATAAAACTTCTCTCTTTTCCCCCAATAGCAATATTCACATGCTTGAGACTATAGTACACAGACACTAAGCTGACTCCATGATAATAGATATTATTAGAATGTCAAAAATAATATATCATGTGACAAATCCTAAATATGTTCCTTTTATCCATCCCATTATGCAGCCATTATCTACATAAGCCATTATCAACATGCTATATATGATAAATTTTATTACATGTAATACGTGTGGATAACATTCACAATTTCATATTGGTATAGACATTAACCATTTACAGATCACTATCATAATGCATTTCCTAGATCAGAAAAGGTGCTGAAATGTAATAAATATATGAGTGAATACTTTCATAATTTAATATCTCTTCAAACTGGAATTAATAATGTTCGCTTATACCCAGATATTGAGATATTTTGCCAATCTTCCACAAAAAGGCCAGAAGTTCTTTGCAAAAAAAAAAAAAAGTTTCCTGTTCAGCAAATAATATTTTTAAGCAAAAGCAATAAAACTCTCATTTCTTCAATAATTGTAATTCAGTTTTTACCACCTCTAAATTAAATACTAATAAAATCATGCTTGCTTTTTATTGCAGTAGCCATTGTTTCATGTACATTAGTTAATTCCAGTAGAATTGTTTTTAATATAAAATTGCAAAGCATTGAGTTCATGTCACCTAGGGAATGTTCTGTGGGCTTCCATTTCAAAGCTTAGCACCAAATTTAGTATGTATAGTTTCAAGAAGACTGTTGACAGGCCTTTCTCCAGATGAATCCTGCTGGGTTTTAGAAACTGCTTGATTTCAGAAGTCATGCTGTGCTACTAATCAGAGCAGAATTGCACAATATGCTTTCACATGCTACAAAGGTCTCTCCACACAGCTGTGGGAGCCAGGCCTTGGCTCTCAGGCAGAAGCCACCAGCTTTTCCTCTCCTGGTGAATGGAATCCTCACTACGAGACACTTGTGGGAAGTGATTTGAGGACAGCAGGATACGGTGTCCTGGCAGGACGTTCAGCTTTGTCTAAGGGGATTGAGTGAATAGCAGGACTTGGGAATTGCAGTGTTGGTAAATAGCACTAAATATCTTCAGAGCATAATTTTTAAGCATTCTCCAAGATGTCACCACATATGGTTATTCATCACCACATCCCAGAGCATGTCAAATTTTAATAGTGTGACTTGATGGAATGTGACAGGAGAGATACTACTGAGCCTGATTTATTGCACACATGCATACATACAAAGTGTAAACAAAGATGTCACATGAAATGCTGTCTCAAGGTGCAGTTGCCAACATTACAGATTTTCTAAGCCAAATTAAACTAGAACAATTAATTATCAATTAATAATGCTTTCAAAAGTATGTTTAACAATGAGATACCCTAAAGATATAGTGAGATAGTGTCCGCCCTGGAATTACCATTGTTTATAAGTATCAAGAAAAGAGAAAGTGATGAGTAGTTATGAATGCCATGGCATCATTGGCCACACAAACACTCTTACATCATCACCCAGGTGGGTGGCTATGTCTTTATATCAGATACTAGTTTGGTTGGGATTTTGCTTTGCTTTGAGTGCTCAGAAAATGTTCCAATGACCCTGTAGGAAAGATGGCTCTCTGGGAACTTTCCAATACTTTATGTTCCTTAAATTGGTTCTCATTTTAAGCCTTCCCTAACTTCATGCAGGATTGTAAACCACAAATGGAAAGTTCTTATTCTACCCTGAATGTTTTCCTCTTAAAGAATTATTGAGCCAGAGGTATGCAAATACTTTATTTCAAGTCAGTGAGCAGAGTCTATGCCAATAATTAAAGATTTCATGACTTAAGCATTAGAAGTAAAGAGGTACTTATTTATGGAATATTACTGAACGTTAACTCATGAAGTTAGTGAAGATCACTAAGGGTCTAATTATAGGAGTCACTATTTAATATACACCCACTTTGTTCTGTGCTTTTTTTTTTTTTTTTGTTCTGTGCTTTACCTTCACCATTGCCTTTAATAAACCTGGCCCTCTAGGACAATACAATCTAATAAGGATTTTATATGTGAAGAAACTGGGGTTCAAGATGATCAATAACATGCCCATGATCATAGAACTAGAAAATGATAAAGCCAGGCCCTATCCATTTCCAAGGCCCTTGCTCAATTCATTCTGAAGCATGGGCTCTTTGACTCCACAAAGAGCTGTAGGTCATGGGATTTCCAACTGCTCATCCACTCTTGGCCTCAATATCACCTAGCCCAAACTGTCTCTAGATTAAGGCTGGAGATGGAGTCAGAGCAAGCTTGTGGACATGCGTGGAGAATTGAAAGATCAATGGAGTTTAACTTTTATTTGGCCAACACTCACTAATGTCTGTGCTTATGCAAGGCATCATCTTTAAGATTGGAAAAAAAGATGACAAAGCAAATCCATGGCATTCAAAGTAACTGGGAATCTCTGGGACCCTATCCCCAGGATAATAACTTAGATATTTACAGTGAGTTATGAAATGCATTTTTGTTTAGAAGTTATAAGTGAGGGATGCCTGGGTGGCTCAGTGGTTGAGCATCTGCCTTTGCTCAGGGCTGTGATCCCAGGGTCCGGGATCGAATCCTGAAATGGGATCCCTGTAGGGAGTCTGCTTCTCCCTCTGCCTATGATTCTGCCTCTCTCTGTGTCTCTCATGAATAAATAAATAATAATAAAAAAGCTATAAGTGATTCTGATCATCAGTAACTTTAGGAGTGAGCTATATATTATATGATAAGATAAATATTTTCTAAAAGTACTGAAGAAGGGCACTGAGGGGGGCACTTGACGGGATGAGCACTGGGTGTTATTCTGTATGTTGGTAAATTGAACAGCAATAAAAATAAATTTATTATTAAAAAAATAAAAAAATAAAAGTACTGAAGAAGTTCACAGCAGAAAGTGGTTTATCTTTGTTGGGCTTTTTAGAAAACTCACCACAGAAAAAGGACATGTGAATAGGGTCTTGAGAATGATTTATCATTTTCCAGGGGGAGAATGACATATGTAAGGCTATGAAGGGAAATTTTTAGAAGAGGGAAATCTTCAAAGGCATAGGATAAAAAGTTGAATTGCAGAAGAGAAGAAATATAGGCGATAAACTTAGGAAAGTAAGTTTGGGTTACATTATAAGACGATTTATGTGCTTCACTATAATTCATTGAGGCATAAGTAGGTATTTTAAACAAGAGGAGGAGACCATTATTTTGGTGGTAGTTAGAAGGAGAATCAGAGTGGGGGAGAGCAGGCTCCCTACAGGGATCCCAATTAGAAGGTCATAGCCATAAACAAACTTTGAGAAGATGAGAGCAGGAACTGACACAGCAGTCCTGAGAATAGAAGGGGAAATAATCTCAGAGATGTTTCAGAGATGAAGCTGACAGAACTTGGCAATGAGTGAGAAGGGCTTAGGAGGAATCAGGAGGAAAAGTGACTGAGATTTTTAGCTGAGGAAGTAATACGGAGGGCAGGACTTTTAATTCAAAGAGGATGCTGATTTGCTTAAAGGAGGTAAAATTCAGTGGCAAACATTTTGAATTGAAGAACTCCATGGAACATTTAGGAAATGTTCATACAGAGTCTGGAGCCCAGAAGAGTTTGAAGCCAGAGCCAAGAAGTTAATTCAACCCAGATTCATACTGTGAGTTTGCTGAGATATATCCCTTTGTTAATTCCCAAAAGTTAAGTGTAAGTTAGGCTTGTTGTCATAAGATTATCCCTATGAGGCTTTCCAAAATGGACACTATATTCCAAAATAGAAGAGCAGTTTATTAATTTCTATTAATTGTATTTCATGCTATTAGTCATTAAGCTACGTATATTTGGCAATTTCATCCAATTCACAGTAGCAACTTTCAGTATATTTTCCACTTCAGTTTTCATTACTTATTCTCAGCCTTTTTTGAAAAGGAATTCTTCAAGTCAAACCTGCTTTCCAGGTCTGAGTCAAGTTCACACCTGACCTGTCTTTTACTCTCTCTGTATAAGTGAGAGAAAAGAGAAACAAACACAAACAAAAGAGAAGATGAAAAACATTTGAACCAGACACCAGAGAAACATTTGGACTGACGTATCTCCCATCGACTTAGTTTATGAGTTTATTTTCAAAGTGAGGCACACCTGGGGAGCTGAGTGAAGCACACTATGGTTAAGTCTAGGAAATCTTGATGTTCTTCTATTTGCAATCTATTGTGTGACAGCCTGACACTTGTTCATGTTGAAGGGTCACTGTCAATTCAGTGACAGAGGATTAAACTTTGGAGGTCATACCATGAGTATAGAACTAGGTTTATTTCACTACACACTGACTTTCAAACACAGCTTTTTGTATTTCAAAATCTTTCTTCCCCCAACATCATGGATATCCTATTCCTCTTAGCTTTATAATAACATTCGCTTTGGGACTGGTTCTTCGTGACTCTGAGAAAGATGACTGCCAAAGATAATTACTCCGTTGTGATTAATGAATCCTTTACAAAATTGCAGTCACCAGATTGGAAGTCAGATAACTTTTACAACATCAAAGAATACTATTATCAAAAGACTTTATTCTTTTTTCCTTTTGTTGAAAAAAAAATCTGATGTCCCATTACATTTTAGTAGGTGACAATATGTTCATCAAAGAAGTGTTTTAGTACATGTTTTACAGCTTATAAAAAGAAAAATGACAGCTACAAAAATCAAAAGCTTTCTCACTAATTGTGGATGAAAAATGATAGTTAAGAAAGATGAATCACCAATTAGCTTAGGAAATTTTGACATTTCCTTTTTATTAAATAGGATGTGTTAATTAATGTATTTTGGATACCATAATTTTTGGTTGAAAATGATTTTACAGAATAAGAGAAATTTTGATCCTAACTATGTCCATCTGAACGAATCCCATCTTTACAGGTAGCTACCCCAGGTACTTATTTTCAGCAAGTCCTATTTTATTTATATATTTGGCCTAAATATAAACAGCATGACCAGCAGAGAGCCTGTCCCACAAAAGTTTTGCTCCTGCCTCTCCTCTAACACCTGTGCTGGTCAGTCTCAAGTAATGAGAGTGATTGGAGAGCCAAGTGTGTGAGATGGAAAAGGAGGAAGGGAGGGAAAACCCCACAATGGCTTATCCCTCCTCCCACTTCCATCCTTGCTCACTGGTTATCAGGTTCTGAATGGTTCTTTCACCAGCAATTAAATGCCCAGTAATAGCTGTCCCTGGAGAAGAAAGGTAAGACACAATCACTTGCATCTATTTTATCTTTGACGAATGTAGAACTTCAGTCTTTACATATGCAGGTACCATTTACAACTCTCATTTTTTCCAAACTTAGAGATAACTTTAAAGGGAAATATATTTTTAAGTTGTCTAAGAGAAGTGGCACAAAAGCAACCCTTTGATTAAAGAAATTCTTCATCATCACCACCACCACCACCACCATCATCATAGCCATCATCCCTCCAGCAGAGGTGGGCTTCTACAAATAAACATATGGAACAGAGTCAATGCTTTTTGAATACCTACTATGTTCCCAGCATTTTCCCATACTTCATCTCAGGTCATTCTTACTACCAGGTTCAGAGGTCTGTTCTATTATTCCTGCTTTATAGCTGTGAAGTGGATTATCACAGAGGATTGTAATATGATAATTTTGCACAACTGGAAAATGTCTGCCAAGATTTCAAAGTCTTCTACAGATACCATACTACATTTTATCAAAGAAATATCATTTCTCATCTATTCTTGTAAATTTTTTTTTGCGGGGGGGGGGAGCAGTGCTGGGTGGCCAAGCATCAGTCAGTCATTTGGTAGATCCCTAGCTCTAAGAGCAGGCGCTGATGAGCCCTGAAGATAGGGTTTGCTTTACCAGCTTTATCATTTGGGGTTGTTTTCTGTGTCCAGCCAAAACATTACATTTTCTCAGTCCCCTTTGCGATAAGGTGTGGCCAGCGAAACAAATACTTACTATTATGCTGGACTTTCAGGAAAACAACTTAAGAATGAAAGGAACATCTCTTTTGCCTCTTTGGTTCTTTTTTCCCTCTTTCTCACTGTCTGGCTCATAATAGCTCTTCAAATGCTGCTGTAGAAATTCCAAAAATCATGCTGAATCCCCTGCAAATTCAAGGAATCTAGCCCAACATTTTAAGATACTGTTTATTTTCTTTATTATTTTTTCTGTTTCCTTAGATTATCTAAGTGTTGTCATTATGAGTTCAAATTCACAAATATAACGTACCTTTTTTTTTTTTTTTTTGTCACCTTCCCGCTCACCTACCCGGGGCCCTTCGGAGCTTGGGGGGACTCTTCCTGGAGGAGAGTCGCGCGCAGTGCAATGGGTGCAGAGGGAATGTGGGAGACAGCGCCCCGAGAACCACCGGCATCATCTCTGTGCATTTAGAATTCGAGTTTATGGGCTTTGTCTCTTTAGCCAGCGGCTTCCTCGTTGTGGAGCTCACATTTTTATTTGCGGGAAGCAAAGTCAGCAGCGCTGCTGTGGCCCCTTGACCTTACCAGTCCTTCCCATTGGGGTTGGAAGCCGTAACCGGTGTGGGCAATCATTAAGTATCCTTCAAACTTTGCTGATTCCAGAGCATTCTTTGGAAAATCAAAAAGTACTTTCTCTTTCTCTATATAGATATTTTCTTTTTTTTAATTCTGAAAAAATCCTAGAATATTAACAATATAAGTTCCATTCATTATTTTTTAGAAATACATTTATTTTTTGGCCTTGTTAGAGAATTATACAATAAGCAAGTGATTTTTCTGTTAATCTATTAAAAATAGAGAGAGAGATTTGAAAAAATTTGTATTTCAGTTGCTGAGCATCAAAGCTGATCTTGTCCTCAACAGAAAAATGTAGACATAATTTTCTCTCAATATGCCTAACTTCATGAACATTATGATAAAATACTTGGATAAAAGTACTACATAATTATTGATTAAAAATCAAATGAAAAGAAATTTTTAAGAAATCAAATGAGTAAGATTAATTATGCATTCTTGTTTTTTTTTTAATGAGGTAACTCAGATGATAATTCAGCCAACATATTCATTTAACAGATTTTTAAAAATCTTTTGACATCTTTTCGCTATTTCTCTCACTCTCCACCCCGAGGTGTTTATCCAAACATGAAAACAGTAACTCAGAAAGATCTCCGTATCCCCATGTTCACTGAAGCACTATTTAGAATAGCCAAGATATGGAAATACAACCTACATGTCCAGCGATGGATGAATGGATAAAGAAATTTGTGATTTATATACACAATGGAATATTATTCAGACGTAAAGAAGAAGGCAATCTTGCCATTTGCAACAACATGGAGGGGCCTCGAGGACATTATGCTAAGTGAAATAAATCAGATGGAGAAAGGCAAATACTGTATGATCTCTCTTATACGTAGAATCTAAAAAACAAACATGAAACCAAAGTCATAGATACAGAAAACAGATTGGTGGTTGCTGGATCATATGGTAATTCTATTTTGAGGAAACTCTATACTGTTTTCTACAGTGGCTGCACCAACTTACATTCCTATCAATAGTGCACAAGGATTCTCTTCACTCCACTTCCTTGCCAACACTTCTTGTTATTTCTTTTTCTTTTCTTTTGTGAGTGTGTATGTGTGTGTTTAAAGAGTCATTTCAATAGGTATGATGTCATATCTCATTGTAGTTTTGATTTGCATTTCCCTGATGATTAACGATGTTAAGTATGTTTCTATGTATTTGTTAGTCTTCTGTATGTCTTCTTCGAAAAGATTTCTTTTGAAGTCTTCTGCCCATTTTTTAAATCTTTTTCTTTATTTTCTATCGAGTTTTATGAGTTCCTTATATATTTTGGATTTTAACCCTTTATCAGAGATAAGGATTGTAAATATTTTCTCTCATTCTGTATATTGCCTTTTAATCTGCTGATGGTTTCCTTTGGTGTGCAGAAGCTTTTTAGGTAAATGTCATCCTACTTGTTTTTGCTTTTAGTTTCGGTATCAGATTCAAAAAATCAAGGAGTTTACTGCCTATGTTTTCTTCCAGGAGTTTCATGGTTTATGGTCTCATGTTCAAGTATCTTTCTTATCCATTTTGAGTAGATTTTTGTTTATGGTATAAGATAGTGATCCAGTTTTTCCAGTACCATTTATTGAAGAGATTATCATTTCACTACTGTTTATTCTTGACTCCTGTGTCTTAAATTAAATACACTGTATATGCATGCATGAGTATTTCTGGGCTCTCTACTCTGATCTGTTGATCTTTGTGTCTATTTTTATGCCAATTCCATACTGTTTAAATTAGTACAGCTTTGTAACAGAGTTTGAAGCAAAGGAACATCATGCCTTCAGCTTTGTTCTTCTTATCAAGACTTCTTTGGGAATCTCTTCATATTCATTCACTCATTCTAGAAAGATATTTCAAGTACCTATTATATGCAGGCAAATAGGGGTTTACAGAAATGAAAAACAATTTCTGTGTACAAGGGGATTGGAATCTAGGAGAGGTAATCAGGCGAATGAACAAACAAGTGAGTAACAACATAAATGCTGCAAAGGAAGTAATGCTAGAGCACAGCGGGGGAACACATACTTGGGAAATAAGTTCCTCCTGAGAAACAGAAGGTCAGAAAACATCTTAGAATAGGCGATGGTTAAAGGAAATGCTGGGAAAAAAAGGCAAGTGGACATAAATCAAAGCCAGGTGCTCTAAGCAAAGATCATAGAATAAGCAATGACATAAAGACACAAGAGACTGGTATGTTCAGAAAACTGCAAGGAGTTCAGGGTGGTTGAAGCAGCAGCCATACCATGGAGCCCCGAGGGAGAAGCTGGTGAGTAAAACATCCAAATAACCAAGGGCCTCCCATGCCCTGAGACAGACTTGATTAGCAGAACATGGAGAAAAATAGTGGCAGAGAACCAAATAATCAGATTTGTGTTTCTGAAGCCTCACTGACAGCAGAGTGCAAGACAGTTCTAAGGATGTAAGACTGAAAGCTTCTTCATTCCTTCCCTTTCATTCTTTCCTTCCTTTGTTCCTCTCTCTCCTTCCTTCCCCTTTTTTTTTCTCTCATTCTTTTATCCACTTTTTCTTCCATACCCTGGTCTCTGGTAACTAACCATCTTTGAACCTGGATGATATTTTACCAAGTGAAATAAGTGAGACACAGAGACAAATATTGCATGACCTCATTTATATGTGGAAGAGATAGATATAAAGTCAAATTCATAATAATAAAGCAGAATCGCAGTTGCTTAATACTAAAAATAGTTTATAATCTTCACTTAAAAAGAGATATGACATCCTAGTATTTGTTGCTAAAATGTAAGCATACGCTCATGGATGATATCCAAAAGGCTGAAAGAATAAAGGACATGGGGAAAGGCCAGTCAGAACATATGGCCAATGACCTAGAACAGACTCTAGCCTTCATATTCTATAGGTGCATGTCATCTGGATATCAGCAGGCAAAAACTCAATACACGCAAAGATGTTAATCAGCAGCAGTAGCAATTTAGACTACATTTTGGAACAAGAAAATATCAAGGTGAATTTAGTTTAGTTGCTATTAACAGCAAGAAAATATGTAATTATATCTTGTATTTTTAATAAATAATAACCATTTTGATGAAAGAATGATGCATATTTATGAAAAAATTCAAGCAACAGAAAAGACTGAGATGCTAAAATTTTAAATCATCGAAAACTGAGAAATTAACTATCACTTAAAATTGTGTGAACATTATTTTGAACACCTCTTTCTGTATGTGTACAGATAGAATGTTCAATGGATTGAAAAAGAGGTTCATAGCTATACACAATTTAAAAAAATATCTTAATTTTATTTAAATTTAGCAGAAGAAAGGAAAGTACACGAAAGCTGAAGAAAGAAATTGCTGAACTTCAGACAAATGTTTTCTTAATAAGACCTATGAGTTCTTAAAATACCTCTCTAAAATAAGGATGAATTTTTGAAAAGCAAATTGGTAGTCTGAAGAAAATTGTACTGTAGTTTGGATCAGCATTAGATAACTCCTTGCCGTAAATGATTACTAGCTCCTTTATGTTACTTAAAAATATCCAGCAAAACTCTAAACAAAATTGGGCAAGCTGGGTCCATATAAATATAAATCATAAATCAATGTAAATAATGTAAATTATTTGTAAGTCAACATAAATAATAGGGCAACTGTCCAAGTTAGGTGAATCCCGAGAACATTAAGGTTTAACATTGATACTTTTACTAGTGTAATTCATATGTGAACAACTTAAAAAAGAGAAAACAGCAAAGGATTATCAAAATTGACACGTAAATTTTAAGAGTCAACACTCATATATGACAAACAGACAAACCAACCAACAAAGCCACATCTGTGTCCTGTGGTATATGATCTTTACACAATGTTCCTCCCTAAGGGTAAATCTTCAACAGTAAAGATGGCCTATGGGTTGTGTATACTCTGATACCTCCAGCTCCCCACATACCAGTACCTGGGGATTTATAGCTCTATTCATAGGTGGTTTAGACAGGGCTCTTGAGACTGTGTTCAGAGGAACTGCTTTTCACAGAAGGTCAGAATAGGTTTACTTAATGCTTATTCTCTACTACATCTTGTTCTATATTCTTGAATACTTAACAGTTTTACATTTCATAGTAAGTGCATTTACCACCTTACAACCAGAAACTCATCATGGATTATAAAACTTAATAATCATGAAAAATGCCTATGGTCTCTCTACTTAATAAAAAAATTATTTTCCATGAGTTCAGTTCCACATTGGTGATTAAATTATTTCTTGAGAAGAGACCACAAGTGCTTTTAATGTTTACAACTGTATTTCTAAATTGAACTACATATAATATGATCACATGGGAACAGATGGATGATGGCACCAATGACAGATCAGATTAATAAATAAATTATTTGGATCAAGGAGTTTCTAATAAAATAGAAGCAGTAAAATCTCTATGAAGTCTTTACTAGTAATGGAGAAATTTCAAGGGTCAAGAAATATCACCTTTTGTTTTCCCCTAATTCTCACCTGAACATCAAATGTCATATTCCAAATTTCAAATTTGGTGGTGACTGGGAAGGGAGAAGTCTATTTAAGTCTTCTACTTTTTAATTACTTTGAAAAATGGATCAAATAAACGTAAACTTTTCCACAATCTAATCATTTGATTTTCTGATATTTTTCATCTATACTTTTTTTTATGTCAAGAATGCCTACTTTAGTGTACTTTAATACCAGTTATACTAGCTCAATATCTACTCTGGGGTAATTTATAACAGTTATACTAGTCCTGATGTACTAACTTCAACCAAATATTTAATAACCTGACCTTCACCTTCTTTCTCTAATTTCTCAAGGGCTTAGGATATGCACTTGCTTCGTAAGGAAAAACTCACCAAATAATATTTAAGGGATATTATATTCAGATACCTCCAAAGAAGATACCATGTACCCTCGGAAATATTAGCACCTTCAGAAAGACTGAGCCAGGAGCTCCTTCCTGCGCTTCCTCCAGAACACCAATCTCTCTATTTTCATCTTTTTTAAGCTTTCCCAGTTTGTCTGTTGGGGGGGAACACTTAATATCCCAACTCCATCTCTTGACTATTATCTCACCAATGACCAAATATAAAAATATAACTTAGGAAATGAAAGGGATAGTCGAAGTATCTCTGACCTCTATAGTTCTTAAATTTTCTAAACATTCTTCAAACCCTCACACTTTCCAGATAAAGTGACATGCAGAGAGCATTAAGCGACTTACCTATGGGCAAAGATTTAACTAACGCAAAAATAGGACCAGAGTTCAGGCCAGCAAATTCCTAGCCTTGTACTTCTTCTAAGAAGACAACGTTTCTCTTGGTGTTCATTGGATCATCTTAATGAGAAACAATGCATGTGCTAATACATTTGCAACTTACTGGCCCCCACCACGAAATCATAGAATCAGGAAGAGAGCCATCTATAGTATTCAAAATATTTAACAATAATTATGGCACAGATATGGACCATTCAGTATGGAATCAAATCTAGTCATAAAGGATACCAGCTGTCAACAATGGATGTTTGGTAGTGGTATTTACTAGACATATATCAATGCTAATTTCATATAATACTGAGAACTGTAGATAAGCCACTTACTCCTGCTAATTTGGTGCTCCAAAATGGGGGATCTATTATTTGCTTCCTTGTGCCAGGACTGCATGAATTTTTGGAAGTATGAGATCTCTGAGATTAAGTACTTACAATGAAAATAGATTTAAGGATTTTTCTCCCCACATGTTAAGTGATAAAACTCTTATCTCAAGTTTTAGATAATGACACTTTGACATTAAGCTTTGAAAAGTCCTTGGCATTTCTACAATAGAACAGTTGAGAAGACATAAATTACTGCCTTTAAATACTCATTCACATGTTATTTACCCAGGAAAATAAGAACTCCACTGTTACTATTGATTTATTAGCAATACTAGCTAACTTAGGGTAACTGTGGGAATTAAAAGTTAACTATGATCATTTTTTTTAACTATGATCATTTTTAATGGAGTAGTAGATTTTGTGACTTTTTTAAAACAGTATTTTTAAAAATTGAAATTCTTAGCCAAGCTTTTGTACCTTTATTTTGAATTGTTTCTATTTGCAAAGGTAAGCTATGTAAGTTCATGACTGGCAGCTCAAATTTTGTTCTTTTGGGCTTGTTTTCCCAGGAAACCCTTGGGAAATTGATTTGAAATACTGAATGGGAATTCAGCAAATAGACACTAAAAATTTACGATGGAGAAATAAGATGTGACCTAGCCCAGAGAACAAAATGAAAGGTTCATGCAGTAGGGTCAGTAGCTGACTTCAATTTCAGCTCGGTGGTAACCTTCTAATACCTTCTTCCATTGAGTGACAGGATAAGAAGCCAAAAGTAGAAAATCAGCCTAAGTCTCCTGGGCAGAAAGTCAGAAGTTTCCAAAGAAGCCCTGGGAGTGACTTGTAAAGAGCAACATAATTCTCATAGGCATCTGTCGACTTGATTGTTTATAGCTAGCTTGTTCCTTTTTTAAGGCAGCAACAGGGAAGAACAGAGTGAAACCTGAGACTTTTTTACACAGAGATATTCATCAGAGAATAAAAAAGACTGGAGTTCACATAAGGGACATTTCAACGGATGTTGTCAATACAACATCATTTATTACATTCTTCCAGGTATTGTCTATCTTCCATGATGGCCTGGGGTGTGTGATTATTAAAAGTTCTATTCACAAACCTCTTAAGTGCCTTCATTTCAACAGCAGAAATTTTCTTGGGTAACTCAGGTTCTTTTGATTTCTTTGGAGAAACTATTGATTTAATTTTCAAATTAGTTTTTATTTTATTCAGCAGACTACTGACATTAATATTTTAAAATATATAGCATTATTTTGGAGTTTCTTCAGCAACATAATCTACATTTTTTCTTTGTTCATAGTAGAGAAAATTAAAAGTAAAATACAAATAAGATAATTGAATTTTACAGGAGAATGAACAGCTTACAGTTTCTGGTCTCTTTTTTCTCATATACTTTTATTTGCTGTTTGTATGTTAGAAGTGGCTGGAAGCCACACTGTATTTAGTTATACCATACACACTGGCAATGCTTTCACTAGCAACTAATATAATTGAATAATAATCAGTAACAACAGCTAACATTTGTTGGAAAAGTACTATGTGTGGGAAGTCCTATTAAGCTTTTCACAAGAAGTAACTTAATTGACCATTTATAACAGTCCTAAGATATAGGTCTTTTTTTTTTCCCCCAAGTTTTTATTTAAATTCCAATTAGCTAATATGCAGTGTAATATTAGTTTCAGGTGTAGAACTTAGTGATTTATCCCTTACATACAACACCCAGTGTTCATCAGAAGTGCCCTCTTAGGGCACCTGGGTGACTCAGTGGGTAAGCATCAACCTTTGGCTCAGGTTGTGATCCCAGGATCCATGGATTGAGTCCTGTATCAGGCTCCCCGCAGGAAGCCTACTCCTCCCTCTGCCTCTGTCTCTCATGAATAAATAAATAAAATCTTTTTTTTTAAGTGCCCTCCTTAATTCTTATCACCCATTTAACTCACCCCTCCACCCACCACCCCTCCAGCCATCCTCAGTTTGCTTTCTATATAGATCTTATATGAAGTGCAGCCAGGAAAATGAAAATTTACAGAGATTAAATGATTTGTCCAAGATTATAGGCATCAAAGGTAGCAGGATCGGACTATGAATCTATGTTAGCTTGACTCCTGAGCATATCATCTCTACTCTACATTTCCTCTGGTTAAATGTATGTAAAATTATGTAATAATTGCTAGTTACTGTATTCAAGAAGTTAAAAAGTATAGCTATTTAATTCAATATGACTAAAATTTAGACATTTCCCTTCTTACTATTAGAACTTTTTATATCATCTGCTCTTAGGAAAACAAACAAAGGTGCAAGATGAGGGATGGGATCGTTATTATACTTTCATTGACAACAAAACTGTTAGAACTTGGGGCTTTGCTCTCCAATATCTGGGTTAGAAATTCAAATGATGATTGATCATTTGGATGATTGGAAATATACATCTGGCATTCCTATAATTTGAATGATTTTTTTCAGGCCTGCTCATAGAGCCACTTTGTGGTCATGTTATTTTTTTATACTTTTTATGTTCATGTATAAACACTTTAATTGTGTTATTTATTTTTAACACTTTAAATTTACAGAGTTCATTTTATCCCCTACAACTGAGCCCTAGAGTACACATTGGGACATGTCTGTCCCAGTTACAGTTACCTTGACTGTCCTGATTTCCTTAGTTCCAAAAATGTGCAGGAATTATTTCTGAAATATTTCAAGGTGTAGCATTTTGAGGATGGTCTATGTATATGGCAGACTTTAAGAAGAAAAATTGACTGTTAATGTCTTACTGGCTTTATTTCTACAAGTGTACAGGACATCTATGGGGAAACTACCTCCAGTTTATCATTTACACCCATTGTTGCATTTTAAATGTATCACAATTTAGCGGCTTAATTTTAATACAAACACTCAGAAGTACTTGACTGGAAATTTCTATTGCCATGTTCATTATCCCCACATTTAGATTAATGTCATATCCTAATATGTTTATAAGTAATTCTGTAGTTTTATGGGTATGTTTTTTTATCCTACAAAATGGGCTTACACTATAAGATCTTTTTTCTGTCTCATTACTGATAAATGTTCATTGATTTTCTTCATCATCTTTTGAGTATGTTTAAATTTACCAAAAAAAGTGGATCTCATCAATATCTCTGACCACGTACTGATGTTTACAGATGTTCCATGGTAATAATGTTTCTAGGGGATGATAGTTTAATGCTTCCCTGTTGGAGGATAATGAGTTTAAACATCATTTGGAAGCTCAATGATCTCTTTATTTGGAGACTGATTCAGAGTATGCTGAAGATCCTAGTTCATTTTGATTTCATGCCAAAACTTTCTGAGAGTGGTAAATTCAGCACAGAATTCAGGGAGTAAATGGAAAATATGTATAATTTTTGTGAATTGAAATTTAAAGGTGAAGGAACAGATTCTTTTAATTCCTTAGCCTAAGTTTTACAGAACTAACTGAAAATGGAAAAAAAAAAAAAAAAGAGGATTTATCCTCTGAGTTAGTGCACTGATCCCAAGTCAATTAATAATGAATGTCTTTGAACAATCTAGGAAGGAAACACATTGTATTTATCATTTGTGTTCACTAACATGGAACATAGGGTCGGGTCCGCAGTAGGAAATAAGTATACATTTGTGGAATGAATCAGTTAATTGATTATAATAATTGATTGATATAATTGATATAATTGATTATAATTTATAATTTTGTTTATGATTATAATTAGTTTATAAAGTATAAACCATTCTTTAAATTGAAATCTGATTGTTTTAGGGGCACCTGCGTGGCTCAGTGGTTGTGCATTTGCCTTCGGCTCCGGTTGTGATCCTAGGGTCCTGAAATGGAGTCCCACATCAGGCTCCTCACAAGGACCCTGGTTCTCCCTCTGCCTATGTCTCTGCCTCTCTCTGTGTGTCTCTCATGAATAAATAAATAAAATATTTTTAAATAAATCTGATTGTTTTAAAGGCTGAATAATGCTACAATTAGAAAACCAAAGAATTGGTTGTGTGATCCTACCTTAGTACTGAATACACCATATACGTAAAATAAATATTTAATGTATGAATGCATTAGTGAAGTCATCAAAGCAAATACAATTTAAGTGTTTAAACTATCACACTATCTGGTCATAATATCACATCTTTATTTTTCAAATGATTGTCTTATCAAGGAATAACCATAGTTTCACTCCTGAATTCTGAAATATGTTTATTTATTACATACAATTTCCTTTTTTCAGTTATCTGTGAAACATTGTTCTTTGGTGACATTTTCTGAAATATGAAATGTTTAGTCATGTAAAATTTGGTTTGATTTTTTTGAAGCCCTAATGTATTTTAGATTTCAGAGTATTTTTGAAAAATAAAACCTAAGGCTGATAGCAGCCTAAAAAAGAAATAGTTCTTTTTTAGAATAGAATAATACCAAACACCCTACGAGATATTATTCACTTTGACCTATTCATTATTTTAAAAGAAGAGAATGCATATTAGCCCAGATCCTAAAGTTTAGCACTATTTGCATGACACTTTTTCCTCAAAATAAAGTGACATGCATTTATTCATGGAAAATGTAGAAAAATAGAAGAAAATTAAGTTCTTGTGACATTTCTGAATCAAATCAAAGTTTTTGTATTTCTCTAAGCTAAATCAAAGGTATTTTCTCTGCTCTTGGGAAATTGTGAAGGTTTCATAAACCTCACTAAGATTTTAGGGAGATAATTATCTATACTTTTTTAATTGTAGTAATTATGAATAAATATTCTTCATACAAGGGGATAAGTTAAATAGAATGTGTCTATCTAATGTTATTAGATAGAATATTTCTACATGGTATGATTTCTATACCAGAAGCAATTTAAGGCAATTGCTACTAACTCATATTAGAATAATTGGAATAAATGACATATATTCACTGTGTTGAAATTTGTAGGGAAAAATACTGTTCTTGCAAATCTCTCATAAATTATTCTGGCACTTAAAATCTTTGATTTCAAAAGCTAAGGAAAACTTCATACTCATTAGGAAAGCTATCACAAAAAAAGAAAAACAGAGGGAGGGAGCGAGGGAGGGAGGGGGAAGGAAGGAAGGAAGGAAGGAAAGAAGGAAGGAAGGAAGGAAGGAAGGAAGGAAGGAAGGAAGGAAGGAAGGAAGGAAGGAAGGAAGGAAAGAAGGGAGGGAGGAAAGAAGGGAGGGAGGGAGAGAGGGAGGGAGGGAGGAAAAATGAAAACCAAAAAACGATCAAGTGTTGGTTAGGATGTAGAGAAATAGGAGGCCTCATGCATTCCACAAATAAATTCAAAGCTCATAAATGTTAAACTATTTTTTAAGATTAAAAATAAATTCTAAGACAAAAATGCACTTGATATTTCTGTTATATTTTTACTGTGATATGATATATCAATAAAAAGTATTAAAACAAATAAGAGCTTCATATTCTGTTAATTTCAGCCAGTTTCAAGTGTGTGTAGAACATATAAAAATCATTGATTTTTTTTTCTTTTGTGGTAAACACATGTAATCTAGTGAGAAGCCCATTCATATTTCTTGTCAAACAAAAGCATGTAAAAAGATGTAGATAGAAGATATGTGACATCTCTTCTCATAACTAAAATGTATATATGTGTATGTGTGTGTATGTATGTATGTGTATATATATATATATATATATATTTTTTTTTTTTTTAAGAAAGAAAGGGAAAGGAGGGGTAAAGGGAGAGCAAGAGAGAGAATCTTAAGTAGGCACTATGCTCATTGTGGATCATGACATGGGACTTGATCCTGAGATCATAACCTGAGCCAAAATCAAGAATCGGACACTTAACCAAGTGAGCCATCCAGGTGGCTCCACTAAAATATATTTTAAAATTTCAAGTTTGGTAATGGGAGTAAAATGACAATGAGCTAACAAAGAGCCTTCATCTTAATACCATCTGTGTGCATCAGATGGAGTACATGTTTTATGGAATGTCTAAGAAAGATATAAGCCTATCTACATATCTAATGATTTGTATAGTTAAAGAATTTACAAATAACAAAGACCTTTGTTGATATGAGTCCTGATAGGGAAGAGCTAGATGAGCTAAAGCAAATGTTAATTGGGTTTTAAAGTAAAAATGTGGCAAAGCAAATTAAATTCTGATACAGACAGAAGAATATTTGACTCTCAAGAGATACTGAGCAGTACAAGTACAAGAACAGACTAGCTAAGTGCTCACTTAGAGAAAAGGCAGTTGCACAGGTACTTTATGCAATATTTGGACAATCTCCAAGATCAGCAAATACCTCAGTTACTTTCTTGGCTTATACAGGGCTTCACATTAACATAAATATGCACTAGAATGCCCAACTTTCTCAGATTTTTCAAGTCAGAAACGGTACCTTATAGATGACTGTGTGTAGATTTCTATTGGAGGTCATGCATAAAAAAGAATGGTGATAAATACTCCAATTTGAGAGCGCCTATGTGGCTCAGTCAGTTAAGCGTCTGCCTTTGGTTCAGGTCATGATCTCGGGGTCCTGGACTTGAGCCCCACATTGGGCTCCCTGCTCAGCAAGGAGTCTGCTTTTCCCTCTCCCTCTGCCCCCATCCTCACTTGTACTCTCTCTCACTCTGCTCTCTTTAAAATAAATAAATAAAATCTTAAAAAGAAAAAAAAGTTCAATTTGGTCCTCATTTACTTTAAAATAGTTCATTCATTACTGAATACAATCAATGTTTCCTAAGCACTTGGCAGCTGAAAGCAAGGGTTCATGTTTTATGATTTAACAGACCATTAATGAGAACTTATAATCCAAATATCCCTTTCCTAACACTGAAATATATATCTAAAGAAATATGGTCAAGGTAATGAAACTGTTTGAAAATAACAAATCTTGGGGTGCCTAGTTGGTTCAGTTGGTTAAGCATCTGACTCTTGATTTTGGCTTAGGTCATTACCTCAGGGTCCTGAGATGGAGCCCTGTGTAAGGCTCCAAACTGAGTGTGGTGCCTCCTTGAGATTCTCTCTCTCTCTTTATCCCTCTACCCTGTCCCCCACTCCTTTCCCACTCATACACGCTCTCTCTCTCTCTCTAAAAAATATTAAATAAAAATTTTTAAAAATAAAGAACAAATCTTAATCATTGCCAGAGATCTGTATCCATAAAGAAGGTCATACTCAGTAGTTAAAAAACATATTTTCCTTTGCAAATGAATTAACAGGAGAATAGGTTGTTTAGCAATACATACAATTGAGAGGAATAAAAATGTGGGATATCATAAAAGATCAAACACACTGAGCTAAGTGGCTCTATGCAGCCTTACCCAAAAAGATCACCAAAGACAAGCGTTAGAATCTTCTAGAACTATGCTCCAGACTGAGTGATTTCTAAGTCTATACACCTCTCTGGAGAAAGGGAGGATTATGGGAAAAGTGGGCAGAGAAGCAGTTAGGTCAGACTCTCTAGTGCAGCAGTGATGGGTGCTCTGTAGAACAGCATGCCTAAAGAGTTAGTGGGCTCCATCACAATTTCCTTTGAAATCCTAAGGAAGTGACTGATCATTCTTTATTCATCATTTCTGGGTGCAGAGTGGGGTGCTCCATTCCCACTCTGTCACACATTTGTCTAGAAGCTGCAGGCTTCCTACATTTTCCCTTAAAGAAAATGAAAGTGACAGGAATTTCATCTTTCTCATCAAAAATGTTCCAATAAATATGTGGTGAGTTATTTTAATGGATAAAGTCAATAAACTGTATTCTAGTTCTAGTGGCATTTGTTAAGTTCAAACAAGTCCAGAGGGCTGCCAGAATAGGTATGGAAATATGTAAAAGTGTAGTTTGCTTGCTTGTTTCCTGGGGGGACTTGACTTGTACATTTTTTCCCTCAGATTGAGTGACTAATTTCATGAGAAAATCAACCAATTCACTGAGACAATCCTTTCCAAGAATATGAGTAATCCACTTCCATATAATGACAAGCCACATTAATCCCCTGTGACTTAGGTCCTTATGCAAAAATTGAAGAAAATGATGCTTTTTGCATATTTCTCAGAGGTACTCCAGGTAGTAATGAGATAGTGTCTTTAGAGCACTAGGGGTTCCCTGAGGAGATGTACAATACAAACTCAAATTACCACTCCATTATGATTTATCTTTGCTTTATATAAACTGTTTACTGTTAGCATTTTCCTTGTAGAAACCTTTTATATTGCTGAAGTGCATTAACCATGATGTTTATTTCTACTCCTTGCTCGTAAAGGGTCTGAGGCTACAAAAAAGTGAACTTTCAACTGCATTAGGAGCAACTATTGTCTTCCAGGACTAATTCGATCTTCCTTAAATGACTTCCATACAGCAAGCAGCTTAGAAAATGTAAGCAAGAGCTCCCAACGGATGAGTGAAATCCAACACAGAGTACCAGGAAAGCTAATTTCCAATCTCATGAAGGCATTGGGAGATGGGCCCAACTAACACTACAAAACATACAGAGACAAAGAGACTCTGTCAGCCCTGGCCTTATGTGTAAGGAGCCAAGGTCCCTCTTGTATCCTCTCTCCAAGGCAGCGCTCCAGCAGCTACCATTCTCCTAATCATTTGGGCTCCAAGACCAAGAGTCAAAATCATCATATCTCACTTTCAGGGCCCAGGAGAAAGTCTTAGCCATCTTTTCTTTCTCAGATTTCAAGGCTGCCATCTTAGAAGTTTAGTTACTTCACCTTTCCTAGGGTATTCCAGCTGCCACCGGCTAGGCTGCTTTCCTAGATCTGAACTCTTTTCCACTTTGAACTTATCTACTAAACTTGAACCAACTCCTGCCTCAATGTCAGAACCCTTTATCATTTAAGTTCAAGCATTGTAATGCAGCCATTAAAGAATACAATTTGCATCTCTTGGTTGTTCTTTACTAGCTGCAGAATTCTCAAGAAAATTGCTTCTCTAATTCTCAACTCTCTCAGCTGTAAAGTGAGAGAGATGATATTTCCTTCTCCCTCTCTCTAGGGAGTGGTTGTTAGGAATAAGAGAAAATGTAATCAAAATGTTGAGCACAGTGTCCATCGCTCCATCTGTAACAAATAGCTACCATTGTTGTATAATGTGGCTTCATTCTAGACATGAAAATCACATCTTTTAACAGTGTACAACAATATAATAATAGTAATAGTAGCTAACATTTGTTGAATACCTCTTAGGTGTTGGGTCCTGATATAAGTACTTTATATATGTCAACCCATTAATTCTCAAAATAGCCTCTTTAATAAATATGTTACTTCCATTTTACTGACAATGGAAGTGTGGCACAGAACCATCACATAAGACTTAGGTGACACCAGTAAGATGGGTTGCTGGGACTCAAATCTAGTAAATCTGGCTCCACTACACTGGTTCCCTAATCCAATCTCTCTGCCATTCCCTCCCTTGAACCTCTGGGCTGCTATTTCTCTTTCTTGAAATTTCTTCCCTTTCAACTTCTGGATTCCCACATCTTATGCATCTTTCAAGTCCCACTTCAAGTTCCCTCTTTTCCAGAAAATCTTTCCACTTCTCACTGCATCTATTTTTTTCTGAACTTTAATAATCCTGTGTTACATAGTATGGTACTTAATTACATACTGCATCATGTAATTTAAAAACTTTTTCTCATGCATGTTATTTTTTTCTCTTAGTACCTTCCAGAGCCTCCCTAGTAGCCTAGACACAACTTTTTTATCCTCCCTATACACAGCATGGTACTGAGTCCATTTCAATATATTCTTAATGAATACATAGAGATCGTTACATATCATTTATTATGCATCATATAACCTTGCCTGTATAATGCATCTGATATATGCTATCTCATTTGAAATTACATGTAATTATTCACACACAAAATTACTCAGTAAGCACTTGATGGGGACTTAGCTTCACCTTCATGTTATCAGGCTTAACCTGCAAGCAAGTTGAGTTACCCTCTGGAACCCTGTACGAACCCAAACTCACACAGTTTCTGAGTCTTCCTCAGAAGAATGAGGAGCCGTGATGAATAAAAACAATTTCTCTGAAGTTTGAGAATACCAAGTTTGATCTACAGAATGCTTGGATTGGTCTGTTTTTTATTTAAGAGATTTTGAGAACTTACAATTTTCTAAGAAGACAATTTCCTTAAGAGTCATACATAAGTAGAGTTCTTACCACCAGGCAATTTCCTCTGACATTTTCTTTAAAATTTCCCATCTTTCCCCCTTCATCAGATGACTCCTCCTTGCAGCTTTTGGTGTTGTGCTAAGTGCTTCCTTCCCCCTCCTCTGTTATTACAGCCTCAAACTTGGCCAGGCAGTTATGAAGTCCACCCTTTAATCAACATTTGTCCGTGTGAGGCATAATTGGTCTTTTCATCTTACTGGTGATGAGCTGCCTATGCAGGCTGGCAATATTTTATTACTTCTCAGTAATATCTGCCCTCTAAAATTGAAATAATTTAATGTTTGGACTATTTGGGCAGCCTTTCTGATTTTCAAATAAATTGTGCTAAATATAAATCCGTGTTTACTGAGAGACCTCCCACAGTGTTGAAGATATTTTGATTATCTTTTAAATTAGAACAAACCAGACTTAGATATTGGGCTTTTTTAATCTAATTCTCTATAAAAAGTAGTGCATAAAGTCAATTTCAGTTCTATGTTCCCTCAAATCAAAGATCTTCACAGATAGGTGGACTTGCCTTTATCTTTTCTAAGGAGAGCAGACATGATTCCAAAGCCATAGCACTTCTGGCTTCTGGACCAAGTTTCTAACAGTCCAAAGAAGGGGAAATTTATAAAGTGTGTTCTTATGCTTCTGTAGGGAAAATATAAATAAGATTAAAAGTAGTTCATGTAACATTTCTTCAAAACTATAGGCTACATCTGAGTTTCATACTTGGGCTTATAGAAGGATTTCATAATTAGTTCCTTGGTTCCTAAAATACAGGAAACTGGCATAACAAAATTTCTTCCATTTTCTTTCTGTAGTAATAAAATACCCTATTTCCTAAGGAAAAAGACAAACATTAATGAACTCTACCGTGCTGCTCAGTGAGCTACACATTTTCCACATATATTATATAATTTTACTGTTGATATTTCTGTGGAAATTTTAAACCTGTTCCATGGATTAGTGAAATAGGTGATTATGTTTCCCCATGACATCACTGGAATCACAATTTTTAATATCAGTTCTCTTTAAGGGGTCTTCAAAAATATGTACATTTTAACTGTGACAACATCAGGGTCACTTGTTGGTTGTTGTTGTTGAACTAGGTCAGGGAAAACTCAGAAAGGGGCCTGTCTTCCTGCCGTCCCATTCCACACCTCTGTAGGTGAAGATCTCCACACTCCCTGCACCAGCATGAAAATCACCTCAGGTTTTTTAGCTTTTCCTGCCACTCTGGGAAAATAAATGTTACTTTTGGTTTTAGTTGAGAGAGAGAGAGAAGGAATCCACTTCTTCATCATAAAAAATATACAATGTTTTTTCCCTCTCCCTGGCATGCACTATTCCCAACCTAGTAAATCTGAAAATGCTTCTTCTCTATGACTCATTTCACCTCCCTCCTTCCTTCCTCACAGTGCTCACAGTGCTATTTCTGACTCTCAAGGTCAGACCTGGTGAAACGAAGATTCATGAAGGACAGCAAAGCCTGACATGGCTGGTACAATTGTAAGCAGCATCCAAGCATTCTCCATAGCAGGTGCTGAGTGAGTTTCTATTTCCTTCTTGGATGTATTTGTGATTTCCTCAGAGATACTTTCTCTAGGCCATCTTCTGTATTACGGTTCCCTTGATGTAGACAGCGCCTCCTCCAGTCAAGCTGCTTTGTTCCACCTGGAATGCCTGCTCCTCTCCTGAGGCATTTGTGTTTAGGTCATCCTCCAGGGATATGTCCCTTCAGAATAGCAGATGGGCCACAACTTTCTAACACAAATTCCTCAGACTGTTCCCAGGATAAAGGGCCTCTCAGGGGCCTTTACAGTGAGATGCAACCTTATTCTCTCTACGCTATGGGCATGTACACCATTCCAGTTAATCTTTTGCTTTTTTGACTTGGTGACAATCAGATAGTAATAACACTGGAACTGATTTCATATCTCAAGATATAAGGTACCAAGTATGGTTTATTAAAGGCATGAGATTTGATCAAGGTTATATTTCTGCATACTTTATTAATATGTCAAAAGATCAGAAATGTGAATTCCAAGATGCCTATGTTCTATTGAGTGAAAAGAACATTTCCAGAGTCCAGTCCATTGTACCTGCTCTTCAAATTGCCAGTGCTCACCATGAGCCTTTAGTCATAATTGCTACAGATGTTGAAGGAGAAACTCCGAGCATACTCATTTTGAATAGGCTAAAAGTTGGTCTTAAAGCGGTAGCAGTCTAAGCTCTGGGTTTTGGTGCCAGTAGAACCAGCTCGACGGTGTGACTAATGCTATTGCTGGTGCAATGTTTGGAGAAGGACTGACTCTAAATCTTGAAGATCCTCAGCCTCATGACTTGGGAAAAGTGGGAGAGATCATTGTGACCAAAGATGATGCCATGCATTTAAAAGGAAAAGGTGACAAGGCTCAAGCTGAAAAACATATTTAAGAAATCACTAAGCAGTGAGATATCACAACTGATGAATATGAAAAGTTGAAAGAATACCTGGCAAAACTCTCAGATGAAGTAACTATAACTATACTGAAATTTAGTGAGACAAGTGATTTTAAGTGAATGAAAAGAAAGAAAGAGTTGGAGATAGCCTCAATGCTACATGAGCTGCTGTTGAAGAAGACATTATTCTGGGAAGGGATTGAACACTGCTTCAGTGCATTCCAGCCTTGGAATCAATAACTCCAGCTAATGAAGATCAAAAAAATGAAATAGAAACTATTAAGAGAACACTCAAAATTATTTTAGTGACCAGTGCTAAGAATGCAGATGTTGAAGGATTAATGATAGTTGAGAAAATTATGCAAAGATCCTCAGAAGTCTGTTATGATGCTGTGCTTAGAGATTTTGTGAAAGTGCTAGAAAAAAGAATCAATGATCCAACTAAAGGTTAAGAACTGCTTTACTGGATGCTGCTGGAGTGACCTCTGTTAGTGACAGCGGTAGCTGCAGTCATCAGAATTCCTAAAGAAAAGAAGGACACTGGAACACATAGAATGGGTAGAATGGGAGGTGGTATGGAAGGTTGCATGGAAGGTAGGTTACTAGAATTGTGCTTTACCATTATTAATAAACTGTGAGAGGAAACTCAGAGGCAGAGCTCCTTAACAATAACTCAACAATAATAATAACTCCTCAACACTAACTTCAGAGAAGTCAGCTGAAGGAAATGACTGAAGAAAAGGATGGCTGATGTTGAAGAAAATCACTACAAGCATGGGGCACCTGGATGCTCAGGTGGCTGAGCCTCCAACTCTTGGTTTCAGCACAGGTCCTGATTTCAGGGTTGTGAGATCCCGCCCCATGTTACGTTCCACTCTCAACATGACACCTGCTCAACATTCTTTCTCTCCTTCTCCTCCCAACCCTTACCCACTCATGCTCTCTCTCTCTCTAAAAATAAATAAAGCTTAGAAAAAAAGAAAATCACTCCAACGGCCAGTTACTGGTTTCAGTTGACAACATACAATGGTTTATTTCCATTATTGTCCATGCCTACAGATAATTTATTTTTTATTTTTGAATAAAGACATTTATACATTCCTGATAAACTGAATGTAAGAGCCATGTACCAATGTACTGCTTTCAACTTAAACCACTGAGACATTTTTACTATTATTCTGTTCAAATCAGGATTTTAGTGAGTGCTTGCTCAGATGAAAAGTTAAGAAGCAGCCTTTCTGTGGAGAGAAACAATAATTGTGTAAAAGTAGAGAAATATCCAATTATGTGACAACTTCTGTGAAATAAAGATTTATTTAAAGTTAAAAAGAGGGATGCCTACGTGGCTCAGTGGTTGAGCATCTGCCTTTGGCTCAGGGTGTGATCCTGGAGTCCTGGGATCGAGTCCCACATCAGGCTTCCTGCAGGTAGTCTGCTTCTCTGCTTCTCCCTCTGCCCATGTCTTTGCCTCTCTCTGTGTGTCTCTCACTAATAAATAAAATCTTTTTTAAAAAAGTTAAAAAGAAAAAAAAAAACAGCACATGTTCTAGAGCCACGTGACTGACCTGGGTTCAAATCCTGTTCAACCATCAACCTGCTTGTAACCACGAGGAAGTTAAATTTTCCATGCCTGCTATCCTAATCTGTGAAAAGGCATACTAATAATTATTGGTGTTTAACCTCATCAAATAATATAGGGGAGGGTTAAATATAAATGCGTTTAACACAGTTCCTAGCATGTAATAAGCACTTAAAAAGTGTTAGCTATCACCTACATAAGAATCTGGCACCTGCTGTATTATTCTCTGCCTTGGAGACCTCAAGCCCAACTAGAAAGAAAAGATATTTTTCTGATCTGTTTCAGAGAAGATACTGTTCCATCAGATTTCTTGAATATAGAACATTTATTTTCATTCCTTCCCAGTTTCCCAAATGATTTGTGGTAGTTTTTAACAAGTGATAAGTATGCAATAACAATATTACAATAAAGATGAAAGCCACAATGTCATGTATCTTAGTGAGGTAGATAATTATACCAGCAATGTAAACCAATGGAATTTTCTAAAACGGAGTATTTATTTTAACCTCAGACACAATGGAGACCATAATGACCAAAGAAAATACAACACTGGGTAATTCTCATCTAACAAAGAGATAGCACTCTGCTGAGTTACTTGAACTTCTTAAAATTTTGAATATGTAAGAGAGCTTTTTTCTATAATGTTTCAAACATAAAGGGAGGAGCACTAAAGATAAAAAATAGCCTTCAAAAGGTCCTTTTTGAGAACTGTCTTGAATATATGTGAGGATTGATACTCAAATATGGATGAAATCAGGGGTTTTCAAACTTCGGTACATATAAGAAACACCTAGAAATTAAATGCAGGTTCCTAGGCCCATCCTGGATGTAACGGGTGCAGAGTGACCAAGAATCAGCAGTAGACAAGCAGTACAAGGGAGTCTGCTGCAAGGAGGGCTCAGATCTCACTCAGAAACACTCAGCCAAACGTGTGCATGGCTGCTCTCACTTGGCACCAACCACTTAGGAACCACACATAAGACAGAGTTAGGAAAGTTCTTATTTCAGTGCAGCAAGCTTTCTTGGGAAGGTTCAGATCCCATGCCAATAGGCTCTCCTGTTAGTTTCAGAATTAAATGGGAACTTTTCGAATAAATTTTCGTTAATTTATTTTCTCAAGTAACGATGCATCAAATGCAAAGACAACAATTTAGAGTAGAAAATACAAATAATGAGAAAATATCTTTAATTACAAAATGTGCGTGTCTATTAGAAAAATATAAAAAGAAAAAAAAGAAAAAAAGAAAAAAGAAAGAAAACTATAAACAGGGGCACCTGGGTGGCTCAGTCAGTTAAGCATCTGCCTTCAGCTCAGGTCATGATCCCAGAGTCCTGGGATGGAGTCCTGCATTGGGCTCCCTGCTTAGTGGGGAGCCTGCTTCTCTCCTCACCTTCTGCCTGCCACTCCCCCTGCTTGTACTCTCTCTCTCTTTCTTCTCTCTATCAATAAATAAATAAGTAATCTTTAAAAATATAAACAAAGTATATGAAAAGATGGGGCATTAAGACATTCCACATGAGAGAGAAGGAATGGCCAAATAAATGAAAAGACGTTCGACCTCATTATTAATAAATTCAAACTGAAACAATGAAACACCACTTTTTATCTAACAGACTGAGAAAGGAAAAAATATGTCTGTTAATGCTTTCATAGTGATAAGAGGATGGGCAAAAGGGCATATCTGCACACTTAATGTTGGAGAGAAAATTGCTGCATTTTCTTAAATATTTCTAGAAATATTTCATATTTCTAGAAATATGTTTAAAATTTTATAAGTGCTAAATTTTGGCTAAGTTTAACATTTACACATCTCAGGGCTTGAACCTGAAAAAAATAATTGTGAAATGTAAAAAATATGTTAGGTTTAGCAATGTTCATCAAAGTACTTTTTGTCCTAGGAAAAAACTGAAGATCTTAAATGTCCAACAATTGTAACTGGCTAAAAATTATAATATTTGTCACAATGCAATACTATGAAAATGTGAAATACTATGATGTGTAATTAGGATGTCCACAAAAACACCCACAAAGATATTTAAGTGCTGAAAAGTTATGAAAGATCATGTACAGTATGATCATTTTTTCTATAGAAAAACAGATTTCATGTGGTAGAAAAAAAATCCTGTGGGCTTTAGATAAGATAAAAATGAATTTTAGGGCTGCCTGGGTGGCTCAGTGGTTGAGTGTCTGCCTTTGGCTCAGGTCGTGATCCTGGGGTCCTGGAATCGAGTTTTGCATTGGGCTCCTCACAGGGAGACTGCTTCTCCCTCTGCCTATGTCTCTGCCTCTCCCTCTATGTTTCTTATGAGTAAATAAATATTTTTTAAATGGATATTAGATTATTTTTCTTTTATCTTTAACTTGTAATTGTCTGAATTTATCAACATAAAGTACAACTATATCTTTCCTTAAAAATGTTAATTATATTTAAAACATATGTGATTTGATCACATAAAATATGTGATGTATATGAACCTCAAAATATATTATTTAGTAGCATAGCTTTATAGTTTTTATCTGGCACCAAAAAGAAATACATATTATCTGGGTTTACATTTCCTTCAACTACTTTCTTATCTTAGATATCTAGCTGTTGTAGAAATATCAGGGAGTTGTATAAAAATCAAAATTGAGTGTATAGACACATTCTGACCTGTACTTTTATTTTTTTTTTCTGACCTGTACTTTTAAATGTACTATAGAACTTTCCCAAGAAGGAAACATTCTGATCATTGAGACACTTTCAGTATTTTTTCTTCAATGCCTCAGAGATTTTCACTCTCAAAATAACTCTACCTTGAACAATGCAATAACTTGGAGAAAAAAAAAAAACTGTTTTGGGAGTTGTGCTCTTCCAATGTTGTAAGAAGAAAAATAGTCCAAAAAAATAAATCCAAGACAAAAAAAATTACCACTTAATTGTTTTACTTTCATAGTTTCTTGAAGAGTTTATTTCTGCATTTTTAGGAGGCTCCTGAAAAATCAATATCAATATTTACTTATCTCTTCTAGTGTTTTCCCAAAATGAATAATGTTTTGAAGTAAACATTTGCCTTGACACAATTTGTATTTGAGCCAGAGAATGTTTTGTCTTTGGTTAACTTACAAGCTGCTCTATTTTTCAGAATCCATCAGGTACAGTTGGGACTTATGATCATTATCATTATTGAAGCTCCTTGTCTTTGTAGGCTGTTTCGCAATTTATAAAACATTTTCACACACAATGCATTACTTTCATTTTTATTTTTTGACATCCTTGAGGTAGGTAGAGCAGGGATCATTTTCTTCAGAGAAATGTGAGTTACAAAAGTAAAGCTATTTATGTAAGATCTATTTATCATGTCACTATCTCAGTATACTAATGGTGCTTTAATGACCTAAAAGTCTTCATGTGGGATCACATAGTATATAATTTACAGAAGAGATGGAAGATCTAGTATCAAATCTTGGTAAGTAAAGAATCCATGGACTTCGAACCTGTAGGAGGAGATGAACAGCTGGGCCTTTGTGTGTTCCAAAATCACAGGGTCACCAAAAGAAAATCAAACTTATTTTTTTTTAAGAAGCAAAAAGCTTTAAGTTCCAAAATTGGACATAAAGCTTAGATACTTCTTTTCTAATGCCTAATGATATACTCTAAACTGATATTCTTGTTTTTAGCATGAATGAGTCTGAAAAATTATTTACAAGATAAGTAGAGATTATTAATAAAACAGAAGCTCAGCAATCTGTGTAGGGATTACTTTGTGCACTGACTAGAGATTGGTTCTAATCCAAAACTGGCATTAGTTTCACTTCCTAGAAGCTTTAAGACTGACTAATCCAGTATTTCCCAAAGAATATTCCATGACCGCGGAATCATCAAGAAGTTTCACTTGAAAAGAGATTTAGAGTTGCATATTTGTAGAAAATCCAATATGTGACACTACCCTTTTGGACATTCATAAGGAAAACTGGTATACTATAGACTACCATATAAAGTTGTTTATGCAATATGCACTGTCCCAAAATTTTCAATTCCTTCTCCTAAAATCTATTTTCTTAAAAAATACCTATTAAGATTTCATGGAACCAGAATACCAATATGTTACTTGAGTCTTTTTTAGCCCAGAAACAAACCAATTTTGAAATAATAATGGAAGAAAAATATGTGCTGTAAAATACATTTTGTTCACTCATAAGCACTGTATGATACTCATTTTAAATTATCTTAGATTATTCGAATTTCAGCATAGTGCTCTAAAATTACCAGTTGCAGTCACTTGGGAGCAAAGGATGCAAAGGAGCTGCACACAAATAGTTATTGTCATTTACTTCCTGTGTTCTATAGCAAACATATCAAGACCTAGAGGCAGGCACTGTAGGAAAAACAGGTAACATTCATTACTCTAGAAATAACAAAGACTTAGTCCTTAAGCATTCAAAAAAATGCATGCTCAATTTTTAAATTTTATTTTGTAACTAAGAAAACTAAACTAAAACCTGTGGTCAAGTTTCTTCCCTCCTTAATGAAACATTTATGAGTGTTTGATGGTAACCAATATTGGTTAACTAAGACAATTAGGATTTTTTTTTAAATGAAACTGAAAAAAAAAAAAGAGAGAGAGAGAGAGAGAAAGAGAGATTTACCTTGGTAGGAATTGGTTTCTTTAACTAAATGATTAAGGAGAATGACAAAAACAAGAAGTTTAGAAGTCAATTCAAGTATAATTTATTTTGATAATTTCTACTTCTCTATATATAAAATGTGTGGCCCATTAGTTCACCTGTGTATATACATATTTCATACATATATATTCACATCAATATCTACATCTATAGGATGCAGTAGAGTATGTTCATAGGGCCACTTCAGGAAATGGATTACTTCTGTTTACTATAAAATATTGGTATACCATTAAGTTCTAAACTTCTATTTAGCTCTTCTCCTTGATGCTATTTACAGATGTGACAGCCAGCCCAGCACTGGAATCAGGCCTGCTTTTAGACATCCCCTAAGCTTAAGAGATTAAGAAGAAAGCCAAGTAGTTTCCCTGACATCTGTCATAGTGACAGGCCAAAATTAACTGCAGCTGGAAAGAACAAGGCACTCTTGTCTCTAGAGTTTTCTTCTTGACAAGAGTGAAGGTCAATCATGATGCCAAATATTGGTTATGGGTGTAACAAAAAAACCTAACACTACCCAACCAGTCCTAGAACTTCCTGCAAATGTGGACAAAGAGAAGAAAGATCCTTAGATGAGAGCAAGTCTTTCTGGGTTGAGACTGCCCCTCACATTTTCTTCAAGGACCTTGAAGTCATCACAAACCAGAAAAAGGTATTTTTAAAATACCAATCAGTTCCCTTTGTGCATTTGGTCCTAAATAAAAACCCAAATCTCTACTGACCATCACCTATAGACCACACTATAAAATTATAATCAGTGATTTTTGAGACAGGCTCAAAGAGCTTCACTATTTTCTCTTCATCTAAACATTAACAAATGGCTTATTCTCACTAGGGCTCAGTTTTCTCAGCTATAAATGAGGGATCACTCTCATTTCACCAGGTTGTAATGTGGTTAAAGATTATATATGTGAAGCACTTAACACAATTACTGGTTTACATTAAGTCCTTCATGGTAACTAATGTTACAGTATTACTGGTATTCAAGTCTACCTGTTGCCCAGGGAGAGCTCTAGGAGAACAGCTCTCACTCCTCTATGTTACTTTGCTATGCACTTTCACCCGTGGTTGATCAGTATCCTTTCTACAAATTCCCCCAACCAAAGCCTCTTCCCTTGTGTCCTCATCACCATGGACAGCCTTTCTGTGTAGGACAGAGTTAGTTTACAGCTAGACTGGGAAAGTGTTTCCTTATTTCTGGGGATGCTTGGATTCCCCTCTTTGACTATTTTAAGAGAAAAACAGTGGTCAGGGTGCCTGGGTAGCTCAGTTAATTAAGTGTCCGCCTTGGGTTCAGGTCACGATCTCAGGGTCCTGTGATGGAGCCCTGCATTGGGCTCCCTGTTCAGCAGAGAGTCTGCTTCTCCCTCCCCTCTGTGCACTCTCCCTCCTCCTCCCCTCTTTCTGTCAAGTAAATAAGTAAATAAAATATTTTTTAAAAGGGAGAAAGAGGGGGATCCCTGGGTGGCGCAGCGGTTTGGCGCCTGCCTTTGGCCCAGGGCGTGATCCTGGAGACCCGGGATCGAATCCCACATCGGGCTCCCAGTGCATGGAGCCTGCTTCTCCCTCTCCCTCTGCCTGTGTCTCTGCCTCTCTCTCCTTCTCTCCCTGTGACTATCATAAATTAAAAAAATAAATAAAATAAAATAAAAAGGAAGGGGATGGGAATTGAGGTTGGCTCTAATCCATTAGAAGATGGTAAGAGTGCTTAATGAGAGTTTAAAAAAAAAAAAAGGGGAGAAAGAGAGAAAACCGGTGGGACTTATAATGTGCTATTTAAACACAGAACTCCCCATCTATTCTGAGAACCAATGTGTTTACTTACGCTTTCTCCCAGCATAACCCATTAAACAGGCTGGCTTAATCAGTGATAACAGGATCAAATGTATCCCGCTGGTAACTTTTACCTTAGCTCTCCCCAACCCAAGATTTGCTGCACTTGGTAATGGCAAATTGTGGGTGCTAAATGAACATGAAATCTCATTGCCATCTCAGTTATCTTTTTGTGCCTTGTTCCGAACAAATAAATTTATCTCTTAAGGGCAGATAAAATGTCTTAGTCACCTTAATATCCTGTTTCTAGCACAGTGCTTAACACAAAGCAAGACCTTTATTACACTTTTTACACTGAACTGAATAGAGCCAGAAAGAGTTTCATGTATCAATTTCTAAGAGATCATCAAACATCTCCAATGATTTGAGCATCAGGGAGGATCTTGACATGCAGAATAATTTACTTGCTATATAGTAATACATCTTAAGTGCTCTATAGACTTGAACATATAGGTGGCATGCATACATTTCATTTTTTAAAAAAGATTTTATTTATTTATTTGACAGACAGAGGATGAGGGAGGACAGAAGGAGAGGGAGAAGCCGACTTCCCCCTGAGCAGGGAGCCCCATGCAGGGCTTGATCCCAGGACCCCAGGATCAAGACCCGAGAGGCAGACACTTAATTGACTGAGCCACCCATGTGCCCCAACATACGTTTCATTTAATTGCTGGTCCTCTTGCCCCTACCCCTAACTCACAACTGAGCTATTCAAAATAATAGTAAAACTCTCTCCCTTCTTTCCTTCTTTCTTCCACAAATGTCTACTTAGTGACTACTCACAAGCACTAAACTGAGTCCAGGGGGTTCAGAATTGAATAAGATATTTCTAGTATCTTCTAGGAGTTTATATTCTCTTGACACAAGAAACAAGCAAATCTACCTTTCAAGTACACTGTGAAAAGTAGTGGAAACACAGTATATACTGGATTCTATATAGGAGCACAGAGGTGGGTCAGGGATGACTTTATGTAGATATTGGGGTGGCTATAACCAGAGCAGATCTTGTGGAATGGACAAAGAATGACTGGGAGACAAACAGGACCATAGAATACTATTTCAGGAAACTAGAATGTGACAAGGAATGTAATGCTTCAAAGTTGACTAGAGATGTAATACAAAGCCAAGGTACAAGAATATGAATTTTTATGAGGGTAAGACACAGCTTGCTTAGATTTACAATGAATTGCCAGTAAGTAGAGAAAAATGAGAATTGTTGATAAAGTATGTTCCCCGAGGGGGTAGGAGAACCTGCCATCCAAACCACACTAATCATGATAAAGCCTAATGAAGGGGTAAAGAAATTTTATATCTTCGAGAGATTAGATGAGAGCCATAGAAGCATTAATGGATTCCTGGAACAGTGGCAAATCCAGGGCAGCCCCGTCAGAAGGACTGTCCCCAGTGAAGGCAATAAGGGGTGCATTGTCTACAGAGAATTTTTATATAATAACAATACCTATTAAAAGTCTAATTTGGGGGGCACCTGGGTGGCTCAGTGGATGAGCATCTGCCTTTGGCTCAGGTCATGATCCCAGAGTTCTGGAATCGAGTCCCACATCGGGCTCCCCACGGGGAGCCTGCTTCTCCCTCTGCCTGTGTCTCTGCCTCTCTCTCTCTGTGTCTCTCATGAATAAATAAATAAACCTTAAAAAAAGTCTGATTTATTAGCCCCTTATACTGTCAATTCTAAGCAATATTAGTAATAAAATTTTGACTGATCAAAGTTTTAAATCAATGCTGCCCAACAAAATGTTATGAAATGATATACATGTTCTATACCTGTGTTATCCAACACTGTAGTCACTAGCTACTTGTTGTTCAGCATGTAAATGTGGTTAATGTGACTGAGGAACTGAAATTTCTGTTTCTTTAATTTGAATAAATTTAAATTTAATATAAATAATGCTGTGTAGCCAGTGGTTACCATATTGGACATAATGGTTCTACAAATATTATGGTTACTGCTATGTTTCAACTATATAGATAAATAAATATATATATAATATTATGTTCACACAATATATAATAACATACATATCCATATTTGGACACATATATAATTTTAATTAGCATTTTATTACTTATATTTTAATAAACACTATGTAGCATAGAAGTTAATTCAGATAATTTCTAGTTCTATGGTTGACCCCAACACACAGACACCCAGGCGCATACTATTTATTTTGCAAATAAGTTCATAGCAATTTGGAATCATCACAGTTTGTTCCTATGCAGTTCATGTCCCTGTGGCACTATCTAGATTTGAATTCAAACAGTAATTTATAAAAAGACATCAATGGCATAACTACAAAAATAGAGTATGAGAAGTGGATTTACTTTAATATTGCCTTTCTATAACTCTTTGGAGTCTATGTGTTAAAACTTTGTAAGTTTGAGGAAGACTTGTAATGTTATAATCCACTATGATGAAAGATTAATACACATAGATCTTTTAAAAAATGCATTAACGTACTTTAAAAATAAAATATATTACTTTTCTGTACTATAACATTTATTTCTTTATCATATACATTTAGGTAAAAGTTCAATCACAATTCTTAACTGCATTACTTTTCTGGCATTTTCTGCATTATTTTCATCATTTGTTTCATTTCATGATCATTACTAAAAATAATTCTGAAATATAGAGGAAAATATTTAAAACGTGCTGTCAAGTCGGCTAGGTACACCATGCTGGAGTCATCTTCACAACGTACACATAGTCTTGACAGAATATAAATTTGACCAGGTAAAATTATAGGAAGAACTCACATTATTCTTATATATGGATCTAAGCCCTACAGGAAACCAGAGACCTTCAAGACTTCTAATCTAAAAAGCAAATTCTTGCTCTAACCACAAACCAGTTAGCTCTCAACTGGTTTGCCATACTCTTGAGGAACAGATGGCATGGTAGTAGGACACAGAGCACAAACTGTAAATTAACATCTTGGCTTTGCCACCTCTTAGGCAAGTTCCTCAATCTTTCTGGATCTTAGCTGCTGCCCTTTTAAGATAGGGAAATTGCAGGTATATTTTGTGATGACTAACTCAGATAATATATGCACAATATCTTAGACAGTAGATGCCACAGAAAGTGGTGTCTCTATTCTTATTAGAAAAAGCAACACAGAGTCACAAAACATCTGGCTTAGCAGTGATTCTTCCCCTAATGAATATCTTCCCCTAATGAAAAGATTATTTTAAAATTATAATCCTTAATACTATTATGATTTTCCTTTACAAAATGTTTAAAGTGTTATCAAAAACTGTTATCTTTGGACACATCAACAAAATAGAAGTTAAAAAAAAGCCCTAAACTAAAATTCAACTCATTGAATGTAAGGCTAAGATTAAAGGTAGTTTAGAAGTTTGTTTTTTGTTTTTTTGTTTTTTTTTTTAATTTGGGGGAAGAATGGTGGAGTTTTTGTTGTTGTTGTTGTTTTTAAGGATGGAAAAAGGTATTATTTTAAGAAAGTAAAAGTAATTTTCTGTGGTATCTCTTTTTTGTGCCTCATGAAGGCCATTTTATTAGTATCTGTATTCCTGTTCCATCTCTTTTCTCATTCCATTAGATGGGAAAAGATGCTAGCCAGGTCAAAGGAACCCAACTCACATGGGTATAAACTTTGCTAGCAATATTGAACATGTTGAATAAGCAAACAAAAATAGAGAAAATCAGAAACTGGTATTTTTTTAAAATTATGTAATTTTAATAGGCTTTATGCCTTAGTAGTTTCCCATGTTAGGATTATCAAATAAGGTGGATCCTGAGTAATTAGCTTGTTTGATGGAAGTAACTGGGCACAGCCAGGTGTTATGCATGTTTCAGATTCCTTATTCTATCTTCTACTTCTTTTCACTAAAATTCCCTAGATCAGATACATGCTTTTGACTTACAGAAGGGAAGAGCAAATTGAGTACAGAGAAGACAAATTGTACTTTCAAGTGTATGAGAGTTAGAGGTGAGAGTCCTTTGGGTAAGTAGTTTTATGATTATTGATTTATTCTGATTATGAGGAAGAATGGGAAAAAGCAAACTGAGTTAATATTTCCATACCTCATACTTGATAGTATTTTTTTTTTGCTAAAAGGGTTGTTCAGTGAAAAAAGGCCTCCTGAAATTTATAAGTTGATCAAACAGAGATAAACAGAATAATATTTTTACCTTGAAGCTGACAATCCTTCCCTACACTTTTATTTTAATCTACTTGTGAGACATGGAAGAAAAAAAAAAAAACACCCGTTTCAGACCCCTTGAAAGATCCTGATGTGATTTTTTGGTGGGTGGGGTCTAGGCCAAGCATCAGTAATTTTCAATATCTTTAGTTAATCTTGTTATGCAGCCAGGATGGGATATCATTGTGAGTGACACTAAAGACTATGGTGGCAACATGTAATCATGTCTGCCAAGAGCCCAGTACGGTGTCTGGAACATGGGAAGTACTCAAAATGTTATATCTCTTCTCTCTTTCATTGAAGTGAGTCTAAAGATGATCTCTTAATTGATGCAGTAGCTTATCAAATTTAAGAGTGCATATGTTGAAAAAAATGGTACTTTGACCTAGACATGACTGGGAATGGATCATAGAATTCTGCACAGTTGGGCTTCCTTTTTTGTCAGATTTGTCATTGTCATCATCATCACCATCATCATCATTACCACAGACCTCATCTAATCTCTGTGGATTCCTTCCTGCAACACAACTCTAGAGTGATGAATGGGGAGAGGGTGGACATTGGACAAAAGTGTGACAAAGACAAGTCACATGAGGGCTTGGGGTTTTCCAGTGTTCTGCCCAAACAAGTTTAAACCTGCTTACGTTTCAGTTAATAACTAAAATAAGGGAAAGATAATAAATAGCTTGTTAGTGCACTTTAAGATGGAACTTAATCTCATAACATTAAAAGTATGAGAACCAGAGGCACTTTATGTAATGCCTTTTTTTCCCTTTCTTTTGAAAACTCATTACATTGCACTATAAAACTGAGGAAGTAACATTTTGCTTTTATTTAATCAACGATAGGCCCTATTTCATTATTTGCTAAATGGCATTTTCCCTGTAATTTCTGAGAGGAGATGGATTTTGCAAAATGTGAAAATGTTCAAAACTTTATTTCCTATATACAAAGGTAAATGGCCCAAGGAGTATGAGATTATTGCAATAATTAATGAAATGAATCTATTATTGAGATAGTACTGAATGGATATAGGAAAGACCTAGGTGGACCTAGGGCCTACAACCTGCCTCCCAGTTCTGACTTAATATTCCAAGGAGAGGATATTTAATTGTTCTGAGCCTTAATTATTTGAGCTACAAACTGGGAACACGAAACTTTATAAAATAATTGTAAGATTAAGAGTTTAGCCGGTGGTAACATTTAAAAAAAAAGTATGCCAAACCTCAAAAAAAAAAAAAAAAAAAAAAAAAGAAAGAAAAAAAAGCTCTTACTCTGTACTTGAAAGAAAGTGTATCCAGTTCCTTTCTGGTCTAAGACAAATTGTTCCTTGATTGCATTTTGTTATTCTCAAATGCAAACCCATTCCTCCAGGCACAAAATAATTTCTCCTATTGTATATCCAGCTTAAAACAGAATCAAAAGTCCTCTGACAAATGGTACATTTTCCATCACTTTTAAAGGTAGTGGAACAGAAGAAAAAAGTATTTGTGAACAATCCTGAGAATATGTCACAAAACTCAAAATCCAAAAACTCTACTGGAATATTTTTTTAAATTTCAAAGTATGATTTTATATGTATGTGCAAACTATGAAAGAAAGCATCATGATTACAACCTTTCAAAGCTCATTTTTCAACAGTCACATGGCTGATGATTATGGGCATGTGAATATGAAATTTTCTCACTGCCAAAAATACCGTAAGTTTAATATACCTACAATTCAGTCAAGACAGTATCAATAATATGGCTGAAAAGCATCACAATTTGAACCTTTTCAGACTTCACCCCATTGAGCAAATTACTTGAATTTATCCAATTGGGTATCATACTGGGTAATGGCTGTATTTTGAGTCATGATTGGAGAAAATCTTCAAAAAGTACAATCCCAATTACTTTAAAAAGTAACCAGAGAGTTAATCAGTTACAGTAAATAAGCTACGAGAACATAAAATATAGTTTTTTTTTAAAATAAACTTGGAAAATTCCCTTATCTAGTTAATATTTAAGTTGAAAGAAACAGGAGATTCATTCTGGCATTACATAAGGCAGTAGCTGTCCTACCTATTTTTCTCTGTAGATGATGCATGGGACCTTTGGCAGATTCCTAATGGCTGCTATAACATATCACTACAAACTTGGTAGCTTGGAATAACAGAAACTTTTTCTGTCACACTTTAGGAGGTTAGAGGTCCAAAATCAGTATCACTGGGCCAAAATCAAGTTGCCAACTGGAACACACTCCCCCTGGAAGCTCTAGTAGAGAATCTGCCCCTTGCCTCTTCCAGAATTCCTCAGTTTGTGGCACATCATTCCAATCTTCAAGGCTATCATCTTTACATCATCTTCTCTCTGTGTAGTCCAATTTGACTCTTCCTCCCACTTATAAAGATACACATGATTGCATTCAGGGTTCATCATGATAACCTAAGATATAGCTCTATCTCAATATCCTTAATCACATCTGCAAAGTCTTTGCCACATACAGGCAACATTCACAAATTCTAGGCATTTGGATCTGATATCTTTGGGGCCATTAATCAGCCTACTACTGTGCTCTAGCAGAATCCAGTCCATTCAAAAGAGTGAGTGAGAGACAGAGAGAGAGAGAGAGAGGGAACTCTTCCGAATCTTACCGCATAATTTTGTTTTCATGGGGAGATACAAAAAACTACGCTAATAAGTAAATTAGGATTGAAGACTATGGGTATAAATCACTTCCATGAAAATGAATTCACTGCACTATTAACCAGCATAAATGGTGAGGAGGCTTTATTATTTCTAGAACTGAAGCTTAATCTTTGAACTCTTAAAATTAATTTTAGGTACAATTTATTTCATTTTTCTTCAAAGTTATATAAGAAATAGTTATAGGTAATTTTATTTTAATCACAGTGATTATTAAGACTCAAAATACCCTATTTGAGTTTTAAGGACTAAATACAGAAATGGAGACTTACTCTTCTGAGGACTTTTCAGGTGGAGCAGGAGATGCAAACAGTCAGTTATAACGAAATTATCTTATGTTTTCCAGGTCTTTTAAGTAAGATGGAAACAAAAGCTTTTTAATAACCATGCTTGTCATAATCATACACAGCACAAATACTTTATTTAGGAGTCTGGTCTTTCTATTCTTAATTTAAAAAATCTTTTTCATTGACCTTTTAATAATTGCTTAATTAATACTCACTCATAAGGATGACTGCAATTAGCCAAAAGCTTGATTCCTCATTAGGAAATTGACAAGGTTATAATAGGTAAAACCCTGCAAAGAACTATTATTTCCTATTTAAGGTCACAGTATAATTTTCTTAGAGTTCTATTATTGTTTAAATATGCATCATTTCTTAAAATAATCAGTACCTTTCTAATCAGAGAACTATGAAAAAGCTAAGGGAGAAAAATCACAATTATTCTAGTACATATTAATAATAGTGTCAAGTCTACTGGACTTGGGACAATGACAACACTAGCAGCTTAGAAAAATAAAGAAATATACTTCAGAAATTTTGAACTATTATTTTCCAGGATAAAGAACATATTGAAATGATTGAAAAACTATAAATAAAGAAAATTTGGCCATGATGAGAATATACCACTGTTGGTAGCTATTCACCTAAATGAAGGGGAAATTGTACCTTCACTCAAAAATAGAGATTTATTCTTTTAATCCATTTTAACCACACAGTTGTAGTTCTGCACAACTTGGGCAGAGGTCAAATGGGAACAGAGTGGTTCAGGGTAAACAGAAATACTTAACTATTGTTTTTCCTGAAAAATTTGAACAATGAATTTGTATTAATGGTAAGGATTTCCATAGTCTCACGATTTGTGCACATGTCAGTTTTAATGTTACACGTCAATAAATAAGTTTCCTGAAAACATCTCTATCAAAAAAATTATAAGCATATAATGCCTTCCAGATCATTTAACTTTTTCTTGTCATTATGTCTACTTCGTACTTAACAAATTTAGAACAGTAGTTTAAAGCAATTTTATATTTGCAATGTAATTTATTTTCTCAAATAGCAAATATGTTTTATGCATGTTTGACCTTTGGTAAGGTAGAATTATGGTATTTGGAAAGCCAAATTAGGTGAAAAATATTTACATCCATTCTGCCCATTAAACAAATGTAGAGGTAATAATGTTTTTGAGATAGTATGTTTATTAGTTGACTGGAACTAGTCAACTTAACACAAAAATTTTAGGAATAAAACACAGCAAGTCTAGGACAAAAAGATTAGTGCTTGTTTAAGATTCAAATTAGTTTATTAATAAATTATTATTAAATGAGATCATCAAGGATTGATATTGGGACTGAAAACAAACTACCTTTCATTTCTGGACCTACACCTGGGGAGGAGGTATGTGATTTAAGCAAAGAAGGAGCACGCCTTATTTCCTATTGATATAATTGGAGGGACAGTGCCCTACGCTCCTGTGATGGGCCATTACAGCATGGCAGTTTGGGGCAGACAGAAGGCTTACAATACTTCTTCCAGTTGCTTTTGGCCTACGCCAAACAATGCATTAATTTACCAGAAGCCTCTAGCTAGAGACACAGAGGAGAGGATCTGAAACTTGGAAAAAGACCAGAGGTTGAGAGGAGCAGGCCTCATATACAAACTGACAGAAGAAACCATTGTCCCAACTTCGGCAGCTCAGAACTTGGGGACCAATTCAAATTTCAAACCAATGATCTTTAAATCAAGCACTTCAGATCCAAACAACCCACACTCACATTATTATGAATTAATAGAAGAATTCAGAGCAAAGTGAAAATATTAATCTTTTTTTCCCTTTCTTGCATGGAGTATGAATTTTTGTTTCCTTATGCATGTTTTTTAGAAGTTATCTGCAACAGCAATCTTCAAAGCGAAGCATGCACACGTGTAGAAGTTCATTAAGACTTCCCAAGAGATGGAAGGTTATGATATTTTACAGAAATCAATTTTCAGGCGCTCAACTTCCATGTGTAATCTTTCTAAAATGTATCTCCTTGACAATACATCTGGGGTCAAGATGTATAGCTCTCCTCTCCCACACTGCCTTATCTCTCACTGTACAATTACAGGCCCACTCTCACCTAAGTGATATATTAATATGGTGCTTCTCTCTTGGGTGGGACAACAGACAGTGGGCTAGCTCAAAACACAGTCTCTTCAAATCTTCCCAAGAATAAGCCTGTGGTAGATTTCTTCCTTATCTTTCTGTTAAGAATAAAAAGTCTGGCATTAGAAATTGGAACTTGTGGTTCATGTTTGTAATGTCCTGAATTCAAGTATACTGCTTCAGTCGATGTCAGATGTTTCATTTAAAACCCTCTTTTGGGCAGCCCAGGTGGCTCAGCGGTTTAGCGCTGCCTGCAGCCCAGGGCGTGATCCTGGACACCAGGACCGAGTCCGACGACGGGCTTCCTGCATGGAGCCTGCTTCTCCCTCTGCCTGTGTCTCTGCCTCCCTCTCTCTCTCTCTCTGTCTCTCATGAATAAATAAATAAAATCTTTTAAAAAATTAAAAATAAATAAAACCCTCTTTTATTGGGATGCCCGGGTGGCTTAGTGGTTGAGCATCTGTCTACCTTCCTTCAGGTCATAATTCCGGGTTCCTGGGATTGAGTCCTGCATCCAGAGTCCCGCATCAGGCTCCCCGCGTGGAACCTGTTCTCCTTCTGCCTATGTTTCTGCCTCTCTGTGTCTCTCATGAATAAAACAAACAAACAAACAAACAAACAAAAAACAAACAAACAAAAAACCTCTTTTATCCGAGAATCTTCTCAAAGAATGCTTTTATTGGAAAGTTCATTTTGCCAGTCATAATTTGGTTTGCTTTTAGTTGACTTTCCTTTGTGCTCTGCTGTGCATTTTAAGGTGTGTGTCGGAGGGGAGACTGTAAGGCACATTTTCCAAATTTCTTAGCCAAATTCCCTCCACTAGAAGAAGTCAAGGAAAAACAGAAGACAGTAATATAGGAAAAATAATCTCTTGTTGCCAGTCTCTGGAGACATGACAAAGCTAAATATCCAATCCTTTTTGCAATTCTGGTGCTTACAGCACACACCTACATCCTTAGATGGAGCATAAGTGCTCAGAGTCTCTGAGTTCCCAGCACCTTTGTGGGGTTACCTCTTCTATGTGCACTGGATCCAGGAAATCCTCCATTGTTCTGAGCACTGGTAATATCAAACCCTACCGTTCTTCCCTCAGCTTCCCTTAGATCATGTATCCCTGCAGTTCAAATATAAAATGTTTCTCTGTCCTCCTTTATCAGGTCTTTTCCTATCTCTATAATACCAATTTTCTGCATTAATTCTCTATGACTGGATCCTGACTGATGGAGGGTAAAGAGAGCATCAATAAGACAAAATAAAACCAGTGGCACCAGATTCCTTTCAAGGAATAAATTTATGTTCATATGCCATACTTTATCCATGCCTCCACCTGGGAACTGGATTATTCAAGATGGGAAATTCTGGTATTTACATGCTGCGAAATACACATTTGTGACAGTATCTGACATCAATGCATGGTCACTACTCTCAATAAGGAGAAAAAGCTTGATGAGTGGACTCAACTGACCCAAGTCCCAATATTACCTGGCAAATTTTACATGATTTCAAGGAGAAGGAGTTGCAAATTTCCTTAAAAAAAAAAAAAGATTGTATTTATTCATGAGAGGCAGAGAGAGAGGCAGAGACACAGGCAGAGGGAGGAGCAGGCTCCATGTAAGAAGCCCAATGTGGGACTCAATCCTGGGACTCCAGGATCATGCCCTGAGCCAAAGGCAGACACTCAACTGCTGAGTCACCCAGGAATCCCAAGAGTTGCAAATTTCCACACTGTACCTCCAATAAGTCAGTGCTAAGTTTTAATGTAAAATACTGGAAATAAATTAGTCAAATATTTTCTTGAACATTTAGTCAGCATCAGAGGAGAAATATTTGTATTAACTTATGTTAGATAATTACTAGATACTAATAATTTATATTCATTTTTAAACCAGGGCCCAAATATCAAGCTTGCTGTTATTTTTCAACCAGTTCTCTATTCTTTTATTAATTGCCTGGGAGAAATTTTGTCCAGGTTAACTTGCATTTGTGTTTGGAATCACATTCCTTTACATCATTCTGGGAAACCCCCTCTGTTTCTCACCTTCCAACCTACTACTAGTTCTTTGCCCTTAATATATAAACATACTCCAATTTATGCCAGCTAAGTAATGATGATCATAATGATGATAATGACAATTATTCTAAGGGTGGAAGTTGTAATGATCATGTCAAAACTCTCCCTAGACCTTCTATCATTTCTATCTAATTATACTGCCCCCTTTCCCAAGGCAAGTATTTTATGAGTTGTTCACATTCATGGCTTTATTCATTCATGTCCATAAATTACTGTTTTCTTTCTACTTTTACTCTTTATGCTATTTTATTATTGCATTTGGCACTGGTGACAAGTTTCTCTCATGGAATTCTTTTTTTTTTTTTTTTTTTTTTTTTTGTGGCTTCCAAAATAATCTAATACTCTACTGTAGCCTCCCTAAGAAAGCTCCCTCTTCCTAACACATTCACAGCTACATTACCCCTTAGGGAACTTCCGTACCTCATATTTTCCAAAAGGTGGTCGCTTTTCTACTTGCAGACTTGCAGTTTTGTTCTCTCAGACTACTTATTGACTTCTTGGATATTTAGAATAATGTGATCACTATCTAGGGGTGTTCGAGGGATGAGACAAGCTCAGAGTCCTCCTACTCCTCCACCATCTTAACTTCCAGCTCCTTTGCTGTTTAGTTTTTAATTTTTATTTCACCTTTGCCATTTTCACTATGGTTGGCTGTATTTGTCTGGTTTTCATGTGGAAACTCAAATTCTAAATATCCAATCTCTAATTTCCCATTATCATTACCAAATCTTGTGCCCTCCTGAGTAACAAGACACTGCTAGTTGCCCTTATCAGATATCTAGAAGTAATCCCTAGTTCCTGTATCTTTACTCTCCATTTAAAATAAGCACTGAGCAATGTATATAACTATAACTAATAATTGTAATGTTAATGACAATCAACAAAATTGTTAATATTGTCAGGATGTCAGTGCTATTCAACTTGATCTATTCAACACAATCCCAATCAAAATTCTAGTAGTTACTTTGTATATATAAAAAAACTAATTCTAAAGATTGTATATGGAAAGGCAGAAGACCCAGAAAAACCACCACAATATTAAAAAAAAGGAAAAAAGTTGTAAATCTGACACCACCCAGCTTCAAGACTTACTATAAAGATATACTGATCAAGACAGTGTGATATGTATTAAAGAACTGACAAATATTCTTGCTCAGTGAAATACAAGAGGGCCCAGAAATAGACCCATGCAAATCTAGCACACTGATATTTGACAAAGGGGTAAAGACAATTCAAAAGAGAAAGGATAATCTTTTCAACAAATGGTGCTGGGAAAACTAAATATCAACATGAAAAAAAATATGAATCCATACAATGACCCTAAACCTTTCACAAACATTAAATCAAAAAAGATCATAGGCCCAAATGTAAGATGCAAAACTATCAAATTTCTGGAAGATAACATAAGAGGGACACCGGGTGATCTTAGGTATGGCAACAAATGTGTGTGTGTGTGTGTGTGTGTGTGTGTGTGTGTGAGAGAGAGAGAGAGAGAGACAGAGACAGAGACAGAGACAAAGACAGAGAATATGTATAATTAAAATTTACCATTTAACCATTTTTATACGTACACTTGAGTGATTAAGTATATTCACATTATAGCCCTGCAGTGAGTTTTTTAGTACAACATCAAAAGCATGATCTGTGGAAAAAAAAAAAAAGGAAATTTAGATTTTATTAAAATTCACATCCCTGGGGCACCTGGGTGGCTCAGTGGTTTGGTGCCTGCCTTTGCCCCAGGGCGCGATCCTGGAGTCCCAGGATCGAGTCCCACGTCGGGCTCCCGGCATGGAGCCTGTCTTTTCCTCTCTCTCTCTCTCTCTCTCTCTCTGTCTATAATAAATAAATAAATAAATAAATAAATAAATAAATAAATAAATAAATAAATCTATCTTTAAAATATATACTTATATATCTTTAAAATATATATCTATATATTTATATATTATATATAAAATTATATATATATTAATATTTATATATTAATGCTACAAACTGGGAAAATATTTGCAAAATACATATCTGTGGAAAGACTTCTATCCAAAGTAAATAATTCTTTAAACAATAGAAAATGCAATTAAAAAGTGAGTGAAAGATCAGAACAAAGCCCTTTTCAAAGAGGATGTATAGATGGCAAATAATCATATGAACACATGTTCAACATCACATATCACTAGGGATTTGCAAATGAAAACAATGAGACACCATAACACATTGATTAGAGTAGCTGAAATTCAGAACAATGACAATAGCAGAAGCTCATGAGGATATGGAGCAAGAACTCTTACTTACTGCCAGTGGGAAGCCAAAGTGGTATAGCCACTTTGAAAGACAGTTGGTAGGTTCTTTTGTTTTTGTTTTTTGTTTTTTGTTTTTTACAAAGCTAAATATATTTTTACCAAACCATCCAGCAATCACACGTGCTGGTGCTTACCAAAACTGTGAAAAACGTTCACACAAAAATGACACACAGATGTTTATAGCAGCTTTGTTTATAAATGTCAAAATTTGGAAGCAACCAAGATGCTTTCAGTAGGTAAAGAGATAGCCTGTGGTATATCTGGACAGTGGACTTCCATTCAACAATAAAAAGAAAAGGACTATCAAGCCATTAAAGGACTTGGGGAAACTTTAAAAGCACACTGCTAAATGAAAGAAGGCAATCTAAAAAGACGACATGCTGTATGATTCCAACTGTATCAAAAAAGGCAAAACTATAGAGACAGTAAAAGATTGGTAATTTCCTTTGATATGGTGAGGTGGGAGGTGAAACTATAAAGAAGAGGAGATGTCAGGGCAAAGAAACTCTTCACTATGATACTTTAATGGTGGATACATTACATTGTGCCTTCCTGTTGATCCACAGGCCGTAAAACTATACAACCCAAAGAGCGGACCTAAATATAAACCCTAATGTGAATCTTGTCAATGATAATGCATCAGTTTGGGTTTGGGTTCATCAGTAGTAACAAACATCCACCTCAATGCAAGAGTTTTGTAATAGGGAAAACCCAGGTGGCAGTTGAGGAGGTATATGGAACCCTTGGTGCCTTCTGTTCATTTTCTCTGTAAACCTAAAACTACTCAAAAATACAAAGTCTGTTAATTTAAAACACACACACACACACACACACATTGAGGTGTCCCTCAAGCTTGTTCTTTTAACTCCATCCATGCTGGCACTCCCTTTGTTCAGACACACATGGTAGCTCACTCATACTGCTGTAATAGCCCTCTAGCTAGTGAATTTGCCTTTGGTTCATTCAACTTAAATCCATTTTCTACAATGCTTCCAAAGTTTCCTTCTCAATTGCAAATTTTATCATGGCACTTTCTTGTTTCAAATCTTTGAGGACCTCACCATCTTCTCCCTGTTTAACCCAAGTGGTTTTCCAACATTTGGCATTAGCAAACTAATTACAGTCGTGTTGTGCTATGCTATTGGCTTGTGACACTCTCAGCTCAACCACCTGTGCCTAGCACCCGACCTACCAAATTATTTTTCTAAAACATCAACTTATCCTCTCATCTCTGTGCCATTATTCTGAATTCTAAGTTGAAATCACTAGTTTTCTCATCCGCTTGCCACACCCGACTGTTGCAAGGAAGGGCAAATGCCACAGGTATTCACCCCCTTACAGCAGCAGGACCTGGCACAGAGTTTAGTCCAAGTACACATGTAATACACTCAGTTTCAACATGTGAATTTATTAAATATATACACCGCATGAGACAGTGACTTTAGGTAGGACATACAGTTCTCTTTAGGGGCAGAGTGGCAAAGTATCATCTTTCCTCTGCTAGAAGAGGAAAAAAAATCAACAAGGGATAGCAAGGAGATGCTCAGAGGTGCTACTGATTTTTGGAAAAGTGAATAAAATGATGATAGATGTGCCTGAGGAAGGAGAATGAGGTATTGGAGAAAAAGGGAGGATAAAAGAAAGACACATGATGGGACACGCATTCCCGGACTCTGGCCTTAATGCAACAGCAGGGCAATGGAGTCTGTGGAAGGGACTTGACCATGAAAGTGAAATCAAGAGGTGAAAGACTGAAAAGTTCCAGGGGTTCCCGGTGCCTGGACCCAGATTCTGTCAGAGAGGCGGCAGTCAGCACTGGGATAGTGGACAGCTTGTGATCACACTAGTAGAGAAGGCAATGCCATTTAGAGCAAGAGATTTCATTTAAAATAAATTAATCTCAGGGTGCCTGGGTGGCTTGGTGGTTGAGCTTTCAGCTCAGGTCATGATTCCGGGGTCTGGGATCCAATCCTGCATCAGGATCCCCGCAGGGAGCCTGCTTCTCCCTCTGCCTTTGTCTCTGCCCCTCTCTGTGTGTCTCTCATGACTAAAAAAAAAATCTTAGGGATCCCTGGGTGGCGCAGCGGTTTGGTGCCTGCCTTTGGCCCAGGGCGCGATCCTGGAGACCCGGGATCGAATCCCACGTCGGGCTCCCAGTGCATGGAGCCTGCTTCTCCCTCTGCCTGTGTCTCTGCCTCTCTCTCTTTCTCTGTGTGACTATCATAAATAAATAAAAAATTAAAAAAAATCTTAAAACTAATTAATTAATTAACTAAAATAAAAGAAAGGAAAATAATCTCATGAAAGAAAACTTTTTTTTTCATGAAAGAAAACAATGTAAAGTTAGGAGGTCAGGGCTATATTTACAACTCTAGGAGAACAGGTGTTTCTTTACTACCTTACAGTATTCTTGTCCCTCCTTCAGGGTGCTAGTACAACAAGCAGACAATAAAATAAATCACAAGCATCATGTTTTTGTTTAAAATAGGGAGGTGCATTAAATAGAATCATGTTGTCAAATTATTTGCAATGATCCAAGTGTTCTCCCAGTAATTACACCTAATGCATGATTTATTCCAGGTCTATTAGTAGATTAAAAATATTTTTCTCTTTTATTGATGCTCTCTTACTAATTATACCCAACATGATTTACTTCATGCTTATGAATAGATTATAACTATTCGTTGGACATTTTTCCTCCAATACTAATGACATGACTCTGCAGGAAAGCCTTTATTTATTAAATATAACTGCAGTTTAAACTTAACAGCAATTCCTAAACCATTGTTCTTCTCTCCCTCTAGTATTTTCAAGCAATCTCTCTCTATTGGCTTCTTCCTTTCTAGCCTACATTTTAAATAGGTTATTCATTCTAACTCTTGTCCTTTTGCTCACCACTACTTTTGGGGGCATATTTCTTTGTCTTCAGCCAGTTCTTCCTCTCCTTTCTCATTTATTTTGACTTAACCCCTTACAATTTGTCTTCTGCAAGTCCTTCTCTGGAAATGGTTTTCTAAAAGGTCATCGTTGGCCTAGATCTTGCTACATCCCATAGAATCATTCTCTTTGACCTTCTGTGTCATCAGACAGACCATTCAAAGTGTCAGCTGCATTGTTACTGTTTCCAAATAAATACAATCATGTTTCCAGAGATGAACTGTGAGAATGCTTAAAGATAGTGAAATCATTCTAGAATAGGAAAAAGTTTATAAAAATGAGACTATTTTGAGCCAAGATGTAGAAATAATTACATAATATTCAAAGTATTTAAGATACCCCTTTCTTAAAATTCTTTCCTTATTCTCTTATCATGTAGCTCATACTTCTTTAGAAGCCACTGACCCCATTACAATTTTTGTTCCTTCTCTCTCTGGGAATCCCCTGAAGCATCAGCATCCACGCCTTTGCTTTTCTCTGTGTGTACTTTCTGAGATATGAGCCCCTCACCCTTCTCTACAGGCAAGAAGGAAAGAAAAAGAATCAACTACTTAATTTCATAACTCAAGCCCACTAATAGGTGAAAGAGAGGAAATATTCAAGCACTTTTAGTCTCAAATTGTTTATGTCTACATTCCCTGTTTTTCATATAGCAACTTTGCAATCTATTATCAATTATGTGTATCAGGTCATGTGCATTATGACTGTCTTCCCTTCCTTCTGCTGACTCAGCTCCCTCTTTGACCTCCTGGGTGGGACAGTTGGTGGAGATTGGGAGGGTTCCTTCCTTAGCTACAGGCATGTGAACACTTTTCCAATTTCCCCATGCTCAGCTCTTTACTCTAATTGGGACACCTGCTGAGAAGGACTCACTCTTTCCCATCTCAATTCCTTTCCCCACATGGGGCTCACAGAAAGTTTACAAATTAAGTTTTATGCCACTCAGCTGTCATTGAGAGCTTTGGGAAGCTGTCTCCAGCCCTTTTTGTTTCTCTTTTTTGTATAAATCAAGAAAGAGACATAGGATGTAACTCTGCCATTCTCTTACACTTGCAAGAGCATTCAGATGTGTTCCAAGCACCCAGATTCATGGGATTGGGGGCAGAAGGCCTGTGACCACACTGCATCTTCCCTCTCTCACCCACTCACTATCCTTCACTTTTCTCCAGTTCAGATGGTCAACTATCTTGTCTCACAGCAAAGAAAATGATGATTTTGTATATTCAAATTTATCCCCTAATCACTTTATAACTCCTGTATTTTAAACTCAGAACCTTTAAAATGTCAAGTCTTTGTTTCCAGCAGTGGATACTTCTGAAGGCACTAGAAGTCCTTCTACAGAGCTTCTAATAAGGATGCATCAGTGCCCAAAACAGGAAAACTAGAATAAATCTTATGAGCTTATATTTCACATAATACTCCATCATAGATGCCTCAGATATGGAAAATCTTACAAATGTAGTTAATGGCAGTGGTTAATATAATATAAATTCATGTAAGATGATCACTGAACTTTTATACCTCATCAATATATTCTCAAATAAACACACATTAAGAGAATCATAATAAAAAAGAGAATAATCATGTTGTTAAAAAGTGATTCTCAATATCAAAAGAACTAGAAATCATTGCACTAGAGAAATGCATAAACTTATGACATCAATTATAAATAAAAAGCGGTTTACTTACTAACATTAAAGCTAGCAGGTTCATTTCCGTTTCGACTACATTCTAGGAAAAACTCATCATTTTCTTCATTTTACATTCCTTTTCATAACTATACCTTTAAAAACTGGAGTTCCATCATCACTTATGTTCTTTATCTGAATTCCATTACTGTATTTACAACTTCTGTTGCACATTTCTAGTAAGAGCACACAGTCATCAAATCCCTGTAGCTTCAAACCAAAGGTATCATCTTCCTTCCACAAAAATCCTGCTGTCCTCACCATATTCAACAATATCACCTGTCTCCTGCTTAAAAACCTGATACACCCTTTATTGCCCTACCCTAGTCCTTCCTCCATATTCAGCTGGTCCTGTTTTCATCTTATAAATCCACACTGAATGACCTCCTGACTCATAGATGTCTCCTATCATATCCCAGGCCAGCCTTTGTTAAATCTCATGCCTGTGTTACTACTACAACCTTCTATGTTGTCTTACTACCCTCCAGTTCCTATATTTGTGGAAGCAGTGGATTTCCACAAATTATAGTTTTTTTCTAATTTTATTTCCCTTCACTGGGATTTAAAACAGTTTTCAACTGTATTACCAGTGATTCATTCTGAAGTCTGATAGTCCGGGCTCTCAATAATGAGGACCCACTTCTCTCTTCTACCTCTCTGGTTTCTCTTTGTAGGGACCCTCTGGCTCAGGCTAGCCTCCAGAAGCATCCAGGATAATTTCTCCACCCCCCTTAGTGTGTTACATATCTTGCCTTGAAAGCACTTTCTTTCTTCTTCATTCTATTCCTATGTATTCTTAAAGACTGAATATCACTTCTCTGAATTCTAAATGCTAAACTGAGTGATATGGGGCCTGTAGACTGTGTCTTGCTGTATCATCTGATTAAAACACTGAGCATGTAGCACATAATACTAAAAGTCACAAGTAATGCTGTATATTACAAATATTGGTTCCTAATACTTTTTCACAGAATACCTTAGGATACTGGTTATGCATTTAACATGTGTTCATTGAGGAAATAAAAATATGTAAAATTAAATTATATATCTTTAGTACATTAGGTTATATTTGAATTCATGCATTTGGCAAGCTTTTCTTGAGTACCAATATATCCTGGCCACACGCTAGGAACTAGGTGAATAAGAATGAACTGTCCCTGTCCTCTCGGAACTTACATTTTCTTTAGAAATTCTTTTAAATTGGGATCCCTGGGTGGCGCAGCGGTTTGGCGCCTGCCTTTGGCCCAGGGCGCGATCCTGGAGACCCAGGATCGAATCCCATGTCGGGCTCCCGGTGCATGGATCCTGCTTCTCCTTCTGCCTATGTCTCTGTCTCTCTCTCTCTCTCTGTGTGACTATCATAAATAAATAAATAAAAATTTAAAAAAAAAAAAAAAAAGAAATTCTTTTAAATCAATCTGTAATATAGAATCAACATGTGGAAAGTAATATAATTTTCACATTGCTTTTATACTAGCTACTTAAAATTAATTACTTATGAGTTTATACACAAAATTGGGAAATTTTTATATATCATTTTCTGCTGTGGGATATAAATGTGGGTTAAACTTTATAGTCTTGAAAATGAAAAATGAGAATTTTGATTATTATTTGATTATTATTTTGATTATTGTAAAGAAATCAAATTTTATAATTTTAAGGGGAACGGCTATTTATCTTCACCATTAAAACTACACTAAGTTTATCAAATAGAGAATATCATGAAGAGAGTTTTAAAAGTAGCATAATACTGTAAAAAATGCAATATATTTGATAATAATGCAAAATATTCACTTCTGACATGTCTGTCTGAATGCCAGCCTTGCCAAATTGGTGATATGCATACCATGCAAATAGCTCAAAGCTAAGAATGCCTCCTGGAGGAGCTGGTGTATATAATGAATACAGATTATTGAGTTTTGCTATAGTGACTGTGAGGAAATGAAATGCTTTTGAATCAGTTTGTGTGTACTAAAACTGCTACATTAAAGGATTTCATTCTGAAATTGCATTGCTTTTTGTATTCCATTAACGAATCCTGGCTTGAAGAAAAATGATTAAAATGGAAAGAACATAGTCATTTATTTCTGGGGGTGGTTTGATATGAATTACATTTGAAGTTTTCTGATGGAACAGAGGTAAAATATGTATCTAATACCAATATAACCTGATATATACACCATATCTATGATATATACCCTTGAAATTACCTTGATAATATGGCTTCTTGGCATTTTTCTAAGAGAAAATCTATTAATAAAATACCTATGCTTGAAACATTGGTTTAATTAATCTGAGGTTATCTAAATGCACATTTTAAACCTCTACCTGGATTTCAGCCTTCAGAATTTACCTCTTCTTTCATATGAGCTGTAGGAATCAACACCTAAAGATTAAAGCCTTTTCCAGATGCAAGGGGTAAAGATGGTTTTGTGTAAACCATCTGGGGATCAGCAAGAGGTCATCCTTGCAATTAGTCCAGTCTGGATTTCACTGCCACCCAGTTAACATATACAAGCTGCTTCTGCTTTGAATCTCCGACCCTGACCTTTGTCTTTATAGTTTGTCTAACACTTCTGAAACTAGGGGTCTGCCTTATTTCTGACAGTTCCCTTGGGTGAGATGAATCAGAAAATCATGGGCCTGAACTACCAATTACTGTGCCCACCCATCAATTAATTGCAACCTTTCCACTGCAATGGTTTGATACCCATGATGTGTATTGTCTACCCAACCTGCCAGCTACTCCTGCTTTTCACATCTGAACACCATGTTCCTTTCTCCAGTCCCTGGATGTGGGTCTATTTCCTAGTAGATGCTCTTTCCCAGTGAACAAGCGGGTTTCAAAACATGTCTGCATACATGTAAAACGTGTTTGAAGAATAGTTTAATATTTTTTGGAAAACAATTTGCATTTTCTCTCCCCCTTTTTTTTTTATCAGTTTTTGTTTTGCTTTGTTTTACATAGCAGTATTTAAATCATCATTTCAAAGAAAGACCTCTAGGTTTTAAGTTAAGATATAGCAGCAGAGACCTGGTACTCAGTGAATGCTCAGTTAATAGGTCTTACCTCTATGACCTCACCTTTTTCGGGGTGTCCTCAAGCATGAATTGTCACAACCAAAATGAATCTTTTCACAAGCCTGTTGATTTTTTTAAATAGCATTCTCCCATGCCACCTTTAACAAGTGCATATATGATATAAATATTCAAATATATGTAACTGTACTGAATTCTGAATTCTGTTTTTCAGTCAAGACTTCAGTTCAGTTTGCTTGTTAAAACATCACAACTTGGGACTCCTGGGTGGCTCAGCAGTTGAGTGTCTGCTTTCAGCCTGGGGCGTGATCCTGAGTCCCAGGATCGAGTCCCACGTCAGGCTCCCTGCATGGAGTCTGTTTCTCTCTCTGCCTGGGTCTCTGCCTCTGTGTATCTCTCATGAGTAAATAAATAAAATATTAAAAAAAAACATAAGTTATCCAAACTTCCAGTTATAAGATAAATAAGCCAGGGGAATGAAAAGTATAGCAAAGGGAATATAATGACTAATGCTGTAATAACTTGGTATAGTTATGGATGGTACCTACACTTAACCATGGTAAGCATTTCGAAATGTATATAATTATCAAAAAACTATGTTGTACACCTGAAACTAATATGTTAACTATCCTTCAATCAAAAATTTAAAAAAAATTTTTAAAAATACAAGTTAATTTTCAATACAAAGTCCTCATATAGCACCATAGCCACAATCTATTGCTCTGTTCTTAGTACATTTCTGAACAAAATACTCAGTTTAGAAAATACTTTAATGAAATAACAGGCTGTTTGTTATTAAAATATCTTAGCAAATAACAATCCCTCACATGTTTCTAAATATGATGATAGAATTAAGGTATCTCAGTTAAGTGTATCAGCTACATTCATGCTTTTCTATAAGGAAAAGTTGATTCATCTATCTATGACAGAAGCTTTTAGAGGGATTGGTTTGTCAATGTTCATTATGATCAGGTGTAAAAATACAGTCTTCGGAAGTACCCAGGAGGCTCATTCCATTAAACATCTGCCTTCAGCTCAGGTCATGATCCTGGAGATCCAGGATTGGGCCCCACATTGGGTTCCTTGCTCGGTGAGGAGCCTGTTTCTTCCTCTCTCTCTACCTGTTGCTCCCCCTGATTGTGTTCTTTCTCTGTCAAATAAATAAATAAACCTTAAAAAAATACAATCTTCAGTGGTGTCTGGGCAGGTATCTGAGCTAGCACACAAACAAATGCACATTAAATGATTTATCCTGGTAGTTTACAGTGTAGAACCATGGGTTCGTCTCCATTTCTTTCTTTCTTTTTTTTTTTCAAGATTTTATTTATTTTTGCGAGAGAGAGAGATAGAGTGCACATGAGCGAGAAGCAGAGGGTGGCTTGAGGGGACGGAGAGACAGACTCCCCACTGAGCAGGTAGCCCAACACGGGACTCTATCCCAGGACCCCTGGGATCATGACTTAAGCTGAAGATAGACAACCAACTGAGCCACCCAGGCACCCTCCATCCCATTTTGTACACAAAAGGAGAAAGGTAAGAGTCTGGGGACAGTATGAGACATATATCTCAGAGAAAGAACACAGAGTTGAAAGACAGACAAACTAGAATTTGAATCTGGAGCCATTTGCTAGCCACACAGCATTATTTATCTATGTTAAATAGATAACACGGTGATTAAGAACACGGATTCTGAAGGTAACCCAGGATTTGCATCCAAGCTCCATTTCCTACCGTGTGTGTGACCTTAGGCTAGTGACTTAATGTGGCAGTTCCTCCTTCCTTCCCCTTTAAAATTAAAATAAAAATTATTCCTTCTTCCTCTGTCAAAGGATTTTTGTAAAGGTTTGGACTAGATAATGTAAGTGCTTGCATCAGTGTCCAAGCTACTGCTGAAAAGCATTAGTTATAATTATTACATTATCATATAACTGCTGAATGTGTCTTGAATGCTCAGTGTATGGCAGCTCAGTGATATGATGAAGCACCATCTTATCGAAGTAGGTAATTCTACTAGAATGTTTCATGAACGGTGGACGCAAAAATTGGTGGTGCATTTGTTGTAAAACAAAATGAATATCCTTTAAGAAGATGCATAAAACAAATTAGCACGTCCATCTTTGTGAGACTTCCAACTCAATAAAACCTCGTATGAATTTAAGAAAATGTGACTATTTCTACAGTGATAGACTCTGGGTTCTGTGTTGCAATTTTTTTTTTTTTTTACCATTGTGATACATATTCTCTTTCAACAGATAAACCTGTTATTATGTTTCCATTAATTTCTTGTTAGTTCTATCTGAGTTGACAGCTTTTACAATTTTCTATGATGACTTGCATTTTTTTAATTTAAATTCAATTAGCCAACATGTAGTACATCATTCGTTTCAGATGTAGTGTTCAATAATTCACCAGTCGTGTCTAACACTCATTGCTCATCACATCATGTGCCCTCCTTAATGCCCATCTATGATAACTTTCAAACCGTATACTGATTAGACTGCCGAGTCAAGGTTCTGTTTAGCAGATCATATCCAGCTGGCTTTTTGCTCCTGGATCATTTAATATGTGTCTTCCTTTAAGTTGACTGGGTGCTTGTTGGCACTCTTACTCAAACCTTCTTGTCCTTGAATTGAGTTTGTTGCCCTTCCTTACTTTCTCTGCATCCAATTCCAGCTTCATTTGCTGACTCAGAAATTTTGTTTCAATGTCTTCATCCAATTCATTCATGTATATTACAAACATCTAAGCTGCTGAAATTAATCTATGGCCCAGGTACAAGAATATTCAGCCTTTGAGTGAAATGAGCCAGCAAAAGTCACAGAAACAGTGTTTGCTTTTCTCTGAAGCAGGCACAACAGTCTAAAAAGTGCTTAGAAAGCAAGTGGGGAGAACTGAAGGAAGCAAGGGGAGGTGAGGCCCACCCTGAGATGCAGCTGCACGTTTCCCATTAATTTCACTTGGGGACTCAGCATGAACCTGAATACAGGATTTAGCCTGAAGCAATCTGTGAGGCTTTCCAAAAGTTAGTTCTTGCAACTGAATGACTTTCATGACAAGCAAAGATTAAGGATCAACAATGCGAGGGATGAAATCTAGGGAGTGAATAATTCAGCATTGCAGGTGTGAGGATGATCTGAAGATCTGAGAACAGTGTCTGCCAGGAAGGTCTCCAGCTGACCCAAGTACCAGCTTCATTGCGTAATTTCAACTCAATTTTATTTTATATAAGCCGAGTTCCTTGGAAAGGACCAGTCTGTCAGCCATTTCAAGTAAACTAACTAATTAATTAATCAACTTAAAAGAAGTATGGCATCCTGGGTGGCTTAGTGGTTAAACATCTGCCTTTGGCTCAGGTCATGATCCCCAGGTCCTGGGATTGAGTCCCACAACAGGCTCCTTGCAGGGAGCCTGCTTCTCCTTCTGCCTATGTCTCTGCCTCTCTGTGTCTCTCTCATGAATAAATATAATCTTTTTTTAAGAGGTATATTTTAATGAAAGTTACTTTGAAGAAGAGTGCAAGAGGCAGCCTGCATTCAAAAATATAAATAGAAAAAAATATATATATAAAATAGATCATCTCAATTTTTTAAACAATAAAGAAAAAAATAAGATGTATTTCTGAAATTCCACACTTTCTTTCAAACTGGATTATATTAAAATCAGGAACTGGCAAAAAAAATACCCATTCAAGAAACAATTAGGGAAGTAATGTCAGTGAATATATGACTTTCATTCCACAATGCATACATCACTTTAGGACCAAAAAGAACCCAGAAGATAAGCAAAGAAGGCTCTAAGAAAGGCCAACGAAAAAGTGTTTCATAAAAACTGCTGTGTGTCTGCCTCAGGATCAATTCTCCCATCAAGTGCCCCTCCAATCTTTGGATGATTGTTACCTTCATAGTTCTTTACTGTCTATTAGAATTTCTCTTCTGTCTCATCTTGGCCTGGTGACACTATGAATTTCCCAACATAAATTCTGTTCCTGCCTATATCACCAGACCTGTCATACTTTTTTCCAGGGTTTGGTTTTGATGCTTATTTGTCTGGTTAAGCCTTAGATGAATCCATTTGTTATTTGTTGGGATATTTACTTTTCAAACTGGGTGCTGTGGACATGAATTTGTGTAAGTCCTACAGAGAAGTTCTAGGGCAGCTGCAAAGTTTCAGCCAAAGAATATTTTTGCATATAGTTTTAAAGAGTTTGAAAATTTGAAAGGAAACAAATGTGTTTCACATACCAAATTTTAAAATGTCAGAAATCTCATTTGCTAACTTTTGTAGTTACCAGATAACTTAGTTTTCTGAAAAACTTGTAACAGAATTTCTCCTGCCTTCTCATGGCATACATTGAAGCTTTTGTAAATTTATCAATAAGAAGACTAATGATTTACACTGATCTTTGTTTTCTTCATAATTGGGCATGCCTGTATAACTGTCTAATACCAAGCAAGGTTGAAATACATCTTTCAACGCAAATTCTCATTTTGGAATAACTGTCTCTTGTACAAACATGTACAATAGAACACAATTGTATTGTGACAGTAGCACATTCTAAGAATTTTAATGCTTATGTGTTGGGGGAAACCTATTTTCTAACTTTTATGCTTATGAAAATATCAGTCCATGATAGATATTGTTAGAGGCTTAACTTTGAAACAATTATCTATTGCTGTTCCCCTTGAAAGTTTAAAGGGGAATCAGTTTAATTGAATCATATCCTGAGATTGCAATGCAAACTATCTTTTTAGATCTATTAACATATGCAATGACTTTTTTTTAAAAAATGATTTTATTTATTATTAGAAACAGAGAAAGAGAGAGAGGCAGAGGGAAAAGCAGGCTCCATGCAGGGAGCCTGACATGGGATTCGATACCGGGTCTTCAGGATTATGCCCTGGGCTGAAGGCGGCACTAAACTGGTAAGCCACCAGGGCTGCCTTTTTTTTTTTTTTTTTTTTAAATGCAATGACTTTTTAATGTTAATATCAATGTTATAAATACTTGATAAGCAAAATAAAGAACTAACTCAACTGATACTAAAATTAATATATAATACAACTATCCTTTGTGTCTTGGAAAAGGAGCACTGACTCAAAATGTATAAGGCAAAGCTTTGCTATTAACAAGAACTGCATTGTATGGATGGAGGAGGGTCCACCGGTCGGAGTCTGAAAACTATCACACTTCAATAACAAGCACATCACAATTTCAGTCTTTTTTAAAAAATATCTGGGTACACCCAAACTACCCTCCAAAAATTGTTTTATGGACGGCAGGAAGCAGTGGAGGTATGGTCTCTTGGGACACTAACATAGGAGAAAGATGACCACTTGATCCCCAGAAAAGATTAAAAAGGTAGACTCAATAACAGAAAACTTGAAATATACCATTGGAGAGACCAGTATATTTTAAATGAGGCCAAACATATATTTCCTTCCAGCTTTACTGAGATGTGACACATAATACTGTGTAAGTTAAGGTATGCAACATGATGACTTGATACATATGTATTCTGTGAAATGATTACCACGTACGTTAATTAACCCATGCATCACCTCACATAACTACAACTATTATGTGTGTGGCAATAACATTAAATATCTATTCTCTTAACTATGGTCACCATGTTGAGTATCAGATCACCAGCACTTATTCATCTGAAAGTCTGTAGCCTTTGATCAACATCTGCCTATTTCCCTCACCCTCCAGCTCCCGGTAGCTATCTTTCTACTGTTTCTGTGAGTTTGGTTTTTTTTAGATTGCACATAAAAGTGAAAAAATACAGTATTTGTCTTTCTCTGACTGACTTATTTCACTTAGCATAATGCCCTGAAGGTCCATTCATGTTGCTGCAAATGGTAGGATTTCCTTCCTTTTTTTACAGGTAATATTCCATTGTGTATATATGCACCACATTTTCTTCATGCATTCAGTTGTCTACGGACACTTTGGTTGTTTCCATGCCTTGGCTATTGTAAATAATGTTTTAAATGAACATGGCGGGTACAGACATTCCTTCAAGATAGTGATTTCATTTCCTTTGGATACATACCCAGAAGTGGGATTGCCACATCCTATGGTAGCTCTATTTTTAGTTTTTTGGGGGAACTTTCATACTGTTTTCCATAGTGTTTACACCAGTTTATACGCTCAACAATAGTGCATAGAGCTTTGCAGAGAATCCAAGTCCTCCTGGGATGGATCCAGCTAGGAGGATTTTGCTGAGTCTGCAGTTGGCCAGCTTGTTTCCAGGAACACAGGCAGGTGTGGATTATGTCTGCTCACCAGATGGATAGGACCACCTCCTGTATTCTGCTCAGTAGGGTAGCACAGGGACAATGGTCTGCTCCAGGCCACATAGTTGAGGTCTCTGGTGGTAGGCTTACTACCATATGCTCTGTGAGTGTGGCCCTTGTTATAGGACAGGGCTGCTGTCTGCTCCCAGCACAGGTCCCTGGATAGGCAGGACTGGCCCTGGACCATGGCTGAGAGGGCCTAGAGCTGAACATAGGGCTTTTCAGAATCTGCAGCTGGAGCACATATATAGCTTCCACTCTGGGACCATGGCTCCCAGTGCTACTGGGCAGTTAGAGCCTGTGGCTGTAAGGGGACTGGGGCTGTGCCTAAGGCCCTCTGAGGATCTCGGGGGAGCATAGACAGTAATGTCTCCTACAGGGTCCCTGTGCCAACAGAACCCTGCTCATTTGGCCGGGACAGGCTAGAGCCCACTTACAGGGCCTTTTTCGAATCTACATTCTGACCAGTTTGTCAGGCTTACCTCCAGGGGCTCACAGGAGACTTCTCATAGGAGAAGAGCTAGTGGTGGTTCACAGACCGTTTCAGGATACACAGCCAGGAATGAAGTCTGTATATCCTATTCTTCACATGGATGGGTGTGACTCTTCATGGGTTTCTTGGCCTATAGAGCTGGTGCCAGACCCAAAGCCAGACAGGACTGCAACCAAATTCTTCAGAGTCATAGAACTGTTTCCACTTCTGGAGCAGGGATCACAGTTGATGGGTCAGCTGCCAAAGTACCAATCTGCCTTCTCAAAATAGTTCTCTTCAATCTTGGACTACAGCATGGTTTCACAATCTCCTACCTGGACCTCAAAGATCCAGAAAAACACCTTATCTGTGGATGACTGCCAAATTGTCATTGTTGACAGAAAGGGTTACTTGTGGGAGATATTTTTTTGGACATTTTTTCAATGTCATCATACATATATTTGAAAGGAGGTAAAATAACCATTTGAAAGTAAAGGAGGTCACAGTATTTCTTCAGAAGAAAAAAAAGAAAGTATGGGTTTATACTTGCATCAGGATGCAGATTCAATAAAATAAAATATTTGTTAGTTGAAACTTTTATTTTTTTTATTTTTTAAAGATTTATTTATTTATTTATTTATTTATTTATTTATTTATTTATGATAGACACAGAGAGAGAGAGAAAGAGAGGCAGAGACATAGGAGGAGAGAGAAGCAGGCTCCATGCCAGGAGCCCGACATGGGACTCGATCCAGGGACTCCAGGATCATGCCCCAGGCCAAAGGCAGGTGCTAAACCACTGAGCCACCCAGGTATCCCCTGGTTGAAACTTTTAGATCTTTTAGAATATATGATCTGAAGGACCTAGGATAGTATCTGCAATGTGACAATTCTCAATAAATATTGGCCTTCTCTTTTTTTCCTTCTTCTACTCTTCCAAATGTGTTTGACAGTACCAGAGAGTACATGTAATGTCCTGAACCAAAATATTTCCATATATTCATGAGATTAAATAGCGAATAGTTAGCCATCTATTTTGGGTGGGCTTCTAAATCTGCCAATAGTAATGGAAGGAACTGTTCCACAACAATCTGAGTGTTTTCTCAAAGATCTAACTCAGTTCTAGACAAATTGAGTGCATTCTGATTGAGTGCCCAGGTCTTGAGCTAAAAGAGGTTTTGCTATCTGAATTACGGAGAGGCCAACCTTGGACACTGGAGTTTCTGTGCCCACTGATGAGCATCATCCCCAAGAGACCAGCTAAACAACTCAGTGGCTCCTTCAGATACACTTTACACCTATGCATATAAGTGTAGAGGTCAAATTCCCTTACTATTTCCCAAGAAAGAGCATGTTCTTGGCCAATGATGGAGTCAAATTAACCAATATGAGTCCCTAAGACAGGACCATGTGAATATATACCGGGAGTTTTTAGGGCAGGGCAACTATTCTGCCACTGTAGTGGTGGATACATGAAGCTAAACATTTGTCAATACCCACAGATATTTAAAGCACAAAAAGCAAATTTTAGCATATACAGGTTTCAAAAATAATTTAGAAATTTCAGGTAATCCAAGAATGGAATGCCCAATGTGACAAAAGAAACCCACTTTATTACAAATTATGAAGAAATATCTCACTAATGAATAGAAGAAAAGCATGCTGTCTAATTAACCTGGGAAATGAGAGGAGACTTCAAGATTAAAGGCAAAAGGAACGGACACAGCACTGTACTCTTGCTGATGCTGTTTCCCACAGAAATAAAGATAACCAGTTTTGAAATCATTATTTTTCATGTATATTACAGCTGAAAAATTTGTAACTGGATGGAGGATAGTTAGAGCCAGTTTTCTCACAGTTGGAATGGGAGGTCACACATAAGTGAAGGGGGAAAGCTAGAATGATCCACACAGTAATGGGTTAATGGAGATAACAGAATGGATTCATTTTTAGTCTAATATGGATACAGATAGAGACATATAGATTTATAGATCTATGTATATGGCATGGGTTAGTATACATAAACATATTCTCTTGCATTTTTGCATTTGAATCAGTCTGTATCAAGTCTGTGTTTCTTAATTGCTTTTTAAATGTTCTCAGTCCATTTATACTTTGTGTGTTTCTGTGCGCACAAAGGCATGCATGTGTATTTGTATTCATTCTACCAAAACAGATTACAAAATCCTTAGAGACCGGAATAGTATCTTTGAATTTTTTGAGGGGGGAATGGGGTAAGAAAAAGCCTTTCAAAATCTGTACACTTGTGTTACGGGAGACCGGGAAGCCAAAATACCCAAATTACTCATCAGGTAATTCTCGTCTTGACAAAGTTGGACAATAATGCTAGTTATCTATTATTTTTCCACCTTTATAGTCTAAAAATCATCACAAGGCAAGTGAATATTTAGAGCAATCAAGAAACTGAAACCCATGGGCAGCCCAGGTGGCGCAGCGGTTTAGCGCCACCTGCAGCTTGGGGTGTGATCCTGGAGATCCAGGATGGAGTCCCACATCGGGCTCCTTGCATGGAGCCTGCTTCTCCCTCTGCCTGTCTCTCTCTCTCTCTCTCTCTGTGTCTCTCATGAATAAATAAATAAAGTCTTAAAAAAAAAAAAAAACTGAAACCCTACCTATATACAGTGTTTTGGTTTGGATGTATTTTGTCAAATTTAGGTTGATAATGCTGTTTTCCTATGGGGTAAACACTATACAATTGATTTAGGAGATAACTAAGTAATCATATCCTGAAAACATCCTGAATACCTGTGATTCTCCCCTGACAATTTTTATCTCTTCTTACGTTTTTTCCCAACATTTAAATATTTTTCATATTTATTTAGGCCACAAGTATTTATCGAACATCTACTATATGTCAGGAACCCTTCTCTAAGCTGGAGATGTAGCAATGAACAAAACAAGCAGAAATTCTGTACTTGTGGATCTATCATTATCTTCCCATTTAAATACTGAAATTATGATGAGAAAAGTTCAGTACATGAAGGATAAATGTAACCGCTCATCCATTACTAATTAATGATAGTAAGAAGAGAAAGCCCAATTGCCCACTAGATGTTGAAATCTCAGAATATTCTTTGTGTTTAATTTCTTTTTATGCTTCATAGTTGTGATGATCAGGTACATTTGTTTTGCTTTCTCTATATTTAACAACTTCTTATAAAATCTAAGAAAGAATTCAGGCTTTAATTTTTTTTCTAAACAATTTACATACACAGATCTCTGGAAGGTTCTCCCAATATATTTCAGATAGTACAGCCTAGAATCCATTCTCAAGTAAATACTATCTAGCTGAGCATTATTCAGTATAAATTTCCATAAAAATCAGTAGATGAAATGTCTTTAGAAAGTAAAGTTAGCCCAAAATACAACATCTGCACTTTGAATATTCACTTGCCACCTGCACATTTGCAAGTAGTATCAAATTAAAATTACATTGACCTGAGAATGAATTGAATTCCGTTTTAATTATATTTGAATATTTATATTCTAACTTATTTTGATGTTTTGTTTGAAAGTGATTCTGCCTCTGAGATAGGTGGGTGTGCTAGAGTGTGTGTGTGTGTGTGAGTGTGTATACTGGTGTATGTGTATTGTGTGTGTACAAAAAAATAAAAAGTTTTTTTCCCCTACCACTTATGAAGCATTTTAAAATAAAAAATATTTGATTTAGATTACCACTCATTTTCACTTCACACAAGGAGTTATCAGGAAATTTTCCAGACATTATCTGTTGTCCTAGCAGAATTCAAATAAGAACATTATATACTTAGGTGCATGATTGTATATTTGCCTATTTAGAGAAATGGGAAATGTTTCCTAAGACATAGCAATCTATACCTAAGTGCAGCACATTTTCAGACAATAAAACACTGTGTCTTGTTACAAGAGGACAGAATTTGAACAGTGTAGGATTTCTTGTTCAAGAATTAGCACTGAGCTAAGAAACACAGTTTACAGTTTACTATAGAGAATATCAATAAAAATCAGTTATTGACAACTCTTGAAGGTCACTGCACATCATCTTCATAGGACTCAAAGTGCATTTAGCCATTATGCTAGGCTTTAGCTTTCTTTAGTTTCTCTCAGAAAGAGATGATGCCAAATTGTACTTGACAACAGTTTGTGCAGGAGCACAGGGAAGGAAGAGTGAGAATAAAGGGTAGTGTGGCGGCAGCCAGGGGCAACGGATGGCAAGTATGAAGGAGAGCACTGCTAAGGTGACCACGGCTCTGTAAAGGGTTGGTGGTTCTCTTTGGCCAGACATCTCCAGAGAGGCATTATGTAGCATTACATAGCTACTGCATCTTTGAAAAGTCTAGCTAGGGGAAGAAGATGAAAAAGAGAGCTGCTAATTCTCATGTGTGATTGTGCAAACGTGACCTCCACGAGGTGTTAATTTCCAGTGTGTTCAAGTGATGTGGAGCTGATTGGAAGCAATAAGGAAACGTGAGGTAGAAGGCCTGGGCCATCATAGAGTTTTGCTCCCCCCAATAACAAAAGCAACATGAGAAGTAACAGCCATGATCTTTCTTCAGAACACAGAGATGAGCCAAGCCATTACCAAGGCCACGCTGGCCAGAGAGCAAGGCAAGTGCAAGGATCAGGGCTGAACAAATTATTAGCTGAGTCCAGTCTGATGACATGGGGTCTTTGACAATAGGTCTCATTCACAATACCTCTCTTTGCTCTTCTTGGGAATTACCTACAAATCATTCTTTTTTTTTTTTTTTTTTTTTTGCCTTGACTAGAACGGCATCTGTTTTTCTTTTTCTTCCTCCCTCTCCTGCCACCACCCCCCCCACCTACAAATCATTCTTAAAAGTGAGAAAAAAACATGTCAGTAGGTAGGCAATAGTTTGTAACAGATTTTAAGTGATGATCATACATTCTAAACTCCTTAGTGGTCTGAGATCCATTACTGTCTCCTGTTTCCATTGCCTTTATTTCTCAGGTTTTCATGGATAGGGATTTATTTATTTGTCATTTCCCTTCCAGTATTTATCTGATGGTCTGATCTTCTTTCTAGCTATTTTCCTCTGCCTGTGTGACCTTCTTTCTCATGCTTTGACATTAATAATCACCAAACTATAAATAGAGAATCAGCCCAGGACATTGGTGGGAATGCAAATTCTCAAGTTATCCTGAGTTGGAATGCTGGCTCCATCTCTTGGAAGCTATGTAATCCTAAGGAAAATTATTTTCCCTTGTCTATAATATCAAACTTGCCAATCTTGAAGAGTCACAGCAATTTAATACGTTCATACACAGGAAGCATTTAGGGCAGTACTGGACACAATGTATGTGCTGTATAAATCTCTATGTTACATTTGCTGAGATATATGTTCTGCTGAAGATTCTCTAATCAAACATGGCCATCTCCTCTACAATTTTTTTTTTTTTTTTTAGTTTAGTCAAGGAGAGAGAATTCTGCCCAGCATACAATATATGTTTCTGGCAGTGGGTAAGAAGAAGAAAGCAATAAAAGATTTAGAAAAAGGAAAAAGTAGGAAGTGGAACTAATCACAAAGTTATGTGTTACATATGAAGACAAATCTAAATGGAACACTTGAAAGGAAATGCCCACTACTCATTGGTTCCACATTTTCACATAATTTTAGTGAAGTTCTGTTAACATTAAAGATCAGGAGACACTAAAAATATAGAGTTAAGTATAGAATTTTGTGATAATATCTATGAATAAAAACATTTACATATATATCAGAACTATTTAACTGATACTGTGTTTGCACATTCAAATAATATTAATGTTTATTTTACATTGATTGTATGGGAGTTCTATTCATGTTGACATGTACTTGTTTCTTTTCTATCTCATTAAAGGATTTGGGGTTTTGACTTTTGGGATTTTGAAACCTCATAGTCACATTTACTTAAAATATGGACCCCCCCCCCTTTTTTAAAGACTTTATTTACTTATCTGAGAGAGAGAGAGAGAAAGTGAGTGGGAAGAGAAACGGGGGGGGGGGCGGTGGGGGGAAGAAGAGAGGATTCCAAGCAGGCTCTGTGCTAAATGCAGAGCCAGACATGGAGCCCAATCTCATGACTCTGACATCATGACCTGAGCCAAAATCAAGAGTTGGACATTTAACCAAATGAGCCACCCAGGCAACTCTGGATCCTTTTTTATAATCAGAAAATATACAGTAATTGAGGTGTCATAATTCTATTTTGGCACAATTGTAATTTAAATAAGGGCAAATCAAGAATTGAAAATGATCACTGTTTGTCTTTTCCATTTTCAGACTTATGCTTTAAACCTCTTACTTACATTACCAAAGATGAAATCTATTTAAACTTCTGAGCATACATCAATTTTGTCTTGTCACTTCACTGGTGCATTCTAAAAATCAATATACACTATGTTCTTTAAAAATTGTGCTTCCTTTCATTTTTGAGAATCTATGCTATGAATTAAAAAGAATAATTTGGCATGGATTCCATTTTATACAAAGAAAAGTGTCCATTATAACAATATTGACAAATTACTTACATACAAGCTTCCAGGCTGAATTAACTTGTAATAAAAGCCCTGTACTAGATCTAACTTTAGCAAACTTTGAAAAATCACCCACAAAATTTTGCATTCTGGAATTCCACCATCTGCTGCAGGATTCAATATTACATAACCTTTGCCAGATAGGATTATAAAATGATTCAAGTGTACTTGAGACCAAGGATAATTTCATCCCGATTTATTAAATATAACAAAGTCCAGAAATTCTATCTTATCTCTATCCCATAATTTTTTGCATTCTTATTTATTTTTGATATAATTTTTATATCAATAAATTATTCTCACCACCCAGACACCTTGATTGACATAATTTAGTAATTACATTACACCTCATGAAAGAGCTGTTTGGTAAATGCAGGAACTATAGCAGAATGAAATATGATCTCAGGATATACATTTGTATGTAAATTGTCATTTTCCAATGTAGAGGAGCATATGCAAGATCTAAAAATGCTCTCTTATAGAATAAATAATGGTTGAACGTTACCTTTCTACATCATGAAATGCATAATAAACCATTTTTATAAATTCCCTTTTGTGCTATCAGCAAACCCTAAAAAGACTTACTTTGTCAGTACCTGAATCATCTCTTTAAAGAAACTGAACAGTGAAAGTCTATTGCTTGTAAATTAAAAAAAAAAAATCAAATTGCAGCAGGCAAGCAGAACAGGAAATGATAACAGACTCTCCTCACTGCCTTACCAACTATCTCATATTTAGTCAGTAGATTAAGTCATGGAAGATTAAGGCAGAAGCTTGCTCAGGGCATGTAGAAAATGCAAAATACTTGATTTGCAAAAATGTAAAGTGTAAAAGAGGAAAAATGGGTTGGAAAAGCAATCAAGTTTAAAAAGTCCCTGAAGAATCTAAATATCACTCTATTATATTTTTGAGAGATTGCCATAGTTTGAAGATAACCCATTAAATCTATCAAAGTAACCGACAGGAGGGCAATCCAAATGATAAAGCCATTCTAATGAAATGCAGACAAAGATTAAAAAGAATTAAAAGTGACAAGTAAAATCCATTAGAGAACAGCCTTTAACTACTGTAATCAGAAGACGATTACTTACCTTGTCAATTAACAGCTGTGTGCCTCCTTTGCAAATAGACAAAGATCCTGCAAAGTGTCACAGAGACACTTGTAAAATATACAAAATGCACTCATTTGAGTGGTACGTAGAGTATGCACGCTTCCAAGTGAAACATTCAAACATCATTGAATCTACCAACTCCACAATTAACCATGCTTCGACAGGTTAACAGTCACTCCTGAAGAGTGAGCATAGCAGATTTGGGAAGTAATTAAAAGCCTCAAAATAATTACATTTTGATTCATCAACTCCAAGAATGTTTCTCAACAACTAGAAAAGCTTTACTTAAGTGGAGGGGAAAAGTTCCTGCCCAAAACTATTCAGAAACTTTAACTATGCATCCAAGAGAAACAATAAATGAGATTCCCTATTTGGTGTACTATAAAACTAAAAATCCAATCATTTTCTTTGGCAAACTACTGTAAATCTTAAGAAAGGGGAAGAAGGTAGAATTTCAAGAACAGAGAAAATAGTTCTATTTGTAAATGTTCACAGATTTTTCAAGAGAACTTTGATTTGGACAAGCATACCCTAACCTTACAGAATAAATGCTCAACAGGGTTACCTGATTTGGGAAGTTCAACCTAAGGAGAGTTGAAGGAAAATGAAATCAAGTACAAAATCAATTCATCCCCTTGAAATGAGAAAAAAAAAAAAAAAAAAAGCTATAGTAATTTTTTCCAAAGCCCGTATTTGTCTTTTTCACTATAATAAAATGATAGTGTAAATGATTATTTATAGAAATTGCCATAATCCAGGTTTCACCATGAGATTTTTATTATAAATGGCTAGCAAATCACATTTTATTAAAGAAGTTTTAAAAATCTGATCAGAAAAATAAGTAAAATGGAAATCAGATAGATAATTAGTAGTCATGTTAGACAACTTAATTTAGAGAAATTACTTTGTTAAATATAACCACTTCCTATTATCTCAACATTTCAAGGCATTTATATGGAGACACCGTGAAATCAGTCTCAGCAAAATGCATCCTGCTTACCTAAACTTTTTGTTACAAAAGTCTATGTCAGTTCCAGCAGTGTAAGAATAAATGGTTAGAATTTCAATACTGATGGTAAGCCTTTTTGGCAATGTCATTGAGATATTGTTCTTGCACTTGGCACTGTTAACACTTGACATGTTGGGAAATAGGATTAGGAACCATCACCCAGGAGAGCTGGCAGCCCGGTATCCCATATGTGCCTGAGGGGAGAGCCCATGATATATGGATTCTGCTTAGCCCTGTATCACTGTTTATGCTGTATCATCCAACATCTCTTTCAGTATCTCAATTTCACAACTGTTGATTCTTTTGGGGCTTGAGCTTTCTCTTGAAATCTCATCAGCATTCTAGGGTTCTATTATTGTCTCCCACTCCTCAACCACCCTCTATGCATCCACTCCCACTCTTGAGACTGGCACCAGGAGGTGCTCACTGGCTGTGCAAACGTCCTAGAATCATGTTCCTTGCAAAACTTAGTGCACTGCCACAGCTGAGTTACTCCATCCTCTGAGCTATTCCCTTAGCTCAAGTTTCTCTGTGTGCCCACCCAAATTTTGAACGTTTGCACAGTTCAGCAAGACCAATTTGGCTTACAGAGAGTATCTAGTTATCCTTGTTTTAGTCCATCCATCTCCAGCTTCTGCCATTTTTCCAACTGTTCTCATAGTGGCTTTATAATCAAACCCCTAAACACACAGCATGGCTGAAATCATGGTCCTTTACCAACTCTGAGCCTTAAGCTTCACTGTGTAGGCCCTCCCCACGTATGAAATACATCCAAGGCTCTTGTAACACCATACATTCCCCTTCTCTGGGATTCAAAACAAAGACAAACAAGAGAAGTCAGTTCCTTTCTGAGGCATCACCGTAATCCATAGGCTATGGCTTTGAATTTCTGAAAACGAAAATATCTTCAAAGATTAAATGTCTCCACATGTGCCATTTTTTTATGCTTAGATTAAGTTAGAGGAAATTTAGTATTTATACTGGTTGCAGTGCTTGGAAAGTATATGAGTTTTGCTCAGCTTGGAATGTGAACAGGTCTTATTCAGCCATTTAAGTTAGGCACATGTATCCTCAAATACATTTCTGGGTAAGTATCATAATCAGCAATTTGGGAAGAAGTGGGAAATTAAGAATGGAGTGTACAAAAAAAAACCCAAAATAAATAAATAAATAAAAGAATGGAGTGTAGAGTAACAATCAGTATCATTTGTTCTTAGCTTAGTCCTTTATTTCTTTATAACACTGCTGAGTCTCTAACACTATACCATTTTCCCCCATGTAATTAGAAATCCAGAACCAGAGAAGTTCCTTTGGAAAGGAAGACACAGTCAATGAACTGAAATCATTAACAAATTTGATTGTGAACATCTACTATTTCTTAAAGAGTTCACATCCTTTCACAAAGTCCAAATAATTGTACATATTCATTCAGGAAAACCTCAGACTGTTATATTTTTTATTATGAAATGTGTGTGCGTCTGTATGTGTGTCCATAAACAGGCTCTATACTATACTACCATATTCACCCTTGCTGGGCCAATTAGCAGAATTTCAAATTATGTAGCAGGCTGAAAGTTACCTCTTTAAAATCCTGTTTATTGTAAAGACAATCTTTATGTCAAGAGTTTACAAAAATACAATCCCCTTAGGAACTCTTGACTCCAAATAACACTGAACAGAAAAACATCCAACAGAACACAGTTGTTATGAAAATATTTTTCCTATTAATGGTAGATATTAGTCCTTAAACTGCCAATAGACATGTAACCTACAAATTGACTCTCAAGGGAACTGTCAGTGTCGCTAATTTAGTTGAAGAACTGAAGATGTTACTGGCGAGAGAGTCTGCATTGTGAGAATAGTGGTCTCAGTTCTTTGGATTCCCCACAAAAGATTTATTATGTAAGGATCCATGTTCTAATCGAGACGGCCAGAAGGAAAGTAGCAAGCACAAAGCAGTTTATTAAGGACAGTAGACTCAAGTTGGTGAGCAGGCTCAGAGGTCACAACTACCCCAAGGGTACAGCGGTCCTTTCCTTTTTTTGTGAATCTTGTGTCATGGACAGGATGGTCTAACCGAGGCTGCCTTCAAACATTTGGGGGACTCCTTCCACAGGCTGGGAGGGGGAGTTTTGACCCAACAAAGTTTGTACTGGAACCTTCAAGATAGACTTTCTCCATGGGGGGTAGGGGTTGTAAGCGCAATGCAAATGTATTATAATGAGTGTAGGGGTACCTGCAGCAGAGGTGAGGGGGAGAGTGCATGCTCTGCTGCTGGGGCTCCCTATCCACTAGCCCCAGGGTGTAGAAGCATCAGACTTCTTTTTTTTTTTTTAATATTGTATTTATTTATTCATGAGAGACACACAAAGAGAGGCAGAGACACAAGCAGAGGGAGAAGCAGCCTCCCTATAGAGAGCTGGATATGGGACTGGATCCCAGAACCCTGGGATCATACCCTGAGCCATCCAGGTGCCTGAAGCATCCGGCTTCTAGCACATAACCTATTTATCACCACTCTTGCCCCCCAAATCACATCAAATTGTCTATGCTATCATTCCCCTCTCGAGGACTTGGGACTTTGTCATCTTTCAGGTCAAGTGATGAGTTTCCTCGGGGCATTTCTTCCACTGCTCAGCTCTAGGTTCTCCCTAATAAAATTATCTTTAGAAAGTTCATTTCCTTTACAGTCTGTGAGAATTCCATTTTTATATTTAGATCGCTATCATGTTTTCCATTAAATAGTGCAAGATCCCTGGGCATTATATTTTTTCCAAATAAAAAATGTATATGAGTTGATTATTAATTTTACTTTTAACCACTTAGATCAACCCTACAGGTTAGCTTCATTAGAAGGAAAGTAAACAGTGTAATTTCAGATCTAGGTACCTTAACCCCTCTCTCCCACCTCAAGCCATAACTTGATGACAAATGGCATTTTATTTTTTTTAAGATTTTTTATTTATTTATTCATAGAGACAGAGACAGAGAGAGAGAGAGAGAGAGAGAGGCAGTGACACAGGCAGAGGGAGAAGCAGGCTCCATGCAAGGAGCTCAACACGGGACTCAATCCGAGGTCTCCAGGATCACACCCCAGGCTGCAGGTGGCCTTAAACCGCTGCTGCGCCACAGGGACTGCCCCTACAAATGGCATTTTAAATGAAGAGAGGTGTTTCTTCTTTTTTTACTTCCTGTGGGTCACACAACAACTGTATACTACTGTGTTCTACTCGTTAGAGCAAAAAAACTAAAAGTATTTTATTTTGAATTCTAGATTTGAATGAAAAAATAGAAAGAGAATATGAAAATAGTAGGTGCTTGTTAGAAAAAGAAAGTGTAAGGAATTTTCAGGACCAACTTTGCCCACTTCACAATTCTCACTTTGAGAAAGCCTAATCAAGAAACATGTGAACAAAACAAGAGGCACTCTGGATCTTCTGTTAGTTAAATGATCTCTCTTACATTTGAACCAACATTTGTATTTAAATTTTAAAACGATTTTGGATGACTCATCAATTGTCACTTTGTACTTATTCCATTTCACCAGCTCAATAGTTAGCATTTATTAATAATCTGCAGGGAACATTTACCAATGTCCTTTCATACAACAATGGGATAATATTTTGATCACTTGGGGAGAAATAAGTGTTGTATAGTTCTTCAACAACTGATATAATTTAAGTCCCCAAATTTACAGACAGAAAAATGGAGGAGAGGTTCACTCCACACTTCATCAAGGAATATTCTTAGAATTGGAATAATGTTAAAGTTTCCAGGAAACTTAGAAATCATTCAGGTAAATTCGTGGAGTTTGGAGGAAGTGAAGATAGTATTTTAGATTTGAAGAAACAAAGAGTTTCAGATATAAGGGAGGTATCATGGAGAGAAACTCAGGTAGAGAAAGTTGAGCATAGTGTCATTTCCTTTTGATAGATCATTGACAGCATGATCCATAACAATAAAATAAAGTTGGATGAACAATCTGCTCTGTATAGATGGGAAAGTGAGAAGAATGAATGCAGTTAATTATTTTAAATGGTGAAGAGAGATAAGAAAAATTCATTTTCCAAAGATATTCATGTTAGAGATAATGCAAAATTGCAGCTATACCTTAGAATGGTCTTCATTTAATTTAAAATTAACTTGTTCTATTCTTGATCCTATGATGACCTATTTTCCTTCATCACCTCCTCATTTCCTTCAACAAATGCATAATGGTGCATATGGTGCATATGGCAAATGCATAATAGTCCTTATGCATAAAGTGCATAATGGTGAACAAAACCAGCCTTAGAGGAACTTATAAGTTTATAGTGGACTGGAAGTAAGCAATATGGATGAAATAACTAGATAAATATAAATGCCTTACTCTGATAAGGAAGCATATCAAGTTATGAGACCATTCAATGGAAGGGGGCATACCAAGTAGCAGAGTTTGGAAAAGCATTTCTGAAGAACACATGATCCTGCTGGGTTCCGTCCCTGCCTAGTTGCTAATGGGACTCAACACTACCTTCAATTTTGTTTATTTTTTTTCCTATTTTCCTGACACTGTTTCAAATTTCTAACCTGAAATTGACCAATATCCCTGATGAAAGCTGATATTTTTCCCCCAAACATGAAGAATAATCTTAGCTCTCTTAGATACACAGTAACAAAACCCAGCTCATCTCTATTGCTCAACATTCATTGGTTAACTCTTCCCCACCTCTGAAAGTCTAGCTTTGCTATATAAACTATTGTAGATCCCCTTGCTAAATTTTATGTATCAAACAAAAGCATTCAGTATACAACAAACTCCACATTTCAATTTAAAGAAAATCAGTTCACTAATTTTTGACAGAATTCTGTGGATGAATTTTAATATGTACTTGAGATTGAGACACTTTTACCCCAATAAATTTAGGGTATGCATAAATTTAGGGTATGCGTGTGGGGATTCTTTATCATAAAAAATAAATAAATAAAATAACACCATGCTTTAGATAGATTACAAAATGCACTTAATATTTATAGGAAGAAGACAGCTCCTTATCAGAGATCTCCTCTCCTATTGCTGAAGATTTCTAGATTATACATGTTGAAGTAGAACTGAACTCATTCACTCATCAAGGAAATCTTCCCAGGATGCACAACTGCAAGGTGGCTGGATGTGATGATGTTCACAGATGAAGGGCCTAACCATGAAATGTCGCTTGGATCTCCACATTCCTTATGTATCAAAATCTTAACAAATGTAAATGAAAGATATGCTCTTTGGACGTAAAAAGCTCATTAAAAGTTTTCCTATGCTTAAAAAGGAAGGATTACCTCCTAAAAGTGATGTAATCCTGCACATTCAGTCTATGATATGGTGTGATTTTAACTAGAAAGACTACACGATCCAAATAACAATAACTGGCATTGATTTGATTCTTGCAATGTGTATTTCACAGAAATCTCACAAGGAAACAGAGCAAATGATATGCTCATTTTTTTTTTCAGGTGACTAGACAGAAAGTGCATGATTCTTCTTCTTGCCTCACATTACACAAGAGATCTTTTATGCAAATTTAATTAATTTCAGTAGGATTCAAATGAAGTACCTTCAAAATATATCCAAATTTTCAAAAAAGATTATTTATTCATGAGAGACACAGAGAGAGGCAGAGACATAGGCAGAGGGAGCCCAATGTGGGACTCAATCCTGGGGCTCTGGGGTCACGCCCTGAGCCAGAGGCAGACACTCAACCGCTGAGCCACCAAGGCATCCCAAAATATATCCAAATTTTGACTACTTCTCACCATTGCCACTACCATTGCCCTGATCTGAGCCACCATATTTCTCCTCAATTATTGCAATATCCCTTAATTGCATTCCCTGTTTCTGGACTTGGCTGCCTTCAGTTTACCCTCAACCCAGCAGACAGAGTGATCCTATAAAAGCCTAAGTCAAACATTATCATGCCTATGCTCAAAGCCTTCACTGGTTTCCCAGAACCTGCAAAGTGCTCTGTAATCTCTAGCTTCCAGATGTGTCCGTTCCATCTTCTCACATTCTGCTACCACCCCAACCTTGTGCACGATGTACTGGCCACAGTGGCCTTTTGCAGCTCCATCAACATGTCATTACCAAGCTTATCTCAAAGCTGTTGGTTATGCTTTTTCCTCTTTTGGAAAGCTTTCCCCTATTTGCATGGTTAGTTTACTCAAAAGTCACTTCACAGAATGGCCTTCTCTGGGCATACTATCTTCTACCTCGGTTCTTGTCCCCTCCCTATGTGTTTTCCCCTTGCATTTTACTATCTGAATTCTATATATTAACTATATATATAATATTCTATATGTTAACTATAATTCTATATATTAGTTCTATATATTCCACTTTTTAAAATTGCCTGTCTGCTCCAATTAGAATGTACGTCTAACAAGGGCAGAGTATTTCTCACCTGTACTCACTGTAGCGTCCGCTCACCTATTAAGAGTATTTGGCAGAGACGGACAGTTTAATTAGTATTTGTTGAGTAAGTTAAGTGAAGCTCCCAGATGTTAAACAGTTGATGAAGACCCTATGGCTAAGAGTGAAGGTCCTTGTATGCAAATTAGGTTTTTCTTATTTCATGGTGTTTTATTTCTTAATTGGTGACACCTGCCTAACTTTCTTAAGCGGCACTTGCTACCTTTTCAATCTAGGACTTCAGAGGGAACATTCAAATATAAAACATTTACCCTGGAGCCTGATTCCAGGTAGAGAAATGACAGGGTAACATGATCCTCCAGTTCCAATTAGAATGTCTGACAGCCATAGTATTCAAGAAGCATCACCATACCTGATCACAGGTATCAAAGTCTGCACTTTGATACCTGTACCCTACTCCCAAACAGGGTCTCTACATCTTGTCAAAAGTAGTGTCTTGCCTTGACAAAACTGTGTTCTTTGCAAAACAAGTACACATAGTTTGGAAAAAATCCGTAGAGATTTGATATACTTTAACATGAAAGTGGCAGTTAGGTTTTGAGCCTTCAAAGCTGGAAGAATTATGGATAAAATGGATACAATTAAATAAATAAAGCAGAGGAAAGAGTCACAAGAGCCACACCTCCTAGTTCCCAATTGCCATAAGAAATAGTTGACCCCACATTCCATCTTCTTCCATCTCCTGAATGCATGAAGTTTGCCTTGTTCTAGCTCACAAAATTATGGTTTAAATCCAATGGACATTTTTGAAAACTTTAAAACATTTTTTTTAAGGCATAGAGTAGGGGAAGGGAAAGGAAGGAGGGTAAGGACCCATTTTATTTCTCAGACTCCCTAACTCCTTCTTCTTCCTTCTTCAGTTGTCATCTTATCAGCTTACAGAGGAGCAAATAAAACTGGGGATGCTTTTGATGGCAACTGAGAAAGTTCTGGTTAGAAAGAAAATATCTAAGGTAAGTAATGAAATGTTAAAACACAGCTTTAGTGAAACTATAGTACTTTTGTCTTGTATTTTCCTCACACTTCATTTCGTTCATGTGATCACAAAATATTTAGATAATATTGTAAGGAGGAAGAAAACCCTTAAGTACTCCTGTCATAGTAAATAGACCTCATTGATGAGAATAAAATGTCATGAAAACGTGTGTACTGGCAGAGAATAAGAGAACAAATACCACACATTTTCTAGCCAAGATAAAAAAGATTCCATTTTCTCAACAATTAATTTCAATGACTACTGCATTTTGGTCTTTAGAGGATATAGTAAGTCAGAAGCAAGCCAACAATTTCTAAAATTCATAATTGAGTATTTCCAGTGAATTCATGCTAAAGAGAGATAAAACTTGGGATTTTTCTTTTTCTTCGTACACAATGTACTGATTAAATTTCATTCAAGTTAGCACTCAAGTCACTGAAGCAATAATATATAGTGAGGTACTATAAGTCTGGAAAAGTTAGTTTGTCTTCATGGTAAGATCCACTTTACTAATGAGAAATTATTTAGGAACTTGAGATATTCCAGTTCATTCTCTCATTAGATTTGTAAACATTTAGTGTTAAATGATAAGATCATGTCTTCATGACTCTCAATAGCTATAGAAAGCTTCTATTAAAGAGCAATGCCAGGCAGCCTGGGTGGCTAGGCAGTTTAGGGCCACCTTAGGCCCAGGGCCTGATCCTGGAGACCTGGGATTGAGTCCTGCATCGGGCTTCCTGCATGAAGCCTGCTTCTCCCTCTGCCAGTGTCTCTGCCTCTCTTTCTCTCTCTCTCTCTCTCTCTCTCTCTCATGAATAAATAAATAAAATCTTAAAAAATAAATAAAGAGTAATACCTTATGAATACTGCCCTTACTTGCCTTATTTACTACAGAAATTATTTTGATACAAAAACTGTTCTCAAAAATGTGCAGTTAATTAACCTGAATAAACGTGAGAGCAATAGTTCAACTAGATGCCATATAATAAAGCTTCCCTAATGGCTTTTCTGTAAATATTTTTAAGGCAGATAGCACTCTAAGTACTTTTATTTATATTGATGTAGTTAAGTATTTTTCAGTGTTTATTCACCAAATTTCACTTGAATTCCCTTGATGAATTCAAGAGAGGGAGAACTTTGGGGATGCTAATATAACATTGGTCATTTAAAAGAATACACATTTTTAGGAAGAAGCAGTATTTCAATATACTGAAAATTTTGAAAAGATTAAGTACCACACAAATATCTTCAAATTCATGAATTTTAAAGTTATTTTTTTAATTAAGCAAAACATAAGTTGCTATAGTACCAAGGACCATGAGGTTTTCTCTCTTCTTCTTTCTGTTATCTCAAAATATTACTGAGATCAATCTATTTCATTAAATCACCTCTCTCAAAACAATGCCCAATTAAAATAAAGGTTGATGAAATTATTAAATGTGTATTTTTTTGGAAGAGATGTTGTATCTCACACATCTTGTTAAGTTCTACATTAAACAAAATTGGCAGGAAATGAAAATCAAAACCAGAATGACATAATACTTCCCATCTGTTGGGACAGCTATCATCAAAAAGACAAGAGATAACAAGTGCTGGCAAGGATATGGAGAGAAGGGAACCCTTCCTCATGCACTGCCAGTGGGAATGTAAGCTGGTACAGTCACTGTGGAAAATAGTATGGAGGCTCCTCAAGAAATTAAAAATAGAACTGTCATATGCTTCGGCAATCCCATTTCTGGATATATATGCAAAGGAAATCAAATTATCATCTCAAACAGATTATCTGTACTCCCATGCACATTGCAGCATTATTCACAATAGCTAAGGTATGAAATAATCATAAACAGTTAAATGGATCAAGAAAATGTGATATATATATAATTATATATGTATACATATATTATAGGTATATAATTATATATATATATATAATGTAATACTATTCAACATTAAAAGGAAAGAAATTCTGCCATTTGTGACAACATGGATGAATCTGGAAAGCATTGTGCTAAGTGAAATAAGTTAGACAGAAAGAGACAAATACCGGATGGCATCACTTCCAGTGTGCGGGGGAAAAAGTTGAACTCACAGAAACAGAGTAGAACAGTTACTGCCAGGAGTTGGGGAGTCGGGGAGTGTGGTAAGATTAGTAAAAAGTTACAAACTTTCAGTTAGATGATGAATATGTTCTGATGATCTAACCTTTAGCTTGGTTGATAATATATATATTAAACCTTAGAATAATTGAAATTTATTGACTCACATAAATAAACGTGGTTCTATCCAGACACTAAAATAATATCATCAGTCCTTTCTCTGTTTCTTTCTTTACTTCCTTCAGTGTTTTGTTTTGTGTATGTTGTTTCCTAAAGATTAGCAATTGCCTTATAGTGTCTGCTGGTAGTCAGACTGAATAATACTGTTAAAACCAGTAAAGACCTAGGGGCACTTGGATGGCTCTGTGGTTGAGCCTCTGCCTTGGCTCAGGCTGTGATCCCAGGGTCCTGGGATCAAGTCCTGCATCAGGCTCCCCACAGGGAGCCTGCATCTCTCTTTGCCTCTCTCTGTGTCTCTCATGAATAAATAAATAAAATCTTTAAAAAAAAAAAAAAACAGTGAAGACCTGATTCTAAATTCCTGAAGATTATCTTCTGTGATCATCTCAGAATCAATCTCTATAATCTGAGAGGGAATTCTAAAAATGGCACAGGCTTCGATTTTATGTGAACCTCTATCAATAAAGTTAAAACTTTGGGGGGAAAAGAATGATTTCTAATAATGACTACATGACAAATAGTGATAAATCAACCGATCAAAAGTATTTAAAGGTCTAAAGGCAAAGGTTAATTTACAACTGAGTTGCATATAATTTCTAATAAGAAGTATTTCTGATACTATGCAAATATCTAATTTTATTCTAAGTCCAACAAAACCAATACAACAAAATGGAAGACAATGGTGTAAAACAAAAAATTAGACTAATTGCTAATTATCAATATATCAAAAGTTCTAAAAAACCATTAGGAAGCTAGCACACATCAAATGCAGAAATGCAAGAATGGTCTGAACAGAAAATGGAGCAAAATGAAGGGAATGAATATATAATGATGTCAGCATATTCAGAAAACCCATCAGAAATGTATAAAGAAGATGTGGTATGTACACATGGAATACTACTCAGCCATCGGAGGGGAAATCTTGCCATTTGCAATGACATGGATGGAACTAGAGGGCATTATGCTAAGTGAAATAAGACAACCAGAGAAAGACAATTATCATATGATCTCACTCATATGTGAAATTTAAGAAACAAAACAGGATCATGGGGAAGGGAAGAAAAATAAAACAAGAGGAAATCAGAGAGAGAGACTCTTAATCATAGGAAATAAAGGGGTTGCTGGAGGGGAAGAGGGTGGAGGAGTGGGGTACCTGGGTGATAGGCATTAAGGAGGGCACGTGATACAAAGAGCACTAGGTATTATTATATAAGACAGATTAATCACTGAACTCTACCTCTGAAACTAATAATACATTATATGTTAATTAACTGAATATAAATAAAAAATAAAAAATAAAATAAAGGTAGTTCTAGTTTCCGTCTGAACATATGGGGGATAGAGAGGTTATGGAGAGACTAGTTGGTGGCTTTTATTGTAATACAGGTGAGAGATGACACTGGCTTGGAATAGGAAGATGACTCAAACAACCCCTTTCTCTTCATTTTGTCATATGTTACCATGTTAATGTGTGTCCTGAACTTCATAAACCTGACAGTCAAGAAGACCAAAAATAATGAGGACTTCAAAAAAAGAAAAAGAAAAGAAAAGAAAAGACCACTTTAGATAAAAAATAAGAAGTCTATTATAATAAAAACTTAGGGAGAATAGCATGGAATAGGGCAGCCCGGGTGGTCCAGCAGTTTAGGGCTGCCTTCAGCCCAGGGCCTGATCCTAGAGACCCAGGATCGAGTCCCACGTCAGGCTCCCTGCATGGAGCCCGCTTCTCCCTCTGCCTGTGTCTCCACCTCTCTCTCTCTCTCTCTCTGTGTGTCTCTCATGAATTAATAAATAAAATATTTAAAAAAGGAAATAATAGCACGGATTTTTTTTTCTACTGGAAATCTATTTTAGCAAGTATCTTTTTGGTCACCCATTGTATATGAACACACTTTGCCTATGTAGGAAATGACTCCTCTTACAACTTCATGCCTCTCCAAGGTGTAAGCTGAAGACATATTTTCCGAGCTTTATTTGCTAAAGGTATTTTGCAGAATACATATATGTATGATTTTCACAAATCAATGAAGAATTCAATCAAAAGTGCTCTTGAGTTACTTTTTTTTACCTGATTTCTTGTGGTCACTATTTTATTTTAGTTAACAGTTAATATTTTAAAAATTCATTTAACATATTTTGACAAATTATATAAAAGTTTCTGCCATTCATTATTTTATCAATTTCTAAGAGTGGGTTGGTAGATATGGCTTCAAGCTTTGGCTCTCCATTATCTCTGATCAAAGATTTTTAGCCGCTTCCTAATTTCTTTAACAAGATCTCTGAATACTCTGACCTAAACACATTTGAGGAATCTGTTTATCACCCAAGGGCATTTCTGAGGTTTGAGTTTCTTCTTCAGGATGCATAATAGAAGAAGATAAAAATAAAAGAGCTCACACCTGTGATTCCCAAGCAGTGCCTTTATATTTTCTGAATATAGTTGAAACCAGAAAAAATAATAAAACAAGAATCTCTATACTTCTTCCTAAATAACAGCCAATTATGTATTTTGTCTTTCTGCTTTTTGTCATATGCTTATATGCATATAGGCTCAGGCCACTCTTCTGAACTCATCCTTCTTATTCATTTTGTGTAAAGTGTATCCATATTGATATTATAAATCACTTATCCAGACACCTGAAGAGAGAGTACATGATCCCATCCCCTCTGTGGCAGTGACCCAAATTTCAGGTATGAGCCTTGAAGAAAGGCTCAGTTTGAATGAGTTAATGTAGGTTCATACTCTATTAGATACCCACATGTTTAAACATTACTGAAAGAATATTTCAAGGATTGTCCAGGACTCATTCTTTTATTGAAAATGCATTTATTGAGTAGTTATACAATCTCCTGAGCAGGAGAACCTTAAAAAGGAACAAGAAAGTCATGGTAATACTTTCTGCTAGTCTTGACTCCTAAAGTTTGAATGGCAACTAGCCAAGTCATTCTAATGGTGTAAAAGGAAATGTTACCAGGGCCTCTGAAAAAAAAAAAAAAAAAAAACTGTAATAGAGAATAAAGATGCCAGTTACGCTTTTATCATTTATGTGGGCTTCTCTCCTTTGCTGAGTGATCTCATCTCTTCCTATTTCAGATTGAATAATTTTAAAGGCTGGGCCATGGAGACAATTCCTCTAAAGTCTCAGATCTCCACCTACAGAGGCGCTAACATTCAACCCTCCTCTTAAATTCAAATTCTGGAGGAAGGTTTCCGATCTACCCAGCCTATATCAACTTCTTGTCCCCATTCTCATCACCTGCATCCAAGAGATTATGGTCTTTGATTGACTCAAATTGAAACAAGTCTCAATACTGATAAACTGGCCCAAACTAGTAGGATTCATAAGAAACTCACAACAGTAACAAGAAGCACTACAAGATTTGGGTGCAAGTTAAGAAACACTTCTTAAAAGGATGTTCTTGGAAGAGAAATTAAATAGACATATGTATGTACTCTCTTCTGCATACATGATACTCTCTATTTAAAAAGAATTGAAAATATTTCTATTCATAGAGAAGCATATTTCCTTTTGTTAAAATGTGGTAATGTCAAACATTTTAAATTGGAACTATAACAAAATGAACCTGAATTTGAGAATGAGATAATTGTGATCTAATGAGACAGAAAACAGGCTACAAGCTAGTGACTGAACTGGCCATTTACTGATTATTGCTGTGACTAATGTTGGGTGAAAAGTACCACTTTCTAAAAGCAGAGTTTCATTTCTATCTTTCTTTGGGTAATTATGCCTTTGCCAGAGTCTCCTGATCCCACCATCGCCTGACATAACTCTATACAAATATTCTTAACTTAAAAACATACTTAAGAGAAAATGCAAGAATTAACATTTTTTTCTCAAAGCATTATTTATGTACTATAGTTTTCTGATTAAGCCAGTATCCACATTATTTTGAAATCTTGATGAGTAGGAATTGGGATAGCGCTATAAAAAGACAGTAAGCAGTTTTCTCTTTCTCTTTCTCTTTCTCCTTCTCTTTCTCTTTCTCTTTCTCTTTCAAGAGACAGGAAGACCCATTTGGGAGCACCATCTTCTTTAGTTTGAGGGGGGAAAAAAGGTATTAACAGGCTATTTGGCTTAATAAGTCACATCTACAACTAGCCATAGAGGCTAAAGTTTACTCAGAGGTCATACACAGTGGTAAGAATTGTTGCATGCTATATCTCATGTAGGTCTCACAACAAACAAGAGGTAGATCCTATTATTATCAACTTATGGGTGAAGAAACTATGTGGAGAGAAGTTAGCTAACTCGTTCCCAGCTCACACAGCTAGGAAGTAATTGAGGTGGGAATAGTAGTCAAAAGCTTCATTCTAATATTTAGACTCTGGACTTCAACCCTCCCATGATGTTACATTATATTCAGGACTAGATCTGAAGCTCCTTATCATGACCTGAGGCGGGGTGGGGGACCCTCAGGGTCTGGCAGGGGCCCTCCTTTCCCCCCACCAGCTCAATTTAATTTAGCATAGCCCAGCCACTCACTTTCTCAAATTTGCCAAGCTCTTTCACAGTTGAGAGCTTTTTCACTGGGTCTTCCCTCAAAATAATTTTTTTCCTGAATATTTGGGACCGTAGTACCTAAAGTAACTCTGCCCCCATCCATTCGGACAATCAAGGTTAATCTCCAGTACATGTTACCATTTCACTTTCTTCCCTTCATAGTACAAAAACAATCTAAAAGATCTTGTTTACTTTTAATTATCTGCCTGTTTGGAAACATTCTTAGGCAGCAGGTGTAAAGAAACAAAATATTCATACCCTTTAGAAACAAGGGTTTCTTGCTTCCACCCTAGGGTAATACACTCAGTAATAATAGCTAACATTTATCAAGCAACAAGTTTGTGGCAGACAACTTGCTTACTGTTTTAAGTCTATCATCTCATTTAACTCCCACTTTACCCCTGCCAACAGGAACTATTATTACCTTCATTTTCAAAGGATTTTGAAACTCTCTAAGAGAAATCATGTTCATTTATGTCCAAGGTCTTTCAAATAATAAGTGGCTCAGGGCAGCCCAGGTGGCTCAGCAGTTTAGCGTCTCCTTCAGCCCAGGGCCTGATCCTGGAGACCCGGGATTGAGTCCCACGTCAGGCTTCCTGCGTGGAGCCTGCTTCTCCCTCTGCCTGCATCTCTGCCTCTTTCTGTGCGTGTGTGTGTGTGTGTGTGTGTGTGTGTGTGTGTGTGTCTTTAGTGAATAAATAAATAAAATCTTAAAAAAAAATAAGTGGCTCAAAACTGAATGTATCCAATTCTTGTATCCATGTCTTTAAGCAGAATGCTAAATACCAAAGAAAATGCTATAAAAAAGATAGATGGCAATTATTTCCAATAGTGGAAAGACAGACTGCAGCATATAGATCCAAATATAACACAATCATGAAATGAAATATTGTGCAATCATTAAAATAATGTTTATAAAGATTCCAGAATCACACTCAAAATGCTTATCGAATATCAATGTTTAAAAGGTACAAAATCTTATATGTGCTGCAGTTACATAAATGAACAAAAATTAATTCTGCATTAAAAAATATTGAAGGAAATGAATCAAATAGTGATTGTGTTGGGTGGCTGCGTTATGCATGGTATTTCTTTTTTCTACTTTTTAAAATTCCCTAATTATCCTTAACGAGCTCGTAATAGTAATGGTGTGAATTTTTCATTTCACATACACAGCCTCATCGAGACATTTAGATTTTATGATACATGAGTTTTCCTCTCTGTGCACCCCCCCACCCCCACCCCCACCTCACCCTGTAAGCCCTTTGGGGGGGTGCGGCTTCCAACCCTATTAACCCTATTAGTGGAATCCTGCCAGATAAAGAGGCTTAGAGGTTTTCTCTTTTAAATTGCTCACAGACAGGACAGGCAGGCCTCGTGCATGTTTCCTTCTTGCATAAACACAGCCAGGGCAACCCTGGAGACCTGTGCTCTTTTGTCTTGTGCCTAGTGGGTATTGATAAATCTCCATGATTTCGTTGGTGTAGGAAAGTGGCTGCCCATCCTCTGTGTGGTCCTGTCACAATTATGCTCAATGAATCCAAATCTTATCACCAGCCTTAAGCACTGGATTTAAGTCCATTATTTCAGAGGCACTGGCCTTTGCCCTTAGGTCAAAACTCAGCTCTGCTTCCAGGCAGGTCTGGCTGCAGTCTTCTGAGAGTCTGTAAGTATTCTGTTCTTCACAGTACAAAGTTTCTAGACTAATTGAATAGAAGACTGACTCTTTTCTCAATTATACTTTCTTCAAAAAAAAAAAAAAAGAAAAAAAAAGAAAAATTATACTTTCTTGGATGACTGTGAAATTTATCTGAAATTAATTAATTTTTAAAGATTCCAGATAGACCCTTTATCCCCCAGTACTTCAACACATCTAGTCCATGACTTTAATTCTTCCTCTTCCAGTACTTTCCTCTCTATTCTCCATCCAGTACGACTAAAGCCTTGCACAATACAGCATTTAGAAAAATGTAAGGATAAGGGTGTTTTCTGTTTTGTTTTTTTAAATCAACAGTTTCCTTTTAGTAATATACTAAAACTTCTGATCACATTCACTTTCCTTGCAGAGAGATCAGTGAACAGAAGTAGCTATAAATCAGTAACAACCCCAGGCAAACATTTGGTTTTTAGTGACATTGTTTCTACTTCATAAAATATTCATATAACACAACAGGGTACTTCATTATGTAGAATATATTAAAAATAGTATCAGGCAAGAGTAATATGTAAAATATTCTAGGTGTCATATTCACGTAATATACAGAAAGTCATGAATTTGAGTACATTGCTACAGCTTTAAAAGGATAAAGATCACAATGTTGTTCCCATTCACCATATACTAACTTTCCAACAATAATTATAAAAACTAAATGAAATGGTATAAATAAACATTTTTTGATGCTTTCTGGTTCAAAATAGTTGATATTTAAAATGCTTTTAAGGAGAGCCTGGATGGCTCAGTCAGTTAAGCATCTGTCTTTGGCTCAGGTCATGATCTCAAGGTCCTGAGATTGAGCCCAACATTGGGTTCCATGCTCAGTGGGGAGCCTGCTTCTCCTTCTTCCTCTGCTACAATCCCTCCCCACCCCACGAGCATGCTCGTGCATGCTCTCTCTCAAATAAATAAATAAATAAATAAATAAATAAATAAATAAATAAAATCTTTTTAAAAATGCTTTGAAGTGCCAACATTTAAGTACTTTTTCATTCACACTGTGTTAAATACTTTGCATGGATTATCTCATTAAAGCTTTTTTTTTTTCATTAAAGCTTTTTAATCTTTTAATATAAACTCCAATGGAGCTGTCATGATTCAGTCTAAGGTCATTGCCTAAGGTCACATGGATGTAATATGATTAAGTCTGGATATGGACCCAGATTGTGTGATTTCAGAGTCCCTCAGGTTAACTATTGCTATTAAATTGCTTAAATTTGTAAGAATTTACTTGTTAGGATACACATGAAGCTAGTAGTTATTAGATAGTAAGCACAATTTATAAGAGGACAGCAATCTTTCTTATTGTTCCAAAAGGGACAATTTTAGCCAATAATACCAAGACTGTTGTTATGTATTTCTGATGTGTCCACGTGACTCAGCAAAGCTATGAGAAAGGAACGGAGGGGGCCAGTCATCTTGTCCTACCCATACCCCTTACTTCACTTATTCGATTAAACACTTATTGAGGTGCTGCTGTGAAGGAATTTCTTCAAATATAATTAAAGCCTAAGGGCAGCCCCGGTGGCGCAGTGGTTTGGAGCCGCCTGCAGCCTGGGTGTGATCCTGGAGACCCCCGGATAGAGTCCCACGTGGGGCTCCCTGCATGGGGCCTGCTTCTCCCTCTTCCTTCTGCCTGTGTCTCTGCCTCTCTCTGTGTCTATGAATAAATAAATAAAATCTTAATAAAAAAAAAAAAGGCCCCGGAGCAAATGACTTTAAACAAAGGAGTTTTTTCCTGGATGGACTTGACCTAGGTGAGCCCTTAGAATGATCTGGACTCTTTCTGGTGATAGAGACTCCAAACAACAGCTGGGTCTATAATTACTGCCCCTTCCCTGGATCTTCCCTATAGATTTCAGACTCGTTTAACCAGCCCCCACACACAATTACATAAGCCAATTACTTGTAATACATACCTCCCTAAAGACATGGTTGGTTGGTTGGTTGGTAGGTAGGTAGGTAGGTAGGTAGATAAATAATTTGCTTCTCTGATTAAAGCCTGACTGACACAAGTTTTATCAGTGTCAGATCTTGATTCTGTGAATCTTGAAACTTAGTTTGGTGCATGTGTGGATCCTCTTTAAGGAAAAAATAAAAAATTATTTAAAAAAGAAAAAATTAGACATTCAGGTATGAAAGTGAGATGATAAAAGAATCATAGGAAATATGTTTTTAAAAGCTGACATATATCACAAACACCACCTAACACAAAATAATAATATAATATTTTTATTCTGAATTGCCTGGCATACTTTAAAATACTTTCTTATCTATAACTTTTAATTGCATATTCTTTAACTATCTCTCCATTTGACAAAAATTTAGTACTACCATTTTCTATAGAGAGAATTAAAAAATTGTCCTCTAGTATGGTTGATTGAAATCTTTTATTAATGATAATTTTGATCAGATGTCAACAAAAAACAAATTCTACACATCATTTTAATCTGTTGATGACTGTAATAATTTTCTACCCAATGGCTTCGAGCTCCATGTATTTCAAGCCCTGATTCTCCAACTATATACATTCAGTTCTGGGCACCTTAGGACCTATTTTTATTGCAATATGACCTTTGGCACAACAGGCAGCAGGACTACTCCTAGGAGTCACTCCCACACCCAGCAGCCAGCTACACCTTATAAATACAGGGTTGTCATCGTGAACAACATAAATGCATCTCATTAAAACAAAATCAATTGCATTTTCAAGTGAAGTTCTCCTTAGAACACAAAACATCTGAAACTACTCCAACTGCTAGATTCAAGATGAAGTATAAAAGCAAGAGTTAAAAGAGATGGCCATCTTAACTGTGCATGAAATATTTTACTTCTACTAACTGTACACAAACATGCTCATGTTGGAGTACACTGAAAAATGGCTGCCCAAGATGTTTGCCACCTAACCCCCAGGCCATGCAAATCATCTTATGTGACAAAAGAGACTTTACAGATGCAATAAAGCATTCAAGATGGGGAGATTCTCCTGGATTATCAAGAGGTGAGCACAATGAAGTCAGAAGTGTCCTCATAAAAGGGCAGCCTAAGATCCAAGAACTTGAAAGCAATATGAAGATGGAAGCCAAAGTTAAAATGATGGGAAGGAAAAAATGAGCCAAGCAACCAAGTAGCCTTTAGAAGTTAGAAAAAGCAAGGAAACAGAGTCCCCCTAAGAATTCTCTAGAGGGAACACAACCCTGCCCACATTTGTTTCAGGCTCTTAACTTCCAGAACTGCGTGAGGGAATAAATTTGTGTTCTAACCCTTTATGTTTGTGGTAACTTGTTATAGCAGCAATAGGAAATGAATGCACATATGTAGGCATTGCTGGGCCCCTCCCAGGACTTTCCAAAAGGACTGTGCTGGTTCTGAGGTTTCAGCTTTATGTATGATCCAAATACAACACAAAACCAAACCAAAATGAAACAAAACCTGTAGATAGTTCCATGGAGAACCCCTAACCCCCCAGAGATAGCCAAGGTGGAAGAGTGCTCTGGGCCATCTGGTAACATGGTGCCCCTTTAAATAATACATTTTGTTCAATATTCATGTAAGAAGAAAGCTCAATGTGGGCCCCAGCAGGCTACCTTCAGGGCTGAGAAGAAAGATAGCCAGTGGCAATGCCACTCTGAACAATTTAGTTTTAACTCAGTGTGCCTTCTTCTAACCAGATGCTCTGCAGTGAATTTGCTGACACACGTTTGAAGGCCTCTGTTCTAGCAAGCTCCTTTCCAAGGGCCCTTACTTTTGTCAGGTGACTCCTCAAAGTCTTTCTTCTCACCACGTATAGTGCTCTGAGAAAAAATTATGCTGATCTTTCCCCCAAAATCATCATGTTTCCAATAATATTTTAGTGGTCTTTGTGATATGGCACCCCAAGCAATCACCCTTCTGACCTTCTCCTTAATTCTGTTCTGGAGATGATCACAGAAACTTGTACCTACCCTGGTTCTTGTATTTTTGAATGGCTCTTAGATGAAACTAGTGTATTGCATCAGCTTGCCAATCAACCAGATAATCTAATCCTGCTTCTGACACTTATAGTGTGGCTACTTCATGACTCTGAGCATCAGCATAAACATCTTTAATAGAGGCTCCTAAGATCTATCACCCACATTTAGTGAGGATTGGAGATAATTACAAGGGAGCCTCTAGTTTTCTATAGGTTTCTAGTGGGTAAAAAAACCAGAGATGCCACCAAACATTCTACAATGCCCAGAACACCATCATATCAGGAGGAAAACCTAAGTTTCAGAAACCTTACACTAGGACAATGTTCAGGACTTTTCTTCCATGATTGTTTGAAAAGACTTCTCTAAAGAAACAACAAATGGATGAACAAACAGCAACCAAGATGTGAGCTCTACTCCAGCCACTTTTGAAGTTTACTCAGTTCTAGGGTTTTAAGTTAGATGAGTCATTTTTATTTAAGCCAATTGAACTATTTTTAAGTTATTGCTCTGAAAGCTTCCTAACCAGTGTGGTAGACATGGGGCTGTCCTGGGCAGCTTCTCCTTCAAGGAAGGACTTGCTAGCCCAGCTGCAGGGAGTTCTGTTGGTGGATCAGTCCCCTGGGGATCATTGTTAATATAGAGAAATGCTTCCTCCAAAGTCAGGCTCTTTTGAAGTATACAATATCCAGCAATTGCTTGAGGCATGGATGTAAAAGCTCAGTCACTTGGACCCAATGTATGACAACTTTGAGTGATCATTTAAGGTCTAGAACTCCCTGTGGGGTGAGCCGTGGCTGTTTTGGCCCACAGTGCAGCTCAACCTCTCCCTCTGCTCAATCCTGCTCCTCTTCCTTCCCCAACAAACATCCCAATCACTAAACTGTCTCTCAGGGTTTGTTTCCTGGAAGACTCAATCTGTATTACTGATAGACTCCCAATTCTAAACTGTCCAATAATTATTAGCAGGTAGTTTATTGAGAGTAACACTCAATGCTAGCAGTCCTAAAATAGAATCATCTTGAGGACAGAGACTTTATCTGGTTTATTAGCTTTAATCAGCACCAAAAATAGCGCCTCCCTACTCACACACTCAATCAATCGTGAGGCAATGCCTATGACATGCCTGGATAGTTAATACGTACTAAGTGAATGAATAACCAAATGAATGGCTGACTTAACAAAATACTGAGATCACAGGTATGAACAATTTTAGTTAAATCATTTGTTTTTTTCAAATATTGTAAAACTACAATATTTTAAACTTCATCTTGGCCTTCCTCTTACTCCACTTGAGGATATTCTTCATTCTTTCCATTTTCTATAAATTAAAGAGATTAGGGTGGTCTCTCTATATTTTCCTGATTGCCTCCTTTATTCACCACCAGTGTTCCTCCATAATAATTATGTGAATAGTATGAAACCTTCCCCATGAGAGTCCCACATGGCAGGATACCTAATGGGGATTTGTTGACTATCATTCATTCTGCTGACATTTTGGTTCAATTTACATTTATGGTAGATCTCTATTTTCCCTTTGTTTCCAATCTTCATTCCAGGATGAACATTTTGAAGAAGATGAAACCATCGACTATGGGCTCCTTGACTAAGGATTCAGTCTTATATACCTTTTTACTCTCAGAGTCTAGCATAGTATCTGACACCCAGTAGGTCCTCTTAATGTCCCCAAATTCAATTCTTCTTATGATGATAGGGAATAGAGAAAGTTGCTTAGTTTGAATGACATTTTTGAATTGTTTGTCCTTGTTAGGGAGGAGCATGTCCCCTGCAATAAAGCAAATACTATTAATTGCTAATAGTTACAAAGGCCTTGTTTTTGTATCCAACACTGTACTAAGTACCATAAACAGATTATCTCCTCACAATGACCATATGAAATAAAGTTTACTATCATGTTCAAATATCCGATGTATCTTACAAAGTTAAAGCATCTTGCCTAAAATCAAATAACTCGTCAGAGCAAAAGTAAAGTTTCAAAATAGTCTGTCCTCAGACCATATCATATCAGGTTTAATTTTCAATCATATCAGGTTTCTTCAGATGATGTAAATGTACTGCTCCCTAAGTGAATCCTTAAAATATTATAAAGTAGGGAAAAAAAACATAAAATTTGAATATGTGAACAACACAGCCTTGAATCGCGCTGGCCTGCTTATATGTGGATTTTTTTTTCAATAATGCAATTCAGTACCAATAAATGTATTTTCTCTTTCTTATCATTTTCTTCATGACATTTTTTTTCTTTGGCTTACTTTATTTTCTAAGAATATATAATACATATAATATATAAAATATGTGTTAATTGACTGTTATTAGTAAGGGTTTTCCAGTCAACAGGCTATTAGTTAAGTTTTGGGAAAGTCAAAAGTTATATACAGATGTTCAGCTGTGCAGGGGATTTGACGACCCTAACCCCATGTTGCTCAAGGGTCAACTGCATTATGAATTACATGTCATGTTGAATTATTATTGATTTTATTCACTTCAGTTAATCTGGAAAATACAGATTTGGCTCCATTATGTCCACTCAGTAGGAGATATGGTTATGTCAGGTGATAATGATTTTTTTTATCCTCTTTTTATCCTCAATTATCACCAATCAATTGCCCTGACTTATCGTGGATCATTTTATTCACCAATTCAACAGACATTTATAAATGCTTACTGTGTCCAGCTCTATGTGCCAGGAAACAAAAATAAGTTATGATTTTGCCCTCAAGGAATGTATAGTCAGGTGGAGACAAAAATAAAGAGGAAATCACAAAGAATAGGATAAACACCAGATTAGAGGCCTTGATTGCTAAGGAAACACACCTCAATTCTATATGGGGGTGGAGAGAGATTGAAGTGAAGGAACAGTTCAGAAAGGGCACCACTTTAATTATGTCTGAGGAATAAGTAGGAAATAGGTGGATAAAGGAGGAGCTAGGAAGTACATTCTGGGAGGGGGTCATCAGTGACAAAGGCACAGAAGCTTGATACAGCACAGTATATTTAATAATAAGAGTATTCATTTAAATAGTGCTTAAGACAAAGGTGTATGGGAGGGGAGGTGACACCTCCAGCAGGAGGTGGAGGGTAACAGACAAGATGGTGCTGGACAAGTAGTTATAGGGCTGACCATGAATGCCTTACACTTCACATCAAGAAGTTTAAATGTTCTTTTGTCAAGAATGGAGACCTAGGAAAGGATTTCTAAGTAGGCAACTGACAACAGGATTTTTTTTTCTCTAAGTCTTTCTGAAAGATCACTCTGGTGACAGCATGAAGGATGGAACAGAAGGGCCCTCAGGTGGGAAGCAGAGTTCATCTGGAGGTTACTATGGTGGGCCCAGCTTGGACATGGCATGTATCCAGCCTGGTCCTTGGCAGCTGGGATAACAGGAGGCATATCTGCTGGACTCTAGAGGAACTACATGGGTGGGGTGAATGTTTAGAGGTAGTAAGGTTCATGACTTGGATAATAATTGACACTTGGTAGAGAGAGGAAGGGAGAGATGGTGATACATACTGAGTTTCAGTGTTAGTGAGGCACCAGGATGGAGAAGTAATATTAAGGATAAATATAATCACTTATGTAGCACTCTTCCCAGCATTTTGTATGTATTAATCTTTCTAATCCTCACATAATTTTATGAAAGGATCTAAAGCACAAAGAGGTAAGAAACTCACAGGGGCTTGCCTGATGTAACATGGGGTTAGAACTATGTTGCAGAGCTTACACTTTATCAAGGTCTCTGGGGGCCCCCAGTAGGGGCGTCATATTCACATTGCTTTAAGGAAAAATCTGTCTGTCTACTTTGTAAGAAAATGGCCACATGGGCAATACTGAAAGGAGTAGCTATGTTTCTTCATCTAAAAGTTAACACAACTTAAATACCATTAAATACCAGTAAACTGGCAGGACTTGCTTGACATAGGTCTTATACCATTTGGAACAAGGGGGCAAATAGAGCCTGACCTGGAGCCATACACAAAGCCTGGTACAGTGTATGTGTGCAATATATCTTAGTCTCTCCCCATTCATTTCTAATTTCCTTCTTTTTTCAGGCCTTATTAAAAAAAAAAAAAGTCACTGGTTGTATCCACTGTAGTGCTAGCTCTCAGAAATGTCTGGCTCAGGAAAAAGCATGAAGTTATCTGCAGAAGTATACTTCAGACTTAGAAAACACATAGGTGGCCAGTGAATCTTTGACCACAGAAAAGCTTTAATTCACATTCTCTACTGTGTCTTTTCCCCTGATACTAACACACACACACACACACACACACACACACACACACACACGCTTGCCTGCTTGCTTGCTTGCTTGCATGCACTGAAGGTTTCATAAGCACAGTCTTAATATATTTGTATGGGGCAAGTGAATTTGGCCAAAAATGAATTTTTGGCCTGAAAAAAAAAAAAAAACTAAAACTAAACAACAAATCACCATTCATTCTCAGGGTTCTGAGGGATAATTCTGACTTCTCCCAGTGGAGCACAATTTTCCTTTGTTCCTTGATCTTGCCGCACCTCCCTTCTTGTTATTTTGCATCCTCAAGGGAAGCCTGGTAAAGGCTAAAACCTTAAAATGCTTGCTTTAAATAAAAGCAGAATGTTTATTTAGCAGGAATTGTGTAAGATGGCACAGAGTGGATAATATATGATAGCAAAAATAATAATCAGATGTGTGGAAAGTAAAATCCATTAAGATGCTTTTTTGGTGAATTATTTTATAGTGATGGTATCAATATAAAATTATGTTATCCTATAAAGGATCTTCCTCAAGCTTGTGCTAAATTTGCTGTTTTATGATCTTTAAACAATTAAAAAGCTATAAAGGTAGAAACCTGATGACTATAATTATTAAGATATAACTGGAATCGTTAACCTCTACCATACCTAAGCAGTTTCAAAATGTCCCCATATTTCAACACATTATTTTATTTGCAGATCTTTAATATAGATTGTTTTTCTAATAAACAGAAGGAAACCGTATTATGACCGGTGAATAAGGGCAAGTAAGCATCCCGAAGAATGCAATCAAGTCCATGAGATGGGATGCTTTTGAATGTTGTTTTGAAAATATAAAACCTGAATACTGACCTCCCTCCAGAAACTGCATCACTTCCCTCCTTTCCTAAGACTGAGTATTGATAAATGCCTCTACTTATACATGTAACCATTAATGAAAGTTGCTCACCTGCACATGCGCACTTAGTTTATGTCATTACTGAGATTAGTTTTTGTAACGATGCACCTTTCTACCCACTCCTGCATTTCTTTATATTTGAAACCAGGATCCCTTGGTCTCCTCATTCTCCAAGTACAGTTTTCTCTCAAAGGCAGACACTAAACCCTTCAATTTAGGGAGGGGATCAAGAAGCTTTAGACTCATGAATGAGTAGCACAGGATCAAATCGCAGAATCATTCATTCACTGGAAAATAAATCACCCCGCCCCAAGCTCTCTACACAGACACACTCACACTGCTTCCCTCAGTGGCTGTTTATCATCTGAATCCCTTCCACCCCCACCCAGGTTCCCTGCTCCATCCCTCCCCCTCCCCCCATTTATATGCCCTATTGTTAAACTGGACGTTCATGAAATCAGGGATGCAAATATTTACATAATGACATAAATTCTATTTATGCTCCTCTGTGCCCAAAAGCAGACCTAGCAGTAAACATCTCCAATTACATTTTTTTTTTTTTTAAATGAAATGAAGTGGATTCTCTCTTATTGTCTGAGTCCTTGAAGGAACCGACCTCATTCTGGCCCATTCATGGTTAGGTCCCTGCAACCGTTCTTGGCCTCCCCCCCCTTCTTTTTTCTTCTTTTATTTCTTCTTCTCCCTATTAACCCTCTGCCCACAGGTCTGGTTGGGTTTGTGGAATTAGGCAAATCTGCTCATGCCCAACCTCTTCCTGACAGCTTATTAACCTCCCATCCCATTTCAGTTACAGAAAGGTATTTTACTGATAGGATTCTCTGAAATGTGGACAGTGTTGTCCTCTTCTTGCAGAGGTCCAGTCCTGCCAATTTCTGTGTTATGACAACAAAGATCCTTCACAGGAAAGACATCTGGGACAGGAAGTGAGAGGGATTTTCTTTGCTGTTAAAGTGGGCTGCTAATTTTTATCACGGCTACCCCTGACCTTATGTCTATATCATAAGCTCTAGGAAGATACATGCTACCTATTTTCCTCAAATGCCTCACCCCCACCACTCTGTTGATTTTACTTCCTAAACATGCATAGTGCCTCTCTACTTTATTCCATATTTAGTTTTAACCTCAGCACTTCCTTTATAGCTGAGCAACCAGGGTGCCCAGGATCTGGGCTCTTAGCTTAACTGCGCCCACTTTTGTCCACCTCCATCATCATCCTTCCTTACAGGACAAGGAATCTGTGGGACCAAGTAATCTTACCACCACTACCACCACCACCCACCCTCCCCCTCCACCTGCCACCACCCCCACTAGCCCACAATGCCAATTCTATATTCCTTTCCAAATATAAAAGATCGTGGAATTTCTTGCCCAGATGGATGGATTGTTCACTGGCCTGTGTGAGGTTCCTCATAGAGGTGCCAGAGCAGAAGGGGAAGGAGGTTGGTCAGCAAGAATTCTTTTGTTCTTTTGCTCCATGCCCAAATATATTAGAAGTGGCCCTGATCATCTTAATCCCAATGCTCATTCATTCACCCCATGCCCTAATTGTTCTCTTTGCTTCCATTGCTGTTCCCCAACAGGCCCTCCCCTCACAGCAACCAACCTACAAATCAGATCTTAGCATTTTGCTGCTTATAATAATCTATTTTATTCCCATTGAACTTAGAGTGGCCTCCAAGATCTAGAAGGCCTAGACCTGCTCACCACTCATTTTCCACCATTCTCTCCTTTATTCTCCATGTTTCTTGCAAGGGATTCCTCCCCTAGCTCAGTACTTCCTCATCAATACTCCTCCTTCAGGCCCAGACCTTTACACAAATAGTTCCTCTGTCTTGTTCAAGTCCTGTCTCAACATACACTTTCTTATGTAGGCCTTCTGGCCATGCAACACTCAATAACACTCCCATCAATCTATGACTCATCACCTTTATTTATTTTTTTTTGCAACAATCAATCACTATCTTAAATTTTTACATTTAAGTGTTCATTTTATACTGTCTCCTCATCTCCCACTGCAATAATCATTGAATGAAATTGGTTAAACTGTTAAAATAGGCAGGACATCTGTCTATTGGAAGACTGGGGACATCCAGAAACAAGAGTTGCCTTTGCTCAGTAACCTATGTTAACTGAGAAATTAAAAACAAACAAACAAACAAAAAAAAAAAAGGAATAAGGATTTATTCAGGGCTTGGTCATCCTTTCTTGCTTCTCATTCTTGTTTCCTTCAACGCACTTCTATGTCACAACCACTTCCTTTAGCAGTAATACAGTCCAGGAATTTCTCTAAAAAAAAAAAAAAAAAAAAAAAAAAGGCACAACAACAACCAAAAACTATTCTTCAAAAGAAAACTCATTTTGCCATGATTCGTGCATTCATCAAATATTTATCAACGTTATACTCTATACTAGGAACTGTACTGTTTGTTTCATTTTTTTTTAATTCCCCAGGTCTGCATGGTTGTATTGTTACATAGGAAATATACACAAGGTAGCAGTTAATTTACTGAAAGACAACATAAATGCCAGGGAGGAAGAAGAACACTGAGAAGAGAACCAGGCTAATAGGCACTACTTCCTAAGGAAGCCTCCACTTGCCGGGTGAGTCAAATCCCCTAGGACACAGGGTTCAGAATCCTGCATGAAAGTTGGTGAAAAGAACATTTTTAGGACTAATACCACATGGTAAGTAGCAGCAAGGGTTACAGTTGTGAAAATGTAACTGAACAAGGTAAAAGAGAGGTTAAAACCATATTTGAGTGTTGAAATTGGACAGTAAGTGACAACACTTTGACACAGACAAAACCTATTCCTTATGTCCTTCCTATCTATGGCAGTGCTATCAAGAAACCAGTAACCAGCAACATCCAATTATTTTGTAACTCCAATTTCTACCTTCAATTCTCCTGTTACTCTCATATTGCTATCTTCAATACAAGAGGGTCTTGATTTTTTTTAAGTCAGTAAGAATGTTGGATTTGTTATATTAAACAAAAAGAAAAAGAGAGAAAATTAATGGAAGGAAGGGAGAGAGGGAGGAAGGAAATTTAAATAATTATTGCTCTAATAGGAAAAAAAGAAAGAAAAAAACAACAATGAATATGGAAAAAAAATCCAAAAGGGTGCAAGCCCCTGTCAAAAATAATAGCATCCATGCAAGACTCTTCTTTGATCCTTGTTGGAAGATTCCAATACAAATTAGTTTATTTTTAATATTGATACTATTTTTAATATTGACTTCTTCTGTAGAAGTTCAAATTGAATATGTCAAGAAAGAAGTCACCCAAACCAGCTTTATTATTCAACATAGTTACCGTTATATCTGATTTTCTAAATGTTGGAGTTAAACACAGAACCAAGAGCATCTAAAAGAATGGAAAAATGACAAGAAATACCTCGAAGTTCAGCAACAAGACTCCAAGTGTCTGTCAAAGTAGAATTTATGACTATATGCTATAAAGATGATGAGGAAGTAAATGCAGGCAGGGCATGGTTTTCAGTAAAGAGTGTCACTTATTCATTCATTTGACAGGATTTGCTTCTGACAGCTAGCACTGTAGGTATCACAATTCGAAATGTCTTTAACACAACTCTCCCACAAGAAGTAGATTCTATTCAATTTTATAAAGCCAATAGATTACAATGCCATTATATTTATATCTAAATTTAATGGCATGTATCCACAGACACAAATTTTTGATTTCGGTAATTCTTAAAATATGTTTTAATGCTTTCACAAAAGAAACTAATGATTTTTCTAAGTACAGTTGATTTTAATGAAACAATACATTTGAAAAGTAACTTGGCAATAACTATTAAATTTTAAACTTAGTAGCCATAACTCTCTTGGGATTGTTTTTGCATTAAAAGCACATATACACATGCATGTGAGTGCATGTGCAGACACACATACACAAAATGCAGCATTGCACAGAGAGGAGAAAAAAAAACCAATAATCTGAAGGTCTATGAGTCTGTGAATGGTTGAAAAGAATTGATACATCTATATTATGGAACATTTTGCAGCTATTAGGAAGAGTAGAATCTCGATCTACTGGCCAGGAGTGATATCCATAATATATTTCTATGTAAAAAACTGAAGTTGGAGAATAAAGTTTATGCCATTCTTCTGTCTTAATAAAGCTTCAAACAAAATAATAAATTGTATCTGTCTGTATATTTAATCATGAGATTGGAGAATGAGGTGAAGTGATATACACACTATCAAAGTTGTTACTACAGGAAGAATTAAGAGAGGCTGGAGTAGGGATTATTAACTTTTCTTCTATTCAACTCTATTCTTTACTTGTTATAATAAGCAAGTTTTGTTAAATGATAAATGAGTCCTATTTTGAAAAACAGAAGAGGAGAAAAGTTACTAGTTATTTCATTGCAAAATAAAATTTTGATAAGTAATTTTTATCTTTTGATAAGTAATATTTTGATAAACATTTAGCACACCTTTAAGACAGCAAGCACTGTATTTTCTATAAAAATTGAAATGGGGGGCACCTGGTTGGTTGGACTCTTGGTTTTGGCTCAGGTCATGATCTCAGGGTCCTGGGATCCAGCCCTGGACAGGCTTCCTGCTCAGTGAGGAGTCTACTTGAAAATTCTCTCTCTCTGTGCCTCCCCCCATTCATGAGTTGGCTCTCCCACAGGCACATTGTCTCACTGTCTAATAAATATTTTTTTAAAAACTTTAAATCATCACAAAATGAGTCATGATGGATTAATAAAGTGACTCTTTGATCATGAGGACATGAATCTAAGGCTCATGCACTTAAGATATTAGGAATTAGTTGGAAAACCATTACCCACAGAATAAGCACCGGAATTTTGCCAATTTTTTATTTGAATTTTATAATAGATTGAAAATGGTGTAACTTTGTTTTACAGGAGCAATTATTTTAGATATGCATATTGATTTAAAACTCTGATTCCATGATTTCTTATGTAGCAATAAACTGTAATCCCATTTCATCTGGAATGGGAAAGAATGTCTTGTAGAAAGTCCATGATGTTGCATTAATGGATAAATTTCATATCTACGTTATCTGGTAATAATTATAAAAAAATTTTTGGTCATCTCAATTGAATTTTTTCTGAAATTTTAATCTTCTAACATACCCATCTATTTATTTTTTTTAAACTACCACAAAGTAACAGCACTTTTGACCTAGAACAGCCAAGTTGTGGCAGCGTTGTTCATCACTAGAAAACATTCTTTCTCCATATGCTTACTTCTGGACTTTGTGGGTAACTGTCAACTGCTCAATACGAATTATATCCAGAGTAGTGTAGCTTCTGCAGTACATTTTTAAATTTCTTGAAAATTGATACTAAAGAAAAAAATATATTCATCAGCATCCTTATTTCTTCTGGGAAGATTTAAATTAACCAGAAGCCAAATTTTCTCAATCAATCTCTGATGCCCGCATCCCTATCACATAGTGATTAAATTTAGGGTTAAGTAACAATTACCTTGCCAGAGTAATGAAATTGTGAAAATGAATCAGATATGCTAATAAATGTTAAAGAATAGGCAATTTAGGGGGTAGCAGGGCAGAAGCATTCTCTAATTTGTGTAGTGTAAATATTCACACTATGGCCAAGATCAAGCTACCAAACATTTAAAAACTGAGTGGCAAATTCCCCCTAAATTTAAGTCAGCTCTTGGGAATCAACACAGACCAGCGCCAGCATATCACTGAAGTGAGTTGTAAAATCATCCCTACATTTCTAATGAATCATGCTATTAAAAGTGGCAAAATGGCCATCTCCATTGAGTGGATCATTAGGCTGAATGAGAAAACCAGTGTGTCCCATATAACCCACTCATTAACCTTACTAACCAAGGTAACTTCACATTCTTATTGTATATACGGTACCTCAAGGAGTCCCAGAATATTGTTACTTATTAAGTGCTCATATACCATGATTATTAATGACACAATAATGACTAGTTTTATAATCCATAGAGGTGATTTCCATTGGGAAATCTGATGACAAATACATTCAACTGTTTACTGATAAACTAAAAATGCATTTCTACTCTGTCAGCGAGTGTTTCCTACAGAAGCATACCGCTGAAGCTGAGGCAAAGGGCAGGACAATTCATCATAAAAATTACATATTTAAGACCCTACTTTGCCATCATTCTAGCTTGAACTTGGCCTTGATTTATCTCATGAAATCCACAAGAGGTCAAGCAGAACCATTAGTTAATCCAAAGAAAGGATGTAATTAAAAGCAGTAGTTAGGGTATGGTGATAAAGGTGCTATAACCAGTTAAATAAAAGAGATTTCTGTAATAATAAAAAAAAAACTTAGAATTTTCTCTATCATCTTTGTACAATTTCTTCTCGCATTTCAAGACCACCTTTCAATCTAAGTAGTGGACTTATATTCTAATTAAGTTATCTTATTAAATTAAGAACACAAATTAAGGACTTATGTTCATTATACTATATTATCACTCATTTTAACAATTGTAATAAAATAATAGTATGTTACAAGTGCCTATTACTATTCTTGGCCTTTTACTACACATTATCTCTAATATTTATGGTAGACCCACAAGGAAAATCAAGTAACATTTAAAAATCACACAACTAATAGGTATCACTGCTGTGATCTAAATCCAGATCTGCCTATTTTGATAGCCTATGCTGTATTTTCCCTAGTTTTTTAATAAGAGAACTTGTTTTCTGCATTACTGATATTTGTCTTTGCTTAATGACATTTAGTTGTCTAAACCAGCCAAAAGTCAAACCTCCAATACACCATAAAGTCCAAGACATGAAATTCTACAACAATGATGTTTATTGCTGTTATGGAATTATCTGAGGAGGCTGGTGCTTGTCTGCACAAATGAGTGAAATCAGTGATATGAGATACAACTTAAAACTTGGAGTTAACCACAGAAATTTAACACAACTTTAAACCCCCAAATAAAGGATAAATTTAGCTGTGTGTAAAAATTACCTGCCGTAAAAAATACTCAGAAAAAAGGTAACTAAAGGTGCAAATTTAAGTTCATTAAGTTATTCAGGGTACAGTCTCAAGAGCAGATGACTGTCTAAATATATGAAGATAATAAATGAATTATATTTGATAATAATAACCAGACTAGAACAGTGTTTTCATTAATTACATTTTAACTTGTGGACTTTTTTTTCATACTCATAGTTACACTCTCTATGGAGACTAAAAAACAAAATGTAACAAGATAACCTCCAACATTTGAGAGATTAAAAACTATATAGGCAACTTCAAATTATCTCAAACTTCCTAGGTTTTTTTTGTTTTTTTTGTTTTTTTGTTTTTTAATTGGGCAAAATAGGGACTCCTGGATGGCTCAGCAGTTGAGTGTCTGCCTTCAGCTCAGGGCATGATTCCGGGGTCTGGGATCAAGTCCCATGTCAGGCTCCTTGCAGAAAGCCTGCTTCTCCCTCTACCTATGTCTCTACCTCTTTCCCTTTCTGTGTGTCTCTCATGAATAAATAAATAAAATCTTTAGAACTTTTTTTTAAAATTGGGCAAAGTAGAAAATCCAAACTGAAATTAACAAGATCAAAAATATTTCTTCTAAATCATTTGCAGTAGCAATACTTTATAATTTAACAAGTTGAACACTTTAGGGAGATATATTTATCTAGCCACCTATCCATACTAACATCTACTTATCTAGACATTGTTTCAAACAACCATAGGAGAGAGGTCTTTACTCAATCCAACAAAACCCAAACGCTCTGCTTTTTACCATAAAGTATGACATTAGTAGCACGTGTTTTCTATATTTATTATACTGAGTACATTTTTCTATACCTAATCTGTTGAGATTTTTTTATCATGAAAGGATGCTGAATTTTGACAAGTGCTTTTTCTGCAAGTATTAAGGTTATCATACGATTTTTAGCTTTCATTATGTTAACGCAGTGTTTCACATTTATTGATATGCATACGTTGATCCATTATTGGATCCTAGGGATAAATTCCACTTGACCATGGTATATAATTCCTTAAATGTGCTATTCAATTCACTTTGCTAATATTTGTTGAGGATTTTTGCATCTATGTTGATTAGGGATATTAACTTACAGCTTTATTTTCTTGCAGCATCTTTGTCTGGCTTTGGTATCATCAGAATACTAATGCTGGTTTCATAAAATGGGTTTGAAATTTTTCTCTCCTCTTTATTTCTGGAAGAATTTGATGACGACTAGTTTTCATTCTTGTTTGATAGAATTCACCAGCAAAGCCATTTGATCCTGAGATTTTCTTGTTGGGAGGTTTTTGACTATCGATTCAATTTCCTTATTCTCGTATTGGTTTGTTCAAGTTTTCTATTTCTTTACATTTCAGTTTTGGTAAATTATAAGTTTCTAAGAATTTCTCTATTTCCTGTACATTTTTTGGAATATAATTGTTCATCATATTTTATTATGATCATTCTATACCATTGGTATCAGTTGTACTGTCTCCTCTTTCATTTCTGATTTTGATTCTTCTTTTTTTCTTAGTTTAGCTAAAGGTTGGTCAATTTTTTATTTTTTGAAAAGCCCAGCTCATAGTTTCATTTATCTTCTCATTTGTTATTCTAGTCTCTATTTATTTCTACTCTAATCATTATTATTTCCTTTCTTCTGCTATCTTTGGGATTGGGTTTGTTCTTTCTCTAGTTCCTTAAAGTGTAAAGTTAGGTTGTTTATTTGAGATCTTTTTTTCATTCCTAATATAAGCATTCATTACTAGGGAATTGTTTCTTAATATTGTTTTTGCTAAATTCCATTAAGTTTTAGTATATTTTTCCTGTTGATGCTTTAGTTTATTTGGCTTTAAATATGTATATGCCATATACACCTCATAAAGTCTGCTCAGATCATCATTCTTCAGAAGGCAAAAGTAAACATATCTTTAAGGTAAGGTAGTTAGGCAAAAGTTTTAGGGGGCTAACCTTTAATAAATAAGCCTTGGATTCCATAGCAGTGGATGTAACCATAACTCTTAATTTTCCTATGAAAGGTGACAGACAATTAATTACAACTGGGGATATTTTAAGAACTCAGACAAAATTATTTTGTTGAATTATTCATGTTTTCCCAAATGTACCAAAACTGAATCTCAGAAACAAAAATATTTAAAACCTATTTATATTGATCACAGTTAGTATAAAATAGATTGCAACATGGTGGCCTTCAGATTATACCTTGATCTACAGTGTGGAGGATGGGCTGAAGATAATCTTGCAGTTGAAGGCAGGAAAAGCACAAGGAGAGACAGTAAAAACAGAAAAGACAAGGCAAAGTCAAGATCTGGATTTGTCTGGATATGGAAGAAGACAGATGGAAATGGACTTCAGGATGACCCTGAAGTCTGAACACAAAGTGACATCATTAACTGACACAGCATAAGAAAAAGAAGAAATAAACTGCAGAGTTCTGGAGAAGGCATGACATAATGTGTTTCTTCTAAGTCTGAGGCACTGGTAAGAAAAATCCCGGTAAATACATGTAACAGGCAGTCCTGCCAGCCTCTTTTATGTTTTCTATTCTATTAACTTATTTTAGCTCCTAATTGTCCCTAATATCTATTTAATGAAGCTGCTCTTATTACAAGGAGGTCAGTGGCCCAGTTTGGAGGATGGTTAGTGTCCTGAATTTAAACAACAATCCTTACTGTTCTTAAGTGTTGTAGTTTTGTGTTCAGTGACCACCTTCCCCTTAGCTGGGTCAGCGGAGAAAGGGAATCATAATTGCTTTTTAACTACAAACCACACAGTGCTTTTAAATATAAACCACAGTACATTGGATAAAATGCATTCCCATAAAGATTTATGGATTTAAAGAGTGCATTTGCAAAAGTTAATACAGAAGTCCTTTGAAGGCTTTCAGCGAGTTTCTTCTCAACCGTGACACTTTATGACTGATGCTGTATTATGTTTCTCAATGAAATCTTTTTGGGCACTTTCAGAACTAACCATACTCTATAACCAACTCAAAAAGTATTCCATTTAATGAAACATAAAAATAATTCAGTGGTGGTAATTAAAAGTAGAAGCTAGTTTTATTTTGTCGTATTTAAAACAATGAAGGTTGATGACATAACAATGTTAAATAAACACTATGGTGTCTAACTGTATAAAATTCACACTGAAGGAATTTCTGCCTCAGGCTTGCAAGTATTTGTGATTAAACAATAAGGCTGGGGCATGCATATCTTTAAAATGACCCTCACTGTATGTCATGAAATAAAAAATTCTTTCTTGTTTATCCTGTTAGTATGCCTCAGAGAACCCTGACATTAATCAGGAGGAATGTCAGATAGCTATGAGTTGATTTAGAAGTCATTTTGTTTTTGTATTGTTTTGTTTTAAGCAGAATCTCAAGTTTCTTCTTTATTTTGCAGCTGTCTTTGTTTTACATGTTAGTTTTACACATACAATTCCTGTGTGAAGAAGTTTATGAAAAGGGCATATTTTATATAATGGAGTATAGAAGTGAATATGCTATCATACCTTTTTAGAAAAAAATTGAATTGAAAGTGCCTTGTGTATATATTGTAAGCAGTAGTTCGCTACCTCTTATCAAGATTTTAAAAACCTGCTCCCGTCTCATATCCCCACAATACGAATATCATAATATCATATATTTTTTATCTATGAAACAAAGTGATTTTGAGCTTTTTTTTTTTTTTTTTTTTTTTTGCCTGTGAAGCAGGAGATGATAAAACTCTTTCAGAAGCTCTAGATTTCAATGTCATCACTGATTCATTCAATTGGGGAATCTAAGAGGGAATGAAGAATTTAATAAAGAGAACAGAGTCCTTTCCTATCCTTAAGAGTAGGGCCAGCTCTGCACTGGTCCCAAATTATTATAGCTGAAATCAGAGCTCATTTCACTTTGGAATTGTTCTTCTAAGACTTAGATTGCAACTTAATTAGGTAGGAAAACAAAGTTTAGAAATCACTAGAAATTCAAACTCTTAAGTATCACTCCATGTCCATAGTGAAAAAATCTCATTTGGTGAACATTTTAAGGCAAATTGTTCTCACGATCTGAATCAATATCAAGTAGGCGCGTCCCACATCTTCTCCAAAGTGAGACAACTTTAACAATTTTTATTATGAAAAATCCTCAAGAAACTCCTCAAACAGGTTCCTTTCATCTCCCAAAGTTAGAGGTTTTCAGACAGAACTTTCAGAAATGTCCTAATATTTCTGTATACAGCAAGCACAAGCATGTAATTACTAAAGCTGACACTACCGTCCAGCTCTTGTTCTGCCTGAATCCAGGGCCATAATCTGTTCTTAATCTGTCCAAAACTTGCTACTATCTATAGCTGAGCCAAACTAGAAAAAGTGTAACATATTTTTCAGCCTTCTGTGATCTTTTATCACACTTTGACTCCCCCGCAGGAATAGTTTATTTAAAAAATAACTTTGGCCACCTGGGTGGCTAAGTTGGTTAAGCATCTGACTCTTTGTTTTGGCTCATGTCCTGATCTCATGGCTGGTGAGATCAAATCCTGTGTCCAGCTCCATGCTCAGTGGGAAGTCTGCTCGGATATTCTCTCCCTTTGCCCCTTCCCCCACTTGTGTTGTCTCTCTCTAAAATAAATGAATAAATAATTTAATAAATAAAATTTAAAAAAGAAAATAAAAAGAACTTTGAATCTTAACTATAAGTCCTAAATAACAACACTATCAAATTTACATTCAATAATTTGACACATGCATTAAGATGATTTGGTTCAAATACAAAAGATATTACAATCAACAGCTTCTTCTAGTGTGATGACATTTTATTATGTCCTGATGAAACACAGCTAAAACCCAACATCTGGCGTCATAGAACAATGTCAACACTAAATACTAGGTGGTCTATACTAGTAATATTAAATGGGCAGTTTATTTTATTCTTACTGTTATTTTTAGGAGCCAATGCTGGCAGGCCAATTTGAACATAATTCTACTGAAATTCGGACCTTGTCCATAGGACTCACATAGATTTTTTTTGGGGGGGTTGTGTGGGGGAAGATTAGGATGATTTATTGATACCATCTGTCCTTAAATTGTCTTTAGGTTAAAATCTTCTCATCCATGTAATGTGGCAAGTAATTAAATATATATTAAGGCTCATTTTGCAGGAAAATATCAACTGTACCCACAGGCATTTCAGAGACTGACTGATGTGAGAAAGTAGATTAAGTCTCATAGTGAGAAAACGATTTTAGTTTCCATGTCTTAGCAGCAGAAAGCCAACTCTAATTCGTGTCTGAGAACTTAAAGCTTATAGATGTCCCATTAGTCAACAAAGAAAGAGTATCTCTTCACTTAACAGCCTGGAAAGGATTCCAGCCAGGCCAAAGACAGGCTACTTCAGACTCTCAGTGATTGGAAGGCGCAGCATAGTGTGCTCAGCACTGTCAAGTTTGCACAGTTTACTCTATTACACTTACTGTAGGAGATTAACAGAAAATCAAGTGTCCACACTATATTGTTTCAACATGCCACCACGGAAAAGGCTTTTCTGTTATGCATAAATGCTAAGGTCCCGATTTCTGTGGAGAGTTGATCAAAGAAACATACTTATGTAGAATATATTCATGTGCCTTTTTTGAATGTCACACTTAAATGTTCTAGTAAAATATTTCCCTTCAGTTTTCCCTGGCCATAAATGCTATTTTGAATTTCGCTATTGGGAGAAGGAGGAGGAAGAAACTCACTATATAAATTACTGCACTTTCCTTTTTTAGACACTATTATTATGATTATTATTCACTGCTAATATTCACTGAGTTCATAGTGAGTATTTAGAATGTGTGCAGCACTTGTGTCTTATACATAGTAAAACCAGCAATTCTCACAGTAGTCCCATATTATTAAATTATTATTAAATTACTATTAAATTACTAAATAATCATATAATATAAAACTATATTATTACTCTATTCTAATATATAAAACCATATTATTAAATACCAAATTTATTAAAACTATTTTAAGTATATATAAATATTAAAAAGACTGTTATCCCATTTTATGCTTGAGGGTTAGAGAAGTGGATGAGTCAAAATTTCAGTCCAGGACATCTAAGATCTGTGGATCTCAATATAGGTCCAATTTTGCTTTGGTTTCCAGGATATTCAGAGTTAAAACTCAGTGCTCAATAACAGTGAGCATTGTAGGTGCCTCATACTGTTTTGTTCTATTGCTTTTAACTGGCATCCTATACTTAGTTTTACAATCCACATCAAAAATTGTAGAGAGGAGAAAAGTTTCAAACCGTAAATAGCAAATGAGTCATATATATTTGGAATGATTGCAGATCCTAGTGTGTTGTTTTTTTCCATGTACTGTAGGCCCAATGTACTAAGAAAATACAGTACTTGAATGCATCCATTATGCTTGAATCATATATTCATAGGTTTTGGGGTCTGCCAAAACTTCTCTTTCATTCACTGCATTTTAAAATAGGACCACGCCAGCTAAGCAATGTCTGGAAGTCTAATTGGTTGTTAATTGATCAAGAAACTGCCTCAGGATAAGAAACACTAATCAGAAGCTTGTCACTTAAAGCCTCACCCATAACACACACTTTGCTCCCAGGCTTTAATTCTAAAGATTTATGTCTCACTCAACTCATCTATTCCATAACATGTGAAATGTACACACACAAATTCTCCACCATTGTCAAGATAAAAAGCCAATGGAGGTGATTAAAAAAATACACCATCTTGTTATTCTAATGACACAATTGGCTCCCATGGCAAGAAATCAGAATTACACCCTGAGGAGGCTTTTGAACTATAATGAAATGAAATTAAACTCTATTCATTACTAGTGATGGAACCTACCAAAAGAGTTCTTTATTGAATTGCTTGTGATATTCCTACTCACATAACATCCCCTCTGAATGGATAATTACAACAGCAATCATGTTTGCTTTTTCTTTCTGAGCAGGTGGGTCTTTTCCAAGTAGACTGTGCAATAAAAAATAAGAGATATCTGGTTTAGAACACTTGTTGAAAATTTGGATAAAATCCTGTCTTCTAAAATACTGCTTTCAGCATCCTATTTCTCCAGAGTGCTCAGACACATATCATCTCATCTTCAAAATGTAATTATCTATGGTGATTCTGTGAATGTACAATGTGCTGTTGGAAAGATTCAGTCCCTACAGTTCTCTCGATAGAAAATTTATAAAAGATAAACTATCAGAATTTTGTATATGATGAGAGTAGATGCATGGCTGAATAAATCAATAAATTATGCAAGAACTTCTTAATTTTATTTTTCTGATAAATAATACAGAACAAAAGAAGAAACCATGTATTCAAAGAGGCTGCATTATAGTCAATAGATGTGATTTGATGTAGTTGTTTGACAATATTTTTCTATCTGGTTATAGGGCAGAGACTGCATGCTAGTGATCTATTATTTCCCATCTCCACTAACCAAATGCGTGTAGTACTCAATAAATGGTCCTTGAGTTTATTAAACATAAAATAATTTTGAAATTATTTGTCTGGGATTTACTGTAAAATACCAGAAATATGGATTTGTAGGTAGAGATAAATTATATCCCCCAAATTATTTATTTTATTTTATATAGTTTGTATGTGGTTTTAAAAAGAACAATAAACATGTACTTATAATTGCTGATGTTGTCCTGGTGATCAGTAATACTTAAAATGATGTGATCAATGATGTTCATAATTAATTCCTAAACTAGCTAATGGTTAATCTCAAAACTGAGATTACTGAAAACTTTGAAGGTTCAAAACAAAAGGGTTTCTCAACATTTATGAACAAATTTCTCTTTACTTTCTTATTTATATTCTTAACCTTAACTCTAACTAGTTTTTGGAACAGTATTTATTTTTTAGAGCCCTCTCATTATGTCATTCATCTACGAAGGCAGGGGTTTTTTTGTTGTTGTTGCTGTTGTTATTGTTGTTTTAGTATTTCTAAGAAAATACTCAGATACATTTTTCTAAACTTCATGTTTTAAATTTCATGATAAATGTAGGGGTACCTGCATGGCTCAGTAGGTTAAGTGTATGCCTTTGGCTCAGGTCATGATCCCACTTTCCTGGGATCAAGCTCTGGAGCCCCCATTGGGCTCCCTGCTTAGCAAGGAGCCCCCCTTTGCCCCTCCCCCTGCTTGTGTTCCTTCACTCTCTCCTTCTCTCTCTCTCTAACTCTCTCTCAAATAAATAAATAAAATCTTTATTTTTATTATTTTTTTAAATAAATATTTAAAACTGTTTTTTTTTAAGTCTGTTAAATTCCATGATAAATATGATAGGAAATATATTTGTTTTCTACTAAGGAAAAAGGTTCTGCATTCCTAGGTGGGTCATGTTTGGGAATTCTAACAATTTCACATCTGCCTTCTACTCATTGATGCCCATCCTGTTTTCAAAATGACTTTTATCCTGAAGGCTACTCATTTAGTGAAGTCTCAGGCCACCTCCCTGACCATGTACGTATTTGCTCTGCTTCCAACATCCAGTTTTATGTATCTTGTCACGTTTCTGAACGTGACACCATTTTAGATAAAAATACCCTTATTAAAAGTAAGGGTGATTTCATAATTTTCAAATGTTTCCAATGTAAGATAAAGATAGGAAAGCAAAGAAATCTATATTGTCTGCCTTGTATAATAAAATGAAACGTTCATTACTGTTACTTCCCATTAGTTCCAGGCATGGAATATTTACTTTAAAACCTAGTAAATTTTTTTTCCAGAAATATTTCAATATGTATCTATTTGGTCTAGGATTCTTTTTTCTTTTTCTTTCTTTAAAATATTTTATTTATTTACTCATGAGAGACACACACAGTGAGAGAGAGAGAGGCAGAGACACAGACAGAGGGAGAAGCAGGCTCCACGCAAGGAGCCCGATGTGGGACTCCAGGATCACGTCTTGGGCCAAAGGCACGCACCAAACCGCTGAGCCACCCAGGGATCCCAAGGATACTTTTTTCTTAATATATTCTCTCGATTCTCTCTCCCCCACCCTCACTTGCATGCACACACTGACACACACATTCTTCAGTTCTCTGGAACACATTCTAAAAAAAAATTTTCATTGCATACAACCCCCACAATTTAAGCTACAAAAATCTGAAATCCTTTCTGGCTTTCTTTGAAATACTTAGATCACTATGACATAAAACTTGAGGAAAAAAAATCAAGCCTCTTAAAAATGTTGCAAAAGATTAGCTAGTTTCATCATATTTAATAGGATGGGGTTTATTTCAATTCAAAATAAAATGGCTTGTGTGATCTTGGCCTGAAACTTAGCTAATATATTATTCATGCTCCAGAAAGGAAAGCTTGCAAACAAATGAGGGACACCGTGTTTGCCTCCAAGCCACTGAACAGGTTGTATCAGGGAAAAAATAAATAAAAAAACTAGTGTAGCAATATTATAAGCATTTGCCAATATGAAATAAAATCTAGCTATGCCAGTAAATCCATTCTTTTTATGTATCTCAGCCTTGGAACCACACTGATTTTTAAAAAGGTTGCCTTGTACCTTAAGATATAAATTCACCTTCAAGAGTCCTTCCAGGAAGTAACTGACTAGTCTGAAATCTAAAATTTGCATGACATGATAGAAATGTGAAAAAAGGTCATTCTGCTATTTTAAGAGACATAAAATGTTTATTCAGTTTATTCCAATGGTCTTAATATAGTCTTAAAATCCTAAGATATTTTTACTGAAAAGGGACTTGGATATTATCTAACTCACTCTTTCTATAAATCTGGAGAAAACAGAAACCCACAGAGAATATCTGCCTTTTCCATAGCTTATAAAATTTAACAGCAGAGCAAAGAAATAGGATGTATTTTTTATGCTCCCATTGACACTACTATGTTGATGACATTTTTCATTATTGTACTGTATAATTTGTAAATTTGGTTCAACAAAATTGTTTTTATCTTCTACCCTCTGCCCAGTCTTTTGGAGATGGGAGAGAGGGAGTTAAACATGCTGTGCCCTCAAGTAGCTCAGGGTCGAAAGTGTTCACATAAACACTTGATGGTAAAAGAGGGTGACACTACACTAACAGAACTGTGCACGGTTGCAGGAGGAGGAGTCTATGAAGACCAGGTCAGGGAGAGTTTTAGAGCAGAGGGAATGTGTAAGCAGGGTTCTGAAAAACAAACCAGCATTTGACCAGTGCTGAAGGCTGCAGGAAGGGTATTGAGGTAAAAGCTCATCTTAATCCATAAATGCACATGAGCAGGAAGCTGAATGATACACTGAATAGCTACAATTGTAGCTGAATATAACGTTGGAGGCAGAAACCACAAGTCAGTAAGACTGGAGTCAAGGTCAGATCCCAAATGGTCCTTTATTAAGAGCCATTAATGTTTAGTCAGTGAGCCTGGGAGCCCAAGGGAGCAACTGAACAACACTGGGGTGATTAATTTGGGTTTGAGAATGATATTTTTCCTATACTGTTTAAAATAATTTAGAAAAAAGACAAGAGAAATGGAAGCCACTTTTTTTTTTCTCTAGAATTTAATTGCTAAATGAGGCGGGCCCAGATGGGGTAGGATATTTAAGGTTAGAACCATAAAACCCAAGACTGATGAATGAAGGGAAGCAGAAAAATGAGATCAAGGCAGGAAACCGTGAGGCTAAAAAAGTAAGAATGAATGGATCTACTATATTTCTTTTTTTCTTTGTAATAACCAATGGTACATGTTGATTAATAAATAAAAATATTCTCCAATCTAACAAGTTTGATACAGGATAGGTAAAATGAAATGGGAAAATCCAAACTGCTTAAGTATTAATGCGGCCTAGATAGCACTCTGCTATTTTTTTCTGGGCTTCCTACTGGTCAGTGGCTTTTGAGCGAGGCTGATCTTGCAATACAACATCCAACCATGAGTCAGAACATTTTTCAACCTTTATGCTATCTGCTGATACGGTTACAGACCACAGTGACTCATCTCATCAGAAGACTATGCGTGACTTCCTTCTGCACCTCCTTCACCCAAAGAACTTCATTAACTCTTTTGTGGCACAGTTATGACTAATGCTTGCATCTGGTAACTTGAGCAGAACCCTGATATTTTTAGTTGTTTTGTTCCTGAAATAAGTCTCTTTATATATCTGATTTTTATATCAAAACTGAGCCTGGTGTCTTTGTACAAAATCGCTGCTCCTGTTACTTAGGAAAAAATCAGAATATCGCTAGCATAGTACCACGTGAAATTGCAAAGCAGAGCCTCTTCCTCCAATGTCTACCACTCTTAAATTACATTACTGGATGAAGAATCTAATTAAAATGAAAGTTACATGTTAGGAAGTAGAAAAATCGCTTTGAGGTGCTCTGTCTTCTAAGTCTAGTAAGTGAAAGGGAAAAAGTGACAATGAGGACGACAATAGCGACCTGTGAGATAAAGCTGGTGGTAGTGGTGAGAGTCATTACCAAACATCTACCTCTTTGGTGAAAAATATATGCAATCCTTGCTACAACTCCATGAACTAAGTATTGTTATACTGGTTTTGCAAATAAACAACTTAAATTCCAGGAAAATTAGCAACTTGCTCAGATCAGCCAGCTAAAAACTCAGTCTGATCCAAAGTCTGTGTGGGTTTTTGTTTTCCCTTTTACCCCACATTGCATCTCAAAATGCCACTCACCTATTAGCTACATAATATGTATATATACATATACAGACTATCTTACCCACTGTCATTCATTTGTTCAACAAACACTTAAAAAGTGCGACAGCTCTGTATCAAACCCACACTAAGGTCTTGAAAATAGAAAGACAACTTTGATAAGTAATATGCAGTCTAGGTAGAGATCAGTTCACGTAAATAAATGATGGAAATACAATTAAATGTAATCATTACAACATAGCATTGACAATAATAATTATTATGACTAATTTTAGTTGAGCACTTAAACTGTGCCAGGTGCTATTTTAGCTTCTTTATGTGTGAACTTACTTAATCCACAAAACCGCCCTATGAAATAAGCATTGTTATTTTCCATGTTTGACAGGTAGGGAAACTGAAGCACAAAAAGCATAAGAAAAACACTGTGAGGGGCAGCCCCGGTGGTGCAGCAGTTCAGTGCCACCTTCAGCCCAGGGCGTGATCCTGGAGACCTGGGATCGAGTCCCACGTCGGGATCCCTGCACAGAGCCTGCTTCTCCCTCTGCCTGTGTCTCTGTCTCTCTGTCTCTCTCTCTCTCTCTCTCTCTGAATAAATAAATAAAATCTTAAAAAAGAAAAAGAAAAGAAAAACACTATGAAAGACTCGGCTCAAAGGAAGCATAATTTTAATCCTTTCAACAAACATTTATAGCATGTCTACTGTGTGGCAAACCCTGTTTGATAATTAGGGAAGGCTTCACAAAGAATAAAGCATATGAGTTGGTCCTTAAAGGATCAAGTTTTGTTTAGTGGATACAATGAGGCAGAAAGGGGCAAAGTCATGTGGATAGCAGTACAAATACACCAACAGCATTGCACAAATAACGATCACAAGTAATCAGATCACTCCAACACACCAGTTTCCAACCTCCACTTGCTTTGCAAGCTGCCCAGCAATCCTAATTATCTTGCTCAGGCTTTCTCCTCATTGTCATTTCATGTTTTTTCATCATCATAAAACCTCCAAATTCCGCACTGTCTGTTCACTCTTAGTACATAATTTTGCTTTCCATTTCACAGGAGCTGAGTTATTGTTTATTACCATCTAAAGTTACTACAACTAATTGGGTTAAGATTATTGTATAAAATACTTACTTACAGGTATTCCTTCCTACCTGTATTATTTACACTATACATCGGTAGTGTCTAAACAAATCACCTATCATAATGAACCATTGTATAATTATGCACCTCCTAAGTATTTCAAAGGTCCCATGCTTGATAAACATGATGAACTCAGGAATCATGGGTTGAGTAATTTTTAAAAACAATAATTTATTTATTTATTTTAGAGAGAAAGAGAATGAACAGGGGAAGGGGCAGAGGGGGAAGGAGAGAATCTCAGGCAGACTCCCTGCTGAGTGCAGAGCCCAAAGCCCAACTCAATCTCACAACCTGAGCCAAAATCAAACCCAATGCTTAACCAACAGAGCCGCCCAGGCATCCCAGTATTTTTGTTTGTTTGTTTGTTTGTTTAAGAAAGAGCTTTGTTAGACACATAAGAGCAACAAATTTGAAATAAAAAGTTGGAGGATTAACAACTTCAGTCTGGTATAGCTTTTTCATGTCTGCAGAGAAGCCAGATAAGGAGCTGACTGATGGCTCTTACCACTACAGAGCACACACAGCATAAGCACTAGTTCCAAATAAAGTAAGTAAGGCCATAGTGCCAGTGAACAGTCTGAGTCTCCGAGATGAGACCAGTATTTGCTTTGTCTTGAACTGATCCCTACAAGAATGATTTTAGGGTCTTGTCACACACACACACACACACACACACACACACACACACAATTGTCTTGTCTGGAAACAGTTTCTTTCATGATATTCTCTCTTTATGCACTCAAAGTCCACACATAACAATGCAGACCCATCTGGGAAAGGTCCTCTCTTCTAAATCTAACCAAAAAAGGGGAGGAAAAAGCCACACAGATGAAATTCCCTAATTTGGCCATTGCATTCTCATAAATGGGTCTGTAGTTTTAGTGACTGGATGTCATCATTACAAAATTTAATTAGTCTCATGCAGAAGAGGAAGAAGTGCTGAGAAATCTGATTTTTGTTTTTATTTTTCCAATTATGGACTCTAAACCTACAACCTTAACTGCATCTTTCTTATTTTTTGCCATGTTAAACGGAAGAAATTTCTTTCCTATTTTTTTAAAGAGTTTATTTATTTATTCATGAGAGACACAGAGAAAGAGTCAGAGACACAGGCAGAGGGAGAAGCAGGCCCCATGCGGGGACCTCAATGCAGAACTTGAATCCAGGACCCCGGGAACAGGACCTGACCCTGAAGGCAGATGCTAAACCACTGAGCCACCCAGGTGTACCTCTCTTTCCTATTTTAAGGTCAATCTTTCCTCCTTTGTGAAGAAGCTGTCCCATCTCATCCTGAGAGAGCTAGCACTGAAGACTTTTCTTTCTTTATCTTTTTATCTTTCAATTATTCCTTCTTTTTTGGCTTCTTTCCCCCACCATTTAGACATGATCATTCTATCATCAGTTTACTAGCAAACAGTGATTTGCTCTTTATGTAAGCCTTTTCAGTCAACGTTTTACCTTATTTGATCTCCTGCTCTTCAAAACTCTCTGTCCCATGGATTTTGTTCATTTCTCATTACCTTCTTCCTGACTATAGAGTCCCTCTTTCTTTGTGAACTCTTTACTCCTTACTGATGCCTGAATATTAGTATTTCAGATGGTATGATCTGTATGTAGGAATTTGAATATTCTATTAGAATATAGAACTCTTAGAATGAATGAATACAGTAAAGTTGCAGGATACAAAATTTCATTTCTATACAGTAAGGAGAGACAATCTTAAAAAGAAATTAAGGAAAGAATCCCATCTACAATAATATCAAAAATATTATGCTTAAGAATAAACTTAACCAAGTTGTGGTTACAACTTGCATCTTACTGATGCAAGAAATTAAAGAAGAAACAAAGAAATGGAAATACATCTCCTATTCATGGATACGAAGATATTCTTAAAATGTCCATACTACCCAAATTTATATGCAGGTTCAATGCAATCCTATCAAAATCCCAATGGCATTGTTCACAGAAATAGCTAAAATAATCCTAAAATTCTTATGGAACCATAAAAGACCCTGAATAGCAAAAGCAATCTTAAGAAATAAAAACAAAGCTGGAGGCATTAGACTTCCTGATTTCAAAATATATTATAAGGCAATAGTAACTAATACTGCATTGTCATAAAAACAGATATAGAGATGAATGAACCAGAACAGACAGCTCAAAAATAAAACCATGCATATATAGTCAACTGATCTATCATGGTCAAGGGTGTCAAAAATATAAAATGAGGGCACCTGGGTGGCTTAGTGGTTGAGTGTCTGCCTTTGGGTCAGGTCATGATCCTGAGGTCCCAGGATTGAGTCCCACATTGTGCTCCCTGCAAGAAGGCTGCTTCTCCCTCTGCCTGTGTGTCTGCCTATCTGTGTGTGTGTGTGTGTGTCTCTTATGAATAAATAATCTTGAAAACAACAGATAAAATTTTTAAAAAAATATATATATAATGAGAAAAAAGATGGTCTCTTCAAGAAATGGTGCTAGAGGTGGGGCTCAGTTGTAAAAGCACACAACTTTTGATCTTCAGGGTCATGAGTTTGAGCCCCACGTAGAGCGTAGAGATTACTCAAATAAATAAAACTTAAAAAAAAAACAATAAACAATAAATGGGGGATCCCTGGGTGGCGCAGCGGTTTAGCGCCTGCCTTTGGCCCAGGGCGCGATCCTGGAGACCCGGGATCGAATCCCACATCGGGCTCTCAGTGCATGGAGCCTGCTTCTCCCTCTGCCTATGTCTCTGCCTCTCTCTGTCTGTGACTATCGTAAATAAAAAAAAAAACAAAAAACAAAAACAAACAGACAAAAAAATACCAATAAATGGTGCTGGGAAAACTAGATATCGACTGCAAAAGAAAAAAAAAGAAGAAATTTGACTTTTATCCTACACCATATGCAAAATAAATTCAAAATGACTTAACTATTTAACTGTAAGACCTGAAATTACAAAATTCTTACAAGAAGACATAGGTGAAAATCTTTATGACATTGAACTTAGTTAGCAATGATTTTTCTTGGATATGACAACAAAAGCCCAAACAACAAAAGTAAAATTAGACAAATATCAAGCTGAAATTTTTTTTCCTGGAAAGGAAATAATCAACAGAGCGAAATAATTTTCTAATGAATGGGAAAAAATATTTGGAAGCCATTCATCTGATAAATAATTAATAATAAATATACATGGAACTCCTATTATTTGATAGAAAAAAACAAAACAAAACTCTTTTTAAAATGGGCCAAGGACTTCAATAGACATTTCTCCAAAGAAGATATACAAATGGCCAATAGGTACATGAAACAATGTTCAAGATCACTCATCATCAGAGAAATGCAAATGGAAACTGCAATGATATCTGCCTTCAGCTCAGGTCATGATCCCAGAGTCCTGGGATCAAGCCCTGAGTTGGGCTCCCTGCTCATCAGAGAGCCTACTTCTCCCTCTCCCTCTGTTTCTTCCCCTGCTTGTGTGCTTGCACGCATGCACTCTGTCTCTCTATTAAATAAATAAAACCTTAAAAAAAAAGAGAGAGACGCAATGAGTTATCACCTCACATGTTAACATGGCAATAACTACATCAACAACATAAACACATGCAGAAAACTGAAAGTAAAGCGTGTTGACCAAGATTGGGAGAAACCAGAACCCTTGTGTTGGTGGGAATGTAAAATAGTATAGCCTCTATAAAATAGCATGGAGGTTCCTCAGAAAATTAAAAATAGAACTATTTAGAACTATCTAAAAATAGAATATGATCCAGTAACTCTGCTTCTAGGTATACATCCATAAGAATTTACACCAGAATCTCGAAAAAATACCTGCCTTTCTATGCTCATTGTTCATTACTCACAATAGCCAAAAAATGGAAACAATCTAAATGTCTATCAACGGAGAAAATGTATATACATAATAACTTTTGAAGGCTAAAAAAATAATGGAGTTTCATTCTGATAAACAGTGAGGAAAGAGCAATCGATATCATTTCAACCTTGTAACAGTAGTTTGAAATTGCTCCAAGAGAGAATACATGTAATTTTTTTTCAAAATGTGTCTTACTAAAGACACATTTATGTGAGTCAACTCAGTGCAGGTTGATTGTATATATAATTCAATAAAGAAAATTATATTTAATTCTGGAATGGTGCTCCATATATGGTATCTTGAAAATCCAAAGAATAGCACATGTACCTGTAGCATAATATAACTAGTAGAGTTTGCCTTAACTGCTTTGTACCCTGGAGCTTCCAAGGTAGATAATAGTTTCATAGCAAATAACAAGCTAAGAACTCAAACTATAATATGAATAATTTATATTTAGATTTTAACTAATTATAAATAATAGGGTCTCTGCCACTAAGTGAACACAACATTCACCCTCTTAAATTCCCTTTAAAAGCAAAAAGTTGTCATTATTAAATTGACTCTGAAGGTTTAAAACATCTCTTGGTTCTAGTAGTTCAAATTCAATTTGAGTACTTGAGAGTCAAAAAATGTTTAAGACTAATCATTAGATCACTTTACCAAATTGTATAGTAAGCACTGAGAAGAAAATTGAAAAGGGTTGAGAAGTAGTTAAATGGGCAAATCACATACCATTATAGTGGGTCCTGTGACTATCTCAAGAGGCACGGTGTAACCTGCTACTTGAAAGCTTTCATCTCTAACCATTCTCTAGGAACTCTATATTTCTGTTAGGATGCACTTCTTAATGATAGGGTTAACACAGGTACATACTTTACGGCCTGCTAGTATTAATTGCCAAAGCATTTTAGTGCTGGATAGCAAACCTGGGTATGTTGCAGAAATTTGAAATATTCCACCCCCACCCCCGGACAAGAGACAACCCCAAAGATAGCCTCAGCCTATCCTGAGTCCTCCTGCCACAAGTCTTTAGGGCTTTCTTTGACAGAGAACTCCAAAAGGACCTAGCAGGGCAGAGACCAAAGAAATGTAAAGATTAGTGGATATTTGAAGATTCAAGCTAAAGCAAATATAGTGTTTTCATAATCCTGCCTAGGGCCATACTTCTGGTTATTAGTGCTTGTCAGGATGTTCCAATTCTCTCAAACATTTCTTTGGGACTGTTTTGTTTTTGTTTTTGTTTTAATGTTATAGGAAGCAGTAACAATTTCAGATGTCACTCAGTGTGTTTCTATTTCTGTTCCCAAGGTTGATAATAACTGGAATGCATAAAAGGCTGTGCTAACAATTGACTTGAGGAAGTACTAACCTTGCATATTTGAAACAGAAACTGGCAAGAAATTTCAGTTAGCATGGGTGAATTTGGGGGGGGGGGAATAAACATTGTATCTTCTACCTAATTCCATTCACTATCAAAGGGATGGCTCCTTACTTATGCTCTTACAAACTCAGAATTATCTCTGAATTCCTGCTGTGAATTTGACAGGAAGATTAGTTTGAAAAGGAAAATAAGGAAGAAGATAGAGGCATAGAATAGGATGAGTCCTTTTCCTATTCTACCTGTTTTGGGTTTTCTTTGTTTCTTCTATTCTGGGGAAATTATGATTGAGACAGAAGAGTAGCTCCAAAGATACTCCCCACAAATATTAACATGTGAGGATCTTTAATATTATGATATCTAACTGGAATGAGGGTAAGTTGATGGCTGTGTAGATCATACAACTGTGTGGAAAATGTTATCAGGCCACAGAAAGGGCTGTACACTCTGCCTGGACACTCTCAAAGAAGGAGACTTCTCTGAGAAGACTCTGAAAACTGTAAAGAGAGTAATAGTTTTATCAGTGAGTCCCAGAAGAGGTGTTACAGACTCCTCATGGCTATGCCAGGGGTATTTAATGAATAGCTAAAGCTATGTGAAGGTAGTGATTGTCCAGACACTGGAAAGGCCAGAGCCCTAGAGGCAGTCATATTTCTATTGCAATGTGTCAAACAAGTACTTGCATGTGTCATGGTATGTAAAAGGAAGAGAAGCCCTAATTTAATGAGCTGAATTGTTCATTCAATAAGGATATACTATCAAGCTCTGTAATAATAAATTGGCAATAATAAATAATAAAAAAGCAATGAAACATACTTCTTGCCTAAATATGAGCCTGAAAAATAAATGGCCATCTAATATTATAATAAGCATGTGGGGTAAACTCCACCAAGAAAAGGAATCATATCTGCTTTCAATACAGATAGATAGATAGATAGATGATAGATAGATAGACAGATATAGTTATTCATAGTCTAGTTTCATGGGGTCTCAGTTACACTTCATCTATTCAACAGGATATTATTAGACATGAGAGCTCTGCAAGATCACAGATGCTTGGCAAAAAGTTCTCACTATTTTAATGTAAAATGTGAAGCATCTACAGACAGAGTCATGGGGTGTGAAAAGACAAACGGTGAGGGTCAAAGCACAGCTCCGAACACCTTCCACTTGGCAGGACGCTGCCCATAGTTTGGCAGTTAAGAAGTCTACAGCAACTTGGTTGCATTACAATTTATTTTGTTTAAAACTTCCTATCCCACGGGAAGAAAAAAGTGACAGGATAAGGAGGCAAGAGTGATGCTGTGCTACAGCCAAGAGAACCCTATGCACATGAGCTGAGGCCTGAAAGAAAGGAGCTGTTAAAAGGGGAATCAAAACTGGTCCAGCAGGGTGATTTCATGGAAATGCACTATACAGGACATTACCTCTCCACGGATTTCCTGTGTATTTCTCATGCCACTGTATGTGAATCTTGAATGTTTTTGGTATGAACAAATGGATTTGTCTTTCTCTAGTGACTTGGGAAGACTCTGAAATTAGGGAGGATTGCATGCTTTGTAGGAAATTATTAAATATTGGTAAACTATTCAAGTACATTGAAATGGTTCATAAAGATGAACTAACCAATGTAAAGACCAAAACGTCATTTTATTTTTTTAAGATTTTATTTACTTAGTAGATAGAGAAAGATAGCTCATGAAGCAGGGAGATAGGCAGAAGGAGAGAAGGAAAAGCCCAATGTGGGGCTCCATCCCAGGATTCTGGGATTATGACATGAGCCGAAGGCAGATGCTTCACTGACTAAGCCACCCAGGTGCCCCCAAAATGTCATTTTAAGTAAATATTTGTTTATTGGAACTTCATAATTGATATTATTTTAAATCTACATCATCAATAAAGCAGAGTTTTCAAGGTATTTTACTCTGAGGTGGAGGAATAATAATCTGTTCCTGTCAAGATATACCGAGTGTTGTGTTCAGGGAGGGAAGACATCTATCAACTTATCACATTTTCTCACTAGGGACTTAAACACAAGGCTTTAGTTTCTTCAGTTTGGTACTTAAACAAATTGAGCCAATCAAGCTTGCTAGTGAGAAAGAATCACAGGGGGGACATATTACACTGTTCATTGTTGAACATTTGAAGCAGTATCTAAAGCGGCCACCACTCACCTATCCAAATATTCAAGATAGGGTGATAGAACCAGCATAGGAGTTCTAGTAAATGAGGGAACATATCCCTATCAAATTATTATAGTGCTTTCTTTTGTGATAGACAGATAGTGTCTATGGATTCAAAAGTGACACCTACAAATAGGGCTACCTTCTCTCTATGCCACTAATGCCAAAAATCTGGGGATTTTTCCCAGTTATTTTTTTCTCTTGGAGTATGTGAGATTTTCCTTAATATTAACATGGATTAAGGTGGTCTATTATTTAAAATAATAGGCTCTCCTGGGTAACATTGACATTTTCACAATATTAATTCTGCCAATCCATGAGCATGGAGTATTTTTCCATTTTTTTGTGTCTTCCTCAATTTCTTTCAGAAGTGTTCTATAGTTTTTAGTGTATAGATCCTTTACCTCTTTGGTTAGGTTTATTCCTAGGTATCTTATGCTTTTGGGTGCAATTGTAAATGGGATTGACTCCTTAATTTCTCTTTCTTCAGTCTCATTATTAGTGTATAGAAATGCCACTGACTTCTGGGCATTGATTTTGTATCCTACAAATTATTTTAAAATTTGTGTGGAATCAGAAAAGACCCCGAATAGCCA